>NW_026615250.1:684436-2122497 GCF_030052815.1 Hevea brasiliensis
GATTCAGATTGTAATTAGAAACTCGTGGTTTAAGGTAACGAAGGATTGGCGAATGGATGCATCATTGAGGCCCAAAGGAACTCAAGCAACCCACCTGTTCTCATCATAGCAGCTCCTGCAACAAGCTACATCAGTTTCAAGCTCAATAAGTTTTGGTTCGGATGCCACTTTGCTCAAAACATCACTAACAGAATCAAAGTAGTGGTTACCTTTCACAAGTTTCCTTTTTGAGAACTTCTTAACACCAGGAATGAGAAACACTATAGGATGGTTGGAACCCATACAACCCTGATTGTTTGGTTGCTCAGAGTGCCACCCTCTTGCTAGCAAACGGGGCCAAACAGCTTCCCAGAATATATCGTTACAACGGGCTTTGCTCAAACGGAAGCCCCCAGTCAACAGCTTGATTATGTCACTGGAAGTCAAAGAGGAGCAAGCTTTGCCAATTGGGCAAATAGATAACAAAGGATTGCTTCTTGCAGGTTCCATGGCAAGACTTGTTAGATCTTCCTTTCCCTTACCGATTCCAATAGCATCTACAAGAGCTTTAATGCCAGCAATGGCCTTTAAATTGGATACATAATCTTCTAGAGAAAATTTCCCCTCTGAAAATGCCATAGAGACCTGATATCACAAGTAAAATGAGGTGAGACAATAATTTTCAGTCAAACACTGACAACTACATTTAGCAGCATGCCCACAAAGCTTATATTTAGTAACTAGAAAGAATTCTATCCATTAGAAAGATTTCAATATTTTTATGTCCTCCAATCTGACATTGACAATGGCAGTTGTTAACTTGTTACATAAAGGTTCTTAGAAGTTGATACAGCAGTAGCAGTTATACAAGAGGATTCTTGAGCATGAATTATGCAGTCCTTTAGTTTTTAAGAACTTCGGGTCTAAAAGGAAGGAGAATCCATATTTGAAGAACTAAGCCATAAATTGTTAGAGAGGGAACCAGAAGGAACTAAGCCATAAATTGATATTTATCATAGCAATGAAATTTGGAGAACCTCTAGAAAATCATTTTGAGAATGCACAGGGACATGAGGATGCAAACGAGAGAGCAGCTCCTGTTGTCTCCACCCCGTAAAAATTTTCTGTCCATAGATGCATTTCTTTCGTTTTTTCTTCTGGCAATCTGACCATCTGCGATATCCATCAGACCTGTAAAATTCTCCATAGTAGAAGGACAATATTTCCCCCATATCTTTGTTTTCCATGAATCTCTCTATCTGAACAAAATTTTTACCAAATACATATAAACCAAGAATAAAACTATCAACATCGACATCACTCCAAGGATGATTTAATGAACCAGGAACAGGATCAGAATTGTTGCTTTTCTGCAGCAAAGATAAGTTAGCTTCTCCTGCCTCCATGCGCCCAAGAGTTACTGGTTTTGGTTCATTTCCATCGTCCAATCCAAGATCTGTTGGTTCTGCATTTTGTTTTGAACCTTTCTTCTCCAGAATATTATTCTTTCCAGTCGTTCTTGATTTGCTTGACCATGTCCCTTGGATTGAATCATCAGGATTGCTCATTGTGCACCCTTCATTTCTGTCATTTGTTGTGTCATGAATCCAAGTAATTGGGATAGGTAAACCTATTAGAAAGGAATGAGAACCATCAACTGTGACTTTTGAATCAAAAGGGTCCAGTGAAAGCTGAAAATGGTGAGATTCTGATATCATGGGAGGAATTTCTGCCTGATACTCATTGCCAACTCGGGGATTCACTTGTGGATCTCCAGATATGCCACTTATCTCAGGAGAGCTTGGAGGAATTAACTGCTGAAAAGATGATTCTTCAATAGAATTGCCATCATTATTCATGGCAATTGGCTCTATCTGAAACACCTGTATACAATAAGAATCATGAGAATAATAAACTCAAAATGACAGTTAGGAAAGGATACCATATAATGGATAAAACATGCGGTCAGGTGTATTTTCACCAGATGTCTTGTGACTTGAGCACACAAATCCAAAATTTATGACCAATATGCAAACAAACAGACTACATAAATGGGATGTTCCATGCATTTTATTTCCCAATCTTTAAAGATGAGATAATGTGTCATATAAAATCAGTCATCCATTTGTCTCAAATGTTGACCACCAAGCATTAGTGGCTTTCCAATCTGGGGAACTCTGTTTAGGCTAAAAAGGACACCCCAGCACCTCAGTCCATAGAGATGCTCTGCAAGGTTTTGATTTTATGAAATTTCATTGCCCTTGCTCTGCAAGCAGAAAGTTTATCACATTTTTAAAGCATTTGTTGAGGGCTAGCAGTTGGTGTTTAACAGGATGGCATCTATAAATTGGTCATTGTCTGTAAGGAAAAATTTGAACCATTCAAAGGAGATTATTTGCTTAACCTACCATTAATGATGATAGAATTAAGCCACTGCCTAATGAAAAAACTGGATTTTAACTGTGCCTGCTTTTATATTGCATGGTTTAAGTAGTAGCATTCAAGCATCAAGGAATTGGAATGAAACAATTTGTCAAAAATCATGTTAAATTTCATAGAGAAGAGTCTCATGTACAAAGATGGAAAAATTCCTTGTTTTGGAAATTAATGTGTGTGTGTGTGTGTGTATCATGCAATGAAACACAGAGATGAAATGCAAGAGTTGCTGAGAGTATTAGAGGATGCATATACAACAATGCCAAGACAAACATTTAAACAGAGTGAGTCTGCATGCAAATCTGTAGGCACAGAAAATAAGCTCATATCGTATGGGCTACAAATTTCTTTCAAGCATAACAAACCATCAGAAACATCATAATTTTTATCTCCAGATTTTATGTTTGAACTAGTACAATTCAGAAAAATAGAAGGGAAGTCCTTGAGAAATCAAGCATAAATAAATAGGTAAATATCAAAAGGAATACAGATTCTTAATTAACCAGAAAATCCAACATTATGAATGAAAACCTAATAGGAAATTACTACTTTCCAGGCAAATTAGAGGATTAATAAATCATTAGCCACTCATATTGTAAAAAAACAACAGTCATCACCCAAAAAAATCAGTAAACAAAATTGTTAGAAAGAAGCATAATGGTCATTCTCTTCTCTCACAGGGCTAGGCATGCTCGATCAATTTACTCAAGCATCCAAAACAGACATTAGCATACTTGTTCAGCCAACAAAACCCATACACCAAATATGTTAAACATTGACAAGTCCTAGAGGTTCGAGGACACCAACCCAGATCAAATTAACAAGCTGCAGATGCATTTTCATCAAAGACTCAACACAAATAACCATGTCCAAAACAAAAAGAATCAGCAAAAACACTAGAGAAAATAGAAATTAAAGATCCAATGAAACCACGCAAGCAGTATACCATTATAATTTATAAAGAATAAAGTACAGCACGCAAGCAACCGAACTAATAATGTTAAAACCAAGCATTGATAAGTTAAAGTCTTTACAAAAGATTAATGTGATCCCACAAACAATTAACTTGTTTCAATACAAGACAACCATATAAATAAAAAAGAACAGCAGACAAATATACACCGCATTAAAAAGAAGAAGTTTATGAAAGAAAGCAACATTGAATATAGATTGACTGATCACTAACCTCCATGGAAGACCTGAAGTATGAAATCCAACGTGAAATCCCCAGCCTGGGCAAACGGGTTTTCATGTTATGCTCTAATTCACATCTACTATTAAACTATGAAGTAATAAAAAAGAAAGAAACACCAAAACCATAATATATAACAAAAGAACGGAGTACCAAAGATTCAAACAAAGATAAAGATGGGAAAAAGAAGTTACCTTGTTTAAGGCAGCTTCAGTTTCAGGGGTGTTTGCAGAGACAATTCAGGGGGGTTATAGAAAGAATAAGCAAAGCGAAGTCCTATTGCAATATGGAGAGATAAGAGGGCTCGAGAGGAGGTGGAAAATGTTCAAGTGTTGTGTACTTAAGAAATTTATGCAGAAGGGGAAAGAAACGTATAAAATATTTCGACACTTGCGAAATTCTTTAAGAGGCAAAACTTGAGTTGATTATAAATGGATTTGTGGTATTATTCTTTTTTAATGTAATAATGAATAATCATTTATAAATAAATTTAGAACATAATCCTTCTCAATTCTTCTTTCTTTAGTTGAGTAATTCACATTTTGAGTTTAATTTAGTGATTGTGAAATTATATAAAAAAATTTGTGAGATTTTAAATTTTATATATTAGTGGAAGCAAAATAAAAGAAAAAGTTTAGATCATTTAATTCATAACATAAAATTTTTAATTGTTTTAAATTTTAAAAATTTAATAATCAATTTAAAAATTCAAAACTTTAAGGGCATATTTAGTTTAAAAATTATAATTAAATAATTATTAAAAATTGATCACAAAAATGGGTTTAGTGAGCAAAGATTTAATTCTGGATATACTGTATCTCAAATTTGAATTTCAATTACTGATATTAGAGTTGCTTATGAGTGAGCAATATATAAGCTCTATTATAAATATTCATTGATCTATAAACTCTCCTAGATAGGAAACTCCTCTCCACTCAGTAGCGAATTTAGAAAAAAAAAATTTTTGGATTAATATATAAATAAATTATATAATATATTTAATGCATTTAAAAATAATGTACTTAATACTCATATAAAAATAATTTAATCTTAAATTAAAGAAGATAAAATTCATAATTTATTTATAAATATAATTTTTCATTAAAAAAGAGAATTTAATATTTAAATTTATGAGAAATTAATTTAAATAAATATATAAATATATAATAATTTAAGAAAAAAAATTCAATTGGCTTTTTTCTTGAATTGCATCGGCTTCTTTCTCCACTCCAAAGTTTTTTTTTTTAAAAAAAAAAAAAATCAACATGTAATGATTAAAGGTTTCAAATTTTAATAGTAGAATTTATAATTTTAATTATGTAATTTAAATCAAATTACAAGTATAGTAAAAACTTTTAAAAATTTTCATGTAACGTTTCTACTGTGGCTAGCACTCCTGCGTCTAAGCTGACAGCCAATGACCAAGACGCCGCAGTTCTAGCTGACGGTGCCGCGGTAAACCAAATCCCAGCGTCGCACCTTCTAAAAGTCAACCAATTAAATTATATAATTATATTGAAAAATAAAATAATTCCTTACAATCAATTTTATAAATATAAAAAATAATTGTAAATCATTATTATTTTAGTTAAATAATAAAAAATTATTCTTAAAAATTAAAACATTTACTGCTTAAAAAATTTATTACAGGGTATTTAAATTATGATAATTCACAGATTTTTTTAATTAAAAAACTACTGATTTAATACAAAACAAATGTTATAATTCAGCTAAACAAGTACTATAATTTAGCTTATGCATGTGTATATTATTAATCCATGAAGAGATTGATCTTCCCCAGAATTCACAACGAGATTCGTGCATTTCTATATTAATAATCTCTATATTTTTTTATTCTTAATCATGCTGAAGTAAGTTTCAAGATTTTCCAGCTCTAAAGTTCCTCAATTCAATGAACAATCCAAGGTACCTATAGATATGTTCTTAAGCTCAGCTTGGAAATGCTAATCAAGTTTTCTTGTTGAGACTTCACTGAGAGAAGAGAGAGTCTAAGATTCTTGAGAAATATATACAAATCCACAAAGGAAGAGAGATTCAGTGAGGTTTTCAATCTCATTTCTGCAACTTTTTATCTGGGTATGTCTTATATTTTGATTATTTTGTGCTCTTGTATTTGAATTTTTCTCTCCTCTTTTTGGTTTCTTGGAAATGAAGTATGATGATGAATGAAGTTAAATTTAAATGCCATGTTTATCAGTTATTCTTAATCTGTTTAGAAAATTACTAGCTGTTCTAAGCAAGTAAAAAAATCTGTAGAAAAAAACTCAGTTTAAGTGAAGATTTTGCGAGTAATCATCAACTGCATTAAAGACATGGGAAAACTCTGTTTTGCTTGTGTTTCATGCGGTTTCTAAGCATCCCAACAGAGTATATTATCTGTTTTCTGCCGTGAACTGTGAGGCTGTGTACAGTATTTTGAATTTTGATTACAAAGATTTGGCTTATTTTTTGTAATCTTTATGAATTTTAGCTCTAATTAGGCTGAAATTCGAAGAGAGGAGGAAGAAGTGACGTTTAAACAGGAAAATATCGTTGTTTTCAGGTCCTATTTGATTAAGGATGGGAAGGTTCTGCTTCCCAAAATGCAAATTGATGAGACTAATGGGTTGGCTTCAAATCATATTGGGAGGCCTAGTTATTATTGTCAGCTTGGCAAGTCTCTACAAATTCTACAAGGCTGGGTTTTTCCTTCACAATGAAGAAATCTGCCACCATTTTTATGGTGTGGATGATGTTCGTGAGGTGTTTGATGTAAGAGCATTGAGAGATCGAATCGGTGAAGTACTTGACAAGATGGAAGAGTTACAAGAAAAGCTGGAACGCTCTGTGCAAGAATTGGAGAAGTTCAAAGATCAGTTGGATAAAACTAGCATCACAAGATTGGAGCATAAAAGGTTTTTGGAGCAGGAGGTGATTAGGCCTCTCCATAGTGCTCACCTTTCGCTTAGGCAGATTCGGCTGCCTAGGATTGCAAATTCAACAATCAAGGAGGAGCCTTTGATCAACACTTTTATTGTAGAGGAGATTCGCAAGTACATAACCCCAAAAGAAAACAGAATTGGGAAGATTAATATATATGGAACGGAGAGGATATATAACACAATAGGGCATGCTTGTGTTTTAACGAAGAAAGAATTGGAAGAATACATGGATTATGATGTAGGATCTTATTGTAAAGACGACTGGAACCTAGCTCAGAAGCTTCTGGTTAGTGGATGTGATCCCTTGCCCCAGAGACGATGCCTAACTAGGGCCTCCAAGGTGTACCAGAGGCCATACCCCATTAACGAGTCCTTGTGGAAATTGCCAGATTATAGAAATGTGAGGTGGAGCAATTATCAGTGCAGGAATTTTCAGTGCTTATCTAGCAAGAATCACAAGAGGGGTTATTCAAAGTGCACAGGTTGTTTTGAGATGGAGAAGGAAAGGCTGAAGTGGGTTACTAATAGCTCACTTCCTATGGATTTTTTAATCACAGATGTTCTAGCAATCAAGCCTGGAGAGATTCGGACCGGTCTGGATTTCGGTGTGGGAACAGGGACTTTTGCTGCAAGGATGAGAGAAAGTAATGTTACTATTATCTCCACTGCACTAAGCCTTGGGGCTCCATTCAGTGAGATGATTGCCCTTAGAGGTCTAATTCCTTTGTATGTGACATTGAATCAGCGGCTTCCATTCTTCGACAACACCATGGACTTGATTCATACCAATGGGCTTATGGATGGCTGGATTGACTTGATGTTGATGGATTTCATCCTCTTCGACTGGGATCGGATATTAAGGCCTGGAGGATTGTTATGGATTGACAGATTCTTTTGTAATAGGAAGGATCTGGATGATTATATGTACATGTTTCTTCAATTCAGATACAAGAAACACAAGTGGGCTATTTCTCCCAAATCAAAGGATGAGGTCTATCTTTCTGCAGTATTAGAAAAACCTCCAAGAGCTATCTGATCTAGTAGACTGTGTTTCTTTCATTTTTTTTTCTTTTAACTTGTAGTATTTTGTCAATCCAAAGTTGTTTATATACATGTTTGCAAACTGATTATATCTATTACATTGGAAATGCTGACAATTTTTCGGGCAAATGTTATGCTGAGCAGCTGATTCAGTTTGGTTTTTCATTTGACTGATATAAGCAACGCCAAGAGTCTTTTATGCTAGACTTGGCTTTTAGGAAGCTTAAGAAAAAACCAATAAGAAATTTGTTCTTGCTTGCCTGTTTGATTGAGTAGTTGAAAGCCAGTTTTAAGGTGTGTTTGACATTGGTGTTAGAGCTGCTATTGATAAATATCTCCTTAACTATAGTAGACTATTAGCCATAATAATTATATGAGAAAAAAAATCAAGAAGTGTTTTTTTAACCTTCCAACCTCAATCCCAAACAGGACTTTAAACACACATAGTAACTTGTTTTCTTTCTTAAGAACCTCATATGATTTTATATAGCCATGAGATGGGATTCGGCTGTGAAATGTTCCGATTGCAAACTTCTTCCTCAACTTGCCATTTAAGGCAATCCATAAAACTGGTGGCCAAACTGAGATGGAAAGCAGAAACCATCTTCATCTTGCAACAGAAAATGATACAAGAACTGGGACTCGAGTTCCATAGACTAACTGTGACCAAATTACTTTGATGGGCCAATGGCTTTTAACACAAGTTTTGAGTCCAAAAGTTGCTTGATTTTATGTTAGCCTACTATATAAAATCATGAAGCCCAGGAATTAAAAGTTGAAACCACCGAGTTCCTGATTGTTTCAATCAATCCATCAACGTGAGTCGAATATCGATTCCATATACGAATTAGGCCACATGAGCCTTGGTTTGGGGAAAAAATGTAAAAGGTTTATATATTTCAAATTTAGAATTTTTTTTTAGGGAGTTGAGAGAGTGGAGACACCATTACTTTTATGTCTTTTGCTATTGAACCAAGTCAAATCAGACCATTTCAAGCTTTAGAATTATATAACCTAGCCAGGAGGAAGTTGCTGGAAGTTGACAAGATCAGATGCCCATTTGATTAATTATAATTAATTAGGTAAAAGAAGGAAGAAAATAGAATATTAAAAAAGTTGGCGGCCAATTAAAAAGAAAAACGCCTTCTTATTCTAAGTCCTAAAAAGACTTCCAAGTATCTAGGGTTATTTTTTCTTTTCTTTTTTTGGAGGATATATATAGTTAATTATGTGGATGGTATGC
Source organism: Hevea brasiliensis (assembly GCF_030052815.1). Taxonomy (NCBI): domain Eukaryota; kingdom Viridiplantae; phylum Streptophyta; class Magnoliopsida; order Malpighiales; family Euphorbiaceae; genus Hevea; species Hevea brasiliensis. Next base: position 693,270 of record NW_026615250.1, read on the forward strand.
CCATAATTAGCCTCTTTATTCATTTCTTTAGTGAATTAATTATGGTAATAAACCCTAATAAAGTTGCAAACCCTAGATGCCCACTAAAAGAAGCTTTGCGCAGCTTTATATATAATATTTAAGTGCACAAACCAGCACACAAGCCAACATGTTTATATTAACTATAAACATTAAACAAACCTCATGGAATATTAAAAAGGCATTATTTAACAAACTAAAAAACGTTTCTTTCACAAGAAGTGGAACCTGTTTGGAGATCATTTCTGCAAATTTTGCATTGCAAAATGACTTAATATTAGGAGATTCAGTTTAATGGCCTTTCAAATCAGCTAATGCATACTTTGTTTTGCCAAGTTAAACTATTGAACTCAAAAACACCCAATGAGGAATAAATTAGAGAAATGGAGATTGTTTAAATGTTAGCATAATTTTTTTTTTTTTCCAGAAGAAAAGCAACATGTTTGGATGGCCAAATTATGAAAAAATTGTCTAACTTACCTTAGTTCAATGGTTAAAAGTATATCATTCATCTAACAAGTATCAAGTTTGAATTCTCACTCATTTAATTCTTTTATACAAAAATTATGAAAAAAAAAATTTTCGTGGCTAATCCCTCTCATCCACATTCCTTTTGGTCTGATTACAGAGTTAGATTTAAAAATTTACCCATATGATTTTGAGATTGGAAGGATAAAAAAATATTATTTTATAAAAAAAATTAATTATTTTGTAATTTTTATGATTAAATATATATTAAATTAAATTTTAAATTATTTTTTAATTAATATATTTATATAAGAATAGCAAAACATATCTAAATTCATTCTTTTAAATGGCATATAAGGCTTTATACTACTAGTGCTAAAGATCACATCAAACTATGAGAATATATATATATATAGAAATAAAATTATGTCAAAGTAAGCCGAGATGGACGGTTGTTGGTTATCCGTACTATAGTTTACTTGAGTTTGTACCAAAATTTTGGATTATGACCTCCACCGCTTGGTTTTTTTTTTAAAGGAACCCCACCACTTAGTTAATTTATATAATTAACCACATTCCTAATTAATTTATTATAAAAGCACAATTGCAAACACTTTATGGATTATATTTTTACTTATTGATCATTATTCTTCTTTATTAGTGGCCTTAATTGAAAAAAAAAAATCATGATTCCCCAAGGCCTACAAAATTCTTTGCTAACAAAATTCACTTAAATGACCACATGGTGTTTGATTATTAAGAAAAGAAAGCCATAATTAATATAAAAGATTATATATATATATATATATATATATATTCTTTCATAGTGTAGTCCTATAAAATTCTTTACCAACAAAATGGACTTTAATGGGGACATGAGGTTTGATTTTGAAGAAAAAAGAATCATGTAGTTGGTAATTAAGTACTTTTTTTTAATGAGTTAATGAGCAATGAGAATATATTATTAATAAAGTACTTATCTCATAATATAGAAGATTAAGGATATATTCATCCAATTATAAACAAGAGATGTTAGGTAAATCTTATTAATGTTTGGAACTTCTCGCATTGTAAACTTTGGAATGGATCAATTAGGTATAATCCAATTTTATTGACAGAATATTGTATCAATAATTTTTTTTATTCAAAAAAGGTACAATGAGTTGAATAATAATTGGTAGGCTGTAAATTGAGAAGTAGACATTAGGTGAATAGTATTAAAATAAGTAGATGTGGAGACTTGAATTTAAGATACTTCTACTCCCTGCACCTTAAAAGTGAAAAAAAACTAATCAGGCTACTTCTGATTAGCACTAGCTATTGAAATGTCCTCATTGATTCACCATTGAGTTAGCCTTTAAAATTCAAATGAATTCCAACCAATCAATGCATAGTTTAGAGGCTTTAATTGACTAGCTTAGGAACTAATAATGGAGATCTTGGTAGAATCTTATCTAAACCCTTTCTTTTAGGGTTTTCAGAACTTGACCAACAAAAGAGATTTAAAGTCATGATAGATACAAATGCTTTGCCGCCAAATAGAGAGACAAACCTAAATTAACCTAAGTTTTTGAGGTAATCACACTAATATTTAAAAATAATATAGTTGATTATTACTTAAATTAATCCCAATACATGCAAACGTGTTTGAATGTAGTCCACTCACTTTGAGCAATAGAAAGAATATTATAAGTGTTATTTTCATTATTAAGCTAAAAGAATAGTTATAAATTTGATGGATTTTAAGATAAAGGGAAATGGTCTGTGGGGGGGACCATGAAAGACCCTTTGAGGTTGGGAACTTCATGATTTGCTGGCTAGGAGATTAGGTTTTCTCTGCAACCTATACCCTCAATTTCAGCAAGTGAACATGCAATTGCAAAGTAGCCTTACTTTAATTTGCTTCAAAATTGATTGATATTCGCTTAATGTATAAAGAAGCTTGACCAATATGGGTCTTCTCCAGCAATTCAAATCTCTTTTTCTTTTTCCATTTTGACAATTGTTGTCATTTATAGAAACCACACTGATGATATCAAATTCACTTGTGGCTAGCATGTCAGTAAACTTAATTTAAGTACTATATTTAGAGGATCAATATAATCAAATTTGTAGTTATTTTTTCTTCTTTCCTTTGGCAGGATTTATTGAGGGGAGACTCAACTATTCTCTCAAAATTTAAAATGAAAAAATAGAGGATTAATTGGATGGAAGGTGAACAATTAATTATAGCTTTTATCTGTTGAATAACAGCCCTTTCACTTGGCATTGTCGGATCACTGAGATTGACTTTCATCCCTGCTCGACGGGCAGATCTTGTAGTCAAATTCCCTTCTCCCTTTGCACTCGAGGGCAGTCACTTGTTTTTATTCTACATATTGGTTATTTGGAACTACAAGGAAAATTTTTGATGGAATAGTTACGTTATGTATAATATTTTGACTACATAGAATCCCTCAATTTCACAAATTAGTTTCTTTTAAAATTAAAATGTATATTTTTTTTATAAAAAAAAAATTATTAAAGAGATTAAGCAGAAAAAATTTACCATAAATTAATCCAGCTAAAATTTTATTAACATTTTATCTATTTTTATTTATTAGAAAACAAAAAAATTTCATTAATAGCTTGTCATTGAAAATCGTAATGTACTTTTTAATGTTAATTTTATTTGTGATGCACTACGCATATATACATATATGTATGCATATCAACAGGTGAAATCATTATAGTGTTATCACATACGGTATTGGGTGCATGCGCTATATGTACATATAACATATTTGCAAATTGGGTGCATGTATATATGTTGGCTCATACATGCATAGTCATCATAGTCATGATGTACCGACTTAATATAAGAGTGAAGAGCAATATATATTGTCCGAGTTAGAGAAGATCATCATATATATCGATCATCAGCTAGCAGTAAATTAAATGGAAGATGAACAAGATCGATTGTTGCCAATTGCCAATGTGGGTAGGATTATGAAGCAAATCCTACCACCAACTGCCAAGATTTCCAAAGAAGCAAAACAAACAATGCAAGAATGTGCCACAGAATTTATAAGTTTTGTAACTGGTGAGGCGTCAGACAAGTGTCACAAGGAGAATCGCAAGACAGTGAATGGAGATGACATCTGTTGGGCTCTGAGTTCTCTAGGGTTTGATAACTACTCTGAGGCTATAATAAGGTATTTACATAAATATAGAGAGGCTGAAAGAGAGAGAGCTAACCAAAACAAAGCTACTGCTTCCTCTCAAGAAAAAGATGAAGAAGAGTTCAACTTTAAAGGTACCCAAGTGCAACAGCTGCAAACTGAGAGTACTCCTACTCCATCAGAGTTTAGGATTCTTGAGAAGGGTAACAGCAGCTCTCTTAAAAAGCGATATTGATTATATATGAGTAATACTGAAATTGGAATTCTCTTTTAAGATGGAGAGACGAAGGAGAAGAACAAGATGGAGAGAGGAAGAAGAAACGGCAAGAATATGGAATTCCGAGGTTTAAACGACTAAGCTCCAGTATAATAAACACCCCAATTTCTTGAGAAGTTGTAGTGATGACTTATGAAAAGATTGTAGTCTACTAATATCAAATATGGGTTACTACTCTGAGGTAACTTTAATCCTTTTTTGGCATCTACCAGTCCTTGTGGTTTGTTTTAGCTCATAGTTTTGTCGACGAAGAAGAAGAAAATTACTTAGTTATGCTCTCATCTTTCATTTTCTGTTCATAGATTTGTAAAGGAAAAGTTACCCAAATGTATCAGAGTTTAGCTAACCCTATATAAATAAATATGAGCAAAAATTTAATTAATAAAATGAATCCAGGAAAAGCTACCCTATTTTTGGAGTTAAGATGCTTAAATATAATCTTATGATGTCAAATATTAATTTAACACATTTCTCATGTAGAAACTATCAAGAAGTTGAGCCAAAGAATGTTTCTTGTTTCTTTTTCCCTTAGCAGCTCTCCCTCTCTGTCTCTCTCTCTCTCTCTCTCAAATATGGTCTGGGTGTGGGTGAGGGGTAACACACTATTGCTGTGGCTGTTCAAGACTTGAGATTTTCCAGTCACTGGTCATGTCTTGATTATGACTGTTCAGATAATTATTGGTAAATTTGAATTTTCTAATCAACTATAAATAAAATTGGTCTAGAGTGGAATTTATGTTTATAATCAAGGTTATTGCTGCTGTTCTTCGGGATGGTGGTTTTACCAGCTGATGATTGCCTCTTGCAGCTTTGGCATAGGTCAAGGATCTCTTTGTTTTGAGCTATGTGTGTCTACAGCTCTATTGTCCATGTTTGTGTTCGGAGGTATTGCTGCTTTGAGTTATGGACTTTACTGCTTTTCGATTCTTCTGGTTGATTGTGTCGGATTGTTTAGTCGTTCCAAGTTTTTTCATTTAGCATTTCATATCCTAAATTGAGTGTTTTGAGGTGGTCTATCAAACTGGGATTTAGTCTGGACATGTCCATGTTAATTTATTTAATAGTTTACACTAGTTCAAGAATCAAAGAGTAGTAGCCCACAGTAGTTCAGATCTATGCTCTGCAACTGTTCCTCCCTGCCTCTTTCTTTCTCTCCCTCAGTCTCTGGAAGAAGACGGAAAAAGAAGATATCAGATCACAAGTTTAATCAAATTAATTATTTTCAATTATATAATTTTCCATCAACATCATGTGATGTGAATGATTAATAACCACCTTCTCTCGGTCATTTTGTTCCAAAATGAGGTTGAACTTTTACTGCAACACTTCTTGATTCTTGAATACTACACGTGAATGTACTAGGTTTAGGGTTTTTACATAACCCTAGAATAGGGGACCGCAACATTGAGGCTTTACATAACATGATTTGTGGTGAAAATCCAGTTAAAATCTCCAGCATGCAATTTTTTAACTACATAATTTGCAAATGGATTGGGTAATCTCCAATAAAGGGTGGGCGATTGCTAAAACCCTAGCAAATAAGATTAGGGTCTCAACAATCAACACACAACCAAGTGCTTCTGTGCCTCTTTGGGCTGGACCACTTCTCAACTATCTTCAGTCTCCACAGAAAATGGAATCGGAGTTTTACAAATTATACAAAAGGAGATGTAAGTAAAGTCCCACTAAAATTGTTCCCCAACAAAAATGAGTGAAGTTTTACACAACAATACGAGACACTATGAGAGACAAAAGCTGAATGATTAACAATGAGGCATAACATTGATGGTTTTCTTGATAAAGATGAAAGTGATGACCTGCAAACTTCAAGATTAAGTACTGTATAAATGCAGCAGCAATGCTATAAAGTGATGGGTTTCTTTACATAGAATCATTTCTGCGTGCTGCTTACATGAGCTCCGACCATGGAATTGTGGCATCGAGCTTCATAACCTTCATGTATCCTGCATTGCCTGTGGGTGACCGTCTGCTCACACATCGGCAACAGAGACTCTGATTTATTTAAAGAAAACCTGCATTGCACCTCAATTGATGCACCAATTTTACAGGACAGTGGGAAGAGGATCATGGGTTTTCTGTTGAAATGCAGCAGCTTAGTTGCATCAGACACATCTCAAGAGCTGCATTGATCTAGCTAAAGCGCTTTTTGACCTTAAAACCATAATAATGGTCCCAAGAACTTAGTTTATCCAAGTAAAAGGTGCTAATTCTGGCAGAATTGAAAAATTAAATAGATGTTGTTTCACTTCATGCATGGCATGGGCATGCCAAAGTTCTTGCAACAATGGATGACACCAAGCCTATATCCTTCTTATGTTTCGTGTGCAAACAGCTAGCAGCAAAATAGCTTGATAATGCTAGCATTTGATAGCTATCCTGCTCATGATGAAACAAAAATTGTCATGAAACCCTTCAACAGCAAGTCTATAAGTTATTTCTCAGGGTTGTGTAACAGAATATGATGGGTGGGGGGTGGGGTGATGAGTGAGGCTCAATTGTCTCTTTTGATGCGGCGTGTGCAGCACTAAGATTCCCTCACAGATGTTTCAAAAGCCGCACTAAGTCACTACCTAAAATGCCTTGTGGTCTACACCACATTGCAGTATTATGTGTTACTGGTTAATCAATCTAGAATATAATGTTAATATATGTGGCCAGAAAAGTTAAGTCAGTAGGATATATTAAAACGCAAGTCAATCAAATCAATTCTTTGTATTAATTTGCCATAAAAATGTGCTGCTGAAGCAGTCTTTAGCATCAAGAAATGGGTCTTTCGAGTTCAAGATTACCTTTCTAAAACTTCTAAAATATTCATATCATCAATTTGTCCTCACCTACTCTTGTTTTGGTAATTCTGGTACTGGATCTATAAATGAAATTCCATTCTCATGTTTCACATTCAACACTATTTCAATAAGGTAAGCAAATTAAGCCATGCAAATTAACCATTGAAAAGCAATTAACCATAAAATCAAGTAATTTGATTAACAATAGTTGTACATATCCCCAACCATCATCAATATCAGGTTCCACCCAATAATCAATTTTAATTTCGCGAGTACAAGACGTTATATTCATACAACCAGTATCAAGTTTACCCAAATGATCTAAGCGAGTCAAATATCCACAGCAACTCCTGGGGAAAATATATCTCTACTTTATTGGCACAATGCAGGAAGGTTGGTTGCTGCAAACAAAATTAAAATGTCATTTTATAAAACAAAACATAAAAGACCTTGGAAGTTCAGTGCAAATTTACTTGTCTTTATGCTTACAGTGACATCAGAAATCTATCGATTTTTGCTTTAACCTTGGAACTAGATTTTGTTTTATAAACAAAATATTTATTAATCAAATGTCAGGAAAAATTTAGCATGAGATACTCAATTTATACCCAACCAATAGGTCTCCTCGCAAAAATCAACCTAGAAGGAATCATGCTAAGTGAAAAAATCTGGCAAAAGGAGTGCAAACCAAACAAGAAACAACAACAAAGAAACTGAATTAAAGAAAAACACAACAAAACCCCAGGCATCTCGCCAATGTGCTTCTGTGCATTTGATCATTGGCTAGCTATGATATACTTGATCCAAAACAATGAAGGACATGAACATCAAAATTTTCATGGACTTCTGGCTGTCATTCTGATATTAAACTTTATAAAATTCCATGATCAATGCATTAAGAACAAATTTTAAAGTGCTAAATTCCAAATCCAAATATTAAGAGTTACTTCTACAAATATAAATTATGGAAACATGATAAATCTGAAATATAACCTGTAACTTAATATCATGAATATGACGTTTATCTGGCAGGAAGCACATAAAGATAATAAAACAAGAAGATTAAGAAAGAATACCTGTTCTGATGGCAGCATTGATGTAAATTTTGAATTTACGTGTAGCTCTTAATTCTTCACAACATGGCCTATCTGGATGGGAAAGAAATCACACCTTTGAGAAATGATACTTTCCTCTTACACCAAAAATAACTCCTAATTCTCTTCTTTTTTACATCCTTCCAGCAGACTCACATAGTATCCTTTCCAAACGAACAGGTAAAAGCTCTACAATTTTCACTATTCACTTTGCAAAAGCTATCAAATCGCTCTCCTAATGTGCATTACTGAATACTGATAATACAAGACTCAAAACCAAATTCAACTAAACAAATATTTAAATGCCCTGACAATATTTAGAATGCCTTTAACTTTCACTAACTTTCACTATGGTGGTTATCTCCACCATAAAGAAAACTAGAAAAATCAGGCCTCAAAAGGGAAGCAAAGAGACGTTCTTGGGAACCAAAGAAAGATTTTAGTCAAGGAAAAATGCCAATTCATGGTTTGGCTGATTAAGGAGGAATACTTGAACAGAAAAGACATGAGCTTGTTGTATACAGAATGGCCGCTCTTGATAATAATTGAGGTGAGAATTTACCTGGATTTTGAATTTTCGGTCACGGAGGGCCAGAGGGGCATAGAGAATCCAATGATAAAATTTAAATACCAAAGAGAGAGCACCGACGCCGTTTCAATTGAAATTGGGCTGTAACTTGAAAATGAAAAAGCCCGTAATGATTTCAAATCCTGACAGCAAGGCCAGATGATCAATGGGATCACAGATTTACTAACGACCTTTAATTTATTTGAACTCGCACAAAATATATATCTTGAATGAATTACAAATTCAAAAGTCAACATGATGATTAATTTAAAATTGATTCATTTAAATTTTAAAAAAAATTACATTAAAAATTTTTTTGAAAAAGTAAAAATTCAAAATAACTCAAAATGCAAAACTCAATCACTTCTTTGAAAAATTATTTGCAATAAAAAAATTTAAATGAATTTCACATAATTATATTGCTTTTCATGTAATTTTTATTTCTTTCAAAATAAATTTTTTAAAGTTAAAATAATTAAATTGTTTTATTTATAAATATAAAAAAATAATAAAATTAAATTAAATTGTTGCAAAAATCTAATCCGAATCTGTCCGATCCAACTTGTTTGCCTCATGCTACATAGAAGAGGACGTCTGGTGCAAAACGATGTTGTCCAGTGGAAAACATCCTGTCGTACATGACATGAACAAGGCTTAAAAGGAACCATTTTCAACCAAACTAGACCAAATCCTGAGAAAAGTAATCAGGAAGGCAACGTCTTTCTGTCCAGGAGATCTACTCTAAATTCAATTATTTTACCTCTTAACATCCACACTTCCACACAGAGATACTTAGCTTAGCTCCATCACATATTGGACTAAAGGTTCTCCACTTGTAGAGTATTGGAATTAAATTTAAAATTTTGCACTACAATAAATAACGCCTTATTGAGTTGCAATCTTGTTACTAAGCAGAACAAAATTGCTAAAAGCAGGAACAAGTGGATTACGTATTAGCCAATGTAAGAAGATATAAATCAATCTTAATAGTCAGCAAAAGTGCTTCATGTTGCTGGCTACCATTGTAAGAAAATGAACAGCTTTACAATTTGTGGATCACACACAAGCCATACAGAGAAGGAGATATGTGTGTATGTATATATATATATATATATATGCTACACACAGGGGGAATTAGTGTTAAACATGCTTTTTGTCCATTTTTCTCATAATGACTTAATCCAGTAAAAGACTTGAAGAAAACATTGCTACCTTTTTCTTCACAGGCAGTAGCATGCAGATGACAACAGAGAAAATTTTACTCAGATCATTCCTAGTGCAAAATTGTCCTTTTAACTTGAAATGAACTTCAATCTCTACAATTTTACAGAACTGCAAGCTAAGAATTCTGGGATCATGCATCTTGTATTTCTTGGAAGTAAAAAACACAGATTTTCCTTGCTAAAACATTTAGAAGATCCATTGAAAATCATGGCTTTGTATTCAAGGCCATCTAATACATCAAAATTTCATTTTCACTGGCATAATTCCTCTCCCAACCCAGATGCAAATTTACCAGCAAAAGACTGAAGGTCCGTCCATGTATCTGAAATCACATAACAATCAAAGTCAATAAAACCAAAAGTTCAACCCCCTCTAAGATGGTCCAACCACCAGTCAAGATATGCAAATTGTGACATAAAGGACCCTCCTGTACTTCTGTAAGAAATTATTTTACAAGAGGATTGCCTAAGGGAGTGAATGAAGTTTCCTCATACAGCTATCTAGCAACAATATGGCAGCCAAACAAAGCCTTTGGTGCTAAAACAACTCGGTTCATTTTAAGAAAAGAGAAAACTCCAACATACAAGGCAGAACTTACAATTATGCAAGGGATGGGCCATTTTGCATTTCATTTGAACTCTTATGGGACTTGTGTTTTGATTTCTTCTCCCGTTTCTTACTGTTGCCAAGCAATAAATCGACAATGTAAAAAAATAACAGAGGCAGGCACTAAACTACCGATATAAGCAAGTATATGGAAAAGTACTCGTCATGGGAGCCATGACCCCAGCAAGACTTCAGCTTCCGGTTTATGTGCTTCATGTCCTTTTCTGTAGGGAACTTGTACTTCTTTACCTGTATGCAAAACCAGAAAAAAGTCAAAAGCGGATAAAATTAGCAGATGCAACGGGAGGAGAATCATATTTCCCTAAAATTGAATTAGAATCACTAAGTCTATAATCTGTACCATCAGTCTGTCAGAGAGGATATAAAAAGGAGATTTGCCTGAAATTCAAACTGAGACTAAATTGATAGATTTATACCCAAGAATCTATGGCATCTAGAGATCCAATGAGATCTGAAATCGTGTGCACAGAATTCTGACGAGAAAGAATGTTCCTGAGGTATCTGCAAAGAAGTAAGCAAGTGCTAAATAAATTTCCATTCCCTGTCAATTTTTTGGCCAAAAACAAGAGTTGAGCTTCAAATAAATCCCAATCTAACCAATAAGTCCATAACTGCAATGCAAATGTTGCTAAAACACACATGGTGTGGGGGAGAATAGGAGGGAGCAATGTAGCAGAAAAATAACCATCACTGTCCTAACCTCTCAAAATCAAGAACCTGGTGCATCTCATTTGCAATTCGCAAAGCAGCCAATGCCAACTGCATCAAATTGATGAATCAGTCAAGTCAAATAAGATGACGCCATTGCATGAAAGGACAAACCATCTTAAGCCAAGCCACAACAAATCAACCAGTCAATTACCACAGAGTGATATTCTTTCTAAAGCAGCCAAAGCTGACTGCACCAAATTGAATAAAAAGTAATGTCAAACGTGACGATGCTATTACATGGTAGGACAAAATAGCTTAAGTCAAGCTACATGTAATCAACCATTCAATTCTGTATATGGTGTGACACAATCTTTCCTCAAATAAATTTGGGGCAATGCCCCGGAAAAAAATGTGAAACAGTGAGTGTAACATAGAAAGCAATTAAAAGATGAACTAAATATTACATAGGAAGCTTTCTCAAAATATGAAGCTTCACTCATTGAAGTTATTTGCTACTTGCAAAAAGATCTTCCATTATAATTAAGCAATTCACCACTGCTTATGTTCAGAATGACTCCACTTGTTATGTTGGATCAAGAATGGTGCTTCTGGCTTAAGCTTTTGATCCTGGTTGCTTATTTCTATGCTTTATCTTCTTTGCTTTTAATAGAAATTTCACTTGCCCAAGATGGAAAGAGATTATTATATTCAATATCAATAACAAGTTTCTATAAAGAATACCTGCCCAGGAGGAAAAAGCAGTGGTGCATCAGTAAACATGATTTTGTCAACCTCCGCTGTTGCAGTTGCTTGCAAATCCTATAAAATATTGATTCAGATCAAATCCAACAATCAATGGCAGAAAGGAAAGCTAGACATAGTTACCAGGAATGCAGTACCCTCGGATCGTGGTATGGGTATTTGGTGCATGGTACGCCACTTAACTAAATATAGGATACACTGGGGTAGGCTTTGTTAATACACCAATTTGGCTTGCGGTAGGCAAATCATATTTGTTCTGTATGTGAATTATATTTATAAGGCACAATTCATTTTTTGTTTTTCTAATTTTTAAAGTCCTTTTATTATTACTATTTTAAATTATCCAAAAAATATAATTAGAAATTAGTAGTGTTTGTATTTCCAAAAAACAAGCTCTTCTTATTCTTCTGAACCCCTATTTCCAAATTGCATCCGTGGCGGTTTGGGACGCAAATGTGCCGTGAGTTGGAATGTGCAACCCAGATAGTGGCACCCAGGGAGGTGAGTGAATCTACTAACTATGATTTAAGCCCATAAGAATAGATAGAACTGTTGCACATTCCAATAAACAAGAGAAGCATCATTGACAACCATTTATAGAAATTCATTTCTATCAATGTGTTCAAACATTTAGGGAACTTTTTTCAATATTCAATTTTAAGGGTAAATGAACTAAAATGATCAAACGAAAATAGTACTCAAACATAAAATCTAATCATAAGAATACAAGGGAAATTACCTTCAGCATTTGAATTTGGTCATCCGTTGCATGACAGAATTCCTGTTGAGCCAAAGCTAAATGTCAATAATTGCAACAAGAATTCAAGGAAAAGAGAGCTTACAATCAAACCAAACAAAAAATTGTCAATGTGAATAAGAAAAAGAATAAAAGGTAGAACTCTTTTGCAAGAGCTGGAGGAATCACAACAAAATATAATTAACCAAATTCAGTTACCTCCATATCATTGATAAAACCTTCAACTGAACGATATGGAGCATAGACAATAAGATCAAATTCCAAGCTCTGCATAATAAAGAGTATATTTAATATAATATGAAGTGAAGAAAAATCAAGATGGGATAGCAGTAAATGTAAGAGCCATATCCATGCCTGGAGCACTATCATCTCATAATTGAGAATCATTTGATGATCCTGTGAAATCCCCTTACCAAGCTCCTCTGCTGATACATGATTTTCTTCGATCTTACAAGCTGCATATATACAGGTTAACCTGTGGATGCAAAGAAGTAATTTCAAGTTATTAATACATTATCAAACAAACCCCACGAACATTATGCAAGTGTGATTTACGATAATAAGAACATATAGTGCCTAATGATTTCTACCAACTCTGATAGGCATTGACCAACTTTTATGTGCATGCATATAAAATGAGATCTCAACAAATCATACATTACATGTTTTGGATCATGTTCCATGACCGACCATTGAAGATAAAACCTCTTGAAGTATATGAGTGCTGTTGCCTGCAGTGCATGAAATTCCAATAATGTCAGTAAAATCCACTAAGCCATTTATTTACATATCTATTCTCGTTTCATGGCAACTATCATCATCCTGGTTACTTCGCAAAAAGAATGACTTGCCTGAATTTTATGAGGAAAGTAAAAGGCACTGCACACTTCTCGAAGTTTATATTCATAGTATACTCGCATAAATTGTTCTTCTTCAACACTGAGCGATTTTGGACGAGAATGCTTATCAGCTGATATTGAAAAAGATGATACCATCAGAATAATTTTTAAAAAATCAGATTAAGGGATCATATCAAAAAACCCATAATCGTAATCTAAAGGAAAATTAAAGAGTGAAATAATAAATAAAAAGGGAAAAAAAACATCTACCATTGTCTGCTGCGTTAACTTGAGGTTCAGGGTATGACAGTGATCCATCAACATCTACTTCCATTCTTGTTGTTCCATACTTCAAAATATGAAAATTGAAAGGTAAAAAACACTAAATATTATTGTCATTAGAATGAGTAAAAGAGGGAACCAAGGCTGCAACATACCTTCTCCAGCATTTGCTTGGCTCTTTGATTAGTAACTTTGTGCTTCTCAACCTGTATTGAAACTTAAATCCGATCACTATAATTAAAAGAAAGAAAATGAAACACATTTATGAAACTAAAGCATCTGATAAGCTAAAATCAAATTCACAAAAAAAATAATAATAATAGAATATTTTGAAAGCCGTAGATGAATACCCAACTAAAATGGGACTAAGATCAAACTATTTGGTTCAGTTGTTTTGCTTATTGTAAAATTAACTCCATTTAAATTGAGCTCAATTAAACCACTACTTTTTAACCCACCTTGATGTGCCCATTTTTAATGCGTTTTCTGTTATTTGTTTCATTTTCGCGGGAACCAAAAAGCAAAATTACAATTGACTGGTAGAGTTTATTAGGAAAACAAGTAAGAAATATCACTTACCAGCTGTTGAGAGGTGAAGATCCATTTGGCTTTGTGAGTCGAGGTCTGAAAATCGGCCATTACTGACTCCGTAACCCTAACTCAGCCGCCTTCAAGAATTGGCGAATCAATGCGCTAAAAATTCGAACTTTTTAGATAGAACGGGGAATATTTCCCTCAATCCTCACTTTTGCAATTTCATCCCTAAGGTTTACTAAAATCTACACTTTAACCCCTGTATTTTTAAAACTCACCCATTTGTACAGTTCAATGTAAGTAATTTTTTTAATACCAAAACTGCCCCTCAATGTCGTCGGGAGAAAAAAAAGGTTTGAAAGTTTAAAGAAAAAAAATTGCATGCAAGCTCTCAAAATGTCAATCACAAATGGAACCCACAATATGCTCATCAGTAACATTTAATTGAATATTAAATTACCTTCAACACAATGGCAGCAGCTACGACATTCTTGACGATGAAGGACTTCTACCACTGCACCAACTTCAAACACTACTCCTAATACTGAAATGCAACAGCAGATTTGAGATCAACGTCAATAGCAAACCTGATACTAAAATCAAAAGAAAAAAACCGATGTAAACCAATAAACATATAATTACACTATCAACAGCCTTGAATTTATACCCAATTTCATAAAGAATGTAAAAGTAAAAGCAAAATCATCAACATAAACTGACCTGGATTAAGCCACCCTAACAAATCTTCTTAAGCTAGCTAAAAACTTATTCAATCGATGCCCAGCTAAACTTAGTTAAAAGAGAGTGAGTGGACTTGACAATGGACCGGTTGAGGTTCGACATATAGAGAAAGAGACAGAGACCGATGGATGCGCGCAAGAGAGGCTTGGCTTCTTCCATTTATGGACTTTCTGCACTTCTAATATTAGTAAAGGGCATATTGGTCTTTTTATTTAATTAACGGCAAAATACTTTTTTTAAAGTGCAGAAAATATTTTTAAGAATTCGAAAAAGGCCCATGAAAAGTCAAGGAACTGAAAGGCCTATTTTCAAAGCCCAAAACATAGCTTTCAATGAAAGTTGTGGCTTGCTCCTAAGAGGGAAACTAATTATGAGTTTGTTTAATATTATCATGTCAATTATTATTTATAAAAATATTATTTTAAATATATTAATTAGAAATTATTTTAATTTTTTTTATATTAATTTTAGGATATATTAAAAGATTTATTTGATGTTAAATAAGTGTAAAAATATTAAAAATTAAAATTTAAATTTGAATTTAATATGATATAATAATTTTATAATTAAATAACTTTTAAAAAATTAAATTTTCAATAATATTTAAAAGAAAGAAAAAATAAAAATTTATAATAATGATAACTTTTTTGCATAATTAAATATGAAAAAAAAAATATTTAAAAATTATTTTATGTGTAATAAAATTACAATTTTACTCTTCAAATTTTAAAAAGTAACCATAATATTTAAGAATATATTTTCCTCCCAATTTTTTTTCTCTTTATATATATATATATTTTTTATCTTTCAAAGAAATAAAAAATAAAATCATTTTCCTCTTCATTCCCCATTATTTTTCATCTATCCAATAAAAGTGCAAAATCCTGCTTTTCAAAGAAGTAGATTCTAAACTGTAACTGTCCGCATGACAGAGCAAAGCGTCACTAAACTTGGCAAACAAGCTCTTCCCCTTCTTCTGCAAGTTTGTTTCGCCTTTATATACGTGTGAAACTCCTCATTTCTCTTCATTCCCTTCTCGTTATCCTCCTTTCGTTTGCTTTCCCTCTTCCCAAGTTGTAATTATCTCTGCCCTGCTTATCAGGTACTATCTGGTTGTATCTTTCCCAATTCTTTTCTTTAATTTGAAGAGTTTAACTTGATTGTTCAGGGTAATCGTCTTTTGGGTTCAGATGAAAAGCGAGATGAATACTCCCTTGACGTTGGAAGAAGGGTTGAAGAAAATAGAAGATGCCATTGCAAGGAAGAAGTTGATCTATGATGCCCAGTGTGTCACTCCATTTACTACCGCAGAAAATATGCTGATATACGAGTATCCTGAATATGAAATGCATTTTATTTTTTGGGCTAAAATTCCATAATTTCTGTGCTTTTTCAGTTTTAAAGTAGAGTGGGAGATGGTAGTGATGTGGGTATTAGTGGGTAATCGAGTATCCTTAACGTTTGTGGTAGTTGTGTTTACAAGCTGTGCACCCAGAAGCGTAACTACTCAGAGCATATTTATGAGAAATATGTGAGCTATCTAGAAGAGAGAATTATGGAAAAGGTTAGAGTTGTGTGATTCAATCTACATTTCTCTTTTTTGTTGGAATTTTGGTTCAAATGAATTTTACTTTATGGAAAATGGTTTAGCTTTTTGAGTCTTTCACCCTTCCTGTTATCATAAACCGACTCAAATGTTTCAATTGAGCCAATCTCAAATTTATAAGCGCATAGTTTCGTTTAATTGGTGTCTTATCTTATCATGTGCATTGATAATTAACCATTTTGCGCTTAGGTAATTCCAAGATTGTTGGGCAAACATGGGGTAGCGCTGCTGAAAGAAGTAACACAATCTTGGTCAGAGTTTAAGGCCTTTGCAGACTCTATATATAAGTTCTTTGAATTCTTGGATCGTTCCTATGCTCCAAGGAAAGGACTTCTATTACTTGCTGATGCCCCAAAACATTACTATGGCAATCAGGTTAGCAACATCCATGGTCTTGAAGTAGATCACTTTTTTGTATTTCCTTTTGTGCTCTTTTACTTTTTATATTGTCTAAAATGCTCAATTCAACTATGATTTTCAGGTTTGCGAGAGGCTATATGGAAAAATTCAGGAAGCTGCGATAAGCTTGGTCTGTTGCCATTTGCTTAGTGTTGGTGTTCTTTTTTTGTTTGATTATTGCATTTGATTAAGTTGGTGGTAATTGGAGCATGTGACATTGTGCACAGATTATTGAAGATCGTGAGGGGAAGGATATTGATCGAAATCTGCTCAATGCTGTGCTTTGTTTATTTATAGGATTAGGAGGCAAAGGAACCACAAATTATTATGAAAAATTTGAGCAGATAATGCTGGCAGAAACTGCAGCTTACTACTCTGAGTTGTCCATGGAGTGGTGGTTTTGGCGCGATTCATTGACTTCCTACCTGCGCAAGGTCACTATTGCTTGACCTTTGGTAGCTTGTTGAAGTTTGAATTGTAATTTGTACAACAAATGAGTTATTTTCTTTCTATCCCTCAGGTTGATTGGTGCTTAGTTCAGGAGGAAGCCAGAGCAGAAGTTTATCCTTGCAAGACAACAAAAACAAAATTACTAGAGGTAGTTTTTTTCATGCAAATTGTCTTGTTCTCTTTCTCAGAATGTTCTCGAAGGACTATGTTCTATTTCTATATGAAATGCCCTAGATGATTTCTAAGTATCCTATGGTTCCACATGGCTTAAATGGAGAGATAGATGCAATTAAATAAGGTATTGGGCTTTCTCCTCCTAGAGCCTTGCTTTTAGGGGTATTTTTATCAAGTCATTTATGACTTGATATCAAAGCCTTGTAGGAACTTGTGGATACTTACTCTAATTGGTTTTTGTCTGGTAGACTGATAGGAGGACCATATATATGTGGGCTAGTTTGTACCAATAGTGCTACTCCAGTCCAATAAGGTTTTGGCTAGCATTTTGGGCAAATTCTCCTACAGAGTTTGTCACATTCAAGTAAAACTTGCAATGTTGTGTTATTTATTGACTCATTACGAATCATATAGCCGACCTCAATTAATTTGGTATTAAGCTTAGTTATTATTAATGTATACCCTTCTTTACTTCCAGAATATTTTGTGCAGACCATTTCTGATGATCATGCTTTTCCCTTTAAAAATTTAATAAAATTACAACCTTTGCATTGAATATTTACACTTGTGGTGTAGTTGCCCCAGGTAAAGCTTAATATTCTTGCCGAGCTATAACATATCATGGACTGGTAGCGCAGAAGTTTGGTATCATGCAAATGTATACAAATATAAAATCAAATTTAGATCATGTCAAAATGGAAGATATTTTGATATTGATCAAATCAATTACTCTTAAATTTAGTGAGTGTACCGGTCAAATTACATATTAATTGATTTTAAGATGAGTTTATATAAGTAATTAAGTTGTTTTATACATCAAAATGACTAGTCAATTCAATCTTGCAACCCAACTACTTATATTCACCCTTTAATTTTTTGTTCATTCCTGATGTGGGACTTGGATTCCCAAAAATTACTCTGTTTTGCATACGTTGCAGGTTATGAAATATATATTGCTGGAACGAAATGCCAAGAGATGGGCTCAGAAGCAAAAGGCTAATGGGGTAGCAGCTGTTGATCAGGTCTTCTTCAACCATCGATTTAGGCTTTTCATAATGATGACTTTCCATATTGTAGTTCGCAATGTTTGTGACTGTTAATTTTAATTTTTGTTCTTAACTAGTTCAATCTTTTTTCTTTACTTCTAAATCAGCTCAATTATTTGCTGCAGGAACTTCTGTCGAAGTATGCTAGCTTAAGCCTTGATATAGGTAGCAGTGCTTCTGTGGCCACGGCAACAGACCATTGATTTTTGCACTTAAAAGGGTTTTTATTGCAGAGCATCTTTTTGCTGCAGGCCTTGTGTGGAATATGGTTCTGGTAGTTTATGTATTAGTGCAAGTACATATGGTTTGTAATAACTAAACGAGCTACTGATACAATGGTGTAGGTTAAATTTAAATTCTGGTTTGCCCTACATTTTGCTAGCATGCTATTTGTTGAATTTATTTATTTACTGAAATGTTCATTCCATTGAAGGCATAAGATAAGAGAAGCAAAGATAAAATAAATTTTAACTTGGATTAAATAGGAGAAAACACGCTACGATAAGCCTAAAATATATAAAATCTTGTAATGCAAACTAAAGATGAATGATTTGATACACTAACAGTAACTCTCATCTTGGTGGCCTCAAATAGGAAGGGATGGTATTCTTTGCAACCAGAAGAGAAAATTTTCATCAATTTGCTGCCAAGGCAATTATTCTAATAATAAAATCATTTAAAATATAAGTAAAACTAATTGAGAGGTGTATCTTACTAAAGTATATATTTATGGGAAAACGTTTGTTTTTGCTCTTGCCTTCTGTTTGGTTGGCAAGAAAATCTTGGAAAATCTAGAAGCTTGATGAAATTTTCATCAAGAATTTAAATATCTGTGAATGCACTTCAATTATGGTATTTATTCTGTTGGTTATAAAATTCAAGAATCAAAAGAAACATATTTAAAAAAATTTCGGAAGATGATGTTTGAAGAAGCAATCAGGAAGACAAAAAGCAAATCATGGAAGGACATCCAGAAACAACATTTACTATGTAAGAATATCAGAGGTTTCATAAGTATCCTTTACAAATGGTAAAGGATTTTCCTAATACAATCTTCTTCTCTATTAGTATTTACAATAATAACAATTAACTTTCAATTTCAAACTAATTCAATTTCTACTCAGAGGATGAGATATTGACGATCATCATTGACTTGTAAGGTATATGAATAATTAAGCAGTCAAAATTATTATTTCATCTTCACACAGACAAGAGACAGGAATTAATTCTCCATTTGAATCTCTTCTGAGCAACTACACTACACTCTGCTGCTCTCTGTCTCTCTCAAAATTTGGGAGAAATTAGGTTCAAACAGCAGGTATTTCTTCTTTCTCACCCTCAACTGCCTCTAGTTTTTGCATGCTTTTGTTCTTTTGAATATTTTTTATTCATGGACATCTACTTTCTGTTTAATCTTATCTAATCAAGTTATCAACTTAAATCCAAACAAATTTATTGCTTATTTTATTTAAATCTTTTAATTTTAAACAATTAAATCAAAATTAAAAAAAAATTTATTAAACACTCAATTTGAATTTGGTAAATTGCAATTTAGTTTCTAAAGTTGGTGAACCTTACAATTTAGTCCCTATATTTCCAAACCAATTAATTTAGTCATCGAGATTTGACAAAACTTACAGTTTAATCCTTTGATTATTTAAACTTTGTATTTAAATAGTATAATAAATATATTATTCTTCTTAAAATTAATTATTTTTATGTTAAAAATTTTCAAAAATTATTTTAGAATTTTTCTTAAATTTTTCAATACATGTTATTTAGATTTTAATCAATGAATTTTTGATTTCTTAAAAAAAAATAAAAAAATCTTCCACTAAAAAAATTTTTCAATACATGCAAATATTCATTGAAATTTCTGAGGGGTCCATCTTCATGACTACTTGGAGGATAAGGCATTGACGATCATCATTGACTTGTAAAGTATATGAATAGTTTTCAATACATGCAAATATTCATTGAAATTTCTGAGGGGTCCATCTTCATGACTACTTGGAGGATAAGGCATTGACGATCATCATTGACTTGTTAAGTATATGAATAAGCAATCAAAATTATTATTTCATCTTCACACAGACAAGAGAGAGGAAGGGGAAAAAATAATCTTGTTAATTCTCCATTTGAATCTCTTAGCTGGGCAACAACATTCTGCTGCTCTCTGTCTCTCTCAAGGATTAGAAAAGATTTGGGAGAAATTAATTAGGTGCAAGCTGCAGGTATTTCTTCCTTGTCACCCTCAACTGATTCTGGTTTTTGCATTCTTTAATTTGTTCAATTGAATTTTTTTATTCATGGACATCAGCTTTCTGTTTAATTTTATCAAATCAACTTATCGACTTTAATTAGTGTTACAATCACAATTTTCCATTTTGATCTGGGGTCAAAATATATAGTTCATTTGTTGATGTTTATGCTCTCAAATCCCAAATTTTAAATTTTAAATATAGTTTCTTGATAATGAGGACCAAATTAAAAGCAGTTACAGACTTAAATCTTTAACTGATGATTTGATTGAAAAAGGAAATGTTATATATAGCTGATGTATGATCCCACTTTAATACATGTTAGAAGTCAGCATGTTTAGTTTATATGGACAGGCAAGGCAAGATGATGAGATGCTTTAGAGGCAACAAGGATGAGATTGAGAGAGAGAGAGCATTAATGAGAAATGGAGGAATGTTGTTAGAAAAGTCGATAGCCATTAATAATGGCAGAGGTAATCCTATCCGTTCATTTTCTATCCAAGAGATTAACAATGCAATAAATAACTATGATCCAAATCAAAGGTTTGTAATTGTAAGGGACGGAATATACGAAATGTATAAGCGTTTTCTGCAAGACCGCCCGGTAATCGTGAAAAAGTATGACAATAATGAAATTTTATTGGAGGGATCTATCAATGAGATAGTGTTTGCATCACAAATGAGTGCGCATAAAAATGTTCTCAAACTCTTAGGTTGCTGCTTGGAGTCCCCAATTCCTATTCTAGTTTTTGAACATGCGGAGATGGGAATTCTTGATCATTACATTTTTAAATATGTTGAAGATTTGCGACCTTTATCATGGAAGAATAGGTTGAAGATTGCAGTTGATGTGGCTAATGTGATTGCTTATCTTCACACTGCATTCCCAAGGCCTATTGTTCATAGAGGTATCAACCCCAGAAATATCCTGCTGGATGAAGACTACAGGGCCAAATTGAGTGATTTTTCATCATCCATATCAATTCCGGAAGGTAAAACCCACATAGTGACGGAACCTTTGATAGGGACACGTGGATATGTAGCTCCTGAATATTTTTTTGAAGGCAAGTTTAGTGAGCAGCTTGATGTTTTTAGTTTTGGTGTACTAATGTTAGAGCTTTTGACTGGAAAAAGAACGTTCGAGCCATTGGATTATGGCCACCTAGATTTGCCTTTTGTGGAGATTTTCGAAAAATGTATGGAAGAAAATGAAAAGTTAGACAAGCTTATGGACCCTATAATTATTGAAGAGGGGACATGGTCTGGGAAAGAGCAGCAACTCAAAGCTTATGCAAGGCTTGCCCTTCAGTGCATGTGCGAAAGAAGTGAAAATAGGCCAGAAATCACTGAAGTTGGCAAACAACTTAGACAGATTTATCAATCCCTAATTTCTTCTTGTTGATCATCAAGATTAGCTTTTTATTTTTTTTTATGCAATTATATCAGTAGCAGTCAAATGAGATGTTGTTTCTAATTTTCTATTATTTATTATTAATGTAAAATAACTTTTTAAAGTGTATGCTTTTAATTCGATTCTCTCCATTTAATCATTTTAAGATTTATTAATTATATAATAAAAAAAATCAACTTCGATTATGCAATTCACCATTATTATTCAACTCTTTAGACATCTATGGAATAAATAAAAATAAACAACAATAAAAGTAATATTTTTTTTAGATTTTATATGGATAAAATGTCAATTTATTCCTCGTTTTGACAGTAAGATTTAATTAAATAAAACATAAAGGTTGGATAAATTAAAAGGTTTAATTAATTACAAAACATAAAAGTTGAGTAAATTAAATCCTGAAATTAGCCTATTTTCTCTAACTTCTGGCATATGCGCACTGGGAAAGGACTAAAACGATATTTTTGACACTTTACAATTTGCTTCTCAAAGTTTATAAAAAGATACAAATTGCTACTTCTCTCTCTATGCTTTCTAATCTTTCTTCCTTACCCCTTCATCTATCCCTTCCTCCCTAAAAACCACAATAATGATTAAAAAAAATAAATTAAATTATAATTCAAGTGTAAAATACTGTCAATTTATTTTTTATCTCTCTCAATCTCACCTCAAATTGAAAATCAAAATCAATAAATCTAACTAACATTCAATATTTCAACAACAATTTTTTTTAAAATGTATTTTTTAAAAAATACAAGGACTTACTTATTGTTTTTGTATAATTTTAAGGACTAAATAATAATTTATTTAAGGAACATAATGTAATTCATTTCATTTTCCAATTTTTTTGGGCCTGGTGCACTTAATATATGTGCTAATACACATGACTATTAATAATTTTAAATTTTTTTATTTTAATATATAAAAATATTGTAATATTTAAATTTTTAATTAATTATTTTAAATTCTATTTTTATTATTTTTATCTCTCCAATTTTTTAATAAATATCTCATAATAAAAATAATTACAATTGATCTATATGTAATATAGATATTAATATATATAATTAATAAATGTTAATATATTAAAAGTTATCTTATAATAATGCCTATTCATTAGGTAACTATTAAATTAATAGCTCTACAAATATTTTCTTGTTTTATATATAACTTAAAAAATTATTCTAATTATATTTAATTTTTACCGATTGAATTTTCAATTTCATTTTTGTTTACGACTATGCGCAGATTTAACCTTATTATCACAACTACCACTTTTAAATTTACACGTTAATATCCGTAATTATTAAACAACAATGATTTTTTAGCCACAAATATAAATTTATTAAAGAGTAAAATGAGTATGACATGTCCCGTATATAAGAGATAGTCCCATATCTAATCTAAATGACCCAAGCGCAAAGAGAAGGAAAATGTCACATATTAACTACATAGCAATACTATAAAAGAAAATATCACATATTAAACTCTTGGGAATACCTTTCTACCTTATATAGAATATCATATTTTAGTTATTTGACAATACTGTAAAAGAGGATGTCACGTGTCAATTTTAATTACATTATAAATAAGATAAATGTTTACTATTAAATTAATTTTTATTTAAAATTTTCTCTTATTTAATTTAATTTGAATATATTTTTATCTATTATAATATAAAATTTTAATTAATTTATTATGTAATTAATTAAAATACATATTTAATTCATTCTATACATATATCAATAGTAGTTTTCATGATTACTTCTAGTAAAATTATATTATTTAAAAAATAAATCAAATTTTATGAAATTTTTATATTTTATATCATAATTTATGTAAATTGATATTTATTTTTTTTAATTATATAAAAAATATATTAGATTAATAAAAAATAATATTATTTAAAAAATATATAAATATAATAGTTTTTATTATTAATATAATAAAGAAAATATATTGAATTACTAATAATGAATTGAATTATTTAATTTTAATAATAATGAAAATACATGAAATTATTATAAATTAAAAATAATATTTTATTATATTATTTTTTAAAAATACTATATCTTTAAATTTTTATAAAATGTAAATTTTTTTATCAATCTGATATATTTTTTATAAAATAAATTTTCACAAAAATAGTTATCGTTTTACATAAATTTATGATATAAGATAAATACATTTCATAAAAATTAAAATTTTAAAATATCATCATTTTTTTATTAATATAATAAATGTTAAAAATATATATTATTTTTTAAATGACAGATCTCATAACTTTAATATTATAATTTTAATTTTTTTAATCATTTTTTTAGCTAAATTTTTTATATAATCATATTTGCAATCTATTTTTGAAATTCTGCTTCTATATAAAAATATAGTTAAGAGGTAATTTATACATAAAAATTTAGATATTTAATTAAAATTTAAAAATAATTCTCTTAAAAATTAATGATAATAAAATATGAATAATTAAAACATTAGTTATAATTGCATTCGATATATAATTATAATGAAAAAAATATTAAAAAATTAAAAAATATTAAATAAGAAATTTATAAAAAAATAGTAATTTAATAAATATTAATTAAATATCTTTAAATAAATAAATTTTGAGAATAATAACTAATCACTTTTGAAAGAAATAATAAAAAATAGAATAAATAAATAAAAAATTTGAGAGCATTTAGGTAAAATAAAAATACTTAGTAAGAAAATCGTGGTTGATATGTACCAAATATTTCATATAACATACTATATATAAACAAACAAATAGAAACCATTTAAATAAAATTTTACTTTTAATTAAATAGAAAAAATATTTAAATTCAATTTTTATAAGAGTAAATGTTTCCTTGGCCAGTTCAATTCAATGGCCATAAGTTGACCATAATGATAATAATAACAAACATTAATTAATATTAGGAAACTGAAATAAAAAGAATATTAAATTATTAACATAAAAAATAATACATACTAATTATCAATAAGTCAAATCTCTATATTTTATTTTTATAATCTGTTATGTTGACTACATTTTTGTCTTTCAAAATTTTCAATAAAAATTTCATAATAAAAATAATAGAAAATATAATAATAAAATAAAATATTTATTAAAAATAAGAAATAATTTAAAATTGATTAAATTATATAATAGTTAATTATGAGATCATAAATTAATGATCAATTTTCTTTAAATTAATGGCAATTAGTGACTTTTTCTTCTTCTTATTATTGTTGTTGTTGTCATTATCATCACCATATTTTAAATTATTGCTTATTTTAAACTATTATTATTATTATTATTATTATTATTATAGAGGGTGACATGTGGTAAATAATATTTTTACATAAATGAATTTATAAAAAATAATATAAATAATTTTTAAATATTACATTTAATCATAAAAATATCTTTATTTTAAAAATCAAATTTTAAACAAAATAATAAATTAAATCATAAATATTAAGATAATATTATAAATAATAATAATAATTAAAAGAAAAAATAAATAATAATTAGTGTAAAAGAGTGTTATTAATTGAAAGTGACACGTAGTAAGTTTTTTAAGGAAAGTGTCACGTGCTATTCATTTAAGAATACCTTTCTGCTTTATATATATATATAATCAATAATTTTTTTTTTTTAGATTTAATAGAGATATAATAGATCGAATAATAATTGATGAGTTATATAACAGACATTAATCATATCTATTTTTCAATATAAAAATGAATTATTTCATAATAGGTAAATAGAGAAATTGAAACTTGAGATCTCTCCGCTCATTTGAAAAGACCAACTAGACAACCTTTATTAGCAAATGAGGGTGCAAATTAAACTTTATTTTGATTTTACATGATATATAAAATTAGAAATGATTTTAATTTCTTTATTGTAATTTATTGTTTTCTTCTTTCATATAGTGAAATCCATGTTTAACAAGTACTTGCTATTTACTAATATTTTTATCAAAACCTTAATTAGAAAAAAAAAACTATATTGCAAGAAAAAGAATAAAGTAAAACCAAATTAAACAATGTCTTTTATTTGGACTTATATATATGTGTCTGTATAGACAAGAAATCAAAATTTTCAATAATTTTGACAAATGGTGTTAAAATAACCCTCGAGATCATGCATACTTGCCAATAAGGCTATAATCGCATCTCTTTTCTCTCTTTGAGCCGATTCATTGTGGAGATCTTATTTGGCTGCAAGCTGCACGTGCCTCTTCTGTGTTGTAATATATCTAGTTTTGGTACAGGGTGTATGTATAATTGAATTTTCACCTTTAGTTTTTAATAAAAATCTTGTTAATCCTCCATTTGAATCTCTTAGCTGGGCAACTACACTCTGCTTCTCCTATCTCTCTCAAGGATTAGAAAAGATTTGGCTGAAATTAGGTGCAAGCTGCAGGTACTTCTTCTTTATCACCCTCAACTAATTCTCTCTCTTTTTCTTTTTTTTGGCTAACTTGTTGATGTTATGGCTGAACACACACACATATAATTGCTTGAAGTCAGCATGTTCAGATTATATGTACAGGCAAGATGATGAGATGCTTCAGAGGCAACAAGGATCAGATTGAGAGAGAGACAGCAGTAATGAGAAATGGAAGAATGTTATTAGAAAGTCGATTTCCATTAATAATGGCAGAGGTAATCCTATCCGTTCCTTTTTTGTCCAAGAACTTAGCAATGCAACAAATAACTATGATCAAAATCAAATGTTTTCTGAAGACGGAATCTACAGATTGTACAAGGGTTTGCTTCACGACCGCCCAGTAATTATGAAACAGTATAAAAATCATGAACCATACCTGAAGAACTCTATCAGTGATATTGTATTCTCATCACAAATGAGTGTGCATAAAAATGTTCTCAAACTGTTGGGATGTTGCTTAGAGTCCCCGATTCCTATTCTTGTTTATGAAGATGCTGGGAAGGGAACTCTTGATCATTGCATTATTAAGGATAGAGATAGAGCAAATTTTCAACCTATATCATGGAAAAATAGGTTGAAGATTGCAGTTGATGTGGCTAATGTGATTGCTTATCTTCACGCTGCATTCCCAAGGCCTATTGTTCATAGAGATATCAAATCCAGAAAAATCCTGCAGGATGACGATATCAAATCCAGAAAAATCCTGCTGGATGACGACTACAGGGCTAAATCAAGTGCTTTTTCATTATCCATATCAAATCCAGAAGGTGAAACTCACATGGATGGCGAACTTGTGAGTTAAAAAATATATAGAGTTAAAGGTATTTTTATCATTTTTACTTATAAATTAACTGTCAATTGGATAAAGGGATTAATTTGTAAGTTTTTCAAATTTCATGAAATAAATTACTTAATTTTAAAAATATAGGAACTAAATTATAAATTTTGTTAAACTTCCAATATTAAATTGTAATTTACCTATTAGAAACTTGATTATACAATTTAAGTCTTAGGTAAACTTTCTTTTATATATATATATATATATATATATAGATTATGTTAGTTGATGTGGTGGATGTTAGTATTTAAATTGTTGGCGAAAAAATTTAATTTAAGTGTGTCAAAATTAGTCCAACTATATCTTAACTATAAATATTAAAAAAAAAAAGAAAAAATAAATTGACAATTAATTAAACTTGAATATAATCATTAATTATTTTTTATTATATTAAAAAATAAAAAAAACTTTTAATTTCGGTTATTTCATTCTATAGTCAGAAAAAATTAAACATAATTTTAATGATATTAGCTAGTTAATAAATTTTACTTTTGTGGCAAAAGGAAACTACTCTTCCACAAAATTAAAATTTTAAAAAAAAAATCAACAACACAAAAATAGATTAAGTGCACTGGGCACCATCTTTTATAATCACTTAGGATTCACTCTTTTGTACTTTTATTTTTGTAACGATCCAAAATTTTGTGTCTTGACCGATGCATAATTTAAGTATTCTTAAATCATGCAAGCCTTATTAGAGTATCTTGAATAAATATATTGTCACTTACTAATCTCAAAAAAATAAAATAAAATCCAAATAAACAAAATATTGAATAAACATCATAAATATCCCATAAGTAAACTGCGGAGTCTCAACAGATTTCAAATAAAAACTTAAACTGTTCAATAAACTAAATTAATTATTAACTCGAGGAAACATGAATTTGGGCATACCATGAGAACAAATCAAAGATTGTCCCTCTCCAGAAAATGGACTAAATATTTGGATTAGCTGCATAATTCTACTGATTTGAAACAGATAACAGACAGAGAAAATGTGGTTTGAGCTAATGCTCAATGAATGATAATTACAGTACACAACGGAATAGGAACAGACAGACGCTTGATTAATTTCGTAATAAATTTTCTATCCAATAAAATCATGCTCATGCTATCAAAATCATTAGTAAAATAATTACATAAAATATATAAAAATTATTCAAACAAATTTTATGTTATAGTACACCAGGATGATGATACCCCACATCACCAAAGGTTAGATAGTAAGCGTGCTACCAGATATTAGATAACTTCCTCCTCCTTCACAGATTTCAATGCATATGATACTAATGCAAACCATAAAGTGCAATGATGCATAACTCAACATGCAACTTAATACCGTGATAGTCCACACAGTGGGGCCTGATAACAAATACAGATACTGGGCACAGGTACCAATTCAAAACATAAAATCAAATTGTACAAATCAATCAAAATCCACGAAAAATTTCAGATAGCATATAATAATTGATAATGCAATTCCAACAATTTATTTCAATAATTTCAAGAGTCAATAAGATTAAATCAATCTCAAATAAATTCAGTGTAACACATCGATAAATTTTATATTCAGATATCAATCAATATAAAGACATTAAAGGCCTGTTCCCGAAATTCTAATGGCTCTAATGCAGAAATAATTGATAAAATTAATTATTTAATCAAAATCGGAATAAAATTCAATAATAAAATAAAACTCTAGAAAATCACATGTAAAATAATTTTTAAAATATTGATTTAAAATTTCATTTAGCAACAAATTTAATGCTAAAAAATTTTAAAAGGAACTAAAATGGTGCCATGTACTATAATTACTATGCACCTGAAACCTCCAAGACAATAGTTATTTTCAATGGAGGAGAGACAATTTTAATTGACAGATTGAATATTCAAATCTCCTACATACCCAAAATATAAAAGAAAAATATTAAATAATAATAAAATAAAATAACTTTAATATATATATATATATATATATATATATATATATATATATATATATATATATATATATATATATATATATATATATATATATATATATATATATAAACAACAATAAATAAAAGATGATGAAAATACATGTTGAGAGTATTTGGTATAAAAGAAGGAATACAGATACTGGGCATAAGTACCAATTAAAAACAGAAAATCAAATTGTAAAAATCAATCAAAATCTAAGAAAAATTTCAGATAGAAAATAATAACTGATAATGCAATTCCAACAATTTATTTCAATAATTTCAGAGAGTCAACAAGATCAAATCAATCTCAATTAAATTCAGTGTAACACATCGATAAATTTTATATTCAGATATCAATCAATATAAATACATTAAAGGCCTGTTCTCGGAATTCTAATGGCTCTAATGCAAAAATAATTGATAAAATTAATTATTTAATTAAAATCGGAATAAAATTCAATAATAAAATAAAACTCTAGAAAATCAAATGTAAAATAATTGTTAAAATATTTATTTAAAATTTCATTTAGCAACAAATTTAATGCTAAGAAATTTTAAAAGGAACTAAAATGGTGCCATGTACTATAATTACTATTCACCTGAAACCTCCAAGACAATAGTTATTTTCAATGGAAGAGAGACAATTTTAATTGACAGATTGAATATTCAAATCTCCTACACACCCAAAATATAAAAGAAAAATATTAAATAATAATAAAATAAAATAACTTTAGTATATATATATATATTACAAGTATCGGTAAAGGAGGAAATCTTATATATATATATATATATATATAACAATAAATAAAAGATGATGAAAATACATGTTGAGAGTATTTGGTATAAAAGGAGGTAATAAACAGGCTTTGAGAGTAAAGTTTGGCAGAAAGAGATTATTAGGGTATATATATTTCAAAAGTTTCATTAGGTGTAAAATGAGATATATATATATATACAACAATAAATAAAAGATGATGAAAATACTTGTTGAGAGTATTTGGTATAAAATGAGGTAATAAATAGGCTTTGAGAGCAAAGTTTAGCAGAAAGAGATTATTAGGGTATATATATTTCAAGAGTTTCATTAGGTGTAGAATGGGATAAGAGTTATTATTGAACTGGATTGTTCAGATTACAGATATATATTTAATTTTAAAAATAATATATATATAAAAATTAAATAAGCAACCATCCAATAAAATATTCTTTTTTTTTTAGATTATTGTTAGCTAATTAAAATAAATAGGTAAATAAATAGATAAAATATTGATTTTTCACATACTTCCCCCTTTAAAAGAAATTCGTTCCCCGAATTTAAACAGATAAAATTCTAACATGAAGAATCAAATAAATGAGGAGATTTGGCTAGCATTTCAGATTCTGCCTCCCATGTGGCCTCACTACTTGAGTGATTATGCCACAAGACTTTGACCAAAGCCACTTCCTTAGATCGGATTTCCTAATTTGTAGATCTAAAATCTTTACTGGTTGCTCCTCATACAACATATCATCCCTAAATTGTATGGTCTGAGGTTGCAAAATATGAGATGGATCTGGTACATACTTCCTAAGCATAGAAATATGGAAAACTGGATGTACATGCGCAAAACTAGATGGAAGGGCTAAACGGTAAGCAACTGCTCCAATTCTCTCCAAAATTTCAAATGGACCAACAAAACGAGGGCTAACCTTCCCTTTCTTCCCAAACCTCATGATTCCTTTAATAAGAGAAACTCTCAAAAATACATGATCACCAACCATAAACTCTACATCTTTACGCTTAGGGTCAGCATAACTTCTCTGTCGACTCTGAGCAGTCAAAAGTTTATTACGAATCAACCGAACCTTCTCTGAAGTTAACTGTATCAACTCTGGTTTAGTAAGCCTTCTTTCTCCAACTTCATCCCAACAAATTGATGACCTACACCTTCGACCATATAATGCCTCGTATGGAGCCATTTTTATACTTGCCTGATAACTATTATTATAAGTAAACTCCACTAAAGGTAAATGATGATCCCAATAGCCACCAAAATCCATAACACATGCACGAAGCATGTCCTCCAATGTCTATATAGTCCTTTCTGACTGTCCATCTGTCTGAGGGTGAAAAGTAGTACTAAAGTCTACCTGTGTTTCTAAAGCTTCTTGGAATTTCTTCCAAAATCAAGAAGTAAACTGAGTACCACGATTAGAGACCATGGAAACTGGAACACCATTAAGACTAATAATCTTGTCTATATACAAATGTGCAAGTTTAGCAAAGTCATATGTAGTCTTCACAGAAAGAAAATAAGTAGATTTTATCAAGCTGTCCACTATCACCTAGATTGCATTGTAACCACCTCGTGTACTAGGTAAACCCACAATAAAGTCCATGGCAATGTGCTCCCACTTCCACTCAGGAATAGGCAACGATTGAAGTAACCAAGATAGTCTTTGATATTTTGCCTTAACCTATTGATAAGTCAAACATTTAGCAACAAAGTCTGCAACATTCATCTTCATGCCACCCCACCAATAATGCTTCCTTAAATTATGGTACATCTTAGTTGAACCTGGGTGTACTGTGTAAGCAGAATGGTGTGCCTCCTACATGATTTCTCTTCTCAACTCATCAACATTGGGGACACAAAGTCTAGTGCCATAACGAAGAACTCCATCATCATTTAACATGAACCTTGAGCTTGGCCTTGATGAATACTATCTATAATCTCACACAACTGAGAATCCATCTTCTAAGCAGCCTTAATTCGATCAATCAAGACAGGCCTAACTCGAAGAATGTGCCACGAATGATCCAGATACGATTTCAAACTCTACTCCTTGATCTAGCAACTCATGAAATTCATAAATCAGAGGCCTTCTCTTGGTAGATATGTGAGCTAAACTACCAGAAGACTTCCTACTTAGGGCATTAGCCACCACATTAGTTTTTTCAGGGTGATACTATATGGTGCAATCATAATCCTTTAGCAATTCTACCCATCTCCTTTGCCTAAGATTAAGATTATGTTGGTCAAAGATGTATTTGAGACTTTCATGATCAGTGAAGATCTCACAAGTCTCACCATACAGATAGTGCCTCCAGATTTTCAAAGCAAAAATTGCTGCTACCATTTCCAAATCATGAGCTGGATAATTCTGCTCGTGCCTTTTCAACTGACGAGAAGCATATGCAATAACCCGTCCATGCTGCATCAAAACACATCCTAAGCCAATCCTAGAAGCATCATAATACACTGCATAACCCCCTGATCTAGACAAAAAGGCTAACACTAGTACTGTAGTTAAATGAGTTTTAAGCTCCTGAAAGCTTTTTTCATAAGCCTCAGACCACTGAAATTTCACATTCTTCTGTGTCAACTTAGTTAAAGGTGCTGCAATATGAGAGAAGTCTTGAACAAACTGTCTATAATACCCTACTAAACCTAAGAAATTATGAATCTTTTACATAGTTGTGGGTCTAGGCCAATGAAGCACTGCCTCAACTTTCTTCTTATCAACACACACCCCATCCTTAGACATTGTATGGCCTAGGAAAGCCACACTATCTAACCAGAACTCACATTTTGAGAACTTGGCATATAGCTTATATTCCCGTGAGGTCTGAAGGACAATTCTCAAATGCTGCTCATGCTCCTCTTTACTCTTTAAATACACTAGAATGTCATCGATGAACACTATAATAAATTGATCTAAGAAAGGCTTGAAAACTCTATTCATGAGATCCATAAAAGCGGTTGGAGCATTGATAAGACCAAAAGACATTACAAGAAATTCATATTATCCATACCTAGTCCTAAAGGCAGTCTTGGGTATGTCTTCTTTCTTAACCCTCAATTGATAATACCCAGATCGAAGATAAATCTTGGAAAAATACTTTGCACCTTAAAGTTGGTCAAATAGGTCATCTATGCGTGGAAGAGGACACTTATTACACACGGTCACCTTATTCAATTGCCTATAATCAATGCACATTCTCAAAGACCCATCCTTCTTTTATACAAATAACACAGGAGCACCTCATGGAGAAACACTAGGGCGAATAAACCCCTTATTTAATAGGTCCTGTAGCTGCTCCTTCAACTCCTTAAGTTCTGCGGGTGCTATACGATAACGTGGCATAGATATGGGCTCAGTTCTAGGAACTAAGTCTATACCAAACTCTACCTCTCTCTCCGGGGGTAAACTTGAAAAATCTTTTGGAAATACATTAGGAAACTCCTTAACCACTGTAACATTCTCCAAACTTGCACCTTCTACCTGAACGTCTCTAACATAAGCTAGCTACCCCTTACACCTCTTTCGCAATAATCGGCTAGCACTCACTACTGAGATAAGATTACTAGAGGCTATACTGCGATCTCTCTGAAATTGAAATTCTGCCTCCCCAGGAATTTTAAAGAGTACAACTTCATTATGATAATCCAATGAAACATGATAAGTGGCTAACTAATCCATGCCTAAAATCACATTAAACTCAACCATATCCAAAGAAACAAGATCTGCAACTAATTCCCTATCTCCAATGTGAACTATACATCCCCTATACACCATATCAGTGTCTATTGCATTCCCTATAGGTGTTGATACAGATAAAGGATGCTCTAACAAAGTAGGTGGTGTACTTTATCTCATGGAAAAGTATGGAGAAATAAAGGAATGAGTGGAACTGGGATTAAACAGTACTCTAGCATCAAATGAACAAATAGAAAGTGTACCTATCACTACTGCATTAGATGCCTGAGCATCCTGCTGAGTCAAAGCAAAAACCTTGGCTTGACCTCTACCACCAGATGTCTGTCCCTGAGTTTGAACAGATCCTCTACCACCAGAACCTCTACCACCCTGACCACGACCACCAAAACCCTGACTTCTACCACTATACTGTGAAACTGGCTGAACCTGAGAGGGAGTATAATGTACTGCTTGACCAGCACCCTGAGTTGTCCCACTAGTAGGACAGTCCGGTGTCCTAGCTGTCCATAACCAAAGCATGCTCCAGTGACCCAATGACAAGTGCCCTTATGTGGCTTACCACAATGCTGACAAGGAGTGGAAACAAGCCCAGTGCTAATCTGACTATACCGAGCATTCCCTGCATGAGTCCTCTACTCACGTCCCTGACCAACTCCATATTGATGTGCCCTATTACCAACTGTAGACTGAGAATCCTGCTTATTACCCTGATAACTCTGTCCTCTATTAAACTGATTAGCCTGACCATCTTTCTTAAACTGCTTATGCTACTCACGAGCCCAATGTTCATCATCATACATCTCCATCTATCTAGCCTGATCAACCATCTCCTCATATTTAGGTAGTCATATAGGAGCTAAATGATTAATTAGCTTGTCTCGTAAGCCCCTTTCAAACTTGCGAGCCTTCTTCTCCTCATTTGGAATCAAGCGTTTACCAAAGCGAGATAATTTGGTAAACTTCATCTCATACTCTGTAATTGTCATGTTGCCTTGCTTCAAGGTTTCAAACTCCAAAGCCTTAGCCTCTTGAACACTAGGAGGGAGAAATCGCTCTAAGAAGAGAGAGTGAAACTCAGGCCAAAGGATGGAACCTTCGAGTTGCCCATTCTTCTTAGAGAGATACCACTCACGAGTAACTCCCTTAAGCAGATTTCCTGCCAACATCACCATCCTAGCACTACTGCAACCCATTGTGTCATAACATCTCTCCATGTCATCTACAAAATCTAAGGGATCAACTAATGCATCCTCTCCAGTGAACTCCTTTGGTTTTAGCTTGAGAAAGTCTGTAGAGTCAAGGAATCGAGCCCTATCCTGAGCTAGTGCTGAAATAAGGCCAATCACTGGTTGCTGTGGTTGAGTTGTAAGGTACTCAGTTATAGTATTAACAGTATAATTCACTGCATGCAATCCCACTGCCAGATATGCCACAGTAACCTGACCAGCTCTAGGTGCTTGAGCTGCAGTAGCTAATTGGAATGGTTGTGCCCCAGTCTTAGTCATAGGCGTCTGTTCAAATGTCTGATTAATAGTTTGAGGTGGTACCTCTCCTGTTGGATCAAGGTTTGCACTATTAAGACCCATGGCCCTAGTTCTACTCTTACGTCTAACAGACTCAGGCACCTATTCATTTTAATAAACAAGCATTAAATCTGAAAATGTGAGCCAAATTAAGACTGGTGAAAAAGTACGAAAGACACAGATATCTAAAATAATGATAAACTGAAAAGACGTTAAGGATCCTATGCTCCGCAAGTTTACTAGACCTCAACCGGGCTCTGATATCAATTGTAATGGTCGGGCTACAACCACTAGAGGAATTGTCCGCTTTGGCTATAAGCCTCACGGTTTTGTCCCATAGGTGGAATGGAGAACTTTCCAGGAGGTTACTCATCTTAGGATTTCTCTCAAGCGAGTACGCTTAACTCTAGAGTTCTTCCAATTCTCCAGGTTATTCCACTAAAAGACGCCTTTAGTGATTAGTTTCCCCATTTTATATATCATTACTTTTTGAACCCAAGACCATCTCCGTGCTTTGCCAATGTGGGATTTGCCTAAGGGACCTTTCTCCCCCCCTTTCGAGACTCAGCGTCCTCGCTGAGGTTTGTCCCACCGTCGCCCAAGAGGACACGCGAGCGGCTCTGATACCAACTTTGTCACGATCCAAAATTTTTTGTCTTGACCAGTGCATAATTTAAGTATTCTTAAATCATACAAACCTTATCAGAGTATCTTGAATAAATATATTGTCACTTACTAATCCAAAAAAATAAATAAATAAAATCCAAATAAACAAAATATTGAATAAACATCATAAATATCTATAAGTAAACTGCGAAGTCTCTACAGATTTCAAATGAAAACTTAAACTGCTCAATAAACTAAATATTAGCCCGAGGAAATATGAATTCGAGCATACCATGAGAACAAATCAAATATTATCCCTCTCCAAAAAATGGACTGAATATTTGGATCAACTACAAAATTCTACTGATCTGAAACAGATAACAAATAGAGAAAATATTGTTTGAGCTAATGCTCAGTGAATGATAATTACAGTACACAACAAAACAGGAACAGGCAGACATTTGATTAATTTCGTAATAAATTTTTCATTCAATAAAATCATGCTCATGCTATCAAAATCATTAGTAAAATAATTAAATAAAATATATAAAAATCGGTCAAATAAATTTTATGGTACAGTACACCAGGGTGATGATACCCCACATCACCAAAGGCCAGATGGTAAGCGCGCTACCATATATTAGATACCTTCCTCCTCCTTCACAAATATCAATGCATATGATACTAATGCAAACCATAAAGTGCAATGATGCATGACTCAACAATGCAACCTAATACCGTGATAGTCCACACGGTGGAGCCAGATAGCAGATACAGATACTAGGCACATGTACCAATTCAAAATAAAAAATCAAATTGTACAAATCAATCAAAATCCATGAAAAATTTCGGATAGCAAATAATAACTGATAGTGCAATTCTAACAGTTTATTTCAATCATTTCACAGAGTCAATAAGATCAAATCAATCTCAAATAAATTCAGTGTAACATATCGATAAATTTTATATTCAGATATCAATCAATATAAAGACATTAAAGGCCTGTTTTCGGAATTCTAATGGCTCTAATGTAGAGATAATTGATAAAATTAATTATTTAATCAAAATCGAAATAAAATTCAATAATAAAATAAAATTCTAGAAAATCACATGTAAAATAATTATTAAAATATCAATTTAAAATTTCATTTAGTAATAAATTTAATGCTAAGAAATTTTAAAAGGAACTAAAACGATGCCATGTACTATAATTACCACTCACCTGGAACCTCCAAGACAATAGTTATTTTCAATGGAAGAGAGATAATTTCAACTGACATATTGAATATTCGAATCTCCTGCACACCCAAAATATAAAAGAAAAATATCAAATAATAATAAAATAAAATAACTTTAATATATATATATATATATATATATATATATATATATATTTTAAAAAATCAACTATTGTCTAACAATAATCATGATCAACCCAATTTAATACCAATATTCAAAGAAAAAAAATAAATTTCTAGAGTAATTGTAACAGATCAAGAAAAGAAAATAAAATCAGATTCACCAATTATTAAACAAAGAATGAGAATTTTTACCTTGAAAACAAAATCGAAGGTGATGAATAAAGAAGTAAAAATTTAGGGATTAATAGAGAAGTAAAAATTTAGGGATTCTCTGCGCACATCAGGTTATAAATCGTAAATTTATATATATATATATATATATATATATATATATATATATATATATATATATATATATATATATATATATATAAAAGATGATGAAAATAACTGTCGAGAGTATTTGATATAAAAGGAGGTGATAAACATACTTTGAGAGTAAAGTTTAGCAGAAAGAGATTATTAGGGTGTATATATTTCAAGAGTTCTATTAGGTATAAAATGGAATAAGAGTTATTATTGAACTGTGTTGTTCAGATTACAGATATATATTTAATTTCAAAAATAATATATACATAAAATTAAATAAACAGATCATTTAATAAAATATATTTTTTAAAATTATTATTAATTAATTAAAATAAATAAAATATTGAGTTCACAATTTTTATCGAAAATATTTTATAATTTTCCTGCATACAAATATCCATTGAAATTCTGAGGGGTCCATCTTCATGACTACTTCAAGGATAAGGCATTGACGATCATCATTGACCTGTTAAGTATATCAACAAGCAATCAAAATTATTATTTCATCTTCACACAGA
This sequence comes from Hevea brasiliensis, assembly GCF_030052815.1. Taxonomy (NCBI): domain Eukaryota; kingdom Viridiplantae; phylum Streptophyta; class Magnoliopsida; order Malpighiales; family Euphorbiaceae; genus Hevea; species Hevea brasiliensis. The sequence goes on from NW_026615250.1 coordinate 731,487, forward strand.
CAATAGAGAGGAAGGGGAAAAAATAATCTTGTTAATTTTCCATTTGAATCTCTTAGCTGGGTAACAACATTCTGCTACTCTGTCTCTCTCAAGGATTGGAAAAGATTTGGGAGAAATTAATTAGGTTCAAGCTGCAGCTACTTTTTCCTTGTCGCCCTCAACTGATTCTGGTTTTTGCATTCTTTAATTTGTTCAATTGAATTTTCTTATTCATGGACATCAGCTTTCTGTTTAATTTTATCAAATCAACTTATCAACTTTAATTAGTGTTACAATCACAATTTTCCATTTTGATCTGGGTTCAAATTTATAGTTCATTTGTTGATGTTTATGCTCTCAAATCCCAAATTTTAAATTTTAAATTTTAAATGATAGTTTCTTGATAATGAGGACCAAATTAAAAGCAGTTACAGGCTTAAATCTTTAACAGATGATTTGATTGAAAAAGGAAGTGTTATATATGTACCTGATGTATGATTCCACTTTAATACATGTTAGAAGTCAGCATGTTTAGTTTATATAGACTGGCAAGGCAAGATGATGAGATGCTTTAGAGGCAACAAGGATGAGATTGAGAGAGAGACATCAGTCATGAGAAATGGAGCAATGTTATTAGAAAAGTCGATTGCCATTAATAATGGCAGAGGTAATCCTATCCGTTCATTTTCTATCCAAGAGCTTAACAATGCAACAAATAACTATGATCCAACTCAAATGTTTTTAACGTATGGAATATACAAAATTTATAAGGGTTTTCTGCAAGACCGCCCGGTAATCGTGAAAAAGTATGAAAATAATGAAGATTACTTGGAGTTCTCTATCAGTGATATAGTGTTTGCATCACAAATGAGTGCGCATAAAAATGTTCTCAAACTCTTAGGTTGCTGCTTAGAGTCCCCAGTTCCTATTCTAGTTTATGAACATGCAGAGATGGGAATTCTAGATCATTAAATTTTAAAGGATGAACATAGAGCCGATTTGCGACCTTTTTCATGGAAGAATAGGTTGAAGATTGCAGTTGATGTGGCTAATGTGACTGATTATCTTCACACTGCATTCCCAAGGCCTATTGTTCATAGAGATATGTCGACACCATATTTTGGCCGATCCCCGAAATCAATAAACTTTGAAATCGATCCCCAGCACCAAGCCTCCATGTCATTCAATTCATTTCCGATCTCTCTTCATAGGGATCAAACCAACGCCCAGTCTCTTTGCCAGCTAATCACATTTCCGATATCTCTTTATAAGAAATCAAAACAGTACCAAGTCTCCATCCTTACTGATCTCTCAAACCAATTATCAAGTCTCTTGGCCAGTCAATCACATTTCCGATCTCTCGTCAAGCGAAACCAAACCAACATCAGGTCTTCGTGCCACCCAGTGTTATTTTCGATCTCTCTTTAAGATTTTGTGGATAATTGTTTGATAAAGTTAAGGTTTCAATCCGGTTTAATGATGCTTACGATCTTAATTGTTCAAGTCAGGTTTCCAATTTCAATAATCTTAATTTCCGTTCGATGTTTGTTCTCTTCCGATCTCATGTTTACAATGTTTTTCCGACTTCTTATACATAGATTAATAGTCACTTTTAAGTTTGATGTTCTAATTGGTTCAAACAGTTAGGCGCTTGTATAATTTAGATACTTTCCGATCTCATCAAGACATGGAACAAAAGAGGGAACTTCATTTCATTTCAAAGTAAAAAATACAAGTCATTCGGCTGGAGGATCACCCCTAGCCTGTTCTACATTTTGTTCACCCTCTCTATCTCCCTCGGCCTCCTCCTCACTATCCTCTTCGTCTTGGGGAGCCAGGTCCACCATCCAGGAAAAGTCCTCTTCGGGATAACGCTTCTTGAGCTTGGCCAAAAGATCCCCATGGGTGTTCACATAAGCACCGGCCTCCCTCGCCACTGCCTCTTTTTCTTTAGTTCTAAGTTCTTTAGTGAGGCGAGCGACATCAGCAGCTCGGAGCGCCCGAGCCTCTTTAAGAACATGAGCCTGCTTGGCCAGTTTATCTTCATAGAACTTCATCTGCCCCTCGATTTCAGCTATGTAATTTTGGGCGGATGAAAGTTGGGCTCGGGTTGAAGCCGCTTCCTGACCCACCTTCTGGATCTCCTGCCTCAAATGATGAGCTTTCTCCCGGATGATATATTGGTTCACCAAACTCTCCATGCTCAGGCTCATAGTCTGGTTCAGGATATCATCGAGACTGTTCGGGGTCAGCCTATTTCAATCCTCCTGAAGGCAGATGGAGGCCCCTAAAACCTTAGCCAAACCCGGATTCTCTTCAACAGTTCGGTTCTTCTCAAGTGAGTGAATCAAGACTTGAGCGCCGCGGGAAAGGGTCCGTGTAGGAGGTTGGGAAGGACCCCCTTCCGCACCCGAAGCAACCGTTGGAGGTAGCGGTTCTTCCTGTCAAGGAGGAGACCGGATCACTTCTATTTCGGGGATCAGTGGCCCCGAGGGTCGGGACGAGCCTCCCTGCATCTCCCCTGGATCATGCCTGGGCGTCTGAGAAGCCTCGGCGCGTTTCATCTCCCGCACTTTTCTGGAGACCTCTCTCTTCCACTTTCGGCTCTCCTTGGAAGCCTCGCCGCTCGCCATGCCTGCACAAAGAAAAAGTCAGTGAGTTCGCTAAGGCCCAAAAATCAGAGATATAGAAAGTATCGAGGCCGAGGTCAGAGAGCTGAAGCCCGCGTTCTTCGCCGGTAATCAGCTGCATTGTCCAATGATGCAGTTCGGCCGTCACCGCATCTAAACAGGAGAACTTCTAAGTGGCCGCTTGATCTTTTAGCTCCATTACCATTATGCCCTTTTCCCTATTCAGGGTGATGCTCTTCGGAAGTGAGGGGCCCAGATGCAGCTAGCTACGTGGGAAACCCTCAAAACCGTTCGGAATCTTGCTCCTCAGAATAAAGAAGCGATTCTTCCAGTTCTTCGGTGAGGAAGGCAGATCGGTAAAAAGCCCGCAATGCGGCTTCGCCTGAAAGAACCAATACTTGTCGTCCTTTCGACAAGTTAGCCTATGTAGCTCGGCGAACACCTTCGCTGTTAGACTGAGTCCCTTATCTCGGCAGAGGCCTCTGAAGGCTACTAGGATCCGCCACAAGTTCGGATGTACTTGGGCTACACATACTTGGTGCAATTTCAGAACTTCCTTGAAGAAGTCATCGAGAGGAAACCGCAGCCCGGCTTTTAATTGTTCTTCGTATATCATGATCATATCATTTTCTTTGAAGAAATGATAGGCTCGGAGATCGCCATGGCATCTGATGAGTTCGTATGAGTCTGTCCGAAGGTTGTATTCTTGGGTAAACGACTGCAGATCGGTTTCTTGAAGGATTGACGGCATCTCATCCACGGGAAGGTTCTCTCCCTGAAGAATGCGTTCGTCTTGAGGGTGCCGCTTGACCACGGGCTAAAACAGAGGTCATCGGAAGTTCAGATTGCCCGCTTGGTCCGACCACTTCAACTTCATCTGACGACCACGAGACGTGAACAGAAGGGGGGCTCGCCACTCTCTGACCCTCGGCGCCGCTCATTTTCAAGGAAAAGAGAAAATTTAACTAAAAGAAAGGAAGGAAAAAGAAAGACAAGCCACTCTCTATCAAGAGCTAAAAGAAAATGTTGACCAGCTGGAAAGAATGATAGCACAGGGGAAACAAGAACTCTTACCTGAATCCGAATATGCCCTGAAAATATTCAACCCCGCTAGACAAGAAGAAAGGCTTTATGAATATCTCAGGAAATGTCATTACATTATAAAGAACCTTCCTGAGCCTAGGCCAATGTAACGAATGCCATATATGAATTATTCGATTAATGGAATAACTTTGGGCCATTGTTTAGCAAAATTGTGAATGAATAGTATGACTCCCGTAGGAACCCCCTCGCTAGGGTTATGCGAAAAGTTGGATGCACCATATGGACAGATACCATAGAGGCGCATTCAATCCAGTCATTCACCGTCAGACTATCGAACGATGCCATGATAAAATTATTGCAATTATTCTTCTGCAGATTTCATTTTTGGCTCTCAGATGCCACTGTATCCTTTGTCCAAACCAGGACCTTTAATTTTTTTACAAAATTCGAAATTCATTAAAAACTTTTTTACTCCCTACAGAAAATCAACATTGCTTCAAACAAAGCAAGTCTAACTAAATAAGCAGTTCAACCAAAGCGAGTGTACTTAACAAGATCGCGAACAAAGAAGATAATGGAATATCAGGAACAAGTCCAGAACCTACAAGGACAAGTGTCTGAGTTGAAAGACCAGGTCTCAGAGCTCATGAGACTAATGAGGGAGATGTCCCAAAATAAGCCTGCCTCAGAGCCTAACTTACCATTACCTCCCCCACCTCCTACAACGGTTGATTCTCATCATGCTTCAACCTCTTTTACCTTCCAGCCACCTATCTCGGATCCGACAATTACTGTCAATCCAAACCCCCTGAATAATGACCCACCTTTCTCCTATTACCCGGCTATCCCAAATGCCGAGCCACACCCTTCAATCCTGATCCCTCCGGTTCATTATGCCCCTCATTTCCCAACTGGGGGAATATCTCATGCAGTAGGAGGAGAAAATAAGACAAGAGAAAACGAGAAGCTATCTGCTCTAGAAGAGAGGTTAAGAGCGATAGAGGGACTGAATATGTATGGTTCAGTTAATGTGGGATCACTGAGATTGGTGCCAGATGTTGTAGTGCCGCCCAAGTTCAAGGTCCCGGACTTCGACAAATATACTGGGAATTCAGATCCTCGCATTCACCTGGCCACTTATATTGCCAAAATGTCTGCCCTGACAGAAGACGATATACTCCTGGTTCACTTCTTCCACGAGAGTCTCTCCGGGGCAGCCCTGAGATGGTGTATTCAGTTGGACAGGAGCAAATTGTGCTTCTGGAAAGATTTGGCCGACGCTTTCTTGAAACAATATAAGTTCAATTGCGACATTGCCCCCACAAGGAGAGACCTCCAAAACCTGGTGCAGAGAGACAGGGAAAGCTTCAAAGAATATGCCCAGAGGTGGAGAGAGAAAGCGGCAGAAGTGTATCCTCCAGTGATTGACAATGAACTGTGCTCTTTGTTCATTGAGACGTTGAAGGCTCCTTATTTCAATCTGATGATTGGGAACACTTCCAATAGCTTCTCGGATATCATTCAAGCTGGGGAGAGGATTGAAGCTAATCTCCGGTTAGGACGATTGCAGGAGGCGACTGAGAATCCTGCAAAGAAAAATGCCAGCTTTGGCAAAAAGAAAGAGGGTAACGTGCATTCCATCACCCGACAGAACAACCACTCCCCATTTCCTCAGAACAACTACCGGCCATATCCTCCTCCTCATGGCCCAACAATTGCCAATGTTCCACCCCCTTTTCCAAATTACCCTCATCCACGCCCACAGTATCCACCACCGATAAACTACCAGCCCATACCACCTCCTCAACCTACTCAACCCAGACCATCTCAAAATAACCCAAGACCACAAAGAAATCCTGATCCACCTCTTTCCCTTCCACTTAGCGAAATATACCGATACCTTGTTGGTATAAATCAAATAGTGTCGATTCCCATTGACCCAATTTAGCCACCATACCCCAGGTGGTATGACGCCAGTGCCCGGTGTGAGTATCATAGAGGGGTGTAGGGGCACTCGACCGATAATTGCGGGGCACTCAGGGGGAGGGTGCATGCTTTAATCAGAAATGGGTGGTTGAAAATCGAAGGGAATGGCTCCCTTCCCAATGTCACCTCAAACCCATTGCCCAATAATGGTATGGGTAGTGGCGTGAATATGATAGATTCAGAAGGAGAAGGGTCAACCTTGAAGATAGATCAACTGATTCCTTACTTTGAGGAAATCTTTACAATTGCAGTGAGGGAAGGTTACCTCTACCCTCAGACACCAGCGCCTGAAGATAATGTGGGATGCCCCTATCACGGAGGAGCAGCCAACCACGAGCTACAAAATTGTGAGGAGTTCAAACAAGAGGTCCAGAACTTACTGTCCCTTAAGGTCTTAAGATGCCAAGCAAAGTCGAAAATGGAGGGGGGAATAAATACAGCCCGATTTGGCCAAAATGCCTCCACCTCTAAACACAGAATGACCTTCTCCGCTCCAGCATCATCACCACCAGTAACAATCATCCGAACCTCGCCCCAGCTCCCAGTCACAAACACTCGTGCTGTGCCCTGGAATTATGATTTCCAAGTCTTCACCCAAGGAGCATCGAGCGGTACACCTGCTCCTAGCCTTGCCTCACCCTTAGCACCTCCTAAACCATGCTTCGCTCCTCATGAGCACTTCAAGATGACTTACACTGGACCTTCTGGTGGTGCTACTCCCCAATCAAACCCCCAACCCGTCACTACCACAAAATCATCCCCACTTGAGCAAGAGGTTGAATTTATAACCCGAAGTGGGAGATGCTACGGGGGTGAAGAGAAAGAAAAGAAGAAAGGGAATGTAAAAATGGGAGAGCCACAAGAGAATACGGAAGAGGAGGTTGAAAAAACGGAGAAAGGAGAACCTACTGGATCGAGCGAAGAGGAGGAGCTGTTGCTTCAAATAATGAAGCAAAGTGAATACGACATTGTTGAACAGTTAAGAAAGACGCCTGCTCGAATTTCACTACTGTCACTGATTTTGAGCTCAAAAGTGCATCGCCAAGCCTTGCAGAAGATCCTGGGTAAGGCCTTCGTTAACCCCAACATCACACCGGGGCAATTCGAGAAGATAGTGGGACAAATTCAGGCATCCAGCTATGTCACCTTTTCAGAAAAAGAGATAGACCCGGCAGGCTTAAAGCACACCAAAGCTCTGCATGTGACAGTAAAATGTAAAGGCTACATAGTTGCCAAGGTCCTCATTGACAATGGATCTGCGCTCAACGTCTTACCCAATGCCACCTTGGCTAGGCTACCGGTCGACCGGTCAAACATACGTCAAAGTGCTATGGTGGTAAGGGTTTTTGACAGTACAAGAAGGGAGGCACTGGGAGACATTAACTTGCCACTCCAAATTGGCGCATGCACTTTCAACGTCACGTTCGAAGTGATGAACATTGAACCTGCATACACCATGTTGCTAGGGAGGCCTTGGATCCATTCAGCAAATGTCGTACCTTCAACCTTGCATCAGAAGATTAAATACATCATGGACGGCAGGATCATCACTGTGAAGGGGGAGGAAGCCATGCTGGTTACCAAGCCGCAATCACTTCCTTATGTGGAAGCAGCTGAGGAATCATTGGAGAGCTCTTTCCAGGCTCTAGAGTTGCAAGAAACTATCCTGAGGGATGAAGGGGCTACGGCTATGGTAGCAAAGGTGATGCTAAAGAGTGGTTATGAAAAGGGCAATGGATTAGGCGCCACATTACAGGGGATTGTCGAACCAATACCAGCCATCCAGAAGGTTGGCCGTTACGGCTTGGGTTATGAGGAAGATGCTCTCACAGATGGACGATTCTGGATGAGAAATATGCTTTAGGATCAAAGGTTTGATCAGAAAGTCGGGAAAGTGAAGGTAGTCCCGAGAATCACAGATGTCTTCACCAAGCGGGTTATGAAAATCTAGTAGAAGCTGAAGAATCGCCCGACGAACCATCTGTTGATGTCATCTATCTCAATTCCTTGTATGAAGCCTTGATCTCACCAATAGCTGAAGGGCAAGAACTAGACAACTGGACAGCAGAGGACATTCCTGTACTCAATTTCGAGTAAAGTACCTTTGGTTATCTACACTTGATCATTTTGTCCATGATGACAAGTGTAATACTATAAATGGACCCTTTTCTTATGATATGAATATTAATGAATTAATAGCGCATTTTATTCTCTTTTCCTTTCCTTTTGAAATCCATTCTTATCATATGTTCCGCTTTCGTTTCTTCAGGACCATTCATCAATTAACACCTAATAATTCAATAGACTCGAAATTCCTCGTTAATTTTGAAATCCCCATAATCGCCATTACTTCAAGCGATTACGAGGAGAACTCGTAGAAGAAAGGGATGAAAGAGATGAACCTTCCTAGTGCCTCATGGGACGAAACGCACACCGTGAATTTAGGCACAGAAGAAATAAAAAGGAAACTTAAAGTTGTGGAGAGTGGAGAATTAGAAGATATGGTCAGTTTGCTCAAAGAATTCCTGGACGTATTTTCATGGAGCTATGACGATATGACCAGCTTAGACCCTCACATAGTGACGCACAAAATTCCCCTAATTCCCGGGACGATCCCAGTAAAGCAGAAGCTAAGAAGAATGAACCCTGACACGCTACTCAAAGTTAGGGATGAAGTCAAAAAGCAGTATGATGCTGGGTTTCTGGAAGTAGTCAAATATCCCCAATGGATAGCTAACGTTGTCCCAGTAATGAAAAAGGACGGGAGAGTCAGGGTGTGTGTTGATTACAGGGATCTTAATAAAGCAAGCTTGAAAGAGGATTTCCCTCTCCCACACATAGATGTGTTAGTAGATAATGCTGCAGGATTGGGCAGATGTTCGTGTATCGATGGGGCATCTGGGTACAATCAAATCCCAATGGATGAGGAAGACAAGGAGAAAACTACTTTCATCACTCAATGGGGGGTATTTTGTTATCGGGTCATGCCTTTTGGATTAAAGAATGCTGACGCTACCTACCAACGCGCTATGGTCACGTTATTCCATGATATGATGCACAAAGAAGTAGAGGTGTACGTGGACGATATGATCATCAAGTCGAGGGAAGGAGAAAGCCATGTGCAGGTGCTAAGGAAAGTATTCGAAAGACTCAGGAAGTATCAGCTGAAACTAAACCCTGCCAAATGCGTGTTCGGAGCTAGATCTGGGAAGTTGTTGGGATTCATAGTGAGTGAGAAGAGAATAGAAGTAGATCCAGACAAAGTTCGAGCTATTCAAGAAATGCCATCCCCAAAAACAGAAAAGGAGGTGCGCAGTTTCCTGGTAAAGTTGAACTACATCTCGAGATTTATTTCCAACCTCACTGCAAAAGCCGAGCCAATTTTAGACTACTCTGAAAGAACAACACCACTCAATGGGATTCAGTTTGTCAAGAGGCTTTTGAGAAAATCAAGCGACTGGCAAACCCACTCAAGAATTGTTCCACGGTGGCAGGAAGGCCGCTGATTCTGTACATGGCAGTCCAACAAAGCTCAATGGGATGTGTTTTGGGGCAGCATGACGATACCGGCCGAAAGGAGAGGGCCATTTATTACCTGAGCAAGAAGTTTAATGATTGTGAGTCAAAGTACTCTTTCCTAGAGAAAACTTGCTGTGTGTTAGCCTGGATAGCAAATCGGCTTAAACACTACATGTTGAATCATAAGACATGGCTCATCTCTAGGATGGATCCTATTAAGTATGTATTCGAAAGCCCATTTGTGCCGGGAAGGATAGCCAAATGGCAGGTCATACTCTCTCAATATGACATTGTTTACATGACCCGGAAGGCAGTAAAGGATAGCGTAATCGCTGATCTTTTAGCAGAAAACCCTATCCAAGATTATGAAGCCTTGGATTTTGAATTCCCTGATAAGCATGTTAACGAAGTGGAGAACAGGGAGAGAGAACCAACTGATGTATGGGAGATATATTTTGACGGAGCTGTCAATTTGTCCGGTAATGGAATCGGAGCTGTGTTAGTATCCCCGGATGGAAGACACTTCCCAATAGCCATCAAGTTAAGGTTTGAATGTACCAACAATGTCGCAGAATACGAAGCCTGTGTGATGGGTTTATAGGCTGCCATTGAAATGAAAGTCAGGAAGGTGGAGGTATATGGAGATTCAGCCTTGATCATTTATCAAGTCAAGGGAGAATGGCAAACCAAGGATCCGAAGTTAATCCCATATCAGAAGTACCTACTGGAATTGATCAAGAAATTTGAAGAAATTTCTTTCACTCACTTCAGTCGGGACAAAAATCAATTCGCGGATGCCTTAGCCACCCTGGCTATCATGGCTCAAATAGAAGAAGGGCAGACGACTCAGGAATTGCAGATCAAAGCAAGGAATGAGCCGGCGTACTGCTTCATGATCGAGGAAGAAACTGATGGTAAACCTTGGTATCATGACATCCAGGTCTACATCAAAACCAGAGAATTCCCTCCAGGGGCAAGCAGAAATGAAAGAAGAATGATCCAGAGATTAGCTTTGAGATACTTCCCCAGTGGCGAAATCTTATACAAAAGGAGCTCCAATGGCGAATTGTTGAGATGCGTGGATACAAAAGAAGCAAAGAGGATCCTTTTCGAAATACATGAGGGGAATTGTGCTACTCATGCTAATGGACATATGATGGCTAAGCAAATCTTGAGACGGGGGTACTTTTGGACCACTATGGAGAAGGATTGTATTGAGTACTTTCGAAAGTGTCACAAATGTTAGATCTACGCAGATCCAATAAATGTTCCGCCTCACCAATTGTTCAATCTCGTATCACCTTGGCCTTTTCAAATGTGGGGCATCGATGTAATTGGCCCCATCAACCCCAAGGCCTCCAATGGGCATAGATTTATCTTGGTAGCTATTGACTATTTTTCTAAATGGGTCGAAGCGACGTCATATGCCCATATCACACAGAACATATTTCTCAAGTTCCTCAGAAATAATATCATTTGCCGACATAGCCTCCCCAGTGAAATCGTCACTGACAACGCCAAGAATTTGAATGGTCCGAAGATTCAGAGATTAAGTGATCAATATAAGATTCGACATCTTAATTCCTCACCATACCGTCCCTAGATGAATGGAGCGGTGAAAGCCGCAAACAAAAATCTCAAGAGAATAATCCAAAAAAAGACAGTCACCTATAGAGATTGGCATGATATGCTTCCCTACGCCCTACATGCATATCGGACCTCCGTAAGGACATCAACTGGGGCAACTCCATACTCACTGGTTTACGGGATGGAAGCTGTACTACCTATTGAAGTGGAAATTCCTTCCCTAAGAATTTTGAAGGAATCAGGAATTGATGAGTCGGAATGGATCCAGTCAAGGTTGGACCAATTGAATTTGCTAGATGAGAAAAGGCTAGCGGCAGCATGTCATGGGCAGTTATACCAGAGAAGAATGGCTAGGGCATTTAACAAAGGCGTTCGCCCACGCGAATTTCAACCCGGGGACCTAGTCCTGAAGAAGGTGCTTCCGAATCAAAATGATGCTCGGGGTAAATGGTCACCAACTTATGAGGGACCCTACATGGTTAAAAGGGCATTTTCTGGTGGGGCCTTGATCTTGACCCACATGGACGGTGAAGAATTACCAAGACCCGTGAATGCCGACACCGTCAAAAGGTACTATGCCTAAAAAAAAAAAAAAAGGGGGTAAGGGTAAAAACCCGAAAGGGCGCTCCTAACAAAATGTGTGAAAGAAGGCGAAAACCCGGAAGGGCGCTTTCTATAAAATGAGTGAAGGGTGAAAACCCGAAAGGGCGCCCCGCAAGAGCGAGTAAAAAAAAAAAAAGAGAGAGAGAAAAAGAAAAAGACAAATTAGGGGTGAAAACCCGAAAGGGCGCCCTTAGAACCAGAAAATGGAGAAATAAGGAAGAGAATAGGGGACCAAGAAAAGGAAATAAACCATAATGGCATGAGTCTTCATCAATGGAGTACTTGAAATAATAGCAGTTAAGAGACTTCAAAGCTAACTACAAGAAATCTGTGAGATCTATCCTTGTACCCTTTATTTTTTCTTTGAAACTGTACCTTTATTTCTCAACCATAATAAAGCCATAATAAAGTCATCCTTTCACTTTGATCTATTTTCTTCACACATTTGCATTTTAATTCATCTTTTGCTTTATCTTTCTCATATACTCACACTCTAATGCTGTTTTCTGTGCGCTATTAATTTGTTAAAATTTGGTTATAAGATTAGGATTTGGATTATTGATAACCTCGTGTACTTTGCTAAGAAACTTGCAGGGAATGCTCGGTAAAAAAAAAAAAAAAAAAAAAAAAAAAAACTAGGGGTGAAAATCCGGAAGGGCGCTTCTAGTCGAATGGGCGGAAGGAAAAGTGAAAACCCGCAATGGCACTTTTTGCAAAATAAGAAGAAAGTCGAGAACAGAAAAGGGGCATCCGGGGAAGTGAGTAAGGAAAAGGAAGTTGTAGGTCAAGTCTTGTAACTCGTCCTCCATTAATCGTTGACCCTCGGGATCCTGTTAAGTACACTTTATTGCGGAGGAACTTCTCGCGTCAGGTTAGGCTTACTTTGTAAGCATTTTAATTTCCAGCATTTAAATTTTTGTTATCAACCTCTGGTTCCTTGATCCAAGTTGATTTTAATTTTCCAGCATTTAAATTTTTGTTATCAACTTCTGGTACCTTGATCTAAGTTGATTTTAACTTTCCAGCATTTAAATTTCTGTTATCAACCTCTAGTTCCTTGATCTAAGTTGATTTTAATTTCCAGCATTTAAATTTTCTGTTATCAACCTCTGATTCCTTGATCCAAGTTGATTTTAATTTTTCAGCATTTAAATTTCTGTTATCAACCTCTGGTTCCTTGATCTAAGTTGATTTTAATTTTCCAGCATTTAAAATTTCTGTTATCAACCTCTGGTTCCTTGATCCAAGTTGATTTTAATTTTTCAGCATTTAAATTTTATGTTATCAACCTCTGGTTCCTTGATCCAAGTTGATTTTAATTTCCAACATTTAAATTTTCTGTTATCAACCTCTGGTTCCTTGATCCAAGTTGATTTTAATTTTCCAGCATTTAAATTTCTGTTATCAACCTTTGGTTCCTTAATCTAAGTTGATTTTAATTTTTCAGCATTTAAATTTTCTGTTATCAACCTCTGGTTCCTTGATCTAAGTTGATTTTATTTTTCAGCATTTAAATTTTCTGTTATCAAACTCTGGTTCCTTGATCTAAGTTGATTTTAATTTTTCAGCATTTAAAATTCTGTTATCAACCTCTGGTTCCTTGATCTAAGTTGATTTTGATTTTCCAGCATTTAAATTTTCTGTTATCAACCTCTGGTTCCTTGATCCAAGTTGATTTTAATTTCCAGCATTTAAATTTTCTGTTATCAACCTCTGGTTCCTTGATCCAAGTTGATTTTAATTTTCCAGCATTTAAATTTTCTGTTATCAACCTCTGGTTCCTTGATCCAAGTTGATTTTAATTTCCAGCATTTAAATTTTCTGTTATCAACCTCTGGTTCCTTGATCCAAGTTGATTTTAATTTCCAGCATTTAATTTTCTGTTATCAACCTCTGGTTCCTTAATCCAAGTTGATTTTAATTTCCAGCATTTAAATTTCTGTTATCAACCTCTGGTTCCTTGGTCCAAGTTGATTTTAATTTTCCAGCATTTAAATTTCTGTTATCAACCTCTGGTTCCTTGGTCCAAGTTGATTTTAATTTTCCAGCATTTAAATTTCTGTTATCAACCTCTGGTTCCTTGGTCCAAGTTGATTTTAATTTTTCAGCATTTAAATTTATGTTATCAACCTCTGGTTCCTTTATCCAAGTTGATTTTAATTTTTCAGCATTTAAATTTCTATTATCAACCTCTGGTTCCTTGATCTAAGTTGATTTGTAATTTCTCGCACTTAAATTTTTGTTATCAACCTCTGGTTCCTTGATCTAAGTTGATTTGTAATTTCTCGCACTTAAATTTTTGTTATCAACCTCTGGTTCCTTGATCCAAGTTGATTTTAATTTTTCAGCATTTAAATTTCTGTTATCAACCTCTGGTTCCTTGATCTGAGTTGATTTGTAATTTCTCACACTTAAATTTTTGTTATCAACCTCTGGTTCCTTGATCTAAGTTGATTTCTCGCATTTAAATTTCTATTATCAACCTCTGGTTCCTTGATCCAAGTTGATTTTAATTTTCTCGCATTTAAATTTCTGTTATCAACCTCTGGTTCCTTGATCTAAGTTGATTTTAATTTTCCAACATTTAAATTCCTGTTACCAACCTCTGGGTCACTGGCCTAAGTGGGTTTTAGTTTCCTAACTTTAATTTTGAGTTTCAAAGTTTTAATCGTCCTAAATATGGGTCTGAATCTTTACATAATTCCTATACGGGAAAACTTTTCCCTTCAATGGAAATTATGTAAAGAGGGGCAGCTGTCGACACCATATTTTGGCCGATCCTTGAAATCAATAAACTTTGAAATCGATCCCCAGCACCAAACCTCCATGTCGTTCAATTCATTTCCGATCTCTCTTCATAGGGATCAAATCAACGCCCAATCTCTTTGCCAGCTAATCACATTTCCGATCTCTCTTTATAAGAAATCAAACTAGTACCAAGTCTCCATCCTTACCATACTCTCAAACCAATTATCAAGTCTCCTGGCCAATCAATCACATTTCCGATCTCTCGTCAAGCGAAACCAAACCAACATCAGGTCTTTGTGCCACCCAGTCTTATTTCCGATCTCTCTTTAAGATTTTGTGGATAATTGTTTGATAAAGTTAAGGTTTCAATTCGGTTTAATGATGCTTACGATCTTAATTGTTCAAGTCAGGTTTCCAATTTCAATAATCTTAAGTTCCGTTCGATGTTTTTTCTCTTCCGATCTCATGTTTACAATGTTTTTCCGACCTCTTATACTTAGATTAATAGTCACTTTTAAGTTTGATGTTCTAATTGGTTCAAACAGTTAGGCGCTTGTACAATTTAGATACTTTCCGATCTCATCAAGACATGGAATAAAAGAGGGAACTTCATTTCATTTCAAAGTAAAAAATACAAGTCATTCGGTTGGAGGATCACCCCCAGCCTGTTCTACATTTTGTTCACCCTCTCTATCTCCCTCGGCCTCCTCCTCGCTATCCTCTTCGTCTTGGGGAGCCAGATCCACCATCCAGGAAAAATCCTCCTCGGGATAACGCTTCTTGAGCTCGGCCAAAAGATCCCCATGCGCGTTCACATAAGCACCGACCTCCCTCGCCACTGCCTCTTCTTCTTTAGTTCTAAGTTCTTGATGAGGCGAAGACATCGCAGCCTGAGCGCCGAGCCTCTTCAAGAACATGAGCCTGCTCGGCCAGTTTATCTTCATAGAACTTCATCCGCCCCTCGATTTCAGCTATGTAATTTTGGGCAGATGAAAGTTGGGCTGGGGCTGAAGCCGCTTCCTGACCCACCTTCTGGATCTCCTGCCTCAAATGATGAGCCTTCTCCCCGATGATATGTTGGTTCACCAAACTCTCCACGCTCAGGCTCATAGTCTGGGTCAGGATATCGTTCAGACTGTTCGGGGTCAGCCTATTCCGATCCTCCTGAAGGCAGATGGAGGCCCCCAAAATCTTAGCCAAACCCGGATTCTCTCGAACAGTTCGGTTCTTCTCAAGCGAGTGAATCAAGACTTGAGCGTCGCGGAAAGGGTCCTTGTAGGAGGTTGGGAAGGACCCCCTTCCGCACCCGAAGCAACCGTTGGAGGTGGCATTTCTTCCTGTCGAGGAGGAGACCGGATCACTTCTATTTCGGGGATCGGTGGCCCCGAGGGTCGGGACGAGCCTCCCTGCATCTCCCCTGGATCGTGCCTGGGCGTCTAAGAAGCTTCGGGGCGTTTCATTTCCCACACTTTTCTGGAGACCTCTCTCTTCCGCTTTCGGCTCTCCTTGGAAGCCTCGCCGCTCATCATGCCTGCACAAAGAAAAAGTCAGTGAGTTCGCTAAGGCCCAGAGATCAGAGATATAGAAAGTACCGAGGCTGAGGTCAGAGAGCTGAAGCCCACGTTCTTCGCCGGTAATCAGCTGCATTGTCCAATGATGCAGTTCAGCCGTTACCGCATCTAAACAGGAGAACTTCTGAGTGGCCGCCTGATCTTTTAGCTCCATTACCATAATGCCCTCTTCCCTATTCAGGGTGATGCGCTTCGGAAGCTAGGGGCCCAGATGCAGCCAGCTACGTGGGAAACCCTCAAAACTGTTCAGAATCTTGCTCCTCAGAATAAAGAAGCGATTCTTCCAGTTCTTCAGTGAGGAAGGTAGATCGGTAAAAAGCCCGCAATGCGGCTTCGCCTGAAAGAACCAATACTCGTCGTCCTTTCGACGAGTTAGCCTATGTAGCTCGGTGAACACCTTCGCTGTTGGACTGAGTACCTTAGCTCGGCAGAGGCCTCTGAAGGCTACTAGGATCCGCCACGAGTTCGGATGTACTTGAGCTACACATACTTGGTGGAATTTCAGAACTTCCTTGAAGAAGTCATCGAGAGGAAACCGCAGCCCGACTTTTAATTGTTCTTCGTATATCATGATCATATCATTTTCTTCAAAGAAATGATCGGCTCGAAGATCGCCATGGCATCTGATGAGTTCGTATGAGTCAGTCCGAAGGTTGTATTCTTGGGTAAACGACTGCAGATCGGTTTCTTGAAGGATTGACGGCATCTCATCCATGGGAAGGTTTTCTCTCCCTGAAGAATGCGTTCGTCTTGAGGGTGCCGCTTGACCACGGGTTGAAACGGAGGTCATCGGAAGTTCAGATTGCCCGCTTGGTCCGACCACTTCAACTTCATCTGACGACCACGAGACGTGAATTGAAGGGGGGCTCGCCTCTCTCTGACCCTCGGCGCTGCTCATTTTCAAGGAAAAGAGAAAATTTAACTAAAAGAAAGATCAAAACCCTTACCGGAGTGTGATCGGTGTCGGAAGGACTTGAAAAAAATGAGAGAATTTCGGAATCGCTCGCGAGATGCTGAAAATGACATAAGGGAGCAGCTAGCTGACCCATCCCCTATTTATACCCGTCTGAGCATTTAATGCTCACAGAGTCCCAAGCGGCGCATCGGTTAGCGGGATTCGCTAGCTTTTCTGACACGTCGCACGAATATTCCAGAAACTCCATGATTAAATAAGGGAAGATCGGCTAGTTAAAGATCAGCGAATTAAGGCGGATGTTTAGAATTGCAGATCGGTTAAGGGCTGTTCAGTTGGGAATCGGATCGGATAAACACACTAGAGATCGAAAAAATAATCAATGTAATAATAATAAAATGATAATTGTCAAAATAAAATTTCATTTCCAAAAGGTCAGATTACATCATTTGGGCGATCTCTAGAGATCGGATTCCATTAGAGGTCAGATTACATCATTTAGGCGATCTCTAGAGATCGGCAGTACATCCTATCTAGTAAAGGCCTATGTCAAAGCCTAGTCTCGTGGCTGAATCAAAAGATGTGTTTGATCAGGAAACCGGCCATCGACATCGGATAGATGTACAGCTCAGATGGGGGGACTATGACTCTCATGAGGATAAGAGAGTTCATCGTCAATGTTATCGCTCAGAACCGAACAGCTGTCAGGACACCCAATGTGGTGAGAAGCCAAATGAACTTCGAAGGACAGTCACCAATAATAGGAGGGAAATTAGCAGTCTTCTCGCCCGAAATCTATTCGCCGATTACATCAGTCGACCGATTCGAGGTCAACACAATCAATATTTTCTATCTGGGTCGGTAAATTAGTCCGGTTCTCTCACTGTCATCAGAGGTGGCCATAGTGATTTCCTGATCACCGGAGTCATAAATTTTCAGTCGATAAACAAGGTGAACAGCCGGAAAAAGATCAAAAGCAGCTATCATGGCCAGGATTGTTGCCGGAGCGGCTAGAACAGGAAAAGTGAGAAAGAAAGAGGAGAAAATCAAATGCGGAAGGGTTTCTCATTGAAGGTATATATAGAGAAGGTCTGAGCATTTATTGCTAGCAGAAAACGAAGCGAACGCCTCGGAAACCGAAGGAATAAATGCTTTGACTGAACCAGCCCGGATAAAGGAGAAGACTCTGGAATGGGAGAGATCGGGAGAGGGGGCTCGGTATGAGGGATCGGAAAAAGATCGTATTAGAAAGGTCAGAAGGGATGGGAGATCGGAAAGCAAAGAGAGAATAAGACAACTTCCAATAATCAGAGTCGAGGTAGTTAAAGCGTTGCAAACGAGATCTCCACCGCATGCCTCATTTGCATAATCGCTCACATTGCTGACAGGAGCCAAAGTATGTCATGACAGTCCTGTACATCCCAATCTTCACCGTTGATCTTACTTGTAAGGACAAACCTAGAGCCCTTGGATCAAAGAGAAGACGATAAGATCGGAGCTTTTTATTCCCAGCCCTTGGATCTCCCTTGACAAGAAAATTTTGAGCCGTAAGATTAGAAAAGAGAAAGGACAAATATTCTGAAAAGGATCTCAGCCGTTCATTTTGATTCTCTTTAATTCTCAAACATCAGATCATGTCCTTTAAAATCCAAACCTTCCATCTCCCTCAAAAAAAATCTTGTCCCTTCATTGGGAGCACCCATTTCCTATAAATACCTGCATGAAAACTGTAGAAAAAGGGAGGGAGAACACAAAAAGGGTGGTGATTATAGTGGAAAGGCTCTGAAAATTGACTTAGCTTTACTACTCTGCTATTTTTAAGCTTTCAAAATAGAAAAAACTTCAGAAACCAGTTTTCTAAAGTATTTTCTTTGAAGGAGTGTTGGACATTGAAACCCTTTATTTTCAGTTTGTTCATTGCTCCGCGATACCCTCTCTTAGTTTCAGTTCTGCTTTCATCATCTTTATATCCAATCTTATTTTACAAGCTCAATCCCATTCAAGCCCGGCTATTTTCATTTTGGTTCGACTGCATTTTAACTTGGCGCTCTTCATTACAAGGCAAGCATTAGTCCCCAGATTATTGGCACGCAGCTCTACTATATTTGTGACTCCATAGTTAGTTTGATAGATCCAACTCTCTACAGGTAAGTGTTTGAACCGTTGCTTTACCAAGTGCTCATTTTTTTTATATTTATTTTCTTTGTTTTCATACTCGTAATTTTCGTCAAGTTTATGTTATGTTAAAAACCCCACGAAGGTGGTTATCCTCCTGAGTTTCTTTTTTGTTCATCCGCACATGTCATTTACCTTTTTCTTAGCCTTTATTACCTTCAAACGTGGGTGTTTTGGTCCCGAGTAACGTATAGGTAGTTTGGTGAAATGTTGATAGCTGTATCTTAACACGAAAGTTTCTTCAAAATAATAAATGTTTGGATAATAAATCAGAGGAGAATTATGAAGTCGAACCATTAGACTAGCTCAGAAGATAACTGGACATAGTGGGGGATCGAAGTAAGGTCGAATCCCAGACTAGCAAACAAAAGAGATCGAATATTGCATGTCGAAAGGTACTGATAAGGTGATCACATAGGAGATCGGTAAAATTCAGTCTTGCATCCTTTCCTTAGCTATAAGGTACCAATGGGATAAGAGAAAGCCTTGTTCGGGTCCCCGGCGTTTTTGGATGCCAGAACCCTTAGTCTTAGGTTCTTATGATATGTAACTGTAATCAAATTTTAAGAGGTCGGAAAAGTCCTTACCCGGCTCTCATTCAAACAAAAAGAGATCGGAGGAGAGTTTTTATCTGATTCTCAATCAAAAATTTTAATAAATATTTAAAAGAGATCGGAGGAGAGTTCTTATTCGATTCTCAATCAAAAATTTTAATAAATATTTAAAAGAGATCAGAGGAGAGTTCTTATTCGATTCTCAATGCCAATTGTAATCAAATATACAGAGATCGGAGAAGAGTTCTTATCTGATTCTTAAATCAAATTTTAATAAATATAAAGAGATCGGAGGAGAGTTCTTATCCGAGTCTCAAATCAAATTTTAATGAATATACAGAGATCGGAGGAGAGTTCTTATCCGATTCTCAAATCAAATTTTAATGAATATACAGAGATAAGAGGAGAGTTCTTATCCGATTCTCAAATCAAATTTTAATAAATACGCAAAGTAATCCCATAAACGAAAACCGCTACGCAACATCAATTCACTAAGGTCGTCTCATTTACTTATGTATCTGGGTAACCCGAAAACTAGTGAAAAATTAAATATTCCCTTTTATCAAAGGGATTAATATCTTTATCCTAACCCAACCCCTCCCTAACTATCGATTTTAATTTATAAAGAGCATAATGTTAAATCTGCTTGCCATCGTAGAGGGACGAGGCGGGGTGCCTAACATCTTCCCCGCCCGTATACGGACCCCGAACTTAGAATCTCTGTTTTCGAAGTGGTTTCATTCTAATTTATTTTCACAAATGGTTTCCTTTAATTTCCCTCAAAATTAAAGTGGCGACTCCTCACTCTTTCCCACTTCGGTGAGTATTCGTCCAAGCGACCGCAAAATACCTTGCGACAAGATATCAAATCCAGACATATCCTGCTGGATGAACAGTACAGGGCCAAATTGAGTGATTTTTCATTTTCCATATCAATTCCAGAAGGTAAAACCCACATAGAGACGGAACTTGTGATGGGGACATTTGGATATATAGGTCCTGAATATCTTTTAGAAGGCAAGTTAAGTGAGAAGATTGATGTTTTTAGTTTTGGTGTACTAATGTTAGTGCTTTTGACTGGAAAAAGACCGTCCAATCGATTGGATTATGGCCATCTAGATTTGCATTTGGTGGATTTTTTCATGAAATGTATGGAAGAAAACGAAAGGCTAGTCACGCTTATAGACCCTATAATTGTTGAAGAAGGGACATGGTCTGGGAAAGAGCAGCAACTCAAAGCTTATGCAAGGCTTGCCTTTCAATGCATTTTCAACCCAGTTGAGGAAAGGCCAGAAATAACTGATGTGGGCAAACAACTCAGACAGGTTTATCAATCCCTAGTTTCTACATGTGATCGTCAAGACTAGTTATTTTCTTTATTCAACTATACCAGCAGTGGTCAAATGTATGACTCTTGTTGATTATTAAATATTGTCCCTTATATGGACTTGTAGACTAGATTATATATATGTATTTATATGGACAGGCTTTCAAACTTTTCAATAATTTTGACAAATGGTGTCAAATTAGCCCTCAGGATTGTTTAAAATGCAAGCAATTCAGACTTGCCAATAACCCCAACTCTGATGATTATTCTTTTTTTTTTTTTAAATGAATCTAATCTTCATTGGAAGCTGCCTGATGAGATAGAAAACGAATATTTAACATTTTTTTTTTGAGGAAATTCAATACAATTAATTAATAATAATAAGAAGCTATTGCTAGTTGCTGGCATAAATGGACAATCGTACTTTGACCATCAGAATTCGATCAGAAGGTAAGTTTAATGAGAAGATTGATGTTTATATTTTTGATGTACTTGTCTTGTTGCTTTTGACTGGAAAAAAAAGGCGCTGAATACATATGCTGACGATCCAAACGATCAATTATTGGCGATCTGTTTCAAGAAATATATTGAGGAAAATGAAAGATTAGACGAGCTCATGGACCACATAATTCTTGAAGAGGGGCCATGGCCTGTGAAGGAGCAGCAAATACAAGCTTTTGCAAGACTTTCACTTCAAATGCATTCGTGACCTTGGTGGGGAGTAGCAAGACTTGCGATGTTGCTCTAACTCAACTGTTATAATCAGCACGTAAATCTAAAGCACATACATAAATCGCACAGTTACATAATATAGAAAAAAGATTCAACTCAAAGATATATTTATACTGGTCTATACCATGGCATTGTCCTGCACTTCAAGGAGATCAACGGTAGGCTTCAGTTCGGGCCGACTCGCTACCATCGCAAATCTCTTTATATCTAATCAGATTAAAACGCAAAAACTTTTGGGTCGGGTCACAATTCGAGTACATAATAAACATATTCAAAATTTAAGCCACAAAAATATAAAACTTTCTTTTGTTCATTTAGCTCTTATTAAAACTTAAATTCTATGCTTTATAGCCCTGGTCTCAATATACCATCGAACTAAAGCAAATTGATTTCTGCCTCTGATATTTTGATTACTTGAAAAAAATGAAAAAGTGAAGGAGAATAGGCCAGAAATCACTGATGTAGGCAAACAAATTAAGATAGATTTATCAGTCCTTAATTTCTACTTGTAATCATCAAGAATAGGGTTTTGTATCTATATAGTAGCGCCAAAATATATGATTCTTGATGGTTGTTTCTATTTTTTTTATTATTAAAAAAAAATGACTTTTTAAAGGTGTGGAGAGTGAAGAGGTTTTTAATTAAGTCTCATCATTTAATCATTTTATTATTTATCAATTGTATTGTGAGAAAGAAAATTAACTTCCATATTGCATTCCATCAATTATTATTTATTTCTTTAGACCTCTGTGGAATAAAAAATTGACAAAAATAAGGTTCTATATATTGATCAACAGAACTATTTGTTGCTGTCAAATTAACCTCTTGATTAATTAATGCCAAAAACGCCAACTTCTATGAATCATCAATCATTTTAATAAATCTAATCCTCATTGGAAGCTGCCTGATCATATGATTCATCAATTGTCGTAATCAATTAATTAATTAATTAATTAATCATTATCTCTAAAGTCTAACAAATTAACAATCATTCTTATCATCAGAATAGGAGGTATAATCGCATATCTTTTCTCTCTTTCTGCTGGTTCTCTGAAAAGATCTAATTTGGCTGCACACAGCAGGTACGTTCTCTCAGTTATGCTTAGACGTATCTAGTTTTGGTACAGGAAGCATGTTTAATTGAATTTTCACCTTTAGTTTTTACTAAAAATCTTGTTAATTCCATTTGAATCTCTTAGCTGGGCAACTTCACACTCTGCTTCTGGGTGTTGGACCTGCTGGGTGCTGATTTTTGGTTTCACTTTACTTATATTTTGTTAGTTTGCCAGGTTTTTCATGGGGACTTGTTTTGACAGCAGCTGGGTTATGCTTTGTAACTGATATTTTTATGTCTCATCTGTGAGGTTTTTCTGGTTTTTTTTCACTTAAAATTTCATTCAAGTCATAGATTGGGTCTTTAGGTTGGTCTATTTGATCAGGTTTTAGTTTTGCTTGCTATGTTAATTTTTTTTTTGAATCGATTAAAAATAAATAAAGTTTTTGATTTATACATATCAAAAACTACACTCTGCTTCTCTCAAGGATTAGAAAAGATTTGGCTGAAATTAGGTTTTTGTCAACCTCAATTAATTCTGGTATTTACATGCTTTGTTCAATTGATTTTTTATTCATGGACATCAACTTTCTGTTTAATTTTATCAAGTTATCAACTTTAATTAGTGTTAAAATCACAGATTTTCCATTTAGACCTGGGTTCAATTTTATGGTTAATTTTTTTGAAGTTTATTTAAATGATTGTTTCTTGATAATGTGGACCAAATCAAAGGCAGTTACAGACTTGAACTTTAATTAGATGATTTGATTGAATGAGCAAGTGTTATAGCTGATGCATGATCCCACTTTATAGCATGTGAACACACTCACATATACATGTTGGAAGTCAGCATGTTTAGTTCATATGGACAGGCAAGGCAAGATGATGAGATGCTTCGGAGGCAACAAGGATGAGATTGAGAGTGAAAAAGCAGTAATGAGAAATGGAGGAATGTTATTAGAAAAGGCGATTGCCATTAATAATGGCAGAGGTAATCCTATCCGTTCCTTTTCTATCCAAGAGCTTAACAATGCAACAAATAGCTATGATCCAAATCAAATGTTTTTTGAAGAAGAAATGTACAAAATGTATAAGGGTTTTATACAAGATCGCCCAGTAATCGTGAAAAAGTATGAAAATGATGAAAATTTCTTGGAGAACTCTATCAGTGATATAGTGTTTGCATCACAAATGAGTGTACATAAAAATGTTCTCAAACTGTTAGGTTGCTGCTTAGAGTCCCCAATTCCTATTCTAGTTTTTGAACATGCAGAGATGGGAATTCTTGATCATTACATTTTTAAAGATGAACAAAGAGCCGATTTGCGACCTTTATCATGGAAGAATAGGTTGAAGATTGCAGTTGATGTAGCTAATGTGATTGCTTATCTTCACACTGCATTCCCAAGGCCTATTGTTCATAGAGATATCAAATCCAGAAAAATCCTGCTGGATGAAGACTACAGGGCCAAATTGAGTGATTTTTCGTTATCCATATCAATTCCAGAAGGTAAAACCCACATAGTGACTGAAAATTTGACGGGGACATTTGGATATCTAGATCCTGAATATCTTTCAGAAGGTAAGTTTAATGAGAAGGCTGATGTCTTTGGTTTTGGTGTACTTCTGCTAGTGCTTTTGACTGGAAAAGGTCCGTACAATCGATTGGATTATGACCACCTAAATTTGCGTTTGGTGGAGTTTTTCGAGAAATGTATGGAAGAAAATGAAAGGTTAGACAAGCTTATGGACCCTATAATTATTGAAGAGGGGACATGGTCTGGGAAAGAGCAGCAACTCAAAGCTTATGCAAGGCTTGCCCTTCAGTGCATTTGCAAAAGAAGTGAAAATAGGCCAGAAATCACTGATGTTGGCAAACAACTTAGACAGATTTATCAATCCCTAATTTCTTCTTGTTGATCATCAAGATTACTTATTTTCTTTATTTAACTATATCAGCAGTGGTCAAATGTATGAATCTTGTTGATTAAACATTGTGTCTTATTTGGACTCGTAGACTAGATTATATATATGTATCTATATGGACAAGCTTTCAAACTTTTCAATAATTTTGACAAATAGTGTCAAATTAGACCTCAGGATTGTTTAAAATGCAAGCATTTCAGACTTGCCAATAACCCCAACTCTTATGATTAATCATTTTTTTTTTAATGAATCTAATCTTCATTGGAAGCTGCCTGATGAGATAGGAAAAGAACAAGGAAAAGGTCAGTCCACTTGTCTTAATTAATTAATCATTATCTCTAATAAATCTTGATGATGTAAGTGGAAGACATGGGTATCATCTTGATCCCAAGTTCCTATTCTAGTTTTTGAACATGCAGAGATGGGTATTTTTGATCGTTATTCCTAAGCGTATAAGTTAAGTGCAAAAACACTCATATTTTTGTTCTCTAAAGTCATGGATTCGACACCCCTGTAAGCAGAGCTCATTTTTCAGATGACATGACGAAGAAAACCAGTTTTAAGCCAGATTGGACAGGCCAGTGGTTCAAGTCACGGTTAATTCGGTCCGACCAGGTGGTTTGCAAGTGAAACTTGGAAGAAGCTGCCTCGTGGATAGAAAAAGAACATTTAATATAATTTTTTTTGAGGAAATTCAATACAATTAAGTAATAATAATAAAAAGCTATTGCCAGTTGCTGGCATAAATTGACCATCATATTTTGACTATCAGAATTGGATCAGAAGGTAAGTTTAATGAGAAGATTGATGTTTATAGTTTTGATGTACTTCTCTTGTTGCTTTTGACTGGAAAGAAGGCAATGAATACAGATGCTGATGACCCAAACGAGCAATTATTGGTGATCTGTTTCAAGAAATATATTGAGGAAAATGAAAGGTTAGACGAGCTCATGGACCACATAATTCTTGAACAGGGCCATGGCCCGTGAAGGAGCAGCAATTACAAGCTTTTTATTCATGTGCAAGTGAGATGGTGTATATAGAACCATTTTCTATTAAATTATTACTCATACCCATTCATTCTTTATTAATAATTAATTAATTTCATTAGGATAAGAATTTCAAGTTAGTATAGGAAATTTCTCTTCAATTCAACCCAACAAGAAAATTTTGTTAAAAAATAACAAAGAAAAGGAAAAGTGTGGCAAGTGGGCATAGATTAAAATGGCTTTTCCACTCAGAAACATAATAAGGTGAAGTAGCTTTCAATTAATGATTATATAATAGACATTGCTAAACAAAGATTGAAGGGTCTAATCATTAGATTGGAATCTGGGATTCATGGACTAATGGAAAGGTCTATTCTTGCCTTCTAACCACCGGACCTAATCACTTGAAAAACTCTTTTAGACAACACTTTTTTAAATTTTGCCCTTTCACTACAAATAGAGCCAACTATATGGTAGAGATTCCCTTAAATCACCAAATAAAATCTTCTTTATGCTTTCTTTTTAAACTTATCAAGCTGTTTAATGAGTTTAGTGCATGTTAAGTTATTGATCATTAATGATCAATGATTATTACTCTTTAATTGATTTTCTTATGAAAATATACACACTTTAAATGATGAAGGATATTGAAGACTTTTCACACTTATTGATTCACAATAAATATTTTTTCAATAGATAATTGAGGAAATGGGGATTTAAATTTGAGTATACAGATAAGTTATATGGTTTTAGTTACTGAATGTTAAGATGAAAATAAATGTTTTGAATTTTGAATTTATTGATTATTAATTTCAAAAGTTAATTTAAAAATTATATTTAGCAAACATTACATATAAAAAATGAAAAATGAAAAATTAGTACTGTGATTTACTAAAAAAATTAAAAATTAGTTTTTAAATACTCAATTAATTGAATATTTAAATTTCATGATAATAAATAATTTTTATATTTTATAAATTCAAATTTAAGAATAAATAATTAATTCCTAAGTTTTTTTTTCTCTATTAATTTTATATAAATTATTTCTTAAATTCTAAATTATAAATAAAATAAATCGAATTTAACTCTACTTAAAAATTAATTTAAAAAAAAAAATTATTGAAATACCTCAAATATTTCAGATTAATATGGAATAATATTAATTTTATCATTTATTTAATTAATTATTAAAACTTAAGAGAGTGATTTCTTTTTAAAATATATATTATATTTAAATTTAAACTCTAATCATTATAGAAATTATTTCACTTAATTAAAATTTACTAGTTAAATCTTATATATCTTAAAATTTATTTTAAAAAATGTCATTGAAAAAAGATAACAAAAATAATTAAAAAATAATTCATTTAAATTAAAATAGATAAATATTTTTTACTAATTAAATTAACATAAAAATTTTAATTATTAAATTTTAGAAATCATTGACCTAAAAAAAATAAATAAATAAAAAGATGGATCATATCATTATTTTATTAAAATTAAAATATATTTTATTTTATTAATAATTAATTAACAAAATATCTTGTATGGATTAACCTTTCTTCCTGGGCTTTACCGAGATCATTAATTTCCCTTGTTTTCTTTTGCACGCTATTTTTTTTTTTAATTTAAATAAATTTATTTTTTGGTTTTTGGTGGTTTGTGTTCTGTTTCAGTTTCTGTTGTTAATTCGTCAGATTCTCATCGCTTAAGAAAAGAAAAAAGAAAAATAAAAAACCCACAAAGAATCTCTTTTGAGATCCAACACCACAATGCCAATTTCTCTTTAATCCTGCCCTATAACAATTACGGTTTTTCTTTCTCTATCATTCCCATTGTCCCTCTAAATTACCACTAAACCCACTCTTTTCTCACTCAATTCTGTGCCCAGTGTTCATTGTTTTGGGTTCCCAGATTCGATTCACCTCTAAAGTTTTGTTTTTTTGGACCGGATCAAAAGCTTCAATTGAGGCTCTAGTGGATTTGTGGTGGGGTTTTCATGGTTGTTTGATTTGTTGACTTTTGGGTTTGAATTGCTGATCATAAGAAGCTGAGATTGCTGGGATTTGTGTTTGGTTGGTGTTGCATGTAGGGAATTCTTCAGTTTGGGGCTCAAATTCAGTGAGTTTTGGTTGAATGCGGAGAAGGAGATTTCTAAGGATTTGGATTTTATAAATTTTAGGGTTTTGGCTTTGATTTGGTGACTCTACATGTGTAAGCAGTAAGGGGTCCTCTGCTAGACTGTGGAGGATCCCTATTAATTGTTTTATTATTTTCCTAATTATTATTGTTGAAGAGGTTGAGAAATGCAAATAATAACAATCAGTTGATTTGAAGGCTTTGTTTTTGGCAAGTTGAGGGATTTTGCATACTTGGCATTTTGTGGATTGGTATTGATTGTCGCACATATATATACATAAACTGTTTTTGGGAGGGCGATGTTTGGTTCTAGTACAGCTACCGGCCATGAAGATACTGTAGTGGTTCCTATGCGCTTTGTGTGGCCGTACGGAGGGAGGAGTGTCTTTCTCAGTGGCTCTTTCACTGGGTGAGTTACTAGATTGACCAAATTCAGATTTTTGACTTGATTTCTTACTAATAGTGAACGCATAAATGGGCTTTTCTAGTTTAGTGATATTTAATTGTGTGTATTGGATGATTGATGGCGGTTTTGAATGGAATTATTATCTGAACAGTTGGACTGAACACATATCTATGTCACCAATGGAGGGATGCCCGACTGTTTTCCAAGTTATTTGCAGCTTAACACCAGGACACCACCAGGTTGGCTGACTGCAATGCTTGATATTATTCTCATAACTCAGCTTGTCAAGGCATTTTTAAGAGCTATGAGACTTGAGTATATTTAATGTCATAGCATGTGTTATTTGAAATATTTTCATTGTATAATTGGCGTCCTGGAATTTTTGATATGAATGTTATGTCTATATGTAGTATAGCAGTTAACGCCAATGATTATCAAGGAGCAAACATGGACAGAATGTGAAATGCTACTTCTTAATAGTTATATCCAATACATTCTTGCACATAAAGTGTTAAGAGACAAAATTAGACCCCCATGTCCAATTGGGGAAAAAAAAAAAGGAAAAAAGAATAAAGAAAATATTGTGTCTAGCTTTGGAGAAGGCTACTCATTGTGCAACTTAGTCCTCTTCCTTGGACCGATCAACAAAGAGATAAGATTACACAAAGGAATTAAATGATTTAGGACTCAGGGGTTCTCAAATTGGTTCCCTGTATAAGCTACCTTTTGTACCGTAAAGCCTTCATGCATTCCATCAGCAGTCATAGGGGCTCTCTAATATCAGTAAGCAAAGTTTGTTTAAATCCAGGTTATCAATGCATACAAATTAGCACGTGGTTGTGTATGGCTATTATTTATATGGTTATTAGTATTACCCAACATTGGCCTTAAAAATAAGATATATATATATATGTATTTTTTTTTTTTTTTTGTTTCTAATTGTTCCAATTTGTTGCAGACCTAAATTATGTTGGGACAGCTATAAAATATTGGACTTTGGGTAACTTTTATGGGATTTTCCTTTTAATACATTGTTGGTGATTGTTAGGGACTGAATCACTGAATGTTAAAAGCATTACATTTCGATATGTTTGTCTTTTTTATTTCCTTATTGAGTGCTTATTGATGTTTAATGCAACAAAGAGATGTTAATTTTGGACGTTGCTACTGATATTCATTTTTTTTTTTGTCCATTTAAATGTAGTACAAGTTTTTTGTTGACGGAGAATGGCGGCATGATGAACACCAGCCCTCTGTAAGTGGGAATTATGGGGTAGTAAATACAGTTTTCTTACCTAGTCAACCTTATATGAATACTCCAGTTCTTGATCTTGAGACATCTGGATCTAATATGGAGCTGGATGATGCCTTTTCACGTCCGGTAAGAGTCTAATTGAACTTTTAGCCAGTCATGAAGTCCCATTGTCTCATCATCTTGATTTCAGAGTGTTCATAATCATTTTTCAAGTACTGCTTATTTCTCATGTCTGTAACAAGGATTAAGTAATCACTTCTTTTTGGATCTGTTATCCATTGTACTTTCCCAGTTTATGTATAAGCATAAATGACTTTAGTCCATTATTTTCAGTAAATTGTTCATTCTTGATATATGCATGGTTCACTGTAGACAAGCCATGCCTGCCAAACTGTCGTGTCATTAGATTTTATTGGAGGAATATGAATATTTATTGGAGGAATATGAATATTCAAATAGGAAAAAGAAAGGAGGGAGAGCGGGGGGGGGGTGGGGGAGAGGAGAGAGTGGGGTGCAGAAGCAAGATAATAGAGAATCAGAGATGTGATAGAAAAAAAATGTTTTGTCAAAGCTGTCGACACCATATTTTGGTCGATCCCTAGAATCAATAAAAATTCTTCTTTGAACAGCTAATCACGTTTCCGGTCCCTCCTTGATAGGCGGTCACATTTCCGATCTCTCCTCACAGAGATTTGAATCAATGCTAAGTCCTAGCATCCCTTAAAACTCAGCCGATCTCTCAAATCATTTACCGATCCCTCAAACCCGTTTCAGAATTTCCGTAATCTTCGGGTATATTCCTGATCTCTGTTGATGAATAAAATGAACGGGCACTAGATCTTTTCCTACCAATTTTATTGCCGACCTCCTTTCCGAAAGTTTAAGAGCTAAAGTTTTGGTTCGATTCCGATCTTAAGTGTTCGAGTTAAATTTTCAGTCAAGTTCTTCAAAGATTTCTTCCCTACCGATCTCATGTTCAAAGTGCTTTCCGATCTCTCATACTTAGATTAATAATCACATTTAGTTTTTGTTTCTTTGTGCTCATACAATCAAATACTCGCATAAATAATGGTTTAAAATTTTCCGATCACAATCATTCATTGAACAAAAGGCATTTCATTTCATGTCATAATTTGTACAAGTTATTCGGTGGGGATCACCTCACTGATCTACATTTGGATCACTCCTCTCTCCCTCTCACCCTCGGCCATCCTCACTGCCTTCATCATTGTCCTCGGGAGCCACATCGGCCATCCAAGAAAAGTCTTCTTCGGGTAACGCTCCGGAGTGCGGCCAAGAGATCCTTGTGAGCCTTCACATAGGCCTCGGCTATTCCGCCACCATCTCTTCATCCCTCTCCTTAAGCTCCTTATCTTTCTCCTTAAGCTCCTTATCCTTCGCCTCAAGTTCCTCTATAAGTTGAGCGACTGGCTTCCGTTGGCATGAAGCACTGGACTTCCTTAAGAGCACGGTCCCTCTCATCCAAAGCACGATTCTGCTCGCCAACCGGTCTTCATGGAGCTTTGCCCGTCCCTCGACTTGAGATATATAATCCGAGCGGATGAGAGTTGGGATCGGAGGAATCCACCTCCCGATTCTTCTTCCCGATCTCCTTACCTGTGCGCCGAATCCTCTCCGATCATGGTCCGGTTCACGCACACTCCACGCTTAAGCTCATGGTCCGAGTCAATATGTCGTCGAGACCATTCGGGATAGCTTGTCCCGATCCTCCGAAAGAAGATGGTAGACCCGTGACTTTGGCGAAATCGAGTTCTCCTTGATGATCCGGTTATTCCTCAAGCAATGATCAAGACTTGAGCGCCCGAGAAGAGGTCCTCCTGAAGCTTGAGAAGGCCCCCTTCCCGCTTGGAACAATCGCAAGAGTCGGAGGTCGCTCCTCCGATCTAGGAGGAGATCGGGTAGCTTCAGTGGTCGGACCGAAGGTTGGGGAGGATCACTTTGTATCTCCCGTGTTCGTGGCCAGGCGCTTGGAGTCGTTCAACGCTTTATCTCCTTTATCTTCCGAGATCTCTCTCTCCTTCTTCCATTTCCTTGAACCTCACCACCCGCCATACCGCACAAAGAAAAGGTTAGTGAGATCGCTAAGGTCCCGAGATCGAGGTATAGAAAATACCGATGCCGAGGTTAGAGAGCGGAAGCTCGCGGTCTTGGCCAAAGAGCGATTGAACACCAATGGTGCAAGCTCGGCGATCACCGAATCCAAACAAGAATACTTTTAGTGGCAGCCTCACTCTTCGATCCATCACTATCAAACTTTCCTCTTCGCTCGTGGTAATATGGTTCTAAGCAAGGGTCCCCTGGTACCACCACCATGGGAAATCCTCAAAGCGGCTCGGATCTTTGCTCCTCACAATGAAGAAACGATTCTTCCAGTTCTTAAGAGACGAGGCGATCGGAAAAGAGCCCGCAATTAGGCTTCACCAAAGAACCAATGGTCATCGCCCTTTCGGTGAGTTAGCCTGCGGCTTGGCGAACACTTTAGTCGTAGGTCCGATTCCCTTAGCTCGGCATAGACCTCGGAAAGCAACCAAGATCCGCCACGAGTTGGGGTGGATTTGAACAATGGATATTCGTGAAATTTTAGGACCTCCTTATAGAAATCGGCTAGAGGAACCTCGGACGGCCTTTAATCGTTTCTTCAGACACCATGACCATGTCATCCTCTTCAAAAGAATGATCGACACGAAGATCGCCATGGCACTTGATCACCATATGAATCGTGACAAATGTTGTATTCTTGAACAACGATTGCGCATCGGATTCCGAAGAACCGATGGAAGCTCGTCTATAGGAAGGGTCTCTCTCCTTGAAGAAGGCGCGTGACGCTTTAATGGTACGACAGGCCCGACTGGAGCAGACCCTAAGGGGTCCAGTTGCGCGCTTGGTTCGATCGCTTCTTCTTCATCAGACGATGACCAAGAGAAATCAATGTAAGGAGGTCTAGCCGCTCACTTACCTTCTGAACCACTCATATTCAAAATAAACAAAGAAATTAAACAAAAAAAGAAGATCAAAGTCCTTACGAGTCTAATCGGCGTCGGAGAAACACAAGAAAAAGAGAGAACTTCAAGCTATGAGCAGAGATCAAAATGAAATTAGATAACAACTGGCGAACCCTCCCCTATTTATACTAGTCCGAGCATTTAATGCTCGCGAGGTTCTAGGCGGCGCATCGATTGGTGAGACTCGACAGCTGTTCTGACACTTCTCTCAAATGTCCGAATGTTCAAAGATCGGTTAATTGGAGATCGGCATAATAAGTTAAATATTTTGAATAAAGGATCAGTCAAGTGTCATTCAAGTAAAGAACCAGATCGGATAACCACCTCAGAGATCGGAAAATAATCAATGCAATAATAATAAGATGATAATTGACAAAATAAAATTTTTATTTTCAAAAGATCTGATTACATCATTTGGGCAATCTCCAGGGATCGGATTACATTAAAGATCGGATTACATCATTTGAGCGATCTCTAGGGATCGGATTACAATAAAGGACTAACTACATCATTTGGGTGATCTCTAGAGATCTGATTACATTGACAGACTACATCATTTTGGCGATCTAAGGATCGGTTTACAACTGATCCCAAGGATACTCCCAGGAGATCCATGGATCAGTTTATAACTAATTCCAAGGATACTCCCAGGTGTTCCAAGGATCAGTTTATAACTGATCCCAAGGATATTGCCGACCGGATGCTTCATCCGCTGTCGGAACACCCAATGTGGATCGACCATTGTCGGAACACTCAATGTGATGAGAAGCCGAATGAACTCGCTTGAGCAACTCGAGATCGGTACAACCGAAGCACACGGATCGGTCAAATCCAGTTCTCTCACCATCGCCAATTAGGACCATCCAATCACCGGATCGTAAATTTTCAAGCGAGAAAGGGAATTCCATCTAAGAGGATCAAAACCACTTGTAGCCTAACTTTCCCGAATGGCTAGAACCAAGAAACAAGGAGAAAGAGAGAAAATCGAATGAAGGAAATGCCACTATCAACAGGGTATATATAGGGAAAATGGGCATTTAATGTCGAAGAAAACGGCTTGACGCTTCAAAATCGAGATGTAATTAATGCTTGGACCGAATCCAGATCGATCAAGGGATAAAGGGATCGGAGATAGGAGATCAGCATGAGAGATCGGAATAGGAGCTAGGAGGATCGGAAGACAAAAAGAATAAGACAAATTCCAATAACCGCCGCCGAATCGAGCCGAGGTAGTTAAAGCGTGGCACGAGATCTCCACCGCACGCCTAAGAATCGCCGCACGTCGACAGTGCCGTGGTGTGTCATGACATACCAGACATCCCAATCTCCACCGTTGATCTCACTTGTAAGGATGAATCCGAACCCTTGGATCAAAAGAGAAGATGACGATACGGCGTTTTCACTCTCACCTCGGATCGTTCCGACAAGAGGATTCAAGACCGTCGGATTAAAAGAGGAAAAGGACAAATACTTTGAGAAGTGATCTCACCATTCGCTTTGATTCTCTTTAATTCTGAACATCCGATCATGTACTTCAAAATCGACCCTCCATCTCCTCAAAATGAATCTTGACCCTTCATGGGGAGCACCGATTCCTATAAATACCGCATGAAAAACTGCTCAAGGGGGACAAAAATATAAGCCGTAGGTCGCTATTATCGTGGAGGAACTCAAACTTCATTCGCTTTGTTACTCTGTGTTTTGTAGTGATTAAAAGACTTTTGAAACTAGTTTTCAGGAGTGTTTTCTTGGAAAAGGTTTTGAATCTCGAACTCCATATTTCAGCTTGTTCATTATCCGACATCAACTCTCAGCCGATCAATCCGCCATCTTCGCTACTATTTACCATCTCATAGTTATTTCAACACATTTGGCTCCTCACAGACATCAACTCTCGCCGATCAATCCGCCATCTTCATCACTATTTACCACCTCATAGTTATTTCAATATATTTGGCTCCTCACAGTAAGAGCTCATCGTTGCTTACGCTTATTTTCCACACTTCCTTTGTTCTTTATATATCCGCAACTTCCTTCAAGGATTATTTTGCACTAGAGAACCTCAAAAGGTGTTATTGTAGGAGTTCATGCTACTGCTTTATTAAGCGCCTACGCTTATTTCCGCATTTTCCTTGTTCTTCTTACGCCTAGACCATTTCTCGCACAAGCAATCCCAAAGAAAGTCACTCTCAAATCATTTTTTAGTGATCAGTTCATTTTATTGATCTCCGTCATTTCAAAATCAGTTTTCTAACTCTTTGTAGTATGTAAATGGTTGGGTAAACGAGGTAGTCGCAACTTAGAGGTCTCCTTTAAAAGAGGACCTCAATAACACGCCAGAAGATAGCCGAACTATTAGGCCGACGAAACAGCAATTCGGCAAGATGTCATAAATAGAACCAAAGTAAACATAATGTAATAGATCGGACGTTAATAGATATTGGTAAAATGACTACATGAAAAGGTCTGAATCAAGTCTAGTGTTCCTGCTCAGCCATTGTGGTATCCGTAAACCTTATCCCCAAAGATTTTTGAAGGTCGAATTCTTAGTTTTAGGTTCTTAAGACTCGTAGTCGTGGTTAAATTTTTAAAGGTCGGAAAAGTTTTTGTCCGAGTCTCATCAAAATAGAAGGGGTAAGAGTCCTTATCCTATCCTTGCCTAAAAGTTTTAAGTCAACTCTTAAAGGAGATCGGAGGAGGGTTCTTATCCTGTCTCCTTCAAAATTTTGATAAACATTAAGTAGGGATCTAAGAGAGTTCTTATCCTGTCTCAACTCAAAACATTAACGAATAACTCTAAAGGAGATCGGAGGAGGGTTCTTATCCTGTCTCCTCTCAAAATTTTAATAAATAACTTAAAAGAGATCGGAGGAGGATTCTTATCCTGGTCTCCTTCAAAATTTTAATAAACATTAAATAAGGATCTGAGGAGAGTTCTTATCCTGTGTCCACCTCAAATTTTAATAAACATCTGATAGAGATCGGAGGAGAGTTCTTATCCGGTCTCATCCTCAAAACTTTAAATAAATAACTTAAAAGAGACCGAGGAGGGTTCTTATCCTGTCTCCCTCATAATTTTAATGAACAACTTAAAAAGATCTGAGGAGAGTTCTTATCCGATTCTCACACCCGTTCACTAAGGTTGTCTCATTTACTTATGTATCTGGGTGATCCAAATTTAGTGAAAAATCAAACATTCCTTCTACCAAAAGGATTAACATTGCCGCCTAAGCCCTTCTAACTAATTTGTAAAGGACGCAGAATTAAATCTACTTACCCTTATTAAGGGACGAGGTGGGGTGCCTAACACCTTCCCCACCCGCTTACTGGACCCGAACTTAGAATCTCTGTTTTAAAGTGGTTTCATTTTTAATTTAACTTCTCAAATGGTTTTCCTTAGTTTCCCTCAAAACTAAGGTGGCGACTCCTCACTTTTTCCCACTTCGGTGAGTGATCGTCCAGGCGACCGCAAAATCTATTGCGACAGCTTGGCGACTCCACTGGGGACTAGTTTGGGGACCTAACCCCAGTCTAGAGGCCCAAAAGTAGGCTTAATTTTTGTCCGATCAAATTATAGTTAGATGGGCTCACTCGACGATGTTTTATACGTTGATTATTATTGCTGCTAACCGTTTTGTTTGTTTTGCCTGTTTTATTCCCTCTCAGTGCTCTTCGCTCGAAAAAAAAAGGAAAAAGGGAAAATGAAAAAATAAAATCCCCCTGAATTGGGAAGAGGTAAAAGTGTCCCTTCACACACTGAACACTCACACAATGTCCTCACACACTATGGTCCTAACCCGGGCTTTCTTACCCTTTTAGGAAAGTAGGAGGGAGTCATGTAGCGCATTCGTGGGTTTTACCCCGTTAGTATCCGTGAAGGCTTCTGCTCAAATTGAAACTCGTTCTATTTACCGTGATACCCGTGGAATTTTCCCGACAATATCATGGGGGTAGAATGGGGCTCTACTGTTTACAGTAGGGGCAATTTGGGAACCTGTGGCTATTAGAAAAATTAGATCCTGAGCTAAACCGTCACGATAGCCGTCAAAGCCGTAGTAAACCGCCTCATAAGATAGAACTATCCAGATAGGTAGCGCTACTCCTGTTAGAGTCTCCCTACTATAGGACAAAAGGGGCATACTTACTCTTACCCTATTCTGCTTTAATTTCCTTTTGTTTATTTCTTTCAGGGTAATTTTGAATCCTACCAAAACGCCTACAAATTTTCCTACTTTGATAAATGTGTACGTGTTACTCACAACAAGATGATTCAAAATTACCCTAATTTGTCTTACTAACAAATTCTCCCGCAGGCGTTACCAAACCGAGGGTCTGTAAAAGGATAGGCATCATTTTTTATCATGGCATCCTCGAGTCAGTCGGCAGAAAAGGCTCAGAATGCTAGACTTTGGTCCGAATCAGTTCATAGTCCGGTACCCTCGCAAAATGATGCTTCCGAGGCACCTGTTAGCTCGCTACCTTCGCTAGATCTGGACAAAATAGAGGTCAAAATGAACAACCTCGAGGGTATGTCTAATAGATGGAGGTTGCTTCCCACTGTGTCAAGGTACGCTTTGAAGAGAAGTACGGAAGGATTGCAATCTTAATGCAAGTCAAGGTCCAAATCCCGGCATTAAAAGCCATGTTGTCGGTTTGGAATCCTAAGTACGGAGTATTCTCTTTCAATGATATTGACACGGTCCCCACTATGGAAGAATATCAGGCATTGCTGGGGATCCCATACTCCTTGCAGAACAGGATCTACTTACACCTTGAGCATAGACAGACCTGGAAACGGTTGGCACATATGTTGGGTTTTCCCCCAGAAGAAGTGAAGTCCAGAGAAACAGTCAAAGGGAACACGCATGGATGGTATTGGACGTACCTTGAAAAGCGGTTAGATCATTACCTCCAAGAGAAACAGTGGGATCAAGCTTCCATGGCACTCGCCTTGGGAATCTATGGTCTGATCCTGTTCCCGGGGCCATTGAGGATCATCACTTGCAAAGCAAAGGAGGTATTTTGGACAGTAGAAAGACAGGGGATCAATCCGATACCAGCAATTCTTGCCGAAACCTTGTTAACCCTAACTTACTGCAGACAACAGGGGAAAGGGTCCATTAAGTGTTGCTCTCAGTTGTTATACCTCTGGACTATCAGTCACATGTGTCCTGTGGAGACAAAAGGATTGACTTGGTACCTTGACCAGCCTCCCATTGAGAAGATGACCCGGTTAGTGATCAGCCCGAAGAATGAAAAACAAGCATGGAACGGATTTTGAGTTTCAATAGCCATGGTTACGTTGGAGGAAGTCAGGCGCCAAGTCAACCCTTCTTGATCGGACAGAGGTATTCGGTGTCCTCGATTGGGATAACCGCACACAAGTTACACTCCGGCATTGGTAATGAGGCTGTTCGGCTCAACACAATCTGTGATCAACATTGAAGAATACCACCAAGGTCACTTCTACCATGAGCTCAAGGAAGAAGAAGGGTTGAAAATGGCTCGCAAGTCCTGGGAAAGCATCACTCTGATAGAGAAATCACCCAAAGGCCCAAGTGCCTCGGGCGATTATCTTAAATGGAGAACTGACAGGACCGAGAACACTCTCATCAGAGAATTCAAGGACGACAACCCTCGCCAAGACGCCTTATTAGAGGAAACTGATAATCGCCTGGTTGACTCGCTACAAAAGGCAAATACCGAGAACTCACAATTGCAGGAACAAATAAAACAGCTGAAGGACCAACAGCAGAAAATTAAGAGGAGGATAAGAAAGCTCAGGGAAGAGGCAAGGGCCGAAAGAATAGGGTTCGAAGAGCAAGAGGTACAGTGGGAAAAGGAAAGAGACTCTCTCCAAGCTGAGGTTAAAGAGATGAAAGGGCAGAATAGTAAGCTTCAGGAAAGGATGAAGTACCAAGAGGTGCTCGTTGAAGAGTATAAACAGGAAAACAAGAAGAAGAAGCTTGAATTAAAAGAACAGGCACTACTCATCAACGATATCTTGAAAGAGTGTGCTAAAGAGAGAAAAGAAAAAGAAAAACAAGCTGCCCTCTATCAAGAACTAAAAGAGAATGTAGATCAGCTGGAGAGAACAATAGCACGAGGAAAACAAGAATTATTACCGGAATCCGAGTACGCCTAAAGCATTCGATCCTCGCTGTGCAAGAAGAGAGGTTATATGAGTATCTCAGAAAATGTCATCTTATTATAAAGAACCTTCCAGAGCCAAGGCCAATGTAAAAGACACAATGTGTAAATTACTCAGTTAATGAAGTGATTTTTGAACCATTGTTTAGCAAAATTTGTGAATGAATAGTATGACTCCCGTAGGAACTTCCTCGCTAGGGTTATGTGAAAAATTGAAATGCGCTATATGGGCAAGTATCATAAATGCGCATTCAATCTCGTCATTCACGGTCAGACTATCGAACGATGCCATGATAAAGCTGAGGCAATTATCCTTTTTACAGATTTCGACTTGGCTCTCAAATGCCACTGTATCCTTCGTCCAGACCAGGACTTTTAGTTTCTCTGCAAAAATTCAAATTTTATTTAAAATTTTCTTTTTATCCCTCACAGGAAATCAATATTGATTCAAACAAGGCAAGTCTGACCAAACACACGGTTCAACCCAAGCGAGTGTACTTAACAAGATCTCGAACAAGGAAGATAATGGAAAATCAGGAGCAAGTACAGAACCTACAGGGGCAGGTCTCCGAGTTGAAAGATCACTTTACAAATTATGAGACTAATGAAGGAAATGTCTCGAACAAACCTACTTGAACCTAGCACACCATTACCTAATCCAACCCCAACAGCAAATGATCCTCAAAAAGCTTCAACCTCTTTTACCTTTCAGTCTCCCATTCCGGACCCGACAATCACTGTCAATCCGGTGACCATAAATAATGACCCACCTTTTTCCTATTACCCGGCCGTCTCAAATGCCGAGCCTCACCATTCAATCCCGATCCCTCCAGTTTACTCCACCCCTCAGCTCCCGGTTGGAGGAGTGTATCATGCGGTGGAAGGAGAACATAGGGCGAGAGATAACGAGAAACTATCTGCCCTAGAAGAAAGACTGAGAGCAATAGAGGGGCTGAACATGTATGGTTCAGTCGATGTGTCGTCACTGAGATTGGTGCCAGATGTGGTGGTACCACCCAAATTCAAGGTTCCGGATTTCGACAAGTACACCGGAAACTCGGATCCCCGCATCCACCTGGCAACCTACATTGCCAAAATGTCTGCCTTAACGGAAGACGATAGACTTCTCATTCACTTCTTTCACGAGAGCCTCTCCGGAGCAGCTCTGAGATGGTGCATACAATTGGACAGGAGCAAGCTACACTCCTGGAAGGATTTAGCCGATACCTTTCTGAAGCAATATAAATTCAATTGTGATGCGGCACCCACAAGGAGGGACCTCCAGAACCTGGTACAGAAAGACCGGGAAGGTTTTAAGCAGTATGCCCAACGATGGAGGGAGAAGGCTGCAGAAGTATATCCTCCAGTGACCGACAATGAGCTTTGCTCCCTATTCATCGAAACATTGAAGGCTCCCTACTTCAACCTAATGATTGGCAATACCTCCAATAGCTTCTCAGATATCATCCAAGCCGGTGAGAGAATTGAAGCTAATCTGAGAATAGGAAGACTACAGGAGTTGGCTGAAAACCCTGTGAAGAAGCCCGCCAATTTTGGCAAGAAGAAGGAAGGTGATGTACACTCTGTCACCCGTCCAAATAATTACCCCCAATTTCCCCAAAATAACTACCGGCCATATCCTCCCTCTCAGAGCTCAACTATCGCGAACATCCCACCCCCTTTCCCTAATTATTCACAACCACGCCCACAATACGCCCCACCTGCAAATTTCCAACCAAGACCACCTCCTCCTCCAGCTCAACCACGGCCACCACAAAATAACCCAAGACCTCCAAGGAATCCTGATCCACCCCTTCCCCTCCCTCTCAGTGAAATATACCGATACCTTGTCGGTATAAACCAAATCGTACCAGTCCCTTTAGACCCAATCCGGCCGCCATATTCCAGGTGGTATGATGCCACAGCCCGTTGTGAGTATCATGGAGGAGCACAAGGGCATTCAACTGACAACTGCGGGGCACTCAGAGGGAGAGTGCACGCTCTAATCCGGAACGGGTGGTTGAAAATCGAGGGAAATGGTTCCCTCCCCAATGTTACCTCAAACCCACTGCCTAACCACAATGCGGGCAGTGGTGTAAATATGATAGAGTCTAAAGGAGAGGGATCAACACCAGAAGTGGATGAGCTGGTTCCATACTTTGAGGAGATTTTTGCCATAGCAATGAGGGAAGGTTATCTTTCCTCTCAGGTAGCGGGAGCTGAGGAAAGTGCGAGGTGTCCTTACCATGGAGGGGCAGCTGACCATGAGCTGCGAGATTGTGAGGGGTTCAGGCAAGAGGTCCGGAACTTATTGTCTTTTAAGGTTTTGAGATGTCAGAAGAGGTCAAAAACGGAAGGGGAAGTGAACACCACAAGATTCAGCCAAACTGCTTCTACCTCCAAGCCCAGAATCACCTTCTCACCCCCAGTAGCCTCACCACCAGTAACAGTTATTCAGACTCCGCCACAACTTCCTGTCACCAATACTCACGCTGTCCCTTGGAATTATAATTTCTAAGTTTTTACTCAGGGAGCGTCAAGCAGCACATCCGCTCCTAGCCTTGCCTCACCTCCGGCACCACCAAAGCCATGTTTCGCTCCTCACGAGCACTTCAGGATGACTTATGCTGGACCTGCCAGCAGCATTACTCCCCAAACAAGTCCCCAGCCTGTTATTGCAATAAAACCCTCTCCACCTGAGCAAGAAGTCGAGTTTATAACCCGAAGTGGGAGGTGTTACGGGAACGAGGAAAGAGAAAAGAGAAAAGGGAAAGTAAAGATGGGAGAGTCATCAAGAAACACTAAGAGGAGGTTGAGAAAGCGAGGAAGCAGAGCTCATTGAGCATAGAGAAGATGAAGAACTGTTGCTCCAAATAATGAAGCAGAGCGAGTATGACGTGGTGGAACAGTTGAGAAAGACACCCGCTCGGATTTCGCTGTTATCGCTGATTTTGAGTTCGGAAGTGCACCGACAAGCCTTACAGAGAATCCTGGATCAGGCCTTTGTCAACCCTGACATTACTCGGCGCTTGAGAAGTTAGTGGGACAAATCCAGCATCGGCTCGTAGCCTTTTACGAAGAGGAGGTAGACCTGCAGCTTAGGGCATAATAAAGCTCGCATGTAACGGTGAAATGTAAAGGTCAGATAGTGGCCAAGGTCCTCATCGATAACGGATCAGCCCTCAATGTCGCTTAGCGCTACCTTGGCTAGATTGCCGCTGACCAATCGGACATACGCCAAAGTGCTATGGTGGTGAGTGATTTTGACGAACAAGGAGAGAAGTCTTTGGGGACATTGACTTGCCAATCCAGTCGGTGCATGTA
This sequence comes from Hevea brasiliensis, assembly GCF_030052815.1. NCBI lineage: Eukaryota > Viridiplantae > Streptophyta > Magnoliopsida > Malpighiales > Euphorbiaceae > Hevea > Hevea brasiliensis. The sequence continues at coordinate 773,121 of NW_026615250.1, forward strand.
CTTTCAAAGATCACGCTTCAAGTGATGAACATTGAGCCACCTACACCATGTCGTTAGGGAGGCCTTGGATCCATTCTGCGAATCTTCGTTCCTTCCGACTTTGCACCGTAAGATCAAATACATTAAGGACGGCAAAATCATCACGGTGAGGGGGAAGAAGCTATCGGTCACCAAGCCGCAATTACTTCCCTATGTGGAAGCGCCGAGGAATCAGAAAGCTCTTTCCGTGCCCTTGAGTTACAAGATCTGGGAAGGAGGGGCCATGGCTATGGTGGCCAAAGTAATGTCAAGAAGCGGGTATGAAGAAGGTAAGGGCCTAGGCGCCACATTACAAGGGATTGTCGAGCCTATACCGGCCATTCAGAAGATAGGCCGTTATGGTTTGGGGTATGAGGAGGATGCCCTCGCGGATGGGCGATTCTGGATGAGAAAAATGCTTCGATCGTAGATTTGACGTAAGATGGGAAAGGTGAAAGTAGTCCCGAGAATCACGGAAATCTTCACCAAACCGGTCATTCAACATCCGCAAGTACGTAAGAATCACCTGATGATCCATCCATAGATGTCATCCAACTGGATTCCTTGTATGAGGCCCTAGTTTCGCCAATGGCTGAAGAGCAGGAGCTTGACAACTGGACAACGGAGGATATCCCTGTACTCAATCTCGAGTAAAGTACCTCTGGTTATCTACACTTGATCACTTTGTCCATGGTGACAAGTGTAATACTGTAAATGGACCTTTTCTTATGGCATTAATATTAATGAATTAATAGCGCATTTTTAATCCAATACTCTTTTTCTTTCCTTTTTAATTCCATCCTTATAACATGTTCTATTCTTTATTCATTCAGGACCATTCATCAATTAACACCTAATAATCCAATAGACTCAGAAATTCCTCTGGTTAATTTTGAAATCCCCATAACTGCCATTACTTCAAGTAATTCTGAGGAAGACCTTACAGAGGAAAGCAATGAAAAAGATGAACCCTCCCTCGTGCCTTGTGAAGATGAAACGCGCACAATAAACTTAGGCACGGAAGAAGTAAAAAGGGAACTTAAGGTAGTGGAGAGTGACGAATTGGGAGATATGATCGATCTGCTTAAGGAATTTCTCGACGTATTCTCATGGAGCTATGATGATATGGTGGGTTTGGACCCTCAGATAGCAACGCACAAAATTCCCTTGATCCCGGGGACAATCCCGGTAAAACAAAAGCTAAGGAGAATGAATCCCGACACACTGCTTAAGGTTCGGGACGAAGTCAAGAAACAGTATGACGCCGGGTTCTTAGAAGTGGTCAAATATCCCCAATGGGTGGCTAACGTCGTCCGGTGATGAAGAAAGACGGAGAGTCATGGTGTGCGTTGACTACCGGGATCTTAATAAAGTTAGCTTGAAAGACGACTTCCCTCTCCCCCATATTGATGTGCTAGTTGACAATGCTGCGGGTTTGGGCAGATGTTCGTGTATTGATGGGGCATCAGGGTACAATCAGATCCCAATGGACGAGGAAGACAAGGATAAAACTGCTTTTATCACCCAATGGGGGGTATTCTGCTATCGGGTCATGCCTTTCGGGTTGAAAAATGCCGGGGCTACTTACCAGCGCGCAATGGTCACATTATTCCACGATATGATGCATAAAGAAGTGGAGGTATATGTGGATGATATGATCATCAAATCCCGGGGAGAAGAGAGCCACGTTCAGGTGATAAGGAGGGTGTTTGAAAGACTCAGGAAATACCAGTTGAAGCTAAACCCTGCTAAGTGCATATTCGGAGCTAGATCGGGAAAACTGTTGGGATTCATAGTAAGCGAGAAGGGAATAGAAGTGGACCTGCACAAAGTTCGAGCTATTCAAGAAATGCCGTCCCCAAAAACAGAAGAGAGGTGCGCATTTTAGGAAAGTCAACTACATTTCGAGGTTTATTTCTAATCTCACCGCCAAAGTGAGCCTATTTTGATTACTCGGAAGAACAATCCTACCCAATGGGGTTCGGATATTCAAAAGGCTTTCAAACAATCAAGCGATTTGTCAAATCCACGAGATTGGTCCCTTTGTGGCAGCGTGCCTTTGATCCTGCACTGGCGGTCCAACGAATTCTATGGGGTGTGTTTTGGGACAAAGATGATGATACCGGCGAAAAGAGAGGGCCATTTATTACGAGCAAGAAGTTCAATGATTGTGAGTCGAGGTATTCTTTCTTAGAAAAGACTTGTCGCGTTAGCTTGACGGCAAATCGCCTTAAGCACTACATGTTGAATCACAAGACATGGCTTATCTCCGTGATGGATCCTATCAAATACGTATTTGAAAGCCCGTTCGTGCGTGGAGGATAGCCAAGTGGCAGGTTATACTCTCCCAATATGACATAGTTTATATGACCCGGAAAGCGGTGAAAGGTAGCGTGATTGCTGACCTTCTAGCAGAAAACCCTATCCCGGATTATGAAGCTCTGGATTTTGAGTTCCCTGATGAACATATCAATGAAGTAGACCACGAAGAAGATGAGCCAACCGATGTATGGGAGATGTATTTTGATGGAGCAGTCAATTTATCGGGAAATGGAATCGGAGCTGTACTAGTATCCCCAGAAGGAAAGCACTTCCCAATAGCTGCTAAGTTGGGATTTGACTGTACCAACAATGTCGCAGAGTATGAAGCTTGTGTAATGGGTCTACATGCCGCTATAGAGATGAAAATCAGAAAGTTGGAGGTGTACGGAGACTCGGCTCTGATAATCTATCAAGTCAAGGGAGAATGGCAAACTAAGGATCCCAAGTAGATCCCATATCCGAAGTACTTACTGGAGTTGATCAAGAAATTCGAAGAAATCTCTTTCACTCACCTGAGTAGAGACAAGAATCAATTTGCTGATGCCTTAGCTACTCTAGCTGTTATGGCTCAAATCGAAGAAGGGCAGACGTTTCAGACGTTGAAGATTAAGGTAAGGGATGAGCCAGCCTATTGCTTCATGATTGAAAAAGAGCCCGATGGAAAGCCTTGGTATCATGACATCCTGATCTACTGTAGAACCAGAGAATTCCCTTCAGGGGCAAGCAAAAATGAAAAGAAGATGATTCGGAGGTTAGCATTAGGGTACTTTCCAAAGGAGAAACCCTATACAAGAGGAGCCCCAACGGAGAATTGTTGAGATGTGTAGATGCAAAGGAAGCAAAGAAAATCCTTTTTGAAACTCATGAGGGAAATTGTGCCACTCACATCAATGGACACATGATGGCGAAGCAAATCATGCGTCGTGGGTATTTTTGGATCACAATGGAAAAGGATTGCATCGAGTATTTCCGGAAGTGCCACAAGTGTCAGAATTACGCAGATCCGATAAATGTACCACCTCACAAGTCGCTCAATCTCGTCTCACCGTGGCCTTTTGCAATGTGGGGCATAGATGTGATTGGTCCCATCAATCCCAAGGCATCCAATGGGCAGATTCATCCTTGTAGCCATCGACTATTTCTCCAAGTGGGTCGGCGACATCCTATGCTCACATCACGCAGAACACGTTTCTCAAATTCTTCGAAGCAATATCATCTGAAGCATGGTCTCGAATGAAATTGTCACCGATAATGCCAAGAACTTGAATGGTCCAAGATTCGTGAATTATGTGATCAATACAAGATCGACACCTCAATTCCTCCCCATACCGTCCCGCATGAATGGAGCGGTGGAAGCTGCAAACAAAAACCTCAAGAGAATAATCCGAAAAATGACGGTCACATATAGGGATTGGCATGATATGCTTCCCTACGCTCTTCACGCATACCGGACTTCCGTAAGAACCTCGACCGGGGCAACTCCATACTCACTGGTCTACGGGATGGAAGCTGTATTGCCTATTGAGGTTGAAATCCCGTCCCTAAGGAGTTTGAAGGAATCGAGGATCGATGAGTCGAATGGATCCATCAAGGTTGGATCATTGAATTTCTTTGGATGAGAAAAGGTTAACAAAGCATGTCACGGACAATTATACGAGAGAAGAATGGCGTGGCATTTGATAAAAATGTACGCACACGTGAATTCCAACCCGGGACCTAGTATCAAGAAAGTGTCTTTGAACCAAAAAGCGACCCGGGGCAAGTGGTCACCAACCTATGAGGGACCCTATGTGGTTAAAAAGACATTTTCCGGAGGAGCCTTGATCTTGACCCACATAGACGGTGAAGAATTCCCGAGACCAGTCAATGCCGACACTGTCAAGAGATACTATGCATAAAAAGGGGAAAGGGTGAAAACCCGAAAGGGCATCCAAAAAAAAAAAAAAAAAAAAAAAAACTTCTTGGGGTGAAAACCCAAAAGGGCGTCCCAAGAACCAAAGTGGAGAAATAAGGAAGAGGGTATGAAACCACGGATGGAGAGGAAACTGTCGCGACATGAAGCTTCAGAGAACTTGAAATAATGGCAGTTAAAAGACTTCAAAACTAACCATAAGGAATATGTGAGATCTATCTTTGTACCTTTTCCTCTCCTTTGAAAGTCTATTCTTTCTAATAAAGTTATACTTCACTCCTTCTGTTGTTATTTTCCCCATGCTATCCTTTCTCTTTGTTTAATGCGCTATTAATTAGTTAAAATTTTTGCCATAAGATTTGAATTTGAAAATTGATAACCTCACGTACTTTATTATGAGATTTGCAGGAAATAGCCTTCAAAAAAAAAAAAAAAAAAAAAAAAACTTCTAGAGGTGAAAACCCGAAAGGGCGCTTCTGGTCGAATGGACGAAGAGAAAGTGAAAACCTGCAAGGGCGCTCTCCGTAGAGTAAGAAGAAAGTCGGGAATGAAAAAGGGGTATCCGAAAGAATGAGATCATAGGTCAGGTCTTGCAACTCCTCCTCCATTAATCATCCGCCTTCGTTATCTTGTTAAGTACACTTCTTCAGGGAAAGAACTTCATGTGTCAGGGTTAGACTCGCCTTGTAAGTTGATTTTGATTTCCTGCAATTTAAATTTCTGTCATCGACCTCTGGATCCTTGATCCAAGTTGATTTTAATTTCCTGCAATTTAAATTTCTGCTATCAACCTCTGGTTCCTTGATCCAAGTTGATTTTAATTTCCTGCAATTTAAATTCCACCATCAACCTCTGGTTCCTTGATCTAAGTTGATTTTAATTTCATGCAATTTACATTTCTGTTATCGACCTCTGGATCCTTGATCCAAGTTGATTTTAATTTCATGCAATTCCACCATCAACCTCTGGTTCCTTGATCCAAGTTGATTTTAATTTCATGCAATTCCACCATCAACCTCTGGTTCCTTGATCTAAGTTGATTTTAATTTCATGCAATTTACATTTCTGCTATCAACCTCTGGTTCCTTGATCCAAGTTGATTTTAATGTCATGCAATTTACATTCCTGTTATCAACCTCTGGTTTCTAGATCCAAGTTGATTTTAATTCTCTAGGTCATTAATTTAGGTGTGCTTTAGTTCCCTAATTTTAAATACGTAATCGTCCAAAATATGAGTCGGAATCTTTACATAATTCCTATACGGAAATTTTTCCTTTAATTGAAATTATGTAAAGAGGGGCAGCTGTCGACACCATATTTTGGTCGATCCCTAGAATCAATAAAAATTCTTCTTTGAACAGCTAATCACGTTTCCGGTCCCTCCTTGATAGGCGGTCACATTTCCGATCTCTCCTCACAAAGATTTGAATCAATGCTAAGTCCTAGCATCCCTTAAAACTCAGCCGATCTCTCAAATCATTTACCGATCCCTCAAACCCGTTGCCGAATTTCCGGACTCGTCGGGTATATTCCTGATCTCTGTTGATGAATAAAATGAACGGGCACTAGATCTTTTCCTACCAGTTTTATTGCCGACCTCCTTTCCGAAAGTTTAAGAGCTAAAGTTTTGGTTCGATTCCGATCTTAAGTGTTCGAGTTAAATTTTCGGTCAAGTTCTGATTTTTTTTTCTTCCCTACCGATCTCATGTTCAAAGTGCTTTCCGATCTCTCATACTTAGATTAATAATCACATTTAGTTTTTGTTTTGCTGTGCTCATACAATCAAATACTCAGACAAATAATGGTTTAAAATTTTCCGATCACAATCATTCATTGAACAAAAGGCATTTCATTTCATGTCATAATTTGTACAAGTTATTCGGCTGGGGGATCACCCCCAGCCTGATCTACATTTGGATCACTCCCTCTCTCCCTCTCACCCTCGGCTTCATCCTCACTGTCTTCATCATTGTCCTCAGGAGCCACATCGGCCATCCAAGAAAAGTCTTCTTCTGGGTAACGCTCCTGGAGTGCGGCCAAGAGATCCTTGTGAGCCTTCACATAGGCCTCGGCTATTCCCGTCACCATCTCTTCATCCCTCTCCTTAAGCTCCTTATCTTTCTCCTTAAGCTCCTTATCCTTCGCCTCAAGTTCCTCTATAAGTTGAGCGACCTGAGCGGCTTCGTTGGCATGAAGCACCTGGACTTCCTTAAGAGCACGGTCCCTCTCATCCAAAGCACGATTCTGCTCGCCAACCGGTCTTCATGGAGCTTTGCGTCCCTCGACTTGAGATATATAATCCGGCGGATGAGAGTTGGGATCGGAGGAATCCACCTCCGATTCTTCTTCCCGATCTCCTTACCCAGGAGCTGACTCCTCTCCCGGATCAGGGTCTGGTTCACCAGACACTCCACGTTTAAGCTCATGGTCCGAGTCAATATGTCGTCGAGACCATTCAGGATAGCTGTCCGATCCTCTGAAAGAAGATGGTAGACCCGTGACTTTGGCGAAATCGAGTTCTCCTTGACAGATCGGTTATTCCTCAAGCGATCGATCGATTGAGCGCCCAGAAGAGGTCCTCCCGAAGCTTGAGAAGGCCCCCTTCCTGCTTGGAACAAGCTGCAGAGTCGGAGCTGCTCCTCCGATCTAGGAGGAGATCGGGTAGCCGGTGGTCGGCGGACCGAAGGTTGGGGAGGATCACTTTGTATCTCCCGTGTTCGTGGCCGGCGTTTGGAGTCGTTCAACGCTTTATCTCCTTTATCTTCCGGAGATCTCTCTCTCCTTCTTCCGCTTCCTTGAACCCTCACCACCCGCCATACCGCACAAAGAAAAGGTTAGTGAGATCGCTAAGGTCCCGAGATCCGAGGTATAGAAAATACCGATGCCGAGGTTAGAGAGCGAGCTCGCGGTCTTGGCCAATGGCGATTGAATGATCCAATGGTGCGGCTTCGGCGATCCGAATCCAAACAAGAATACTTTTAGTGGCAGCCTCACTCTTGAGATCCATCACTATCAAACTTTCCTCTTCGCTCGGGGTAATATGGTTGGAAGCAAGGGTCCTGTATCACCAAATGTGGGAAATCCTCAAAGCGGCTCGGATCTTTGCTCCTCACAATGAAGAAACGATTCTTCCAGTTCTTAAGAGACGAGGCGGTCGGAAAGAGCCCGCAATTAGGCCGCTGAAAGAACCGATGGTCATCGTCCTTTGGTGAGTTAGCCAGTGCGGCTTGGCGAACACTTTAGTGTAGGTCCGATTCCCTTAGCTCGGCATAGATCTCGGAAAGCAACCAAGATCCGCCACGAGTTGGGGTGGATTTGAACAATGGATATTCGGTGAAATTTTAGGACCTCCTTGTAGAAATCGGCTAGAGGGAACCTCAGACCGGCCTTTAATCGTTTCTTCGTACACCATGACCATGTCATCCTCTTCAAAAGAATGATCGACACGAAGATCGCCATGGCACTTGATCGGCTCATATGAATCGGGACAAATGTTGTATTCTTGAACAAGCGATTGCGGTCGGATTCCCGAAGAACCGATGGAAGCTCGTCTATAGGAAGGGTCTCTCTCCTTGAAGAAGGGCGCGTACGCCTTAATGGTACGACCCGACCCCGACCTGGAGCAGAGACCCTAAGGGGTCCAGGTTGCGTGCTTGGCCCGACTGCCTCTTCTTCATCAGACGATGACCAAGAGAACTCAATGGAAGGAGGGCTCGCCGCTCTCTGACCTTCGGCACCGCTCATTTTCAAAAGAAACAAAGAACTTAAACAAAAAAAGAAGATCAAAGTCCTTACCAGAGTCTAATCGGCGTCGGAGAAACTGGAGAAAATGAGAGAACTTCGAAGCTATGAGCAGGAGACTGAAAATGAAATGAGAGAACAACTGGCTAACCCTCCCCTATTTATACTAGTCCGAGCATTTAATGCTCGCGAGGTTCTAGGCGGCGCATCGATTGGTGAGACTCGACAGCTGTTCTGACACTTCTCTCAAATGTCCGAATGTTCAAAGATCGGTTAATTGGAGATCGGCATAATAAGTTAAATATTTTGAATAAAGGATCAGTCAAGTGTCATTCAAGTAAAGAACCAGATCGGATAACCACCTCAGAGATCGGAAAATAATCAATGCAATAATAATAAGATGATAATTGACAAAATAAAATTTTTATTTCCAAAAGATCTGATTACATCATTTGGGCAATCTCCAGGGATCGGATTACATTAAAGATCGGATTACATCATTTGGGCGATCTCTAGGGATCGGATTACAATAAAGGACTAACTACATCATTTGGGTGATCTCTAGAGATCTGATTACATTGACAGACTACATCATTTTGGCGATCTAAGGATCGGTTTACAACTGATCCCAAGGATACTCCCAGGAGATCCATGGATCAGTTTATAACTAATTCCAAGGATACTCCCAGGTGTTCCAAGGATCAGTTTATAACTGATCCCAAGGATATTGCCGACCGGATGCTTCATCATTGTCGAACACCCAATGTGGATCGAGAATCGTTGGAACACTCAATGTGATGAGAAGCCGAATGAACTCAGTTGAGCAACTCGAGATCGGTACAACCGAAGCCCGCAATACGGATCGGTCAAATCCAGTTCTCTCACCATCGTCAATTAGGACCATCCAATCACCGGGATCGTAAATTTTCAGGCGAGGAAAAGGGAATTCCATCGGAAGAGGATCAAAACCACAGTTGTAGCCGGAACTTTCCCCGGAACAGCTAGAACCAAGAAACAAGGAGAAAGAGAGAAAAATCGAATGAAGGAAATGCCACTATCAACAGGGGTATATATAGGGGAAAATGGGCATTTAATGTCGGCGGAAAAGCGGCGGGCGCTTGAAAATCTAGATGTAATTAATGATAGGACCGAATCCGCATCGATCAAGGGATAAAAGGGATCGGGAGATAGGAGATCAGCATGAGAGATCGGAATAGGAGCTAGGGGAGGGATCGGAAGACAAAAAGAATAAGACAAATTCCAATAACCGTCGTCAGAATCAGAGCCGAGGTAGTTAAAGCGTGGCAGACGAGATCTCCACCGCACGCCTAAGAATCGCCCGCAATGCTGACAGGTGCCAGGGTGTGTCATGACAGTCCTGTACATCCCAATCTCCACCGTTGATCTCACTTGTAAGGATGAATCCGGAACCCTTGGATCAAAAGAGAAGATGACAATACCAGCGTTTTTCACTCTCAGCCCTCAGATCGTTCCGGACAAGAGGATTCAAGACCGTCGGATTAAAAGAGGAAAAGGACAAATACTTTGAGAAGTGATCTCAGCCATTCGTTTTGATTCTCTTTAATTCCTGAACATCCGATCATGTACTTCAAAATCCTGACCCTCCATCTCCCTCAAAATGAATCTTGACCCTTCATGGGGAGCACCCGATTCCTATAAATACCTGCATGAAAAACTGTTCAAGGGGGGGACAAAAAAATATAAGCCAGAGGCTGCTATTATCGTGGAGGAACTCTGAAACTTCATTCAGTTTGTTACTCTGCTGTTTTGTAGTGATTAAAAGACTTTTGAAACTAGTTTTCAGGAGTGTTTTCTTGGAAAAGGTTTTGAATACTGGAACTCCATATTTCCAGTTTGTTCATTATCTGACATCAACTCTCAGGCTGATCAATCCGCCATCTTCGTCACTATTTACCATCTCATAGTTATTTCAACACATTTGGCTCCTCACAGACATCAACTCTCAGGCTGATCAATCCGCCATCTTCATCACTATTTACCACCTCATAGTTATTTCAATATATTTGGCTCCTCACAGGTAAGAGCTCATACTGTTGCTTACGTTTATTTTCCACACTTCCTTTGTTCTTTATACATCTGCAACTTCCTTCAAGGATTATTTTGCACTAGAGAACCTCAAAAGGTGTTATTGTAGGAGTTCATGCTACTGTTTTATTAAGCGTCTACGTTTATTTTCCGCATTTTCCTTGTTCTTCTTACGTCTAGACCATTTCTGCACAAGCAATCCCAAAGAAAGTCACTCTCAAATCATTTTTTTAGTGATCAGTTCATTTTATTGATCTCCGTCATTTCTGAAAACCAGTTTTCTAACTCTTTGTAGTATGTAAATGGTTGGGTAAACGTAGGTAGCTGCAACTTAGAGGTCTCCTTTAAAAAGAGGACCTGAATAACACGCCAGGAAGATAGCCGAACTATTAGGCTGACGTAAACAGCAATTCGGCAAGATGTCATAAATAGAACCAAAGTAAACATAACAGAATAGATCGGATGTTAATAGATATTGGTAAAATGACTACATGAAAAGGTCAGTGAATCAAGTCTAGTGTTCCCCGTTCAGCCACAGGATATCCATAAACCTTATCCCCGGCATTTTTGAAGGTCAGAATTCTTAGTTTTAGGTTCTTAAGACCCGTAGCTGTGGTTAAATTTTTAAAGGTCGGAAAAGTCTTTGTCCGAGTCTCATCAAAATAGAAGGGGTCGGAAGAGTCCTTATCCTATCCTTGCCTAAAAGTTTTAAGTCAACTCTTAAAGGAGATCGGAGGAGGGTTCTTATCCGGTCTCCCTTCAAAATTTTGATAAACATTAAGTAGGGATCGGAAGAGAGTTCTTATCCGGTCTCAACTCAAAACATTAACGAATAACTCTAAAGGAGATCGGAGGAGGGTTCTTATCCGGTCTCCTCTCAAAATTTTAATAAATAACTTAAAAGAGATCGGAGGAGGATTCTTATCCGGTCTCCCTTCAAAATTTTAATAAACATTAAATAAGGATCGGAGGAGAGTTCTTATCCGGTCTCCACCTCAAATTTTAATAAACATCTGAAAGAGATCGGAGGAGAGTTCTTATCCGGTCTCATCCTCAAAACTTTAAATAAATAACTTAAAAGAGACCGGAGGAGGGTTCTTATCCGGTCTCCCCTCATAATTTTAATGAACAACTTAAAAAAGATCGGAGGAGAGTTCTTATCCGATTCTCACACCCGTTCACTAAGGTTGTCTCATTTACTTATGTATCTGGGTGATCCAAATTTAGTGAAAAATCAAACATTCCTTCTACCAAAAGGATTAACATTGCCGCCTAAGCCCTTCTAACTAATTTGTAAAGGACGCAGAATTAAATCTACTTACCCTTATTAAGGGACGAGGTGGGGTGCCTAACACCTTCCCCACCCGTTTACGGACCCCGAACTTAGAATCTCTGTTTTAAAGTGGTTTCATTTTTAATTTAAACTTCTCAAATGGTTTTCTTTAGTTTCCCTCAAAATTAAGGTGGCGACTCCTCACTCTTTCCCACTTCGGTGAGTGATCGTCCGGGCGACCGCAAAATCCCATTGCGACAAAAGCAGTTGGTTAAAGATGTCAGTTTTTAGTTCTTGGAAAAGAGCAATGGGATGGGATAGGCATTGACATAGGAACACTTATTTTTAATTAAAAATTCTTGACCTCTGGACAGTGGGGAAGTCAAAACAGTGAATTTTATGGAAGGAATGATATTAAGCTGCAGAGTTCTTTTGGGATCTTAAAATTATGAGATAAACGAGTGAAGCGTTCTTTTGCAATTATAATTATTGTCTCTCTCTCTCTCTCTCTCTCTCTCCCCACCACAGGCCCCCAAAAAAACCGACCCAACACCCTATATATCTGTCTCTGTCTCTCCCTCTTTCTATATATTATTTTGCTATAAAATTTGGTCAAATATCTGGTGATGCTTATCAGGGAGCAATCTCAAGGATATCAGAGGCTGATTTACAGGTTTCTCGTCACCGTATTTCTGCATTTTTGTCCATGCATACTGTGTATGAGCTGCTTCCCGAGTCAGGCAAGGTTTGAATGCTTTACCTTCTTCTGAACTAATTATCTAGTCATACATTTGGGTTCAAGTACTTCGCTATGGTGTGCTCATATCTTTATCATTGTGTTATTGTTATAGGTTATTGCCTTGGATGTTAATTTACCAGTCAAGCAAGCATTCCATATTCTTCATGAACAGGTTAATCCCCATTCTATGCAGATGGAACATTAATTCAAAAGATGCAAAATCATATGTTCTTGTTCACATGAAATCAGCCTTAAGTGCCTCAGAATTTTATATAGACTGGACTTTCCTTGTTTAATCCTCTCTTCAAATCTTCATATTTTCTGATTTAAAATAATTTCAGGGTGTCCCTCTAGCTCCTCTCTGGGACTTTGTAAAGGGCCAGTTTGTTGGAGTTCTTAGTGCGTTGGACTTTATCTTGATTCTGAGGGAGGTGTGTACTTTGCCAGTCTTTGCAGTGCTAACAAATGCTATGATGACTTTCAAGGAAAATTATAGTTTATTATATTCTTAAAAGAATTTATTGATATAAGAAAGAAAATTTATGAGATGCATATGTTAGTAAAGGACAAAACTACAACTCTATTGAGGTTTGCAATGCATATATGGCCTATTGTCTTCTCTGGTTTTATCTCTCTTTTGGATAAGATGCCATATTTTCATTTGCTACGGAGAATCACTGAAGAAAGTCATCTTTATACTGGCCAAACTTGCAAAGATTCTTCTAAAGGTTTGGTCAGTGGTCTTACAGCCCCACACTTTTAAATGATGCAGTTTATGTTTTTCAAGATGAAAGTAAAAATGGTTTAAGTTCAAATAGTAGTTTTCTTTCCATTATTTTCATGCTTTGATTACCAAAGCTCGTCTGGCATCCACATGGCATTTACTTACATAAGGTTATACATAAATTACTCCCCAGGTTTGCATGCATACACTTGTTGAACTTGCACTACTTATGTCCTTGACTCTTTCTATGATATGTGGCTAGCATTATGTAGGAATATCAAGCTGTTTTATTGTATATGTCCCCGTTTGTGTTTCTGGAGGTCGTTGACATTTATAAAATCCATGAATTTCAGCTTGGAAATCATGGGTCCAATTTGACAGAGGAAGAATTGGAGACACATACTATATCAGCTTGGAAAGAAGGAAAATTGCATCTTAACAGGCGAATTGATGGCAACAGGAGAGCATATTCTAGACATCTCATCCATGTAAGTTGCTTCATAGATTCCTTTTCAAGATTATCTGGATAAGAAGCAAATCTGTCACCTGTGCTTTATTTTTTTTTCTGCGTCTCTCATGATAAAGGCTTGAAGTTTGACTGTATATTGTTCTCATATTCGTGTGATCATCTTTGCAACATAACTATTTCCAATATATTTGCAAAAGCGGTTGCTAGAATTCTAAAAATTCTATCCTAGTTCTGAATTTTAAAACTTTATAAGCATTCAGAGTGTATGTTTTTGAGGACATAAATGAGATAGCTGGTTTCGATAATTATTGGCCATTTGTGTTGAACTGCTCATTTTAGATGGTAGGGTATGACATTTTGGCATACATTTGTAATTGTATTTGTGGATCTAATGGGACAAATGAATTGCTTGAGACAGGCTTTTTTTGGAGTTTGTCCTTACCTGGTATTTGCGTTGTCATATGACCAGATTATTATCAGCAACTCTTATAATATGCAGGCTGGTCCATACGATTCTTTGAAAGACGTTGCTTTGAAAATTTTGCAAAACAAAGTTTCAACAATTCCAATTATTCATTCTTCTTCACGGGATGGTTCATTTCCACAGCTACTACATCTTGCTTCTCTGTCAGGAATACTAAAATGTAAGCTTACTTGGTTTACTGCTGGGGAGTATATAACATGTTTACTAACATATGGACCTAAATTCCAGGTATATGCAGGCATTTTAGGCACTCTGCTAGTTCCTTGCCTGTACTTCAACAACCGATTTGTACAATTCCTTTAGGTACTTGGGTTCCAAAAATTGGGGAATCAAATGTACCACCATTTGCTATGTTACGACCAAATGCTTCTCTTGGTGATGCCTTATCTTTGTTAGTTCAGGGTAATTCAAATCGAGAAAGAATACCAGAACTTGAGAAGTCTTTTCTCTCCTTCTCTCTCTCGCTCGCTCGCTTCTGTGTTTAGACATTTTTCTTTAGCTTATCATGCTATTATATGGTTTATTGCAGCTGAAGTCAGTTCAATACCAATTGTGGACGATAATGATTCACTCCTGGACATTTACTCACGAAGGTAAGTTTCTGTTTTATTTTCCTACATGTTTATTGATGTACAAGTAAGCTAGTGACACCTTGATGTTATTTTCTTGATAGTGATATCACTGCTTTGGCAAAAGACAAAGCCTACGCGCAAATTCATCTTGATGAAATCAGTATTCATCAGGTTATATTCTGAATTTTGTTTTTTTTTTTACGACTTTATTATCATGCAATTGTAGACATTCTTGTAGTTGCTCCAACCAATCTACACAGAGCCTGAAGGTAGAATTAAGTCAGGAGAATATTCATAACATTGGAAGTAACATGAGGAATTAATGCATTTCTTTTTTAGTACGTGTGCATAGCAGAGAACTCACTCTAGTGGTCTGCCTTCCTCTATTCTACACTACCAGGCATTGCAATTGGGACAAGATGCAAATTCGCCATATGGATTCTACAATGGACAGAGATGTCAGATGTGTTTAGGATCCGATCCTCTACACAAAGTGATGGAGCGATTGGCAAACCCTGGTACTTCTAATACTGATTTACTGTTTTATGTATTGTTTACTGTAATTAATGGAGTTGCACTACTTTTCAGGTATAATTTTCATTAATTGCTTTGTTGCTTTCAGGCGTAAGGAGACTTTTGATTGTGGAGGCTGGTAGCAAGCGAGTAGAAGGGATCATCTCATTGAGTGACGTGTTCAGGTTTCTGCTTGGTTAGCTTGGATGTTAGCCATGATCTGCATGGAAGTTTCTGCTATGGTCATACTGAGGAAGGCTCACTTTATTCTTGTTAAGTCTCTTCCATCGCAAGGACCCCATGCGTCTGAGCCCTGCCCACTTTTTAGGTTAGAATATTCAGAGCATAAAAAGAATTTGTAAATTGTGAGTATTCAAATTTTCCCCTTACAACCCATTTATTTTTAGCTCAATTGTCCTGCTGGAGCAGCTGTAAAATGAGGCTTTAAAAGTGCAGTAAACTGCCTGTGGCACTCCATTATTGTTGGTGGGCTATGCGTTAAAATGGTTCATTTTCTATTTCTGATTCTGCCATCTTTTCTGCTGCAGCATTTGTTCTTGTAATTGTTTTGCCTCACTTTAGATGGCTCATTTGTGATTCATTTTCGCTCTTCCTCTGATTTTGCAAATTGTGTACAGTGGAATTTGCTTTCATTGTGCAATTGCGACGGTATGTACTGAAATTTTAGTAAAATTTCAGTATATGCAGTGCTCAGCCTTTGGAGTTTTTATAGATAACTAACCTGATCTTTTGGGTTAGAATTAAAATTACAAATGTAGGAATTGCCTCATTCATTAATACCATCTTTGTCATATATATTAAAAATTTTTGTTAATTAAAATTAAGTTTTCCCTTTTATATTAATTTCTATAAATCTATTCCTAAAAAAGTTGTTCATATTCGTAAAAAAGAATAAAAGAGAGTTGGCATGTTCACGAGCCTAAGCAAAGTGCTGGGCCGCTAAAATTTTTAAAATTTGGGAGAATTTAAAAATATATAAATATCTGTTGCAGGTTTTAATGGATTCTTTAGCATATAAAGATCATTATATTAATTTTTATTTCTTGATGAATTTAATCAAAGTATTTATTTATTTTTATTATTCATAATTTTGAAAGAAGTTAAAAATCCTCTCATTAAAAGAAACTTGCATGGAAAGTGCATTCCATGATTACTTCTATCATCAAACTAAAATTTACTTTGATTTTAATAAAATAACAATAAAAACATCCATCTTAAAATATAAAAAATAGCATTAGAGCATTAACTTCAATAACAATTTTATCAAATTAAAAGCTAATAAAACAGTAAAATGTGGCCATAATATGTCAAAATTTTATTCAACTGAAGATGAAGAGGGTGGGGTAAAGTTACAATGAGGGACCATAATTAGGTGATTCCCCATTTCAATTAGGAAAAATAAAACTAAAATTAAGGGATTAGAGGGAGGAAGGAAGAGGATGAAGGCGTATGGAGCTGGGAACCAAAAGCTGAAACCAAGACTCCATCATGTCATATATACAAAAGCTGATAATAGAGAAAGCACAAGGCATTGGCTTTATGTTGGTATTAGAGCTAATATTTGGGTCTTGATTCTTCCCATGCACATTTGTATCTCTCTATATATTGGCTGATTTTGAGGGCAGTATGGATGCAAGCTAGTGACAGCAGAATCAATTATCTGTGCCACATCAGCTGGAGGATATTGTCGTTCGGTACATGTCTGCACATAAAGAGAAAATAATATTCAGCACAAACCAATATTTTTTCTTCAGCTTCGAAGCTTTTTTTTTTTTCTCTTTTTTTTGCAGGTGGGGCTAACGGCTAATTTTTGAATATGAAATACACAAGATAAATATAGAATCTCAGAGTTACCTGTATCATGAGCAAAGTAGCAACACATGATGTTATAAGCTCTTCAGGGATTGCTGCTTCAATTTTGTCAGCATTATTTTGGGATTTAGGCCCAGATGCATTACCATTAACTTGGGCCTCCAATGTGCTGGAAATCAACTGATCATGATCGTTTAAAATGCCATTGACATGCTCTGGAGACCTGATTACTTGTGCCTTCGGTTCTGATGCTAATTGTCCTTTATCAATAGAATCTAAAGCCTCCCCAATCTTCACGAAAGCATCTTCCCCTTCTTTCATTGATGAAATCGCCTGAAATGACATTATATCAGCAAGTGATGTATGTTGCTGCGGTTAACAATGTAATGCGGCTGCAAATTAATAATTTCCACAACAATTAAAACAACCAGCAGATACAGGACACTGAACTAGCATTAAAAAACTTGAAATGAAATATCCTACAAGCAAAACTGGAAGCATTCTCTATTGCCACTGAAAGAACTGTCACAGGCGCTCGTGCTACTAATCACCGATCAGGTATGGTATGTTCTCATTAGCCAAATGGCAGTTCATTGATTGAATTAAATATATGTGAGAAAAACACGTTTAAGATCCCAGCTAGTGCACTGACATTTGGAATGCCATACACGTGTATAGAAACTAATTACCTGAACAGCAGCATCTATCATTGTGTGTGCTTTGTGTCTGGAACCTCCAACGATTTCAATGACGGTACTAGATCCAGATTCTTGAGAAACAAAAATATCATGAGAACTTGGCGGGCCAGCCAGGAAATTGGAATTGACAGGGGGCTTCAGCCAAGGAGGCAGGGTATTCCCTGGGCATGTATTGTGTTGCCTCAAATTGACTAAAGCAGAAGAGGCCTGCAAGAGAGAATAACCCAGTTGAGGCAAATGCCAAAACAACTAAATTTGAAGAAAGAGCCAAAAACACAATTATTAAAGCACATGTACGAGTTCATGGAAGAGAAATGCCTGGCCACAAAATTCCTTTATCTCTACAGGTACTGCAGCTAGGTGTTTCTTGGAATTTTAAAAGATCAAAAGGAGTTTTTTCATTAATTTGGTTTTCGAGGATGCAAGTATTTGCATCTTTTAGCTCCATCAACCAGCTTACCTAAGGGGAAAATTGTCACAATCTAACTCTAAATGCATTTTCCAGAGAAAGATTTTGTTTGTGCGTAAGCTCATCATGTAGCATGACAACAAAAGGCAAATACTTGTCAAAAATGCTAGCATGGCAATAAGGTGACCAAGAGAGAGCAAATGTGAAAAATTTTCCATGTCCAATTCCAAGTAAACGGCTAATAAAGTCTATCAATTTACAAGTAGTTAATTATCAAATACCAAAAGATGATAATGGAGACAACCTGAAAAATGTCTGGAGATGGGGAAATTGCCTCAAAACTAGAAAGCATTGTTAAAATGGAATCACATACCAAAATGGTCTGAGAGAACCCTTCTAGAAAATGAGATTATACCAGTACTGATGTTACAATTATCTGAATCTTAGCATTGTTCCACCTGAATATATCAAGGTGTATTAACTATAATCATGACAGATTATGTATAGACTACATCAAATACCTTTTTATCAAGAGCATGATTCAACTCAGAAAGAGCTTGTACATCAACTTCCTTCACTTCGAGTTGTGACACCACAGAAGGTTGACTAGCTATTTGTTGTGCACTAACAATGTCAATAGATGCTGCCTTTGATTGTTGGTGGTTTGCATCCACCTGTGCAAAAGTAATGGAAATTTGGAATCAGAATGATTAAGAGATATAAAAACATGAAGAAGGGTATTTAAGTTATAAAACGTAGCTCAACTCACATAAAGGATTACATACTTGGAGACATTAAAGCAAACTAACATTTGATTCAGTTATTTTGACTCTTACCTGCTTTACCAATGTATTCATGGGAATCCGTAAGTTGTCTAAACGCCTTGGTGAAGTAAACCCTCCAATATGTGAATGCCCATTCACTTGCAGTTCCTTGGATGCAACAGAGAATCGACCTCTCCGAAGAGCTTCTGGCATGTTATCGAATGGATTTAAAGGCATGCAGTCTATATCCTGTAAAGAAGTATTTGAAGTCATTTCCAAAGGTGAGATTGCAAATCATACCACAAATGTCACAATCGGGAAGAAAAAAAAAAGAAATTAAGAAAGAGATGATTAATCCTAGAATAAGTGTTCTGAATCCAAGGCTACAGCCATTTTGCCTGCAGTGCAACATAATTACAATCTGCATGAATAATTGGGAATATGATCGCCAGTAGAAAATAAGGTCAAGGAAAAAACAAAACCATCATCTAGAAAAGCAATGATAAGCAAACCAATAATTTAATCATCAAAGTAATTTCAGCAAAAAACAATATTATTATATTCTAAATGAGAAACTTTAAATTGCAATCTTACAATAAAAGATCCACTGCTAATTATCATCCTAGGAAAAACCTTATTTTGCTAATTGTTTAATATCATATCATAGGAACTAAAAGAAAACAGTTTTACAGATCAATTACGTAGCTCCATCCAAATTGTAAACTAGCAATGTACTATGGTCCAAATATTAAGTTGACTCAAATATGGTCCAAATATTAAGTTGACTTAGATATATGAAACTTGAAATGATCCCAGCAAGTAGCAAGGCACCACACCAGAAATCGTGACCAAAATGACCACAAACAACAACTGCATGATATTGACTTAAACCACCTGTCTTTGCAGCCCACAAGACTTAATTTGGCAAAAAGTCTAGAACCCAAGTATTTTAAACCAAAAAAAAAAGAAGCTAATTTAACCTCCCACGTTCTTTTAAGGAGTTGGCAATCAGTCGTTATCCACTTATTAAAAATCTAGGATGACTTAGTTGCCGAAGCACAGTTAATATTCAGTATTCAAAGCAATAGCAAAGCATGTATATTCTATAATCATACAAAAAAAAAAAATTAACTATGAGCAAGAGGCCAATTTATAACCCAGTATAGCAGAAGTAACTTCAACAAGAACTGAAGGAATATGAATTGCTTATACATTGTTCAAACAGAAAAGAAAAAACAAAGCAAATAACAAATAGCAAAATCCGAAAGCACTGTCCAAATAGACACTAAAAGCATCAGAAAGAAAAGCTGGCATAACCATATAGTAAAGAATTCAACTACCTTGACAAATTCCACTCCCATCTCAGGACAGTCAAATTGAACTCTGCACCTGTCATGATCAATTGTGAGCACACTTCCATCGTGAAGTTCTCTTGTTTTGGGATGCACAGCAATTACTCGCTGTCCAACTGATAAAGGTCTTGCTAAATCAGTTGGAAGTCCATCCATGATACCAGTACGAAGTTCAGTATAATGTTTTCTCACAGAATCCCTATACTGCTTCAGTTTCTCCCTTTCTTCATGTAAAAAATGTTCAGAGAATCTTCTAGGTTTGCCCAGGGAACTGCATTAACAAGCAAATGCAATTCAAAGATGCTGCCTGACGAATGATCTCCAAAATCTAGGGGTGTGCAGTTTTCGGTTTAAACCGAAAAACCGAACCGAACTGATTAATTCGGTTCAATCGGTTCGGTTTTAAAATTTAATCGATTCGGTTCTGTTTATAATTTTGATAATTTCGGATTAATCGGTTCGGTTCGGTTATTTTCATAAAAAAATCAAAAAAACTGAACCGAAATTATTAATATATATAGGAAATAAAAAAAATCGAACCGAACTGAAATCAAAGAAAACCGAACCGAACCTTAAGATTTTTGATTTTTGATTTCTAATTTTTTTTGTTTTTATGTTTTTATTATTTAGATTTAATGTTAAAAATATGAAATTTTATAAATTTCGGTTTGATCGGTTTAAAACCGAACCGAACCGATATTTATCGGTTTGATTCGGTTCGGTTTTCTCTTATCAATCGGTTCGGTTCGGTTTTTAAAATTTTTGATTTTCGATTTTTGGTTTTATCGGTTCGGTTCGGTTCGGAACCGAACCGACCGTTTGCACACCCCTACCAAAATCTCCACAACATAAATGCATTGATGAATATGCTTAAAATAAACTGAAAATTTCTTATACCTTCTTATGACACCCCATTCAACACGAGTTAGTCTTGGAATGTGCCCAAGTCCAACATGATTTAAGTACTCCACAAACTCCCTTTTAGCAAACCAAGGGTAGTCAATTGCACTGTAGAACCACTCAAATGTACACCATCTACGAACCATCGGAGATGAGAGACAAGAAGAAAACTTTCCCTGTAATTAAAATAAATAAAGAAAAAAAATAAAAGAAGCAGAAAATGCACATATTAGAACTGAAATAAAACAGAATATCAAGAGTGATTTACCTTTAGAAAGGGTGCTGTATCTTGCAAGGAGATTGAATATCTATTTGCTTGATTTTTAAGGATGTTCTCAGAAGAATGCCCCTCTTTATGGATAAATGATTGCTTTAGACTCATCTTGCGCCTGCTTATTTTACTGGTTGGCAAGGTAACTTGACTTGCCACAGGAACTTGAGCAGTTGATATTGCCACATCACTAGCAGAGCTTTTCTGATCACCGCTGACAGAGCCCGCTGATAATCCAGTTGCTTTCGATTGCTTTGAAACAGCAGAAACTAGACAAGTTCGTTTTCCTTTAAGCGCAGAAATAATCTCCTCCTCATCCACAGGCTAAACAAAGTGCATTGGAAATTGGAAAGAAAACATCAATTCAACTGCCAAAGTAAAGAATCATCCATCTAATCACAAAGCAGTTCAATTTCATATATGCATTCAGACCTAAAAACATATTTACCCCTTCATGCACATGCATGTAAAGCATACACAAAGAAGCACCAACTTTGGCTGAATAAGCATTCATGTAAATGAGAGTTTCCTAGATTGATGATGCAACTTTTGC
Source organism: Hevea brasiliensis (assembly GCF_030052815.1). Lineage (NCBI taxonomy): Eukaryota > Viridiplantae > Streptophyta > Magnoliopsida > Malpighiales > Euphorbiaceae > Hevea > Hevea brasiliensis. Next base: position 794,735 of record NW_026615250.1, read on the forward strand.
TTTGCATAGGAGTAATAGTCAAGTATTCATACTAGCGATCACAAGACAAACCAAACATATTTCACAAGCTTCAGTTTGATTTGTTACTTCAGGAAGCTAGAGTGCTTTTATATGAAATTAGCTTCAAATCCAAACAGGATAGATGCTAATAATCACAAATGAATTTAATTTTTTATAGGACGATGATATGGTGGAAAATGAGAAAGCTTTGATCTACTCTTATTTTTCAATCAAGAAATTTAAATTCTCTTCAAAACCATGACAGGCTATAAGCTGTGTTGAGCACACATGATTAAACAACAAAGCAAATCCAAAATCCTTATTGGAAGTGGAAAGTCTTGCCAAGTACTGAACCAGGCTAGTCATATAAGCTAAATACTTGAACTGGCTAATTCATGTACTGAAAATGCAACAAGGGTTTAGGTTCTGGTTGCCAGACAAAGAAAACCAAATATCAAACTAAAAGCCATCAGGATTAAGCTTTTTCTGAATAGATCAATAGCAGACTTAAGAACATACACCTGCAAACTGAGAGCAAACAATAACGAGACTCTATCAATCTGTAAAGAAAATATACCATGGTAACATCTATTCAGGGGGACTAAATAGCATAGGCATTTACTAAAATGAGGCATTGAAGGGATAAGTAGCAAGTTTTCTTAAAAAAAGTAATAACAACAATAAACAATTGGCATACCTCAGCCTCCAATGGTTTACTTAGATGTAAGTTTATGGGTGCTTCAGCATTTGATACCTGCAATATGAAAAATTCTCACTTTTCCATAAAATTAACTGAGCAATAAAGATAAAAACTAACAAAAGAGAGAGACATGTGAATACCTTTGATACCAAAGAATGGCGTTTTCTTTTCAATGCATTAATATTGTTGTTGATGGACTGAAGCCCTTGCTTTGGTTTAGAGACAGGCTTAGTTGCTGTGTTTCTTCCCAGCTTGGATTTTCTTGAGGCACCCTCAACTTCACTTCTTGGATGAAACACTTTTTCTCTGTACCCTAGGAGTTTATCTCTATGGTGGCTAGTAGATATAGCTTCAGGTTTGCTAAATTTGTCATCCACAGAAAGTACCATTCTTTCTTCATTCAACTGGACAGATGATTCTAGACCAAACATTAAAAAAAAAAAAAAATTAGAAGAGAGAAAGATAAGAAGAAAAATCATTAGAGCACATGGAAAGGTATAGCACAGATAGACTGCCACAACCACAACTACAACAAACTAAACTCTACAGCATGAAGCAAACGTTGATGCCAAATTGGATTTCAGCCTTCTATGCAAGGCAAGCAATATTCAGTTTCTCCAATTTTGCTAGCCATCCTTGTAAAAAATATTGGCTAATAAAATAAACAAGTGCAAAAAGAAAAAAAAAACTGAAAAAAAAGGGACCAAAAAGAGTGCCAGAAAATGATTAACATTAACCAAACATGCAATAACACTATTTCATCCATATATTTTTCAAAAAAATATTTCAACTATATATAGTATGCAACAGATGCTTCTGAATATAATCAGGTTTTCAATATTTCTTTTCCCTTCTTTATCTTTATTACCCACAGCATCATATGTGTTCCATGAGCACTTGCATGTGCATAAAAGAAAGAGACATAGCAAAAGTTCCTTCAATCATGGGAATGAACTAAAATAATATTGATAATAAGCTAATGAACAGGACATGGACACTATGCATGGAAAGTACGCATTTTTACCATGTTAGGGGGAAAAAAAATCACTGCTGGCAGATGCAAATGTTATTTCACCACTATGCTTTCTTAGAAATTAACAACTCCACACAAACCAATATTGAATTATGATCAAGTAAATAACCAGATGGTCTATGAGCAGTGATGTGATGTCAAATCAATTACTTCGTTGTACCCCCAAAATTGTTGTCTTCTTACAGGAATACATACAAAATCCTAGGGCCTAAGCATTTAAGCTCACCAGATTCCATTACAGAAAGGTTAGCCAAAGTTTGCAGAGCATCCAAAGCAGAGAATTCATCTGTGGAGTGAACAAATGAAATGTGTTATAAAAAATAGATAAATATAACAAAATTGACACATATGCAAGATAAAATAATTATAATAGCTGGACAAGAACCCAGATAATAATAATAATAATAATAATAATAATAATAATAATAATAATAATAATAATAATAATAATAATAATAATAATAATAATAATAATAATAATAATAATAATAATAATAATAATAATAATAATAATAATAATAATAATAATAATAATAATAATAATAATAATAATAATAATAATAATAATAATAATAATAATAATAATAATAATAATAATAATAATAATAATAATAATAATAATAATAATAATAATAATAATAATAATAATAATAATAATAATAATAATAATAATAATAATAATAATAATAATAATAATAATAATAATAATAATAATAATAATAATAATAATAATAATAATAATAATAATAATAATAATAATAATAATAATAATAATAATAATAATAATAATAATAATAATAATAATAATAATAATAATAGAGCTGGTCAGTTCACTAGTTAAAACTGTTACTTTTTTGCTGTCTATTTCTGGACCAATTACTGACTACACATTGATAATTAGTACTCTACTATCCCTAGATAACCACTTCACCTCAGTGGAAGCAGAACTCAATCTAAGGTCTCCGAAATATTTCACTAGCTAAGTTGGTTGATACCATTTGCTTTAATGGTTTGGTAATAAAATCCAATTGAGTGGCCACAAAGAGGAGAGGAGAAATTGATCAAGTCCACTCTAAAAATAAGAGGAAAAAGAAAAGCAATTCATTACCATATTGATAAGATATTAAGTCACAAAATCTGGAACCTCTCAAATATCTCAATTTCTAGGCTGACAATACAAAAAGTTTAACCATCTTGGCTGGACTCACTTTCATACAGTTTCACAGAAAATAAAATCTAAACAGTGGAAAAACAGAGCCAAAAGGAGCTTCTGATTGATAGACTTACAATAGCATCCTCACGTCTCTAAGCACTTGTTATCAATAAAGCATTAATAAACCACAGCAAACAGAAAACAATTTTCCAAAATTCTTTCTCAATATAAGGTTATTCCTTGTATATTTAGCTCAATCACGGCATCAGACCCCTCCTTCCAATCTTCAGTCTCAGAAAGGTATAATAACTAGAAAACTGCAGATTCACAAATTTAATAAAGCATAAATTTAAAATTATAGTTAAAAAACTATAATTCTTAAAGGGAAAGACAACACCATTTTTGCTTCAGAATACAAAGAATAGATTTCGAGTTTGCAATTTCAGAAGGAAATGACACTTATGATCCTATTATCAAGAATTTGAGTGCATGAATGGGTAATCTAGAGGGAGACCATGCAACATAATTGACAGGTACAATTTCTCCTTGCACCTGAAGAGAAGAATGCCTTGGAAATCTATGCTTAACTTGCAAACAAGAATGACAAAAGAGAATTACCTCCAGAGAAATGTTTGCCACTTATCTTCTTTCGGGCCTGTGGAGACCTCTCATCAGTTTTTGCATTTGACTCGTCAATATCAGTTTTCCCCTTTAGAGCATTTATTTTTGGTCCTTCTTCAGTACCACTACAAGCTTCTCCACCGTCATCAGATTGACAATTCCCTCTCTCTTCAACTTTTACTTTCTTTCTGTAAAACTTGTTTCCCTTTGGATGAACTTCTACAGTACCTACACCTTCCATATCCACCAAGGAGCTTGCATCCCTGGCATAAGCACCACTATCAGCTCCCCTGCTTATACCATCTCCCATCAATTCTTCATCTATGAAAGCATCTTGAAGTTTTGAATGACTTGACTTTGACTGTGGAAACTATAAGATGTACGTAAATTATCATGCCTGATGCTACAAAAAGGTAGTAAAGGAAACAACGATAAAAATAGAAGAGTAAACAAATTTTATTTTAAATACCATCATATCCCAGCTTCTAACTGGTGATGATTTAATATGTTCTGTCCTTCTACATTGGGTGGGAGAAACTTGGGGAGAACCTCCTTTTTGTAATGCCTCGGCTAATGCCAGTGCAGCAACATGTACTCCATCATCATTAACATCATTCTCTGACTTCTGGCCCTTCTTCTGTGAAACATAATTTTCACTGTCATTTTTCTTATACGGATATGAAACAGCAATTCGAGGTGTCCTTTTCCCAACTGCACGAGGCTGGCCACCTAACATGAAGTTGAGAACCATTGTCATTGAAACTCAAACTTTATTTGGTTTTATAATGATTATAAAGTGCATTTGTTATTCACTCAGTTAATATATTTAAGGAAATATTCAAGCTGCAATTTTTTATATACAATTCAAATGTCCATGACTGAGAAACTTACAACAAGGGGAAAAAAGGATGAGGAATCAACTTTGCAAGTCAATTTGCACAAGCACCATTGAATTGTATGGTAAATTTTACCCCATGTTTGGAAAGGGGTGAAAGTGGAGCAGAGAAAAGAGGCGGAGTAGAAAATGGGAAAAAAATTTCCATGTTCTCTTGTTTGGAAGAGAGGAGTGTAGGGGGAATATATATATATATATATATCACGATGGACCTACAAAATTTGGGAGAAAATGGGGAGAGTAATCAAAATTACTTAATTATCCTCCATTTTAAATATTATACTTTAAACAGTAATAGATATGATTGTAATTTGAAATTAATAAAAAAATGTTATCGATATTTTCTCCCTCCTTATCTTCTTTCATCCATCCAAACAAGGGAAGAGAATTCCCATTTCTTTCCCCTCACTTTCTCTCCCTCCATTTCCTTTCCCCACCTATCTTTTTCCCAAACAAAGGAAATTCTAGACCCAGAACAGCATCTAAGTCATAAATCTTGTGTGTGACCCCAGTCCAGCACAGGAATCAATATCTTTCATTTTTTTTCAGCTTTTGGTTAAATCTTATTGCCTTCTATACACTTTTTCACTTCTCTTTGATAACATCCCAAATCAATGCGTGTGCTTCACAAATTTCTCCCCACAAACCTATTATTAAAAAAGTTAATGAGTTACTAATATAGCCCTATCCAAATTTACATTTATGCATGGATAAGTTCCAAACGAGGATAAAATATTTGGACAATGAATAGATCAAACTGTTTGAAGATTTGATTTCAAGAAAAGTGGTGGTGAGTGTGTGTGTATACAGAGTGAGAGAAAGAAGATGGGAATGATATAGGCATCTAACACTGGAAACGTGTGTGTTAGAACAGCAAACACAAGAGGGATCGAGAAAACAACACAAGTACAACCAACATCGTATTAGTATATGGAACATAAAATGAAAAGAACCAGAATAATGTCCTCTGTAAGCACGCCTATTACCATAAAATTGTCCTTTCTTCAATAATGATAAGTATCCATCAGTTGATGCAATTGAGCGAGACTGCTGGAGATCTTTTGATGCACTAAGTTGGATTTTTGCCTGCTTGCTTTTCTGAGGTTTCCGAGACATTCCTGGCACATCATTGCTTTCTCCTTCGCTGTCACTCACTTCCTATAGGTTCAATGATCCGTAAAATTATCCTCATTAGCACATAACAAGCAGAAACTCATGGTTCAAACTAATCTACCAAGTAAGAGATTAAATCCCTATTTATGACACCCTCCCCCTCTGCAGTCTGCAAACTAACAACAAAGCTGTGATGCTTTGTTCTAAGTACCCATTTGCAGTCTACAAACGTGCAAGGCTACAATAAGCTCAATTTTCCTTTAAGAAAGAAAAGGAATAAAATAACTTTAGGGAAAGATAACCAGTTTTTGGCAGTATTAGAATAACAATCATGTATTTGGCACATCCAGAAACCCCAACACCACCCCCCACCCACCCCCCTTCTCCCTCCTCTCTTTCACCCTCTCCAAAGAAAGAGAATCAGAAAATTGCAATTATATCCAATCTTACATGGGAGTAATAATGGTCAGTCATCATAGCTGTAAGGCCAACCACAGAAGCTGTTCCCTCAGGAAGGGATAAGTATGCCTGGAAAATCACAACCATGTCAAAAATTGACAATGTCAAACAAAGACAGCTCAACCTTTACAAAAAGCTTGACATTTCATCAGCAATGCAATAACCCATACTTAACACCAAAATACAAGCAAGTTACAAAAAAACCAGCATATTCATATGTTTTTCAGTTTACAAAACCAATAACATGGAACCAAACAGGGGCCAATCAGTATCAGAGACAAAGTCATCCCAAATTACTTCTCTCACATTGCCACTTAAGCAGAGCCCAGATTTTATCAGGATGTCCATTTTTTTACCTTTATTCATTAGTCATTACTATTTTTGAATGACATGCATTCAGAAATTCCCCTGACAAATTTTAGAGCAAGCTATCATTCCCCGCCCCACCACACCCCCCCCCCCCCCCCCCCACAACCTCTTCTCTCTCTCTCTCCTTGTCAATTTTGTAGCAGAGAAGAGAGAGAGAGCTTTAAGACCACAGTGCAACTTTCTGGAAACTGCTTAATTCATGTCAGCCTTAGTGCTAGGCCAACTGAACCCTTGCTACACAACCAATGGAGTATTTTTACAACTAGTAGAGAACTTCAATAACACCTAAAACCACACCAAAATCCCACAAGGGGGTTGGCCACTAAAGTTAAGTGGCTTCAGTTATCCAGCTCATAAAGGTAATTAAACACTCCCACAATCATCAAGTTCATAAAAATAGTTCTGAAAATAAAGATGCATCAGTTGTAATTCTAGCTGCCAACTAAGGTAGCACCAAGCAAAAAGGGTACCTTATTCATCTTAAAAAGGGTCTTCACCATTTCCACAGATCTGTTAGGGACTTCAGCAGCAATCTGAACATCAACAAGAAACAATAAAATTAAAATCAAAATCAAAAACAAAATTGGAGTGCTATATAAGTTCATTTTGTTTAACATATACCAGCACTAAGAGTGTCAGACAATGGAAACTAAATCACAAATTCACAGTGGCAAATAATGCATACCTTCTTCCATTCCACCCCATGGACCCGATATGCTTTGTAGAATTGCTGAAGCTCCTCCTCACTCCATCGGGGTCCTAACTTATCAGACAATCTCCTCTTCTGGAAATTTGCATTAATAAATCCACATCACTTTTAAACAAATTTAAAATGTCCAATATATGCATAGTGCAAAAAAAGGGGCAATGAGTTGGTCTTCCTTCAAAAGATATATCAGAAGTCAAGTTTAAAATTTATAATAGTTGTTTCAAAACCACGTCTACAGCAGTAAGGTTAAAAGATGAAACCAAGTCTAACGTAACTACGTAGACAAATGGATGGGCCAACAACTAGAGCATGAAGAATTAGTCAACCATTAATAAATTTGATGAACACAACATTGAACAAAAATTATCAATGATAACCTAAAACACACAACTACAGCTCATAGTCTCAGCAAATTAAGCTCTTGGAAATGAATTCAAGACTCACCCCTATCACCCTTTCTTTATTTTTGTTTGGATTCCTAACTTCTTTATGAGGTGAGACTTCATTCAAAAACCGCTTATTCACACTTTTTTTTCTTGTTGGGGCCATTGAGGACTTATTCTGAAACATCCAATAATTGGGTTAGTAATCACATAAAGTAATTAACACTGACATCGACAAACATCAAAGCGAAAACTATAGTACACTCATGTCAACATTGGGGACACAATTTAGGAAACACCATACACAAGATTTAACCCATGTAAACACTATTAGATTATACAAGTTCAGCTTTTGGTTTTTAATCTATTGCTCATAGTCTCTAACATTGATTGAAATTCTCAAAATTACAACAAGATAAATTACCCCAAATTTGTTACATAGGACACATCATATCATGGTAACGAAGAGATGGAAATTCTTAAAAAAAAAGGTACCAATATCCACATCACACCGAACAAGCACTTCTCTGAAACTCCCCTACCAAACCCTATTTTCACAATAGAACAATAAGTTTGTTTAGCATTTCTCTGAATTTTTTTCCTTCATAACTCAAATTTAGCGTTGCTAAATTATACAAACAATCGAAAATATTTCCCACCTTAACTGTGCTTAAAAAGTACGTCTGAGCAATAAACCCAAAAAAGAATTTTTTAAAATATTTTACTAATGCTACGCGCATAAAGCACTATCACAATTGCATTCTTTCCTATCCACGTGAACCAAATTATCTTATTATGCAAAGCCTCACGTTCAAATTTAGTACAATAAATCCAAATGAAGCGCTATAAACAAGCAACCAGTTGAAAACATTGCTGTTAAACACCTCAAATACTTCAAGGAGGGAAAAGAACAAAATCTTCAACAAGAAATTTAATCCAGGACACCAGCAAGAAACCCCCCAAGTCCAATAATTAAATAAAATACAACTTCCAAAAGCTGCTTTATAAAGACCTGTGAAAAAAAAAAGAGACGAAAACAATAAAAAACAACTTCAAAATTTTAAGAAAAACGCAAAATTCAAAACATAATTTAATACCGTACATTACCCCTCCCCCAAACAAATTGCAAATTTCACCACAAAAAAACAAAAAATGGTACAGCCATAAATCAAACGCCAGTTCAAAATCCCACTTTAAAAACCCCACCGAAAACAACAAAACAGTAGCAAAGAAAAGAAAATCTGCCAATTTTTAAGTAAAATGTTCAAGTGTATTTTATAAAATCCAGGCAAAAAAGCATAAAAAAAACTTCACTTTAGAACCCTAATTCACAGATCCACGACCATAAACTCACCGATTTAGAGCCTAGGCGACCAGGGTAAAAACCATAGGGAGAAAGAAAGATGATTTACTTTTTAAGTTTGGGAGGCAGCGAGTTTTAGAGAGAGAGGCTTTAGAGAGAGAAAGAAGGGCGTTGCCGCGAAACTTGAATATAAAGGTCGCTTAGCCAATGAGACTCTTTGGGTTTGATTTTTCATCTTTAATCCTCGGTTTTTGATTTTTTTTATTTTAAAGATGCGGGGTTGAATATGTGCTAATCACCGTACACGTGGCCTTGAGTGGTTGTCTACGGTACGATCTTGTGGTAACTTTTCTGGCTTTAAAAGCATTACCGTAGTAGATTAAGTTTGAAAATTTTGCCAGTTATTGCAGCAAGGACCTTCAATTTATACGTAATTGAATTAAGTTCCCCTCTATATTGCGAAGTATGACTAATTGACTTGAAATTAAGGACTTAATAGTAAAATATAATTATTTATCTGGCCCTTTAATAACTTGTCTCTTTCTTTCAACCCATCGAGTGTCCCAATCTTATATAAAGAGTTAAACGCGATTAGAGTTTGAAATTAATTAGATGTATAAACAATGAGACAATATACTTTTAATTAAATATTATATATTTTTAAAAATTATTTATTTTTATTTAGATTTTGTATTCAGTGCTTTGAAACCTTATCAACAATCAAATTAATCCTTTTAAAAAGGATAAATACTAATAATTTCTTATACATTCTATTTTGAGATACATTATTTAATATATTTGTAAATATATAATATATTATTTTTATGTATATCAAAATATTTTTTTTTATAAAAAATATAATTATATTTCGTTTTAAAGAATGATTGTATGTTTTTTTCTCTATTTTGAAATATATATATGTTTTTGAATATCAAAAATTTTAAGCAAAATTACTATTTAATTTTTGTTTTATAATGAAATTACTTACTTAATTCTTATATTTTAAAAAATATAATATTTAGTGTTTAATTTTTTTCATTTTGTAAAATTTTAAAATAATTTTTTTGTTAGTTAAATTAATTAAGAGAAGTAGTTTCCTATTTAAAATGCAGAAATTGAGTTGTTGAGTTGAAAATTGTGGATAATGAGAGAAATTAAATAGCTCAATATTAAAATTAAGCAGATTAGATAATATTTTTTTAAAATAAAAAATTAAATAATTAATTTCTATTAAAATATAAAAATTAATTAATAATTTTCTCAAAATTAAGTAATTTTATCTCAAAATTTAATAAAATTTATAACTTAGTCCATATCATAATAATTTCATTAAATTATTATTAATTTTAACAAAATGACTAAAATGCCTTATCTATATTTTTAATTTCAAAACAATTTAATTTCTAATGTCTTATTTTTTTAATAAATTAGTCTCTAAAATTTTTTTATTAATAATTTAATCTTTATATTTTTAAAATATGAGTCCCATTAAACTGAAACATTTTATATTTAAATTTTTAAAATATAAATTACTTACTTTGAGACCCTTAACATTTTTTATTAAATATAAAATTATTTATATATTTTATAAATTATCCTCAAATACTATAACTATTTATAAATAATCCCTTATAATTTTCTAAAACTCTATTTATGTCATTATTATTTTAATAATATATAAATAATTATATATATATATATATCCATTTATAATATTTTTATATATTATACTATATTGTTATATATATAAAAAAAGAAAGAAAAATAAATAAATATGAATACTTGTTATTAAAATAAAACTTCAAGGATTGAATTTAATATGAAATTAATCGTAATTATAATGATAGATTTAAAACTAAATGAAAATTTATTAAATTACTTAATTTTAAAGCTATAAAGTATTTTTGCTAGAATTAATGCAGGTTCTGTCAAACCTCAAAGGGTAGGTTTCAAACTTCAGGCGTAAAATTGCAGTTTATCCAATTTTGAAACATATGAATTACTTCAATATTGACCAAGAGCTACGCCTTTGTTATCATCTCATCTTCTAGAGCTGAAGATGGTTGATTGCTTGCTGCACCTATGCCCCAACTTCTTGTTTCCATTAAAGAAATAGTTAGATATGTCCAGTTGATCTGAGCTGGAGTTTTACTCTTCCAGTACTTTTTCAACTCTGCGTTCGATCTTCACCTACTTTCCACTTCCTGTCAGTTACGTAGTTATGTATAAGAGTAGCTGATCTTACCATATTCCAATCTTCTCCTCCATTTTCAGGGTATGGATGTTGTTGGGGAGGTTGTTCTTTCTACTTTTCTTGAGGGTGTGTTGGATAAGTTGCTTTCTTTGGACTTCTTGAACTTTATAAGGGGAGGGGAGCTCAATAAGCCCCTGGAGAAGTTGAAGTTAATATTACCCTTTGTTGCTACAGTTGTGAATGATGCAGAGGAAAAGCGATTTGAGAAGCCTGTTAATGGAGCTTGGCTGAAGCAGCTCAAACATGTGGTTTACGATGCAGAGGATGTGTTGGATGAGATTGCATTCAAAGCAATGGAAGATCAGCTGGAACCCAAGTCTCAGATCAATAGAAAGGTATGGGATGTCTTCTCTAAATGTCGCAAGATAATTTCTGATACTGTATGTGGGTTTAAGGAGGGGACAGAATCCAAAATTAATAGAATCGTTGATACATTAGAATACCTTGTAAATCAAAAAGATGTTATTGGTTTGAGTGATACTGTTGGGGGGAGTTCATCTCGAGCAGGACAAAGACTAGAGACAACTTCCTTATTGAGTGAGCCTCGTGTTTTTGGTAGAAATGATGATAGAGAGAAGATCATTCGAATGTTGGTATCTGATGAAAATGTTAGTTCTAATGGTGTCTGCGTAATACCCATTGTTGGAATGGGAGGGGTTGGCAAGACAACCCTTGCTCAATTTGTCTACAATGACCATATGGTGAAGGAGCATTTCGACTTGAAGGTGTGGGTTTGTGTGTCTGATCGATTTGATGTCAAAAAGCTAACTAAGACTATACTTGAGTCAATTAGCCCGGACACTCGTGTAGCAAATGATTTGAATAGTCTACAAGTGAATCTGCAGGAGAAATTGTCTGGCAAGAAGTTCCTCCTCATTCTAGATGATGTATGGAACGAGGATTATGATCAATGGATTGCCTTTCGAAAGCCTTTTATAACTGGTTTACAAGTTTCCAAGATTTTGATAACTACAAGGAATGTGGGTGTTTCATCAATCATGCGCACTGTCCCCGACCACTATGTTGAGCAATTGCCAGAAGAAGATTGCTGGTCGTTGCTTAGGCAACATGCATTTGAGAATGAATCTAGCATAAATCCACAGCTGGAGTTCATTGGCAAGAAAATTGTGAGAAAATGCAAAGGTTTGCCCTTGGCAGTATCCATAATCGGTGGTCTTTTGCGATCCAAAACTAATATTGACAATTGGGAAGATTTATTGAACAGCAAATTCTGGTCCATATCTGACAGTAGGGGAATTCTACCCGCTTTAAGCTTGAGCTATCTTCATCTCCCTGCTGCTTTGAAACAATGCTTTGTCTACTGCTCAATATTTCCAAAAGATTATGAATTTAAAGTGGATGAGTTGGTATTGCTATGGATGGCAGAAGGTTTTATTCCGCAGCTGAAGGGAGTGAGACTAGAAGACATGGCTAGAAGATACTTCCTCGACCTGTTATCAAGGTCATTTTTTCAGCATTCAGTGACCTGCAAATCAGGGTTCAAAATGCATGATCTTGTTCATGATCTATCTAAATCTCTTTCTGAAGGGATGTGTTTTAGGATGGAAGATATGTTTGAAGCTGAACAGCACTATCCAATTCCTGAAAATGCTCGCCATTTGTCATACGTTCCTGATTATTATGAACCATTCACAAAATTTGGGGCCTTGGGAAAAACTGAGACTTCTCTACGAACATTTCTTCCGCTCGGTAGAGGAAGAAGATTTAGCTACTTGCCTGAAATGGCATTACTTGAATTGTTGCAAAAACTAAATCGCATTAGGGTCTTCTCTTTGAATGGCTATCAAATTGTTAGTTTGCCAGAATCAATTGGAAATTTGAGACATCTGCGATATCTGGATTTATCCTACACTTCAATCAGAAATTTACCTGAATCAACAGGTACCCTCTATAATTTACAAACATTGCTGTTGATCGGTTGCCAATCTCTGATTGAGTTGCCTACGAACATGGGAAAACTATTGAACTTGCAATATCTTGATGCTAGTCAAAGTGGGTTAATGAAGATGCCACATGGAATTGGAAGATTGATAAAACTTCAAAGGTTATCTAATTTCATCATAGGAAAGAATAATGAGACTGGGATTAGGGAACTGAGAGACTTATCACTTCTCCAGGGAAGCCTTATAATTTCAGGGCTGCAAAATGTTCTTGATCCTTTGGAAGCCATTGAAGCCAGATTTGAAAAAAAGCATTACCTGTCGGCCTTGGTGTTAGAATGGAGTAGAGATATTCATACCTTAGCAAAGGGGGGTTCTGCAGAGAAGCTGTTAAACATTCTACTATCAAACATGAAGTTGAAAGATTTGATGGTTAGATACTATAGTGGTAAAATCCTTTTGGAGCCAGCTTCTGGCTTTGTTGCATTGGAAAAGCTGACTATTGAGGAGTGTGATAAGCTGACTTCTGTACAAAGGCTTCAATCAACTGGCATCTTTGAAAAGGAAACTTCCTTGTTCCCTTGTCTTCATGAACTTTCAATCAAACACTGCCCCAAGTTGAGAAATTTACCTAAACACCTTCCTTCCTTGGTACAGCTTAAGATAACAGGATGCATGGAGTTGGTTGAGCTTTTTCCAGAGAAAGGAGAAGAGATGCAATGCCTCACAGAAATTTCAATACAGAAATGTCCGAAGTTAAGAAAATTGCCTACCAAACTTCCTTCCCTTGTCCAACTTAATATCGATGGATGTTTACAGTTGCATGCTCTTCCAACGTGTTCATTGATTCGTAACCTAAGACTGCAAGAATGCAATGAGATGTTGCTAAGAAAGGCCGTTGGTCTCCATTCACTTACCTCGCTTTATCTTTGCAAAATTCAGAAACTGAGATGTTTGCCTAAAGGTGCTTTGGAACAGTTAATGATGCTTGAAGATTTAGAAATACATTCTTGTGATTTGCTTAGGCTTTCATCTGATGAGGTCAGTTTGCAAAATCTTGTTTCTCTTAGAAGATTGGCCATTTCTGATTGTCCACAAATGGAGCATTTTCCATGCCAACTGCATACCCTCACAACTCTCAAGAAAATGGAGATTTGGGCTTGCCCTCGTCTTAGGCTTTCTACAAATACAAGGTTGCCATCATTGATTCAAGATATCTGGATTAGTTGTGATGCAAAGTCATTGCCTTTAGAGATGATATGTTGCTCGTCCCTTGAAAGATTAAGTGTTTGGAATTCTCATTGCCTCACATCCCTTCCAGGATGCAAGTTGTCAAGCTCATTAAAAATGCTTACGATCAGGATGTGCTCAAAGTTAGAGTTCTTACCTAAGGAAATGATGCATTGCAACAGTTCTCTTGAATCCTTGTTGATCGAGTCTTGTGAATCTCTTCAATCTCTTGGTTTACAAGCCTTCACACCCGACACTGCCACCAGTCTTAAAGAACTTAAAGTTATTGGTTGTGGGAATTTGAAATCTTTTCCTGAGGGTCTACATAATCTCACTTCACTTTGTTCATTGACCATTATATCTTGTCCTGGTCTTGTGTCCTTCCCAGATGGGGGGTTCCCTGTAGCCAACTTGAGAAAGATTCAAATCAGCCAATGCTATGAGCTGAGGTCACTGCCGGTGCATGGTGTTTCTTCACTTCAGGACCTAACTATGAGAAGATGTCCGAATCTCTATTCATTTCCTGAAGGACCACTGCCAGCTAAGCTTGAACGTCTTTTGATTGATAGTTGTGGAAATCTCAACAGCATTTCTCGATGGGGGTTTGAAAGACTCGCATGCCTCAAGAATCTTAGCTTTATTGGTTGTTCTACTGATCGTGAGGTCTTTATGGAAGGGTTTCTTCCCTCCACTCTTGTCACTCTTTCAATTAAAAACTTGCCAACATTGAAGGTTTTTGACAAGGGACTACAGCATCTCAACTCTTTGAAGTATCTGAGAATTGTGAGATGCCATAGTCTATCAGCCTTGCCAGAGGAGATGCTGCCTGCTAATCTTTGCTTCCTTCAAATTGTGGAATGTCCTAGTGTGAAAAGGCATTACGAAATTAACAAAAGGAATGGCATACAGCAATATTCTCGCATCTCGTGCTTATGTTGGGAGGAAGATTTCTAGCAAAAATTAGAACCAGAACTTGGTAGTTTTATGATTTGTTCCAAGAGCATTGATACATGGGTGGACATGCTCCTACATCTCTGTCCCAGTCAAGACTTGAAAATGTTCTCATCTCACTGGACATTACCAGAACGTTGAACGCTCTGTAAGCTTTCATCTCTTGTATTAATAATTGTTGCCTCTGGGTTATTTCCATTTTTCCAAGAGGCTTTGAGCACAGTGAGATTGCTTTATTCTATCAATGTTACACTTGTTGCATGCATGAATACCACCACCTGTGGCAGAGTACTTCTGATAGTGCTAGATTTCTGCACCTGATAATTTGAGCTTTTGAATAGATAAAGCTACTGATCAAGCGAGTTAAATGAATAGTATAATTATACTTTTTTTTTTTAATTTATGAGCATGCTAAGGCTATTTTTCTTAAAAGGGGCAAGTATAATTTTGTAGGTCAAAATTCTTTAATTTGGTTATATAAGGTGAAATTATCCTTATATCATGGTCAAAGCATCGTGGTTATATGATTTTTTTAAATTTAATTATATTTAATAAAAAAAAACTCTGTACTATTTTCTTTTTTAAAATCAAGTATTCCATGCCAGTGGCACCTTGGAGCGCACTGATGCCAATAATCTTGCTAACTTCTGCGTAGGCGTCATCGTCTTGGGCAGTGTTGTTTTCTTGAAGTAGGTTAAAATTTGTTACCTCTAGAAGGATATTTAGAGAAAATATTTTAATTAAGGAGCGTGAATAGCCACTCACATTGAACTCTAATCAAACAACCAGACAAACTCCTGAATCTAATCTACCAACCATATCACGTTTCAGCAGAACAAAATATGAACATAAGCGTACATTTTCATCAAGAGGCGCCCATATATGGAGGCAGCATAGAGCACCTTGATGAAAATTTCGTAGCAGGCCAACTAAAAATCCAATTCAATTGGACTATCTTGCAGTAAATGACACGCAGGTGCTCATTAAGCGGCATGTTATCAATCTGGGTAGGGCAGCTAGTTGCAGTCTGCTACTCCCCCATAAAGTTGTTGAATCTGATAAGAGTATCTGCAGATTGGGCAATGACTGCATTTAGCATTTTTAACTTGGGCCAAGGACTTCCCAAGTAACATCTATGACCATTTGACATGATAACTGGGAGCAGAATTGCAGAATGCTAGTCATCTGCATAACCAGCAGCGAAAACAACAATTCCTGACATGCCAATCATCCATGGTTCAAGTTTACCTTTCAATTACTCGCCGGCTGTTTCTGAACTCACCAAAATCCCTGTCCATGTTCATCTTATAATCACTGGATTGACCTCGTTGCTGGTTTCGAAATCTTTCCTGTCTTGGTCCCTTGAAATTCTGAAAGTTGCCACCATTAATTCTCTTCTCAGATCGATCATTACCTCGGAATCCTCTATTTTCACCATGTGAACTATGAGATGATCTATCAAAATCTTTATTCCTCGAGTGCCTTCTGTCACCTATTTTACCCTTAGGATCTCTTACGAAGTCGTAATCACTTCGACCTCTGAAGTCGTCACGTCTTCCACCAGCTTCCATTTTGTTCTTCCCATACTTTCTTCCCTGAGAAAGCATCTCATCATTATCAGAACGTCTATGATAGTTCCTTCTGCCAAAATCCTGTTTATTTCCTTTCCTTTGGTTGGAGCCAAAATCTTCATCAAAATCATCTGCATCAGAATCAAGCTCAACTTCTTCATCTGACCCAAAACTTAATCCCCTGGATAGACCAGTTGGACTTCTGCCCCTGCTTTTATGTTTAGCATCAATGACATGACTAGATTTCCATTTGCGGTTAACCAAAATTTCACCATCTGAATCAAAGTTCAGTTCATCATCCTCAGAGTCCAAGAAAGATGCCTTTTTATGCTTATGCTTAGATGGCTTGATGTAAGATTGGGGACTTTCCCTTGGATTAGTGTGCAACTCATCATCAGAACTTTCACCATCTTCCAATTCACAGATCCCTTGTCGAGTAAAATTATTTCGAGTTTCCTTCCATGCAGGACTATGGTTTTCAGTTTCTAGCTCATAACTGTCAACATCATCTTCATCATCAAAATCATCAAAACCTGTTGCAAGTCTGTTATTTCTGGGATCAGAATATTCTCTTTCATGAACCCTAGGAATTCTGCTGGTTATGTTAAGATCATCATCAAGCCCTCTAAATTTTCCTCCCTGAGCTTGAGGACCCAAAGGAGAGTCTTCGTTCATAGCTGCAGAATCTGCATACTCAAAAGCAGCAACATCTGCACCATCTGATTCATCATCATCAAAGTCAAAATTCCAGGCATTAGAAACTTCTGGGCGCCTGGGAATCTTCTCCGGTCTTTTTTCATGAACATTTTGCATCTGTTCCATTTTATTTTCAATAAATTCATCAGGTGGACGCTTGCAATCACAATGGAAACATGCCATATTTCTCCTATAGTTTAAGAAGTTGCACCTGCCACAGAAAGAACCAATTAGAAGGAATGTTAGGACTACTTGACAAACTTTACCGACACAATGCAGGCATGTTTATTTTGAATTTGGACAGACATAATTGATGTGGATTTTTTTTTTCTTTTGAATGAATGCAACAGGAAAATTTGGATTTAATAATGCACAGGTTTTCTTTGATTGACTACATTCGCAAATTAATCATAGATTCATGAATGCTTTTAAACAACTTATTTAAGCACAGATTTAAAATATTCCTATAAAGATGTAAATCTCAAATCCACCTCAAATAAGTTCTCATCTGCATTAACAAATCCAGTAATACTAAAGAACATATTAAACTTTATTCAATTAATTTATCCACAACTAAACACCTTTATTTGAAATCCTTCCATCTAAATGCAACATTAATGAATTTCACAAACTACAAAAATTTTCCAATAATATATGACATCAAAAAAAAAAAAAAAATCTACAAAAGTCCACATAGTTGGCTAGGGAGGAAAATAACATTAGTTCATTGAGATTGAAAAGCTTACTCTGGGCATTCCCATTCTCCTGGAAGCAACTGTCTCTTGGGCCGCTTGGCATCACATTGTAAGCACACTGTATTCTTGGCAAAATTCATGAAGTCACACCTGAGACATATATAAAGCATGCTTAGCAACTAAAATGACATCTTTTTAGACTAAAGATTGAAAACAAAATCAGCCATTGCAGGTTTGAAAGCATATTAAAATCTTCCAGGAAAAGGATCTTTCCGCTCTGAGATATTCCATGGATGCTTATGAGCATCAAGGTACAATCATAGATTATAGATAGATATGATTATCTAAAGAATGAACGCAAATGAAAGAGTATAGTGGGTAGAAAACTTTAAAAGGAAAAAAAAAAGGAAAATAAGTTCCTCAATTGTAATTTTCACTTGAAAACTATATGCAACCTTGGCAAACTTAGCACTCTTTGCATTAGCAATAATAGAAAAATAAACTGGGCAAGTAATAAACTGTAACATACTTGGGGCAGAGCCAATCCCCCTTTTTCATCTCAACGTCATCACGTCCAACTCGTCTCTTTGGAGGAGGAGGAGGTTGCTTCACTTTTGGTGGGGGCTTTTTAATAACTGGTGGGGGGAGATTAGGATCTATTGGAATTGCACTTAGCTTTACAACCTCATGAAGTAATTTACGGACTACAGTTTTGAGAGATTTTTGTTTCAGAAGAGACTTATTGACTACCGATCCATTTATAGGATCAAAACCATAAGTTAAAAGAACCCGCATAACATCAATAGTACGTGCCTCATCCTCTTTATTGGTTAGAAGATATGCCCTTTCACAAGAGTTTCTCAAACTGCAGTTACAACAAACCTGAAATATAAATAAACAGTCACCTTTAAAATTGTCACTGATAATCAATTTTAATATTATCCAAAACAATGCTTTTAAAAAAATGGTGAGAAAAATATAGCCCTTTCTGTTCTTAACCCAGCAAAGGAGAGGTTTTTTTCCTTTTCTTTTTGGTGGTGGTGTGTGTGTTGGGGTTGTGGGATGAAGAAATCACCACAACATGTAAAGCACAAAGAACCAAAAACAAGCAACATGCTTAAAACAGAACCAAATGAGAAAAATAAAAATCAAGAAATGCTTTTCATCTATTGACAGGTAAATTAATACTTTTCAGGATAATCACTTATAGCATGTGACAAGAAATATTTTATAACTGTTCAGTCCTAATTTTAAAAGTCAGAGAAGACAGCAAAATAACAGCTTCATATCATTTAATAATCATGGATCCTTCACTATGACCAAAATATGAGAATACAGTATCCTACAATTAAATGCACTTACATAAACAGTTTGATCACAAAACTTCATCAAAACAAGGAAGCGAGAGTCATCACAAGTGATACACTAATTTTACAGCATGGTTCGGAAAACAAGAAGTAACACTTACATCACCTTCATCAAGGTGCACATGCTTCCTCAAAAGTTTTGCTGAGAAAACAACCTTCTTGTCTGCGCTTGGGCATCCATGGCCAACCAAAATTTGAATATCCTGTCTTGACAATGACCTGAAATCAATTTTATGTCTCATCACATGTCAAGCCAAGTGAAAAAATTGGAATAACATTACTCAGAATGCAACAATTATAAACTTAGAAAACCAGTTTTTTGCTTAAAAAGATTTAGATTAGTGCAACATTATTCATATAAGATAAACTAAGAACTTTCTTTTTTTTTTTTTTTGGAAATAAGATAAACTAAGAACTTAAAACTCTTTCTTTGCACCCATTAAAGGTTGAGCAAACCTAATGTATACAAAATAATGCATTACTTTTAGAATGACAGAGAACTCAGAGATACTAGGGAAAAGCTTAATTTAGCAGAAATGATACCGCACATGTATCACTTACTCCAGATAATGAAATTTTAAATTTGTAGGTTACTAAATTGCAACCTTTTTTTTCACCCAAATTTTAATGAAATCTAAGATACTTCAAGCTCCCAAAATATGAAAGAGCCATAAGCAAACTTCCATGGATCACAAATAACAAATTAAGAAACAATGAAACACTCTGTATTTTGCAGCAACATTAAAAATTTAAGGGGGGAAAGAATCAGAAATCAAGCAACCATGTAGCATTTAACTAATTTCCACTCATTTGTCTTATTCTATTGAATTGCACATAAATGTAATCCTGTGGTCTTAAACACTCGAAGTTAATTACAGACATTCCATCCATTGAAACACATCTCCCCACCCTACATAATCCAGTTCCACATCCACAACAAAATGCAGCGTCGGATATTTGTTCACTACAGTAATAAAGTCACCAGAATCAAGAGCAAGACAAGAATATAAACCACAAACCTCAAGATATCAAACCGGTCTTTGCCAAAATTGACGCAAGCTGTTTGTACAATCCTGAAATCCTTAAAATCAATTCCAATGTCATCATCATTTCCAGCCCCATGAGGATCGAACCCCAAATCTTGAACCATTTTATCCTCATCTTTCCTTCTATGATCAAAGTAATTCTGCTGCACCAATCTTTCCATCAATTCTATCCACTCTGGCCAAGGGTGCACCACCTCCATCTCCGTTTTGTTCTTCAGCTGGACAGAGTTAGTCTCAGTCAAATTTAAACTAGAATCACCATTATCTCTAAATCCAGACTCTAAACCTTCATTTTGCGAGCTTATTATTTCTGGATTCTGGGAGCTAATGGTTCCTGGGTTTTGTTGCTGGTGTTGGACGGTATTTTTGGATTGGCGCCAAGCACGAATTCTTTGGAGGGTATCATCTTTCTGAACACGTTCACGTTCTATGGCATCTATTTGATCGAATACAAAGCTCATGCGGGCAGAGAGAGAAGAGGGTTTTGGCGGGTCTGGTAAGGAGGACGTGGAGTAAGGTTTAAGGGAAAGGCGAGGGGAGAATGCTGCTTTAGGGTTTTGGGAGACTTTGGTGATGCGTCTCATGAGAAGTATAGAGATTGAGGTCTGCGCCATTTTTGAGAGAGAGTGAGGGAGAGAGTGGCTAAAAGTATGAATTGGAGAGATCGATGGAGAGAGTAAGCGAGCCAATAATCTAAGAGGCCTAAACAGCCTTAAACCTTTACGCTAAATGGTTAGGTTTTTTGAGGTTAACATTTTTTTTTTTTTTGGAAGAAAGTTAATGTTAAAGTATGAATTTGTAAATTCATAAATTGATTTAAAAAAATTTTATTTCTTAATTTTCGAATCCACTACAAATAAAATTATTTTTTTTGAATCACTAAAAACATTTTAAAATTATTTATTTCAAGCCATGGTTTTGTAATGTCAACAAATTAATTTCAATCATTTATCTCCTGCGTGCAAATTACAGCAGCATTATAAGCTGGTGGTGAAGCTAGAATGGATGAGCTACATGGACAATGAACATGTATAATTGATCACAGTTTCATTTTCTGAATATTCACAGGCTAGAACAACAGACAATTATTTAGCAAAACTTTTGGAAGGGTAAAGCAAGTCAGAAGCTGGACAAACTATACAATAAGGTTAGATCAGCAATGTTTGTCCTAATTAAACTTGAGAATTCTAACTTGGAGATCGCATGATCAAATACGAGATGTAAAGGGAGCACACGTTCAGAACCATTCAACCATACATTTTGTGTAGAAACCTTTATCTGATGCAACAGCAGACAGACCCTGTAGTTCTTTCTGAACTTTACGCCTCTCGTAGAACACTGAGCAAGCAAGGGAAGTGCACTTGACACCACTATCCAGAAGCCAGTCTCCACCACCACAATGTCGACATATCTGCAACAGAATTAAGATCCTTGATAAATCCAATGTGAAAATATTATTGAAATCAGGAGAGAGAGAGAGAGAGAGAGAGAGAGAGATAGGAAAGTTGTATCATATATCCTAAATGAAAAAAATTTGCAATAGATGACCTTGTACTCAATGGGTAATTAAAAAAATTTAATAACTTCAATTTCCCTATTCAAAACGTACAGTAATCTACTCCAAAATTTTCAGTAAACGCCAGTGGCATATTTTCTAAAGCAAGTGACTGCACAGGAAACTTATCCCTCCCTTTATAGGGAAGTAACGTATCAAGCAAGAGAGGACGTGTTCATCGTTCCCTGAATATCACCAGAGAAACTGGTCGCTTATCAGTTAGGAGGCCAAATTTGCAGGTTTCTTCTTCCATTTTTCCGCCTCTTCTTTTCCCAATATTTATAAATCGTTAATTGGGAACAGAGAAGATTTCTCTCTTCAGCTGAATTACCATTAGGCCTTAGGACATAGCATGTACAGTCACCAGTCACCACTCAACACACATCAGGAAACTATAGCTATTTTTGACACCTAAGAAGATGGCCATAATACTCACAGCAGCAAGGTGTTGCATCTCCCTCTCCAATTTTGAAGTCCTTCCAATTACAGCCATTGCAGCAGCAGTTTCCTTCTGTGAACATTTGTTGCATATATGTGTTAATGTGTGGACCAACTCTCCGCATAGCACACAATGCTTAGAAAGATAGTAAAAATCAATTCTGGTCCGTTGAGGATTTGTAGCATATGGCGGGCGCTTAGCAAAAGCATCCCTTCCTGGGCGGGGCATCTCTGAAAACCACTGGTTTAAGTCAGCACCAAGAAGTCCAAATACCCGCTGCAATGCTGGGATTATCTGTTTGTTTATGTAATATATATCATTTAATCTGTAAGGAGAATCAATAGCCAAAAGGTCCAGTGGGTCCACAACCATATCAACCAGGCGGGCACCTGGTTCCCCATGGATCACAACATAGGGCACTCGCTCTGCATAGCGTGGTTCTGCACAGGGATCTGCTCTCATCGCTTTAGTAGCCACGATTGCTGCTGGAGGGAGTGATGAAGATGCCCTTGTACTGTAAGTGCCCAAGCGAACCTCTTTTGCAAAAACAAAATCTTGAAGAGATACTCTGCCAGATAGAATCCGTGTCCATTGACGCTGCAAATATCCTTTGATCTGCATGCAAAACATGAAACATTCACTTGGTGGTGAAGAAAAATCTAGATTTCATAGAAGAAACTATAGCAGGAACAAAGATCAAGATAGCCCTCATCAATGTATATATCATTCATGGTTAACAAGAAGATTGACACACACACACATGACAGATCAATAGTTCAGACAATGAAATCTCAGCTTAGGCTTTATATTACTTGATAAAGAAACAAGTGTACATGTTTCCACCTCAGATATGTCCTGATGTTCAAAAAAGAGTCTCAATGACTGCTCCATCATTTTGGCAACAGCACCACATGTATCTCTGCGAACAGTCTCAATACCTTTGGCATCAAAGACAGGCTCAATTTGGTCAACACTCTCATAGCTGTAACCAACATAACGTTTCTTAGAAAGAAGGAAACATGGATGATAGACTTTCTCCATTTTCAATGTGACAGGATCTGGATTCATGGCAGTTACAGCAGAAGCAATCTCATGCCCAATTTGAAAAGATTCTTTGACAGTGCGTCCCTTGAGGAGGACAAACATGCTGCATAAAACAAACCCCAAACAGGTGTCAATACAAAATAATTGAGATAATATAGATTGAGTGAGAACTAAAAGAGTACAACCTTATTTGAAAGAAGTTGGATCCCACTATATGAACATGTGCAAATGCACACACATGCCTATGTCTGAATTTTGAAGAAAATAGCAACTAAGTTTGGTCTTACAATCACAAAGTTATAACCAATCTCTATGAAGAGGTTCAAGCTAAACTAAAAAATTTTCAGGCAGGTAGAGCTGCCAAAAATACCAAGTTTGAGGGGTGTGGCTCCAGTCTACCACTACAGATGATGCAACATTTGATAACAGTAAGAGAAGATGCACCAAAGTTAAACCTCCTTGTTTTGTGCCTTGCAAATTTATTCAGACTAGCATCGCAAAAGATTTTTAATCCCTAACATAACAACTAGAGTTGCATACCTGTCAGTGTCACCATATATAACTTTAGCATTCCACTTATCGTTTGCATTCACCAAAGAAATAGCCTTTTCCAGTGTGCTCCGGCCACATTGAACAATACTGTCGGCAAGCTCTGCACAAGGCATCCGACCACTAAATCCAGCAGCTGTATAACCATAGGTTACATTTGCTATCAACTTCAAAGCCAGTTGTCTTGCATTAAATATCTGAAAAAAATAAAAAAAGTTTATTTAAATATCCAAGTCTGTTCATAATCAACAATCAGCAAGGCACTCCCTTCCATCTTAGTTTATTTGAGTATGATGTACATTGCATTATGTCCTGGAGATGTCAGCCATCGATGATATGTCTACATACAGATGCATTCAAAAATATGTTCATCTTGCCTCCAGCAAGAGTGTGTGCATTTAGTCCCAGAGGACAAAATCAGGCATGGATGTCAAGGGAAGATAATTGAAAACAAAAAGGATCCATTAAATGTTATGCCCAAAATAGTGCAACTTTCAGCTTATACTCATTCTGGCATTGATAACCAAAATAAAAATGTCAAAACAGGAAAGAAGTAAACCCATCTAAATCAAGCAGAAATTATTCTAGCAGCTTGTGTATATTGAATGATCAATTTGAGTATTATTCTAATGCAGCCATACCCTGTGAAGAACTTGCTGTGTGGGAGCCAACTTCTTCATTGCTTGTTTCACCATTATTCTAGTTGATAATATTTCTTCTAATAACCGGGGCAGTATGCCTTTACGAACCTGCAAATGCAAGGGATTAATATGATTTTCTTTCCTTCTCTCACCTTCTTTTACAGCCAGGAAGAGGCATGACTCACAGAAAACTTTTTGAGTTGGAAATAACAAGATTATTGCAAAATATAAAATAAGAACACCAGCTCCACCTAAAAGAAATTATTAAACACCATTGAAAATGACAAATGAACTGTTGAAAAACTACCACTAGCATTTATGTTTCACCAGAGCATCTTACTTCAACCATAATGGTACCAATTGCTTTTTCTGATCAGAAATCAATTATTTCAAGAAAAAAAAAAGAATGACATGAAAACTACTTCTTGTAGCTATCCTTAGGTTACATCACTGGTAAGCAACAAAGATGTAGCTATTACAACGCCCACAAAGCCTAAAAGCAGATTATGAACAAACCCCATAAAGGATGTATTATTACCAATGTACAAATAAATCTATGGACCCAACTTAGCAGAATTCATAATGGTTAATTTCACCTATAGTCACTCAAATTAGCACCTAACTATAAAAACTAAACTTCAATTTGTTGCCAAAAAAAAAATCATGAAAGTTCAAATTTTGTTTCAATAAAGCCACTGGGGACATATTCTAGTGACTAGCAACCAAAATTGTGACATGGCACCAATCTACTTAATGGCCCTAACTGAGAGAGAAAGCAATTTTAGCTTTAAATGATGAATTTTTGCATCTATAGCTTGAGTAAAATAGCTTGTCATGGACTACCACATCAAATTCCAGGGCTCCAGGCAAGTTTCTGACTGGACAGAATGTGGCTCAAGTAACGTTAACATTAAGAAATTGAGCTATTGAATATATTTCCAAAATGAATAGGACTTTAGTTACTGCACTAAAATTAAGGGTAAGTTGAGTGACTTTGGATTAAATT
This sequence comes from Hevea brasiliensis, assembly GCF_030052815.1. Classification (NCBI taxonomy): domain Eukaryota; kingdom Viridiplantae; phylum Streptophyta; class Magnoliopsida; order Malpighiales; family Euphorbiaceae; genus Hevea; species Hevea brasiliensis. Next base: position 820,418 of record NW_026615250.1, read on the forward strand.
TAGCCCACTTGACAATATAAGTCAAACATAATGAGATAAAGAGGGTGATCAATAGCATAATTGTTGTAAAGTTCAACTCAGCTAAGTAATATAACAATGTACCTTAAGTGATCTAGCATATAGCTTTATATCTAACTATTATTAAAGCAATAGATGAATGGGAAGCTATAAACGATTTCTTTGGAAAGGAAATAAACAAAAAGTTACTCAGAAATAGGGAAGAGTTCTATTCTTATACAAGACCCAAAAAAAAAAAAGGTATGGAAGCATTTCAGTCTGCCATCTCTTCCATTGAGCTTCATCAACAATAATAATTTTGTCTAGAAAGAAACATTCCACAGAGCATGTTAAAAACACCATAAGCATGTGACATGCTAGTACCAAATAACTTTATGATAGAAACAAAGATAAATAAATGAATTACCTTTGGAGGAACATACATAACACCATTTGGAGTAAGCAGTATTTTATCTTTCAAATCCCTCAGAACATGTGGATCTGGTGAAAATGAACTAACCCCTAGTGTTATTTCCTTCGAACGTGTAACATTTCCAAGACAAGTACAAAAGCAAAGGTTGTATGCAATTATCATTGATGGATAAAGAGACTGGAAATCCAGGACGATAACTGGATCACCATAAAAGCCAGATTCTGGCTCCATCACTAGAGGTAAGCACTCCATTGCAGGTTGAGAAGCAACCTATATAACCCAAAACAGAATTGATATTCAAACATTTATAGCACAAAACTAAGTATGGCTAAAAAGAAAGAAAAATCAGAAATATCATTCCATGCTATAGAATATGCATGGGAAAAATGAGGATCATTACAGAAAGGTCAGGAAATATATGTATAGCCATCCTCATTAACACAGAGTTTGATGAGGGGATGTCAACTGTAGTCTAAATGAACCTATAAATTTGTTGACTCAAATGAAACCTGAAGTACAAATGCTATACGAGAGGAAACTTTATCATAGTGATATTCCTTCCTAAGAACCATCTCAACAAATAAAATATCTCATCAAGTAACAGACAGTAAAATTTAAGTGCTATTAAAATAACCTGTTGATTCCCAGGAGAAATGGCAAGATAGTTCTGTGTATGCGCTAGTCTCAGAAACATAGATTCAACACGATATTGAGAACCTCGTGAGAGAACAGAAAAAAAGTCAATGCCAAATACACGAGCAAGCTCTGAAGTCCGATTTACCTGCAAAACCACTCAAACCAAGATCAACATCAACTACTAGAAGCCAAAAAATAGGTTAAGAAACAAAAAGGCATGGGGGGAGAAGAGAGAAAAGAAAGGGGTTGGGGGGGGGGGGGTGGTGAGGGGGGGAAGGGGGAACAGTTCCTAGAAAGTAGATGTACTTCAATTAAGAGTGCAACTATTGCAAGATAAACCCATTTTATGATGAAGAAAAGGAAAAAGTGTACACAACGTGCATGGAAAGTTGAATATGCTAGGAAACCTCCTCTGATTCAAATTAAGCATTAATCCCAGCCAACATAATATTAACTTTATAAACCATTTCAGAAATTTCAACATCAAGAAGAATACAATGTATACTCTTTGGACTCATGAGTGTTCAATAAACAAGAGGTCATTTAAAATGCCCTAATTCATTCAATCAATCCCTGGAACTGCCCATATGCTAAAAGTGAGTACTGGGAGAGAATGAGTGGTGATCTATCCCATGAAAAACTAAAAAATTTAAATTTTTGAACACAAAAAAGAAGCTGATTTAACTAATCTAAAGCCACAATATCACTCATAACATATTATGTAATTTACAAAGAGGGGAAGGGGGTCAAGAAGAGGCCAATAAATCTGAAAATGAAAATATACAAAACCATTACATTATTTCAAATCTTTAATGTCTTACCATATCAAGTTGATTCATTATTTCAAGGTTCAACTTCGCTCTCTGTATCACATACTCGATACATCTATACCTCGCTCGTCCAGGACCACTCGAAAACCATTTTGTCAATGCTCTGTATGGAATTAATGGGATTTTTCGCCTCAAAACAGCTTCACCAACAGCTTCAACTGTATACATGTTCAGCTTAACTTCACCACGCATCAGTCTCCATATGTTAAGGACAACTCTACCACCAACATGGACACCACTGGCATGAGTTCGACCCCATTCATCCTCAATTACTGCTTGGTCTACCAAACCAGAATCTGCAAGTAAAGATTCATGCAGCACAGTATCCAGTACTCCATTATCAGCACTTTCTGTTTCTCTGTTTCCTATGTTGGCTTCTAATGGTGTGCGAGAAATGTTATTAAGTAAGCCAATACCAAGATGTGCAGCCCTCTCAGCCAAAAACCCAAGAGAACCACCTTGAATATCCCAGCCCATTAAAATATCTGGATCAAATAAACCTACAATCCTTGTAAAATGGCCAAACAAGTGCTTCTCCTCAGAGAAATAAACCGCCTTATTTACAGATATTCCATCAGAACTCCTGCCAAAAATATTAAGATAAGTAAGAAAGGCAACATTTATTTACCATTTAAAAGATATGTGACATGGTATAAACCACAAACTAGAACAAATCAAATTTATGAATTTAGAAGACAGATTCTCTCTAAAACTATAAAAAAGCAGCAAAGTGAAGATAAAAGGACTTAAAATTACAGTCCAAATTTGAAGTAGGGCCCGCCTTAAAAGACCTAAACCAACAATATTTTCGACCAAGTACCCTCAAGCCAAAAAAAAATGTTACATTCTATGGTTCCCCGTATTCAACCATTAGAAACATCCTTCACAATTTAAAGCTCCTTTTTTCCTTCTTCCTTCCTGAAATCCCAAACTTAAACAGGGCTAGAGCATATGATACGGATTAATTTCACACATTCTGTTCCTCAACAAAGACCAACCAGTATATTGGAGATGCAAATTCAGAAACAATGTAAAAAAACCAATCTAACAGAAAAGTACAGAAAATATCAATTTGTGATTCATGATGTTCATACCTCTTGTAAGATTCCCCATTACTATGCAAAAGAACAAAAACTTCAACAGCAGAATCATTGTCATTCTGAAAGGCAAGAGCAACAACATTGACAGCATCAAACCGAGGATCTGGTCTGAGATCTCCTCTAGTTTCTGCTTGAACCTGTTAGCATGTGTTACATTTCAATAAAAAATTATTATAAAGAAAGATTAATTAACTCCACTTTATTAGGGCTTAGGAACAAATAGGAGAGAAGAGGAGAGAAACCCTAAAAAATTAAAAAAAAGAATTAATAGAAAAAGTTACTTTGGAAGAGGCACGCCTCAGCACCTTGGCAAGAGAGGCGCTCACCTCTTGGAACTGAGGCGCGCCTCGCCCAGCGCCTTTAATAATACTGTAGCAGTTTCATCAAGGCTTGTGTTGTTAACTAAAAGCTTATCTCCCAAAGGCCAAAGGTTAATAGAAATGTGAAAATAATAAAAGCAAAAAGATGTGTGGTGAAACCCTGCATCTGCCGTTACCTCTATACTTAATAAGGTTAGTTGCTGCCCAGCACCAATGCTAGCAGGATCACGAAATCCAATTTGACTGAGGGGAGTAGGCTTTGATCTCCCATTTGGGCCTGAAATTTGAGATAAATCTAGTGCGCAACCCATGCCAGCATTCTGTTTTGCATTGTTTCCTTCATTGTGCAGTGGTCTTTGAATCTCATCATGATTAGGGTGAAATTCTGAATTAACATTTTGATGCATTTCTTGTTGCACTCGATCTTGTACAGGCATCAAATGAGATACAGAATCCAATTCAATGGGGACATTATTACCATAAACAGGTGAAGAGCCTTTTGAACCTATCTCAGAAAGGCCCACAAAAGTTAGCACAGTTTTAAATAGATTCTTAAATTTTTGGGTCCTGTTTAAAAGCATTTATATAGTCTACCTTTAATAGCCAAAGACTTTGTTGACCATGCATTGATCTCTCCTGAAGTACCTGTAAATGACAACAAAATCTTTTAGATGTGAAATCCAAGTCAATGGAAACTTTGGCTAGCAAATTCTACTTCATACCTTCATGATCACACGCTAACCATCTACACACACAATCTACAGAAGGTGGCAAATAAACAGGAGTCAAAAGATACAAGAGTGAGCCATCATTTTGATAGTGAGTTGGGACACCCAAGACAGATTCTTGCCGTACATTTGAGTCAACATCAGGAAGGGGCTCATTCTGAACTACTTTCTCCTCTTGAAAATCCCCTTCAAAAAATGGGAGAAATTCCTCCAATGCATTCCCTAGAAGTTTGGGGGGACGGGGGGAGAGGAAGAAAAGTTGGTTAGTGGTAACTTCTAACAGGCCCTACAAAATGGAAGCAGTCATATCTACCCAAAGAAGGGGAGGGAGGAGGGAAGGCTAATTATAACTAAGGAAATGGAAATTAAAACCTGAATTTCCATGTTTGTTGTCCTCATTGAGTAGAGAAGCGTGATAAGATAGAGCTGAAGTATTTTCAGATGTTCCATCTTCCCAGTCCACAATGGGGGGTTTCTTGTTGAGGGTCATGCCAATTAAGCTTCCAGGTCTTCCGTCAAATATGGAGCTGTCATGTACAGAGAAACCAGAACCCCCTCCGTGTTTAGTGGAACAACAATTCTTATTCAGTGGAACAGTGGTGTCTGCTGACGCATACATGCCCACAGGATTTGCACTAGGAATTTCATATAGCTGTCCCATTGTCTTGCTGCCTTTGTGGCAACGTTTATACTCACAATCATCTCTTGAAAAAGTCTCATGCTCAATAAGAGAAGCTGTCAAACTGTATAAGCCAGCTGCTTCATTTTGCTCCAACCTCTTATCAACCAAATTTACATCCTTAGACAACAAACTGCCTGACGATAAATCAGGCTTGGAATTGTAAAGATTAGAAGTTAGGGCTTCTGTAAAGATCACACCTTCCTTGTCTAACTCTTTATCATTATTAGTTTCACAATGGCCCATGGCAGTTGCAGAATTTTGCTTGTCAGACATATAGAGACATTGTAATTCTTTCTTTCTTGTATCCACTGGAGAGCGATGAGTACTAACCTGCAACGCACTATCCCTGGATACAAAGGGTACAGCTATGTATGAGTGACAACTTGGATGAAAAGATTTAAAATCATGAACCTCTGATAATACTGTTTGTTTATCAGTAACTGAAGGTCCAAAACTGGCAAACCCAAGAGGTTTTTTGTCATGCTCATCATCATGTAATGCAAGTATGCCCAATTTATTTGGCAAGATTACATTTTCTTGTTCATACTCTCCTCCTGAATGAACTTTTTTAACCCCAAAATTATCACAATCCTGCTGAGCAATTCGGTGGCATCTCTTTCTTCTCATTAAGTCTCGAACTGAGCATCCAACTAAGTCACCTACTTCACAAACATCTGCATCCAAAGTTTTCAATAGAACATCAGAATGTTTTTCCCCCTCATTTCTGATGATGGACATAGTGTCACAATTTTTATCTTGACCAATACAGGCATCAGCTGTATTGGACCCAACAGCTTCTAAGTCATCATTCCTCTTTTGGGTCATGGAGAAAGGTAAAGAGCCCCATAATGACTTCTTCCTTTTGCGCTTACTAGTGAAATGTGTGCCAGTTGTCTGCAATACCTGGTCTTGAAAATAACTTTTGGAATCCTCTTTCATCCCTATCTTTGATAAATTTCCAGAAGATCTGGAAGAAGATGAGACCAAACCATCTGCATCAGGAATCTCTGACAAAGTTTGATTATGATTCCTGCAACCGATAGAATGAAAAGTTCTCTCCTTGAAACCCTCCATGTCATCTAAATCCTCAATTGAATCAAGAATGTCCTGACACTCTTTTTGCGACTCACTCTCATAATCCATATTTGCTTTCTCCAGCACCTGATCAATTGTTGTTGCAGGCAAAAGTGGACTTAGAATTGTCTCATGAATAAGTTCATCATCAGAGTTTATATCTTCAGCAGCCTGAGAAGTGACAAGCCACTTTAGAAGGCTCAAAGCTTCAGCATCTGCAGTCTGGAAACAAATGAATTTTAGAAAACCTGAAGCAGTCCTCTAATATGTGCAGCCAAAACGGAAGACAACAACTGTATCATCATTTATGATAATAAGATTAAGACCCTATGAAATAAGACTACAATTAGAAAGGACATGCTAACGAGGACAACTACCTTTGCATCCAATGTTCCAATTGTTTCAGAAGATTGTAGGTCACTGACAGACAATAATTCTGGGCATGCATCTTTCCTTTCCACAGGAGTCGTGTCCAACTGATCTTCAAATGGAGAACCCAATAGTGATGAAGACCCAATAGTGTCTCTTTCTGTGGAACACTTTAAAGATTGTTCATTGGTATTATCAGAACTTATTTTTTCATGTTCAGCCAAATTTTCTTCATCAGTAGACATTGATGACTGCTGAAATTTTACAATGTTCCCAAATGAAGGTAGGCCTTCAGATTTACCATAAAACTCTTTAAGTTTTCTCTCAAACTCAAGATCATGTAACAGTGTTTTCAAAACATCCTCAGCAAGTGGTTTTCCCGGATCAGGTGGTTTAGCTATCTCATGCAACCCACTCCTTTCATACTCTTCCTGTGTCACCAGAATTAAAGTTTAAGAAAGGAGAAGCCAGATAATATAAGAGTCCATTTATTGCATATAAAAGAGCAATTTGACAGACAGCTGGCAAACCTCCCAAATGGGTATAAGTGATTGCACCATTTTCATATCTGAACAAGTTTGTGAGAGGGATGTATATGTTTTAAATTGCTGATTGAGAATCTCTGCAAACCACAAATGGTCAACAATTTTGCTAATGAAATTATGAACAAAATAAGTTAAGGGGCATGACTATAAATCAAACAAACCATCTATAGTAGTATCTCCCTCAAGTTCACAAATGCTTTGGCGTTTAATGTGGTAAATGCCTTGCTCCGATGACACCTCAAATTCACTAGAAAACTGCCACATCCAATCACCTGGAATGGTAGAAGATATCCAAACTGGAGAATCCAAAGACTCATCACCACTCAAACCTGCCTAATGAAAATGACCATTGCGTCACATAAAATTATTTAAAGAAGATGACCATTATTAATACATTCCAAGATACCCCAGAAGCATATTGCATGGAAAAAGACACAAAGATAACCTGAAAATCAGTAGACATGCAAGTGAAATTTTCCATCTCCAGTCCATGTTGCCAATTCCTGATAAATTTTCTGAGTGTACAAACATCAGGTACTGGATGACGGAACTTCATTTTTGATAAATGCACATGACCCATTCCATACAAGTTGTAGTCAATCTGTAAATAAGAGAAGCTCAAACAATATACAGAGAACTCTCAAATATGAAGAAATTCAACATGATGATGCCTGACAATCCCTTAAATAAGTAATTTCTCAGTATGCAATGAAAGTTTTACAAGTGTAACTAAGCAAGAATAATAACTAAAGGAAGAAAATGCATAACCTTTTTTTTGTCAAACAGAATATATAAAGCTGCCTCACGGACTAAAGCAACATTGAATGATTGGCCTAGTTGGCAAGTGAGTGTGCTTCCCACATTGTAGAACAAGGTTTGAATCCACAAGGAAACATTTCCCTTGCAAATCCCATAGTCCCTATATAAATGGCTTGCCTTTGAGCATAGTTGTTAAAGGCATGCCTAAGGCGAAGGAGGCTCAAGCCTTAGCACCTCTACAGTTAAAAGGCAGGTAAAACTACAAAGAGGTGCACGCCTTGGACCAGAAGCAAAGCACAACTAAGGCATGCCTTAATGATGTCTAGGTATTCTTTTTTTTTTTTTTAATCTAATTTCATCCACACCTAGCATAAAGGAAAAGGCTTTTTTCTCTCCTATCACTGAAGCTATCTCCAAACGAAAAGGGGGAAAAAAGAAGAACAAACAAAGTAGAAGAAGAGTGGAAGAGAAGATTGAAATCTGTTGCTCCCTCCACCCACTTGGGTTTTCTCAATGATTTGTCTTTTAATTTTTGTCCTTCTCTGCTTTTCTAATTTCTGTCAAGAGGACGATGAAGGGGTAGGACATGAAGAAAAGAAGTTTGATGAAGAAGAAAAATGAGATACTTTTGATGAAGTGCAGTTATTTTAGAATATAGAATGGTTTTTAAGAGATTGATTTCTATAATAGTTTAGTTTTATTTTATTTGGATTATAAAAATATTTTATGCATTTTTTATGCTTATGAATGTTTTGCAGATTGGTAATTTTCAGAAGTCTGGTTAAATAGAGCAATATGATTCTATTTTTAATTTTTTTATTAAATTTTATTTTATTGCAATTTGCACCTCACCTCATTTAGGCGCGACTGTTCCTTGAGCCTAGGCCCTAAGATCCCTTTGTACCTAAGTGCGCCTTGCCCCTTTAATAACTATGCTTTGAGCAAACTAGGAAGGTGGACTTTATTACAAGTGCAAAATTTGGCTTGTAATACCTCCTTGCCACAATAAAAATATAATTAAAAAATACAAGCATATGTCAATTGATGAACATGTCTGGTAATTATTCTACAGTTCTTCCTAATAGCTGCAAAGGATCAAGAAAAGAAGGGTCGATAAAGAAAGTCATGAATGAAGGTGATCAAATGCCATCAGCAAATTTATGAGCACTGGAAAATGACCACCTAGGACATGATGATACAACTAATGTTTATATGATGTCAGTATTAACTAGTTTTCAATTTATGGATATATAGTCTTATTCTTATGATAAAATAATGTCCTTTAATAATTCCAGATTATTTTTCATTTACCAGAAATTGGAGAATGAAAGGAATATGAGATTCATAAGGCTGCAAGCTTTTATCAAGAACTGCCCCTTCCTGGAGAAAAAAAAAGGTAGTATTATGGTAAAATATTCACTGCACATCAACATAAAATTGCAAATGAAATAAATGCCACCATAACCATGCACCATGGGCAGGTTCAAGAATGGTACCAGAAGAAGTTTGGCAGCACGAGAGACATCATGAGGATTATAGATGAGATTTTGTCAAGGTGTTCAATAATTCAAATCCAGAGTACTATAGAAATGAAAGAAATACAAGAAAACATAAATAAAAAAATATAAAAAATATGGATACAGGTATATCTTGACAAACAACTCTTCTGATGAGTGGTATCCGTAAAATTTCCTTGCTCGCACAAGACTGCAGCCATGCACATGTTGTCTTTTTGAACCAGCATTACCTTTAAGCTGTGAGTTTAAACCAAAGCACTCTAGTGTCACATATAAAGTCTTAGCCATGAAAACCAAAAACAAACCAAATTAGAGAATGGAACTGAAAATTAGAATTAACCACACATACCTTTAAGGCTTTCTCAAGGGCAAGAGAAATTGCATTTGTGTAGGAATCTCCTGTTAGATTGAAGAAATCAAAGGGGGAAAATCTATTTTCAAGTATCACTTGTGCAACTCAACTCAACTCAACTAAGCCTTTAATGCTAAAACCTATTGCTAATGTAACTATACCTTCTTGATCTGGATGAAGTGGTATATCTGAACAGGGGACATACAAATATGGAAAAGCCTACAAGAGCAATATAGACAACTTAGCTCAAAAGAAGTATGTAAAGAAAAAAATAAAGTAATCAGGAAGAGAAGAGCGCCACTAATATAAAACTAAACACTCAAGCCCATTACTATAACCAGTGTCTTACATGGATCAAAGTCAGACCCTGTAAATACTCAACTCAAAACTCCCTAAATATATAAGAGAAAATTTTAATCCACAAAATGCATATTTGTAGCGATGTTACACTCGAGCTTTGAAAAGGCTGCCTGATGGCCGATGATGCTTTTAAGAATTAAAAGCAAGAAATGCATTGTTTTGCCACAAAATCAAAATGTGTCCCAAATTACAAATAAATAGCAGCTGAAATAAACTAGTAATCCAAGTTTGATGCAAATAATTACAAATACATTATCAGAGTACAGCAACAATCTTACCCTATGAACATGCAAGCAAGTCTTCTGACCAGCAGGTGTTGAGCCATAAGCCCTTATAACAGGAACCTCGTTGACCTTCCCACCTTCAAAGTTCAAGAAATACGTTAGATACTCCAGTCCCGCAAGAGTAACAGGTTTAACAGTAGAAACCCATGCCTAAATTTGTTTACAGGGAAAATGAAAATATCAAACTAATTATTTGCAAAACCGCAACTAAACTAATGATGATGCGAAAGCAACATAATCGCAACAACCCAGAGATATTCACTAGTTCCTGCAATTATAATCAGGGTTCACTCGTACCTTGAAAGCTACTGTAACAAATATCGAAGTTAGGTATCGGCGGTGCCATGTAGTAATCGATCGACACAATTCGGACGCTGAAAATTTTCGAATTCTCCATTGATTTTTTTCCCTCGATTTTACTGACCTTAAATATAAATATCTTTATTTGAGGAAAGAAATGGAGAAAAGAAACTTTGAATTCTGGAGTTGCAGAGACTGAGAGCTTTCATTTGGCGCCAGGTTCAGTTTTCGGGGGGTTTTATAGCGACGAAGCCGCCCATTAGCTTCTACTGTACTCTTTTTATTGATTTGACATCTGAGACCTTGTGCGTTTTATCTAGATATGACATGTCGTTTTATTCTTAAAAAAATTGTTTTAAAGCCACTGGACGAACAGAATACGGTCCTAAGTTCCCGCTTGAGAGATTGCATAATACATTATTTATGAATTTTATTACCTTCTCAGTTACAGAGCATGACAGACACTTGCATGCTGAGAAGGTTGGAGCTTTCTACGTAAAAATGCATTGATATTAAACAAGAACAGAAAATCTCCTACAAAGAAGCTTTAGATCGAAACACTATTGGGAATTCCCCGGCCAGTAAGTCCGACATCACTGCTAGGAAATAACAAAGTATATGGCATCATAACTGGTCCAACACGGTTCTTCAGTTCCTTATCTCTGTTCATCTCTATAATCCTCTCCTCAATTTTTTCCAGCCTCTTTCCAAATTCTTTAAAAGCCTCTAATGGTTTATCGTCTGTTGTCCATTCAGGTGTGTCTCGCTGCCCAAGATACACTTCATCTGATGAATGCCTTGACAATATTTCTATGAGGGAAATGCCAACAACAGTCTGCAGCTGGGCACTGACTGTTTTAAAGAAAGCCTTGTCTGGGTTCGTTTTAAGCTCCTCATATTCTAGAGTGCCTTTTTCAGGCATGAACCTGCGGCTTATGCTTGGACGATTGGGGAGGTAACCTCCATAAGGGTATTGCCCAAAGTTGATTGCTGCATGGAGAGCAGATGCAACCCATATAATTATGGTGCAGGATTGTATCAGCTCTTCTCTTGTCCGCATCTTAGGCCACCAGGGCTCATTTTTCTTGTCGCCATGGCCTACCTCGCGAAGTTCCTTCCACCATGACTGGAGTTCAGGATCTTTAGTGACCATGTCATCTGTCTCATAGTAAAAGGAGCAATAGTCTTTCACCCATTCTCTGATTGATGACCATATCTCAAGCCCATCAACAGCATAGGGGTAGTCTTTCACCAGTAAGCGTAGACCGTGTGGAGAATTAGGATCTTCAACTGCCATTCCTCTGAATACAACAAAGAGGTAACATGTGACATGAAGTAGAATGTTAATGACCAATTACTAGTGGACTGAGATTAATTTACCTCTTCTTTAGATCCTCAGGAAGTGCTTGCTCTCTGAAATTCCAGCTTTTGTAAGCCATGGATGTCAATTCCATGGCATATTTTGCAGGAAACACAGTAAACTCCAACAATCCACCAGCATTAATAAGTGTCTGTCTAGCAACTGCATTTATGTTCATTGTGTCACGGAAGTGAGGGAGCAGAAGTTTGTATATCGGATGAAGCACACTTAGATGCCTATTTGTTGCAATCACAAATGGCTCAATTGCTGCATGTGTATGCAACCTGTGAAGAAAATACAAATAATTAGAATTAATCTCAATTCATCAATTAAATATCTTTTCTTCTAAATTTCTAATAGTCTAATTTTGTTTGACAGATTTCATACCAGTGGCTAATAAGTTGGTGAATGCCAGAGTCAATTACAGCCACATAAGCTTTAGCCAATTGCCAAATAGAACTTTCAACACCATTTTCAGCTGGTATGTAAACTTTGCTAATAGCTCCGAATTGATCTCCCTCAGGATGAGGCAAGCTTAATTCAATTGCAATAGGCTTCAGAGTACCATCACCTTTCAAGAAAAGTAGGGTCCTTGTTGCATATGTCTTTGTGGAAGTAGCATTTATCCTCCTCAGATATGGCATCACTGTATCATGGTGGTCTAATATGTATAACTTGTTGTTCTTGATTGCCTTCATCACCATTAACACAGAAAATGTTTTAGATTATATTGGTTTATGGTAGTTGATTAAATTCAACTAATCCCAACCATGAACATCCAATGATTTTGATCCTAAACTCAATTCAATTGTCAAAGAATCGCATTGAGGAACATTACCTCATCTACGGGCAATCCATCCAGGCTATTCTTTATGTCTCCTTCAGTTATTTTACTGTTTTGATCACCATATAGTTTGCTGTCTAGCTTGCTTTTTGGAGGGAATTCCTGCAGTTAAATTTAGTAGCAGACACGAGCTCAATAAAAAAAACCAGCATACTCTCTCTTTAACTGTCGAAGTTGGAAGGAAACAAAGGAGATTTGACATCCATTATAAATTTCCAAAGTAAATACTGCACAAGTCAACCTTCTTTGCAAACAATAAGGGTAAAGAGCTTCAATGTACCTTGAGACAACGAATGATGACAGGGTTTACACCAGCCAGCATTTCTCTGCCAAATTCTTCATCAGTCCTCCATGCCGTCTTACTCTCTGCTCCAATTATTAGACCATCACAATTGAATGGCAGGAGAAACAGTTCAGCAAAATATATTCTGAAAAATGTCAGTTGGGCTTCACTGTTAAAGATAATAATACCTTTAATTACTTGAGGCACTGGAAATTTGAAAAGCCTCTCTCCATCTGTTCGGAAAATTTCCTTAAGCATCTCCAGTGGAATGTTTTTCCTTATATTATCCAGTAAGGGGCCATCAGGGAGCTCAATCCCTCCCTCATAGAGCTTTAATACATCGTCAATAGAGTCAAATTCATTTGGGGTGCTGTCAAATAGGGCTTCTAGTTCAGGTTTAATAAATTGAGCTATAGATTTCAGTGCATAAGCAAGGAAGTCAGCCATCTTCAGGTGACCAAATCGTTCATCTCTTGGAACATATATGTTCAAGCTCATCAGAAGCGGCAGCCTGCTTTCATAGTTGAGATCTGCTCACAATAACCAGAAAACAGTATCAAGATCTTATCTTCAACGAGAACATATATATTACTTGGAGTAATTCTCAGTAGACAAAATACCTGATTTTGCTGGTGCTCTGCCAGTTCTTCCCCTGCGAGGATAAGGGTACTCTGCAGATCCTCCAAGAATTGGGCGGACATACTTTGGGCCCTTATCAGGCTCTCCCAAATCATTATAGAAAGCATAATCATAGACACGATCCCATTCCTGAAGTTCTCCTTTTCCATCTCCTCTCAAGTTCTCGAGTTCTTCCTCCCTGTATTTGCGCATTGGCATTGGTGTCTCTTGTGGCAGATACGTCTATACAATCACAAAAAAACTCATCATCAGCTCAGCAAGCTTCTGTCTTAGCCAGCTAAGTTAATACAATATATGATAGTAGCTTACCTTGTTTGCAAAGAAAATTCGATCTTTCTTGTAGCGTTTGGCAGGGTAAACCCATGAGTTGCAGACAAAATGGATTCGACCTTGGCCAGGAACATCTTCAAGGGTGAGAGTTTTCAGGTAAAATTCACTGTGATGATTGTTTCTTATGATGAATGCCCCTGGAACTGCAATCTCATCATCCCAATCAAAGGTAACTTTGAATGCTGAGTCTCCTGCTGTTAAGGGAGCTTTTGAAGTAATCCAATCTTCCAAATTTGCAGGCTTTCCTACTTTCCCTCGCATGCCATTCTCTACAAAGGCATGCAAATATCCCCATTAGTAGTGGTGTCAATCACCATTGATACATCTAGACTATTGATTCATATGAGTTATATTATTTAATATTTAATACAAGCGAGATTCACATAAATTAATAGTCTAAATGCATTAGCCCGTGGCCTTTTCTTTGACCGAAAAACCAAATTAGATCGATTAAGATCAGTCTACAATAATTAATTTGCAGGTCAATCAAGAATCTTATCAACCAGGAAGCTACAAAAAAATTTTGACAACTACTGTCTTACTTTCTGAGCTAAACTAAGACATAAGTTCTTATTTGTTAACTAAATGCTAATTAATCTTGAATTTGAATAGAGATGTTTTAAAAAATATATATATATTGAATAGAGAGTTTCCTGACCTATTAATTTTTCAATAAAAATAAAACAGTTTCTGGCATTGACTCTTGTTGAGGCACCTGCAACTTGGTGGGCCTCATCAGACATTCTTGAATCCTTTTTCTATTCCCTATTCCCATTAGTAAAGAAGGAAGTCTTAACAACATATGGCTGTGACTTTTGTGACTGTGGTTAACGATGAAGCTGAATTGGTTTATTCTCTGTTTTTCTTGAGATTTAAAAAAAAAAAAAAAAAATCTTTACTTTTACTTTCTTTTCTTCAATTCCAAACATGACTTAACTTGGTTTTCTCATACCTAGTAAATTGTAGCCAAGTTGTTCGATCATATCCTAGGTGATCAGTACAGAAACAAGTAAAATAAGGAACTAATGAAGCACATGAAAAACTCTATAATAGCAACTAATAAGAAAAGAAAATAATCCAAGGAGTGGGCATCAGATATTCGAATCTTGATTTCACTCTAGATTATACCCACCCTTTCCCTCCTCTCAACTTCTTGGAAGAAGAAAGAAGCTAAAGGAAAAAAAGAAAATCAACTCACCTCCAGCTTCAGGCTCATCACTGCAGTTAACAGCACTAATGAGTCGCAGAGAGACTCCGCGGCCAAACAACTCATGAAGATGATCAAGAACAGAAGCAGGGAAGTCATTGAAGTCCAAAACATTCTTTTTCATCAACACAACAGTGCCTTTGATCTTCTTACACTCACCACTCACACATTTCATCTCCTTATTAACATTACAACTGTCACCAGTAATGGTATCCACTATGTTCTGAAACATGATAACCCCTTTAGCTTCAGGAGCTAAACAAAGAACTTAATAACGGGGAAGAAGTGGGTATTGCAAATTGTATATTGGGTTTTTGATGGATGTGGCACAAGGATTATGGCTTGTATTTATAGAGGAAAAAAGAAATAAAAATATATATGGATTATGCAAAAAACCAAGACCTTGTGTTCTGAGTAAGAAGCTTTTACTTGATCACTTTGGAGTAGCTTCCTTATCATTTCCTTGGAATGATTAACCATTTAGGGATGCAGATGCTAGACGACTTTGAACTCCACCGACCCTTTTCTAAGGCGCGTGTAGATACGCCCATACATGTTTTTTCAACTTTTGCTAAGGCCTGAGAGGACTCCTTCTAGTGCTTTGCACTGTTGTGGCTTGCCATGATTATTCCTGCCATTTTCTTTTTTATTAATTTATGTAATTTTTTTTGCAAAAAGTTTATGTAATAATTATTATTGCGTAGAAAAAAATATTATTGTTAAGATTTCAATTGGAAAAATTAAAAAAAAATTATATATTTTTTAATTTTTTATAATTATATCTATATTAAAAAAAATTTATACTAATTTTATAACTTTTAACTCTTATTAATTATATTCTAACATTAGCATGTAACATAATATTTGACTCGGCATCTTTGATAGTAAAATAACGAGGATAATTGTAAAAAAAAAAATTTATTTTTACAATTATCCCATTTCAATTCAAGATTTCTAAATGTCCCACCTTTTTTATTAGATAAAGATACTCCAATTATATTTTTAATTTAATTTAATAAAACATGAATAAAAAAACAACTAATTAAAGTTAGCAATTGTAAATGCTATTAAGAATTTATTTGATATTATTATTTAATTTATTATTGAAGATGTAATCTTAAATATATTAATTAAAAGTTATTAAAAACTAATATTAAACTTAAGTTTAATATTTTTTTAACCATAATAACTTAATAAATAAATTTTTAAAATATTTTTATAATATCATTTAAAATAATGTTTTTTAATAAATTTAAACTATAGTGCTAAATATGCTTTAAGTGAATCCCATGAAAAAATAATTCTTAAGCATATAATTCAAATTAAAAGAAATTAAACCAATAGAATTTTAATAAGTAATGCAATTTATTCTTATAAGTGGAATTAGGTTCAAGGAATTAAAAGCCTTGATTGACTCTTTCTTAACTATCAAAACTTTTATTATTATTAAAAAATTACAATATATAATATTAAATTTAAATATTTTATTATTAAAAAATTTCACCTATCAAAATAAAATTCAAGAATAATTTTAATTAGTAACATTGAAATCTTCTCCAATAATAAATAATAACAATTAAATTAAATCATAATTTCAAATCAGTTGAGTTTAATTATATAGATTATTTTTTATTATTTATCTCCGTTAAATATCAAATCTATATTAATCTTTTTTAGCACTACTTTGCTCAATATCATTTTAGATCTTTCTTTTTTTATTTTTCTGTATTTTATTTTTTATGTTATACACGATTAAATAATTTTAAACAATTTTCTTTTTATTTTATTTTTAATATGTGATATTTTTTTAATAATAAAAAATTTTAAAAATTTTCAATGGTTGAAAATCTCTAAGGTTCCAATCATAAAATTTAGAACATTAAATTTATTCATGAAGAGACAGGAGTGATGGTATCAACAGCCTTCTTCTTTCCAATCCTTAAGGGCATAGTGTTGTACAAAGTCCATTTTCATGTCACCTTCTTGGAACCCCACTTTCCACTCTTTATGCAAAGTAAAAAAATAAAAAAAAATAAAAAATAAAAAATAAAAAAAAAAAAAGAAAAGAGAGAGAGAGAATATGTGCCAATATTAGGTGTCACAGGTCTGGCACATCATTTACATTATTCTTCCACTTCCCATACAATTTCTTAATTAATCACAGCATAATATAATAACACCAATTAATTAAGAATCCTAAGAAGTGAATTTATTCTTTATTCTTTTCATTTGGTTTAATTAATATTTAAATTTAAAATCTTATAATTTTATAAACAATTTCATCAATACAAAGTTGAAACTCATTTATAAATTTATTATTTATTTTATTAATTATAATTTTTCTAAAAATTAACACTTAATCCATTAATAAATACCGTTACTATATATTTATTTTTTATATAAGAATAAATTCTACTAGTGCCAGTGTTATAATGAAAATTAAAATGAAGTGAATTGATGATGGATTTTTATTAATTATAATATTATTTTTTATAATAAAAATCAAAATAAGGGCATTAAATGTTATGTCATCGTCACTGTGGAAATCATAATGAGGGGACATTAAATTTTGCAGGAGACTTGAAGTTGACATTGCCAACAAGACCTTAAATAGTATAGCTAACAATAAATGAGACCTTAGAGTTTAGGGCTACTCGTCGACCCTTAGTTTCTCTTGTAGGGAAAAAAAATTAATATATATATATATATATTATCATTGATTAATTTTAGTAAATAATGAGATCTCCCGATGGACTACGGTAATTATATTAGAAATTTATAATAAAAAGATATTAGAATATATTAAATTATTCTAAAATCTTATAAAACAGATATTTTATAGTATTTTAAGAGATTTGTTTTATTTTACAAGGTAAAATGATACTCTTTTAATATCAATATTAATAATTATAATTTTTTGGGAGGCAGAAAAAAATAACAATCCTCATTTCTTATTCATCTATTATTTTTATCTAATAATAATAATAATAATAAATATATTTTACGTTCATGTGATATAAATAAGAATTACTTAAACGAAAGAATTAACCTTCAATATCATTAATTCCAAATAATTAGCAGCTTAATTAAGCTTGGTCAATCACGTGATTTGATATTTTACCGTGCAATTGAAAAAATTATATTTTTTTTTTTTTTTAAAGAAATGTCATTGATTCATACATTCATATTAGTTCTATTATAGCATCTCGTTACCTCTCTATAATTTTTTTTTAGAATTTCTAACTTTTAATTTAATTCAAGATTATTACTAAGATAGTTCCTATCTCACTTTTTAATTTATTTTCAATAAATTAATTAGATACATTATTAATAATTTACTTTTTGTGAAGTTTTTTTTAATTGATTTCTTATATGATTGTCTTTTTCACTTTTGTGGGTATTATTTTATAAAATGTAACACTCCAAAAATTTTAAATTTTATTATTTTATAAATAATATTGATATTTTAATTTTATTTAAATTTTAAGAAATTATTTGATATTTTTCGGATTTTAAAAATTGGATTCAATTTTTTCGAAAATATAAACTTTGATGATTTTTAAAAATTAATTTAAAGGTCACGTGGTAAAACTAAAAATATATTTGGAGTTTACGAATTTTTCTGAGTTTTTTGAAATTTTTTTAAAATTTTTGGACCTCGTTTTCGGTCCCAAGGCAGAGTGAAAATTTAAAATTTTGTATCCTGAATCGAACCGGCCTAATCGAACCAGACTGGATCAGACCGGTCGAATCAGACCGGCTTTTCTTTTTCTTCCTTCTTCTTCCCCCGCGCGTCCCGACCCTCCTCTCTTCCTCTCCCGTTTTCTCTCTCCTCCCTCCTCCCCTTGCTGCGGCGCCGCCGCCTCCTCTGCCACGCCAGCTCGCCGGCGCCCATCCCCAGTCGTCCTATCCCACCGGCCGCTGCCTACAACGCCAGAAAATGGCGCTCGAAGCGACGCGACGCGCAAGCGTGCCGCTTCGTCTTCCCGGCCGAAATCTGGTCAATCCGGCCATCAATCGGATCGGGTCTTGTGTCTAAACTCATCTACTCGTCGAGAGCTTTCCATAGACACCAAGAACATCGAAATTCATTGAGCGGTTTGTCCAATTTTTGCCCGGGAAGTTTTTAGCCCATTTTGATTTTTGAGCTAGATTTCTCGCAAACCGTGAACCCCACGAGAAAACCGAGAGTACCAGAGCGCTCCACTCGTCGAGAGCTTCGCGACGATATAAATTTCAAATTTTTCCGACATCGTTTTTCGGTGGGTCCCACGGAACTTCGCAGTGTTTTTCCGAGCATTAAATGAGCTTAGAAAATTCCGTAAAATTTATGTACTAACCCCCGTGTTGTGGGCTTCGTGTAGGTATTTTCAATTCGCGAAAATTCGACAGTTGTCCGAGTCTATGAAATTCCGGCCAGACAGACCGGTTACCGGAAAAGTCTCCGAATTGGGTTGAGGTTTTGGCTACCCTACCATTGTCAGACATTCCGAGCGCGTTACCGAAGTCGGAATCGGCAAAGGTAAACCCAAACCTCTCTTTTTCGTAATTTTCTAGTGCTTAAATAGGATTAAAAATCCATAAAATATTCGTGGTAGCTCAGAAAATTATGATTCTTTTTGCAATAGCCTAGTAATATTGCTAAGGACCGCGGGACAAAGTTTTAGAATTTTTAGAGCTTATTTGGGCAATTTTTGCAAGAATGATCAATTATAAGGACTAAATTGAAATTTTACATATTGTGATGGATGATTGATTTGATGGGCCCAGGAGGGGCTGTGTGATGTAATTGAGTTGTGGATATATGGGTTGTGAATATAGAAGTGTGTTTTGAGCCCTTTTGCAGGTTGGGTAGGTCCTAGGTATAGGGGAGACTCTGCCGGATTTTCGGCACGACTTATGACGTATTTAGTCTTTTCTTGATTTGTATTGAGTCATTTGTATTAAATAATTGTAATGTAATTGTCAGGTGAGCCGGGACAGCCTTCTTCCTCCGCCACCGCCACAAGATGACCGTTGTCAAGTCTGTGAGTAAAATATTAATTTTAATTGTAATTTCGATATTATTATATGTTCAAGCATGCCCATGCATCACTTATATGCATATATTTATGTAGTTAAACTCTAGGCACGATTTATGTTGCATTCATAACTGTTAAAGTGCCATGGATGTTGTTGTGATAATTTGGAGCAGTGTGCGTGCGTCAGCGTGCGTGTGATGTGGTGTGGACTATGGATAAGACGGGTAGTCACGGCTTGAGTTCTTTGCTGGGACCCGATCCTTCGGGAGTAGTCACGGCTTGAGTTCTTCGCTGGGACCCCGATTTGATTTATTAAGCGAAAGTCCGACTTGAGTTCTTCGCTGGCACCAGGTTGGATTTAAGAGAGCTGTATAGGGGATCAGCTCCCATATATTATGATTGATATTACAGGGTGTGTGAGTGCTCCAAATTACCTTTTTGCTGTTATGATGTGAAAATATTGTTGCTGTTGCATTTTCACTCCACATGTTGTATTAGTTATAGATAGTTATAGAGATTATGGTTAAAATTGATATTTTACTCTCTGAGTCGAACGCTCAGTCCTGTTCAATATTTTTCCAGGTCACAGGAGGATATTTTTGAGGTTAACCTGCTTTTCTCCCTCGCAGGTCATTTATTAATGTCTGTACAAACCTGTTAACTCTAGAATTTCCTCATGTGTTAGAAGTATTTATGGAATTGGGTCTGTAATATAAATTTTTACTTTGGACCTGTAAACTTATTATTGTATGCATGTTTGATGGACTGGATGAGGGAGCTGAGCTCCCATTTATTTTTATGATGATTTGTGTATGTGGAGGGTGAGCTCCCGATTGACTAAGGTAATTATATTAGAAATTTATAATAATAGAATTTCTAACTTTTAATTTAATTCAAGATTATTACTAAGATAGTTCCTATCTCACTTTTTAATTTATTTTTAATAAATTAATTAGATACATTATTAATAATTTACTTTTTGTGAAGTTTTTTTTTTAATTGATTTCTTATATGATTGTCTTTTTCACTTTTGTGGGTATTATTTTATATAATATAAGAGAAATTTTTTGTTGATTTAAAATTATTTTTGATTAATTTTGGTAAATAAATGGGATATCTTAAAAGACAATGATAATTATACTAAAAAAAAACTCTACTAAACATATATTAAAATATTGAAATAATTCGAAAATCGTATGAAATGGGTACTACATAGTATTTTAAGACGAAATGGTACTATTTGATAACAATATTAAGAAATTAACATCATTGAAAAAATCATATTTTATTTTTTTTTCTTGATAGAAAAGAATAATTCTTATTTTAACTTGGCCCACAACTACAAGTCAATATTCTCAATAAATTTAATGGGGTTAGGTTAGTGTCAATTCAAGTGAAGTATGAGACAAAACATTGAATAAGGAAATGGGATCAATTTCAAATTCTTTTTGTTTTTAATAAAGTAATCGTTTGCAAATATTAAAAATAATAAAAAAAAGGACAAGTTGTGAGTCGCAATCTCACATGCTAAGAAACATGGTACGATAGACCCAAATAGAAAAGGCTAATTTGCTAGGAGTTATGGTAGTAGGATGATCCCAGTTTTTCAAAAACAACTAGCAAACTAGCTACCAACTCAATTCAACTATAATTCAAGTCATTCTTTTCCTATCAGAAAAGCTTCATGTTACTGATAAAAATATTTTTTTAAATATATTAATTAAATGATGTTAAAAATTAATTTAAAAATAAATTTAATATATTTTAACTATAAAAACTTTAAAATAATTAAATTATTTTTTAATAAAATATATTCATAGTAGGTTCATCGAAGCCTCGGACCCTCGGGTCTTTAAATTCTTTTGAAATTATTGGACAAGCAACGCCTGCTTTTCTTTAACATAATCAGAAATGACTTAGAATCCATCTAAGTCAGTGAATTGCAAAAATAATAATAATTAACTATAACAAGTCATATTCATGCATAGAATTGGTACAAATGATGGCTACACTCTATTGAGCAATTTCCACTGCACCAGAATATAGTTCAGCTTTCTAAATCTTGACCTTAATAAGAAATTAAACAACTAAATCTACCAAACTTCACAGAAATCAAATTATTAATTGCAGTTTGCAAGAGTTCTTACCTGTTTTGCAATACAATATCAATTATATTTGCATTTCTTCGTGACAAAGAACAAGAATGTGTTGAATGTTCAAACTAAGGTCCTTAATTGAATCAATCTACAAAAATAAATTAGCTTTACAATATCATCTAATCAAATAGAGTTCATCCCTGTGAATCCAAGATCATCTCATGCTTTTGCTGGTTTCAGACGTGATTTGATGTGAAAAGTTTCAAAATCTGGAGAAAAGATCTTTTATACTTAGGTTTGATTTTTCATTCACCAAAAGTTGGGATAATGAAGTTAAATAAGAACTCAGAATGGTAATTGATTTATTTAAGAAAAAAGATAGGAAGAAGAAGAAGAAGAAGAAGAAACAATATCAAGGTTTTGTGAACTCTGGAAAGATGAGTAGCGTTGCCATAATAAGTAAATTCAGACTTCCTGTGTTCTGTTTTGGAAAGAAGAACACGGCCAACAATGTCAAACCAAAGGGGTGTGGTCCAGAATAATAGTTATTTCAATGTGCAGGTGTGTACAGTGAGTATACACAAAAATTGCAGCAAAACTAAGCATATAATAGCCCAGAGACGGAACATTCTGATCAGGATAAATTCACTTTTCACTTTATAAATATAAATTCTTACTTGCAACTGAAATTCATCCATTATGCACTTCACATATACAAGTAACAGTGTAACACATTAGCTTAAGACATTGGTAAGATAAAGCAATGGAAAATGAAGCAGTTAAAGTAGGCCAAACCAAGCGAAAAATCTATTACTTGCCCTACATTTAGGGGTGAGCATACGGTTCAAACCGAACCGAAGCGAACCGAATTAAATTATAAAAATCGAACCGTAAATTTTAGAAACTGAACCGAAATGGATGAAAAATCAAATCGAACCGAACCACTCTATTTCGGTTCGGTTCGGTTTAAACCGATCGGTTTGATTTTTTATTGATTTTTTAATTTAGACTTGATTTTCAAGTTATTTGGTATAATTTTAACTTTGGTTTGAACCTAATAACCATTAATCAATGAAATTAAACAATTAATATATACAAAATTAAATATAATTCATAAATTTTTCATAAAAATAAATCAATTCAAAAATCAATTCTGTTCGATTTAGTTTAATTTGACTATATAAATTACTATTCAGTTCAGTTCGATTTAACCGATTTTTTTCTCTTTAAAACCGAACCGAAATAACCAAAATTTTTTATAATGTAAAACCGAACCGAACCGATTTAATTTTAAAATCAAACCGATTGAACCGAATTGACTCGATTCGATTTTTCGATTTGAACCGAATTCTGCTCGGCCCTACCTACATTGCAAAAGAAAGAGACTCACAACTACTGAATCAAAGAGTAATTCCCATAGGGGACATGAATATGAATATATTAAGGCTTGCACTTTGCTTACACAACAAGATGTTCTTGAGGAGAAATGAAGTGTGAAAACTCCAAACCAGAGTGATAATTCTTTATGTTTCTCTATGTTCAATTTATCATCAACTTCAGATTTCTAACTTGCCCAACCCTGCTTGCCCCTCCCACTTAGGTCTGCAGAGAGCTCTCTGATAGCAGCCCGGGAGTCACCATTTGAATTACACTAGTATTGAGCAGTCCCATCATCAACTTGCTTGCTTCTATTTAATGAGTAAAAAACCCTTCTCTTTCCTTAATAAGAGGTTGCCCAGTTTGACAAATAACCTAGCTTTCTGTCAGGTACACCCTCAAGATACAACACTGTTACTTCCCTTTTTGCATAGGTATCCAGCTCTATGTAGCATGTGTCATTCATGAGATCGTCTGGATTGCTTATAGGGATTAGTAACCTCTCCCTTGAATACGTACCATGGTCACTCATCATAATATTAAGCTTGCCATGAATGAAATATAAAGAACTTCCATATTCTTAAAAGAAAATAAAAAAAATAAAATCGTTCAGGAAAATTAGCTTTCAGTTGAAGAAGGTTGTGGTTGGGGTGTGTGGGGAGGAAGAGAACTCTAAGATCAAACTTTCAATTTCGTCCCTGCCCAACACCCCTCATGGTAGTGCTAATTTTTCCTCTCCCAAACTCTAAATACAGCTTGGACTGGGATTTAAGCCAATCTTGAAACCTCTTTTCCTTTTTTTTTTTTTTTCAAATAACCTCTTTTCCATGTTCATCAGCTATGCAGAAAAATCTTTGAATTACTTTACAGAAAAGCAAGCAATACATCTAGAGGAGTTAATCACAAGCTACCTACTTTATGCTTCAACTGAACAAATGGTTTCAGTACTCTCACCGTAATTAGAAGGTGCGCTATAAATTCTCTGAGTCATTACACAAGCCACTATGCAGCCTAGTCCTTCCTACCCCTGGAAGCCTCATAAATCATTGAATTAACAAGGCACTAAAGCCAACAATCCAAAAGTTTAGCTAAATCTACCAAATAAGTAGCACCAAAAGGTTTCTTACCATTCTAACCTAGGTTCATCACATCTTGTTAGTTCACTGCTTCTAGAAAAAAAAAATCGACTTTGCTGCTTGATATCTATATCATCCCATTGGACACGGTTTTATCCGAACAGAGAAAACCCTGTAGAATGAGGTCCAAATTATAAATCACAATCAGTAAGGTCTCACATACCATGGACAACCTACACAACTGTTGATAGCAACTCTCATTCTGTTATTTGTGTTGGCTACCCAAGCACACCCATTAACACATTTATCCATCCTCAGCAACCCTTAGCATGGCATCCTTTGCTCTCACAAAGTATCAAAGATTTGAAGAAAAAAACAAGGTAACAGTGATGAGCTCCACCAACTAGCCAACGATTATTATCTCACCAATCACCTCTCTTAAACCAAAGCAAGAAAATGCCTTTCTAACTTCTCTTCAAGTCCTCAACTAACAGCTGTAGAAATGAGCTCCTCAAGCTTAGGGTTACTGATTTTCACATCTCACCCAACTTCACAACCCCTCATTCACCAATTTTGAGGAAGATATTAGTTTTTTCTTAACAGAAATCAATGCTTGACACCAAAGAAAATTAAAAATAAGCTAACAGCTGAAAAAACACAAATGTTAGCAATTTCAATCAACCATATGAAAGTAGCAAAAAAAGCAAAGAACTTGAAATTGTACAATGCTTGAACCGAACACTTGACTGCAAGACTAGCAACTGTATCCCCTCTTACAATCTTATGCGAAATAGCGAACTTCCAGATTCCATTATCTCTCCAGAAACTTCCAGACACGGGCTTCCCTAGTACTTCCTTCAATTTCCACGGATTCATAAACGCGCTCCTCACAATCCCACCGTCCGAAGCCACCGAGTTCCACACCCTGCAAACGCAGCTCGCCCGCGCCAAGTCTGCCACCGAAAGCTTCTCGAAGATTAGCTGGAGTGTGTCCCGGCACGTGAGCGCCGAGAAGAGATGGTGATTGCGGTCTCAACAGATATGTCGGTAGAAGATTCCGGTGGGTTGAGGTGCCGCGTGAGGATCCAGTCGTCGTCGCCAAAGCAGCCCATCGTTTTACAGAGAGAAGAGGGAGATATGGGGGATATTAAAGTAACAGGAATTGGATGGTCGTTTTAAGACTGGGCTTTATCCTTTTACCATTATATTTTGCCCATAGGGATTATTCATTTGATATCATTTCGAACTTCGCCTTCGTGATGGTGTTTGTGGCTGTGGCTATGTTAATATCAAGTGGGAAGGAGCATCCCAGTATGCCCTTGAGGCTATGAAATTATTAGGTATGTGTTGCCAGGGGAAAGTTGTAGCTTATGGGTTTTGATTTTTTTTTCTTTTCCTCTTGAGAGAGTTGAGACTTAGATGGCTCTACAAACTTAAGTGATATGCTTTTAATCCCTGAATAAACCAAATTAAGCGGCTATGGCTTTGTTAATGTTGTTTGCTTATACGCCAAAAATGTTAAAGAAAGAAATTGCACACGTAAAATCTTCAAGAGCATCTTTGGTATTATAAAATCCAGCCATAGCAAAGGAATTTGGTACAATAATGCATATTAGGGAAGTACACACAAAAGATATGGCACATAATGGGAGTAATGCCATGTTTAGATTCAACCTCTAATTGGTGACTACTAAGCACTCTCTGAGAGTCTTGGTGCAGTGAAGGCAATAGATCAAGTGCCCCATCCATGGCCAAGTCCATATGCGTCCATGTATCCCGCTGCATGAGCATGACCGTGATGGTGATCATGGCCACCATGACCATGATGATGGTGATGGTGATGGTCACCGTCTTTTGCTTCATCCAACATTTTCTGGATATGCTCTGGTATAGGTTCTTCTTCACCTTTCCTAATTGATTTTGGTAAAGAGGATACAAACTTTACAATATTCTCAGCTAGCTTATCTGCAGCATCTTCCTGAACTCATCAAGACAAGAAACATAACTGAATTGCAATTCAAATGCAGGGATTGCAATATTTCATCCATGTGGCAATCAGGAAAAACAAAGGAAACCTTATGAATAATTCAATAACATAGTTGCCTATTAAATATGCTTTAGATTTCAATTGCTGACATAAATGAATTGGTGAGAGAAGGCAGAAAATTAAGCTAAGGACAAGAGTTACTAGAATGATGCCCTCTACTTCGCTCAATGGAGAAGAAACAAATAGCCTACCTTGATCTCAAGGGGGAGGGGGCGTCAGTTTAACAAAAGATAATCTCAATTCCTTGGGAAGCTTTGATCCCCAGGAGAGCTTAATATGACCGTATATACAAACTCATGAAAAGCAACTGAGCTGATGCATGTTCTTATCTTCACACTGTTCCAGTTAAAGCAAGGCAGTTAGTTCTTTCTCTCCAACATATTGGGTCAAGTGGCTTGATTTGACTATTATTCTTCAAGATGGTTATGGTGAAGATTCAAAAGTAAAGGGGGAAAGGTGAAAGAAAACTTGTAGGTTCAGAACAAAAAGGGGCATTAAGAAGATTGGTGAGGATGAACTCCAAGAGGATAAAGAATAGGTTTCAAGGTTAGATTAGCATTTTTCTGTCATTAGTCAACAGCAAAACAGTATATGCCCCATGCACAGATACATAAACATGAATAGACTTCACTCTCTCAACCAATGACGATCTTTGACAAACAAAGCCCAGTTATATCTTTTCATGATAAATCCATTGCTTAAATCTCATGTTTCAGTTGATCCATTACATCAAGTCTATTCTTTTCATGATAAAATAGGGTAAATCTTACAGCAAGCTTTAGACCATTTTGGGACAATCTCATTATAACTCTAGAAGGTCTTCCATTGATCAAATATTTTTAGAGGCACATTCATAGTCTGCAACTGGCTATTTAGTATTGACATATAAACTGCTATGAGATCATCAACTATGGAGAAGATAATTCAAGTGAACAAGTAAATAAATAATAACACCTAGAACCTGGAACAAACTGATGCTGTCATGCATATACAACTTTTTCAATTCAGAGATAAATTTTGCCCATTAGAAGATATCAAGTAGTTTTGTCATTGAAGTTGACTTCAAATATAGGAGGTGCCATAATCCCAATACCAAACACTCTATTCCCACTTACTAATTAGTCACAGCTGATTCAAGAATCAGTTGCGCTCAACAGTTAAAATTTATGATCACAGGGTTATATGGTACATGTGCAAGTTTACAATCTGTCAAACCAGTCAAAGATCTAATTATGATCTACACTCAATCAAAATCAATTTATAAAGCATCATTCGAGAGAATCCGTAAAACAAATCCAAATGCAGCTCAGAGTTTGGAATTTGTAATCAACATACGCATTTAAAAGAAAAATTGAAAAAAGGGAGTATATATGATTATGATAAATCCTCACCTGAGGCCACCGCCCACTGGAGTGAGAAACAAATATTGCATGTGGAAGTGCCTCAGCTACCCTGCGCCCCTCCTCACTCCACTCGTTGGACCAACTGTTAGACCACATCACCTGCATTGGCATTTCCTTTATCCCGTCCAAACCACCCCATTCTGCTATACTAAAGCTAGAATTCAACTTCTTTCCCGTATCCACAACTGCTCTCCTCCCATCCCTTCCTTTCAGAATCACTCTATGTGCCTCCAAATCCAAACCACCAATCCCCCTAGAACAACACAAGTGAATCAATCTCTCATATGCAAAATTTGATCCCAAAACAATCTCTCTAATTACTGGCATTTTCAAAACCCACAAAGGCAAAGCTGGTCTTGACCCAATATCTACAAGAGTGATGCTTCTAACCAAATTTGAGTTCTCCAAAACCCAATTTGCCACCATTCCTAAGCTTGAATCATGCAAAACCAAATGCACAGGGGCTAACCCCATTGTTTCAATCACTTGTTCCAAAATTCTGCCCATTTCTTCACTGCCCAATGCAATAGGCTTAACCACACTCTTTAATTTATTATAATGAGCCACAATTTCCTGATGAGGAACCTCACCTGTTTCAACCATGTTATCAAAAACCCAAAACAGACCCTTCTCTTTAATCAAACCATACGCATCCAATAACCTCTCCAAAATCCCATTTCCTCTCTCCTCAGACACCTCTACTGACTTATCAGAGAATCCATTCCCAGGCAAATCAAACACAACTCCATGAATCTCTTTTGAGCCCAAAAAGTCAATCACTTTCCTAAACGAAAAAGAACTGAGACCCAAGCCATGAATAATCAGTACCTTCTCAGTCACATAACCCTTGCTCCTGCTTTCCACTGCGAAAATCTCGGTAGGTGGTAGGTTCTGGGCTAGCTGGACTTTAATGGTACGTCCTTTAGAGTAGTGTTGGCGCAGAGGGGTCGGAAGGGAAAGGAAAAAGGATCTGGGGTCTGAAGAGGAAGAGGCAGAAGAGAGAATGACAGTTGCGAGAGTGATTAGAGAGACTGAAAGAGTGAAGTAAAACCAGAAAATGAATGGATTATTTCGTGCTTGTGTGTGGGGTTCTGGTTTGGGTTTTGGATTTTTGGGCGGCAAAGTTGGTTCCTTTTTAACTTTTCGAGGCTGTGGCTCTGGTTCTTCAGTGATTATTGCCATTGGAGCGGAGGAACTGCAAAATACTGGGAAGATTTTCGAACAAAAGATCTATGTACTAAAAGATCTCAGTCCGCAGAGAGATGGATGACGTGTCGAAAACTTTTCAAGAGTTTCAAAACGACATCGTATGATTAAAAAAAATCCTCCTTGTCCTTGAAACGCCGTCGTTTGGAACACTTGTTTCTTTAAAAGTAGTGAACTTCATTGCTCTAGGACAGGCCTTATCACCTTCTTCTTCTTCTTCTTTTTCGTCTTCTTCTTCTTCTTGTCTCTGATATCTCTGTGGAATTCGCTGCTATACACTCGCTGGAATCGCCAATGATGCAGCCGCTCTCCTTCTCAGCGTCCCTTACTCAATCTTCTCGATCTCTCTACTATCGATTCCTCTCTAGCTCACTTCCTACGTCCTTTTTCCCGAATATCAGAACTCAACCCAAATTCTACTCTAATTTCTCCAAATGCCCTCTTTTAATAAAAGGTTGTAGTTCTATCACAGCCAAGCCTTCTTCGCAAATTCGCAGGAATATCACCCATAAATCCGAACCGGACGAGAAGCTCCGTGCCCTCCGTGAGCTGTTCTCCAAGCCTGGGGTTGGCATCGACGCGTATATTATACCTTCTCAGGATGCTCACCAGGTTCATTTCTCAGCTGGGTTTTCGCCTATTTGGTGCAATTTTGCCTGATAATGACTTGTCTGCTCCTTTGTGTGTGATAATTTGGTGCATCTTGTAGCGTTTGCTTTGGAACTATGAGCTTTATTGGTTTCTAATCCTTTAAATTTTATTTTGTTTGGTCTATCCTTATTTGAATTGAAATGGTTGGCGTTGTTTTCAAGCATTTGTTTAGAGGTTTTTTTTTTTAATTTTTTTTTATTGATGGGTTCTGAGTCGTTAATCATTGGATTGTTAGCCAATTTCATGATCTTTGCAAATGAATTTTCGTATTTAAGATTATTGGTTGGGTTTATATAGAGTTTTCAGATGTGTATTTTCCATTGTGGTTGATAGAGTGAATTCATTGCTGAGTGTTACATGCGAAGAGCCTATATATCAGGGTTTACTGGTAGCGCTGGCACTGTCGTTGTTACTAAGGAGCAGGCAGCTCTTTGGACGGATGGTCGATATTTTCTTCAGGTTCGACAAAATATACCATATCCCTCCTTTTTATGGTGTTACACTCAGGGGTCTTAGCTCTGTACTTGTTGCATAGTCAAAAATCTCTCTTCAGGGCTAAGTTCTCTTATGTTAATTGAAAGTGGGAATTGTGTTTTACTTATAATATTTCTTTATATTTGTGATTAGGCTGAGAAGCAGTTGAACTCCAGTTGGATTCTCATGCGGGCTGGTAATCTTGGAGTCCCAAATACAATTGAATGGCTGAATGATGTTTTGCCACCTGGGGCCAAAGTTGGCATTGATCCTGTGAGGAATTTCTCAATTCTCTGAATTGCTGCAGCTACCATATATTTTTCTTAGGTTTCTTGATGGAGCAGCATTTTTCATTTCCATAATAATCTTCACTACCTGAAAATGTTTTGGACTTTTACTTTGCTTTCTCTCTCTCTCTCTCTCTCTCTCTCTCTCTCTCTCTATCTATCTATCTATCCATCTATGTGTGTGTGTGTGTGTGTTTTTGAGGTGGTTTTAAATTGTTGCCAATTTTTTTACTAAAAATTTTTTTTTGTTGCATCTGAATAACAATTTATTTTTACATAAGCATTTTCGTTGTCATTCTTCATACTTCCAAGTGTATGATGCCTCTGTCTTTGACTTCCTGAAGGGAGCAGTTTCTTTTTTCTTTTGATGTTGCTGAGGAGTTGAAGGAGGCTATTGCTAAGAAGAATCACAAGTTGATTTACTTGTATGATACAAACCTTGTGGATGAAATATGGAAGGAATCAAGGCCAAAGCCTCCAAACAAACCAATTAGAGTACATGACATAAAATATGCAGGTGTGGATGCAGCATCAAAGTTGTCTTACCTCAGATCTCAGCTTCTTGATGCTGGTTCATCTGCAATTGTTATTTCCATGCTTGATGAAATTGCCTGGCTGCTGAACTTGGTAATACTTCCAGACCAAAATTTTTGGACAATTTCAGTTAATCTTTCATAAATATGAAGATAATGCTTGGAGATCTTATCAGGAGTTGGTCAATATTTTTGGAATTTTTGCTACAACAGAAGTAACTACAACAACAGGAATGCTATTGTTTCCTGGAATGTTATATAATTTACCTAACTTGTACAAGTCAGTAATATACATATATTTTTTACAGAGAGGAAGTGATGCACCTCATTCACCTGTCATGTATGCATACTTAACTGTGGAGATTGATGGAGCCAAATTATTTGTGGACAATTCTAAAGTCACACCTGAGGTGTTGAATCATTTGAAGAATGCAGGTGTTGAGTTGAGGCCTTACGATGCCATCCTTTCTGAGATAGAAAGGTAAGTTAAGTTTCACAGTATCTGTGCTTTAGTAGTGGCGGCATTTTCTAAAATTGCTGCATACTCTTAGGATATAGGAAGAGCATACAGTTCCCTTTTTCAATCATTATGAAAGGAGCATATTCTTTTGTTGTCTAGTTTCACAAGTGCACATAAACGGATGCAGCATTTTGCAATAGAGTAGTGGCTTTGGTGTCAATTTTTTTTTCATGGATAAGATATGTGAAATTGGTGCAAGTGAGAAAAATGAACTATGTCATATTTTTCAACATGCAAATTGTACAGATGTGTGGCTTGGTCTAACACAATTATATTTTGTTTCTGGAGTGGCCTTAGGCTTGTTGCTTTTCACTTCATTTGGTAAACTTGCTTTTTGTAATAATTTTACTCTAGAAGATGGTTTCATCTTTCAGTTTGGCTGCACGAGGGGTTGAACTCTGGTTGGACCCATCATCTGTTAATGCTGCTATAGTCAACACCTACAAGTCTGCCTGTGATAGACATCTTGAGAATCTTGGAAGTAAAAATGATAGTATGACTAAGATATATGATGGCTCCAATGGTCAGTCATGGGGACCATCTGGAGTTTACAAGGCATCACCTATCTCTTTGGCAAAAGCATTGAAAAATCCAGCTGAGTTACAAGGCATGCGAGATTCACATTTAAGGTATTTGCTTCCTTTCTTGGAACATGATTTTATGCGAATAATCATGTTACATTTTCATGTTTTGGTGTGTTCAAGAATATGATGATAATATTGAATAACATGATGATAATATTAAAATGTAGGATGTATGCTTATTAAGATATTTACCATGCAGGGATGCTGCTGCTCTAGCACAGTTTTGGGCCTGGCTGGAAGAGGAAATTCACAAAGATGTGAAACTAACAGAAGTGGATGTTGCAGATAAACTCCTTGAATTCCGTTCAAAGCAGGCTGGTTTCCTGGATACTAGCTTTGATTCAATAAGTGGTATATTTAGCTTCAATACTCTCTTGCTAATGGTTACTTGCTCACAACAATCACTATGAACAAGCACTATTAGTATCTGTTCTCCAACTTCAGTGTTCACTATTATGATAATCTTACAGGTTCTGGTGCAAATGGTGCTATCATACACTACAAACCTGAACCAAAAAGTTGTAGTATTGTGGATTCAAAAAAATTGTTTCTATTAGACAGTGGAGCCCAATATGTTGATGGAACAACTGACATAACCAGGACAGTGCACTTTGGTGAACCTACCGCATATGAGAAAGAATGTTTCACTCGAGTTCTACAGGTGTTGAATCTTTTTGGATCTGTCTTGTTCATAATAGGTGTCCAATGAGTCATAATATACGAAGGATTTTTGTGGAGAATGTCTTTTATGGCCTTATAGGCCATTTAATTACTTGTTCTAGACATTTATGTTTAAAAATCCCCTTTCTCATTTTGCATTTATGTGCTATTACATCTCCAATGTTTCTGCTTTTCATTATGGCCAATATTGGCATTTGAAGACAAGATTATGTTGTTTTTTCTGATGGAGTTGTGAAATGCAGGGTCATATAGCCCTGGATCAGGCTGTATTCCCTGAAAATACACCTGGTTTTGTGTTGGATGCTTTTGCCCGTTCTTTTCTGTGGAAGATAGGGCTTGACTACCGACATGGTACTTATCCTCCCTTTATGTTGACTATCACTGATTGGAAAGTTTTTCATGGACACAAAATGATGCTTTAGTGAAAGGGCAAAATGAAATTCTGACTCTGTCTTCTTTCTCCTTCAATCTTTCAGGGACTGGACATGGTGTAGGAGCTGCGTTAAATGTTCATGAAGGCCCTCAAAGTATTAGCTTTCGATTTGGAAATATGACTCCCTTGCAGAAAGGCATGATAGTGAGCAATGAACCAGGGTATTATGAAGACCATGCTTTTGGTATTCGAATTGAGGTACTGTAGTGATTTAGCTACATTGATGCACTTTTAAAAGTTTATATTAGCTATTTAGTTGAAACATTTCTGGATGCTTAATTCTGAGGATGAATTTAATTAATTGCTTCTAGTTTGGTGTTTCCAGCTTTCTTGGTTTGGACCTTAATGCAATGTTTCAAGGGCCAGGCATTTTGTAAAATTGAAGAAAATGGTGATCAAAAAGAGAGAATTTGTTTGTTTTGTGGTTGTTGATGCACGACTAAATTAATGTTTTAAGGTTGAAGGAAGCATAGTTTCTGTTGACGGCCAAACCTTGGAGATGTTATTTAGATACACAGACAGTAGTAGTTTACTTTTAATTTTCTTATTCCTTTCTTCCGTCCCACATACTTTCTTAGATAAGTAAAACGTTTTCTTAGATATAATCTGTAGTTAATGTTTGAGAAACTTGTCTCAATTCTGTTGTATTCCTTGCAATCATTGCATTGCTAGGCTCTAGGGTTATCAGTTATTGTAAAAGGGAAAAAGTTCTTGTTCTTTCTCTTTCGCTCTTTAATCCTTGCTTGGCACACTTCTGTGAAGAGGATTCATGCATCCTATCTCAACCAGTGTAGAGTTCAGACTTAATTGAGTTCTATCTATTAGCTGACATGCTTTGTATTCCACATTTCTCTGTGTGTCTAGTGTGCAGATGAGCACATGTGTGTACTTCTCTTCTTGACCATTTGTTGAGCAAATAATTTGGATCATATCAATGGTTGGCTGATCTTGCTCTGTTTATGTTCACCATTCTGCAAATGATCGAAATACGAACTTTTCCCTTTGTTATTTTAAATTGTGGCAAATGTTTCCTTTTTGACTTCTCAGATAAAGCAATTGTAGCTAATTTTCATTCTCTTGTGCAGAATCTACTTCATGTGAAAGAGATCAACACTCCAAATCGCTTTGGAGGGATGGAGTATCTGGGATTTGAAAAACTCACGTTTTTCCCCATTCAGGTAATTGATGATTGCCTGGTAAAACTAACCTTCTTTTTGTGGATTTTGATGTTGTTCAGGAAACCAAATTCTTATTCATGTATTTTGGTTTCAGTTTTTGTACTATTTTGACATCATCTTGGTTTTCGCATTTAATTTGTCATTATATTTTAGTACGTACTGTCTTCTGCCAGTCCAAATATTTACTGCTTACAAGTCAAAAACCTCTTTGTGGTTGCACTGCAGGCTAAAATGGTAGACGTATCCTTACTGTCTGCTAGTGAAGTTAATTGGCTTAATGATTACCATTCACAAGTTTGGGAGAAGGTAAGAACATAAGAAGAAATGTTACAAACATGGGTAATTTTGTGGTGTTGCAAAATGTTCATGTTCACTTCCTCTGGTTCACTTATTAGAGAGAGAGAGAGAGAGAGAGAGAGAGAGAGAGAATAGAATCATTCTGACATTCTTCTTAACAATTCAGGCACTTTTTAAATTAGAAGTTCAATGTCAATCTTTTCTCATGCTAGGAAATTTTATACAAAAAGGAAAAGCATTTTCTCATACTAGGAAATTTTATACGAAAAGTAAAAGCAACGTTTGTAACTAACTTGGGTGTTATATAAACTTTCTGGCCAAATATAAAAGTTTGCAGTGTCTTATGTGGCGACTCTTTCTATTTTGTTGCCTTTACCATTAAATGAGCCATTGGTAACATTCAATGGTTTTTTTTTTTTTTTAATTAGAAGTTGGATTCACTCTGTTTAAAATAAAGTAACCATTGGGGAAGTTCTACATTGCATCTTTAACCTCTATTTCAACCTGTTGCAGCCTCACATATTGCATCCCTGTGCATACTAACATAAGATCTCACAGGTTTCACCATTGTTGGATGGTCCTACTCATGAATGGCTTTGGAGCAACACTCGACCACTTGTGAAACAGTGATTTCCATCTCATCTTTCTATGATTGTCTCAACATTCTTAATAGTTTGCTATTTGTACATGTAAAATAGATATTCAATTTATACCCCTTAACAAAATTGTATTTTATTCAGAAATATTGATTTTTCTGAAATATGTTAATAATTTTTCTTCTAAAAGTTGTGGTTTGGCTTGTTTTAAAAATTTTTTCAACCTGACTTTTGGGAAAAACAATCCCCTGATGCTGGAATAGGAAGTAGCAATTATAACTTGCTGCTGCCTAATGTGAGGTTCTTGGCCTGAACTGATACTTTGCTTGAAGAAAGCTAGCCTTTTGCCTAGAGAAGTTGAATTTCTCACCCGTGGACAAAACTCGCAATCGGGTTGTGAAGAATTTAATTCAACATTCTCTCTTGGGGGCTAGGCAAAATTACGCTAGAATTTATTATAAAGTTATATATAAAAGAAAATTTTGTATTAAATATATTTTGATTTTTATTATTTTAAAGCCGGATTAAATGATAGGCAACACCAATTAGCAGGCAAGCATCAGCTTCTGAAATATATGTTTTAACTGTTGATCATAGTGGGGTTCACTATGATCAATAGTCATAATACAATCATCAAAACATTAAACATGTAGTGTTTATTCTCAAAATGTGCATATGAATGTAATCCAACAACAAATAGAGCCTAAAATCTTGTTCTCTAACAAGTAATTAGAAACAACAAAGAAGCACCTGTGAGCCACAACCTATGAATGAAATGGATAATGCTCTTACTGCTATAAATATAGCTGAACATTAAATCTACGATCTTGGATCCGAAGTGGAAAGCGCAGCATACATGTCTGATATGGCTTTGGCAAAGTATTCTTTTGCTTGGGGCCTCTTAATCTGCAAGATGATGAAATTAAATGCAAGTAAATGTTCCATTTTCAGTTAGTGCCCAAAGATTTGGTGCAGTTTGCTAAGACGAAATATGTCCGTCATAGTTTTGAAAACCAGACTGGCGTCTGCCTGAAAAACCATGAAACAGTCCATGACCCAGCTCAATTCATCTTCAACCCACTGTGAACTGCTCAAACTGGCCACAAAATAGTTGAACTGGTTGAGCTGGTTGAGCAGGATAAGTGGGCTGAACCAAAGGAATGTCAACTTATTAAAAAATTCCACCATTTTTTTTTTTCAGATCAGAGTCAAGCCAGAGTCCAAAGAGGTTCTTTAAGGCTGCTAAAAACATGACGAGAAATGGGGATGCGACTAATGAAACAAATAGCTTTACCTTGAATGTTGGAGTGAGCAGGCCATTCTCCAGTGTGAATGGTTCAGGCACCAAGGTTACAGCTTTTGCAAATTCAAAACCTCTCAGCTGCACGATTGTAAGCAAGCAAAGATAAATTACAAGTATCAAACCAGAGTGATAGGTTGGAGAGCACAATTCTTGAAAAAATTACCTGCGCTTCCTTTCCAACTTCATCCAGGTCAGTAAGAACTGCTGCCCTTGCTCTTGGATCATTGCACAATTGTCCTAAATCATCATACTGAAAGATGGAATTCAGAACAAACCATTCAAAATCACCTTTGTTGGTTAATGATGATCTCAAAAGAGTATGAACATAGAAAACAATTTTGGTGCAGTTTCAAAATAGAATGAGTGGAGGAAAAAAAACTTCCTGCCACATTAAGCACTCACAAGTCACAACTCACAAGAAACTTCGAATAATGACTCATTGAAACTGTGAAACCAAGGTACTGAATCTAATAGGCATATATAAGTGACATCACGTCCAAAAATTGCAGCATGACACAGGAAAAATATCTGTCATGTTAAGTTGAATTGGCAGAGAATAAGAGCATCCTGATTCCCAACTACAAAATTTACTGCAATAATAGGGCCTAAAAACATTCCCTGGACTTAAGAAGTTTCCTTAAGTCAATCCATCACCAAACTAAAAATAAATAACCTCACCTTGATCCCCTCCGATGCAGCCCAATCTCTCAACACATCTGGGTCCACTGCAACTACAGCTACTAAACAGGAGTTGAAGCTGTCACCTATTAACAAATTTAGCAGTCCATGAATAAATCACAGCTG
Organism: Hevea brasiliensis; assembly: GCF_030052815.1. Lineage (NCBI taxonomy): Eukaryota > Viridiplantae > Streptophyta > Magnoliopsida > Malpighiales > Euphorbiaceae > Hevea > Hevea brasiliensis. Next base: position 857,934 of record NW_026615250.1, read on the forward strand.
GAACATCAGTATTGAACATAAACACGGTCTTACCATATATGAAACACTGGGAAACAAATCTGCATTTGGTATATACGTTCTCAATCTTCTCAGGTGCTATATATTCACCTTGTGCCAACTTGAAAATGTTTTTCTTCCTGCCAGAAGTTGACTATAAAGCATCAATGAGGTGCTATCATAGTACTTCAAGACTTGAAATAATATCACTGGCTTCGTCAAGGGATAGGACTTCCAGGATTAAGATATCAGAGTCAGTCAGATTGGCAAGCATTAAAAATTTGAAACCATAGTGTTAATTACTTCATATATACTTCCAAAACTTATCAAGGTAAATAGTCTGACCTATCAATAATCTTGAGGCGTCCTCCAGGTAACCACAACCCAATGTCTCCAGTATGCAGCCAACCATCATCATCCAATGCTTCTCTCCTGCCCAGTTATGCAAGTAGTTAGGAAGACTAGACATTTAAATAAATATTCAGCAACAAGATCTTGCAGTACATGAAAGTTAATTACGTTTGGACAACATCTTTGTAGTAGCCATGGAAGATGGTGGGACCCCTAACACAGATTTCTCCACGTGGATATGGCTGATCCTCAGAGGTGTAGTTCATTTCAGGAACATCTATTAGCTTTATTTCTGAGATAGGAAAACATAGATCTAAACTATCATGTCGAGACTCCCAGAAACAAGGCACACACAATAGAAAGCACTTAAAAACCAAACTCAACTATCTTATTAATATATTCCACATTTGACGAGTAACTGACCATGAATATTCATGGTTCAAGAGGTATTCTGCAACTAATATGTAATTATAATATGGAAGACTTAAAGCTGTTTAACTCGTTATTATATCCATTAGACATGGAGTGAAAAGAAAGGGCCAGAGCCAAGGCCTAACAGTTGTTTACTCTAAAAATACTTGACAGAATAATCACAATTCAAAGCTCAACAAGTATGCAAATTGTTCACTGGGACAAATGAATCAACAAAGCCTTCAGCTTCAGAATGACTAGTGACTGCTCATTGTCAGTCTCACAAATCCTACTCCCAAGTCTACTCAAAATCAAATGGTCCTATACTTACCTCAAAAAATTATCAGAAGAATTGATGTTTACATAAGCCATCATCAATTCTTCTGTTAAAGGTTCTGATAAAGCCTTTCCCTTCCCCAGTGTTCTAGGTCATTTTAACTCTCCTCAATCAAGAGGTCATTTTTTTTTAATCCACGCTAGGTTTCAGTCAGTAAAGTATAGTTCAATTGTAAGCAATCTCCAATTACACTTGCTTTCCTTTTGCTCCATAGGCAGCTCCCTTTCTTTATGCCCTTAACTACATTTATAATTGCTTACTCACTTTACCCTAAAAACTTGTGATTGATAAGAATACTCAGAAAGGTATGACACTTTTACACAACAGATTAGTGAGAAATCTACAAACATCATGGAAAATAGGCGAGTCCAAGCGCCAGGCATATTCCCCCTAGTTATTCATCGTCAAAGAACACGGTTATTTATCAGTCTAGGTGTAGAAATTCATATACTAACAAAACTACATTTACATGTTTACTACTATTTTTTATCATTGCCATAATTTGATATGCCAGCACATGCAGAAGACTAAATAATTAATTATACTATACAAACTAACAGTGCACTAAGAGATTTAATATATTCCCAAGCAAAAGTCAACACCAACCACAAGCAGAATTGGGAGACCCAACATGACCAGATGAATTGTCACTCTCATCCATGATGCTTATCACACAAGAAGTCTCAGTCATTCCATATCCCTCAACTACTGGACAGCCAAAACACCTGCAATTAAAGATATATCATATAAATCACAAATGACACAAGACACAAGCACATGACAGATTCAAATATTATGCATTAGGATAAAAATCAACTTACACCCTTAGAAAGTCCACTATCTCAGGTGATAAAGGTGAAGCACCTGATACCAAGAAACGAACTCGTCCCCCTAACTTTGCTCTTATTTTATTAAATACCAATTTGTCCCACATTGGTGATGGATTGCGGCCTGAAACAGTCAACTTGAACATAAACAACAAAGCACTAAACAGGAACGAGCATGCATTCACATATTCTTACCAACTATTTTGAGTAAACCTAGCAGTTGATGCAAGGACCTCCTTTCAAAAATTTTATAATAGATAATTAGGAATAATGTACTATAAGACTTCAATAAAAAAATAAATTGTATGTACATATTATCATTTCTGCATTCTACTGGCATTCTGAATGAGGTCCCAGTAAGAAGATTTTCATGATGTAATGCTAAGAGTCTAGTCATTGGCATGCATACCACTCATTATGGCATGCATCTTTGAGTTGTAGGCAGCTCTAAATAGCCTCTCCCTTAAAACCCCAGAAGTCTTCACAGCATTTGTAATTCTGTAATGATCAATTTAATTCAACATGCTTGAGTGGAGCATATAATTATAACCAAATAATCATGAAGCTCTTAATGGCAATCTTACCCATCATATATACGGTAATACAACCGAGGAACACTACAAAATATTGTTGGCCTTAGAGCAGCCAAATCATCCATCAATTTCAGATTGTCCTGGGACAGAGAGAAACTCAGCTTTTAAAAAAGTGCTTGTATGAAGACAATTCCCCATGATCAAACTTGTCGAGCAATTGCAAAATCAATACATGTTTTGACAGTGGACCAATCTTATTCTCCTCTCTCTCTCTCTCTCTCTCTCTCTCTCTCTCTATCTATCTATCTATCTATCTTCTTGTTTTCTCTCTCCCCCACAACAGTCTAGATTAAGCAATAGCCTCAAAAAATCATCAGTTGCTATATAGAAAGGTACCAACTGATATAATGGTAAAACCAATCAAGCATACCATGTACTTTTGATTGTTTCAGCATAATGGATTATATGGCACTGTCCTTAAAAATACTAATATCACAGCACATTCATATATTGAAGCTAACATATTGAAGATCCTCACACATAAAGAGCAACTGAAGTTCATATTAAATTGAGTAACTTACCCCTTGATAGAAGCCAATAGCAACACCATAGTATGCTGATATAATTTGGTTTGATCGTTCATAGATATGTGCCAAAGGAAGATAGGATATGTAACTGCAAAAGGCAACTATGACTCATCCTATAAAAGAACAGAAATTTCTTCTGGAGAATAACTTAATTTAAACTTCAATGAGATTTGATTTCCATTACATTGTGTGTTAAACTATATACAGAACTTACATATCTGAGGGATTGAATTTGATTGCGAGACTTAAACCAGCAACACTTGCAATCAAGTTTCCATGAGTCAGGACTACTCCCTTTTCCACAGAAGAGGAAGATCATTATGGACATAATGCTTCAGCTGCAGAAGCCAAGAAAAGTGTAATTCAAATGCTATACGAGTCGTACCTTTGGTGTCCCAGTAGTACCACTGGTGTAACATATGGTTGCAACATCCTCTGTTTTAGGAGGAATAAAAGGTTGCCGGTTGCTGTGGCCCTAAAACAAAACAATTTACAAGGTGTTGCAAAGATTCAGTTTATAACGCCTTCCTTATAAAATAGATAGTGATAAGTTTGACTGCAGTTCCCCTTTGAGAATTGACTAGTCTTGACAATGCCTTTTTAATAAAGCAAGAAGGCTTATCAATCAAATTACTGGTAACTTCAGTAATTATTGCTAAAATGTATTTGATGTGATAAGAATTTGAAAAGCACAACAAATATGAAGAAAAAAAGACTAGATTTTGCATCGAATCAATCAAGCCAGTCACTTTCTTTTTCCTTTTGAGCATAAAAGAAAATTTTATCAGTAAGAGAAAGGGAGGAATAATTACATGTGGCAAATACAGTATCCTACTGTTAAGAGAAACAAAAGACCAAGGAAAATTTTTACAAAGTCCTCCAATCTTTCAAATGGCAGCAAGAGATATGAAGCCTTTTGTCATTCAAATTATCATTTGATACACCTTTAAACTGATGATTGAGTGTGAACTTTAATTCTGACTTTTATACAATGTGAATAATTTGTCTCATTAGCTGTCCAAGCAAAAACCGTGCAAGTCCTTATCAACCATCCTTGAGAAGTCTCAAGAATTAGAAAATATAAATGCATACAAACTTAAAACAAGCATTGCATTTATATCATGCTAAACATTTTCAATTTGCTCAAATAAAATTTTTTCAACAATTTGCTATAAATCCAAATAAGATTACATAAGCTTTAGAAGAAAAATCACCTCACTAAGCAGTTTTAGATATGATATGAGCTTCACTCCAGATATTGAAGGAAGAGCTTGTAAGTGTCCATCATCACCTCCCACTACCTGTCAGGAGTAGAACAAAATTAATATGAAACCGGGAATAGAAACAAACTCTATACCTAGTTAATTAAGAATTCTTGAAACAAATTAACAAGAACAGACCACTATAAGTCGCACAGATGGCATCTTATATAGGAAGCTCAACAACTGCAAATTCACAAGAGAACATAAGATATACCAGAAAATTTGAAAAAAAAAAATATCACATAAAATATGAAATATACATATTCCATGGGATTCCAGGCTCAACTAACAATAATTTTTATTAAAGAGTTTCTGGTGACTATACTAGTAGAGAAAACATATTCCCTAGCTGACACATTATAAGTGTAAAAGGAAGCATTAAAGATGCAAAGATAACACTGACAGTGTTCAAAGTCTCTGGGACACAAAAGATTGCCTGCACACCAGCATGATTCACAACATACTCAACTGCATCAGGACCTGCGTATAAGATCAAATACTGTAAGAACAAGCCAGAATCTGGCTAGAAAGAAGCATGAACAAGTCAAATACACACCAAGAGTGTCATACAATGGAACTGAAATATACGAATATGCTGCACAAGCATGATCCACAATCAGCCACTCTGGTCTATTTATAAAATAGATTCCAATGGAAGCTCCCTGTTACACAAGAAACCAATTGAACTAACTATATATAGAAGATGAAGAAGTACACTATCATATTCAAGTAGACCCGTTCACTGGGCAAGGTGGAGGAAGTTCAGGCTGGGACATTTTACACCTGCACCCAGCACCAGCCCTGCCCGAGTGATAGGCCTATTTGGTTGCCCAAGTCTGGCCCGATTGAATAAAATTATTTTAAAAACGTAGAAAGCACATGTAATTTTTACGGGAACTATGTAGAGCTATTGTACATGCCACACATCAGAAAGGGAAAGAATCCAAATAATCTAAAAAGTGACTCACATTTTGTATCCCATGATGATAAAGCCCAGACCCTATTGCCTCTCTAGCAGTTCCTACTTCTCCATATGTCATCCATGTGTACCTTTCATTTGAACATATGGAGCAATCTCAATTTAACAATGACGTAAATTGCAAAACAAACCAGGAAAAACAAACTTGCTTAATATAAATAACTCACCCTCCAACTGTTCCATCCGGTCTAATTCGTGTGCCCAAGTACTTGTAATCTTGAAAAGTTTCAACAGCATGCCTATATATACAGAAGTTGAAGCAACAACTTTAACTCTTCTACCTCCGATAATAAAAGCAAATACACATAATCCACGCTTCATTTACCTTTCATAGACTAACCAAGCATATACATTCCTAAGTCCTAAGTAATGAGTATTCCAGTTAAAACAACAAAAACAATATCAAACAATCTTATAACCAAAAGAGTCGGAGAGAATTTTTCCTTACACAAAGTTATCGTGCAATGTCGCAATTGCAGGATGATTGGGGAACCTGGTTATAAGCTTCATCGGAGATCGCACAGACCTGCCCATAAGAGAAATAATAGAAGAAAAACTTATACGATCACAATTCATAGCCAAGTGAATGAAGCACTAATACCTGTAGACATTCCACTTCCCTGTCTGCAATTTCTCTGGAAGAACTACGCTGTACCCTTGACCTAAAATTCATCATCAAAAAAAAAATCATCGAACTCAATTTAACTCAGAGTAGCCTAAATATGATTATTGATTAGTCCAGTTTTTTTGCAGCTAAACAGTTACTAGGAACCATAAATCATGTATATGTGAGGTGTGAACTGTAGATTCTACATATAAGCATAACAAGAGATTACCGTTGAAAAACTGCGAAGCAGTGAGGTTAGCTTGGAGAGGTGAGTGATCGTTGGTGCTGGAGGATAGGAAATGGCCCTGAATAGCTTTGAGGCGTCGCTGAGCTGCTAATTCCATTGAATTTTTCTCGGGAAAATTGGTGTTAGCAAAATTTTCTAAGGAAAATGGTAGGGAAAGAAAAATAGAGAATGATTGCTTCTATCAGTAGGCACAGATGACAGAACCGCGTAAGCACAAAAGCGACTTTCTTCTTTGATTTTTCTTTTCCCATTTTCACATTTAATGGATAAAAAATGAATTGAAAATGCAATTAAAAAACTAATGAGATGATTTAATTACGAAAAATATTTATTGAACTCTTTAATTAACACTCAATTTCTTATGTTTGATACAATAAAATTTAAAATATATGATTTAATTAAATTTTACATTATTATGATTTATATTTGATACTTTATTTTTTTAAAAATACTTCAATATTAAAAAAAAATTACTTACTAAATATTATATTAACTAAAGCTTATTTTTATTTTGTAATTTAAAATTAAATAATTATTATTTTTAAAAATTATCAATATAATATTTTTTAAATGAATATCTTATTTTAACTATGTATAAATTATATTTAATGTTAAAAATATTTTTTTGACGTTGTGTGTGGAGTGGAGAATGAGAAAAAGATGAGAAGGGAGGGGAAGAAAGAAATTATGTGACAAAGATATGATATGTTTATTTTAATTTAAAAAAATATAATTATCTTCATTTAACAAACTCATTTAAAATTTTAATTTTTTTTTTTTAATAAAACTCAACGAGGTAGAGTAATAAAAAAATCCATCCGATGGCTCTAATTCTGGCAATGAGTTCGTTAAAGTAGGTACCCGACAGCAGCCACTCCTGCGACTGCGAGAGGAAAGAAAAAATAATGGAGAGCTTGTGTTTCCACAGTTATATCCCTTCAATTCTTCCATTTCAAAAGTTCGTTACTAATCCCTACAGTCACAATTCCTTCTCCAACTCCAATTCCAGAAACCCACTCCGTTTTCCTTCCAGTTCAAATTCAAAATTCACGGTTCATTGTACGGAGAGAACCAGAGAGGATACTCCTCTTTCCAGTTCTTCTGCTTACACGGTGCTCGGCGTTGATCCCGGCTGCTCAGCCGCTGAGCTTAAGGCCGCTTTCCGAGCCAAAGTACAAAAGAATCGTTCCCTTAATATACAAAAAAGTTAGTCTTTTAATGCCTGTTTCCTATGTTTTGTCCCTTTTTAGTTGATTTTTCGCTCTGTGGTTATGAAGGTGAAGCAGTTCCATCCTGATGTGAATAGAGATGGGGATGATTCTGATACCATGATTCGCCGCGTAATTCAAGCATATCAGGTACCCTTTTCTGCTTTATTCATTTTCGATTCAAAATTTTCATGTTTTAATTTCTGATTTTTAGTGAGGGAGTTAGTTGAAAATGGTGTTTGTCAACAATTTTTGTAGATGATATCTAACTGCAGCCGATTAGAGATCATCGAAAGGTGAACTTTTTGTTTCCAGTACGTTCAGAATTCAGTACCATGAAAATTGAAAAATCCTTTTCGAAATTCATTATCCTTCATCACTTAGTTCTTGATCCTCATCTGTTTGATCTGCTTGCTCTTCTTTACTTTTTCCCCATTTCCCTATAATTTGCAGGGAATGTTTAGATCCCTTTGATAAGCCAGAGTGTGAAGCATTTGACATCTTTGTTAATGAAGTTCTTTGTGTTGGCAAAGGTAGTAGTGTATTGGTTTTCTATCATGTTCCACCTCTTATACAAGAAATCCTATGTAGAGTAGGTATTTGGAGATGTAACTGCAAATTTTTTGAAATATAATGAATTAGTGTATTCTGTTGGTGGCTGAAATTCTGTTCCTGCATGCCTCAATATCATCATCTGATCCATATGTGCTGAACCTGTTATGATATTGAATGATGGTATCAGTATATCTCATGATCTTCCAAACCCCTCCATTTTGAGTCATTTGAACCAAATTAGACCGAAAACTCCATCAAATAGCAAATGAGTGTGCTTTTTCGCCTTTTGCAGGATGTCCTTATTCATGTGTACAAAGAGCTCCTCATGCCTTTGCTTATGCTTGTTTAACTGGAACTGCAAGGGCGATATCTCAAGGTTGGTCTACTTGCCCGTGAGTTCTTTGTTATCTTCTGTACTCCCTGGCGAGCTTGTGTTTGTAAGCGCTGGCAACGCAAAAAAGATGAAGTATAATTTTACAATTATCTGTCCACAAAGCATTTAAATACTGGCAAATGATTCTGGTCCAATGAAGAGGACATACTCTAATATTTTCCATTTTAAAATTGGTGATTGTTTTGATCAGGGCATGGTGAAGATTACCAAGTTCAGCTTGCCGTTGGTCAGTGCCCAAGAAGTTGTATTCATTACGTGACACCTTCGCAGAGAATCATTCTAGAGGAGTTGCTTGACAGGTATCTGTATCTCACATTTTACCTGGAGAATTTTGCTATTGCACTATATGGTCTGTGAATTGATCCAAAAAAGTAAAATGAAAAACCACTTTAACGGTAACTGCAGCTACATAATTATGAAGAAAACCACTTTAACCGTAACTGCAGCTACATAATTATGATGCTTCTGTTTCCTGCTTCTTTCTGTTTATATGTCAAGGTTCGTGACTGGCCATTCTTCCTCCATTTTCTTCTATCCCACTGCTCCTATTTTTCTCTGCCTTACAACCATATTTTTCTTCTTAATAGTTTACCATTAACTTCTACTTGCTTGCAGTATCTTGAATGCTCCGTATGATTGTTCAGCAGAGGCAGACTTGCTATATTCTCTTATAGTTAAAGCTAGATTTGAGAACAATCGGTTCCAGAAGCCGAAGAAGCAACCAAAGACTTCAACTCAACACGTGGATTGGTTTACATGAGTACTGCTGGTAAGCGGATTCATGTTCAATCACCAATAGTACCAATTTACAGAACCCGCAAAATAGCAAAGAAAGTAGAAGAAAATTCTAATTGTAGATATCAAGGGAATGATGACTTTGAATATTACTTCATCGAAGGAGCTGATGCTAGAAGCATGTAGCGAAGAGAGAAACATATTGGCTTTGCTAGGCGACATGTGATTCAAGAGAAGGCTGGGAAATTTGTATTCTGCTGAAGGCATGTGTAGTCATACACATCGTCATATTTATTCTTTTATATGGAGCAATGCCGCCGATGAAAAATCTTGTCACCAATGGATTTGAGTTCAATTAATTTATGCTTTATAAATCTTTTTTATTGTTAATGAAGTAAACATTATGAGCATTGGTTCATGATGGAAGGGAATAAGAAAAATATGTAGTTGTGGTTGTGGAGACTAGAAATGGTATTTGAAACTAATCCCACATAGGATATTTAAGAGCGGAGTTGGAAAGAGTAGTGGCTATAAATGATAAGCGGAATGCAACGGGCTTCCATACTTACCTGGACGGGGTCAATGGGTGATCTAGAAGGCCCATGGCCTAGGTCAGTGACTTCCATTGCACGTGGGAGGGGTGCTGTCCTAAGGTCTCCCTAAGCGGGAGAGCCTACGTCATAATTTGTGGTAGTGGGGGCCTGCGTTCGCGCGGCCTCTGGCTTGACCAGTTAAAACCTTGGGTCCAATTAAATTAAATAATTGTGTTTTATATTATAATTTCTATTAATGTATGAAATATGGAAGATTAAAGTACTAGGTTTTATTGTTGCACCATAAATAGAAATTTTTTTGTAGAAAATAAAATGTAAAGAAATTAATACATAAATTACTTTCATTTCTGTATTAATATACATGTATGCTATTATTATTATTATTTGGATATTTACTATCTGCCCAATTACCAATTTTTCACTAATAGTTAGTTTCAGTTATTTCTTTCATCAAAGTAGGGCATTATTTTATCCTAATATTAATAATTTTAATATTATAAATTTTAAATTATTTATAAATATCTCAAATTCAATTATTATTATTCTTTAAATACTATTTAAATCTATTAATTTTATATATTTTAATTAATAATTTACATAAACATTTTACTAATAATTTCTTTTAAAATTTATTAATCTGATAAAATATATAAATTCTATTTATTTGAGTTACAATATCTTAGAATATATATATATATATATATATATTATTTTTTTTTTCAAGTAAGTAATTATTTGCATAAACAAATTCAAATAGTAGATGCTCAATGCTATAAAATTCAGACTCAATAAACTCATTCTGTTATCATGATTAAACCAAATTGAGTGTTCAATCCGTTGCCTAGGTACAGGCAAAACATGGCTAGTGAAAGCGCCATCCTCCGATGTTAGGAGCGTCAGGCCTTAAATAACAAGTGTATTGCTACGTAACTCCATACTTTCCTCGATAGGGTCAATGGGCGATCAGGAAGGCCTATGGCCTAGGTCAGTGACCTCCATTGCACATTAGGAGGGGTGGTGGCCTAAGGTCTCCCCAAGCAGGAGAGCCTATGTCATAATTTGTGGTAGTAGTGGAAGCCTGGGTGCACGCGGCTCCTTCCAAGTTAATCTCTGAAATTTTATTTAACTTGGTAATTATGTGAAACTGGTAAAAAGTGTACATGTACTGCATAATCTGTGAACTAATTTGCTCAAGAAAAATTCAAATATTGTATGCTGAATAATGAGTTAGATATCATGGCATTGATGTCAACAAGGGAAAAAAAAAACTTGAGCAGGATGAAGGCTACTTTGAATTATAGAATAACTACTTTGATATGGCTTTCATGAATCGGTTTAGCGAAGAGAAAATGCCTGCTGCTTTGTTGAAAATAGATGGTCCCTGTTCTGATTTCTCTTCCCCATTTCCGAATATTATCTGTAGAAGATCAAACCCAAATTACCAACACTAATAAATACCACATTAATATTCTCTCTCTCACTAATATGAGGACAACTAACCTCGAGTTCTTCAGCATCTGGACGCCTTATGAATTCTTTGGCAAGAAGATACCTGTTCGGTCTATCTTTATCGTCATAAAATACCTTCCACATACTGATCAAAATCAGAATGAAAAGAGAAAAGGAATGAAGTTATCAAATAGAATCAGCTGCATCAAAAGAACAGAACAGAACATTAATTGGCTGTGTAGAGAGTTCTCAAGGTAGACTAGATTGCATTTTGCACTGTGGTAAGGGTCTCCATAGTCTGCAATAAACATGTGTGTGCATTTCTCAATCATCTGGCATAGGGTAACCCAAAATTGGGTAACAGGAGTAGTTCATATTTTAATCATAAAAGGGGTAACTGTAAGTTCAGAGCAATTAAAAGTAGATTCAAATGAGAACAAAGATGCCTAAAACTGTATGATAAATGCAGGAGGGCACTCACCCTGGATAACACCTAAAGAGAGCACCAGATGGCAGAGGTCTCATTGAGTAAACTGTGGTGAAAGTGCTGCAAAACAAATTACATATAATTCATTAGTCAGATAAACATGAGGACACCGTTATTGTTGTTAACAGAAGTGGACATAAGAAACATCGTTACCAAAATACAAATTTAGAAAACAGTAAATTGCCCAAGTAAATCAATGTTACACGACACAAACATTAACCTACAAATTTAATGAAAATGCATTATGTGCATATAAATAGAATAAATATGGAATGAGGAATGTTTGAAATTCACTAGAACACATTTTATTTCACGTCATGAGGCACAAAACATTATGAAATCATAGAAGTTGCCATACACAGATCCATGGAATATATCATTAGAAAATTAAGACACCCAAGTTTAATGGAGGAGACAAACAAATGATCAGCAAAGATAAAACATGGCCAGATTTTTAGAAAAGGGATATGCATAGGCAGTTCAGATGGAGTAGGCAAGTTTAAGTTGAATAACTTCAAAAGACTTGTTGACAAAACCCGAAACATGGCAAATAATTTATTGAGTGAGTTGAAAAGTTTGTAAGTTGATGCGTGTTGAAGAAAAGAAATAGTTAAAAAAAATTTACCCACATGCCAAAAGGAAGAAAACTTTACCTCAAAAAGAATCGCCTTAAATTGCGAACATTAATCCCAACACCAACATCTTCACTGATGAGACGAGGGTTCCACATGATGAGCGGCCTTGGCTAGCAAAATTTGGGAACTATCATCAGCACTACATTTTTATGTTTCAAGTGATTTGCATGAAAGAAGAAATTATAACTGGTTCTAAAGTCGAAGTGCGTATGATGATCATTGCCTGTTTTTAAGGAGTGACAGAGTTAGTTTAGTACCGGATCATCAGACAGACTGGACGCAATTTTCTGTACATATCCCAACATCTGGTAATCAGGAACAACCATAACCACAATCTCATCTTCACTCCCAACAGGCTTCCGGTCACTTAAGCTGGACAAAAGTGAAGCACATAGTTTCACATGTACTTGCAAGCCAAAGCACCATCAAGTAATTAAAAAGGCATACAGCCTATTCAAATAAAATACAGAATGGTGATGGCGATCTTTAACTAAAAAAATTCACCTGAAAAATTAGAAGATTTTATTAATTTGGAGGAAAATACCTTGCAAATCCAAAAGCTGCATCTTTCCACTGATATTTTAGCAGTGCAGCAGCACCAGCATCTGGAAATATGGCTTTAATTCTCTGCAGATTAAATTTCCCACTTTAGCAAAGCAAAGTTCAGAATTGAATGTGTATAAGCTAAAGTTGTAAATTGGAAGAAGCCGTATACCTTTGGCAATCAGTAAAATTTTAATCCTCTTGCAGTAGACAGCCTTTAAATCTACTTCTTACAGGGGAGGTAGAAATACAGAAATTTTATTGTTTTCATGTCTCTAAGTTACAATATTGGTGAAGACAGGAATTACGACCAGCCCATGCCAATTCCCCAGCATTTACCCAGCACACAGACACTATGATTTTGTCATTTTTTTTGGCTTCTTTAAAACAAAAAAATGGTTGCCCACTGGCATAAAACAAAATCGAGTAATGCTCAACTTTGATTAAGAACCTTATATACCTAAGGCTTTATCTTCTAATCCTGCGCATTTAAGTTCATTAAAAGTACAAACCTGACATCCTGTTTCTTCAATAAGTTTATCCAAGAAAATCCTTGAAAGTTCCCAGAGCGCAGCTTGTGCACCTTCATCATCTAGAAACTGCAACTGAGGAATTAAGAGCTCAACCTGCAGAGAGTCAGCTAATTAAAAAAACAAGAAATGCAAAAAACAAAGGAGAAATTGAAATTGAGAAACAAATTGTAAATTGAAATTTTGTAATTTACACAACATTTCTTCTCCAACAAGACAACTCAACTCAACTAAGTTTTTATCCCAAAAATTTGGGGTCGGCTATATGGATTCGCTTTCTCCACTCCAAACGATTTTTGGTTAAATCCTAAAAAATGTGTAATGCTTCTAGGTCATGTTGTACTACTCTCCTCCAAGTCAATTTAGGTCTATCCCTTTTTTTCTTTCTATCCTCTAACCTAATGTGCTCTACTTGTCTAACTGGAACCTCCATATGTCTACGCTTCACATGACCAAACCACCTCAATCTCCCTTCTCTGAACTTATCCTCAATTGGCACCACTCCTACCTTTTCTCTAATACTCTCATTACGGACTTTATCTAGTCTAGTATGGCCACTCATCCACCTTAACATTCTCATCTCTGCAACTCTTATTTTAGACGCATACGACTCCTTCAGTGCTCAACACTCACTACCATAAAACAAAGCCGGTCATATGGCTGTACGGTAAAATTTTTCTTTCAACTTATTGGAAATCTTGCGATCACATAAAACTCCCGTGGCACGACTCCACTTCAACCATCCGGCTTTAATCATATGACTAACATCCTCTTCACATTCCCCATCTAGTTGAAGGACTGAACTGAGATATTCAAAGTGATTACTTTGGGACAATACCACTCCATCCAAACTAACTCCTTCCCTATTACCAGTTTGGCCTTCACTAAACTTGCAATGCATGTATTCTGTCTTCGTTCTACTTAACTTAAAGCCCTTTGACTCTAGAGTACTTCTCCAAAGCTCTAACTTTCTATTGACTCCTTCTCGCGTCTCATCTATCAGAACAATATCATCCACAAACATCATGCACCAAGGAATACTCTCTTGTATATGTTTCGTCAATTCATCTAAAACTAATGTAAAAAAGTGAGGGCTTATAGCTGATCCTTGGTGTAATCCAATTGAGATCGGAAAATCTCTTGTGTCCTCTTCCACTGTGCGCACAATAGTAGTTGTTCCTTCATACATATCTTTCAATACTTGTATGTACCTAATAGATACCATTTTTTGTTCTAACACACTCCATAAGACATCTCTTGGAACACTATCATAAGCCTTCTCTAAATCAATAAAAACCATGTGTAGATCTTTCTTCACATCTCTATATTTCTCCATCAAACTTCTAATGAGAAAAAGATCGCTTCCATAGTTGAATGACTGGGCATGAAGCCAAATTGATTGATAGAGATAGAAGTATCATGACGTAGTCGATGCTCCACAATTCTCTTCCACAACTTCATAGTATGGCTTATGAGTTTAATTCCCCTATAGTTTGAGCAACTCTGTATGTCTCCCTTATTTTTAAAAATAAGTACTAAAATACTCCTCCTCCGTTCATCAGGCATTTTCTTTGAGTTTAGAATCTTATTAAATAATTTAGTTAACCATGCCACTCCCATATCTCCCAAACACTTCCACACTTCAATTGGTATTCCATCGGGTCCACAGGCTTTAACCACTTTCATTCTCTTAAATGCTTCCTTTACTTCTAAACATCTAATCCTTCTAGTATAATTCACATTCTTTTCTATTGTTCTATAATCTATATTCACGCTATTACCATTTTGACTATTATTAAGGAGATCATTAAAGTAATTTCTCCATCTTTCTTTAATGTCTCCATCTTTCTTTAATGTCCTCATCTTTCACCAACACTTTTCCTTCTTTATCCTTAATGCACCTAACTTACTTGAGATCTTGACATTTCCTTTCTCCCATCCTTGCTAATCTATAAATATCTTTCTCCCCTTCTTTAATTCCAAGTTTCTCATATAACTTTTCAAAGGCATGTGCTCTTGCTTGACTAACTGCCTTTTTTGCTTCTTTCTTTGCTATCTTGTACTGTTCATATGCCTCATTATTATCATCACATTTAGGTAATTTCTTATACCATTCCCTTTTTCTCTTCACTGCCTTTTGTACTTTCTCATTCCAACATCATCTTTCTTTTGAGGGTGGTCCATGTCCTTTAGACTCTCCAAGTACTTTTCTAGCTATTTCTCTAATCTTTGATGCCATCTGTATCCACATATCATTGGCCTCCATAAA
The DNA here is from genome assembly GCF_030052815.1 of Hevea brasiliensis. Lineage (NCBI taxonomy): Eukaryota > Viridiplantae > Streptophyta > Magnoliopsida > Malpighiales > Euphorbiaceae > Hevea > Hevea brasiliensis. Next base: position 873,431 of record NW_026615250.1, read on the forward strand.
TATCCCAAAATTAAATGTTTCACTTCGATGAGATGAAACATCATAGAATCAATGAAGTATTAAGAGGACACATGAAGTATTTACATAAATGTACATTTCAACAATAAAGCTAGACATTTATATTCCTTTACGAAAGATATTAGGAATATTACTTTTTTTCAACCGTAATTCTTTCAAGGCCATTGTTACCTGGTCATGAACAATAAAGCATACGACAGCAACTTAGCTGACATCAAATTGCAGTGCAAAGGAAAAAGAAGAAAAAAAAAAAAGAAGGTTTCTTCTTTCCTTCTCTTTCTTTCTTTATCTATTTATTTATTTAATTTATGATGGTAAAATTTCTTCTTTGTTAATCACAATAGAACATAGGAGTGGATATTTTCCCCAGAGCAAATCAAACTGGTATAAGCACAAAATGTGATTCCAGTTTCTATTGAAGAGATTACAATTCAGTCTGGCACATACTATGGCTCTCATGCCTCCTGAAGATACAAACAAGGCACTTGCTTGGCTGGATTGCCAGACTGCACCCTCCAAGTCAGAAGGCAAGCAGCTGAAACACAAATTGAACACTATCAAGAGCTTTGCTTCCACACATTTTTAAAGGGAAATAAGACATTATGATTAATTAAGTGAAATTGACTCGTATCATAAATTTAAAATAAAGTGAGTTCAGATGTGAAATTGATTCATATCATACATTAATTAGATGATCAACAAATTGGAACGATTCAATTTCCATGAAACACCAAAAACCCTACAAATTCAGAGTGCTCCACGAAAAAAGGGTATAATTATGTGGAGAGAGAACCTGTCATCTTCTTCCTTTTCTTCTAGTGGCTGCGCCTGTAACTGGGTAGTCTCTTCAAGATTGTCCTGCAGGGGAGATTCACCTTGGAATTTCTCAAACTTACCACAGATTCTTGAGCTAGAATAACTACTACTTAGTGAAATCCCATCAAGGCCATTAAAGATAGGATTTGGGAAGGGTAAAGCAAAACGAGTGGCTGACTTTGTATTGTTTGACATCAGTGATGGAGAGTAGGGGTAGAAGAAGGAGCAACTCGGGATTGAAGCAGCCATGAAAATTAACTACCAACTACCAAACTGCCCTTGAAATATGAACCGTATATTATCGTTTTATTTATCAAAATTTGCAGAGAAATATTAGCATTCTGGAAGTGGATTTTATTATATTTTAATTTCTTCCAAAATTTTTTTTAAAATATTAAAAATCGATGAATTTTAATTTCATAAATTTAATATTATAAAATTATAATTTATAAATTTAAGATATTGCTGGTATAAGCTTAAATTTTTTTTATTAAATATTGATTTTGAGATTTTTATATAATTAATTAAAGTGCATACATGATTAAAATAATAAATTATTAATTTTATGTAAATTTTATAAAATTATTTGATTTTGTAAAATTTTATAATGGACGTAAAACCACACCTTTTTAATGGGCCACAATCTGGGCCCAATGGTTTCGAACTGAAATTTCTGATGCGCTCCAAAGATTACATAGCCGTTAGAAACAGCTAAATCCCCTAATTTGTCACTCGCAATCAAACGGCTCGTAATTTTTCAATTCAAACTTGAATCTGATCAAAACCCTACACTTCCTCTGTCTGCTCGTCTCTTTCTTTCTCTCTTTCTTTACTCTTTCGCTCTCTGTCTGTGCAATTCTGGGTAGTAATCTTCTGATTTTAGAGGCCATGGATGGTATGCTCTCTCTCTCTATATCTCTTGTGCAATTTCTTGATATGGAAATTGTCTGATTTATGATGAAATTGACAATTTTTCTCAGATCTAAAAGTGGAACTGCTACTGGGAAACTGCCATCACACTGTTCCTAATTGCGATTCAAAGCCTACTTTATCTTCTTTCTCAGGTTTTGTTTCCTGTTTTCTCTTTTCTTTTTTTCTTTTTAATTTCAAGAAAATATTCAGTTTTGCGACGACCTATCTGTTCTCAATTTCTTTAATTTCTAAAAGTTTTTCTTTGAAATTGAGGGTTTTTTTTTTCTCAGTTCAAACTCTCGAAGATACAAATTGCGAGACAAGTTTGTGTTTTATTTAATGCTGTTTCATTTATTTTCAGTATCGTGTTCAAAAATTAGAGTTTATGGTGTCTTTCAATTGCTTCAGTTCAAATCCTAGAAATTAGTTAAGATGGAATATAATCAAGTAGACATTTAGCGCCTTATATAAGTTAAATGAGGTTTTGGTTGATTATTTAGAAGAAGTGGAAGAAACCGCAAATTCTATGAGTGAGGATATTGCATTGAGCAGAAACAAAGAGACTTCACCTCAGGGGCCCACACTGCCAATATTGAAGAAAATTATCAGTTTGAGCTATCAAATTCAGGTGAGGTTCTCTGGCCTTGTATTGGTTGATAGCTAAGTTGGGAATGAGAAAAGAAAAAAAAGGATAAATCAATGATATATTCATTTCCTTCTCAGAAAAAAAAAAATGTAATGGCTTCCATAACTAAGCCAAGTGGTTCAGTTGAAGTTCATGATTAATGATATGAACCAAAAAAGCCAAAGAAAACCTTCTTTAAGTGTTTAGACTTCTGCTTTCATTTTGTTGATTGGTTTTCTGATCGACTTCAATTCTTTCTGCTTTAGAATTTGAAGAAAGAACATGCAATTCTCTCCCATCAAGTGAAGAATGGCAATACAGATGCATTTCCTGGCCCCGAAGTCTTAGAAACTCTTCATCTTCTCAGTGAGTACCCAATTTGTGGCAGTTGGCTTTGGTTTCTCTTTTGCCTTTTATTGGTTTTAATATGTTTGTTGTTACTCTGTATTGGTATCAGACAATGCATATGAACTTTTAAAGAAGAAGTACCGAGAAGAGTCATCTGAGCGCAGGCGACTTTACAATGAAGTGATTGAGCTGAAAGGCAATATTAGGGTCTTTTGCAGATGTAGACCACTAAACCAAGCTGAAATTGCCAATGGTTCTAATTATGTGGTTGAATTTGACCCTTCCCTAGATAATGAGCTGCATATTATTTCCTCTGATTCTTCCAAAAAGCAATTCAAGTTTGACCATGTGTTTAAGCCTGAAGATAATCAAGGTAACCTGAGACCTTATTCCCAACATTTTCATGCAGAAAATTTGTGTTGTTAATGTTTGTCCCATTTGAGAGTCTTAATCCTGAATCTTTTTGCAACATGCAGAGGCTGTTTTTGCACAAACTAAACCCATAGTGACATCTGTGCTGGATGGCTATAATGTATGCATATTTGCCTATGGGCAAACTGGAACAGGGAAGACATTTACAATGGAGGGGACCCCTGAAAGTAGGGGAGTGAACTATAGAACTCTGGAGGAGTTGTTTCGCATTTCTCAAGAGAGAAGTGGAATTATGAGATATGAGCTATTTGTTAGCATGTTGGAGGTTTACAATGAGAAGATAAGGGACCTGTTAGTGGAAAACTCCAACCAGCCCCCTAAAAAGTAGGTTTCTATATTGCTATTATTTGGTAGTCACCTCTAACGATTTTGAATCCAACTGTTCAGTACTTCAGTTGCATATAGGTTTTTTTGGTAGTGTGGTAGTGCTAGAGCATTGATCTATCTTTCTACTGCCTAATGGAGAAAATTAAGTATGCATATATGAACAATTAACTGCACAGATGTGGAAAACTTGCCATTCTTTTGGGTAATCCATAATGATTGGAATACGGAAATTACTGTTGGAAGAGTTTGCAAGAATTTTCATTTTACTACTTTCTTAACAAATGTTTGTTGCCATACCTTGATCTAGCACAGTTAAAAGTATTTTACTCATGGCATCTAGTTGGGATGCATTCAATAAAATATAACAAACTTGATAAAAGGGATGTTCATTTTCGTGGGTCAACTCATATTCATATTATTATAAGATGAAACTGAAGTTGACCAGAATCTTTTTTTTTTTTTTTTTGAAACATGCATGAATTGAAGGTTGGAGATAAAGCAAGCAGCAGAAGGGACACAAGAAGTTCCAGGACTTGTTGAAGCTCGAGTTTATGGCACAGAGGAAGTATGGGAGCTACTCAAGTCTGGAAGCCAAGCCAGATCAGTTGGTTCTACCAGTGCTAATGAGCTCAGCAGCCGTTCTCACTGGTATTATTAAATCCTCCATTTCCTGTTTCTGGTTCATTTCTTCCTCCGGATGTATATATTATGGGATCTCACCAAGTAGTAAACAAGTCTAGTTTTTAATGAAGTTTGGTTTTCAAAAAGTCAAGATAGCTCCGTGAGCCTGGGAATAAAAACAGATGTATAAGAATTATATTGATCAATTAAAGAGTTGGCCTAAAACAAGAATATATATCTACGATAATGACCAAATATTGCTTCTATGTAGTTTATTGCGAGTAACTGTAAAAGGGGAGAGTTTAATAGATGGGCAAAAGACAAGGAGTCATCTCTGGCTGGTTGATTTGGCTGGTAGTGAGCGTGTGGGGAAGATAGAAGTTGAAGGAGAGAGGTTGAAGGAATCTCAATTTATAAATAAATCTCTCTCAGCACTTGGTGATGTTGTCTCTGCCCTTGCATCAAAAACAGGCCACATTCCTTACAGGTCTCTCTCTCTCTCTCCCTCTCTTACTCTCTCTCTCTCCAGCAATTACAAAAAATACATACCTTACAAAATTTTGTTATATTTTATCAACATTTTTGTTTTGTGTAAATCAGGAACTCAAAGCTCACTCATATGTTGCAGAGCTCTCTTGGTAAGCATTTTTCTTTATCAAGCAATTTAGTTGCTTGTAAATATTGAATTTGTAAATGTACAACTATTGCTAGGTGGCAGGGTGTAGAATTTTAGGCCCTTTCTCTTTCAATGAAGATGCTAACTGAAACCTGAAATTTAGGAGGAGATTGCAAGACGTTGATGTTTGTCCAGATAAGCCCAAGTGCTGCTGACCTTGGGGAGTCTCTGTGTTCATTGAATTTTGCCGCTCGAGTTCGGGGAATTGAAAGTGGCCCTGCTCGCAAGCAGGCAGATTTCACTGAGCTTTTCAAGTATAAGCAAATGGTGGGTATTCCTGTTGAAACTAAACTTTTTAATATTGCTTCAAATGATTAAACTGAGTTTTTTTTTTTAAATGGAAACTTAACAGGCAGAAAAGCTACAACATGATGAGAAGGAAACAAAGAAGTTGCAGGAGAATTTGCAGTCCTTGCAGTTGAAGATTGCTGCCAGGGAACATAAGTGCAGAGGCCTTCAAGAAAAGGTAACTTGTCATTTGAAGCTTTCTCTTGAGCAAGTGTTAAACTAGTTGAAGCAGTTGTACTTAACACAATTTTGTATGAATCTCATTTGTAAATCACCAGAAATCAAATTATTGATTTGCAGTTGACTCTTCTTAAATCTTTTAATTGCAACCATTAACATTTAAAATTAAGTGTTTTATGTATATTTGATTATTTTAAAATAGAACAAGTTATTGAATTTGGTAATAGGTCCGAGAACTTGAGAATCAGTTAGTAGAGGAAAGGAAGACCAGACTAAAGCAGGAAACGAGAGCACTTGCTGCTTCTTCACAGTCTTCATTGCCCTCCCCAAAACAAGGAGAGAAGACCAAGGTAGAGAGGAAACCGCCTTTGGGTCCTTCAAAACTGAGGCTACCACTGCGAAGAATCACCAATTTCATACCTCCTCCATCTCCTCTCCATACAATGAAAATCAAAACTACTGCTTCCATGGTCCAATCTTCAATGCAGGACAAAGAAAATATTGCTAGAACTTCAATGACAGGAAGGGAAACAAAAAGCCTTCTACAACCAAGACGTATTTCTATGGCTGCCAGACCAACTACTGCAACATCAGCTCAGGTTCGTCAGCCTAAGAGACGAGTATCTATTGCCACTTTCCACCCAGAGCCCAACTCAAACTTGACAACCCCACTCCACACTTCTGCCTCAAGATTAAAGAACAAGGGTGCCGTGGGCCGGCAGTCATTTGTGAAGGACCCAAGAAAGGCCAGATATTCAAGATTGTTCTCTCCATTGCCAGAATTCCGGTCAGCATCAGAGACAACACCAACTGTCATGAGGAGCAGTAGTAAATTCATGGGGAGTCCTCCAACTCAAGCAGGCTCTTGGAAGCCAAGGCATCCAACAGTAGTTGCATTGCAAAAAAAATCATTGGTGTGGAGTCCCCTCAAGTCGAGAGGAGTGAAATACAGGAAGTCATTGTTGCCTTCTCGACCCTCAACTGAGATGCAATGAAGCTTGTTTTCATGATAGTGACCATTTTTCCTTGGGGTATTACTGCACGAATGTATACTTTTTTTGCTTACTAATTAATCTGTCAATTCTCAGTGACATTATTCCCCATTTCTGTTGCATATCCCATGACTTTTTTAACCTTTTAGCCTCCTTTGTGATAATATCCTGCGTTTTGCATTATCTTGGTAGAATGAAAACTAAAAATAAAGCTTTTGGTTAGTTCTTAATCCGCTGTTTTCTATTGTGTGATTAGATGTCTAGAAAGTTTCTGCTAAGTTCTAAATGCAAGGCTTTGAGTAAGGATTACATAACTGAATAAATTATCATACTTTATGCTAGACTCATTCTCAAATGCATGTTGCCTAAGCAACCAGCAATCTTCATACGACAACTGCTCAACATAGTGGTCAGGGACAATTGCGCATGATTGATGAAACACCCGCATTCCTTTTAGTTATCAAAATCTTGAAAACTTGCGAACCAGTTGTAAAAGGCCTTCGAAAGGCAATCCATTGATCATCATCTAGAGTGAGTAAGAACTTTTTGCAGACAATTTCTCCTGCAGATTTACTTGTAGACTATTCAAATCATTGGCTACACGAGTTTCCGGGCTACTAGACTCAAGAATAGCCTTAGTTAGCTTTTTGACATCAAATTGATCAGATACACAAACCCATACATTCAAGTCGAAATGCTCCGCAGACCCATAGCTTCACTGTATAGTCATTGCAGACTAATCGAGCAAGGGTTGTCTTGCCAACCCCTCCCATTCCAACGATGGGTATTCCGCAGAAACCATTAGAGCTAACATTTTCATCAGATATCAACATTCGAATGATCTTCTCCCTATCATCATTTCTACCATACACACCAGGCTCAGTCAATAAGGAAGTTGTCTCTAGTTTTTGTCTTGCTCTAGATGAACTTCCTCAACAGTGTCACTCAAACCAATAACATCTTTTTGACTTACAACGTATCAGAAATAATCTTGCGACATTTAGAGAAGACATCCCATACCTTTCTATTGATTTGAGACTGGGGTTCCTGCTGATCTTCCATTGCTTTGAATGCAATCTCATCCAACACATCCTCTGCATCGTAAACCGCATGTTTGAGCTGCTTCAGCCAAGCTCCGATAACGGGCTTCTCAAATCGCTTTTCCTCTGCATCATTCCCAACTGTAGCAACAGAGGGTAATGTTAACTTCAACTTCTCCAGGGGCTTATTGAGTTCCTCACTCCGTATAGGGTTCAAGAAGTCCATAGAAAGCAACTTATCCAACACACCCTCTACAAAAGTAGAAAGAACGATCTCCCCAACAACATTCATGCCCTGAAAATGGAGGAGAAGATTGGAATCTGGTGAGATCACCTACTCTTATATATAACTACACAACTGAGACTCGAAGTGGAAAGTCGATGAAATCGAATGGATAGTTGAAAAAAATTTACTTATTTTATCAGCGAATTTTGAACTTTAGTAATAGATAATAACGATTAAAACAATATTAGAATTATAATTATAAAATAACACTAAAAGAAAGTAAATGTCTCACTGTTCATACATCTAATTAATTTCAAACTCTAATCGTGTTTAACTCTTTATATAAGATTAGGACACTCGATGGTTTGAAAGAAAGAGAAAAGTTTATTAAGGGCCAGCTAAATAATTATATTTTACTATTAAGTCCTTAATTCAGGTCAATAGTCATTTATAAACCCGCAACAACTGTGGGAAGGGGCAACTTCCCTTGTTAATACTATAAAAGAAAGGGCATTGCTCTCTGCTGCTGCCACTTGTTCTCTCTGCCTTGAAGGAATCCCTGCTAGCATTTAGCCATCTTCTTTATCTGAAACCATGGCGGACAAGGCAGTTACGATTCGTACCAGGAAGTTCATGACTAACCGCCTCCTATCGAGGAAGCAATTCGTAAGCTCTCTCCTTTTTTTAAGGCCTGTTTCATTCACTTTTTTGGTTGCCAAACATCTTTTTAGCACGCCTATTCAATTCTATGGTTCCTATTGTATTACAGATCTTAAATTAATAGTAATGAAGAGATTATTTTTAGATTTTGTCTATTATGAATGTGAATTAGCTTGCATTCTTTTTTTTAGATTTCTCGGTAGAGAGATTGCTAATTGATGTTAGAGTTCAAATGAATGTCAGCTCTTAGCTCTTAGATGGAAAGATCGAGTGCCTGTGTATGGGATTTGAAATAATGATGGTGTGAGGTATAATTGTTTTGAGTATACGGGCTCTGAATTTTTGTCTATTTGTTTATTTGTTTCCCTTTGTTTTTGCATTAGATTTTTTTTTTTCTCCTTTCCTCCAAAGAGAGGTAGGTTCTAATGCTTGCGCCCAGTGATGTGAGAAAATATTTGCTACACTTGATGGATTTTAAAGAATCCACTTGATGATTCCTATCTACCAAGATCTCTGAGGCAATCTTTTAATTTTATTCCTTGATTTTGTTAATCAGTGACTCGTTTAACCTTTTAACCTTGGATTTTTTCAATCTATGCACAATTTTGGAGATAGTTCTTGCCTTTGTTCAATTGAGCTTTGAATAGCTTCTAGTGGGGTAGTGATATGCTTAATGTTATTTTTGGGATGATGATAGTTTATTTGAAGAGAACTCAGAATTCTGATGCTTATGGGATTTCAGATAGAAATTTCTGTTGACATATTATTGGTTCACAGCTTGTTTTGATCCTGGGTTGCTTTATTGATTTTATTTTTTTTTTCTTTTGATTAATGCAGATAGTTGATGTTCTTCACCCTGGGAGACCCAATGTTTCCAAGGTATATCTTGATAATTTAGACTTCTCTCTCCTCATTATCCATCTAATTTTTTAAGAATAATTACTCATTAGGAATAATGTAGTTGGTCTTATTTTGTCTATGTAGTTCCAGAGGGTTGAAGCAACTATGCCATTACCTGGAGCATAGTTATGCTATTATCCCAGTGAATGGGAAAAATATTACCTTCTAAACTTCTAAGTAGACCATCTGGTTGTTAGTTGACAATTGTTAATGCATTTACCTGTTCCATAGTTTATTCAGCTTTTTTGGCTATTTCATTTACATTCTTCCTATTATGAAGGTGGAGCTGAAGGAGAAGCTAGCAAGCTTATATGAGGTGAAGGATCCCAATACAATTTTTGTGTTTAAGTTCAGGACTCACTTTGGAGGCGGTAAATCCACTGGGTTTGGGTTGATTTATGATTCAGTTGAGAATGCAAAGAAGTACGAGCCCAAGTACAGACTCATCAGGGTAGGCTTTACATATATAGTTTTCTTCAGAATAGAAACTTTAATCATTAATTTCTTAGATTTTGTTTGGTTAACTTCTTTTTTTTTTTATGCTGTTGTATTTTACAATAGCAGAAGGCATGCAAAAGCAAACTAATGAGAAAGCAAACTAACTCAGTCAGTGACCAATATATTTCATATTGGCACAAACTCTAAGAGGCCAAAATGGCACTTAAAGAGGATAAAAGACCAAGATTTCTCTCCTAGCTGCATTTTGGTGTCTTGGCTTTTGTTCGCATCACTGCTAAAGTGCTAAGCCAGCTTATTGTGTATGGAAGCTTTATTTATAGATAATAGAATGTTCACACATCCATGTGATGATGTCATCTGATCGGTCCCGTTGATTCCCTTTTCCTTTTTTTTTTCCCTTTTAAATAAAAATATTTAGTTTTTGGGTGATATGGAGATTTTATATGTAAATGTGTATTGTAGTAAAACTGGAAGTAATCACTCAATTCAGATCATGGTATCGATTGTGTTATTGATATTTAATAAAATTGTGTTTTTAGGTTCTATAATATTTTGATATATCTAATGCATACCTTGTTCATCTGATGGTTGGAGTGAGTAATTAATCTTGTACTTGTATGCAATCTGCTTTCTTATTTTTTCTTCTGTTTGATTGATTTGTAGATGCATATAGTAAATTTTCTTGTCCTTGTTATGTTGTTTGCTTGAAGTTTTGTGTCCTTTTTGTGCAGAATGGACTTGACACTAACGTAGAGAAGTCAAGGAAGCAACTGAAGGAGAGAAAGAACAGGGCCAAGAAGGTTCGCGGAGTAAAGAAGGTGAGATCATTGGTTTCGTTTGTAATGGTTTCTTGATGTTGGTCTAATACCTCTATAGCTTCTAAAATTTTCAGTGATAGAAATTCATTGCTTACCATTGATCTATGTTATGCAGACGAAGGCTAGTGATGCTGCCAAGGGAGGAAAAAAGAAGTGATATATATATATGCATATATAAGATTTGGTTGCTTCATTATATCATGTGTTGCAACTCTGCTAAAATTCAAATGTCATTAGAGAAATGATATCTTGTCAATTCTCAGGATTTCTTCTTATTGTAACAGTTTTACTTTATTAATGAATTTTATTTGTTGATATAACACAATTTCAAATGAGAATTAAATTGATTGCACAGTCCTAATATAATGCACTCTTGAATTATATGACAGTAATGTCAAATCCTCAAAGAAAATTAAAGAATAACAATAATAAATAAAATTTAGGGATGATAAGTACAAATTATATGTATTTATCACAATTCCTGTTTCAATTTCTCATATTATAAAGGAAGTGTTTCCATCCATTCAGCATTGATTCATGTGTGTTTCTCACTATTATTTGTGTTCCCAAACGAGAATGTATGAATGCTTCTCTGGTTAGCTAGTATCATTAAACTTTGATGCTAGGAAGCTAATATCCTATTATCATTCATGAATATTATCTATTTAAAAATAATTTCAGTATTTGAATTTATTTCAAACTTTATTAAAATTCATCTTAAAATATTTACATTTATCTCTCGATCCTGATTATATATATTTTACAGAAAAACATTAAAAAAATAAAACTCAAGCCACCACCAGGCAAAAAAAAAAAAGCGAGAGATCAGGAGGAGGATTGGAGTTTCTCATATTACCGAGTGTGCTAAATTTGGATTTTCTCTTGAATTTTGCTCTTCTATTCTATGCTTAAGCTAGCAAGGCCGCAGATATATATAGTGGTGACGAAGTCGACGACGATAGCATGGATGATAGATCAAACATGATGGTTGATTCCCCCAAATTTCAGTCAAAAACAAATCAAGTGAACATGCAGGAAAAACCAGAGTAAAGGGAATCAAATTAAACATCCTTAAATCAAATATGTAGCCTACTTCTTTTTTTGACTCTTTCTCTTCCCCTTCTCAATCCTCTAATATAATGTGTTTCTATGGCATTCACCACACTTTTATACACTATGTGTTTGTTTGGTATTGAGTTTAGTGACCAAAATCACACACACATATATAAAGAGGAATGACATTATCAAGGAGATGACACATGACACTTTCCTTAAAAAACTTGTCGCGTGTCACCTTAAATACTCTTTTTATATTGATTTTTATTTAATATTTTTTATTTTTTTTTAATTATTATTATTATTTACGATACTACCTTAACATTTATGATTTAAATTATTATTTTGTTTAGAATTTAATTTTTTAAAATTAAGATATTTTGTATTTAATTAAATACATTATTTAAAATTTATTTATATTATTTTTTTTATAAATTCATTTATGAAAAAATATTATTTGCCACATGTTAATAATAATAGTAATAATAGTTTAAAATAAAAAATAATTTAAAAGATAATAATAATAATAATAATAATAATAATAATAATAATAATAATAATAGGCCATTGATGACCATTAGTTTAAAGAAAATTGATCATTATTTTGTGATCTCATAATCAACTATCATATAATTTAATCAATATTAAATTATTTTATATATTTAATAAATAATTTTATTATATTATTATATTTTCTATTATTTTTATTATGAAATCTTTATTAAAAAAATTTAGAGATAAAAAATGTAATTTACATAAAGTTATAAAAATAAAATATAGATATTTGACTTATTTAAAATTAGTATGTATTATTTTTTATGTTAATAATTTAATATTCTTTTTATTTCATTTTCTTAAAATTAATTAATGCTTATTATTATTATCTTTATGGTCAATTTATGGCCATTTAATTGAAACAACTAAGTAAATAAAAAACATTTTACTGTTATAAAAATTAAATTAAATACTTTTGTTATTGTTTTTTAATTAAATAATATTTAATTATTAATTAATTTTTTATTTAAGTAGTTTTTATTTATTTATCTGTATATAGAGTATATCATATTAGGCATTTTATACACATTAAAAACTCTTCTCTCGTCAAATATTTTACATTTTACTTAAATGCTCTTAAACTTTTTTTTTATTTGTACTATTTTTTTATTATTTCTTTCAAAAATTATTAATTATCATTCTTAAAATTTATTTATTTAAATATGTTTAATTAATATTTATTTAATTATTAATTTTTTAAAAAATTTCTTGTTTAATATTTTTTAAACTTTTGAATATTTTATTTCATTATAATTATATATCGAATGCAATTATAACTAATATTTTGATTATCTATATTTTATTATCATTAATTTGTAATAGAATTATTTTTAAATTTTAATTTAATATCTATTTTTTTATGTATAAATTATCTCTCAACTATATTTTTATGTAGAAGTAGAATTTCAAAGATAAATTACAAATATGATTGCATAGAAAATTTAACTACAAATAAAGATGATTAAAAAAAATTAAAATTACAATATTAAAATTATAGAATTTATATTTTGAAAAATAATATGTATTTTTAATATTTATTATATTAATAGAAAATAATGATATTTTAAAATTTTAATATTTATGAAATGTATTTAATTTATATTATAAATTTAGGTAAATTGATAACATTTTTTCCAAAGAATTATTTTATAAAAAATATATCAAATTAATAAAAAAAATTTACACTTAGATATGGTATGTTTAAAAAAAATAATATAATAGAATGTTATTTTTAACTAATAATAATGTTATATGTTTTCACTATTATTAAAATTAAATAATTCAATTCATTATTAGTAATTTAATATTTTTATTATATTAATAACAAAAAATATTCTATATTTATATTTTTAAAATAATATTATTTTCTCATTAATATAATATATTTTCTGTAATTTATAAAAAATAAATATTAATTTATATAAATTATGAAACATAAATATTTTATGAAATTTAAATTATTTTTAAATAAAGTATTTTTGTTACATTTTAAATGAAATAATCATGGAAACTTCTATTAATATATGTATAAAAGAAATTAAATATGTATTTCATTAATTATATCATAAATTAATTAAAATTTTATTATTATCATATGTAAAAATTTATTCAAATTAAATTAAATAAGAAAAGAATTTTAATTTAAAATTTATGTAATAATAATAATTTATCTTATTTAAAATAAAATTTAAATTTAAATTAAAAAATAAAAATGATAAATTACCATGCACACGTTATATTAATTTCAGAATAAAAAAATTATTTTTGATATTAAAAAAATATTTTTAAAAAAATATTTTATTATTTTAATATTTTTATAATTAAAATTTATTAAATTTAATTTTAAATTATTTTTTAATATTTTATATTTTAAAAAAAATATTTTATTAATAGTAATTTCAATATAATATCAAATAGACCCTAAAATTATAATTTTTTTGATCAAAATATTTTTTTAATCATAACTTATATATATTTAAAATAATCTTATTACTCGTAAAAAATTATACTAAGAACAATAAATATTGGGCCTAATTGATAAAGCTCATTACATTTCTAAAAGAAGAACTCACTGTTTAATCTGTGGAGAATGTATTATTGAAAATAACAGCGACCAACCTCAAAGGAATTATGATTCATATTACACCACGGATCACAATAATTAGTATCTAAATAAGTGAGTTCGTGAATCGTGAAGGAATTATGGACCGTTGATTTATGCACATTCAACGGTTCTCCACTCAATGTTCCAAAATTAAATGAAAAAAAAAAGTATTTTGCTATAATACTATAATTATTTTAAGTTTAAAATAAAAGTAGCCGTTTGAACTTTCCAGATACGTATCGATAGTTAGATGTGACCGTTGGGGACAAAAAGATCCGTTACTAAAGTTCAATCTTCCAAAAGGCATTTGGATTTGACTTTTCAGTTTTGGCTTCAAAGACAAAACTGAGAGAGTGCAAAAGAGATGCGAACGCAGGGAAGTAGAACTGAAGGGGGTGACCCATTGTCTCGACTGGGACTCATTTTCTAGTCTCTCTCTGGTTATTTAGAGAGAAAAAGATAGAGAGCTTTCAGACCCACTTGGAGTTTTTTAGTCGCTATTGTGGTTTGCAATCATGGTAGCCAGAACCCCACCAAAGCTGAGGAGAATTGCGGCACCTCTCAATCCTGTTCTGATTAGAGAAACCGTAAAGAAGGTAATTGTCCCCTTCATGGTTGTTGGGTTGCTTAGAATAGAAAGCTGTAGAAATTTTTCCTACAAAAGAAGAAAAAAATTAAAACTTGGAATCTACCATTCAAAATGTTCATGCTTTTTTCCTCTTGCTAGTTCATGGGTTTTGATTTTTTTTGTTTTTGTATGCAATAATGGGTTTGTTTACTTTTGCATGGAATTGTGAAGGTGGATAAATGCATGGCTAGATTGCAAGAGCTCCAATACACAGTGGCAGGTGGGCATAAGGTGATATCTGGGGTTAGTCTCAGTCCTAGAAGTACCAGAGGTTATCTAAGAACTAGTCTCAGGTGCAAGCAAGAATCTTTGAGGTAAAATCGAATTTGGGTTTTGGTTTTTGTTCAGGTTTGTGTTAAAAGATTTATCATTTTTACACTAATAATTATTTTACTTTCTAATTTCAAGGATCAAGAGTGCTACGCCTAGGAAATCTCCGGTGGGCAAGTTTCCGGCAAGTGTAGTAGGTATCTCTCTTTCTCATCATATTGAACAATTTTGTTCTGTGTTTGGCTGTAATAAGGAAATTTCTTTTCTGGGTTCTGAAAGAATGTAAATAAACAATGCTAATATGTTTGTCATGAACCAGTTTCAACCTAACAGTTAAAATGTTTTATTATGCAGGGGAATGGCAGCGAATGTCATTACCAGCTATGCTAGTAGGAGAAACTGTGGGAGAAATTCTACAAGCAAGCCAATTTGCAAGAGAAATTGTCGCAGCAGTTGCCTGCAAAACCAAGAAAACCCCCCCAGAAGACCCTAAAACCCCAATGACCCAAGACAGGAAACAGAGGCCAAACCATGAAAACACTGAACTCAAGTCCAAGAGGAAGAAGGAAAAGCAAAATAAACTGCAATCCATTCGATCAGAAACCACTTCTCCATCTCTTCAAAGAGCTCGATCACGCATTAACTTTAAGGTTTCACCCCCAAAGAAGAGAGAAATGGAGAAAGAAAACTCTGCTAAATATTTGGCAAATAGAGTTTCTCCCAGGAATAGGCCATGGGCTAAAAAGACTATACTGTTTCCAAACCCTTTGTTCCTTTCTACAGATTCTAATCAGCAGCAGAAGTTCTGCAGAACAAGGTCTCCTGTGATTTCTAGAAATAAACAGACTACTCCACATAAGTTCTTGATAAAGTCCCCACCTTCGGCTTCCAAGCTTCAAGTGAAGATCAAGAGCCCACCATTGGTTTCCCTGTCACCTACTGGAGCTGCAAACTTGAGCAAGAAATCACCTACTAGAGCTGCAAACTCGAGCAAGAAATCTCCAAAGGTGTCCACTGCTTCAAAATTGCGTAGGTCATTTTCTCCTTCAAGATTGGCTAACAGATTGGTATCTCCATTGAAGAGCAGGAAAAGTGTACAGAAGAATGATGGTTTAATGGGTGGATTTAAACAGCGTCCGGTTTCAATGCCAAGACGGTTCTCATTGGGAAGAATTTAAGTTCTTTTGGTTTTACTTGAGGCTTTTGTTTGAAAAGCGAGGGATTCTGTTAATCAATGTGCATAGTTGATGATTCTTTTTAAGTTCCTTTGTGGGTGGTGTGGGTGTGAATGTTTCTACATCATATTTGGCTGGCTTCATCAAGAAAATAATGCATGTTCATTCCACGTTTTGTAATGGATTCCCAATTGTTTAAATGAAGTTACTGCAAACTTCTGAGTCTTCAAGAACAGAAGCTTTTACTTGCAACACTTGTATATAAAATGTACTTTGAATTCTCCTTGATTATAACAAAGAACCACCATAATCAACCATCAAAATATACGGAGATTGCACTTAATAATTTCCCCACAACAGAGCAAATCTGAATAGTCCATAATTTCTGCATTCTTGAATAATAATGCTGCTCAATGAAAATCTTGTAAAAAAATGAACAAGCCATAGACTGGAATAAAATTTCATAAGCTTATCAATCATATTCATTCCTGATCATGATTATTGTACATTGATCCACTGGTGACAAACTTGAGAAACATGTACCCGCCCCCTCAAAAATGAAAGATAAAAAAAAAAAAGAAAAAAGAACAAACTCTCCAAACATAACCTTTCTCTCAAACAATGCTTTATATGGTGCAACAAGGTGCTTTATATGGTGCAACAAGGGCACCACTTAGGCTGAACAATGCAATGGGCACGAAAATTACCCAGTATTCACGCAGACCTAGAACACTGTCCAAACTCTATGCAATACTTTTACCACTCTCAACAAAACTGTAATTCTGATGTTTTAGCAGCTCATAATAGAAATAACCATTTATTTGCTTGGAGATGCAAATCTTGTCCGCTCTCTCTGCCGGTTCAAAGCTCGATCTTTTGGGGATGATGTTTTACTTCCCACACTTGCTTGGCGCATCATCTCTGCAAAAACAATATTCAGAATCATACATTATTCTTGTCAGAATAACAATCAGCACTGCACACCACGGTCATTTTTTTTGCCTTTGTATAAATATAACCCAAAAGAACTTAATAGGATGAACTCAGTCGAGAGACAGAAAATTCTACTTCTGCAATCTTGTTGAAGTACTAGTATCATAATCCGACTTCCACTTTCTTAAGTGGAGCATTTAATTTTTCAATACTTTGTAATTTGTATGCATAGTAAAATGATTAAGTCAATTATTTCAAGCTGGAAAAAAGGATTAATCTACAATTTCCACAAGAATTTTTGTCAATATAGCATCAAAATAATTTCTAGTATGCATATCACGTTAAGTTCATTGCACAGCTAAGCTATCTAAATAGATTTAAAGCAGAGAATGGTAAACTGCATTTCAGATAAAACATACCAAAAAAACCCCATGGAAAGAATGCAATTGATAATTTCCCAAACAGTATCACTCGAAAGAATCACACGGTAAAACATAGAATAATTGACGTTTAAAGCAGAGAATGGTACAAAAACACAATCTAGTTGGCACTAAGAAATATACAAGGAGAAGCAAGATTTCCATGCCTCTCTTTCTCTCAAGCTCTTGGTCAAGTTCTTCTTTCCACTTCTTCTGTATCTCAGAAAAGTTCACACTGTGAATAACAAAACATACCATTTCAGATTACTCCCAAGTCCCAACTTAATAATAAAAAAAAATGTCATCATGAACTAAAAGATACAACAACTTATGGACTAACCTTGGGCTACTTGATTCTGGCTGATCATCAACTACAAGCCCTTTTCGATCATTGTTCTGAGGTGATGAACTGTCCTCTGAAGATTGATCATTTGCATTACCAACATTTGATACACGCCTAGTATTACTCCCAGGGCTTCCGGCACTAACAGCATTAGTTGCTGCAGATGGGGTTCCAACGGGGGCTCGACTTGGAGACCTGCTTTTGGGAGGTAATTTCAAGTAATTTGGAAGAGTTTCGTTGTGTGAACTCCCTGCAAAGCTTGGAGAGCCAGCTGCATTCAAACTGTTGTAGAACTCTTCATATAAAGGTGTTTGCAACTTCTTCAGTTCTAAAGCCTGGCACAATAATTACGAATTCAACATCACAACAGTCTATAGTAGACCCAGATCTACAACATTACTAAAAATGTAATTGGCTAATTTAATTTTATCAAAAACAAATAATACCTTCTCATCCAGAAAGGCTGTAATTTTAGACTCAGTAAGTTCATCATCATCCTCAGAGAGGGATGCCCCACAAGGAAATGAAATATTACTGTCCTTTTGAGCTGGTTGATCAATGTCTAATCTTGCTTCTGCTTGTTCTGAATCTACACTCTTGTCAAATTTGCACCTCCAATCTCCATTGAGCTTATGTTTGGAATCACGACTCTAATTAAGCAAAATTACCAATCCATTGGGGCTAAATTGTTAGTGCACAGAATTTACAAGCAATAACACAAGCGACTTTAGCTTACTTATGAGAAAGAGATGAAAGTAGCTGCTCACTTTGATAAAGTCATCAGCAATCAAAACAGGACTAAACTTGACTTCACTAGTAGTAAAATCATCTCCATCAATTTGACACATATCATCATCACTATTATTTGTTCTCCATAAATCCTTGCTTTCCAGCAGTTTCTTAGGATCAACTGAGCCACTCAGACTGCCCAAGTTACAGGAATCAATAGTGCCAGAGACAGATGGCATTCGACTGTCAACAAATGGACAGTATTGTCAAAAGATTGTAAAAGCATCATTCAGGCAATAGTAATGTATCATCGCAGAAGGTCAAAGCATACCAAATTGTAAAACTTACATGGTTTCAAGCTCTTTGCTGCATGACTGCTGAGGAATTTCAGAAATTTCCTAATGGTAATGGAAATTCCGCCATGAAAAACATGACCCAAGATAAAGTATGAAAAACCAACAAGCATGGCTCCAGCCAAAGTATACTAACCATGAAAGGAGTGCGAATAACAGGGTCAGATGCTTCACGCTGGCCGGTTACAAAAGGATGCTGCGTTTAAATGAAAATTTGGGATTATCTAACATTGTTAAAAACTTAAAACCAAATTTGTATGGCCATGCCCCAAGTCATCACCAGTATTTTAAGAAGTTAGCAGAACCAAAAGGTTTCCATAGAAAACAATGTCCCTAAAATCAAACTAGAATCACCTGCAACAATTTAGACGCATCTGGCCTCATATTTGGTTCCCTGTCAACGGAAATTACATACATCAAAGATCCAAAAAGAGATGAAATGGAGATTTTGTCAGATGGAAATTAAATCACTACTTTTGCAAGCACTTGAGGAGAAAATCTTTTGTTTCAGCAGAGAGATGCTCTGGGATCTCTGGATGTGACTTTGTCGATCCTATATAAAAGAGGGCAGCAACCTGTTGAAACCATTCTTAGTATGATATTTTGGAAGCAACTTAAATTAAATAAAAGATATCATAATAGCTAGCAGATTAGGTACCTCTTGGTATTGTTGGCTCCAAGGAGGCTTTCCAGTGGCCATCTCTATTACTGTACATCCGACGCTCCATATATCAGCAGAGCTAGGAAATTTTGATGTAAGATATTGATAAGGTTCAATTCATCAATCTAAACCATCAAAAATAAAACTATTTAACTTTACATTATAGATAGAGCAGAATGGACCTTTCAACCACACCAACTGAAATGGAAGATCATATTAAGAAAGAATACTAGATTATGCACAAAGCCACCAAAGAATACTAGATTATGCACAAAGCCACCATGTCTAGAGCAAAATTAAACAAAATGCATTCCCTTGAAATTAATTCCCTAAGCCCTCATATTTCTTTTAGATTTCTTGATAGTTGAAACACACTTCAATTGTGCAAGGAATGTTAGTAAAAACAAGCTTTAGAAGTTTCTGGACAAACAGATAAAGAAATGATCCAAAAGACCTCTCAGCAGCTCTCATACCATTTTAGATTTCTTGAAACGCACATGGATTGTGCAAGGCACTTTTGTGAGAAAGGAAGTGACAAAAGGCATATCTCTATAAATTTATGGATTGGCAAAAAGCAAGCAATTTTGGATTCCTCCTACCTTTTAGGTACATTATCTTACAATCAACAAACTTTCGTTTATATAGAAATTTAGAAAAAGAAAAGTAAAAAGGATCTTGCAGGAACAAATTCAAATGACATCATGTTCAAAAAATAATTAGTATGCATGTAACATATAAATACTTAGAGGAACCAATTATCCTTACAAGCTATGCCCAGTCTGCAGAATGACTTCTGGAGCCATCCAATATGGAGTGCCCTTCATTGACTTTGCCCCGGAAACAGTGGCCTATAGAAATGAGCACATATGTAGATATTACTTCTACAAAATACAAATACAGTAGATGTGGATAGAAAGTGAAGAGAAAGGTGCATACCAGCTCAACAACTTGTTTTGATGCACCAAAATCTGCAAGTTTAATGCATCCTTTATTATCAACAAGGATGTTGGCGCCCTGAAAGCAGATAAAGAAGGCAAATTACTACTTATATCAAGAAGATAAGAAAAGGATAAAGAACTTTTCTCAAAGAATGGGGATTTAAAGGCACCTTAATGTCCCTGTGCATGATTCCATTATTGTGTAAATACTCCAATCCGAGAAGCAATTGCTTTGTGTATGTTCTTATAACCTACTCATCAAATTAGTACACAATAGTAGTGCCAAGTTACCTAATATGCGTGAGTTCAGTTGGCAAGACTTACTGCCTCAGGGAACGGTCCAAATTTCCCCAAAAGTGATGATATTGATCCCCCAGGAACAAATTCAAGCAAAATATTTAAGGCTTCCTCCTCCCGATCTGTGCCCAAATATCTCTGAAGATTACAAATGGCATATATAGTTAGAATAGTGGTATGCATCATTGATTCAATGGATAAACAAAAAATAGTACACGTTACTCACAACAATATTGGGATGAGAAAGATTCTTCAAAAGCTTCACTTCTTCCTCAAGCTCTCTGATTTGAGCCTACTCTTATCAATAATATAAATAAGTGAACTCAATCATATTTCTTAAATCAACACAAAGAGAAACACTATTATAACAATTATCACCAACACAAAAATTTGCATGTTTCTAGGACCATAAAATTTGCGAGAACGGAAAGAACATTTCCTACATTCCATTTGATTAATGAGAAAACAGGCAAAATTAAGTCAAACTAAACCTCAAAATCTTGAAATTTCTAGATGCATGAGAATTGAGCAAAGCAAAAGGCCTCACTTTATCTGGTACAAGAAGACTATTTATACTGGTTGAGCTTGTTCTACAAAAGCTAGTAATCACCAATATGTAGACAAGACAACCATGTTTCAGTATATTAGAAAGAACAAAATTAATGACTAAAATAATGAATTTTACCAGGCCACTTAGATGAGAACCAAATATTTCTCTTCAACAAAAAGCAAATTTTCATCCTCTGGGAAACAGAATATGCACAAAATTCACCAGTGATTCAAATGGCACTGATATAATACCTGCGCTCTATCTCTTGAAGCACCATTAGCTGCCATCAATACCTAGAAAGATAAAAACAGAAAATGCAACGTCAAACTCAAACCCACAAAAGCACAAAAATAAACAGCGAAAAATAAATTCTGGGAGTGAAATTAAGCAGAACACAAAAGGGTAAATTAAGTTAAAACAAATATATCAAGCAGAAAGGAGAAAGCCGACTTTAGCCTATAAGTAATTAATTAAGTAAATGTTTCAAAATCCCAGTTAAACCCCAAACACACAATTACCAAAAATCGAAACAGAATCAACAAGAAAGAACAAGGAAAATCACAATCCAAAGCCAAAACCAGATCAACCAAATCCCACTTTAAGCATCACGCAACAAACCCAAAAAGCCAAAGAGAATCATAAAGCAACAAATGCAATAAATAACTTCCAAAAAAATAATAATTAAGAAAAAAAAAAAAAGATAACCTGCTTCACCGCCAAGAGCTCTCCAGAATCAAGATTCATGCCCATGTAAACATGGCCAAACGCACCGCAACCAATCAACTGCCCTTTGCGATATCGGATGGGAGTCGCCATTGGAAGTGATGGAGAAGAGGGTTTGGAGAAGATTCTGGATTTGCGAATGCTAGAATTTAACTTTTCCACTAGGTTTCCTGTCAGTGGATTAAAGCCGTATTCTTGATTATCTGGGGGTGGACGGAATACTATTGATCGCCTCACTGATCCCAGCAAGTCTTGCATTATTGACGATGGGCAGCGTGAGAGAGAAAAAGAAATTGGTGATCGATTTTGGTCTGCAAAAGAGTGAGAAAATGGAGTTCGAGAGATAGGAGGGAAAAGTGGGAGAGATTCTTTTTTGAAAAATGTAGAAATTGAAAAATAAAAGCAAAATACAGTTATTTACTTGCCTAAATCTTCCACCTTAGGACATCTCATCTTGCCAACTTTAAGTTTCCTTAAAATTTTTTTGGTTTGATTAGCATAATTCTTTACTTTTTGAGAAATACTCTCAATTCCTTCATTAATTAAATTATTTTCTGAAAAATAAACTTCCTACTAAATAGCTATTTAAATCAAACAATGCCTTAATTAAATATTAATCATTCACTTTAAATATGATATTATTTTTAATTTAATTTTAAAAAATAAAGTAAATATTTTTGAAAAAAAAACTATATTTAAGAGAAAAAAATTTTAACCATCAAGCTCAATAAAAAACTATTATAACTATCAACGTGATTGATATGAGTAGTAAAAAAACTCTATATATCTTAAATAAAATTAAGTGTTTAATCATTATAAGCAGAAAAAATCTATGCTGGAGCGCTTCACTCATAATGAGCTTCCCAACACGAATAGTGAATTAAGAGATATATGTGATTTACTAAAAAAATAATTATATTTAAAAAATTAATTTGACTCTTTTTAATTTAATTTTTTAATTTTTAAAAAATGACTAATTCCATTTTTTTCTTGAAAATTTTGATTAATCACATACTTGTTTTTAATGTGAAAAAATGATTACGAACTCTTATATCAATACTTGGTTAACTCATAAATTATATTTTTTTAATTAATCTTTTCTTTTTACAAAAATTCATCCAATAAAATTATTATATATGTATAAAGTTTATAAAATGTTTAATGTGCAAGCATCTACAATGCTTAATATCAATAAATTTTGAAAATTCAAATTTATTCATAAAAGTTGGAGACAGGCCGCATACAACAGCAAAGAAAAGGGGGGAAAATCCAATTAAATGAGGTCCATTCGCTCAAGAAACAAATGGCATTATTCGCAAAGGAAAATCAAGATCATTCTTTCCAGGAAATCATCCCAAAACATAAAGCTTCGAACAAAATGTATAATCATAGTGGTTAGTTAGATTATGCAATCATACTCAACATACAAAATATATAATTAAATCAATTTATTTTGCATGTTGATTTCATATATTTAAGTTTTGGTTCATAGTAAATGGAGTTTAGAGAGGAAGAGTTAATCTAATTCAAGAAATTAAATGATGTCGTCTAGGGTCTGTAGCCTTGATCTTCCAATGTCCATCAGGCAAACCTTCTTTCTTAGCTATACTTCTCCACTTCCTCATCCTCTCATCCATCTGCCTAGTTAGCCCACAAAATTTCTGCAATTTCTTTGGCATAGCATCATATATCTGCCACCACCTTCTGTGAGCTGAGTCACTGGCAAAAATGTGACGAACCACCATGTCCCAGTTGCAGTCATAGTCCCTATAACACATCCATGGCTTCCACCCCAACAAATGAATAGCATAAAGGTCTTCTGGGATTTCATGATTTGGGTCTCCTTTTCTTTGGAAGACCTTAAGATGATTTAACTTTGAAGGCAACCGATGCCACCAAGTGAAAGCTTCATTGAGAAACCCTTGATCACCTCCATTATAAGAAGCTAACTTAGTAGTCTTCGACATGAGATCTTCGAATGTGCACATCGATGGCTCTACAACCATGATTCCAGAGTTGAATAACACCTTATCATTTGCAGAAGCTGACAATTGAGGGTAAAGAAAGAATTTATCCAAGTTTCTAAGAACTATAACATCTGCATCTATGAAAATAACTTTGTCATAATCTATCAATTGCCAAATTCTAAGCTTGCTATAGTTCCACTCATTGTATGAGCCCTTTCTAGCAGAGGGGCTTCTTATGGGTTCTATCAACCTGGCTTTCCACCCAGCAGCTCTTAAACCTTGAAGAGACTTTGCAGTTATGGAGGAATCATGGAGGAGGACAAGCTCTTTTGTAGATTTGGTTTGAATTATACTTTGAGCCAAAGCTATAGCACCACAGACATAAGCTTCCGAGGAATGGAGGACTGTTACATAGGCAACCCTTTGGAATGTGATGTGGTTGAGCCTGCTCGTTTGTTTTGATAGTATTTGTTTCCATATTTCTTGACCTGCATATATATATATGAACAAACTTATATTTATAGAATTGTTATTATGTTTTATAATTATTACTATAAAAATAAAGAAATTTTTTTTGGTACAGAAAATAAAGAAAATTTTGTTAAGTAGTTGGATTAATTGATTATTGTTATTTGAATATTTTGTTTCTATATAAAATATATTTACCAAATATTTTTAATACAGTGATTTTGGGATAAATATATAAATGAAGATATTAATATATATTTATATTATAAATGAAAAGGTATTTTTTTTTTATGTATATGGAAAAATAAGGGGTAGACCTAAACTGACTTACTTGGAGGAGAGTAGTACAATATGACCATTACACATTTCCGAGGATTTAGTCCAAAATAGTTTAGAGTAGAGAAAGAGAATCCATATAGCCAACCCTAAATTTTTTGGATAAATGTTTAGTTGAGTTGAATTTTTTTATATGAAAAAATAAATGCGAGCTGCATAAATATAGAAATTGAATTTTATCACAAATAAAAAATTCATATATAAATCAAACACAGAAATGTAACATTCATAATCACTTTTTTGATAAATTCTACCTACCAAACGTCCCTTAAAAATAAATAGGTATAGGAGATGAATCTCTATTGCATATATATATATATATTAAGCAGTGTGAGTTTAAATTAATTAGCTCATATTTATACATGAAAGCTGAGATTTACATATACACACGTCTTTCCATTCTAATGGATCTTTGAAGAGCATTGATTGAAATATGAAAATCATGGCAAATTATCAGGTACATTCAAGATATGTGTAGCTTCACTTATAAAGCAGTAGATCCCATCTTGATATATTACTTTTTAATGTATTAAGCGCATTTTATATTTTGCCCAAAATTATAATTGAGAGATTTTTTATTTTCATGCCATATGAGAATTTTTTTTTATAATAAATTTTTATCTAAATTTGATACACATTAAATACAAAATAAAACGTTATGTTGTATTTTAAATTTACAGTAAATTAATTTAGGCAAGAAAAATATTTGATTTGTAGACAAAAAATTTGAATTTTTTAATATATGGGATCATACTTAAAAAAGGCAAATCAAACCCACTTAATACCATGGCATATACTTACTAACTCAAAGTGTCAGGCAAATGTTATTTTGATCATAGAAGGAGAGCAACCCAAGTTTTTCCATATGTGGTTTGAAGAATCCCAAGAAATCAAAAAATTAATTTCTTGCCATTAACAGAAAGAAATTGTGGTTAAACTAAAGCAGCATTATTAATTACCTTTCTCTGCATATGGTGGAGCAATCTGGCATGATCCAACCGGCATTAGTACCTTTTGCTTCAGCTTCCTCAGTTCAGGCTTGTACACCCAATAATCACCTACGTGAGTTAATAGATCATCACATCTGAAAATCTCTTGCATGGCTCCACAGGACCCCATGAACACAACATACATAGTCCGTTCAGTGTATTCTGCAGCTGGGTTCTGCACCCACCCATTCGCCACCGCAAGATTAGCCACCACCAAATTCACTTGCAACCTCCATACATCCCTAATTCCTTTCTTCTTCTTCCCTTCTTCACCACCACCACCACAAGGAACCCTAGCCACGATGACATCCAAGCCGACGTAATCCTCTAGTCTCGGCATGGGAATCTCCGGGCACCGTGGTATACCCCACTTGTGGTCTTCATCTATCCACTCTGGGAAAAAATCCTCCCATATTTTGTCCTTGGAAACAGGTTCGAAATCCACAAAAACAGTCTCTGCTAATGATCCATAATACGTATCATAATAAATACTCTTTATATCATCATCATCTACGTTAACCAGACCAATCTTAACTTTCTGGGTATCGACCATTTTGGAAACAAGATCGAACCAGGTGCTGCCATGGGAATTAGGGTTAGCCTGAGCCTGGAGTAGTCTAGTGTAATAATGGGTGGGTTTTGGCCTGAAAGACAAAGCTAGAAAAGTGAGGGCCGCACATAGAAAGAAGAGAGAGACAGTGAAGAGTCTTTGAAATGATCTTAGGGGCCAATGAGAGGCCATCTCGTTGCTGAGGTCTCCACGTCCTGTTACTGGTTTTGATTATTTATATAGAAGAAAAAGTTTTGAAGCCAAATGGACATTAAAATCAGAATAGACAGAAGAGAATGAAGAGTTTTCCCGAAGGGGATGTGCAAGGTCCCAAGTTGCTTGCTGTTGACCTCACGCGCATTTTATTTAATTATGAAGCACGTGAATCAAATTATGTTGCTAAATATTAATATTTTGGGCCTTAATTATTTAAAAAAAATGAAAATGAGATGAGAACATCAATGTAAGTGGAATTTTGTTTTTATAATTCTAAAACTTATTATTTAAAGATAATAAAAAATATTAAAATTTAAATAATAATTTTTTATGAAATTTTTTATTTAAATTTGATATCTAAAAAATGAAGTATATGGTAGATTCACTTATATATAATATATTTCGGATCAAATTAGAAAAAATTTTCCATTTTTTACATTATGATTCTCTTATATTATTTGTGGTGTTTCTTATCTTATATCATCATAGATTTAAAAATTCTTACAAAATTTATATTTGACTTTTCTTCTAAATATAAAGTCTCGTCATTTTTTTATATATTTTGATTATTTAAAATATTTTAAATTTATTAGTATCTAATTTAGTTTGATCTAATAATTAAACACATATTTATATCACTCAATTATAGGTATCAGATTCGAGTTTTCACTTTCTCAATCTCTAATAAAAAAAATTTAATGGGCTCATAAATTTTTTAAATAATAATTAACAATTGTGTTTAATAAAAAATAAAATTTTCCTTACTTAATTCTGATTTATCATAAATATAAAATATATGGTGAAACTCATAGAAATATATAGACTTAATAAATTTATATCTTAAATTTATAATACAATAGATTTAAATAAAAATTTTTCTTAAAAAAAATGCATGTAATTGATAGGTTTGAAATTTATATGACGTGCCATGGTAGAGGATGTAGTTGAATGAGATTTTTTTTTCTTTACTAGTGTGCTCATTTGGTGCCTAAAAATGGCTAAACCATTGTAATTTAATTATCTCCCTTTATTAAAAAAATGTTTTAATTATTTTAAAGATATCAAATAAAATGGTACTTTAGGTGAGACATATTTTAAAATGGAGATCAAAACTTAATCTCGCTGATATTATAATTTTTTTAAAAAATATATTAAGAATACGAAGAACTTATCAATAAGAAGACTTTCCCATTCATCCTCAACCTCCATCTAATTAGTATGTCACATCAACACTGTATTATTAATAATAATAAAATCGTAAAATTGCATAATATTAGAAGAATATTAATAATATAAAAAGTAGATTTAATAATATAATTGTATTTCCTTTTTTTTTTAATTATAAGATATAATGACATTGCTACCACTACTCAAGATGGCATATTGCGTCATCCACATTAGAATGTTTCCAAGTCAACTATGGACCAGATTGCCGTGAAAAGAATATATATATATATATATATATATCGAGTGGCGGGCTACCTCATGCCCGGCAACCGAGCATGGTTTGGCTTGACATGGCTTACCCAATGAAAGCTGAGCACACCTCGCCTCAGCATTCTATTACTCGGATGTGAAGGCGTTTCAATGGCTTGGCTTAAGAGATCCACGATTTAATATCTATTCATGATAACACTCGAGACACTCTTAGCGTGAATCATGAGATCACTTATCCCATTAAATCTTGGCATCTCTGGAACTCAGGAACGTTCTACAATTGCCTACAACAGCTCTACGATTGGTCTAAAGGTCGCTTAATTATGTTCCAAACTTTACCCGAAAGAAAAGAAAAAATTTCAGAAAGCAACTTTCTATTTCTATACCTGCAAAGATATGGCCACCTAATAAGTCCATAGTCATGGCTGAAGAAGAAAACTTTTGAACTTTAGGATTATATGAATCTGGTGGAATAGTTTCAGGAAATCCCCAGTTGTTACTGGTTCTTGCAACCGCTCTTGAGAAGTCTATTCAAAAGAGTGCAAGGTTTTTAGACGGATCAAGAAAGAAAGATGTTGTGACAGTGTTCCATGGATCACGATCACCTTCCTTGAGCATTACACAATACATTGAACGCAACTTTAAGAACTGCAAGCGCAGCACCAGTTGCTTTGGTGTTGCATATATATTGAGAGATTTCGTCATCAGATGGATGCATATCTAACTTACCTCAACGTGCACCGTCTTTTCATAACAAGTATCATGGTAGCTGCAGAATTTTTGGATGATGTGTAAGTACTTGCCATCATTAAATCAAGAAAAAATAATCAAATCTAGACAGTTTTTTTTAATCGGTTTGCTCAAGAAATTTGTTATTTTCTCTGTTTTGAACTATGCTCATCGTTATCCATGAAAGTTCATGGGGAGAGATGAATCAGGTTTTGTCTCATAATTAAACTTTGATGATGGGCCCTAAAGATGATTAAGCAAGCCTAATAGCCATCTTGTTCAATGATAAATCACAAAGCAGACTCAGTTTCTTGATAAGATGTTCAATGAGAAAATCCCACATCAGAGGAACAGAGAAATGTTTGACCAATAAACATAATGAAACAGCTTTTTACAAGGACAGAACTTCTACAGGACCCCAATTTAAGAAATAGAATGTTTTAAGGATTTGTTAGAGAAGAATTTGCTGTTTACTAAAGTACCCTTATTAAACATAATGAAACAGCAATTTTTTTTTTGCGCGGCGGGGGGTTAACAACCATAATTCCTCCCCACTTCTTCCTATCTAGACTCAGAATGCTGGTTTCCTTTTCTAGGGTTTCTCATAAAGACTAGTAGTTGAACAAGGATACTAACAAAAGAAGATACAAAGGAAGTGCATTTAGAGAATACAAAGAGCACTATTATCAAAATTGCCAACACGAAAAGTTTGCAGCAAAATTTTTTTTATTATTCCACAAGCCCTGCCCAATAACTAATTTCATCATACATATGTCAGCAGTACATTCAACTGGTGAAACTCTCCCATTCAAAATGTTAAAATCCTCCTGATGCCATAAAAGTTGGAAGGTTAGAAAACTAATTGGCATCAGGATAAAATGCATTTTCTCTACAAGTACGACACCTCGAGTGACAACCAAGTTCAAGCCAATAAGTCATACACTTGTTGATGGGTAAATTTCCATCCTTCAGCCAGATGTATTTTTCCTTGTAGCATAGACTCGGTAAGCTGCCAGCCCAACGATTGCCACTGCAGCTCCAACTACAACAGTGAAACATAACCATTAACACAGCAGATAATTTTTGTTAACAAAAGTTAACATCAATAATTTAGTTATTCATTCAATCGAGGATCAATCGACAGAGAAGACTCTGAAATTTCATCAAAAGTGATTTAATGCACAATGGTATAAAATGTCTACCAGCACAATAATCCTGCTTTTAAAGAAATGAATATGACTTCATAATTCCAAACCAGTTGCATTTTAATCCTTCAAAAAATTCCATTTATAGAACAAACTTGACCCAATTATAGAATTAAGTCACGTCACCAAAAGCCAAAGATGACCATTGAGCTTTGCAAGAACACAAAGGCTAGTTTTAACCAGACAAACTCCTAGAATACAATAAATTTTTTCAGCAGTACTATAATAAAAAGGTTAAAAAAAAAACTTCAAATCATGTAGACGGTTAAACACTACCACACTCGAGGGACTGGCAACATTCAATCATAGTTCTGACAACAACTAACTGATAGGAGAATAGAAATAGACCGAGTCCAATTTCAAAGTGACCAAGAGCAAATCTATCAAAGCCCAGTGAAATTCCAAAACTCAAGTGCTTTAGGAACTTGGTAGTACTAGGAGCTCGGGAGATTAGCATACCTGAAACAAACATAAGAGATCGATTGATTAGTCGATGGTATTGCTTGCGACTTCTCCCTGCTTCAGTTTCAGGAATGCTCAAATGAGGGTGTTCTGCTGCATTAACAATCCTGCGGAAAATATTATTGGTATCACCCATCTTAGAACTGATGGGAATAGGAGCCTCAATTCCCATATCCTGACTAACCTACAAAAGCCAAATATTGCAATGAAGATGGCTATTACAATGTCTGCTTCAGCCCTCCTCACATAGTTTTAAGAAAACTAATAAAGAAGCATTCATGCTAAAAAGAACAAGGACAAAGACATGATTAGTGTAGATGATCAAACAATCTAGACAAATCCCTAGAATTGGAGACATGAAATTTGCGCACTTCTTGCAGCAGCAACATACTACAAGGAAACCATGTTGTCAAGAAGTTTTATCATGCAAAAGCTTCACAACAGAAACATAGACGACAAAAACCAACTTAGTCAACTTGATTCCATGAAATAATGGTCAATGAAGAAAGTCCATACCCTTGTAGATTCTTGTATGGCCATTGGAAAAGAATTTAGATCATCTTTAGCAGCAACAATTAGGCAAGGCACCTCATAGCCAGTATCCTCACCATGACTAGCAACTTCCACAAGCAATTCAGTCGCTCTCCTCCATGAGGACTCATCAGAGCTGCAAAAGTTCTTGATCTTTAAACAGGTTGAAATTATACTCACCAATGCTGCTGCTATTAACATTAATAATACCTACTAAAGCTAAGGTCACAGACGATCTAACACTAGTTATAGGCATCTCTCTCTGCCTATCTTATGTAAGCATATGTGCTGTATTCACACGCATACACAGGGAGATCCATTTAATTATTGTTTCTCCACAGAGAAATCAGGATGTTTCACCTTTAGGGTGCCTCAAGATGTCTCTTAAATTAAATAACATATCCAAACAGGCAAATGCTATGACTACAACCACCATTAATTAGATGACTAATTTTAACAGGTGCCGAATATTAACCTATCATGAACAAACACTGCTATATCACACGGTGCCAGAGACTCCTTATTGGACAGCAGCTTCTTCACTCCGTCCTCAGGAATTTCTCTCAAAATAAGGGTTTTCTTAATTCCCTGCAAACAAAACAATCATATAACTTCAGTACGACCATAAAATGGGAAGTGCAATAAAACTTGAATGGCATGTCATGACAACACAAAATTTGTACTCTTTTACCCCACCCCTTCTAATATTTCCTAACAGGTATTTATTTGAGAACTATAACACTAAAAGATGTTCCATTCTCTAGGGACTTTTGTAGAACCCCACCATTCAACCACAGTATGTGGTATTTGTGCCACACTCTACCCCTTAATAAAAATCCAAACTAGGGATATGAAGCATACTCTACTCAATAATATTCATGGTGAACACTTACCAACCCAGGTAGATCAACAACATTCACTGCATAATTCTCCCCAGTAGTTGAAGGAGAAGTATCAACAAATCGCCTGCATTCACAATAACCAAAAACAAAGTTACTAAATTTAATTAATCAAAACCAGTTATCAGAAAGAATGTGAACTAACTGACCAAATATTTTTGGGTTGTCAGATATGGATTAAGAAAATTAACCTTCCAGTAAAAGAATTCAATAATGCAGACTTCCCAGCATTCTCAGGTCCAAAGACAAAACACTGGAAAACATTTCTTTCTGATTGTTGTTTCTTACGATCTAGACGCCGTCTCCTTGTTATACGGACAGCAGCAGAAGGATCACCAGGATATCCAATGTAGATCAGATTCTCCAAAGCACGAGATGGATCTAGAAGCGTCATAAGGGCCCACTGGAATACATATATTTTTATTAAGCATAACAGCTCAAGTATACTGGCTGGGCATAACATTTTACAAAATTGCATAAAATGACATTAAAAACAGAACAGTGGAGCAGGTAAAAGGGAAGGCAAGTAAACAAATTAGCACAAGCAAACATCTTGAGGGCGGAGAGAGAGAGAGAGAGAGAGAGAGAGAGAGAGAGAGAGAGAGAGAGAGCATACTATATTAATACCTCACACAAAAATGCACTAACTGATAGCCCTCCCAATGCTGTTTTCTCTGCAGCATCCTTGTATGGAGCTTCATCCCAGGGGCTGAAGTTGAAAAGACAAGTGTAAAAAGTATTATAGCGACAATGTCACATTGACAGAACAAAATAAAAGCATATGATTATCATAATAGCCAGCTTATCATAATCGCCATCAGAGATTCAAAAATTCAAATCAATGATTATTCATACAGGCAGCTTCATCATGTTTATCAGAATTAATATGAACAATTTTCACAAAATATCTCAAAAATTTCATCATAATCAACGAAGTTCAAATTAGGACAACGTGCTAAACCATTAGACTAAAACAATTGAATTCTCATAGTTGAAATGCTGCACATTTCAAAATGAAGAGAATTAAAATAATGACAATGACAACTCAACAGATAGCTAGAGTACCTTTCTGGTGCAGTAGAAAAAATATCCTCAAGTTCTACTGGTCGCAGGTTATTATCCTGTTAAAACAATAACATGTGAAAAATTTGAAAACTCAGAACTACTCTGCTTGTTGGAACTCTTGCAGACTAATCTACGTGAAGAATGTACGTGCACAAAACAAAACGAAAAATGAAATGCAGTTTACGTAGTTACTTCTCATCAAAGAACGGATAGAAACATACGTAATCACTATCGAACAATTCGTAGATTCCCTTCAAAAACTCGATAGTTTCATTTGTAAGCTCCACACTCTACAACAAATGAAAACTAAATGTAAGCAATTTAAGCAAACACATCATGAAGGAAACAATACACAGAAAGACTGATACTACAGCCAAATAAATGATAAAGTGTCCAAACAGAAGCAAATAGAAAGCCATTGCGAAAGATCTCACACACACACATACACATATATAACTGAAGATCCCATGAATATGAACAATAAGAATGGCAATTCAGGGGCCCTCACATCTCGAGCTGCAGCCAAGCACAAATTATAGGCCCATTGGCCTAGGCCAAGCCAAACCAGACATAAGGAGGCATTGCATATCTTGCAAATATGGGCAAAAGTTGTCATTTGTTGATCAAGTTTTAATATCAAGATAACTATTTATTCAATAGATAGCACAAAAAATTGCCCTAGATGCAACACATCCATTATTCCAACTAGTTAAGTTTGTCAAAGTTAGGAATTGCACTAGTGAATACCTCCCTGTCTCCATTCAATTCAAGAATTGAGACAATCTAATGTATTGAAGCCCAATGATGATCAAGGTTAGAAAGCAAATACAGTAGCATAGTAGCATGTGTCATCGTGATGTGAATTCTATGGTACAATATGGCCAGTGTGATAATTGCAGTTGACCTTAGTGAAATATTACCTGATCAGGAGCTCGTTTGAAGGTTGGAATTAGCTCATCAGCAAGTTTGATATCATTATTGTATCCAAATTTTCTAAGGACAGTCCAAGTTGTCTCAAGACGTCCTTTTTCTATGAACAACGCATGGAGAAACAGGAATCCAGTTAGAGTAAGACCTCGTTCATTGACTCCTCTATCAGTGGCTCCTCCACCAGGCAACTTTTCTTCCACAACCCTCTTAACACCAACTATTTCAGAAGGCTGTAATGGAGCATTGAAACATTTGACCTGATAACAAGTATACATTAGATAATTGACAAACCTCAAGAACAAAACACTTTCAGAGCTGTAACTTTATCAATATCCAACCAGAACCCATTGCTAGATGCCAAGCCCATTAGTCCAGGCTTGATCTTTACTCCCTGCCCATGCAAGAAGGATATGTCACTAGTCATAAGACCAGTGGCAAGACATTTTAACCTCACAAACTCTTAAGATTGTTTTCAGATGTCTTAAGGTTAATTTATGCCAGAAATAAAATGTCTAGGAAGTTGAGAAACATTAATAGGAAAAGAAACAATAAGAAAGGACCGAGAAATAAAGAAACATACCTGAAAATCGTTTAATTCTGCATCACTGAGGGCACCATCCCTGTCATGATCACAAAGGATAAAAATACGCTTCAAGGCTCTCACACACCTAGGCTTCAAAGTTTGTGACTCCTGATCAAATAGGGGACCAGTTGGGTGAAGCACAGCTTTTTGTGCATAGTAGAAAACCTCCGGGATCTGCAAAGACGGAAACCAACAGATGATCGCAAAATTAATCGCAGAACCCCAAAGCACTACCTCAAGATCCCCAAAGAAGAGACATCTGCTAGCTAAATATAGACACCAACTCAACTCAACTCAACTAAGCCTTTATCCCAAAAATTTTGGGTCGGCTATATGGATTCGCTTTCTCCACTCTAAACGGTTTTGGGTTAAATCCTCAGAAATTTGTAATGTTTCTAAGTCATGTTGTACTACTCTCCTCCAAGTCAATTTAGGTCTACCCTTTTTTTTCTTTCTATCCTCTAACCTAATGTGCTCTACTTGTCTAACTGGAGCCTCCGTATGTCTACGCTTTACATGACCAAACCACCTCAATCTCCTCTCTCTCAACTTATCCTCAATTGGTACTACTCCTATTTTTTCTCTAATACTCTCATTACGGACTTTATCTAGTCTAGTATGGCCACTCATCCACCTTAGCATTCTCATCTCTGCAACTCTTATCTTAGACACATATGACTCCTTCAATGCCCAACACTCACTACCATATAACATAGTCGGTATACGACTGTACGGTAAAATTTTCCTTTCAACTTACTAGGAATCTTGCGATCACATAAAACTCCCATGGCACGTCTCCACTTCAACCATCCGGCTTTAATCCTATGACTAACATCCTCCTCACATCCCCCATCTACTTGAAGGATTGAGCCAAGATATTTAAAGTGATTACTTTGGGACAGTACCACTCAATCCAAACTAACTCCTTCCCTATCACCACTTTAGCCTTCACTGAACTTGCAATACATGTATTCTGTCTTCGTTTTACTTAACTTAAAGCCCTTTGACTCTAGAGTACTTCTCCAAAGCTCTAACTTTCTATTGACTCCTTCTCGCGTCTCATCTATCAGAACAATATCATCCGCAGACACCAAGAAATTAAAATCACATCCTCATCATCACTAGTCAGATACTGAATCTATCTGACATCAGAACTCAGAAGTAAATAGATAATAGCAATATAAGGAGCAAACTTGAAAGCACAGCCGGTAAACAAACAAGGAAGAGTGAATTAAAAGGGGCTCCTAAAACAGTGATATGCCATAAAGGCAATGTTAAATTTGGAGAGAATACTGACAAATTAAATATTAGTTCATTTTTAATTTGGGCTTATATAAGTGATTGAGTTGCTTTACACATCAAAATGACTAGCCAATTTAATTTTGCAACCCAACCATTTATATTTACCTTTTCTTTTTCATATTTTTCTGATGTGGGACATTCTCAACCGGCAAGATTAAGTTGCTCTAAAGATTCATACATCAGTATTCAGTATCTTAAAAAACAATTGAAGATAAATAGCAGCCACAGGAAGGCATCAAAACGTACCTGAATATGTTTAAAGGCTGAACACTCAATGCAAGTCTCAATTTCCCGAAACTGTTGCATTATCGGTGACATCACTTGCTCCAAGCTCACCTGCTGGCTCTCATCCCTTAAATCCAACTTACAACCCACCACTATAACTGGCACCTTCACCTGCTCATTTTTCATACATACCTATTAGAAACAAACAAAATATGCACTCCTTCAGTGCATGTGCACATAAGTGTTCTGAGACTCAACTGTTCCTTGAAAATAGATACAGTATCAAGAAACATTCCCAGGAAAAAAGTCCACAAAGTTCCATTTGGCACAAATTATTTTTCTGTTATATACTTATATTAGATAGAAATTTACAACCATAAACTATTTTAGACAGGTTTAACAAAAACATGTGTCTATTTACTATCATACATATGGATAAAATCTCCAGTACCAATCATACATAGATTTCCAAATGAAAATAAAGTATAAAAACCTCCAATCGTCTGAGCTCTGGAAGCCAGAATGTACTCAATCGATCAAGAGTCTCTGGCTTGTCACATGCATAAGTAAGAACAACAGCATCAGCTCGCTTCAGTTCTTCAGCTACTTTACCAGAATCCTCCACTCTGAATTACATGTACAAATAAATGAAATATTCAGTACTTAAGAGAATGTTTCCATACAAAAGATGCCAACTTTGAATAGTAAAATATTATATGCCATAATATTTAATATTTTCACTCCAAATTGAAAGTCACACCCCATTTCATCCAAGTAGGTTCTTTAAATTACAATGAGCACGCTTCTTTCACTGGGCAACAAAGAACAAAAATAAATAAATAAATAAAAATCCTTGCGGCAGTTTCTTGTGTCCCAGATAAAACTTCAACAGAAACACAATACGTTCACACGCAACAACCGATCTTTAATAGTTGGTTTTAAGCTCTCCTGAGCTGCTGGCTTCCAAGCAAAAAAAATGCTCCACTGTAGATATCCAAAGGGAGAATGAGTAAATACCTGGAGGAAGTATCGATGATAGTAACAGGGATTCGATCAGGATAGAAATCCTCAGGCAGCCTGGTGGGCGGGAGAACCGGCGGAACATTAACCGGAAAATTGTCAGTGGCGGCTGTGACCATCAAGCTCGACTTCCCGGTGCCACGGTCTCCAGCTACCACGATACGGACTCCACTCTTACTGCCCAGGCTAGTAGTTCCAGTTGCAACTTTCGCCATATATAAATTATAAATAAAAACACTGCAAATCGAAATCAAGAACCCTCACCGATCAAAACCAATATATACAGAAGCTCACACGCATAGATGCAAAGAAGAGTGGCAAAAAGGCGTAAATAACCTGGGGAAGGAGGGTTAATACTGTGATTTTGAGGGATAAATTGAGAGGTATGAAACTGGAATAATAACAATCACAGAAAAAAAATCTCTAACCAGATGAAGAGGTTGACATTAGGGATTAGGTGCAGTGGCAAAAACGTAAAATACCCACTACTTGTTCTCAGTAGAAGTTTCTAGATTGGGGCCATTGGAAAAAAAATAGTGAATATGGAGATTTGTACCTTGTAGATAGCAGTTCAGAAAAGGATTTAGAGAGAGGCCACCAAAAACCCTAGTTTGCGGCGTTAGTGGCGGTGGTGGTGGCAGTGGTGGTGGCTATGGAGTCTTGGACAAGAAGAATATGAGCAGCTATGCAGGTTCAGGAGAAAACTAAAAAAATATAACAATAAAATCGAAATTCTTGCGTGGATTTTCTCTCGTAATATGGTTGTATGATTTTATCAATAATAGACTTTAGTTAAAATTATTAATATTATAGCTTTTTTTTTAAATTATAGCTTTTTATAACAATATTAGTTATTTGTAAATATAAAATATACAAATATATCTTATTATATGTATGCTATTGATTCTATCATTTCATAAAAATAATTTTTTTTTATTTATTTAAAATTATAAATCACTTTTTTTAAGATAATAGTTTATTAACTAATTAAATACATTCAAAATGTAAAACTATAAAAAGTTTGAATTTATATAAAAATAAATTTAATAATTATTAAATTAAATATTTATATATAAATTTATGATTTTATTATATATATTTTAATTATTTTATATAAATTTCTATATAAATAAATCTCGTAAATAATATTCTTACAAGGCAATATTTATCTAATAAAATGACTTAAATAGATGGACTCATAATATCAATACACATCATGATTTTAATAATAATTCAATTTAATCTTAATTATTTTTTATTTTGCTCAACTAATGGTTGGTCTCTCTCTAGACAAAATGTTGACTAGGGTGAGCAATCGGTCCAAATAGAATCGAAGATTATTTTAAAAAAAAAAAATCAATATTTTATTTTTTTAAAAAAAATGATTTTGAAAAAATGAAAAAAAAATCGAAAATTATTTTTGTTTTTTTTTTTGATTTTTTTATTTTTGATTTTTTTTTTTAATTTTTTTTTTTTTTTTTTTTTTTTTTTTTTTTTTTTATTTTTTTTTTTTTTTAAATAAAATAAAAAAAATAAAATAAAAAAAATAAATATATATAAAATATAATAATAAAATTAATTTTTTAAAAAAAAAAAAAAAAAAAAAAAATTTAAATTCTTTTTGACTATATTATGACTATATAAATTCTTTTTTTCGTTTTTTTTTTTTTTTTTTTTTTCAAAATCGAAATAAATAAAATTTTAATTTTAATAACCGAAAAAAACCCGATTAAATTTTAAAATAAAAAATTGATTTGAAATTTTTTTTTTTTTTTTTTTTTTTTTTTTTTTTTTAATATTGAGCCTGGTGTGTCATATAATAAATGTTTTTATTTCGCATTGAGTTTAGGGAATAAAATTTATTTTTTTAAATAAAAATATTATTTTAAATATTATTAAAAAAATAATTTAAAAAAATTCTTTTTATTATTTTAATATTATTATAATTAAAAATTATTAAATTTAATTTTAAATTATTTTTTAATTAATAATTTGAAAATAAAATAATTTTTTTAACAATAATACTAAAAAGGAAATGACGACGAATGAGTTCAATTTCGAGTTCACATTTGTAGTTTGAAGGAATCTTCTTCAATCACGTAAAATGAATCACTTGTTTGAACGAAGCTTCTTTTGTGCTAATTAAAATGGGTCTTCATGGCGTGTGTAGAACGAAGACCTCACATTGAAAGCGAAGCACTTGCCATCAATATCATATCGCAGCCAGCCGTCCAATTTTGGGCCGACACAAAAATTGGATTGATTGTCTTGATTTTAAAAGTTGGCAATTCAAAACTAAATTGAAGAGTTTCTCCCGATTCTAAAGTCATTTTTAATTTGATTTTATTTAATTTACTTCATTTATATTTATTTAAATTTAATAGCATTCTTTAAAAGTAAATACAAAATCCGTTTTTAATTCATAATCATATTAAATTGATAATCTAATTTAAGATAATTATAATTAAATTGATAATTTAGAACCCAAACTCGAACTCTTGCCATTGTCTGCACTATAATGATGAAAGAAATTTAATTAAATTATCCATAATTAATTAGTAATTTTAAAAATTTAATTGAGTTCAAATTAAAATTATTATTTTAATTATATGTAAAATATAAAAATAAATGTATAATTTTATGTAATCTTAATTAAGTTCATAATTTAAGTATTATAATATTCAAACTTGATTTGATAATTTTTTTTATAGGTAAGGAAGATATTTCATTAATTGAAAATAAAAGAAGCTACAAATTAATATATTATATTTATGTATAATTTAAATTAATTATTTATATAAAAAATAATATAAATAATTCAAAAACCTGATTATTTTGGCAGGGTATGTTTGTTGGTGAATAAGTAAGCTAGTTGCTCTGCTTTTCAATTTTATACTCTTTTTATGAGATTTATCAAATAATTTTAAAATTTGGATCTCACATGGAAGAAATGATATGGAGCATTGTTTTCCAAAAAGCAAAATAACACATAAACAAAAACACGTATTAATTTTATGAAATGAGAAAAATAATATAAATAATACACTCAAAATCTACTAAAAATGATAAATTTAATAATTTATTTACACAATATTTATCAATAACTATATACCGAAAATATAAATTCAAAATTCATTCAAAATTGATGCAAACATTAACGTTGTTCTCTTCTTTCATGGATAACATCCAAAAATTGAATCTGCAAATTAATTAATCACTGCTTTGATACTTAAGTAGAAATTAAATTAAAATAAACTAGACCTTTATATATACTTTCGGTGTAGATTTCAATCATAATGGACTAGAATTAAGAGTTTATTTCATTAATTGAGTCCAATCTAGATGTGATTAAGTAGAATTAAAAAATTTAGTATTTTTTTATAAATAGAATTTTAATTATAACAAATACATAAAAATTTTTATTCTCTAAAGTAATTCGAGTATCACTAGCATAATAAATAAATTAAAGTATTAAAAATAATAATTAAATTTAAATTTAAATATAATACTTTTCAGGAATGTTACTCATAATCTAAATTAAGACGTAAAAATAGTTTTCTTTCCATATATTTTCATTTTTCCCCAAACATAGTGCAGGGCATTAGCTCCAAAAAACAAGAGCTTAGTACCATCCGTCAACTCCCACCGTCCAGTTGCCGTTAATTAACGGGAAGGAGAGGGACCAAACGTCCCAGGTCATAACACCACGTTTTTTCAACTCCCAAGAATGCGCCAAAGAATCCATTACTCTGTTTTCCGTAATTTTCCAATGCTTTTCTGTTCATTTTCTCTTTTCCAGCCACCTTCGTGTCTCTCTCCCTGTCTCTCTAAGTCTCGCTCCAATATATAAATGAAACAACTCCATATTAATTTTATTTTTTAAATGATCCCTATCTCAATCTCAGATTTAGAGAAGGCCTAAGCTTTGTTTATTATAATATTTGGAGGTATGGGTGTTGATCTTGAATCTCTTTCAGAGGCAACCTCCGGTGCCATTGGCTCCTTACTCAGTACAACGATCTTGTACCCTCTTGATACCTGTAAGACCAAGTATCAAGCCGAAGTTCGTGCTCATGGCCAGCGAAAATACAGGTTAAAACTTAAAACCCATAAAATTCTTTTCCATCGTTTTTGCTTGTTTGTCTTGTCGTGCCTTTGTTTTTCTTTCTTTTCTTGATCTGGGTATGGCGTTATTATGTCTCCTGATCATGATCCAGTGATCATATCAATTGGGTAGATTGGAATTCTATGATTTTTTTTCGATTTGCAATATAGGCTGGCTGCTTTAACCTATGGAGTTCTGTTGTGTACGTACTTCTGGATTGAATCCGTTTTGCATATGGTGAGGTTCTGGGTGTGTTTAATAAGTTATTGATATAATTCCAGGACTCTATTGACATAAGCTAAGACTATTGTTGTTCAATCAACATGGTCGGGAAATTAATTTTCAAAAAAAAAAATTCTTCAAGGATGAATTGTTTTCTGATTGGTTGCAGCAATGGCCTTTTGATTTTTAGTGGGCTAAATATATAATGATTCAAGGTGTTCTTTTAGCTTTGGGCACTATAGGTCATGCTAAAACTTCTTGCAGAGTTAGTTATCATGAAATTTAATGAACTAAAATGAAGTAAATATTTTCACTTTTCATTAGGATGTTTTTGGATTTACCAATTTTCTCCCTCTTCTTTTGATTGACTTTTGTAGAACTGCGTAAAGGTTTTAGATGAAATGTAATGCTGGATATGTCTTCATAAGATATCTGCTTTCAAACTCACCTTGTGATGAATTGAGTTGAACTAGTTTTACATCATCAGATGAAGTCTTATTCTTTATCTTTGAGATGTCTGTACCATTGAAAGTTTTCTTTCTATTATTTTTTTCCCCCATTTTGGTATGGTTGAAACCATGTTATTCTTCTCGTTTCTCTTTATTGTTTTAATCTATGATTCATTGATGGGATGGTTAGGAAAATGATGCTTGTGAGCTGTGAGTTTTGATGTTTGTTGTATGGCCTTTTACCTTATTGTTGTGGATCTTTCATTACTTCTACAACTACCTAGGTGGTTTGTAGCTTAAAGTTTAGGCCAAGTGCAATGCTTAAGAGCAGATTTTAAGTCGGTGAACAGCTTATTGTAAGACTTATAGTTTAATAGTTTGTTTATTGTTTTGTTTTGTCGCTCATGCAGGCACCTTTCTGATGTTTTATGGGAAGCACTATCCAATGGACAAATTCTTTCACTATATCAAGGCTTAGGGACAAAAAATCTACAGTCTTTCATTTCACAGTTTGTCTACTTCTATGGGTACAGCTACTTTAAAAGGCTATATCTGGAAAAAAGTGGTTTCAAAAGAATTGGAACGAAAGCTAACTTGATTATTGCTGCTGCTGCTGGTGCTTGCACTGCCGTTGTGACCCAGGTGAGTCATCAATTACCATTTTCCAAGTCATGCTTGAGCAAAATCCAATATGTTAAATGCTGCAACTTGTGTCTTAAAAAAATTATTCCTGTTCAATGCTAGGAATGAATTTTAGAATTACTGATTCCAAGATATGTAAGTAAATTTTAACTTGTCTTTAAGGGACATGCAATAGCAAAGAAGTGCCATTTCAAATCTTACAGCATTTTAACCATTTAGAATATGATATCCTTGGCATGTGAAGCATGAAACTTGCACTTGCAATTATCATTAATTTTATGTAAACAAAGTGTCATATATGCTTTTATATGGTTGTTATTTGTAAATTGCATATCTGGCAAATTGTTTCTTTTATGATCTATAATGTTGGTAGCAAAGAGCCAAGACCACTAAATTCTTTAATTTTACTAATTGTTAACTAGAATTTTTTTTTCTTTTTCATCTTTCTGTTCAGAGTCATTTTTGTTGATGTCCTCTTCTTCAATTATTTTTACTTTCTTTCCATGCATATTGAATGTTAAAAGTTTAATATCGTGTAGCCCCTAGATACGGCCTCCTCAAGGATGCAAACAAGTGCTTTTGGCAAATCAAAAGGACTTTGGCAGACATTGACAGAGGGCACTTGGAGTGATGCGTTTGATGGCCTTGGCATCTCTCTTTTGCTGACCTCAAATCCTGCAATTCAGGTACTGTTCTTTGACTTGTTCTAAACAAAAATTGCTTCAAAATCTCCATTTTGAGGTAAATGTTTGATTTAAGAGATGAACCAAGATGAGGTCAGATTTATTACTTTATGCAGTATACAGTGTTTGATCAACTCAAACAAAGACATCTCAAGGGAAAAGAAAATGCAGCAGACAAGGGTTCCTCTGTAGAAGCCCTTTCTGCCCTCTCAGCATTTGTTTTGGGTGCAGTTTCA
Organism: Hevea brasiliensis; assembly: GCF_030052815.1. Lineage (NCBI taxonomy): Eukaryota > Viridiplantae > Streptophyta > Magnoliopsida > Malpighiales > Euphorbiaceae > Hevea > Hevea brasiliensis. The sequence continues at coordinate 916,754 of NW_026615250.1, forward strand.
AAGAGTGCTGCAACCTTTATAACATATCCTGCAATTAGGTGTGTGGCTGTCATCTTAAACTGTGCTTTAAGCTTCTTTTTAGAGCCAAATTGAGATGTGTTGTGTGGTCCATACAGGTGTAAGGTGATGATTCAAGCTGCAGATTCAAATGATGATGGAAGTAAGAAAGGAGAACCTAAATCCCGTAAAACGGTGCCTGCAGTTGTGCGTGTGATATGGAGAAGAGAAGGACTTTTGGGCTTTTTCAAGGGATTGCAAGCCCAGATATTGAAGACCGTACTGAGCTCAGCATTGCTTTTGATGATCAAAGAGAAAATTTCCAGAAGTACCTGGGTTCTGATGCTTGCAATAAGAAGGTATCTATTGCTTACAAGGGGCCGGCTAAAAAGTGCCTGATAGCAATAAATCATTGATAATATGCTTTAGTTCTTTGTAAATACTGGATATCAAGAAATAGATGGATTTTATGAGTCATGTTCAATTCCGCAAATAGGAAGGTCAACAGTGAAAAATAAATACTCGAAATCGAAGGGTAAGTGTTACTACATCAGGGCCACATTTTATTCATGGGGTAAGATGTAGTCTGCGAGAAATAATCTGATGCTGAGAATTCTTAGCCTGCAGAGAGACTGGTTAGTACCTATCTAAACAGTGACTTGTATTGTTTTTAAAGCAGTTTAAATTTCAATTTCTTCTTGTCATTTCCAGTTGTAAATTCAAGTGAAAATATATTTGTGCCTTTTCTGGCAAATTGCCTTCAATGGCAAATTGCCTTTTCTTGAATGTTGCAGCTTCTGATGAATTAGTTTCCAGAAGTGGACAACCACCAGAAGCTTCATGAATTACTTATGCGATCTTTGATCAGGTACTTTTGCCATTAGCATTACGGATCAATTACAGCTCGAATTCGAGACTTGTAGGGATAAAAAAAAAAAAAAAAAAAAAATACCCATCCATGATTTTGCTTCCCTGCCAGCCCGTCCTAAAGAAGATGTTAAACAATTCCCGGAGTTTAATGAAATAGAAAAGGATTTAGAGTTTCTTAAAAAAATAATAATAATAATTTTTTATTGGATAAAAAAGGTAAAAAGTTTTTTCATATTTATGAGTTTTTGTGACATTTTTAACAAAAAAATAAAAAGGTTGAAAGGATTAGAAATATATATATATTTTTTCCAATTTCATTCACTTTAAAAATCTGTTTGAACATTATTTTAAAAATATTAATGAAAAAACTTTAAATTTAAATTTAAATTTTATTATAATATAATTAAATATTTAAAAACATTTTTTATTTGGAGAGGTTTTTTAAGGTAAAAAAAGGTTTTATTTTTTTTGTAAAGATTTTGAAATCATGAATTTATATTTAAGACAACTCTTTTTTTTTAAGTAAAATCTTGTGAAATTTTTTTAAAAAATTTATTTTTTAATTCACCAAATTGTGAATTGAGAATAATTTTTAAATACTTTTCAAAATTTTATTATTTAAAAAAAAAAACTTATAAAGGTTGAAAAACTATAAAAAAAAATCTTATTTTAGAAAAAAATCTTTTGAATAATCTATCTGACTTCTCTAATTTTTATCTCACGTAAACAGAAGAAACTGAGTAAAATTGGGCCATTTCAAGCCCGTGTTTTATTTTATGCTGTAGGCTCTTATGGCAGGATCATTCAATCTGTCCATCCAGCCTCATTTCCTGACACAGGCAGACCTCCCGGTTGGATGTATTGACAAATAATAAAATTATATAAATAAATAAATACATAAATAAATCAATAAACTCAGCGCAAGCTTGCCGGCCAGTGTCCCGCGAGCAGAGAAAGAAACAGAAGTCTTGTAAAGATGATGTCAGGCAATTACACTAGTATTGATAATCAAAAGGTCTCGGGATCCGTACCTGTAAGTCTTACTTTTTCTCTTCATATTTCATAATTATATAAGATTTTCTTGAGATCTGATTGGTTTCTTTGGTTTTACATTGCAGTCTGTTCCAGATCCAGGCCTCTCTGGTAAATTCTCAGGTGCTATCCTTTTTCTGCTGAATTCTGTTTTTGCTTACATTTTTTTTTTCAATTTTGGTGCAAAATTTGTTGCTGTTTGGTAGCTGAGAAAATGCTGGGATTTGAAATAGAAAATTTACAATAATAATGTCGTCTGGTGAATTGAATGGTATGTCTAGTTTAAGGCGAGCTTGGAAATTGAACCTGCATGAAGTATAGGTATTATAGGATGGTGATGTGGCTAATGCTAATTAGTGCAATTTTTGTTTTATTTTTCAGTTTTGTTAAGCTTCGTGTTTGTGATATGATTGCTTGGATATGCCGTTGCAGATTCGAATCTGCAGACGTTTCCTCCACCAAATGCGCATGGGAAAATCTCCGGTGGATCTCACCCTCCTCGCGATGCTGATGGTATACATTGATATTTCATTTTTAATCTGATTTAATTTCGTTTTGGAATAGCTAACAATTGGAAAGTGACAATGGAGCTGCAAAGTGTCTGATGAACCAAATCAAAATATAGTGAGATGTTGTGTAGTTGCAATCATAGTTACTAAAGGCTCAAGGTGTACAACCTAGGGGCAAGGCGCAAAGCTCAGGCGCTCCCTGAGTGAGGTGAGGCGCAAAAGTAAAAAGTTTAAAAGATCTATAAAAGTCAAATAAATGTGATATTTTTCTCTTTTTTTCTTTGGCATATATCTTGAATTGAGTTCGCTGGTTTGAGTTTAAGTGGTAGTCTTTTTTGCCAATGAGAGTGCTTGCTAAAGATAGAAATAAATAAGGCATGCCTTTCTAGAACCTTGTGCCTAGAACAAAGGCACACACTTAGGCGTATAAGGCGCTAGGGTTCGAGCCTGGTGAGTCTTGAGCCTCAGGCACGCCTTTAATAACTATGGTTGCAATGTCAATTGAAGGAGGTAGTATTGTGTTAGTGCTTAATGGCCAGTTTTTTGTATTGGTGCAGATACATTTTCAAAACCTTCTTCTGGTTCTGATGAACCCCAGCAAAGTGGTTGGTTGCGGACATTCACAATTGCTGCATATAAGCCATACTTTGATATAGACACTACAGATGTTTTGGAGAGAATCAAAGATTCGCTTTTCCCTTTCAGAGGAACGTTTTCTGAGAAAACTGCTGGCAACCCAGATTTGTGAGTTCACTCTGCCTAACTCATTTTATCTGTTTGATATTATTTGATTTAAGTAAACATTGAATATATCAGAAACCTTTTGTTCTTTATATTGAAAATTTCTTTTATTTTAAATTGTTCATTGATGCTTTGCTAAGAAAACAAATAAACAGAGAAAAAAAAGAAATTGACAATAGACAATGTGTTCTAGTGGGAAATTAGAAATAAACATGTACTAGAGGTGCTATACTATGAAATCAAGGACACATCAATATTCTTATTGTGCCATTCTGTGGTCTGTTATGATATTGTCAACATATTTATGCAAAATTTTATGGGCTTCCCCTACAACAATATGATGATGTAAAGTTGATATCTAAAGTTGTTATGATGTCATTTACAAATGAATATTATGGTTTTGGCATGTGTGGATGCTAGTGTTTCTAAAGAGGAACCTTGTCAAATGTGCCAAGGAACTAACTGTAGGACTTGGTATTTAGTAATGATGCTTAATTTATTGTTTGCATACACTTTTTCAGTATGGCCATATGCTTTTATAATTGAAGATTGATGTATTTTTTGTGCTTTATTGTCAGTTCTGAATAAGTGGGTTGTATATTCATGGTGGATTAACATTAGAAACAACCTGCAATTGGACTTTGGTTGAAGTGAAAAAGACATAAAAAATTTTACAATTTATTTTTGGAAGGTTTGTTTATATTACTTTCTTTTATGCATGATTGTGTGTAATGCAACTTATTGTGTACTGTTAACCACCTATCACTGCATGACAAAGCTAGTTAGTTGGATGGTTTAGCTGCTGTTACAAATAAACATTGGATGAAAAGCAAATTTCTAAGGCTTTAAAATGATTAGGAGTTTTACTTGGATGGGTATATTTGTGCAAAGTGGATGCCATGAAAAAAATGCAAATGCATTGGCAAGATTATAGGCACAGTATAAATTGAAGAATTTCCTGATAAATTTTCTGTATCTGAGTACCTTCTCCCTCAGAAGTGGCAACCCTTTCTAGATCCAAATGCTATAAATTTCTGTTAACTAGTGCATGCTAAGACAATGAAGAGAATTTTATGCTTTTACTGACCTTTTCTGGTACAAAACAATGGTAGTTCCAGACTTGAACCACTAGTAACTAACCTAGTAGACCCACTATATATGATGGATCTTAAATGTGTCTTAAATGAGAATGAGGTACGAAACAACCTCATTCTCATTTTTCTCTACCCTTCTTCTCCCGTTCGTTTCCTTTAAGTAATGAATGTGTCTTAAATTTCAATATCTGTCCAGGTATGGACCATTCTGGATATGCACTACCCTAATCTTTGTGGCAGCTTCAATTGGCACTTTTGTTACCTATATAGCACACAAGCTGCAGAAGAAAGAATGGGATTATGACATAAATCTGGTGACTTGGTCTGCTGGTGTTTTTTATGGCTATGTCACCATTGTTCCTCTTGGTTTGTATGTGATCCTTAAGTACTTCTCAGCACCATCAGGCCTTGTCCAGCTGTTTTGTCTATATGGTTACTCCCTATTCATCTTTATTCCTGCACTGGTAAGTTTTCTGTTTGCTGTAAATTCTTGTTATTTCTTCAGCGTACATTATTTTGACAAAAATGTTTACACCAAGCAAAAATAGAAAAATTTATTTCAGGAAAGTTTTATTTTCAATTAAATGTCCATAAAGAGATTTGACACCTTAGAGAACAGTTGGAAAATAGATTGGAAGAAGACACTTGTGCCAGAAAATTTCATAGAGACATTTTTTGCTAAACAGTCTTACATAAAAATTAATAGTTAGATGTCCTCTTCTGAAAACATTGCACTCAATTTTATGCATCATCTTTGTAATAGTTCTAGTGATCCTTAATAAATGGGTCATATTAACAGTTTGGTTCAGGCTGTAATCTGTTGGCAAAGTATTAATTTAAAAGCAAATATACTTGAATTTTTGAAGGATGGGCTTCTTGTTGGAAAAAGACAAATGTTACAGCAGGATAGGATTGTCCTAAGTACACTGGAGAAAATTCTGGTTATTGAATTAGTTCTTTAGCAGGAACTTGCGATAATTTAGCATGTTTGTCTTTCTTGTTTAAATATACACCACACATTTGGAAAATACACCACGCACTTGTGTCAATAAGGTATGAGAATAATGAGATTATCCTGCTTCTATTTGGCAATTGAAGATCTCATGAATGTTGCAGCAGGCATTAGTGTGAACTGAAATTTTGTGTTTGGTTGCAGTGTCTCTCCATTATTCCCTTGGAAATTTTCAGGTGGGTGATTGCAGGTGTGGCAGGCTTTATGTCAGCATCCTTTGTGGCACTTAATCTACGAGCTCATATCATGTCAGCAGGTGAAAGGTGGTTTTTGATTGTTGCTAGCATCTTTTTGTTGCAGCTGGCTCTGTCTGTGGTTTTGAAGCTTTATTTGTTCACTGTTACAGTATAAGAATAAACTATCATGAAAAATTTGTAGATCACAATGAAAGTTTTACTTCTTTTTTGGTAATTTGGCTTTACATTCTTACACTATTTTGCCTGTATGCATATAACCGCATTTATTCATTTCATTTGTGGCAATATAATTCAAATGATTGTCGTCTTCTCTAAAATTGTGACTTTGTATTTGCGAGTTATGGTAGCGTCTGATAACATTGATTGGTTACGTTATTCAAAAACAGGGCTCCAGGGTTGTGCGTGCGTGCGTGCCTGCATTTAACATGAGAAAAAGGGTTAGGTTATATGGGATGTGATAGAGAATGATCCTGGTGATTCCCAGGGGGGGAATCTAGGTGCAAGGCGTGCCCCCCAAAATTTTTAGTATATATATTTCTTAAAAAAATTACTGTCCTTTCAAATTTTTAAAATTAAAATTTTATCTATCAATTTTAGTATATTTTTTTAAAAAATTATTATTTGCCCTTCAAGATAATTCGATTTCATTCAAATTTTTTTATATGATCTAATTTTAATATCTTAATATTTTATATTTTATTTATATTTTTATATTTTATTAAAATTTTATTTATTTCTTTAATTTTTTTTTCTCCCCTAAGTCGAATTTTTAAAATGCAATGTAAACGTTATTCTCAAGTTTCAACATCGGGAAGGCTTAGTCTAAAAGGGGGATTAATTAATAAAAAAAAAAACAATTTATAATTGTAGTATAAATTTGAAATTATTTATAAATGTTTACTTAAAAAAATGTCATTGGGAAGAGAGGTTTTAAAGAAAAGTTTATAACAAAAAGAACATCATTTCTAATAGAATTTTCAAGCACGTCAAAACTTGTATCAGTGACTTGAGAATATTTTTTTCTCTTAAAAATATCATTACAAATAGAATTTTTTTTGACAAGTCAAATCATTAATTTTTTGACAAAATGTGAGGTTAATATTTTTGAAAACACTAGTGCAAGTAACATTTTCAGAATTACGTCACATCATTTTCTACAACTTTTACACGCCTAGTATGATATAATCATTGGAGAGTGACTTAGTACAACACAATCATTGGATAGTGGTTTGAGAGAGAGTGACTTGTGAAAATGCATTGGTAGTGACATTTTCATAAGCATCAAATGGTGTTTTTAATGGCTCTTTTAATTCATAAAAGACTAGCTGAGTTTTATTATTTTCTTTGATTACATTCATTTATTTCTTCGATTAGTTCTCTTCTCTTGGGTTTTTTTTTTTCTAATATTATTTAGTAGCATTCTTAATAATTTTATTATTTTCAAGTCAGTTAGCTCTCCAAATATTGATATCCATGTTTATATTTTAATATATTTTCTTAATAAATTTTAATGTTATTGTAAAATATTTATAAGTTTAATTTTAGTAATTACAAGAGGTCTCCTTGTAAAAAAAATACTAACTTATAAATATTTCACAATAATATTAAAATTTATTGAGAAAATATATTAAAATATAAACTTAAATATCAGTATTCTTCTATTAATGAAGAGCCAAATAACTTAAAAATAATAAAATTGTTACGAGCACTATTACATAATATTAGCAATAAAAAAGGAGAAGAAGAACTAACTAAAAAAAATGAATGAATATAATAAAAAAAATAATAAAACTCGGTTAATCTTTTATAAATGGAAAGAGCCATTGAAAATACCATTAGGAGTGGCATTTTCATATGTTTATGAAAACATCACTCCTAATGGCGTTTTCATGAGCCATTATGTGCTATACTAGAAATGTAGAAGTTGCAAGGAGTGATGTGATATGACGTGACTTGACTTTAAAAACGCTACTCTTAATGACATTTTCAAGAACATTAACCTAATATTCTATCAAAAAGTTAATTATTTGACTTATCAAATAAAATTTTATTGATATTAACATTTTTACGAGCAAATAATATTTTTTGCATAGCCTTTAACAGAAGCTTTGACGCACTTGAAAATTCTATTAAGAATGACGTTTTCTTTGAAACTTTTTTTCCCAATAAGTTTTTTCTCAAGCAAACATTATTTTTGTAAAGAGTTTTAAATTCACACTATAATTGTAAATAATTTTTTTTTCACATTTTTTTAACAATTAATCCCTAAATGGGCACCTGAGAAGTTACTAATTGTAATTAATTAGTGTCTTGGGGCCTAGAATCAGACCTGAATTGGTCTTAAATCAGATTGAAATCGTTCAATTTGATTTTACATTATTTTTTTTACTTAAAAAAATAAAATAAAATAAAAGGATTTTATAGTCCAATTATCACTGAATTGAAATTATCGATTTCATTTCAGAATCGGAAAGTGACCAGCTCTATTATGAGTAATGTTTCATGCGTTGGCATCCATGTCAAAGGATAGAGCTCAGTGTCCCTTTCTCTGGGGCCTTAAAACTTGGATTTAGCAATGGTGTGTATCTTAATCATTGCATTATGTTTGACTTGTTGATTAAAAAAAACAAAGGAAAGAAACGACTTGTAAATGTGACTTCCCACTTCCCAACTACAACCTGGTTAGGCTATCCATTTAGAATCCCAAGCCAGTTTGGTATTGTTTTCTTAATCTTCAAAATTGATACTTAAATTATTTTAGAAATTTTTATAATTAAAATATACTAAATTTTCTTTAAAAATAATCTTTAATAACAAGTAATTAAAATATTTGTAATGTTGGTTATTATCAAACTGGCGTCAAATAACTTTAGCGTTTACCTGACATGAGCTGCCCAGCAGTGTGCAATTCCACAAGATTATATACATTTTTAAAGATATTTAAAAGAGTTGAAAGCAAAATCACTTTACCAGGGGGAGCTGATGGGAGCTTGTTTCCCTTTTTAGTGTGAGAGAGTTCTCTTCCTTCTCTCTCAAAGGTTTTTCTTAATTTGGCCGGTTACTATTTTCTGCCTTTTGGGCAAGGGAGAGTCCTTCTACCTAGCTGAAGGCGGTTCTCCTTCTCCCCATTGATGGATATGTATAGTTTTGATCTGATGTTTGTGTTGCTGGTTTGCGCATGCACGAATTTATTTATTATTTTAATAATATAAATTTAAATATATTTTTATATTTTATATTTTTATAATTAAATTATAAAATTTTATTAATGGTAAAATTTTTAATTAATTATAATTTCATTTTAAATGTAAATAAATTAATAAATTTATTAATATATTATTTTTAAATTATGAATAGAAGTTAGTTATCATCTTTATAATTTCTAGAAATTAAATAATTTCAAAATCTAAATTTTTTATGGGAAATAGAAGCATTTATTTTTTATGCACAATACATACTTATATAAACAAATAGATGAGATTCGACAAATAATTTATTAAATATAAATATCAAGATTTTGAAAAAAAAGTAGTTAAAAATATAACAATTTTTAACAAGTACTATATTTAATATCTAATAGGAATGAGAAATGAATTTTTTTTAATATTAATAAATTTTATTAAATTTTAAAATATAACATTTAATAAATAATAAATTATTTATAATTTTTTAATTAATTCATATATATATATATATATTATCAAATAAAAAAAACAGAATTAATATCTAATATCTTTTTTTTTTAATTTAAATTATAAAAATTAAAAAAAAATAAAATAAATTTTAAATAATCATTATTTTTATATTTTCATTTATATATCAATTAATAAATATCTTTTATCAAGTGACATATTAATTAGCCAATGTTTTCTATTAAGTGACATTCTTTATCATTTAATTTATACAAATCATCAGAAAATAATTATAATTGAATAATAAATATTATATTTTTTAATTATTTATTTAAACAAGTAATATTTATTTATAAAGTTATATATATGTACACGCCACGGTGGTTGCTGACTTCATTTTCGCTAAGGCTGTACGATATTGCTGGCATCGGTTCTTATTCCTAGGCATTCGTGGGTTGTCGTGTGGCTCTCCTTATCCTGTTAACTCTAGGGAGAAAGTTACTTTGGGTAGATTGGCTGGTTTGAGTAGGAGGGTGTTGTTCTTATCATGATGCTCTTAGAGTTCATGTGCTCCAACATTTATTTATGCAACTCCTTTTGGAGCTGGTGTTCTCTGCTTACGAAGGAGGAACTGTCTCTGCCAGGGCGGCGGAAGATGAGGTATCGGGTCATATCCGGTTAGTTCTAGAGCCCTATTTGTGGGTGGTTATAGGTCCTTCTATACTGGGTTGGGCTTGAGTCTTTTGAATTATATGTCTTATGGTCTTCCAATGGCCTTGTATCCATATTCTCTAAATGAAATACGCTTTTTCTCATTGAAAAATAAAAATTTTAAAAAGAGAAAATTATTTTCTATTTTCTAAATTTTTATAATTTTACTGTAATATGAAAATACTTTATATATATATATATATAAATATATTAAAATTATAAAAAATTATTTTTTATAAAATAAATGAAATTTATTTTTTTTTTAAAAAAGATTTTAAAGGACCAATGCATATACCATTTAAAATCCATGAGTTAAGGATATGATTATCATGTATCTAGTTTGTAAAAGGACATAAAATAAGAGGAATAAATAAATTAAGTGGAGTAAAAATACAATACTATGTAAGTTATGATATTTTTTTTTTATTATAAATAGAAAATGGAGCCATGTAAGAGACATTAGAATAATAACAAAAATTGGACTGGGAATCTCATCCACTGAAATAGATGTTTCTTTTGACCTATTTACTGGTTAGGTTTATATAGATATGGTCTTTCCACTACTAATTTTTTTTAAACCCTACTTTGAAAAGAATTAAAAAAAATTAAATAATTTATTTTAATATAAAAATAATAAAATTTTTAAATAATATGTTAACCTAATAAAAAAAATAAAAATATTTATCACCCAAAGTTTAAAATTTAAAATTAAAAGAATTGTTTTTTTTTTGCATTTTAAATATAAGAATTAAAAAAATAATTAAATTTAATTTTTATAATTGGAAAATAATATTTGATATTTTGATTAGAGAAGGGTTTTTTTTAATTATTTTGTTGTTTCCATTTCATTTAAAAAGAAAAGATTATATTATTGATGAGTGTATGTTAGGGTTTGAACTGTGCTGATTGTAATACATATTCTCTCCCAATATTTAGAAAAAAAAATATAAATAATTTATATTCATGTGATTATATAATTAAAATAATATGTTTTCAAGTGATAGTGTAAGATATTTATTTAAAAATAATTTTTAAAATATAAAAGATTATAATAAAAATTAAGGAAGATAATCATATATATATATATATATATATATATATATATATATAATGAAGATTCAAAATCATAAAAGTATGATTGATCACTAAGGTGTGCATCAGCAGATCTACGTGGTCATTATGAGTTGTGATGAATGTGATTTCGATGACTTAATTTTATTGGCTTCAACTTGTCCAAACCCATTATTTTTCTAATCATTTTTATCATTAACATTTTTTATTTTTATTATTTTAGTTTCAAAGATCAAACATACAAATTAATGGAGGATGGATGTCAATGCGAAACTCTCAATCTTAGATAATCATTTGCAATGATATTTGACCACTTAAATCTTAATTTTTATAATGTATATATTATATATACCCTAATCTTTATTTAAAAAACTTATTAATTCTTTATATTTTTTATTTAAACCTATTAAATTTTTATTTATATGTGGGCATGGATTAATCTTATTTATAAATATGTAGAGATTAATAAAAAAAAATTGTTTATAAACAAATTCAAGATTTTTTTTATGCCATATACTATTAAAAATAAAGAAACACCAGCCATACCTTTGATTCTCAAACTTTTGATCTTATAATTGAAATACATACACAATGAAGGTGTAACACCCCAAAATTTTATTATTTATGAGTATTTTTGATATTTTAATTTTATTTAAATTTTAGGAATTTTTTTGAGATTTTTCGGATTTTAAAAATCGGGTTCGATTTTCCGAAAATATAAACTTTAATTATTTTTAAAAATTAATTTAAAGACCACGTGGCAAAACTAAAAATATATTTGGAGTCTACGTATTTTTCTGAGTTTTCTGAAATTTTTTCGAAATTTTTGGACCTCGTTTTCGGTCCCGAGGCAGAGTAAAAATTCAAAATTTTGTATCCTGAATCGAACCGGCCGAATCGAACCGGACCGGATCGGACCGGTCGAATCGGACCGGCCTTTTCCTTCTTCCCTTTTTCTTTCCCCGCGCGCGTCGTCCCTCTCCCTTCTCTCTCTCGTTTCTCTCTCCTCTCCACCCCCTGAGCGGCCACGCCAGCCAGCCAGGTGCGCGCCGCCTTGACCAAATGTAGTAAACGGCCAATGGAAAAAACGCTGAACGCCCCGCCCCTGCCGCTTCTCAGCCTCGGCCAAATCGGCCGTCCGGCCACCAATTGGCCGGGTCTTGTGTCCAAAATCATCTACTCGTGAGAGCTTTCCATAGACACCAAGAACGCCGAAATCCATCGAGCGGATTGTCCGATTTTTGCTCGGGAAGATTTTAGCCCATTTCGACTTTTGGGCTAGATTTCTCGAAAACCGTGAATCCCACGAGGAAACCGAGGCTACCAGCACGCTCCACTCGTCGAGAGCTTCGCAACGACATAAATTTCGAATTTTTCCGACACCGTTTTTCGGTGGGTCCCACGGAACTTCGCAGTGTATTTTCGAGCATTAAATGAGCTTAGAAAATTCTGAAAAATTTATGTACTAACCCCCGTGTTATGGGCTTCGTGTAGGTATCCTCGATTCGCGGAAATTCAACGATTGGCCGGTGCGTGAAATTAGGCGACGGACCGTTCTGGAAAAGTCTCCGAATTGGATCGAGGTTTTGGCTAGCCCCCCATTGTCAGACGTCCCGAGCGCGTTTCCGAAGTCGGAATCGGCAAAGGTAAACCCGAACCTTGCTTTTTCGTAATTTTCTAGTGCTTAAATAGGATTAAAAATCCATAAAATATTCGTGGTAGCTTAGAAAATTACGATTCTTTTTGCAATAGTTTAGTAATATTGCTAAGGACCGCGGGGCAAAGTTTTATAATTTTTAGAGCTTGTTTGGGCAGTTTTTGCAAAAATGATCAATAATAAGGACTAAATTGAAATTTTGCGTATTGTGATGGATGACTGATTTGATGGGCCCAGGAGGGGCTGTGTGATATGATTGAACTGTTGATATATGGATTGTGAATATAGAAGTGCGTTTTTAGCCCTTTTTCAGGTTGGGTAGGTCCTAGGTATAGGGGAGACTCTGCCGGATTTTCGGCACGACTTAGGACGTATTGGTCTTTTTCTTTGTTTGTATTAAGTCAAATTTATTAAATGATTGTAATAAAATTGTCAGGTGAGCCGGGACAGCCTTCTTCCTCCGCCCAGCCGCCTCAGTGACCACCGTCAAGTCTGTGAGTAAAATATTAATTTTAATTGTAATTTCGATATTATTATATGTTCAGCATGCCCATGCATCACTTATATGCATATATTTATGTAGTTAAACTCTAGGCACGATTTATGATGCATTGATAAATGTTAAAGTGCCATGTATGTTGTTGTGGTAATTTGGAGCAGTGTGCGTGCGTTGGCGTGCGTGTGATGTGGTGTGGACTATGGATAGGACGGGTAGACACGGCTTGAGTTCTTCGCTGGGACCCGGTCCTTCGGGGTAGACACGGCTTGAGTTCTTCGCTGGGACCCCGATTTGGTATTTAAGTGGAAGTCCGAGCTGAGTTCTTCGCTGGCACCAGGTTGGATTTAAGAGAGTCAGATAGGGATCACCCCATATATTATGATTGATGTTACAGGGTGCGTGAGTGCTCCAAATTACCTTTTTGATGTTATGGTGTGAAAATGATGTGGATGTTGCATTTCACTCTACAGGGTGCATTAGATTTAGATAGTTATAGAGATTATGGTTAAAATTGATATTTTACTCTCTGAGTCGAACGCTCACTCCTGTTCAATATTTTTTTCAGGCTACAGGAGGATTTTATTTTGGTTAACCTGCTTTTCTCCCTCGCAGGTCAATTATTACTGTTTGTATAAACTTGTTAAATCTTAGAATTTCCGCATGTGTTAGAAATGTTATTTGATTTGGGTCTGTAAACTAAATTATTATTTTGGGACCTGTAAACTTAATATGCTATGCATGTTTGATGGATTGGATGAGGGAGCTGAGCTCCCATTTATTATTATGTTGATGAGTATGTGGAGGGTGAGCTGAGCTCCCCAATTGACTATATATTGTGTTTACAGGTCGGGTGAGTCGAAAACTCCCCGTTGGTAAGTCCATTTTATGGCCGGACTCTGTCCGTTTGTTTTCTTGATATTGGGCCCAAATGGGCCTTAGAGTTGGGTTAATGAACAGTTAGGCTTACTACGGGCCTCGGGGGCTTTGGGCTGGCCTGTGTCCTAGTCTTGGTCCGCCCATAGGTTGGGTCGTGACAAATGTGGTATCAGAGCTTAGGCTCCAGATTCTTAGGGAATGTTTGTCTAAAGTGTTGGGAAGAGTCTACTAGGAGTCACATGCGGAAAAATAGGGTCCACATTCGTCTTGCATTGTCGTCTTTGCTTCTAGTTTCTGCTTCATATATTGTGTGAAAATATGAGTCTATAGAGCTGTGTAATGTGCAGTTTTGAATTTTGTGGGCTAATGCTGCTGAATTTCAGGAAAATGCATAGAAGCAGGAGAGCTACCACTGCACCAGAACCAGATGTGCCTGACGAGGTGTCGGCACAGAATGAGGCGCCTGCCCCGAGGAGGCGGGGTAGGAGGCCTAGAGCTGCTCAAGTAGAAGAGCAGCTACCCACAGTTCAGGAACAGTCTTTCATGGCACAGGGTCCCATGGACCCCATGGCGCCTACTCTGCAGAGGACCATAGATATGATAGCGCAGTATATGGTCCACCCTCCACAGCAGCAGCAGTCCACCGCACCAAGAGAGGAATCTTACAAACAGATCATAAATTTCAAGAAGTTGGTGCCTGGTACTTATGATGTGTCAGACGATGCATATCGGTTTTTAGATTCCTGCAGACAGGCAGAAATGCACTGATTGATGATAGAAGACCGATAGAGTGTGTGCGAGATGTCATGGGGCCTATGCCTAGACAATGGATTAATCACTACGTGTTACCGGATGGAGGGATTGACATGGGCTCGGTTGTGGAACTTTTATCAATCGATTTGTGCGAAAGCTCAGAGATCGAAGTGGGCCTTTGAGGCCTTAAGACAGAATGGCAGGTCTGTAGATGAATATGCTACAGAATTTCTGGAATTGAGCAGATATGCCCCTACAGCAGTATCTACAGAGACTATGAAGGTGAAAAGATTCCTAAAGGGGCTTGACAGGAGGTATGCGAACCTGGCCATGATGTCTGATCAGTCTTTTGATGTGGTAGTTGATCGAGCCAGACAGATTGAGATTAGCTATACTGTGGATGATAGCGGTAGAGCAAAGAAAAACAGAGCGGAGGGTTCTTCAGGTGTTCCCCACATGGGTACTACGGATAGTGGTGGCCAAACTACTTACAGAGGAAGAAGTAGGAATAAGAGGAGTGGTTTTAGACACAAATCCCGAGGGTTGCACTGAGTGCGGATCCAGCAGTGGTAACAGCTCGAGTACGCAGCGATCGGCTCGTTCAGATCCTCCTTGGCACCTTGTGCACAGTGTGGAAGAGGACATTCAGGACCTTGTTTGATGGGATCAGGAGTATGCTTCAGGTGTGGCCAACCCAGTCACTTTGCTAGAGAATGCCCGTTTTGATGAGCCACGAGATGGGGTCACAGGTTCATTGCAAATGTTCCTCGCCGATTGTATCCGGTACTTCCAACATGGCAGCAATCGATTGATGGCCAACAGGCCGAGGACAAGGGGGCGTGGATTTGGAGGCGGTCGAGAGGTAGAAGTCGATGTCGTGGTTACGCCACTCGGGGTAGGGTCAAGCTCGAGTTTTCACCCCGACCCACCGGATGCTCAAGCTTCAAATGCGGTTGTGGCGGTATTCTTCCTGTGCATTCTTATGAGGCTCGTGTTTTGATAGATCCGGGTGCTACGCACTCATTTGTCTCCCCTGTGTTTGCCATGAGGATGGGTAGAAACCCTACAACCTTAGAATGCCCTTTGTCGGTAGCTACCCCACTTAGTGACAACATAGATGTAGATATGATTTTCCGGGTAGCCCAGTAGTAGTGGATGGAAAGATCCTCCCAGCAGACTTGGTTCCTTTACCAGTAATGGATTTTGATGTAATCCTGGGGATGGATTGGCTGTCAACTCACTATGCCACTTTAGACTGCAGGAACAAAAAGGTGTATTTCCACATACCTGGTGTGGAAGAGTTTAGCTTTGATGGTGACAGGAGCGTGGCTCCATATAATTTGGTGTCAGCAATTAGTGCTAGAAAAATGTTGAGGCGGGGATGCCAAGGGTATTTGGCATTGGTGAGAGATACATCTGTAGAAGGTGTCAGCATGGAAAATGTTCCTGTTGTCAGAGAATTCATGGATGTCTTCCCTGAGGAGCTTCGGGGTTGCCACGGGAAGGGAAATAGAGTTTTGCATTGATGTTGTCTGGGTACAAACCCCATATCGATGCCACCTTACGAGGATGGCACCAGTGAATTGAAAGAGTGAAGAAGCAACTACAGGAGCTTTTGGACAAGGGTTTTATACGTCCGAGCACTTCACCTTGGGGCGCTCCTGTTTTATTTGTGAGAAAGAAGGATGGGTCATTGAGGTTGTGTATCGACTACAGACAGCTGAACAAGGCCACTGTGAAGAACAAGTATCCACTTCCTCGGATCGATGATTTGTTTGATCAGCTCCAAGGAGCTAGATTCTTTTCCAAGATAGACCTGCGATCAGGCTACCATCAGTTGAGAATCAGGAATGAGGACGTGTCCAAAAGCGGCTTCGTGACAATATATGGTCATTATGAGTTCTAGGTGATGTCTATAGCACACACTAATGCACCACCAGCCGTCATGGACTAGATGAACAGGGTGTTCAACCCATTTTTGGACCGTTATGTCATCGTATTCATCGAAGACATACTCGTATACTCTCGGACCGAGGAAGAACACGTGTGGCACTTGAGGATGGTGTTGCAGACGTTGAGGGAGCACCAGCTATATGCCAAATTTTCAAAATGTGAATTTTGGCTAGAAAGCATCTCATTCTTGGGACACGTGGTTTCTAGTGATGGCATTCAAGTGGATCCCAAGAAAATTGAAGCTGTAACTGATTGGCTTAGGCCTACAACAGTCACTGAGGTGCGAAGTTTTCTGGGTTTAGCTGGCTACTATAGGCGTTTTGTACAAGATTTCTCCAGGATAGCGGCTCCCCTAACTAAGTTGACCAGGAAGAATGTTCCATTCATTTGGACAGATGACTGTGAGGTGAGTTTCCAGAAGCTTAAGGAGTGTCTAACCACTGCCCCTGTGTTGACACTACCTGTGAGTGGTGAAGGATACACCGTGTATTGTGACGCCTCCAGAGTTGGCCTAGGGTGTGTTTTGATGCAGAATGGAAAGGTAGTGGCTTATGCTTCAAGGCAGCTGAAGAGGCATGAGCAGAACTACCCCACCCATGATTTGGAAATGGCGGCTGTAGTCTTTGCACTAAAAATCTGGAGACACTACCTGTATGGTGAAGTGTGCGAGATATACACCGACCATAAGAGTTTGAAGTACATCTTCCAACAGAGGGACTTGAACTTGAGACAGAGGAGATGGATGGAGCTTCTGAAAGACTATGATTGCACCATCCAGTACCACCCTGGAAAGGCCAATGTTGTGGCAGATGCCTTGAGCAGAAAATCTTCTGGCAGTTTGGCGCACATTTCAGTAGAGAAGAGACCATTGATTCAGGAGGTACATGAGTTGATGGATCAAGGTTTAATCCTAGATCTTTCAGATGAGGGGGTATTGTTGGCTCACTTTTCAGTGAGGCCAGACTTGAGGGACAGAGTTAGAGTTTCCCAGCACAGAGACCAACAACTGATGAAGATCATAGAAAGAGTACAGCAAGGTGAAGGTGGTGAGTTTGGATTTGCCAATGATGGCGCCCTAGTGCAAGGTTCTAGGATATGTGTGCCCGATGTGGACAACCTCAGGAATGAAATCATGCGAGAGGCACACTATACACTGTACAGTGTCCACCCAGGTTCCACCAAGATGTACCATGATGTGAAAGATAGCTACTGGTGGAATGGTATGAAGAGAGACATAGCAGACTTTGTGTCCAAGTGCTTGACTTGTCAGAAGGTGAAGTTTGAACACCAGAGACCGTCAGGGAAGCTGCAAGAGCTCCCTATCCCATAATGGAAGTGGGAAATGATCACTATGGATTTTGTGACTGGGTTGCCTCGTACCACGCGAGGATATGATTCGATATGGGTAATTGTAGACCGCTTGACCAAATCAGCTCACTTCTTGCCTGTAAAGACTACATACTCTGTGGCACAGTATGCCCGGCTCTACATTCGAGAAATAGTCAGATTGCATGGAGTTCCGGCTTCCATAATATCTGATAGAGGGCCCCAGTTCACTTCTCGATTTTGGAGAAAGTTGCAGGAGGCACTTGGCACACAGTTGAACTTCAGTACGGCTTTCCACCCTCAGACAGATGGACAGTCCGAAAGGACAATCCAAACACTGGAAGACATGCTTCGCATGAGTGTCTTGGATTTTGGAGGTCAATGGGATGAGCAGCTAGCTTTGGTGGAGTTTGCCTACAACAACAGTTACCACTCCAGCATAGGGATGGCACCCTATGAGGCATTATATGGAAGAAAGTGTAGGTCTCCTCTGTGTTGGACAGAAATGGGGGAAGCGAAGGTGCATGATGTAGACACAGTGCAAGACACTTGAGAGATGGTTCCCTTAATCGAGGAACGATCAAAACTTTCAAGAGGCGTAAGAGTTATGCAGACCCAGACGGAGGGATGTGGAGTTTGCGATGGCGACTATGTATTCCTGAAGGTTTCTCCAATGAAGGGAGTCATGAGATTTGGAAAGAAGGGCAAGTTGGCACCTCGGTATATCGGACCTTTTGAGGTTACTGATAGAGTTGGAGCAGTTGCCTACCGGTTGAAGCTACCACCCAACCTTTCTCACGTTCATCCCGTGTTTCACATCTCCATGCTCCGGAAATACATTCCAGATCCTTCTCATGTGCTGTAGCCATAGTGGACTACCAAGTAAGACAGCTAAGATCCAAATAGATCCCTATGGTTAAGGTTTTGTGGAGGAGCCAGTCAGTGGAAGAGTGCACCTGGGAGTCAGAACGGGACATGCGTAGCAAGTACCCCTATTTGTTCAATGTATAGTCATGTACTTTATTCTGCCTTGTGTAAAATTCGAGGACGAATTTTCTGTAAGGGGGGAAGAATGTAACACCCCAAAATTTTATTATTTATGAGTATTTTTGATATTTTAATTTTATTTAAATTTTAGGAATTTTTTTGAGATTTTTCGAATTTTAAAAATCGGGTTCGATTTTCCGAAAATATAAACTTTAATTATTTTTAAAAATTAATTTAAAGACCACGTGGCAAAACTAAAAATATATTTGGAGTCTACGTATTTTTCTGAGTTTTCTGAAATTTTTTCAGAATTTTTGGACCTCGTTTTCGGTCCCGAGGCAGAGTAAAAATTCAAAATTTTGTATCCTGAATCGAACCGGCCGAATCGAACCGGACCGGATCGGACCGGCCTTTTCCTTCTTCCCTTTTTCTTTCCCCGCGCGCGTCGTCCCTCTCCCTTCTCTCTCTCGTTTCTCTCTCCTTTCCACCCCACCCTTGACTGACCAGCCCGTATGCGCTACGACCACGTGCTAGCCCGCCGGAAAAACACGCGCGAAAAACGGCGGCGAACGCTCGCTTCGCCTTCGGCCGATCACTAACGCCACCGATCCAGTCCAAAATCATCTACTCGGCGAGAGCTTTCCATAGACACCAAGAACGCAGAAATCCATCGAGCGGATTGTCCGATTTTTGCTCGGGAAGATTTTAGCCAATTTCGACTTTTGGGCTAGATTTCTTGAAAACCGTGAATCCCACGAGAAAACCGAGGCTACCAGCACGCTCCACTCGTCGAGAGCTTCGCAACGACATAAATTTCGAATTTTTCCGACACCGTTTTTCGGTGGGTCCCACGGAACTTCGCAGTGTATTTTCGAGCATTAAATGAGCTTAGAAAATTCTGAAAAATTTATGTACTAACCCCCGTGTTATGGGCTTCGTGTAGGTATCCTCGATTCGCGGAAATTCAACAGTTGACCGGTGCAGAAATTAGGCGAATGCACCGTTCTGGAAAAGTCTCCGAATTGGGACCGAGGTTTTGGCTAGCCCCCATTGTCGACGGCGTCGAAGCGTTTCAAGTCGGAATCGGCAAAGGTAAACCCGAACCTTGCTTTTTCGTAATTTTCTAGTGCTTAAATAGGATTAAAAATCCATAAAATATTCGTGGTAGCTTAGAAAATTACGATTCTTTTTGCAATAGCTTAGTAATATTGCTAAGGACCGCGGGGCAAAGTTTTATAATTTTTAGAGCTTGTTTGGGCAGTTTTTGCAAAAATGATCAATAATAAGGACTAAATTGAAATTTTGCGTATTGTGATGGATGACTGATTTGATGGGCCCAGGAGGGGCTGTGTGATATGATTGAACTGTTGATATATGGATTGTGAATATAGAAGTGCGTTTTTAGCCCTTTTTCAGGTTGGGTAGGTCCTAGGTATAGGGGAGACTCTGCCGGATTTTCGGCACGACTTAGGACGTATTGGTCTTTTTCTTTGTTTGTATTGAGTCAAATTTATTAAATGATTGTAATAAAATTGTCGTGAGCCGACGACCTTCTTCCTCCGCCCACTCGGTGACCACCACAAGTCTGTGAGTAAAATATTAATTTTAATTGTAATTTCGATATTATTATATGTTCAGCATGCCCATGCATCACTTATATGCATATATTTATGTAGTTAAACTCTAGGCACGATTTATGATGCATTGATAAATGTTAAAGTGCCATGTATGTTGTTGTGGTAATTTGGAGCAGTGTGCGTGCGTTGGCGTGCGTGTGATGTGGTGTGGACTATGGATAGGACGGGTAGACACGGCTTGAGTTCTTCGCTGGGACCCGGTCCTTCGGGGTAGACACGGCTTGAGTTCTTCGCTGGGACCCCGATTTGGTATTTAAGTGGAAGTCCGAGCTGAGTTCTTCGCTGGCACCAGGTTGGATTTAAGAGAGCTGTATAGGGGATCAGCTCCCATATATTATGATTGATGTTACAGGGTGCGTGAGTGCTCCAAATTACCTTTTTGATGTTATGGTGTGAAAATGATGTGGATGTTGCATTTCACTCTACAGGGTGCATTAGATTTAGATAGTTATAGAGATTATGGTTAAAATTGATATTTTACTCTCTGAGTCGAACGCTCACTCCTGTTCAATATTTTTTTCAGGCTACAGGAGGATTTTATTTTGGTTAACCTGCTTTTCTCCCTCGCAGGTCAATTATTACTGTTTGTATAAACTTGTTAAATCTTAGA
Organism: Hevea brasiliensis; assembly: GCF_030052815.1. Taxonomy (NCBI): domain Eukaryota; kingdom Viridiplantae; phylum Streptophyta; class Magnoliopsida; order Malpighiales; family Euphorbiaceae; genus Hevea; species Hevea brasiliensis. The sequence goes on from NW_026615250.1 coordinate 937,918, forward strand.
ATTTCCGCATGTGTTAGAAATGTTATTTGATTTGGGTCTGTAAACTAAATTATTATTTTGGGACCTGTAAACTTAATATGCTATGCATGTTTGATGGATTGGATGAGGGAGCTGAGCTCCCATTTATTATTATGTTGATGAGTATGTGGAGGGTGAGCTGAGCTCCCCAATTGACTATATATTGTGTTTACAGGTCGGGTGAGTCGAAAACTCCCCGTTGGTAAGTCCATTTTATGGCCGGACTCTGTCCGTTTGTTTTCTTGATATTGGGCCCAAATGGGCCTTAGAGTTGGGTAAATGAACAGTTAGGCTTACTACGGGCCTCGGGGGCTTTAGGCTGGCCCAGGTCCTAGTGCCGGTCCGGCCCATAGGTTGGGTCGTGACAGAAGGTCTCTAGATTCTTTATTAAGAATACTGAATAATATTACATGTTTTTCATTTTATATTTGGGAAAATATTAAATTATCAAGAAAAATAATTATTGGGATAGAGACTCTTAGATAATTTTTTTTTTTTTTTTATATATATTGAGTAATGCAAGTCACAACAATCACTAACATATTATAAAAGTTTTAGAAAATGCATGAAACATGGAGAGAGAAAGAGAGAGTTTTGTCATGATATAGTTCAAAATTAAAAACAAGACATTGTAAAAATACTGAAATATACATGGCTTTCAGTCTAAACCTAACAAAACATAAGAGATCAAAGGTGCCTGTTTTCTTTCTTTTTCTCCTAAAGGCAAACACCCTAGATTTTAATGTATGTGTATATATATAGAGAGAGAGACAGAGAGAGAGAGAGAGAGAAAAGCACACAGCTTGTTGCCCTAGAAAGCTGCATTAACATGGACGCTGGCATTTTAGACTATAGGAGAGGAAAATGGAGAAAGCAAAATCAGCCCAAGAAAGAGTCAAAGATAAGATCCTGAATGACTATAGGAGAGGAAAATGGAGAAAGCAAAAACAGCCCAAGAAAGAGTCAAAGCTAAGATCCTGAAATTGAGGTGCTTTTAGAGAGAACATTATTTGAGAGATTCATTTATATTTTGACTCAATTTGTGTATTAATATACCTATCAACCTCATTAAGGATATAAAACTATTCTTAAATCTTTCATTATCAAGTTTAACTTAGATTAATTAATTTCTTACCGAGACTTTTTAGGTCAAAAGGTTAAAAGTTTATATTCTCGTCACCTCATTTATTAATTAAATATTTCAATATAAAATTAAGTAAGTTTATATTTATTCACACTTTAAATCTAATAAACATTCACATTTGGGAGCATATTAGAGATATAAAATTATTATTGAAACCCTTACATACACGATTAAATTTTTAAGTTCAGTAATTTACAGACAAACTGAATCTCTAGATAAAAAATTTTTTATTATTTGAAGCGTGAAAGGCATGGAAAATTTTTTTTATCTACTGGTATAGATGACTTATTGAGTTTCAGCATCATAATTAAATATAATTAATTAGCTGGAATAGTTTGGAAAATACTTGTCGGTGGTGATGACTAATGCAATTTCTTCCTCAAATTTTCACAGTATATATATATTTTGAAATCTTAAAAAATATACCCTTCAATTGGGATCACATATTAAAATTGAAGCTAATAAGCTATGCACTATCATTGTTTTATTTTCTAAGCATCATGTAAATATGATGTGAGATTAACAGTTCATTTGCTATTAATTATGATTAAAATTTTTATATTTTTAATATATTAATAGAAATTATTAACAAAATTATATATTTTAGATATAAAAAATAAAAATTTTTGAGAGCTTTATTATGTATAGTGACATAATTCAGTAAACTACACCGTAATAAATCACTTTTTTTTATTGCAAATAATTTCTATAATTATATTTTATTTATTTACTTTATATAATTATATTTTTAATATTATATTCACTTTCTGTATTTATTGTTCATTGTAATGACTATTAAAGATTTTAAAATTCTTAAATAGCCAAAAAATAGTTTCAGATCTTTTTTTAATATAATACTTAAAAGATTAACCTAGTTTCCCCACCTCTCTAAACTACTTTTTTTTTTTTTTTCTCTCTTTCTCCCCCTTGTGAGTTCTTTGAATTGACCATTAATAAGTGTTTTCATTGGTGGTTACCCATCTATTTTTCTTTACTGTGTTCTTTTTTTAATATCTGTTTTGTATTTTTTCCAATAATCTCTATTTCTTTTTAGAATAAATCTATTTTTTTTCTTAAATTTATTATTATTAATAGATCTTGAGTTTTTTTCTTTTTATTCGTAAGGATTTATTGTCTCTTTCTTTTTGAGGATTGGATATTTTCTCTATTGTAAAGATTTATTATTATTATTATTTTTCTTTTTTTGTAGGTAGGAGTGCAATAATAAAAAATATAGATTTTCTTTGTAAGAGGATATCAAAGTTTTATAATTTCCATATTGATTAGGTTTATAGAAATACTTTGAAATCAAACAGTAATAGATTATCACTAAGTAAAGTGTACTTTTCCATCGAATGATCAACTTAAATACTCTATCAACATTATCAGGTAATTCAAATTAAGGTAATTATTATTATATTTTATAAAGTAGTTTATCTTAAATTTTCTTATGCAAAATTGTACTATTATGAAAATTTATACTTAAAATTTATATTCTATCTCTATTTATTTAAAGCCCTTTTACTTTCTAAAAACAATATTTAAAAAATTACTTTTGTGAGAAAAAAAAAATTCAGTTTTCAATCTCTCAATTGTTTAGAAATGGTTTGTGAACTATTTAAACTAGGTAAGGTCTAATCATCAAAAGCTATTCACTTATCCTTATATATACTTAGCTTATTAGTTGTTTTAGCATACACCCAATATTATAAACACTCATTCAATTTTATATATTATTTTAAATAAGATGATTTTTATTCATAAATATGACAAGTTCTACATAAAATTATATATGATATCTTAATTTTTATTAATTGAATCAAGTTAACAAATAAGAATTTTCCTACAATTAAAAATTGAAAGCATATGGAACACAACAACACACAGCAATAGTTGGTAGCCATTCATGTGTAAAATGGCACAATGTAATTTTGACCAAAAAAGCCTTTCTTCTTTGTATACACAAAAACCCCACTGGACTGGTCTTGCATTAAGGCCCTTTAAATTCCACCAATCTGCATACCAACTACTTCAATCTTTTCTCTCTCTCTCTTTCTCTCTCTCTAATCTTGAAACTGCTTTCCACCTTCAAATTCCCTCAAGAAGAAGAAGAAGAAGAAGAAGAAGAAGAAGAAGAAACCATGTTTCTTTCAAAGGGCAAACTGGGGTGTCTCTTGCTGATACTGGTGAGCTTATCAGCTGTTCAGAATGGAGATTTAGTGGAAGCAAGCAGGTTTCTGAAAGAGAAGCTAACCCAGAATCAAGAACAAGCTTCTAATAATACTAATAATGAAGGTAATGGCCCTGCTGCAACAGTGGATAGAGCAGTACCTTCTTGCCCAGACCCCCTGCACAACAAGTAGGTTTTCAAGCAAATGCATACAAATCATCTTTTGATGGCAGGTTTTCAAGAAAATGCATACAAATCATCTTCTGATGAAGAGATGTGTATACTTACATATATATAAATTATACATATGCTGCATATGTAGGTCCTGTATATATATATATATATTTGCAGGCTTCTGCAAATTGAATGTAATGGGCTCAAGTATCTCAGACGTTTTTTTTTTTTTTTTTTAAATTTTTAAAGCTCAACACATGCAAGGATTTAATGCAAATTTGTTATATATATATATATATATATATATATATGAGTTGTGTTAGGCCCTATTGTTTTTGCAGAATATTTATAACTTTTGTTTTGCTTTCTTGATTTTGCTCATTTCCACTCTCCCTTTCCCGAGAAGAAGAAGAAGAAAGGTTAATTAAAATATAATTTTTTTATATCATTTGTTGGATTTAAATTAAATTTCATCATATAATGAATTTTAGATTCTTGTTTATTTATTGAATTTTTTTAAAAAAATTTGATAAATTTTTTGATGAGAAAATTATTGCAAATTTTAACTTACAAATAAAATTGAATAATAATTTTAATAATTCAAGTTTAATTTATTCCAAGTCAAAACTTAAGTAAAATTAATTTAGGGATTCAAACATAATCAAGAAAAAAAGAAGTTAATTAATTTTTTATTTAAACTAAGCAAAATTTCATGAGAAAATTTTGGTTTTCCTATCTATATGATTTAATATATAGTTGTTTTCTTAATCGGAGTGAAAAAAATAAAAATAAAAATAAAAATAAGTTATTTTTTCAATTATTATGACTGATATATATATATATATATATATATATATATATATATATATATATATATATATATATATATATATATATATATATATTGTTAGCTAATAAATCTTACAATATCAACTAATGCATGTGAAATAATAATTTGGTTATAAAAAATCTTAATTATAAAATAAGATATTACCATAAGAAAAGAATGTGGAAATTGTTAGGCTTAGAGTCGATGAATCAGAATGCTCATACCTACCAGAAAATACTAATATTTTATGATATAATCCAAAACTTTATAGCTTAAATCCTTGATATTGTTAATGGATTTTTTTATTTTAATTTAATTTATTATAAATTTTAAAATAAAATATATAATAAAATTTATATATTAAATACATAAATTATATATATTTATATTTAAATTTGGTAAAAACTTTTTACTATTAATTAACTTTTCAAGAAATTATTGCTTTACATTAATTAGATTATTTACCATGTTGATTTTCTTTACGTGATACACGTGCAATGATTAATTAGCGTCTCTATCACTCACAGATGCACACACGTCAGTAAATTAAACAAAATTGCAGTTGAATTTGTCAAAAATAAAAAAAATCTTATTGCTTCATGTGAAATTGTCAGCCACAATTTTTTATTTTGTTTCATTAGAATTATTAAAATTAAAATTTTATAAACTGTAAAGTCTACTTCAATTTTATATTTTAATGCTTATATTAAAAAAGAGAAGAAATGGGAACATTAATTTTTGTTGGATTGAAAAAGAAAAAACCCTAATTACATAAGAAGAGTGAAAATGTTAAAAAAGCTCTTTTCATTAACTTTGTGAGGGAGCACATAATCCCCAAAGTTTAGGTAAAAAATGGTTGTTTTGAAAAGATTGAAGATAATGGAGGAGAGAATAACACCCAAAACAAAATAAAAGAATGCAAAAGCATAAATACAATTATGCATAGGAAATGTTTTGACAATGGAATCATTGTGGACCCTTAATTGGGTAAAACAAGAAAACACATAATCAAATGTCATTTATTCTTGACTCTTCAACACAATAATTCAACATAAAAGCTTTCTAATATGTATGGTTAAAAGTTATGTTAAAGTCTTTAATGCTATAGACATATATTTTCAAAAAACCTTTACAACTGATAATAAGTTTTTATTTAATCATTATAGGCCTTTTTGCTGTTTAATCATTAATTTTTTAACATATAACAATACCCTTGTTACATTTATATATATATATATATATATACACACTTGTTCAATGGTTGAGTCAAATCAAACTAGATTAATTTTTATAAATATAATTTTTATAAAATTTTCAAAATAATTGTACAATTTTTCATTTTTTTTTTCGTGTAAAAATTGATAATTTTTTTAAAACCACATTTTTCAGCTCAGCTTCGATTTTCTCAGCTGCTGCTTTCCTTCTTTTTATTTGTGGGGGAACTTGTCGTGGGATTGGGTATTGGATTCTCTTTGCCAACAATTTGAGAGAAGTATTAGCTGGCACATACTTGGAGCTATCTGATTAAAATTTTCCTCTGCAACTTTTCTTTGATCATTGCAAACAAAAATACATTTCTCTAAAACAAGATTGATACCCAGAAATTTTGCATTCTCTAAATAATGTGGTAAATTGATAGTAGAATTCTTTACAACTTCACGTACAATTCAAACATGAGATGAAAGAAGAAAGAATCGAACGTGGATGGATTCTGGAAAGAAGCAATCGTATGCATGTCATGATCCTATCCATTTCTAGGTATATGGATGGTATTTGACATACCCATTTCACAACATAACTCTACATCCAATTGCTATGTCACATATCTCATGTAATGAATGGCAACCAGTAAACATTTAAAAAAAAAATGTTAGCCTGGATTCTTTTTGCCTGGTCAGCCATTTACATCTTCAGTTTTCATACTGTAATTCTAAAATCCCCGAGTGCCATCTGTGGCGGTGCACCTGGTGGTTTATGCCCAGGAAGGCTATCACAAATGGTTTATGCTCCACAGGGCTTGTTACAAATGGTTTAGTTCATTCAGCTTGTGCTCTTTTGACAGTTAAGTAGCTGCTAAAAAGACACCCGACTTATCCCAACATTCTCAGCAGCCAACATGTATGCATGGCAAATTTGGAGGATCGCTGCTAACTAAATTTGCCCATAAATTGGCAAGTGTAAGAAAGCAATTCTCTCCATTCCAGACTACAGTTTTCATCCCTGGTTCAAAGAAATCAATACAAAAATACATTAATTCGTTCAACCTAGATTATAAGCTCTACGTGTGCATGCCAGCATCTTGTAACGTGTAAAATGACTCCAAAAGTGGCAAAAAATCAGCAACTAGTAAATGTCGCAATAAATAACTCAACATTAATATCTCGCTTCGTTTGGATTATGCCGACAAAAATTTCAACCACGCACAATCCATAACCAACTTGGAGGAAAAGACTGGCCTATCCTAATCCTATGCCTACAGAATACATATCCTGCTTACCTGGCAAAGTTCCAGCTGTTAAAGCTGACAGGTGACAGGTAGGGCCTTGTCCAGAGAAAACATGATTATAAAGTCTGTGGGCATCAAGATCATGGATATACTTGATAGATTCTAGTAATGTCTTGAGGCTTTCATCATATTCAAAGTCAGGTGAATTCAAAATACTATGCAGAGCTTCTTCAAGTCCTGAACTTGACCATTGGGAAGAACACTCGCTTAGAAGAGTAAATATGTCCATGGGATCTGTTGAACTTGCTAATATCCATGGCTTATAAAGTTTTGATGAGGATCCAAGAATTTCAACAACTCTGTAAATTTCCCCAAGGGCAAGGACATACTTCTTGCCTGCAGTCAGCCAAGACATCAGGAAGGTTACATGCCATCATCGTCAAATTTACTGTATATGCATGATGCTAACAGGTACCTTGAGGTTTAGATAATATTTGTTCATGAACATTCTCTTGCAATGACCTTTTCCAGATGAAGGCACCATGCCTCAGTTCTTGAGCACAAACAGACAGCATTTTTGACCAAGCAGAAATATAACTGGATTGCTTCTCGCTTGGTACTGATGTTAAAATCTTTAGTGTTAAGGCCACATATCTGAGGAGCTCAATTGCTGATCTCAAATCACTCTCTGCCTATCAATACATAATTTCAAAATTCCGAGTAGAATAAAATCAAACCACCCAACAAGCAAAATAGTTCACACAAGAATTGAAAACAGAAAATAGGAAATGGAAACTTAATCCTATATTCATTTTATGAGTTTTGAAAGGATGAATGACTTTCAGCACTAGAAGACATTTACTGGTACATGTGAAAAAGCAGGCAAGCGAATGCAAAAGAGAGCTCCGTAAGACATTGGTTGTTAGCCATGTCTATAAACATGTTTCTTTTCAATGATCAACAACCACCTACTCATTTTCTGGATCCTAGATGAGCCATAGGCACAAGAACTCACCATGTGCAGTGCATGTTCTCTACTGCAGTAGATCTTTTAAGAAATATATAACATCTTGATTTGCTACAAGGTTTTTACTTTATATGAAATACAGGTGTAGTGAAATTGTTCTAGTAAGCTAAAGAATGGCCTTCTACAATAGAAAGAAAGACAACTTGTAAACTGTGGAGAAACACAATCTCAGCTAATTGTAGATTACAATATTTAGAATTTGAATAGAAAACTTATTGCATTACTGAGACAAGAAAAATGATGACTAGAAAATTCATGAATCAAATGATAAATGTTTTCATAATAAATTAAAGCACAACACGTACTAGTGACAATTTCTTTGTTAAATGACATTCTGACTCAAAACCTTGGAACTTTGGCTCCTGCAAAACTTCAACAAACATATCGAGGCATACATTTCCTAGTGAGCAATTATCTGAGTCGACTTCACCAGAGAAAGTACTATCTTGGTGCAGTTCATTATTAAAATCCTGTAACAGGAAACAAGAAGCAAACGCTAAAGTCCAAATATTTTTTTTTCATTCGGTAACTGCACAAGAAATCAATCACTAGATTTCTAAGAAAGACAGCAACACAAGCAAGCATCAGAATATAGAATTCAGATGGAAATGGGACATGGACTCAGTTCTTATTCAGCACTGTCAAATCTATTTAGGTGGCACAAATCCAGATGAACAGATGTGAAGTGACAAAGAAAATTTAAATATGGAAGGAGGAAATTAGATGCAGAAACGATAGCAGTATGAACCGGTTGTCGAGTTCTGGAGGGTCATGCAAATATTTTCTCATGAAGATAAGCATGCAAATATTTTCTCATGAAGATAAGCAATCACATTACAATGCTTTTCTAACAATTAATTCTTGATTTTTTTTGCCACAATGCCTCAAGAAATATAAAATGAATGAGAGCTTGTCAACACAATAAAATGAGGATGGCAAAAAGACAAAAGAAACCAAACATAAGAATGAACCTGTATTTCTTTATCAAGAGCTTGCACTTTTGCATCTTCACCAATAAGAGCAGCAGAACTTTGAGTTTTCTATCAAAAAGCAGATTTCAAAATTTAATGCCATTAATGATTCAACTTTGAATTGGGGAGGGAGAAAAGGAGAGGTTGGGCAGTCTACTGACCTTTAGATTTTCCAGATGGCACATCACAATATAGTGCAATTCTTTCTTCAATTTGGAAAAGAATTCCACATAATCATCTAGCTCTGTTTTGGTAGAATATTTTGTATGAGACTCTCCAAGACCAATAACAGCGGTCTGGTATTCAGCTCTGGCTCCTGTAGAGACATCTTGAAATTCCCAGGAATCAACATCAAAATCATGATTAGCATTTGCCAAATTAGAGGTCATCACACTTTTGGTGAAATCCAATCCATTTTCTCTCAGACTTTGTTCATCATTAACTGAAGTACTCTGCTCAGCTCGACTATATAAACTTGATATTAGATCATTGATAGAAATATTTAAATGGGGACCCTTAATGTCAACCCTTTGATCAGACGTGGACTTCTGAGTTGAAATGTCTTGATGGATCATGGGATCATCTGCTTCTGTTTCTTCATCACCAAAAAGGGACAGAGGCAAGGCTCCCTCGTGGTTTTCTGTCTTAACCTTGTTCCCCTGAGCATAAAGAAGGAAATACATCAGTGAAAGAGCAAAACTTTGTGTGTGAAAGCATGTTCCACCAACGACCTTCACTTTGTCATTGTCATGCATTGAATCAAACATAATAAGTTGGTAAATAAGAATAGAAGTCCAGTTAAAGAAATTAAAACTACCAAGCAATCGAAAAATGGAGAAACATTGCATTCGATAAATAAAACAGACAGTGGGAAATACTTAGTAGCTTCTCATGTTTTTAGATGGTTAAGATGCATTTTTTAGAGCAGAATGATATGCATGCGATTTGCACTTAAATGCAAGGGACAATTTACTGAATTTCATTGGATAGAATTCCATCGAAATACTAAGCATATGAAATGAATCATCCACCTGGACCTCATCACCAAATACCAATGGTTCCACAGCAAGAGCAAGTTCAGCAACCTTGGGCTCCTACAACAAAAATAAACACTTAGTTGAAAATTCTAAACAAAGTCAATGTTGATAAAGAAAACAAGTTATACCTTTGATCCAGCTTCAGAAAATGCATCCTTAAATGCCCAGGAGTGTTCATCAGAACCAGCTTTTGCATCAACTTGGGGATAATGCAACTTGTTTTCAATATCATTCCGCTTATTTTTATAGCTTGAGTTGAAATCAAATCCAAAGTCTGATTGACCATGTACACCATTGCCAAAACCAAATGTGTATAGAGCTCCCTCAAAATTTTCTGGCATTCTCTCATCATCCTAAAAATTACAAAATGTCAGAACCATAACCAAATGAATATTCTGAACAGGTATGCATATGGATGTTAAAATGGTCCTCATCAAGCAACAATATATCAAACAGAAATAAGGGAAGTGAACTATTTCAAAGGCATGCACCCACTCAGACAGAGGAAAAAGTTAAGCACCCCATGGTGCAGAGATTGATAAATACAATCTAATTATACAGCTTAAAAAGTTTAATTTGAAATGCAAATACAATTTAAATATGTGTACATGTATACACACATAAATATTCATTATATTCAGAAAGTAAAATATCCACCTGAATGTCCAGGATATTACCAGCTTTTTACTCAATCTTTATAATACAGAAGACTCTAGTCCTTCATAATTTGCAAATCAGTGAGAGAACAGTATAAGCTCACACTACAGTTGGCTGTTCAGAAAATGGTGAAATTCATATTACAAAAAAAACCAATCATTGATGTTTCATTGTTAATTTATGTCTCAGAAAAACCAGAGAACAAAACTATATCATTTTAAGATAAAAGATTCCTCTGAATTTTATGTTTTTAGGAAACCAAACAGAAAGCAAAATAAAGGATTGAAAATCTAACAAATCACAAGACTGTACTTGTGCCTTAATATTCTCATCTCCAGGCCTGGATCCTGGTTCTGCAGTCTTGAATTCCCATCCATCATTGCCCCCAAGATCATCATTTTCATCAAATAAATCCATATTCATTTGCTTTGTGTCCAAATTCACTCCATTTAAATTTGAATATAAACCTTAATCCAAACTCAATGTTCAATGTGTTCCAGCTAGATTTGTTCCCATTAAAATTCAATATCGGTCCACTTTCAGTCCTAATCTGAAGAAAATGGATACATATTGTTCTAAATAGACTGCAGATTAGAAACCAATAGCTCCCTGCACCTTTCAGATTGTTTACAAGATCATAAATTACATATGAAGCAGGAATGAAAAACAAAATCAAAATTCTAAATTTAGGTACATTCTTTGCCAGATGAATAAACAAAGGCTTCCACTAAACTAACACTAAAACATGGTTAGTTTTATTAAGTATCAAAAAGTTCAATTTATTTCTATTTCCTCAGTTTTCTCAGCAATCAAAAAGAAGGTACAAATAACAAACTCAAAGGTCAACTGAATCACAAGAATCAAGCAGTTACTTTAGGATCTCTGACCTGCAATTCTGGTTCTGCACCCTTGAAGGCCCATCCATCAGCATTCCCAGAATCCTTCTTTTCAGCAATTAAGTTCACGGTAAAATGTTTCTCATCTGATTTCACCTCATTTGGATTCAACCCACTGGAATCTGAACTTAACACATCCCAGCTTAAACCAGTCCCATTAAAATTCGGGATTGGCATAGGTTCAGTCTTGATCTGGCCATCCTAACATTTCCAATGATGTCATCAAATAAACACTCAGAACCAAGAAGCATAACAATCCTACTTATACAGAGACATAAAAGAAAGTGAGGAAATTTAGAATCCTAATTTATCCCTTGTTTACTAAGAATGTAAAGTTTTCTGATCTAAAGATCAATTGAACAGCATAAGTTGTTGTTGTTATTATTATTATTATTATTATTTTTACCTTATCATCTCCAACCTGAGGCTTGGAATCTGCAACCATGAACTCCCACCCATCATCTTCATCATCCCCATCACCATCATCAACGACTTCTCTATTTTCACCAACCAGACCAGGATTCATAGAATTTGTACTTGAATTAACACTATTAAAATTAGAGTTCCACCCATTAAATTCCAAGCTCAATTCATTCCAATTTGAACTGGATCCATTAAGATTAGGTACTGGCCCGTTGTTACTCTTGAAATGGTTCGTCTGGATCAATAAATTTGCAAAAAATGAATCATTAAACCTATGCCCACAATTGCATTCAAATTTCCATAAAAAGCAGGTGAGAAAAGCACAAACAGTTTTTTTAATTCTAAATACAGTTAAATTAAGAAACAGCGTCAAATAAACTTCACTACTAGCCGACTTGATATCAATGTTAAAAATCATAATTTTACCTTAGAAATCTCATCACCCACGGGAGTTTTGGGTTCTGCATCCTTGAATTCCCACCCATCATCATCATCACCATTATCAAATCCCCCATTGTCAGCAACCAAAAGGGAATTACCTCCGTTTGAGCCCCATTTTACCTCTTTTGAAACCGAATTCGTCCCATCTTTGTTTGAATTCATTACGTTTGTATTCAAATTCAATGGATCCCAATCCAAATTTGACCAATGTGAATTCAATTTTATCTCATCTTTACCATTTGCGTTCAAGTCATTCGCATTCGGAAATACCCAATTCCAACTCGAATCCGGTGGATGTGCATTCTGATTAGGTTCGACTACACCTAAATTCAGTAAACTCAAATTCAAATCCGAATTTGTGTCGTACTTATTCGTTTCGTCTACAGAATTCGACCCGCTCAAATCTGGTGTAAACCCATTTTTAGGATCACTCTGTTTGTACAAATTAGCAACCAAGTCATTCACATTTACACCAGATCTATTCTCTACAGAATCAACATTTTTACCAGAGAACAAGCGCGCACCACCATTGCCAAAAGATGGATCCCCCGCCGCACCTGATTCTTCTTCCTGTTCCTCTAGGTCTCCGAAGATCGAAAGAGGCAAAGCTCCCTTTGGCTTTTCCCACTGAGCCATGTCCGAGTTAACCCGACCAGGAGCTGAACCAGGTTGGTTCAATTCAGATTCGTTGTTTTTCATTTTTTGTTCCGTAGAGAAATCGAACAGGTCAAGGGGCTTCGAGATTTTGGGGCGAGACAGGGTGTGGGATAGCCCACCGGAGTTAACAAAATCTCCCCAGTCGTCATCATCGTTGGCAGCAGCTACAGCTGAATCTCGCCCGTCGATCACAGTGGGATTAGAATGGACTGTAGGATTCAACGACGAGAACTTGAACTCGCCGAAGCCCACGTCATCGTCGTCCACCATCATTGAGAGCTGGAGAACACTCTCCCTCCCCGAGGCTTCCAAGTGCGCACGTTAAATTTGTGCGCGCATGTGGCTTACTTTAGATTTCGATGTAAAAAAAGGCTGCATCTGCGTTGGCCTGGACCCGGCCTATAGTTGACGACGAGAGATTGTTAAGCATACCCAAGCTCGAGCACAATTAATGACTCCACCAACCCTGCCAAAACCAAACTCAATATTGTTACCGTTATTTTAATTTTAATAGGTATGTACATGCCGAACGATTAAATTTTTTATATAAATTCTTAATCATATATATATATATATATAAATTAATTTTATACATATTTTAATATTAATTTAACAAACGAGTTTATATTAGGGGTGAGCAGATTTTGATTCAAATCGAAAAATTAATTAGAATCGAGTTAATTTGGTTCAATCGGTTCGGTTTTAAAATTTAATCTTTTCGATTCGGTTCGATTTTACATTATATAAATTTCAGTTATTTTAGTTTGGTTCGATTTTAAAGAGAAAAAATCTATTAAACCGAACTGAATATTAATTTATATGTTCAAATCGAACCAAATCGAACAGAATTGATTTTTTAATTGATTTATTTTTATGGAAAATTTATGAATTATATTTAATTATATATATATTAATTGTTTAATTTTATTGATTAATGGTTATTAGGTTCAAACTAAAGTCAAAATTAGATCAAATAATTTGAAAATTAAGTCTAAATTAAAAATCAATTAAAAATCAAAACCGATCAGTTTAAACCAAACCGAACCGCAATAGTGGGGTTCGGTTCGATTCTATTTTTCACATATTTCGATTCGGTTCTGTTTCTAAAATACATAATTCAATTTTTATAATTTAATTTAGTTCGATTCGAACCGAATGCTCACCCCTAATTTATATTAAATGTATCAATTTTAATAATAATGAATCAAATCCAATTAAATATTAAATTTTACTCCTTTAATTTGTACTCTAATCTCAAAGCAAACTCACTCTTACTATCAATAAATGATCACCATAATTAATTAATTAATAAACTAATAAATTTGCTCTGGCCACCTCGCTTCAACCTTATTTTAAAAAGATTTTTCAAACCAATCATGAAATGGGCATTTCATGAGTAATCCACCATCACATTACAGTAGAGAAATAAAAAAGAGGAGAATGTAGAAATATTGAAGCTGATAAAGCCTATTACAAAAGATCGAACCACTTCAATCAATACACTCGCATATATACATAAACAAGCGTCCCAACTAACTCAGATGCCAAACAATGAGCAAAACCAACCTTAGACACATTGCTGATCGCTCCGGCGGCAAAGTTACCCCCTGCGGTGTCGGTGCTCAAAACAACCACCATCCAATCATCCTCTGACCCGAGACCTGCCCCTGTAAACCTCGAGTCATTTAAGTCCTTGGCATACTGGGTACGTGTATAATTGGTAAGCGCCAGCGTTGGAACTAATTTGGGCACGCAAACAGGCAAGACTGCACCATTTCTAGTGTTATTAATGTCAATGTCACACTTTGATAGTAGCTCACAGTAATTGTCTATTTGAATAGAGGTGGCTCTGTATTGCCATATAGCAAGCTTTTAGTTTGTACAGTCTATATATTTTACATTCATATTATCCTTCCGTAATTAGTTTGTGCAGCTGTAAATTAAATTATGGTAAATCACATAAATTTAGCCATTGACTATTATATATTCATCATCTATTTATTCAATGAAATGAGAGCAGCAAATCATTGAGCCATTCAATCAAAAGTCTTTCAAATCAAAGTTATAATGATATCAGAGTACTGATCTTAGAATTTTAGAATTTCTGGTTGTTCTTCGTTTCATTGGAATTTTGGGCCATTGCAGAATACAAGTCTTCTTCTGCTTGATTTTTCTCGTGAACATCAAAGCAATTTTTTTTTGCTCAAGGTTGCAGATCAAGTGCGAGTGGGAGAGGAAGCTCACATATTTTGGTAATTTTTTTTTTCAGTCATATTGCGTTGTTTATCTCTCTATATTTGGGTTGACTGTGAATTTTTTTGAACTGAAAATGGCTAGTATAAATTTGAATTTTGTGTTAAATTTATGGAAAAGAATTATTCAACATGGGAATTTCAATTTCGATTGTATGTTACTGAAAAAGAGTTGTTGGGACATATTGATTGCACTAATCCAGAGCCAACAGATGCTACAAAATTGGTAGAATGGAAGATCAAGGATGCTAGGGTGATGTTTTGGATCATTGGGTCATATAAATCTCAAATTGTTCTCAATTTACGTCCCTATAAAACTGCTCAAACAATGTGCGAGTATTTGAAGAAGCTTTACAATCAAACGAATTCAGCTCGGAGATTTCACTTGGAGTGTGAGATTGCAAACTACTCTCAAGGGAGTCTATCTATTCAGGAATACTTTTCTGGTTTTCAAAATTTATGGGCTAAATTTTCTGATATAGTTTGTATTGCAGTGCCTCAAGATTCTCTTGCTGATATATTGGTTGTCCATGAGATTAGCAAGAGTGATCAGTTTTTAATGAAGTTATGATCATATTTTGAAAATGCTCATTCTAATCTAATGAATCGTCATCCTTCTCCTACTTTGGATGTCTGTTTCGGTGAACTAATTCGTGAGGGACAACGTCTTCTTACACACACCACTTTTGAACAGGAGAAAATGACTACAACACACATGGCATTTTCAGCTCAGGGAAAAGGCAAGGGTAGAGATCTGAATAAAGTTCAGTGTTTTAATTACAAAAATTATGGGCATATTGCTGCCAATTGTAATAAAAAATTTTGCAACTATTGTAAAAAGCAAGGGCACATCATCAAAAAATGTTTTATTCGCCCTCAGAATCGCCAGACAACTACTTATCAAGCAACTATTGGTAGTTCCTCAATTGATCAAACTCAAACTGGATCCTTGAATACATCAGCAGTCAATCAAAATGCTATTCTTACTCCTGAAATGGTGCAACAAATGATAGTTTCAGCATTATCAGCCCTGGGGAGTCAAGGAAATGGTAATTCTTTATCTAAATCTTGGCTTGTTGATTCTGCTCCATCAAATCACATGATTGGTTCAGCAAATTTGCTACAAAATGTTCGTCCTTATCAAGGATCAGAACATATTCAAGTTGCTAATGGAAACAATCTTTCCATTACTGCAGTTGGTGATGTTACTCCGATTTTCAACAATGCTTATTTATCACCTGGCGTTTTCTGATAATTTTATTTCAGTTGGTTAATTAGTGAATGATAACTATGATGTACATTTCTCTCATGATGGTTGTTGTGTGCAGGATCAGGTATCGGGGACAGTGATCGCGAAGGAGCCTAAAGTTGGACGTTTGTTTCCTTTGCATATTTCCATTCCTAGTAGTGTTTCCTTAACTTGTTCTGCTATTGTTAATAAAAGTGAGGTGTGGCATAAACGTTTAGGACACCCTAATTTTGCTATAATGTCTTGTTTACTCAATTCTGGTTTATTAAGCAGTAAAGATCAATTCTCAAGTCTTCCTTTTGATTGTGGAACTTGTAAATTGGGAAAAAGTAAAATTCTTCCTTTTCCTCTTATCGTTAGTCGTGCAGATAAATGCTTTGAAATTATTCATAGTGATGTATGGGGAATCACACTTGTTACTTCTCATGCCAATTATAAGTATTTTGTGACATTTATCGATGACTATAGTCAATTTACTTGGATTTATTTTACCCATTCCAAATATGAGGTTCTTTCAATCTTTAAGTCTTTTTTTGCATTTGTTAAAACTCAATTTTCAGCTCTTATTAAAGTTCTTCGATCTGATTCTGGCAAAGAATACATGTCTAATGCACTTCTTGAATTTTTGAATGAAAAAGGTATTCTCTCACAACGCTCTTGTCCATACACACCTCAACAAAATGGTGTAGCAGAGCGGAAAAATCGTCATCGCTTAAAAGTTACTCGTACTTTATTACTTGAATCTTCTATTCCACCTCAATTTTGGGTAGAAGCTTTATCTATAGCAGTTTATCTTATTAATAGACTGCCTTCTCAAACTCTAAACTTTGAATCTCCTTATTTTCGTCTTTTTCAACATCATCCTTACTATGGGCATTTGCATATTTTTGGTTATGTATGTTTTGTTCATTTGCCTTCTTATGAACGTCATAAACTTTCTGCTCAATTTGTCAGATGTGCTTTTATGGGATATAGTACAAATCACAAAGGTTTTGTTTGCTATGATCCTTTTTCTAAAAAGCTTCGTGTTTCTCGTAATGTTGTTTTCTTTGAAAATCAGTTTTTTTTTTTTTCCATCTTGCAATTAGTCCTTTTCTGATGTTATTATTCTTCCTAGTTTTGATGATTTATCTTCCTCTCTCTCATAATCGATTCAAGCCTGGGTATGTGTATGAACGACATCCTTCCACACCTGCTCCAGATTCGCCATCTGATCCTGCTTTACCGACCTTGAGACGCTCTACTAGAGTCTCCCGTCCTCCTAATTGGCATGGCTCTTATCATACATCATTTAGTGCTGCTTTATCCTCTATTTCAATTCCATCTTCTTACTCACAAGCCATTAAGCATGAGTGTTGGCAGCAAGCAATGCAAGAGGAACTTCAGGCCCTTCAAGATAATCATACTTGGGACATTGTTCCATGTCCACCATCAGTCAAACCTATTAGGTGTAAGTGGGTCTACTCACTGAAACTTCGCTCTGATGGGACTCTCGAGCGCTATAAGGCTCGGTTGGTTACTCTTGGTAATTGACAAAAGTATGGGGTGGACTATAAAGAGACATATGCTCCTGTGGCTAAAATGACTACTGTGCGAACAATTATTGCCATCGCTGCTTCGCAGGGTTGGGTACTTAAACAAATGGATGTAAAAAATGCCTTTTTGCATGGGGATCTCAAAGAGGATATTTACATAACACCTCCTCTTGGTTTGTTTTCTTCTTCTACTTCTGAAGTTTACAAGTTAAACCGCTCATTGTATGGTTTAAAACAAGCTCCCCATGTATGGTTTGAGAAGTTTCTATCTACCTTGCTTAAATTCAAGTTTGTGCAAAGTCAATATGATTCTTCTTTATTTCTTCATAAAACTTCAATTGGAATTGTTCTTCTTTTGGTCTAGGTTGATAATATTATTATAATGGGGACAGATTCGTTATTGATTTCTCAACTTCAGTAGCAACTTCGCGATTCATTTCATATGAAGGATCTTGGCCAACTTACATACTTCTTGGGGTTGGAGGTTCACTCTAACTCTTCTGGAATCTTCTTACATCAACATAAATATACTCAGGATTTAATTTCTTTGGCTGGTCTTCAGGATTCTGTGTCTGTTGATACTCCTCTCAAAATGAATGCTAAATACCACACTGATGAGGGAGAGCTACTTTTTGATCCATCTTTGTATCGACAATTAGTGGGGAGCCTAAACTACTTGACTATTACTAGACCTGACATCTCCTTTGCTGTCCAGCAGGTTAGTCAGTTTCTACATTCTCCACGCCATCTTCACTTAGCTGCAGTTCATCATATTATAAGATATCTTCGGGGTATTCCATGTTGTGGTTTATTCTTTCCTGCTGGATCTTCTATGCAACTTACCACTTTTAGCGATGCGAATTGGGCTGGTTGTCCAAATACTCATTGCTCTATCACAGGTTGGTGTATGTTTCTTGGGGATTCTTTGATATAATGGAAGAGTAAGAAACAAGATTGGGTCTCCAAATCTTCCACTGAATCTGAATATCGTGCCATGTTTGCTACATGCTCTGAGATTACATGGCTTAGGGGTGTTAGCATAATTATAGCAATTAGCATAATTATAGCAATTAGCATAATTACAGTAATTAATATGATTATAGGAGATTACACAGACAAATACACAATCCTTTTCTTCATTACTTGTATTCTTTATTCTAACATGGTATCATAAAGCATATTTAAGTAGATTGTCACTCTTCTCTCTACAACATGTCGATTCATTCTTTTATTTCTCTTCCACATGTTTCCACAGCTATGCAGATTGCTGATGTGTTTACAAAGTCACTTACTCAACAGCGTCATCAATTTCTTGTTGGCAAATTGATGCTTCTTGATCGACCAGCATCAATTTGAGGAAATTGTGCTATAAATCTCCTATAATCATATTAATTACTGTAATTATGCTAATTGCTATAATTATGCTAATTGCTATAATTATGCTAACATTATCCTTCCGTAATTAGTTTGTGCAGCTGCAAATAGAGAGAGATATGAGTCCTAGATCATGGTAAATCACATAAATTAGCCATTCACTATTGTATATTCATCATCTATTTATTCAATGAAATGAGAGCAGAAAATCATTGAGCGATTCAATCAAAAGTCTTTCAAATCAAGTTATCACTCTGGAACTTCCATAACATGGTTGTTTCTCTAGTTTGTTAGCTAGTTCGTCTGCTAGACATCCTGCGTTTTCATTCTTGGTCAGTGCCGGTAGCCGTAAGGATGTTCTGTAACTGTTTAGACCTTGAAGAACATTGTCTTCGTCCTTGTCTGGTGCAATACACAAATTAAATAAAAACCCCAACAAGAAAAAGCTCAATAATACTAGAATTGACTCGTCTCAAGAACTCAAAGAGCACAGGTGAAGAAATTTTCAAAAGTGAGAGTAATTTAAGTACGTACCATCAGAGAGAACAGGTGAAGAAAGCAAGAAAATGGCATGAAGCAGAACAAAGAGGAGAAGCCTGAAGTGTTTCAGAGAGGCCATAGCTGTAGCTGGCATATCTGACAATATTCTTTAGATGCCAAAAGAAATTGTCTTATAAAATTGATGAACAAGATGGGTTCTTGGAATTGGATACTTGTTCTTCCTCCTTCGTTTTGTGAATTTGCCTGGAACTTGAAGGTTGCTTCGTGGTTCCAGGTGCCTATTATGTTTTTGCAACGCATTCCAACAATAAACTGATTCGATCCGCACGTGGTAGCCATGCAAGTTTTGGTGCATCTTGTTTCATGCTTATTTGGCATTATAATTAGAAGGTCTAGATATTTTATTAATTTAATATTTTTATGACTAATATAATATCAAAGTTAAAGTTTTGAATATTTAATTTAATTTTTTTAAATGCTTATTAGGAATGCATTTTCTATCGTGATAAGACTTTGTTTATATACTTCAATGGAAACTCAAAGTAATGCTGATATGCATTGTTGCAATTTTTTTTTAAGTAAAAATTACTTTAGTGGCACTTGCTCGTTTGATGTTGGCGTGGCCGTAAATTTCAAATGTCAAGCTAATTAGTATAAGTGAAATTAATTTTAAACATCGTTTTAAACACATTTAGTGACAGTGATATACGCACAAATGAAATTTTACGTCGCTAAAAACACATTATTATAGTTATTATCTTAATTAGTCACAGAAAAATGTTAAAATTCAAAAAGATAATATTCTTTTATTATAAAAATTATATTTTCAAAAATAACAAATTTTTATACTTTTCAATTAAACAAAATAATTAAATCATATATAAAAAAACATATCATATATATCACAATAATTGTTATAAAAATATAAAACATGAAATGATTTCCAATAAGTTGAAAGAAAGATAGTGCTATTTACTAGTCGGAAGATTTCTTTTTTTTTTTTTTTTTTAATTACTAATAAACATTATTTTAATAATATTGTATTAAATTTCTTACATTGATGATGAGCATTCATTTTATTTAATTAAATAAACTGAAAATAATTTATTTATAATTTTATTCTTTTTTTTAAAGAAATAATGAATAATTCTATTAAACTCTCTAAATGAATAGAATAATCACAATTTGATTTAATATATACTAATTTACAAAAAGTATTATTTTTATTCAAAATGAAAAATAAAAATAATAAATATATATTTGTAAAAATTTTAAAATTATGTAAAAAGTTTAATTGTCATAATAAAATTATTAATAGATAAATATATGAAATTTATGAATAGTTGAATTTTCCTTTTTAATATATAGATAAAATATAGGGTGCTTAGGATGGGACTCACTGCTATATAACCGAAAGCATTCAATAAATACTATTAATCGAATGATATTAATTATTTAGAATCTCTTCGAGTCGATCTTTAAATCCATTAATTTGCTTATAATGCATGTATAATTACAACCAGGCCAAAGGCACTTGAGCATTAACAAGCATACCCAACAAGAAAGAAACCAAGCAATAACCAAAATCAACCTTAACCAAACTATTAGCTCCTGCAAAATGCCCTTCGGTGGTGGAAATCAAACTATGGCTTCCTGCTGTGAAGCTTCCCTCCGGAGTGTTTGTGCTCAAAATCACAACCATCCAATCGTCCTCAGAGGCAATTCCTGCTCCAGTGAACTTCAAGTCATTAATGTAATTGGCATACCGGGTTTGTGTATAACCGGCAAGCACAAGAGTTGGAACCAATTTGGGCACGCAAACAGGCAAAACTGCACCATCACTAATGTGGGTAACGTTAATGCCACAGTATAGTAGTAGGTCTGGGTAGTTTGCTAACTGAATAGAGTTGGAGTTGGCACTTGCAGAACATATTTGGTGCTCTAGTACTCTTTCGGCAATTTTATCGGCAAGGCACGACGCCTTTTCATTATTTGTGAAGGCTGGCAGGCCTGAGGATGTGCTGTAACTGTTTAGGCCTTGAAGAACAATGTCTTCCTCACCTGCAAAATGCATGGATATGAAGGCCACCATACGCATAGCTTTCTCTGTTTTACAGTTGTTAAAAAAAAAAAAATGAGAGCCCAAGAAAAAGGAAAGATAAAAGAGAATACCATCAGAGAGAACAGGTGGAGAGAGCAAGAAAATGGCATGAAGCAGCACAAAGAGGAGGAGGCCGAGTTTAGGAGAGGCCATAGAAGCTGACCTCACGTATACCTTTCACATGAAATAAGGATCAAAATAGTATACAAAAAATAGAAGATGGCAATGAACTTACTAACGCTCAAATTGAAGTATGGAAATGCTTCAAGTGCCTTTTTATCTGTTGCAGCTATAAACGGTCCTGCAAGTGGCAGCCATGCATGAAAGTTTTGGTGCACCTTCATAGAGGGGTGGCAATTTTGGACATGACTTGCGAACACATAGGGTTTGGGTTAGGCTTATTCGTGTTCGTGTCGAATTCGTGTCGACCCATTTATGATAGGGTTATAATCGTATCGTGTTACAAGTTAACCTGCTAACCCGACTTGACACGTTTATGACACGATTTAATATTCGTGTCACTTATTGACCCACTAACCCATTTGACCCATTTATGACCCATGAATTCACTTATGTAGCGTGTTAAATGGATTAAATCGTGTCAAACCGTATTAAATGGGTTATTTCGTATTAAATGGGTCGTGTCGTATTGAATACACCTAATAAAATTTAATATTAATTGTATCATATCGTGTAATCCGTATAATAGAAGGGTCTTGTTCGTGTTTAAATTTTTGACACGATTTGTTAATCGTGTCGTGCTCGTGTCGACCTTAATAGTATTTGTGTCGCATGTTGATACGACACGAACACGACCCATCAACCTGAATTGCTACCCCTACCTTGATGTGTTGCCTATGCATGCATCCCAAATTGCATATGCATAGGGCCCCAACTTACCAACGAAAAAACATTTCATATACATAAATATTACTCTTATCACCTTTGGTAATATTAAAAGGAGAAGAAAAACTCTAAAAAACTAAACAAATTTGATATATGAAAACTTTTTCATCGGTATTTACCAACAAAAAGTTTTTCGTAAGTAATATTAAAGAAAAAATAGAGAAGGAAAATTTTAAAAACATCAAAAACTTTTAGCTAAGAATTTTTTTTATCGGTAATTACCAACAAAACGTTTTTTATAGGCAATATTAAAGAGAAAATAAAAAATAAAAATTTTCAAGAAATACCTATAAAATGTTTTTCATTGATAATTATCAACGAAAAGCTTTTCGTAGGTAATATTAAGAAAAAAATGGAGAAGAAAAACGCAAAAAAAAAAAAATTTTACCGAAGAAATTACCGACATTTTACCAACAATATAATTTCGTAGGTAAAAGTGGTCTCTAATATTGGTGGAAAAATTAGCGACCAAATAAAAAAAATAACGATCAAATATTTAGTCTGTAACTACTAATGAAACGATTTTCGTAGGTAATATTAAGGAGAAAATAAAAAATAAAATTTTTAAAAAAATACCTATGAATTTTTTTCATTGTAATTACCAACAAAATATTTTTCGTAAGTAATATTAAAGAGAAAATAGAGAAGAAAAATTCTAACAAGCACAAAAAATTTTAGCTACAAAATGTTTTCATTGGTAATTACCAATGAAACGCTTTTCGTAGGTAATATTAAGGAGAAAACACTACAAGAAAAGTTAAAAATAACTACGAAAATTACCGACTACAAAATTTTGTGGGTAATTTACCGACGAATTATCGACGCTTTACCGATGAAAAGAGAAATAAAATTTAAATTAATTTTTACCGACGAAATTACCGACTAAAAGTTTACCGACGATGCAATTTCGTAGGTAAAAGTGGTGCCTAACATTAGTGGCAAAAGTAGCGACCAAATAATAAAAATAACGACCAAATGTTTCGTCGGTAATTACCAACGAAATGCTTTTCGTAGGTAATAGTAAGAAAAAAATAGAAAATAAAATTTTAAAAAAAATACCTACGAAAAATTTTTCGTCGGTAATTACCAACGAAAAGTTTTTCGTAGGTAATATTAAGAAAAAAATAGAGAAGAAAATTTTTAAAAAGCTAAAAAATTTTAGCTACGAATTTTTTTTGTCGGTAATTACCAACGAAATGTTTTTCGTAGGTAATATTAAGGAGAAAATAGAGAAGAAAAAATCTAAAAAGCTTGAAAAAATTTTAGCTACGAATTTTTTTCGTCGGTAATTACCAACGAAACGCTTTTCGTAGGTAATATTAAGGAGAAAATAGAAAATAATTTTTTTTAAAAAAAATACCTATGAAAAATTTATCGTCGGTAATTACCAACGAAAAATTTTTCGTAGGTAATATTAAGACAAAATAGAGAAGAAAATTTCTTAAAAACTAAAAAAAATACCTACGAAAAATTTTTCGTCGGTAATTACCAACGAAAAGCTTTTCGTAGGTAATATTAAGGAGAAAATAGGGAAAAAAAATCTAAAAAACTAAAAAAAATTTACCTACGAAAAAATTTTAGTCGGTAATTACCAACGAAAAGCTTTTCGTAGGTAATATTTATGAGAAAATAGAGAAAAAAAATTCTAAAAAACTAAAAAAATTTTACCTACGAAAAGTATTTAGTCGGTAATTACCAACGAAATACTTTTCGTAGGTAATATTAAGGAGAAAATAGGGAAAAAATTCTAAAAAACTAAAAAAATTTTACCTACGAAAAAATTTTAGTCGGTAATTACCAACGAAAAGCTTTTCGTAGGTAATATTTAGGAGAAAATAGAGAAAAAAAATTCTAAAAAACTAAAAAAATTTTACCTACGAAAAGTATTTAGTCGGTAATTACCAACGAAATACTTTTCGTAGGTAATATTAAGGAGAAAATAGGGAAAAAATTCTAAAAAACTTAAAAAATTTTAGCTACGAATTGTTTTCGTCGGTAATTACCAACGAAACGATTTTCGTAGGTAATATTAAGGAGAAATTGAAAATAAAATTTTAAAAAAATACCTACGAAATATATTTAGTCGGTAATTCGTCGGTAAATCACAAAAAATGTGAAATTCTCACATCGTTTGAGAATAGATTTGAGGGTAGTGAGTTTGTCTATAAAAGAATAACTACCCTCCAACATAGAGCAATTGTGGCATAGTCACATATATGGGGTCTATGTTGGGCTCTACTAGTAATTTTTTTCAAGTCAATTAAATCTTAAAAAATTATAAATTAAAATAATTAATAATTAATATTTAATTTAAAAATTAAAAAATTAAAAAATTAAAAAATTAATTTGAAAATTTTAAATTAAATTAAATTAAATTAAATTAAATTAAATTAAAATTTAAATTACATTTTAAATTAAATTAAATTTAAAAGTTAATTTAAATTAAAAAAAATAAAAATTAAATTAAATTAAAAATTAATGATTAAATTAAAAAATATTAAATAAAAATTAGCTACGAAAATTTATTTTCGTCGGTAATTACCAACGAAAAATTTTGTCGGTAATTTATAAGAGCAAAATCTCCTACGAAATTACCTACAAAAAAATTTAAATTTACCTACTAAATAATTTGTCGGTAAATTTAGCGACAACATTTTTTTCGTCGGTAAAAATTACCTACGCTAGTATTTGTGGACGAAAAAATTTCGTCGGTAATTCATCGGTAATCACTGATTACCTACGAAATTTCAGTATATTTGGTCGGTAATTTTTGTAGCTATTTTTTTAATTTCTTGTAGTGAAATATAAAATAAATTTTTTTTAAAAAATACCTACAAATTTTTTTTGTCGGTAATTACCAACGAAATTTTCGTAGGTAATATTAAGGAGAAAATAAAGAGAAAAAAATCTAAAAAGCTCAAAAAATGTTAGCTAAGAATTTTTTTTTCGTAGGTAATTACCAATGAAATGCTTTTCCTAAGTAATATTAAGGAGAAAATAGAAAATAAAATTTTAAAAAAATACCTACGAAAAATTTTTCATTGATAATTATCAATGAAAAACTCTTCATATTATCAACGAAAAACTTTTAGTTGATAAAAAACTTTTCGTTGATAATTACCAACGAAAAACTTTTCGTCGGTAATATTAAGAAAAAAATGGAGAAGAAAAATTCTGAAAAACTAAAAAAATTTTACTAACAAAAACTTTTTCGTCGGTATTTACCAACGAAAAGTTTTTTGTAGGTAATATTAAAGAAAAAATAAAGAAGAAAAATTTTAAAAACATCAAAAACTTTTAGCTGCGAATTTTTTTGGTCAATAATTACCAACGAAACGCTTTTCGTATATAATATTAAGGAGAAAATAAAAAATAAAAATTTTTAAAAAATACATACGAAAAGTTTTTCGTTGGTAATTACTAACGAAAAGTTTTTCGTAGGTAATATTAAAAAAAATAGAGAAGAACAATTCTAAAAAATAAAAAAAAAATTACCTATGAAAACTTTTTCGTCGGTAATTACCAACAAAAAGTTTTTCGTAGGTAATATTAAGGAAAAAATAAAGAACAAAAATTCTAAAAAACTCAAAAAATTTTACCTACAAAAAATTTTTCATTAGTAATTACCAACGAAAAGCTTTTCATAGGTAATATAGAGAAAAAAATAGAGAAGAAAAATTCTAAAAAATTAAAAAAAATTTACCTACAAAAACTTTTTCTTCAGTAATTATCAACGAAAAGTTTTTTGTAGGTAATTACTGACGAAAAAGTTTTTTGTAGGTAATATTAAAAAAAAATAAAGAAGAAAAATTTTAAAAACCTAAAAAAATTTTATCTACGAGTTTTTTTTGTCGGTAATTACCAACAAAAAGTTTTTCGTAGGTAATATTAAAGAGAAATTATAGAAAAAAAATTCTAAAAAGTTCAAAAAATTTAGCTACTTATTTGTTTTGTTGATAATTATCAATGAAACGCTTTTCGTAGGTAATATTAAGGAGAAAATAGAGAATAAATTTTTTTTAAAAAATACCTACGAATTGTTTTCATTAGTAATTACCAACAAAAAGTTTTTCATAGGTAATATTAAGAAGAAAATAGAGAAAAATAATTCTAAAAAGCTGAAAACATTTAACTACGAATTTTTTTTCATTGGTAATTACTAACAAAATGCTTTTTTTAAGTAATATTAAGGAGAAAATAGAAAATAAAAATTGTAAAAGGGTAAAAAATTTTACCTACAAATTATTTTCGTCGGTAATTACCAACAAAACGCTTTTCATAGGTAATATTAAAGAGAAAATAGAAAATAAAATTTAAAAAAAAAACTACGAAATTTTTTTCATTAGTAATTACTAACGAAATATATTTAGTCGGTAATTCGTCGATAAATCACAAAAAATGTCAAATTCTCACATCGTTTATAAATAAATTGGAGAGTAATAAGTTTGTCTATAAAAGAAAAATCACTCACCAACATAAAGCAATGGTGGCATAGTTACATATGTGGGCTCTACTTTGGGCCATACTAGTAATTTTTTTTTTATGTCAATTAAATCTTAAAAAATTATAAATTAATTTTGTATTTAAATTAAAATAATTAATAATTAATATTTAATTTAAGAATTAAAAAAAATAAAAATTAAAAATAAATTAAAAAAATTAATTTGAAAATTTAAAATTAAATTAAATTAAATTAAAATTAAAATTAAATTTTAAATTAAATGAAATTTAAAAGTTAATATTATAATATTATTGATAAGTTAATCTTTTCTTTTTAATGAAGAGAAAAAATCATTGCACAAATAAGTAACAGAATCTAATGAATAAGAGAACTCACATTATTTATTGATTAATTTTTAAAAAAATTTACTTTCCAGTAAATATGATGAATATAAACTTTTTGGTTATAAAAGAAAAAAAAAATTTTATCTTAAGTTAATCTTTTTGATAAAATTTTATTTAGATATGGTGAGTGATACATGCATTTTATATCATCATTTAGGTGTAATTTTTGCACATAATTTACCCTTGTTCATAGCCATTATTATAGATATTAGTATATATTTAGTCAATTTTGCAATTTTCACTTTTCTTAGTTTAATTTTTGGAATTTATTTGTTTTGTAGGGTAAATTTGGAGAAATTTGATGTATTTTGATCAGAGTAGCCATTTGGATGAGATTAAAGTCGAATTGCAAAAATTTTGAAGTTGAGTAAAAAAAATGGCCGAGAGCGACACAACCTGCAGCACAACCGAATTAGCTTATGTCGCAAGTTGTGTCGATCGTCAGATATTCAGGCCGAGAGCTACACAACCCGCGACACAACCCACGACACAACTGACTCGGCTTATGTCATTTTTACTGGAAATGGTTGACGTGGCATTTCCGTTACTCTGGCTTTTTACCTCACTTTCTCTGGAACTTTTCCCCTTTTACCCATTCTAGGGCAGTCCCCTCACCTATATAAAGTCTCATTTATCATTTTCTTTCCATAGAGAGCAAGGGAGGCATTTTTGGCAAGATTAGAAAGAGAGAAGGAGGGAGCACGTTCTGCATTTTTCCAGCAGCAGCAAGGATCACGTTTCTGCACTTTTCTGCAGCAGATCCTTCTGCAATTTTCTGGGTTTTTCTACCCTTTAGCTTACATTTCCATTATTTCTTCATTTATACATTTGGGTTTGTCTTAAAACTATGAATAGTGAGTAGTTGATTGAGATTCTAGAGATGGGTTTGTAAATATTGATTTGTATTGTGGTTTTGAACTGATTTAGCCATTTAAATGGGATTTGTTACATTTTGATTTATTGCTTGTGAGCTTGTTGCCTTGCTTGATGAATGGGCCCTCATTAAGTTAAGCTTTAATCCTTAATAGATGGACTGAAAAGTGAATATTAGGGATAGATAATCTTGCAATAAACTTTATTTTCTTGGTGTTAGAGATAAGCTAAGAGGATTAAGGGGAACTTTCCAAAAATCAATTAGAGCTTTAAATGGGTTTTTGTTAGGTTTGAAATACCGTGAAAACATGGTTTGATTTAATGAAAACCAACTTTGAAATGCTTGAAAAAGGTTTCAAAAATTTAAGAATTGATTTCCCTCAAAATTGCAATTCTCATGTGTTTGGCTAAATTAAGGATAAACCACATGCAAACAATATTGAAAAATCCAATCTCTAGAATCACTTTATTTTTTATTGAATTTAGATTTAATTCCTCTCAAATTTCATAAATAGAAATTTCAAATTAATTTTTGGTAATCTAGTTTAATTAATTTTAGTTAATTGTTTGATTTTATTTTAATTCCTCAAATACCAATTTTAATTCCAAATTTCATTTTACATCTTTAATTTTTGTCATTCTAATTAGCTTATACTTTTATTTCCAATTTAAGCACAATTCCCTGTGGGATCGATATCATTTTTTAAAACTATACTACTGTGACCCGTGCACTTGCGGATTACACACACATCAAGTTTTTGGCGCCGTTGCCGGGGAATTGTTTGTTTTTAAGTTGGATTTTAATTGTTTTAAGCTAATTAGAATTTTTATTTTCTTTTATTTTCACTATTGTTCCTTGTGTTTTTCAGGTACTTTTCTTGTTTATGAGACGATCGAAAAGCACAAGTGACACTGAATTGTTGTTCAACCCAGAAATTGAAAAATTCTGCCGAGCTAACAAAAAGGAATACAAGAGAAGAAAGGAAGCAAAAAAAGAAGAACAACAAAGATTTGAGCAAGAGGAGACAATAGAAAATATGGAGAATCAAAATAGAGCTATTGGTGGAGACAATGGAGGAAATGAGCAAAACGGGCAAAATGCAGTTGCTAATCAAAATGATCCTCAGAGAAGATCCATGTTGGATTATGCTTTTCCTAGATGTGCAGATGTGAGAGATAACAGACCTATCATTGGAGCTAATCAATTTGAGTTAAAGACTGGTCTCATTCAAATGGTTCAGAATTCACAATTTGGAGGTAGTCCACTTGAAAATCCTCATTCTCATTTGAAGAAATTTTTGATGATATGTGGCACACAAACGCAGAATGTAGTTTCATATCAAGTTATTCTTCTCACCTTATTTCCATTCTCTCTTCGAGATTCAGCATTTGAGTGGTATGACTCACTTCCACAAGCTATTATAGCTACTTGGGAGCAGCTATCTCAAGCTTTTCTATCTCAATTTTTCCCACCTGGGAAGACCACTCATTTGAGGAATTTGATGGTAGCTTTTAAACCAAGAGATGATGAAACTTTATATGAATCTTGGATGAGATTTAAGGAGCTTGAAAGGCAATGTCCTCATCATGAAATACCCAAATGGATGATTGTTCAGAATTTCTACACCAGAGTTACTCCAGCCATAAGAAACACAATTGATTCACAAGCAGGAGGAGATTTCATGAGAATGACAAGTGAAGAATGCTATGATTTATTAGAGAAGATTGCTCATAATACCCATTTGTGGGGAAATCCTAGAGCACTTGAGCCAAAGAAGGCTGGGATTTATGAACTTGACTCAGTTAGCTACATGAATGCAAGATTTGATCAGTTGACTTAGCTTCTTAGTGATTTTTGCACAAAGGCAACAACCTCAACTCCTACAACTGTGCAACAAGTTGCCTACACAGATGGAACTCAAAGTTGTGGAGTTGATTACTCTTCTTATGGTGATGATTATTTGCAAGAACAAGCTGCTTATGCAGGAGGTTATTAACAGAAACCTATGGGAAATGCTTACTCTAATGTGAACAACTCAACATGGAGACCACAAGC
This sequence comes from Hevea brasiliensis, assembly GCF_030052815.1. NCBI lineage: Eukaryota > Viridiplantae > Streptophyta > Magnoliopsida > Malpighiales > Euphorbiaceae > Hevea > Hevea brasiliensis. The sequence goes on from NW_026615250.1 coordinate 968,500, forward strand.
AACTTTTGCTCAACAAGGTCAAAGCTCAAACTATGCTCATAACCAGCAGTATGTGCAGCAGAATAGGCCTCAATTTCAGCCTCAATTTCAGCCCATAAGGCAACCACAACCTGGATATCAAGCAAGAGCACAACAATCCCTCCCACCTCATGAACCGAAGCCAACCTTGGAAAGCATGATGGAGAAATTTTTTGCTGAACAAAGCAAGATGAATAGCAAATTGGAGGAAGAAATGCAACACATGAGACAAACCATGGATCAATTACAAGTCCACAACCGCATGTTAGAGACTCAATTGGCTCAACAAGCAAGCTCATCGGGAAGCAATTCCTATGGGAAACTACCTAGCCAACCACAAAACTCTCATGAACAATGTAAGGTTGTAACCTTGAGAAGTGGTAAAAAAGTTGGTCAAAAGAGTGAAAACAAGAGAGAAGAAAAAGAGAGCACAAAAGAAGAAAATTCAGTTGAGAGCAAGAAAAATGAAAAAGAAGAAGAAAGCAAAAGTGAGCAAGATGAAGGAGAGAAACCATACATCCCACCTGAACCTTACAAGCCCACCCTTCCCTACCCTCAAAGATTCATCAAGCATAAGCTAGACAAACAATTTGGCAAATTCCTTGAAGTGCTAAAGAAGTTGTATATCAATGTGCCATTCACTGAGGCACTATCCCAAATGCCAAGTTATGCCAAGTTTTTGAAGGAGATTCTTTCCAACAAGAGAAGGCTAGAAGATTATGACACCATCAACTTGGGAGAGCAATGTAGTGCTATAATTCAGAAGAAGTTACCTCCCAAACTCAAAGATCCGGGTGTGTTTTCCATTCCTTGTCATATTGGTGATAATTGTGTGGCAAATGCCTTATGTGACCTTGGAGCTAGTGTCAGCCTAATGCCTCTTTCAATATATGAGAAGTTGAATATGGGAGATTTGAAGCCCACAAACATGTATCTTTCATTGGCTGACCGTTCAATTAAGTATCCAGAAGGCATTCTTGAAAATGTGCCTATCAAGGTTGGGAAATTCTACATTCCGGTGGACTTTGTCATTTTAGATATGGAAGAAGACACAAAAGTTCATATCTTATTGGGAAGACCCTTTTTGGTAACAGCTGGTGCATTAATTGATGTAAAGGGTGAGAAATTGACGCTTAGGGTGGGAGATGATCAAATGATATTCAACATCAATCCTGCCATGAAAAGGAAACATGAAGAAGTTGAGTCTTGTTTGCGGGTAGACATTATTGATGAGATTGTTCAAAAGCATTTCAGAAAAAGCTATCCACATGAGCCACTTGAAAATTGCTTAGTCCATGGTGGGAACATTGATGATGATAATCACAACATAGCTACTTTTGCACAACACTTGGAGAGCTCTCCACCACATCCTGAAACCACAATTTTTCAACTTGAAGAAGTGCAAAATTTGGAGATTAAACCACCATCATTAAAGGTAGAGGATGCCCAAAGGTAGATCTTAAACCACTTCCTTCCAATCTCAGGTATGCTTTTCTTGGACCAAATGGAACATATCCCGTTATAATTAATGCATCATTGACTGATATTGAGAATGAAAAATTGTTGAGAGTTTTGAGAGAATATAGAAGAGTTTTGGGTTATGCAATTGATGATATAAAGGGAATTAGCCCAACAGTTTGTATGCATAGGATTTTCCTAGAGCCAAATAGTAAACCTTCCATTGAACACCAAAGAAGATTGAATCCTACAATGAAGGATGTTGTGAAAAAGGAAATCCTGAAATTACAAGCTGCTGGACACAAAAGACTTTTACAACTTGATGAGTTAGAAGAATTAAGACTTGATGCTTATGAAAATGCTAGGATCTATAAAGAAAGAACTAAAAAATGGCATGATAAGCATATCAAGAAAAAGGACTTTAAAGAAGGAGATTTGGTTCTCTTATTCAATTCAAGGTTAAAATTTTTTCCAGGAAAATTAAAATCAAGGTGGTCCAGTCCATTTAAAATTGTGAAAGTTTTCCCTCATAGTGCTGTGGAAATTTTTGGTGAAAAATCAGGTAATTTCAAGGTAAATGGGCAAAAGTTGAGGCACTATTCAGTTGGTGAGCCAATTGAGAAGATAGCAACTTGCTATCTCTCTCATTCTCCATAAAATCTTGAGTGAGTATGGTCAAGCTAAAGACCTAAACTTAGCATTTTTGTGCATAACTCCCAATTTTTCATTGATTCTTTATTTCTTTCATATATATATTTGTTTTAAGTTTTTCTATACTCCTTATTCAGAGTTTAACATTGTTCTAATTTCCTTGTGCATATGGGATACAATTCATTGCAAACAAATGAGCATAAAAAAATTTTGTTTTTGTGTTAGCTTTAAATTTTAGCTTTAAAATTTTTAGTTTTAAATTTGTTCACTTATAATTTTCATCTTTCTTTTGTTGAGTATTTGCTAGTACATATTGCTAGATTCATTGCCCTTTTTTGTTAATTTCAAGAGAAAATTTTTTCAAATTTTGACATCTTGGATTAAAAGGAAAATTATTTGAATTTGGATGTGTGAATTGGTGCTTTGAAAAATTATTTTTTATGAGAATTTGATGAACATGACAAATTGAACAATTAGAATTCATGTTATGAAGGTTTAATCATTTGAAATCTAATTTGTTTCAATTTTTTTAGGTGCTATGAAATTTGGTCAAATTGGGCAGCAGATTGCACAACCTGCGACATAACCGGGTTTGCTTGTGTCGTCGCTTGTGTTTGCTGGGCACACTTTTGGGCAGATTGTTGCACAACCTGCGACATAACCGGGTTTGCTTGTGTCGTTGCTTGTGTTCGCTGGGCACCCTTTTGGGCAGATTGTTGCACAACCTACGACACAACCCCCCTATCCTTATGTTCTAACTTGTGTCGCCTGTTTGTTTTGCAGGATAAGAACTCACTTCACCAGAATGGGCCAGCAGCTACCCCAACCAAAGCCCAAAAAGCCCACTAAAAAAAAAAAAAAAAAACATTTCATGTCTTTATTTTCGTTGCTTAACTAATTAGTATTTTGAACTTGTTTAGTTAATATTTTGCTTGTGTTGTTTTTATTTTACTTGAACCATTTACTTATTCAGTTTTTTTAGTTCCTCATAAAATACATTTTTCTTTTATGTTTTTAGTACATTGCTCACTTGCTTTTATGTGCTACTTCGAATTCACACTTGATGGTTACATTTTTTGAGCTTAACTTCCTATTTCAACTTTTTGAGTTTAATTGATTTAATGGATTCCATTGCACTGTTTCTTTTGCAATGAGTGCAGCAGCTGTCCAAATTTTATTTAATTAAATTGGCTGCACTTCAATGAGGTAACAATTCTCATCTCAGCTTGTGTCACTTTCAACACAAGTTGTGCTATCGCTTATGCAACAGGGTAATAATTCTTTATGCACATATGAGCTACCCATTTTCTGCACATATAACCCAATTATCCCATTTCTTGCACTCTTTTAACATTGAGGACAATGTTCGTTCTGAGTATGGGGGAGAGAGTAAATTTTTTGCAAAAATTATTTTTTTCCTTTTTCATTTGCATATAATGACATACTCATTCATTACTTGATACTTGTACATATTCACATACATACACTTGCATATAGCCTCATATACTTAGTTACACATACTTAGTTGCATATAGGTTGACTATACATTTATACACTCATGCATTTTATTCATTCATTTAAAATTTTTGAATTTTTAAACCAGTCTTTGAAATCCATAAGCCACTTATTCAAGCAGTCCAACTTGCCTTTAGATGGTTAGTGGAATGAAAGTTCCAGCTGGGTACAAAGTCTTAAGCATTATTCTTTCTCTTACTTAATAGCTGAAAATTAATACATTCATCTAGGTATGCAGATTCTGATTAGTTATTTTGAGTTTTGAGTGTCTGAATAAGCCTTTAAGGAAGAAAATAGTCCTTGTCGTCTCACCATTCCTAGAACAAGCATCTTAGATCTTTCAAAGCGAAATTTTTAACTTGCATTTGATAAGAATATGATTTAGGCATTCCTTCATATTTTAAACCTCACATTTAGCCTTAACCTACCTCAATTTCATTTTAACCCTTGCAAACCCCCTTGAACCTTAATCTCCTAATTTCTTTAGAACCCAAATCATTTACCTAGCCATTAAACCTAAACACTACCACCTATTTATGAGAATAATATTTTAGCAATTAAGTGCATAAAAAAAAAAACACGGAGGATTGAAACATCTTGAAAAGTGCTAGAGTAATTGTGAAAAGATGAAAAGGTCACAAAAATATCCCAAAGGTAATTTTGGGTGTGACATGAAATAGGAACACATACAAAATCAAAATAAAATAAAATAAAATAAGTATAAAAAGTAGTCCCTTTGTATAATCATTGTGATAGCACTTGAGACTCATTGTAAATTTCTTTCCTCTTGATAAAAAATTATTATAAAATAAAATAAAATAAAATAAAATAAAATAAAATATTGGATGCACTTTGAGTTTCATGATTAATATTATTCTCATATTTTGTTTACCTTATTCCCTTTCTTTGTTAAACACAATTTTACCCTATTGGACCCCATTACAACCCTTAAAAAGACCTAATGATTCTTTGAAAAATGCTTGTTACATTAGTAGAGTTAGATCTTTTATGCTTGCATATGGGTTTGGCAATATAATCTTCCATACATTACTCACCATCTATTTGAGACACATTGGCTATCTATTTCATTTAGGTTTGTTTTGGCACAATTGACTCTTGTAGTTGGTTGGTATTTGTTGCTTGGGTTGATTGGTTAATTCTTAGCTATTTTGTAATTGTTGAGAGTGATTGCTTCATTCTTTGTGCTTTTGCTGGTGGGAACTTGGAATGTTGGTGGCTAGAGGTAAGTTGGTGGTTTGGATTAGTGAATTTTTTGTTTTCAAAGACTGATTCTATTCCCTTCCAAATGAGTTTCAATGAAATTTTGCTTGAGGACAAGCAAGAGTTTGAGTATGGGGGAATTTGATACATGCATTTTATATCATCATTTAGGTGTAATTTTTGCACATAATTTACCCTTGTTCATAGCCATTATTATAGATATTAGTATATATTTAGTCAATTTTGCAATTTTCACTTTTCTTAGTTTAATTTTTGGAATTTATTTGTTTTGTAGGGTAAATTTGTAGAAATTTGATGTATTTTGATCAGAGTAGCCATTTGGAGGAGATTAAAGTCGAATTGCAAAAATTTTGAAGTTGAGTAAAAAAATGGCCGAGAGCGACACAACCTGCAGCACAACCGAATTAGCTTATGTCGCAAGTTGTGTCGATCGTCAGATATTCAGGCCGAGAGCTACACAACCCGCGACACAACCCACGACACAACTGACTCGGCTTATGTCATTTTTACTGGAAATGGTTGACGTGGCATTTCCGTTACTCTGGCTTTTTACCTCACTTTCTCTGGAACCTTCCTCTTTTTTACCCATTCTAGGGCAGTCCCCTCACCTATATAAAGTCTCATTTATCATTTTCTTTCCATAGAGAGCAAGGGAGGCATTTTTGGCAAGATTAGAAAGAGAGAAGGAGGGAGCACGTTCTGCATTTTTCCAGCAGCAGCAAGGATCACGTTTCTGCACTTTTCTGCAGATCCTTACGCAATTTTTCTGGTTTTTCTACCCTTTAGCTTACATTTCCATTATTTCTTCATTTATACATTTGGGTTTGTCTTAAAACTATGAATAGTGAGTAGTTGATTGAGATTCTAGAGATGGGTTTGTAAATATTGATTTGTATTGTGGTTTTGAACTGATTTAGCCATTTAAATGGGATTTGTTACATTTTGATTTATTGCTTGTGAGCTTGTTGCCTTGCTTGATGAATGGGCCCTCATTAAGTTAAGCTTTAATCCTTAATAGATGGACTGAAAAGTGAATATTAGGGATAGATAATCTTGCAATAAACTTTATTTTCTTGGTGTTAGAGATAAGCTAAGAGGATTAAGGGGAACTTTCCAAAAATCAATTAGAGCTTTAAATGGGTTTTTGTTAGGTTTGAAATACCGTGAAAACATGGTTTGATTTAATGAAAACCAACTTTGAAATGCTTGAAAAAGGTTTCAAAAATTTAAGAATTGATTTTCCCTCAAAATTGCAATTCTCATGTGTTTGGCTAAATTAGGGATAAACCACATGCAAACAATATTGAAAAATCCAATCTCTAGAATCACTTTATTTTTTATTGAATTTAGATTTAATTCCTCTCAAATTTCATAAATAGAAATTTCAAATTAATTTTTGGTAATCTAGTTTAATTAATTTTAGTTAATTGTTTGATTTAGTTTTAATTCCTCAAATACCAATTTTAATTCCAAATTTCATTTTACATCTTTAATTTTTGTCATTCTAATTAGCTTATACTTTTATTTCCAATTTAAGCACAATTCCCTGTGGGATCGATATCATTTTTTAAAACTATACTACTGTGACCCGTGCACTTGCGGATTACACACACATCAGTGAGATTTATATGAAATAATAAAATTTATATATTTGTGCTTTCAGTTTATAGTTAAGCGATTTATTTTTTTTTAAATAATTCTCACCTAATATAAAATTTTTCTTTATAGTTTGAAAAGAATATAATAAGACCAATAGATTTTACCTAGACTGCTTCGTCACGAATTCAAGACATGAAAATATGAGATTAATATATTTAATAAGTAAATTTTACCATACATTTTATATATTATGAATTTTATATTATATTAACAGTGGATTGAATTTAATGAATAGATCACTTTTTTTATATTATTTCTTTTCTTAAATGAAATAATTATATAGTGGTAATTTCATTCTATACAAAATTATAAATAAATAAGAATTAACTAATTGTGTAGAGATAAATAAATTTTAAAAAATTATAACTACTAAATAATATCAAGCTGTTATTAAATTACTTACATATTTAACTCCTACTAACTTACCATTTCAATTAAACTGCCTATATAAAATTCTCTCTTAAATGAACTTCATTTGTTGATTTATTATATTATTAGTTATATTTTTAAAATATTTTTTAGTATTTTTTAAATATATTGATTAACATAAATTTCGATTAATTATAAAATATTAGATATAATTTTATAGCACCATGAATAGGTTCATCGATGCACAGTAGAATTTTCCCAAATCTCATGTGTCGACAATAACAACTTTCTGTGTTTCAACCTAACCTTAAAAGAGAGTTCATTATCACCAAGAAAACCAAGCCAAATGCAGTTCAGCCAAAAACTAGCATCCCTAAAAATAAACACGCCACCCAATAATAACCAAAACCAACTTTGAAAATAAAACCGTTATTAGCTTTGACAAAAAAGCCGCCACCACCTCCATCTCCACCTCTGCCTCCATCTCCATCTCCGCCTCCACCTTCTCTTCTTTCTGTGAGTGTGGTGTTTGTTCAAGATAAGGAAATAATAATGAGAATTGTATAGCTTATTAAGAATATAGTCTAAAACCAAGCTATTATTAATGATTAAATTAGTTTGGATCTTTGGATTAGAAGTAGTAAGCATTTTTTAAGAGATTTTTCAAAATAATTGGTTTTTTTTAATTTTCTTCAAAACTAAAATGAAGACTCTTCACTTTTGCACTTCGATAAGAATCGCCTAGCAACCACAAAAACCTTTGTAATGGATTGGTTACTCCATTAGGGACAACAATCCAAAACTTTTGGTCTAGAGGTCCAAGAGTGGATTTAATTTTATGCTCTTATAGAATAATGTCACTAATTATGGAGTTAGCTTATGAAATATTGAGGTTTCTTGTGTTTGATCAAATTTAATAGATTATGCTTATTCTTTAATAAACTGCATATAATGTTGCTATAATTCTTTTGCTTTCATATGCATTTTTTTATTAGCAATTTGTTCTATTACATATGATTGTTGTTTGGATACTTTCTTTTGGTTTGTGATCGGTTGTGTAGTTATGGTTCCCCCAAAAGGGAAGAGGTTGGTATGTCCTTTCACACACATTGCACTCACAAAATGTCCTCACACATTTGAGCACTACATTCGGGCTGTTTTTTTTAATCTTTTAGGACATAGCAAGAAGTTGTGTAAACAATACTTGTGAGTTTCTCTATCAATATCTATGAAGGTTTCGCTCAGATTGAAACTTGTTTCATATATTGTGATACTCGTGAATCTCCCCATCAGCATCATGGTGATGAATAAGGCTCTACTGTTTATAGTAGTAGGGACAATCTAAGAATATTTAAGCCTTAGTAAATTAAAGCAAAACCAAAATTCTTCATATTAAAAGCTATAGCTATCCACCGTTAAGGGTAGAACCATCCGCTAGATATCACGTCAAAAAAATAGGCCAATTTCCCTATTAGGATAAAAGAGTCATACTTTCTTCTACTTTACCTTTACATGACGTCACATAAGTCATAGGTAAAGGTGTGAAACCTTTTAATTTATGGTCAAACCGCTGACCACTTGGATATTTTCATAATAGCATTAATGTTTTTTCTTTGAATCTAAACATTGTGCTACTCTGATGGATGGACAGATAGTTTCTCACTTTGATATTATGGCTCAAAACAACTTGATTTAAATAATAATTATGCATGCATCCACATTCACATTTACGAGAATGAGCTCTCATGAAGTCTTAATAATGATCCATCCTTTTTGTACTTTTGTCATCTATTTGCTAATAGGTTTTTATATGATATTTTCTTTTAGCATAGGTATTACAAGTCATTTGTTTGCAAAGGTAAGCATCAATACTATCATGGTATCTTCAAAATAGTCACCCAACAAAATCTTTGCAAGCTGTAGAAGGGGATGTCAACATAAAAGTTGGGTCTTTGCCACCATTTGATCACACCAAGATTGAAATAAAGCCGATTAATTCAGAAAGTTTGATTAAATGTTGGAAGTTACTTCCCTCACATCGGAAAATAGAGTTTGAAAAGAAGGGAAGATTGCCTATCTGTCACAAGTCAAGGCGCAAGACTCTACCATGAAAGCATTATTGTCTCTATGGAACCCAACCTATAGGGTGTGTTTTCTTTATTGATTGACACAAACCTGAAAATAGAATGAGTATCAGTAAATTATAAGATTCCTCTAGCCTAGAGACTTGGCCATTGGATAGAATTGGAACTGGTGAATTAAGTTTATCAAGTACTTTCTTGATACTTATATCAATTCTTTCCACTGACTGGATAAGGCTTCCCAACCACTTTTCCATGTCTTTTATCAAGACATCAGTGATGGTTGATGTAAGATTTTCAATGAACTAAGAATTCATCTACAAGCTGTATCATCTCGCCCCTGAATTAGGTCGGTAGACAAGGTATATATAGTTTATGCAGATTTTGAATTTCTTCTCCTTGAGGGCCTGACCTCCTTTCAAGGCATTCAACCATGAGAGAAACTTGAACTTTTAGACCTTTTGTAGTAGGGCTTTCCTCCATGTCTTGAGACCTGGTGGCTTCTTTGCTAGGCACGCTTATGGTTTTCAGAGGCATGAGGTTGCTTCCAAAGAACTAAAATAGCGGTGTGGATTTTTGTTTTGACATTGTGTAAGAATTTGTCTCACTGGACGTGCCAAAGGTTATTTTCTTTAGAAAATAATCTCGACTGTCTCACAACTTACGATTTATGAGTGTACCAGATACAGAGTGTAACACCTAGTTTTGTGCTCTGACTTCTTAATCAAACGACTGTGAAAATTGACTCTATTGTACGCATCTTTGTCAATCTCATAAGTAATTGAAATAAAAGACTAATTTGATTGATTGCAAAATGATTGCAAGGCTTGAAATTAAATACAAAGGCTTGGAAAAATAAAAACTGATAAAAATAAAAGATAAATAGATTACCGAAGTTTGATTTATGTTGTTTGATTGAGTTGTTGGGTGCTCTTCACGTTGTTGCTCATTTGACATTTATAACTCTTTTTGCAGATACCTAAAAGAATCTGGAAGACACTTTCACGTTCTGCAGTTGTTAGTAGTTATCAGTTCGCTTCATTATAACTTCCTGGAACTGCTAATAATTTTCTCTATCTTAGCTAACTACTAGATAACTCTTTTATATATTTATTTAATAATTATCTTAGGCCATTAATTAATCAAATTAATAAAATAAAATAAATCAAATTAATTTTACAAAAAATTAATTCAATTAATTCTTAGGCTTAAAAATAATTAATAAAAAATTAATTACTTTGGTGCAAACAATAAAATATATATTTTAAATTTAACTTTTCAACTTATTTTTTTAATCATTAGTATATAAATATTTGAAAGTTAAAAAATATTAAATATCTTAATTTCTTTTTTGAAAATGAAAATAGTTTTATCTTATAAGATCTAAAGAATTTTTAGCATAAGTAATAAATAATAATTTTAAATTTCACTTTAATTTATTTTTTTAATCATAATTAATATTATTAGATGATGTTTAGCTGAATAATTTCATCTTAAAATATGTAATTATTAAAATTTAAAATATAAGATGAAATGAAAGATAATGTTTCAATAATAGTTTTATTAAAAATATAAATTTGATATTTAATTTATATATATATATATATATATATATATAAAAGGTTTTAATGGCAAAAAAAAAAATACTTTTTAATAAATTTTAATCTGTTAAGTGAACATTTAGAAAATTCAAACATTCTCATATCTATCTATTTGAGTGTGACAATAATATATATTTTTTTGGTATTGAACCTTGTTAAGGACACACTTGCTTATATCAATTTATCATATTAAAATTATTACTTTTTGAAGTATGATTTATTAGCAGAATCAAACTTTTAATTAATGAGAAAAGGGAATTTGTGTCATTGTCCATTGAACTAACCCTATTGGGTTAACAATAACACATTAATACTTAACTAATGATGAGGTTTCGTTCCAACGTGTTTCCAGTCTTCTAATTTGACTGGAGAGGTGGCATGAGCAGTGACCATATCTCTCCTTCATTCGATTGGTTGTACTATAAGCTCGTCTAAATATATGATGTAGAAAGAGTGAAATGTGTTGGGATTATTCTTTCCTTCAAAAAGAGAAACTGGGCCATTCCATGAAATGAATAGCAAAAAAGCCTAAAGAGTGAGAATCACAAAAGGAATTAGGGTAAGGTGAAGTGGTTGCCAAGTAATCCTTGTCTTTTTCATTTAGAAGGAATAAATTTAATCATTCTGATTAAGTTATTCCCTTCCTTTAGTTATTCCAATTGATGACAGTGGGTCCATGATCTACTCTTAAATCCAGGCTGCAAGCTCTAGATTTTCTTGCATATCCTCTAGGCCTGCACCCCAACGTTAATTTGCCAATCTCAAAAATCATGGTTCCTGAACCAACAAAGCCTAGCCACTCTTCCTCCTCTGACGGTGACAAGCATAAACAACTTGATCGAGAGGTCAGAGACATGGTGAATGCAATAACATCTCGTGTTGGGGATCTTCACAAAACAGGTGGATCCCAACAGGCGGAGCAGGACGAAAATGGCGTAAGAATCATCACGCTTGCTGGAACAAACACAGGAGCAACAATGCGAACCGAGTTGGATGAAAAAGTACCAAATAATGCTCCCCAAGGAGGCGTTTCAGCAGGTGAGCCTGACTTATTGGATACCTACGTCAACAGCAATTTCCAAGCTGTGAACAATTCTATCATGCTCGGTAGCAGCTATAACACCAATGACCCTGGTGTTCATTTGGACATCTCCGATGTTTTTGACCACCGTGGCCATAAACCAAATAAGCATGCAAAGAAGGGTAAGAAAAAGGACAAGGAAGCCTTGAAATCTGACCAGCAAACCGAACGTTCTGATTGAGATGACATATAGTCATGAAATGCCGGAGAAAAGCTAGCTAGCGCTGCACGGGGGCCATCAAGTTTTTATATATATATATACACACACACACACACACACACGCAATTCAGCTTAATAGTTTGCATCTTAAAGTATGGTGTTTTTAGTATTAATTTGCGAGTTTGAATAAAGTCCCACCAAAATCATGTTTGGTGATGACATGTTATCTGCCTGTTGTCTAAGTGTTCACCATAATTAAGTATTTTTATGCTAATCGATCCTTGTATAATGGATCTTTTGAGGATATCTATTAAACTGAGATAATATTTTTGTGTTTGTGTGTGTGCACGCATACCCTTCTAGGTGAAATTTAAAAACCATATGTATAATGCATTAAATTTAATCATAACTAATTGGCAACTACCCACCATTTGCTAGTTAATTATTATTATTTTTTATTGATTTATATAAGTTAACAAACCAAAAAAAGTCACTTGACAAATAATATTAATTAATTAATATACTACGTACTAAAAGATATTGATTAATTAATGTGTAAATAAGGATATAGAGATTATTTAAAATTCATTTCAGTCTGTTTATTTTTTAATTTTTAAAATTTAAATTAAAAATAATATTAAATATTGATTTTGTTTTTTTTATCTAATAATATGTACATATGAATTAATTGCAAAATACAAATAATCTATTATTTATTAAATTTTAAATTTTAAAATTTAATAAAATTTAGTAATATTAGAAAATAGATTCATTTCTCACATATGCTAGATATTGAATATACTGCTTATTAAAATCTCCTCCTTTTCACTTGTTAGTTTTGTTAATTTCATTGTGCTTCATATATATATATATATATTTTTTTTTCAGAATCTTAGTATTTAGGTTTGATAAATTAGTTGTCCAATCTCATTTGTATGTATAGATGTATATTGTGCTTAAAAAATAAAAAATAAATGTTCCTATAGAAACTTTTAATTTCTAGAAAGCATAAAAATTACAGCAAACTTATATTCATAATTTAAAAATAATATATTAATTTATTTATTTATTTATCTATGCTTAAAATAAAATTATAATAAATTAAAAATTTTATCACTAATAAAATTTTATAATATAATTATATAAATATAAAACATAAATATATATATAAATTTATATTGTTTAAATAATAAATAATTCATATAACACATAAGTAAAATAACTAAGAATAATAGATATTAAATGGTAAAGCCAATCCACCAGAAATCCTTCGCAAAGCACAGACTCAACTAGCAAACCAGCAACGCAAACATCAGACGAAAACTATCCATAATTACATACACATCAATGGGGAGAGGGAACCGCCTTCAGACACGTGAAAGGACTGTCACTTGCCCAAAGGACAGAAGATAGTAACCGGCCAAATTAAGAAAATCCAACAACATTTGAGAGAGAAGGAAGAGGACTCTCTCACACTGAAAAGGGAAACAAGCTCCCACCAGCTCCCACTGGTAAAGTGATTTTGCTTTCAACTCTTTTAAATATCTTTAAAAATGTATATAATCTTGTGGAATTGCACACTGCTGGGCAGCTTATGTCAGGGAAACACTAAAGTTATTTGACGTCAGTTTGATAATAACCAACATTACAAATATTTTAATTACTTGTTATTAAAGATTATTTTAAAGAAAATTTAGCATATTTTAATTATAAAAATTTCTACAATAATTTAAGTACCAGTTTTTAAGATTAAAAACAATACCAAACTGGCTTGGGATTCTAAATGGATAGCCTAACCAGGTTGTAGTTGGGAAGTGGGAAGTCACATTTGCAAATCGTTTCTTTCCTTTGTTTTTTTTAATCAAGTCAAACATAATGCAATGATTAAGATACACACCATTGCCAAACCCAAATTGCAAGGCCCCAGAGAAAGGGACACTGAGCTCTGTTCTTTGACATGGACGCCAACGCATGAAACATTACTCATAATAGAGCTGGTCACTTTCCGATTCTGAAGTAAAATCGATAATTTCAATTCAGTGATAATTGGACTATAAAATCCTTTTATTTTATTTTTTAAGTGAAAAAAAAAATAATGTAAAATCAAATTGAGCGATTTCAATCTGATTTAAGACCAACTCAGGTCTGATTCTAGCCCCAAGACACTAATAATTACTATTAGTAACATGTCAAGTGCCCATTTAGGGATTAATTGTTAAAAAAATGTGAAAAAAAATATTTATAATTGTAGTGTGAATTTGAAACTATTTACAAAAATAATGTTGGCTTGAGAAAAAAGTTATTGGGAAAAGAGATTTCAAAGAAAAGTTTATAACAAAGAAAACGCTATTTTTAATAGAATTTTTAAGTGCGTCAAAGTTTATGTCAAAGGCTCTACAGAAAATATTTCTTTGCTCCTAAAAACGCCACTACCAATAGAGTTTTTTTTTTACAAGTCAAATTACGAGCTTTTTAACAGAATGCGAGATTAATACTCTTAAAAATGCCACTCGAAGTAGCGTTTTTAGAGTCACATCACATCACATCACATTACTCCCTACAACTTCTGCATTCCTAGTACGGCATATAATGGCTTATAAAAACGCCATTGGGAGTGGTGTTTTCATAAGCATATAGAAATGCCACTCCAATGGCGTTTTCAATGGCTCTTTCCATCTATAAAAGATTCGTCAAGTTTTATTATTTTCTTTTACTACATTCATTTATTTCTTTAGTTAGTTTTCTTCTCATTTTTTTGTTTCTAATATTATGTGGTAATGCTCTTAACAATTTTATCATCTTCAAGTTATTTGGCTCTCCATCAATTGAAGAATACTAATATTTATGTTTATATATATTTTAATACTTTTTCTTAATAAATTTTAATATCATTGTGAAATATTTATAAGTTTGTATATTTTTTTTTTACAAGGAAACCTCTTGTAATTACTAAAATTAGACTTATAAATATTTCATAATAATATTAAAATTTATTAAGAAAATATATTAAAATATAAACCTGAATGTCAGTATTCTTATATCAATGAATAGCCAAACGACCAGAAAATAATAAAATTGTTAAGAACGCTACTAAATAATATTAAGAAAAAAAAAACCCAGAAGAAGAGAACTAACTGAAAAAATGAATAAATGTAGTCGAAGAAAATAGTAAAGCTTAGCTGGTCTTTTATAGATGAAAAGAGCCATTAAAAACACCATTGGATGCTTATGAAAACGCCATTGCCAATGTCATTTTTATAAGTCATTCTCTCTCTAATCACTCTCCAATGATTGTGTCATATTAGATCACTCTCTGATTATTATGTCATACTAAGTGTGTAGAAATTGTAGAAAGTAATGTGACGTAATTTTGAAAATGCTACTTCTAGTGATGTTTTCAAGAACATTAATTTCACATTTTGCCAAAAAATTAATAATTTGACTTGTTAAAAAAAACTCTATTCGTAGTAGCAATTTTAGGGGAAAAAAAATATTCTCAAACCTCTAATACAAGTTTTGACGTACTTGAAGAGTTGCGTTCTTTTTGTTATAAATCTTTTTTTGAAACCTCTCTTCTCAATGACTTTTTTTAAAGTAAACACTGCTTGTATAAACAGTTCCAAATTCATACTACAATTGTAAATGGTTTTTTTCACATTTTTTTAACAATTAATCCCCCATTTAGACGAAGCCTGCCCCATGTTGAAACTTGAGAATAACGGTTACATTGCATTCTAAAAATTCGACATTAGAGACAAAAATAAATATTAAAAAAATAAATAAAATTTTAATAAAATATAAAATACAAATAAAAATTATTTATGATCATTAAGATAAATATTAATTAAAGGTATGCCAAGTTATAAATACTTATGTGTATGTATGTATAATTAACTTAACTAATAGGTCTTCTAAATGAAAAAAAAAATAGTAATAAAAAATTGTCATCCAACAATAAAATTTTTTATATACTTTAGATAAGTTATGCTAAATTAACATCTTATTTAATTATATTAAAATTTAAAAATATTAATTAAAAAAAAGTCTGTTGAAAGAGGAATTGCACCAATTGCAAGAACAATTTATCAATAGATGCAAGTATTAATAATTTAAAATTTTTCATAACCTAGAGTTTCATGCATTATGCAACCACTTTAAACTATTGAAAATTACATCATTTAGTCATACTAAATTATATTTCAAATGCTAATCAAGTCTAATTGCCATTAGGAAATATTTTCCCCAAAATTAACAAGTTAGGGTTTTGAAAAACTTCTTACCTAATAGGCGCATAATCAAATTCTTAACAACTTATCCGGGAAGCTAGGTCACTAATTATTGACCCTCTATCTTGTCCACACAAGCTCCTTGATCAAAGCCTCTTGATCAACTCAAAACTCTCTTTCTTCTTCCTATTGGTTCGACCAGCAACTTAGAAGAGAGGAAGTGTACGTTGTGTTTGAGTTTTTCTCTTTAGAAGTGGTGAGAAACACTTTCTCACTTATAATTCAAGATCAACAACATTTAGTGTTCTTGAATTTTGTCTAAAAAATGAAGATGAAACTAAAGAGAAAATGAGCGAGAGAGTGGCCAGCTATAATCATAAAATTGACTTTGCCTAAATTGTCCTTTATTCTTAAAATTAATTATAATTATATTTTTATTATTTAAATTAATTTAAAATTTTATATAAATTTAAAGTTCTTAATTTAAGAGTTAATATAAATTTAAAATTCTTAATCATACATATATTTAATTTCAATTAAATATAAAATTTTATAAGAAGTGATTATCTAAAATAAAAAAAATAATAAATAAAAATAAAAATAAAAAAAATATTAATCTATCTATAATTTTTTATAATCTAGCTATAATCAATATAATATATATATATATGTGTGTGTGTGTGAGAGAGAGAGAGAGAGAGAGGGAGCATTGACTTTGCTAAAAATATCCTAAACTCTTTACATTATTTACAATATTACAAATTTTAATACTACTCAAATTTTACATATAATAAAAAAATTCTATTTCTAAAAAAAATTATAAAATTATAAAATTATAAAATTATATATATATACGTGAATGTTATTTTTAAGATTAGGTTTTGATATATAAATAGAATTCTAAATATGAAATAGTCTTATATATCTAGAGTATGATTAGATATATATTTTTCCTATTATTACAATCAAATTTTAGGTAAATATAATTTGGAAAGAAAAATAATTATTGAAGCTTGAGTAACTTTTTTGCGTAGCATCAAATTAGATGATTTAATAGTAATGCTAATTAATTTTTTTATTGGATTAAAATATTATTAACTGTCCTAATCATAGTAAAAGTTTTCGATTTCATATTTATGCAATTATAATCAAGTACATATAAATTATTATATAATAAATGAAATTCATATGTTAAAAATAGTTATATATGGTAATTGCTTTAATTTAATGGTTTTTATTTATTAGTGGCATTAGATACTTGCAATTAGCTTTCACAATAAAAAGAAATTTTTGCTTTTTAGCAACTAAGGGATGTATGATATTATTGTTAAAAATTACAAGATTAAAACTAGTACATATAAAAGTGGGAAAGTGGGGGAATAATGGGATAAAAAAAAAGACATGATTATTTTGTGTTATAGACATGGTTATATATAGAATAATGCTAACAGAGTTTTTCAGAATATGATCGATTGATAAATATGCGAGATGACTATTGTACAAGGAATTTCTAAAACATTATGAATTGAACAAGTATGGTTAATTATGATTCTAACAAAAAGCAAGATAAGTAATACGCTATGTAAATGCAACGAATTCGATAGAGGGTGATGGGTACTATTTAAGATTGCTCTTAAGCTATATAAAATGCTAAAAATCATTTGACTACCCATTAGCAATGAAATGTATCCAATGTTCAATATTCAAAGAAAATTTGGGAGAAATATAATTCTTGCCAAAATAACGGGTAGGATAACATACTTGGAAGCAATTATTTTTTGTCCATAATATTGCTATTACACGCAAAAAATATGGATACACATTCTACTTAAAAAAAAAAAAAACAATTTTCAATTTGTTTATAATTTATAATGATAATAAACAAAATTGAAGGATAAACAATATCAAATGTCAGTGTATATTTATCGTAGCATATTTTCTCCCTTCAACAGATAGGAGTATTGATAACTATAAAAGTCGTTATCAAGTCAAATAAGATAAAAGAAATGAAGAGAATATATATGAAGAATATCATCTATGAGAAGATTTTACTTCTGTAAAGATTATAGAAGAATAAAACTTATATTCAGTATATTCAAAATATTCGGCACTTGCATTAAAATAATGACACCTAATATAATGATTTAAACACTACAATAAATCTGTATTATAAAGCTAATTGATCTACTGTAACAATAGTATAAAAGAATTTAAAAACGTTATAAAGTCAAATGTGACATTATATTTTTTATATTGTTACTTATACTATTTTAATTGCCCTCGTATATTTTTAATAATGTAAAAAGTATATAATGTTACATAATATATGAAAATTATGTCATTTTTAATGGGTAATGATATTTAAAGAACAATTTGATGATATTACACATAAGTCTACATAGATATATTTTCTGTATATGCATTAACCAAACATAAGAATGAACCTGTATTTCTTTATCAAGAGCTTGCACTTTTGCGTCTTGACCAATAAGAGCACCAGAACTTTGATTTTTCTATCAAAAAGCAGATTTCAAAATTAAATGCCATTAATGATTCAACTTTGAATTGGGGAGGGAGAGAAGGAGAGGTTGGGCAGTCTACTGACCTTTAGATTTTCCAGATGGCACATCGCAATATAGTGCAATTCTTTCTTCAATTTGGAAAAGAGTTCCACATAATCATCTAGCTCTGTTTTGGTAGAATAATTTGTATGAGACTCTCCAAGACCAATAACAGTGGTCTGGTACTCAGCTCTGGCTCCTGTAGAGACATCTTGAAATTCCCAGGAATCATCATCAAAATCATGATTAGCATTTGCCAAATTAGAGGTCATCACACTTTTGGTGGAACTCGATCCCTTTTCTCTGAGACTTTGTTCATCATTAACTGAAGTACTCTGCTCAGCTTGACTATATAAACTTGATATTAGATCATTGATAGAAATATTTAAATGGGGACTATTATCAGGCGTGGAGTTCTGAGTTGAAATGTCTTAATGGATCATGGGATCATCTGCTTCTGTTTCTTCATCACCAAAAAGGGACAGAGGCAGGGGTCCCTTGTGGTTTTCTGTCCTACCCTTGTTTCCCTGAGCATAAAGAAGGAAACACATCAGTGAAAGAGCAAAACTATGTGTGTGCAAGCATGTTCAACCAACGACCTTCACTTTGTCATTGTCATGCATTGAATCAAACATAATAAGTTGGTATATAAGAAATAGAAGTCCAATTGAAGAAATTAAAACTACCAGGCAATCGAAAAATGGAGAAACATTGCATTTGGTAAATAAAACAGACACAGTAGGAAATACTTCTCATGTTTTTAGATGGTTAAGATGTATTTTTTAGAGCAGAATAATATGCATGTGATTCGCTCTTAAATGCAAGGGACAATTTACTGAATTTCACTGGATAGAATTCCATCAAAATACTAAGCATATGAAATGAATCATCCACCTGGACCTCATCACCAAATACCAATGGTTCCACAGCAAGAGCAAGTTCAGCAACCTTGGGCTCTTCCTACAACAAAAATAAACACTCAGTTGAAAATTCTAACCAAAGTCAATATTGATAAAGAAAACAAGATATACCTTTGATCCAGCTTCTGAAAATGCATCCTTAAATGCCCAGGAGTGTTCATCAGAACCAGCTTTTGCATCAACTTGGGGATAATGCAACTTGTTTTCAATATCATTCTGCTTATTTTTATAGCTTGAGTTGAAATCAAATCCAAAGTCTGATTGACCATGTATACCATTGCCAAAACCAAATATGTATAGAGCTCCCTCAAAATTTTCTGGCATTCTCTCATCATCCTAAAAATTACAAAATGTCAGAACCATAACCAAATGAATATTCTTAACAGTTATGCATATAGATGTTCAAATGGTCCTCATCAAGCAATTATATATCAAACAGAAATAAGGGAAGTGAACCATTTCAAAGGCATGCATCCACTCACACAGTGGAAAAAGTTAAGCACCCAATGGTGCAGAAATTGATAAATACAATCTAATTATACAGCTTAAAAAGTTTATTTTGAAATGCAAATACAATTTAAATATGTGTACATGTATACACACATAAATATTCGTTATATTCAGAAAGTAAAATATCCACCTGAATGTCCAGGACATCACCAGCCTTTTACTCAATCTTTATAATACAGAAGACTCTAGTCCCTCATAATTTGCAAATCAGTGAGAGAACAGTATAAGTTCACAATACAGTTGAATGTTCGGAAAATGGTGACATTCACATTACAAAAAAACCAATCATTGATATTTCATTGTTAATTTGAGTCTCAGAAAAACCAGAGAACAAAACTATATCAGTTTAAGATAAAAAGATTCCTCTTAATTTTATGTTTTTAGGAAACCAAACAGAAAGCAAAATAAAGGATTGAAAATCTAACAAATCACAAGACTGTACTTGTGCCTTAATATTCTCATCTCCAGGCCTGGATCCTGATTCTGCAGTCTTGAATTCCCATCCATCATTGCCCCCAAGATCATCATTTTCTTCAAATAAATCCATATTCATTTGCTTTGCGTCCAAATTCACTCCATTTAAATTTGGATTCAAACCTTTGTCCAAACTCAATGTTACTCAATGTTCAATGTGTTCCAGCTAGATTTGTTCCCATTAAAATTCAATATCGGTCCACTTTCAGTTCTAATCTGAAGAAAATGGATTCATATTGTTATAACTAGACTGCAGATTAGAAATCAATAGCTCTCTGCAGCTTTCAGATTGTTTACAAAATTATGAATTACATATGAAGCAGGAATGAAAAAAAAAAATCAAAATTCTAAATTTAGGTACATTGTTTGCCAGAAGAATAAACAAAGGCTTCCGCTAAATTAACACTAAAACACAGTTAGTTTTATTAAGTATCAAAAGTTCAATTTATTTCTATTTCCTTAGTTTTCTCAGCAACAAAAAAGAAGATACAAATAACAAACTCAAAGTTCAACAGAATCACCAGAATCAAGCAGTTACTTTAGGATGTCTGACCTGCAATTCTAGTTCTGTACCCTCGAAGGCCCATCCATCAGCATTCCCAGAATCCATCTTTTCATCAATTAAGTTTGCGGTAAAATGTTTCTCATCTGATTTCACCTCACTTGGATTCATCCCACTGGAATCTGAACTTGACACATCTCAGCTTAAACCAGTCCCATTAAAATTCAGGATTGGCATAGATTCAGTCTTGATCTGGCCATCCAAACATTTCCAATGATGTCACCAAATAAACACTCAGAACCAAGAAGCATAACAATACTATTGCTCCATTTATACATATACATAAACGAAAGTGAGGAAATTTAATATCGTAATTTATTCGTTGTTTACTAAGAATGTAAAGTTTTCTGATCTAAACATCAATTGAACAGCATAAGTTATCATTATTATTATTATTATTATTATTATATATATATATATATATATATATATATATATATATATATATATATATATATATTTTACTCTCTTATCTCCAACCTGAGGCATGGAATTTGCAACCTTGAATTCCCACCCATCCTCTTCATCATCCCCATCACCATCTACGACTTCTCTATTTTCACCAACTAGACCCGGATTCATAGAATTTGTACTTGAATTAACACTATTAAAATTAGAGTTCCACCCATTAAATTCCAAGCTCAATTCATTCCAATTTGAATTGGATCCATTAAGATTAGGTACTGGCCCTTTGTTAGTGTCACGACCCAAAATTCTGAATCGTGACCGGCGCATAATTTAAGTATTCTTAAATCATGCAAGCCTTATCAGAGTATCTTGAATGAATATTTTGTCACTTACTAATCCCAAAAAATAGGGAAAATCCAAATAAATAAAATGCTGAATAAACATCGTAAATATCCCATAGGTAAACTGCGGAGTCGCTACAGATTTCAAATAAAAACTTAAAACTGTTCAATAAATTAAACTAATTATTAGCCCGAGAAAACATGAATTCGGGCATACCATGAGAACAAATCAAAGTTGTCCCTCTCCAGAAAATGGACTGAATATTTGGATCAGCTGCAGAATTCTACTGATCTGAAATAGATAACAGACAGAGAAAACGTGGTTTGAGCTAGATGCTCAGTGAATGATAATTATAGCACACAACGGAATAGGAACAGGCAAACGCTTGATTAGTTTCACAATAATTTTCTATTCAATAAAATCATGCTCATGCTGTCAAAATCATTAATAAAGTAACTTCATAAAACATATATATAAAAGAAATTCATTTAATAAAAATTTTATGGTACAGTGCACCAGGGTAATGATACCCCACATCATCAAAGGCCAGATGGTAAGCGCGCTACCAGATATTAGATACCTTCCTCCTCCTTCACAGATATCAATGCATATGATACTAATGCAAACCATAAACTGCAATGATGCATGACTCGACAATGCAACCTAATACCGTGATAGTCCACACGGCGGGGCCAGATAACAGAAACAGATACTGGGCACAGGTACCAATTCAAAATAGAAAATCAATTTATACAAATCAATCAAAATCAATAAAAAATTTCAGATAGCAAATAATAACTGATAGTGCAATTCCAATAGTGTATTTCAATAGTTTCAGAGAGTCAATAAAATCAAATCAATCTCAAATCAATTCAGTATAACCCATCGATAAATTTTATAGTCAAATATTAATCAATATAAATACATTAAAGGCCTGTTCCCGGAATCCTAATGGGTCTAATGCAGAGATAGTTGACAAAATCAATTATTTAATCAAAATTGAAATAAAAATTTAATAATAAAATAAAACTGTAAAAAATCACATATAAAATAATTGTTAAAATATTGATTTAAAATTTCATTTAATAACAAACTTAATGCTAAGAAATTTTAAAAGGGACTAAAACGGTGCCATGTACTATAATTACCACTCACCTGGAACCTCCAAGACAATAGTTATTTTCAATGGAAGAGAGACAATTTCAACTGACTGATTGAATATTTGAATCTCCTATATACCCAAAATATAAAAGAAAAATATTAAATAATAATAAAATATAATAACTTATATATATATATAGATGAACAGTGAGGCACCGAAGATGAACAGGGATGCTTCCAAAAAAAAAAAAAGTATATATATATATATATATATATAAACGTGAACGGTACGTCGTGGGATGAGAGGCTATATATAATAATAATAATAATAATAATAATAATAATAATAATAATCAATTATTATCCAACAACAATTATGATCAATCCAATTCAATACTAATGATCAAGGAAATAAATTTCTAGGGTAGTTGTAACAAATCAATGAAAGAAAACAAAATCAAATTCACCCATTATTGAATAAGGAATGAGAATTTTTACCTTGAAAACAGAATCGAACGTGATGCATAGAGAAGTAAAAATTTAGGGATTCTCTGTTGAGAGTATTTGATAGAAAAAAGAGGTGACAAACATGTTCTAAGAGCAAAGTTTAGCAGAAGAGATGATTAGGGTATATATATATTTCAAGAGTTCTATTAGGTGTAGAATGGGATAAGAGTTATTATTGAACTGGGTTGTGTGAAAACCCATATACATTTATTATTTTTTATTATTTTA
This sequence comes from Hevea brasiliensis, assembly GCF_030052815.1. Lineage (NCBI taxonomy): Eukaryota > Viridiplantae > Streptophyta > Magnoliopsida > Malpighiales > Euphorbiaceae > Hevea > Hevea brasiliensis. The sequence goes on from NW_026615250.1 coordinate 992,174, forward strand.
TTTTAATTAGCTAACAATAATTTAATATATTGTAAAAAAAAATATATATATATATTTTATTAGATGGTCTATTTATTTATTTTTAGATATATATATTATTTTTGAAATTAAATATATATCTGCAATCTGAACAATCCAGTTCAATAATAACTCTTATCCCATTCTACACCTAATAGAACTCTTGAAATATATATATACCCTAATCATCTCTTCTGCTAAACTTTGCTCTCAAAACCTGTTTGTCACATCTTTTTTCTATCAAATACTCTCAACAGAGAATCCCTAAATTTTTACTTCTCTATGCATCACGTTCGATTCTGTTTTCAAGGTAAAAATTCTCATTCCTTATTCAATAATTGGTGAATTTGATTTTATTTTCTTTCATTGATTTGTTACAACTACCCTAAAAATTTATTTCCTTGATCATTAGTATTGAATTGGATTGATCATAATTGCTGTTGGATAATAATTGATTATTATTATTATTATTATTATACATAGCCTCTCGTCCCACGATGTCCCGTTCACCTCGTCCCGTTCACGTTTATATATATATATATATATAAGTTATTATATTTTATTATTATTTAATATTTTTCTTTTATATTTTGGGTATGTAGGAGATTCAAATATTCAATCAGTCAGTTGAAATTGTCTCTCTTCCATTGAAAATAACTATTGTCTTGGAGGTTCCAGGTGAGTGATAATTATAGTACATGGCACCGTTTTAGTCCCTTTTAAAATTTCTTAGCATTAAGTTTGTTATTAAATGAAATTTTAAATCAATATTTTAACAATTATTTTATATGTGATTTTCTACAGTTTTATTTTATTATTGAATTTTTATTTCGATTTTGATTAAATAATTGATTTTGTCAATTATCTCTGCATTAGACCCATTAGGATTCCGGGAACAGACCTTTGATGTATTTATATTGATTGATATTTGACTATAAAATTTATCGATGGGTTATACTGAATTGATTTGAGATTGATTTGATTTTATTGACTCTCTGAAACTATTGAAATACACTATTGGAATTGCACTATCAGTTATTATTTGCTATCTGAAATTTTTTATTGATTTTGATTGATTTGTACAAATTGATTTTCTATTTTGAATTGGTACCTGTGCCCAATATCTGTTTCTGTTATCTGGCCCCGCCGTGTGGACTATCACGGTATTAGGTTGCATTGTCGAGTCATGCATCATTGCAGTTTATGGTTTGCATTTGTATCATATGCATTGATATCTGTGAAGGAGGAGGAAGGTATCTAATATCTAGTAGCGCGCTTACCATCTGGCCTTTGGTGATGTGGGGTATCATTACCCTGGTGCACTGTACCATAAAATTTTTATTGAATGAATTTCTTTTATATATATGTTTTATGAAATTATTTTATTAATGATTTTGACAGCATGAGCATGACTTTATTGAATAGAAAATCATTGTGAAACTAATCAAGCGTCTGCCTGTTCCTATTCCGTTATGTGCTATAATTATCATTCACTGAGCATCTAGCTCAAACCACGTTTTCTCATGCATTATATCCTTTTGGATCGGTATAATTCGCGGTGATCCAAATATTCAGTCCATTTTCTGGAGAGGGACAACTTTGATTTGTTCTCATGGTATGCCCGAATTCATGTTTTCTCGGACTAATAATTAGTTTAATTTATTGAACAGTCTAAGTTTTTATTTGAAATTTGTAGCGACTCCGCAGTTTACCTATGGGATATTTACGATGTTTATTCAGCATTTTGTTTATTTGGATTTTCCCTATTTTTGGGATTAGTAAGTGACAAAATATTCATTCAAGATACTCTGATAAGGCTTGCATGATTTAAGAATACTTAAATTATGCGCCGGTCACGGTTCAGAATTTTGGGTCGTGACAAAGTTGGTATCAGAGCTCGGTTGAGGTCTAGTAAACTTGCGGAGTATAGGATCCTTAACGTCTTTTCAGTTTATCATTACTTCAGATATCTGCGTCCTTCATACTTTTTCACCTGTCTTAATTTGGCTCACATTTTCAAATTTAATGCTTGTTTATTAAAATGAATAGGTGCCTGGGTCTATTAGACGTAAGAGGAGAACTAAGGCCAAGGGTCTTAATGGTGCAAACCTTGATCCAACAGGGGAGGTGCCACCTCAAACTATTAATCAGACATCTGAACAGACGCCTATGGCTAAGACTGAGCCACAACCATTCCAATTAGCTACTGCAGCTCAAGCACCTAGGGTTGGTCAAGTTACTGTGGCAGATCTGGCAGCGGGATTGCATGCAGTGAATCGTACTGTTAATACTATAGCTGAGTATCTTACAACTCAACCACAGCAACCAGTGGTTGGCTCTACTTCAGCACCAGCTCAGGATAGGGCTCGATTCCTTGACTCTACAGATTTTCTCAAGTTAAAACCAAAGGAGTTCACTGGAGAGGATGCATTAGCTGATCCCTTAGATTTTCTAGATGACATGAAGAGGTGTTATGACACTATGGGTTGCAGTAGTGCTAGGATGGTGATGTTGGCAGGAAATCAGCTTAAGGGAGTTGCTCGTGAGTGGTATATCTCTAAGAAGAATGGGCGACCTGAAGGTTCTATCCTCTGGCCTGAATTTCACTCTCTCTTCTTAGAGCGATTTCTCCCTCCTAGTGTTCAAGAGGCTAAGGCTTTGGAGTTTGAAATCTTGAAGCAAGGTAAAATGACAGTTACAGAGTATGAGATGAAGTTTACCAAATTATCCCGTTTTGGTAAACACTTGATTCCAAATGAGGAGAAGAAGGCTTGCAGGTTTGAAAGGGGCTTACGAGACAGGCTAATTGATTGTGTAGCTCCTTTACGACTACCTAAATATGAGGAGGTGGTTGATCGGGCTAGACAGATGGATGAACGCTGGGCTCGTGAGCAGCGCAAGCGATTTAAGAAAGATAGTCAAGGTAATCAATTTAACAGAGGACAGAGTCATCAGGGTTCTTATCAGGATAATAAGCAGGGTTCTCAGTCTACAGTTAGTAATAGGGCATATCAATCTGGAGTTGGTCAAGGACGTGAGCAGAGGACACATGCAGGGAATGCTCGGTATAACCAGATTAGCACTGAGCCTATTACCACTCTGTCAGCATTGTGGTAAGCCACATGAGGGCACTTGTCATTGGGTCACTGGAGCATGCTTTGGTTGTGGACAGCTGGGACACCGTAGACAGGACTGTCCTACTAGTGAGACAACTCGAGTCTTTGGTCAAGCAACACATTCTGCTCCCTCTCAGGTTCAACCAGTTTCACAGTATAGTGGTAGAAGTCAGGGTTTTGGTGGTCGTGGACAGGGTGGTAGAGGTTCTGGTGGTAGAGGATTTGCTCAAACTCAGGGACAGATATCTGGTGGTAGAGGTCAAGCTAGAGTTTTTGCTTTGACTCAGCAGGATGCTCAGGCATCTAATGCAGTAGTGACAGGTACACTTCCTATTTGCTCATTTGATGCTAGAGTACTGTTTGATCCTAGTTCCAGTCATTCCTTTATTTCTCCATACTTTTCCATGAGATTTAGTACACCACCTACTTTGTTAGAGTATCCTTTATCTGTATCAACACCTATGGGGGATGCAATAGACACTGATATGGTGTATAGGGGATGTACAGTTCACATTGGAGATAGGGAATTAGCTGCAGATCTTGTTTCTTTGGATATGTTTGAGTTTGATGTGATTTTAGGCATAGATTGGTTAGCCACTTATCACGTTTCATTGGATTGTTATAATAAAGTTGTACTCTTTAAAATTCCTGGGGAGGCAGAATTTCAATTTCAGGGAGATCGCAGTATGGCCTCTAGTAATCTTATCTCTGTAGTGAGTGCTAGACGATTATTGCGAAAGAGGTGTAAAGGGTATCTAGCTTATGTTAGAGATGTTCAGGTAGAAGGTGCAGGTTTGGAGAATGTTGCAGTGGTTAAGGAGTTTCCTGATGTGTTTCTAGAAGATTTATCAGGTTTACCCTCGGAGCGAGAGGTAGAGTTTGGTATAGACTTAGTTCCTGGAACTGAGCCCATATCTATGCCACCTTATCGTATGGCACCTGCAGAACTTAAGGAGTTGAAGGAGCAACTACAAGACCTACTAGATAAGGGGTTCATTCGCCCTAGTGTTTCTCCATGGGGTGCTCCTGTGTTATTTGTACGGAAGAAGGATGGGTCTTTGAGAATGTGCATTGATTATAGGCAATTGAATAAGGTAATTGTGCGTAATAAGTATCCTCTTCCACGCATAAATGACCTGTTTGACCAACTTCAAGGTGCAAAGTATTTTTCCAAGATTGATCTTCGATCTGGGTATCATCAATTGAGGGTCAAGAAAGAAGACATACTCAAGACGGCCTTTAGGACTAGGTATGGACACTATGAATTTCTTGTAATGTCTTTTGGTCTTATCAATGCTCCGCCGCTTTTATGGATCTCATGAACAGAGTTTTCAAGCCTTTCTTAGATTAATTTGTTATAGTGTTCATCGATGACATTCTAGTGTACTCAAAGAGTAAGGAGGAGCATGAACAGCATTTGAGAATTGTCCTTCCGACCTTACGAGAACACAAGCTATATGCCAAGTTCTCAAAATGTGAGTTTTGGTTAGATAGTGTGGCTTTCCTAGGCCATACAGTATCTAAGGATGGGGTGTGCGTTGATAAGAAAAAAGTTGAGGCAGTGCTTCATAGGCCTAGACCCACAACTGTGTCAAAGATTCGTAGTTTCTTGGGTTTAGCAGGGTATTATAGACGGTTTGTTCAAGACTTCTCTCTTATTGCAGCACCTTTAACTAAGTTGACACAGAAGAATGTGAAATTTCAGTGGTCTGAAGCTTGTGAAAAAAGTTTTCAGGAGCTTAAGACTCGTTTAACTACAGCACCAGTGTTAGCCCTTCCATCCGGATCAGGGGTTATGTAGTATATTGTGATGCTTCTAGGATTGGTTTAGGATGTGTTTTGATGCAACATGGACGGGTTATTGCATATGCTTCTCGTCAGTTGAAAAGGCACGAGCAGAATTATCCAACTCATGATTTGGAAATGGTTGCAGTAATTTTTGCTTTGAAAATCTGGAGGCACTATCTGTATGGTGAGACTTGTGAAATCTTCACTGACCACAAAAGTCTCAAATACATCTTTGACCAACGTGATCTTAATCTTAGGCAAAGAAGATGGGTAGAATTGATGAAGGATTATGATTGCACCATACAGTATCACCCTGGAAAGGCTAATGTGGTGGCTGATGCTCTAAGCAGGAAGTCTTCTGGTAGTTTAGCCCATATATCTACCAAGATGAGGCCTTTGATTGGTGAATTGCATGAGTTGCTAGATCAGGGAGTAGAGTTTGAAATCATAGCTGGATCATTCTTAGCACATTTTCGAGTTAGGCCTATCTTGATTGATCGAATTAAGGCTGCTCAAAAGAGGGATTCTCAGCTGTGTGAGATTATAGATAATATTCATCAAGACCAAGCTCAAGGATTCATGTTGAATGATGATGGAGTTCTTCGTTATGGCACTAGACTTTGTGTCCCCAATGTTGATGAGTTGAGAAGAGAAATCATGGAGGAGGCACACCATTCTGCTTACACAGTACACCCAGGTTCAACTAAGATGTACCGTGATTTAAGGGAGCATTATTGGTGGGGTGGCATGAAGAGGGATATTGCAAACTTTGTTGCTAAATGTTTGACTTGTCAGCAGGTTAAGGCAGAACATCAGAGATCATCTGGGTTACTTCAGCCATTGCCTATTCCCGAGTGGAAATGGGAGCATATTGCCATGGACTTTGTTGTGGGTTTACCTAGTACACGAGGTGGTTACAATGCAATCTGAGTGATAGTGGACAGATTGACAAAATCTGCTCATTTCCTTCCTGTGAAGACTACATATGACTTTGCTAAACTTACACAATTGTATATAAACAAGATTGTTAGTCTTCATGGAGTTCCAGTTTCCATTGTCTCTGATCGTGGTACTCAGTTTACTTCTCGATTTTGGAAGAAATTCCAAGAAGCTTTAGGAACACAAGTAGACTTTAGTACTGCTTTTCACCCTCAGACGGATGGATAGTCAGAAAGGACCATACAGACATTAGAGGACATGCTTCGTGCATGCGTTATGGATTTTGGTGGCTGTTGGGATCATCATTTGCCTTTAGTGGAGTTTGCTTATAATAACAGTTATCAGGCAAGTATAGAGATGGCTCCATATGAGGCATTATATGGTCGAAAGTGTAGGTCACCGGTTTGTTGGGACGAAGTTGGAGAAAAAAGGCTTACTAGACCAGAGTTGATACAATTAACTTCAGAGAAGGTTCAACTAATTCATGATCGACTTTTGACTGCTCAAAGTCGAAAGAGAAGTTATGCTGACCCTAAGCGTAAAGATGTAGAATTTATGATTGGTGATCATGTATTTCTGAGAGTTTCCCCTATGAAAGGAATCATGAGGTTTGGGAAGAAAGGGAAGCTTAGCCCTCGTTTTGTTGGTTCATTTGAAATTTTGGAGAGAATTGGAGCAGTTGCTTACCGTTTAACCCTTCCACCTGGTTTTGCACATGTCCATCCAGTTTTCCATATTTCTATGCTTAGGAAGTATGTACCAGATCCATCTCATGTTTTCCAACCTCAAACCATGCAATTTAGGGATGATATGTCATATGAGGAGCAACCAGTAAAGATTTTAGATCGACAAATTAGGAAACTCCAGTCTAAGGAAGTGGCTTTAGTCAAAGTCTTGTGGCATAATCACTCAAGTAGTGAGGCCACATGGAAGGCAGAATCTGAAATGCGAGCCAAATATCCTCACTTATTTGATTCTTCAGGTTAGAATTTTGTCTATTCAAATTCGGGGACCGAATTTTCTCTTCTGCTAAACTTTTCTCTCAAAACCTGTTTGTTACCTCTTTTTTCTATCAAATACTCTCAACAGAGAATTCCTAAATTTTTACTTCTATATGCATCACGTTCGATTCTGTTTTCAAGGTAAAAATTCTCATTCCTTATTCAATAATGGGTGAATTTGATTTTATTTTCTTTCATTGATTTGTTACAACTACCCTAGAAATTTATTTCCTTGATCATTAGTATTAAATTGGATTGATCATAATTGTTGTTGGATAATAATTGATTATTATTATTATTATTATTATTATTATTATATATAGCCTCTCGTCCCACGACATCCCGCTCACCTCGTCTCGTTCGCGTTTATATATATATATATTAAATTATTGTTAGCTAATTAAAATAAAATAATAATAAATAATAAATGTATATGGGTTTTCACAGTTAGTCTTGAAATGGTTCGGCTGGATCAATAAATTTGCAAAAATGAACCATCAAACCTATGCCCACAATTGCATTCAAATTTCCATAAAAAACAGGAGAGAAAAGCACAAACAGTTATTTTAATTCTAAATACCATAAAATTAAGGAACAGCGCCAAATAAACTTCACTACTAGCCGACTTGATATCAATGTTAAGAATCATAATTTTACCTTAGAAATCTCATCACCCAGCGGAGTTTTGGGTTCTGCATCCTTGAATTCCCGCCCATTATCATCATCATCATCACCACCATTATCAAATCCCCAATTGTCAGCAACCAAAACGGAATTACCTCCGTTTGAGCTCCATTTTACCTCTTTTGAAACCAAATTCGTCCCATCTTTATTTGAATTCGTTACGTTTGTATTCAAATTCAATGGATCCCAATGTGAATTCAATTTCATCTCATCTTTACCATTTGCGTTCAAGTCATTCCCATTCGGATATACCCAATTGCAACTCGAATCTGGTGGATGTGCATTCCGATTAGGTTCGACTACACCTAAATTCAGTAAACACAAATTCAAATCTGAATTTGTGTCGTTCTTATTCGTTTCGTCTACAGAATTCGACCCGCTCAAATCTGGTGTAAACCCATTTTTAGGATCACTCCGTACAAATTAGCAACCAAGTCATTCACATTTACACCAGATCCATTCTTTACAGAATCAACATTTTTACTAGAGAAAAAGCAAGCACCACCATCGCCAAAAGATGGATCCCCCGCCGCACCTGATTTTTCTTCCTCTCCCTCTAGGTCTCCGAAGATCGAAAGAGGCAAAGCTCCTTTTGGCTTTTCCCACTGAGCCATGTCCGAGTTAACCCGACCAGGAGCTGAACCAGGTTGATTCAATTCACATTCGTTGTTTTTCATTTTTTGTTCTGTAGAGAAATCGAACAGGTCAAGGGGCTTCGAGATTTGGGGGAGCGACAGGGTGTGGGCTAGCCCACCGGAGTTATCAAAATCTCCCCAGTCGTCATCATCGGTGGCAGCAGCTACAGCTGAATCTCGCCCGTCGATCACAGTGGGATTAGAATGGACTTTAGGATTCAATGACTGGAACTTGAACTCGCCGAAGCCCACGTCATCGTCGTCCACCATCATTGAGAGCTGGAGAACGCTCTCTTCCTTTTGAGGCCTCCAAGTGCGCACGTTAAATTTGTGCTCGCATATGGCTCACCTTAGATTTCGATGGAAAAAAAAGGCTGCATCTGCGTTGGCCTGGACCCGGCCTATGGCTGATGATGAGAGAGCTCGAGCACAATTAATGACTCCCATCGGCCAAACCGAACCCAAACTCACCCTTTTAAGTCATGCCTTCCGCGTCAATGCTGTGACCACTACTTTAATATTTATAATGTGCGTAAGAGCTCGAGAATGAGTGTTGTTTACCATTAAATTAAAATTTTTACGTCTTATATATACATTTTAATTAATATACATATTTATTGGAACAAATATTTAATCTAATAGATTAAATGCATCCATCTTAATGATAATGAGAATCTTAATAATAATGAATTACTTTCAGAAATTATAAATCCAATTAAATATTAAATTTTACTCCTTTAATTTTTTCTCTAATCTCAAAGCAAACTCACTCTTGCTATCACTAAATGATCACCACAATTAATTAATTAATTAATTAATTTATAAATTTGCTCTGGCCACCTCGCTTCACCCTCACCTTAAAAAGATTTATCAAACCAACCATGAAATGGGCATTTCATGGGTAATCCACCATCTCATTACAGCAGAGAAATAAGAGAGAAAAGAGGATGTAGAAATATTGAAGCTGATAAAGCCTATTACAAAAGATCGAACCACTTCAATTAATACAGTAGTATACGTACATAAACAAGTGTCCCAACTAACACAGAAACCAAACAAAGACCGAAACCAACCTTAGACATATTACTGATCGCTCCGGCGACGATGTTGCCCCCTGTGGTGTCGGTGCTCAAAACAACCACCATCCAATCATCCTCTGACCCAAGACCTGCCCCTGTAAACCTCAAGTCATTTAAGTACTTTGCATACTGGGTGCGTGTATAATTGGTGATCACCAGCTTTGGAACTTTGCGCACGCAAACAGGCAAAACGACACGATCTCTAGTGTTATTAATGTCAATGTCACACTTTGATAGTAGCTCAAAGTAATTGTCTATTTGAATAGAGGTGGCTTCGAAACTTCCATTACATGGTTGGTTCTCTAGTTTATTAGCTACTTTGTCTACGAGACATCCTGCGTTTTCATTCTTGGTCAGTGCCGGTAGCCGCAAGGATGTTCTGTAACTGTTTAGACCTTAAAGAACATTGTCTTCGTCCTTGTCTGTTGCAATACACAAATTAAATAAAAACCCCAACAAGAAAAAGCTCAATGATATTGGAATAGTCTCGTCTCTAGAACTCAGAGAGCACAGGTGAAGAAATTTTCAAAAGTGAGAGTAATTCAAGTACGTACCATAAGAGAGAACATGCGAAGAAAGCAAGAATATTGCATGAAGCAGAACAAAGAGGAGGAGCCTGAAGAGTTTCAGAGAGGCCATAGCTATAGCTGACATATCTGACAATATTTTTTAGGTGCCTATTTTGTGTTTATAACACATTCCAACAATAAACTGGTTCGATCTGCACGTGGCACCCATGCAAGTTTCGGTGCATCTTGTTTCGTGCTCATTTGGCATTATAATTAGAAGGTCTAAATATTTTATTAATTTAATGTTTTTATGATTAATATAATATCAAAGTTAAAGTCTTGAATATTTAATTTTTTTTCTAGTGCTTAATAGGATTGCATTTTCTGTTGTGATAAGACTTTGATTATATACTTCAATGGAAACTCAAAGTAAGAGAATTATTAATATAACATATACTATTTTTCATAATTCTCATAATCACGTAAAATTTATTTTTTATATTAAAAAAAAATATTTTTATATAAAAATTTATTTTTTTAATACTTCTGATTTATCTAATTATTAGTCTCAAACTAATGGTAATGTGCATTGTTGCTGTTTTCGTAAAATAAAAATTACTTTAGTGGCACTTGCTTATTTGATGTTAGCGTTGCTATAAATTTCAAATGTCAAGCTAATTAGTATCTGTGAAATTAATTTTATTTAACAAATTATAAATTATATTCAATACATTAAAAAATAATATATACATATTCATATAAATGTAAAAATTTATTATTTTATAGGTGAATATATATATATATATATAATCTTCATTTGCGTAGTGACAGTGGTATGCGCGCAAATGAAATTTTAGGTCGCTAAAAGTATATTATGTAGTTATCATCTTAATTAGTCACAGAAAAATTTTAAAATTCAAAAAGATAATTTTCTTTTATTATAAAAATTATATTTTCAAAAATAACAAAATTTTATACTTTTCAATTAAACAAAATAATTAAATCATATATATAAAAAACATATCATATCACAATAATTACTATAAAAATATAATGATTTCCAACAAGTTGACAGAAAGATAGTGCTCTTTACTAGTCAGAAGATTTTACGCTCTAGTTTTTTTTTTTCTTTTTATTATTAATAAATATTATTTTAATAATATTATATTAAATTATGATTTAATATATATTAATTTACAAAAAAGTATTATTCTTATTTAAAATGAAAATTAAAAATAATAAAGATATATTTATAAAAATTTGAAAATCATGCAAAAAGTTTCATTGTCATAATAAAAGTATTAATAGATAAATATATGAAATTTATGAATAGTTGAATTTTCCTTTTTAATATATAGATAAAATATAGGGTGCTTATGATGGGACTCACTGCTATATAACCGAAAGCATTCAATAAATACTATTAATCGAATGATATTAATTATTTACAATCTCTTCGAGTCGATCATTAAATCCATTAATTTGCTTATAATGCATATATAATTACAACCAGGCCAAAGGCACTTGAGCATTAATTAACAAGCATACCCAGCAAGAAAGAAACCAAGCAATAACCAAAATCAACCTTGGAAACCAAACTATTAGCTCCTGCAAAATGCCCTCCGGTGGTGGAAATCAAACTATGGCCTCCTGCTGCGAAGCTTCCCTCCGGAGTGCTTGTGCTCAAAATCACAACCATCCAATCGTCCTCAGAGGCAATTCCTGCTCCAGTGAACTTCAAGTCATTGATGTAATTGGCATACTGGGTTTGTGTATAACCGGCAAGCACAAGAGTTGGAACCAAATTGGGCACGCAAACAGGCAAAACTGCACCATCACTAATGTGGGCAACGTTAATGCCGCAGTATTGTAGTAGGTCTGGGTAGTTTGCTAACTGAATAGAGTTGGCACTTGCAGAACATGGTTGGTGCTCTTGTACTCTTTCGGCAATTTTATCAGCAAGGCACGACGCCTTTTCATTATTTGTGAAGGCTGGCAGGCCTGATGATGTTCTGTAACTGTTTAGGCCTTGAAGAACAATGTCTTCCTCACCTGCAAAATGCAATGATATGAAGGCCACCATACGCATAGCTTTCTCTGTTTCACAGTAAAAATAATGAGAACCCAAGAAAAAGGAAAGATAAAAGAGAATACGGGGAAATTATATGCAATTTAAAAACTAAATTACCAAAATGGGCGGGGAAAAAAATATTTACCAAGAGAAGGCATTTTTGATGATGTGGAGGACTGATTTATAATAATAAACTTTCTTTTAGATTGAAATGTAAAAAAAAAAAGAAATTAAAATGATAGTTGCAGCTGGGTGCTACCTATAGTAGAGTTTAGTTGCTGTCAACAGTACATATTCTCTCGTTTGGCGAAAAAGAGTCTCATTTTACAAAAGTGAAAAAACGCAAAAAAAAAAGAAAAGAAGTGTGGGCAGTTGAGTGCTACTCATGGTAGCGTCTAGCTGCTACGTCGTCAGATGCGGCAGCTGGGCGTTACAGCTTGTCGCCACCAAAGGTAGCGCTCAGCTGCTTGTCAGCTCCTTGTCTCGCGTGTTGCGTCAGAACCCGTGAGGCGTCAGACCAGTGATGGAGGGGTCTCGTTGTGCAGGTAGATGCGAATAATAGTTGCGTCTTGATCCACTATTTATACCGCCCTCACATCCCTCAGCAACCCATCAGCCAGCTTAAGAAAAAAAATAAAAAAATTCAACTATACTCTACTTTCCCTCTAAAATTTTGCTATAGATCAACTTTTATAGAAAATTTAGTAAACATTTATTTACTTATTTCTTTTTTATTATAGAAGAAACAAAAGGTAAATAAATATATTTATAGTTAATTTTTTATTATTCATGCTATATAAATATTATATAATAATATCTCTATCTAATAATATTTGATATATTTTTTTATATGCTAACAATATTTCTATCTCTGTGTCTTTCTCTCTATTTATAGACAAATTAAAATCCATTGAATTTTAAGGTAATTTTATTTTGAGATAATTTTTTTATTATTATTAATGTTAAATAATAATGACCTAATAACAATTACTGTAGTATAATTTGTTATAATACTCCAATAAAAATACTATTTATTAAAATTTGTACGCACTCTAATAAAGAAAATAATTTTTTATAAGTATAATAGTATAATATTATTACAAGTTAGTCCTTAATCGCTACTCATAATTGAATCTTCCTGTCTCTCTCCTTCTCGTCATAAAAAATGCCCCGTTAGTGCTCAAAACGACCACCATTCTAGCTTCGGCAAACTTGGAATCATTTATGTATTTGGCTAACTGGCAATATTTTTCTATCCAATTTGGGTACGAAAACAGTAACATTAGACCATCTCTAGTGTGGCTAACATTAATGTCACATTTGGATAATGTTAACCTGTTTGACAGGTTAATTATTTTATAAATAAAATTATTTTATTTTATTAATTTTTTTTAAAAAATAAAATATATAAACACATTTGATCATCTTTTAAGGTTAAATCTTCTTTTTTTTTATTATTTATTACTGATTAGATAATTTTATTTATAAAATATTTAATATATTAGCATATTAATTTAAAAATTTTTAATTTATGTTATAATAAATTTTATAAAAAATTAAAATATAATAAATTTTATAAAAAAAAATTAAAATTTAATAATTTTATAAAAAAATAATAAAATTAAGCGATTACGTATTATACTTATGCTTTTTTATAAATTATAGCCCAACAAAAGCTTAGGGACATAAACCTAAAGAATTGGGACATAAAGAATTGGGGGCTCATGAGCTTGGTTCATTAGCTCAAATCAAGGGTGGACATATTCCTTCAAGATTAGATTAAATCTTCAAATTAACTGGCTAATTAATTTTTTTTATATATTTAAAATGAGAGAAGGTAACACTTCACAGCATTATTAATTACATAAATTATTATCAAATGAATTTTAGCTCATGAATATAATATTCATTTAAAATATAAAATTTTAATTAAATTTAAATTAAGTTAAATGTTTAAAAGAAAGTATACACATATAACTATATTAATTAGTAATAATTTTTGTAATAAAATATTTTCAAATAAATTTATGTACATATTAAATTTAAAATTTCTCTTTCAACTATCATAAAAATATATTTTCTCTTATTAATATGACAAATTTAAAACATAAATTTTAGACAAAATTTTTAAAGATAATTTTATATGAATTTAAAATGTAAATAAATATAAACTCACTTTAATTTATATTAAAATATTTAATTAATAAATACAAATAATATAAATTTAAAATTTTAATAAATTTACATGAGAAAGTTTGAAGACACCAGAGGAAGCGAGAAGCTCGCCAGCTTACATATGGTTTCCCTCTCAACAAAACTGTCCGTTTCCACCGAAGTGATCACTGTTTTCGCTGCACATGACATGTGCTCTCTCGTCATGTCCCGTAGTCCTACGTTTCATAATTTTAACTCACTATAAATTTGCCTCTTCACAGCTTCAGTTTCTCCTCACTCCGGTATTTCTTTCGCATTATCATCCTTAGATTATCCAGGGCCTTTTCTTCCCCGCCTTCAATCCAAACCCATCTTAGAACTTACCGGAAGAACTCACCGGAAAACTCAGTTTGCGGCAATATTTCTGGTCTTTCAGAGACCAACTTCTGCGGCGTTTGTGAGAATGGCTTCCGGTGATCAGAAATTTCCTCCTCAAAAGCAAGACAAGCAGCCAGGGAAAGAGCATGTCATGGACCCTCTTCCTCAGTATGTTAGCCCCGATTACAAACCCTCCAATAAGCTTCGGTTAATCCCTCCCCATTCACGTATATTTGCTTCAGAGATGGTTTAATTTGGATATCACTGGTGAGTACATTGGTTAATATTTGCTTTAATTTGTAGGGAAAGGTTGCAGTGGTAACTGGTGGTGACTCTGGAATAGGACGAGCCGTGTGCTATAGCTTTGCACTTGAAGGTGCAACAGTGGTTTTCACTTATGCGAAGTCTCAAGAAGACAAGGATGCTCAAGATACACTCCAGATACTGAAGAAGGATAAGACTGCAGATGCCAAGGATCCTATGGCGATACCTGCAGATCTTGGGTTCGATGAGAATTGCAAGAAAGTGGTTGATGAGGTGGTAAATGCCTATGGCCGGATTGATATTCTGGTTAACAATGCAGCCGAACAATATAAATCTAACTCCCTGGAGGAAATTGATGAGGAGAGGCTTGAGAGAGTGTTTAGAACCAATTTCTTCTCCTACTTTTTCATGACTAGGTATATTCTGAAATTTGTAAAGAATTTACTTATTAAAAATTATAAATTAGCTATCCATTTATCTCTCTGATGTGGTGGTGATGGTGGTGGCAGCCAGTGTCTGAAGCACATGAAAGAGGGCAGCTCTATAATCAACACGACGTCGATTAATGCATATAGGGGACATCCTACGCTGATCGACTACACATCAACAAAAAGGGCAATAGTAGCATTCACAAGAGCACTTTCGCTTCAGCTTGTGAGCAGAGGAATAAGAGTCAATGGTGTTGCTCCTGGACCCATCTGGACTCCATTGATACCGTCCTAATTCAACGATGAAGAGGTAGCTAACTTTGGGAAAAGTGTGCCAATGAAAAGAGCTGGCCAGCCAAGTTACTTTACCCTAACAGTGATGTTAGAATTATGACTCAAAATCCTAATGAAATTTGAAAAGAGATTTTTTTTCTAATTTGAGTAGGAGAAATATTTCTCACTGGATAGAAGAATATTTTCTATAAAGTAAAACTCTTATTTTAGTATTATTCTTAAATTTAGTGGGACTCATGGATTGAAAGAATTAACACTATAAATAGAAAAATGATAAAAAATATTATTTGGTTTTGACCATTGAAGAGAGTGGCTTTCAGCTCATGGAACGAGACTGTTGCTCATTATAGAGAGGGGCCTTGTCAATTGCTGAAAATTTGACTCTGCCCATTGATGAGAAGCACTTGCCCATAGAGTTGAAAGACACCTTTGTGGTGTAATATTATAATAGTAAATATATTGGATTATGTCTATAGGAGATTGAGAGGGACTAACTAATATATTTACTATTCTCTTAGGTGTAATTGGGTTGATGAATAGTATAGCTATGAGCTTGTAATGATAATTTATTTATTGATGATAGTGGAAGATGACATACCCGTAAATGTAGTCTTATGTTAAAAAGGTGAATTACGTAAATATTAATTTTTTATATATTTATTTTATTTTTTTATAATTTACACATTTTCGTAACGCACAACTGAATTTCTTTCCCTTTCTAGTTTACAGAATCTGCTATATATATATATATATATATATATATATATGAACTTACACGTATGACTGAGATTTTTGGTTTTTGCAGGAGGCGTCATCATCAATGGTTAATGGGTACCTGTCAAGAAATTAAGTGAACTTTTTGTCCTTTGAAGAAGATGCAAAAATCAATAACTCTCTCTGTAGGCCTTGAGCTCTTTTTGCGTGAAGCTAGTGAACTTGTCTGTGTTCGTTTTCTCTTTGTTACACAGTTCAGGTGTGGCTGTTTCAAGTGATGGAAATGTCGTTCATATGGAATCATAAACGAAATATAAGATTTGTTTTTTTATAGTTCAAGGGCTGAACAATTTTCTTCCTGTATTAGGATAATAAATCACTTGATCCTCTGTAATTACCTGATCAGGACAGTGCAATCTTTTCCGTCTGATCAATGTAAAAATGACCTGATCCTGTGTTTACCTCATCTTGAACGTGGGCATTATTGATTGGCTAAGTAGAAGATTCAAAGTCAACTGGTTATTTGTTGGTTGATCACAGTTAGATAAGGTTCATTTGTCAGAATCAAAGAGACGAGAGACCTAAGCCAAAGGATACTAATAAAATTGCACATTATTATGAGAAAAATCTGTTTCCTGTTAAAACTGCGACCTTGGGACATCCTCCAAGCTCATTATTCCTTAAATACTCTGGCGGAAGAACTTGAGAAAACTTGGAAGAAAGAGAAAGCCTTACGTAACAGATCAAATTGACTTGATCCCCAAAATATAACTTTGTAATGGGAAAATAATTTATGGTTTTGTTCTGATTATTAATTAAGATAAAATATAATTAAAACTAATTATGATAGCGTACAGACAAAGGAGTCCCACTATAATTTGGCATATCTAATGATTGTGATCATTATAACTAATCAAGATCTTCCCATCTTATCCCAAGAATAAGCTTAAACCAGATTCATTAGGAGAACTCATTAGAACATCAAAGAGGACACCCATAGAAAGAGTAATAGCAACAAATGTCCAGATTTTCTACACATTATTGTAGTCCTCATAAATGCTGAAAAGAATGAAGATAAATACCCCAGAAACTTCAAAGAAAGTTTGAACATGACTCAAACTAAAACGAGGAAGAAAAACAACAACAAAATAACGTACAGATGATGTCTGATGAATAAATCAGCTTTACCACACCATACCTTGTTATCTTATTATTTGAGAATTGACACTAGTGATGTAAGATCTTATAATTTATTGGTGCCCTGGTATAATCAGGATGAACCACCAAAGCAAAACTCAACACCATTCCCACCGATTCCAGCAATCAAACATTGAAATCCGCATGACTCCAATTCAGCAATTGCTTTGTCAACAACTGTTCCTGATAGCACTAATTTGTGTGGTCAAGGGAACATATATAAGAACATGAAGTAGAAAGATATATATATCCCTGACTGTATGTACCCAAAAGAAAAAAAAAAAAAAAAAACTCATGATATCACTTAGAAAAATATGAGAGAATGAATTTAACTTGAAAATAAAGCAAGGCAAGGCAAATGAAAATACACATTAAGAGAATAAATTAATGCATCTAAGTGATATAGTCAAGGCAATGATCACAGAAGAAAGAGAAAAAAAATAAAGGGAATTTATCTATAACAGAACTTAAATAGGTATAGTGCAAAGAAATTAGGAGGAAAAAATAGCCACAATGGATACGGGTTGGTAACAGTGTCAGCACGCACCCCCCACCCCCTGCTCCAGTCAGCTTGGAAGCTAACTTGTATTTCAATGTTGTCCGAAGAACAGTTTCTATAGAAGCATGGCTGACCCCCATGCATTGAAGCAAGCCTTGATTCATTTCCATTAACTCTTCTAGCTTCTCTTCCTTCTCAGTTATGGACACATCATCTGGAGCAGGTGACTGAATGATGTTAGCCAGCTCATTACTGATAGAATCAATGGCATTAAAAACAAAACTCATGGCATTAGGGTGCCGTAAGGTTCTCTCTGAAACACCAGCAACCAGTGCTTTTGTGTTCCTCCCAACTCTTGTGTTAGTGACGAGCATTTTGAGCGGCATGTTGGACTTGATGCGAGTCAGATTACCAGACTTGAACTTGATCATGTTGCCTATTAGGAAGACCAAAAGAAATTACTATATAAATCAGGAGAAAATATTCCAATAATAGGAGCTAGAATTTGTCAGGCAGTGAATTTTTTGGATTATGTTCTTAGTATTTTAGCACAATGCACATTACATTTTGTTTCAATCAATGCCCAACTGCAAGAACCAGTCGTTATGATGCAGAGATAAAGCAGGTGGAGTACATTGACATGAAAAATCTGTCTGTATACCTAACCAAGTTTACATACCATATGCGCTGACAGTGTTGTCTATTCCAGATGGCTTTCCATGAATTATCTTTTCACCTTCGAGAGCCCATTTGTTTAATAATTCAAGGTCAGACTCTCCAAATATTGACCACCCTAGGTGCTTTGTGTCCACATTTACAGAGTCTGAGAAAGCAAGCAGAGCAGCTGAGAGGGCAACACAAAATGCAGCAGATGATCCTAGGCCTGAACCCAGTGGAAGATCAGAAGTGACAACTACGGTGGCAGGCTTAAATCTGACACAAAAAAGAACCGAATTAGGAAAACCAAGTAGGAAAGAAAAATAGCCAACAATAAAATGCAATACTACATGCATACCCTTGAATAGAAGTATATAACCATAAAAAGGCTGACACTCCAGAAGTGAGTGCAATTTTTGCCTCTGGCATATTTTCTTCTTCAACCAAAGCTGAAATTGTCTTAATTGATTCCATCGAGCAAGAGGTGCGTGTTGAAGAGGAAGGAGCACCTAAGTTAGATAATGCCTCTCTGATTCTACCAATTGGCCATGAAAATTCTAGTGCCAGATCCTTGAGCTGAAGTTTCAGTGAATCATCATTCTCTATGGTAAAAGAAAGGTCCATAAAAAATCCACTATATATGTTTAACAATCAGTTCATCAACTTAAATAAAAAAAGGCAAAACAAAAAGAGGAAGAGACTACTGTTGAATTATGATGAAAACAAGGAAAATCCAACAATGTTAGATATGATGAATCCGAATTTTAATTTACTTTTACAGGTAGATGAGAAAATATATTGGATTGCACACATTGCTAAAAGTTTTTCATAAACATTTGAAATCCAAATGTTACAGATCATTATTTGATCACAAACCATTAAGATAGGAAAATATTTTATTACACTTAGCATTAGCAGTCATTACAATGCTGACAAGAACTTAAGTTGGTTAAGTGACAATTACAGTTTTTAAATTGACCTAAAAGTCTTGCAGACTGGACAAGTATTACATGATGAGAATGCTAGAGACATATGAGTTATTACAATAATGCCATTAAACATGTCTCTCACATTAAAAATCACCTATAACTTCGATGCATTTTTATGAACAACTATTTTTTATGAACAACTATCTAAAATGAACTATATAAATATAGAAAATAAAACAGTATTACCAGTTTGAATTCCTGTTCTTAAAAAAGATTAATGATGGCTGCCGCTTCTTTATTTATTTATTTATTTTGCAATTCTAAATGCCTAGCTATATATGGGGAACCAGTAAGATGTAAGCCAGTGAACTGGTTTGCATGTGCAAATGATAGATTGAACTGCTGGATTTGATTACTTCAGCAGAATGCCAAATCCATCAGCTTGCAAATGAACGCACTGAATCATTATCATTCAAAAGTATTAAAATATGAAAAGGAAGCCTAAATAGTGGTCTTGCAATTTGTCATTCAAAGTTAACGCTTGATGATAAAAAAGCATACTTGCATCTAACAAAACAAAATTCAATTGAAAGCTTTTTCTTTTTTCTTAAGTGAAAATAAAATTCTCGCCCTCAAAACAGTTCTGAATTAAAATAATAGGAGACAATGGAAACACCGGAAAGAACACCATAATTGATGAAAAGCTTATAACTTGACCAATTTATGGATAAAACTGGCTATTATGGTGTTAGATCAGAATTAGAAGTTTAGAACTATCCTCTCCAACCAATTATCACCAATTAAAAATTCTCAGTGGTCCCTTTAGATCTTTAGTTTCAGATAACCCAAACCCAGCCACATGAAAATAATTACCGTTTGCAAATTTGTAGTCCAATAACAACAATTGAACCAAACCAATCCCAGTACAACAGAAAACATTGCAAACAAGGGAAAAGAACAGGGCTTATCAGATTTTTTTCCTCGTTGATCATATTTAAAGAAAAACTCAAAGAAACTCTATCTGAATAAAACCCATGACTACAAATTTAGCTCCAAAAAATAGACAAATTCCGATCAATAATCCTGCAGAAAATGAAAGACAACTTCACTTGACCTCAAAGGTTTCTACACCGCAAATAACTCAAAAGGGTATTATCCAGTCAACATTTCAACAATCCCTAGACAAAACAACCCAAAAAAAAAAAAAAAAACTTGGCCTTTGCGCATTTAGAACACAATGAAAGTAAAATATGCTTAGTACGATACACATTCACATAATCTCAAAAGGGTATCTTTCAATCAACATTGCAAACAATCCCAACTCAAAATAAGCTGAAAAAACCTTCACATATATACATATTCAATTTGTCAGAACCAAAATGTCAACAACCACGACCAACCAAGAAAATAAAAATGAGAAGCCATTAAAAGAGCGTATATGCATTAATTTACCAGCAGTAGCAAAAGAAAGGGTGACATAGGTGTAGAGATTAATGGATGCAGCGACTGCAGTGGATCCGTGCACCACTGCGTGTTCACCGGAGAGAATGATTTTCCCTGGAGCTCTTGCTTTAACTTCCATTGTTTTCAGCAGCTCTGAAAATCCCAATTTCCTCGAGAGATCTTCGGGTTATTGAAGTCAGGAAGTTCAGTGCTCTCTGATATTTACGGATCCGTTAATTGAGAAACTCATGATTGGGAAGAAATGAACACTCAGCTTTGGCGGAGCAATCAGAAAATCGAACCGAAATAAACAGATTCTCTTTTCTGTTGTTTTTCACACTACAAGCAAGCGGAAGATCACCACGCGCAGTCTCTGTCTTGGTGGCGCGTGGCTTGTCAAAGAGTGCGGCTTCGGGATCTATTATTAAACTTGGACTGTGGAGGGTACACTTTCTTACTGTAGGTAAGTGCTATTTTCAAAGAGAACTTACAAATTATTTTTGGATATATGATAAAAGTTATAATTTATAATTTTATTTTTAAAATAATAAATTACTTTTTAAAATATATTATTATTAGTATAATATTTATTCTATTAAAATTTAATATTTGTGAATTAAAAATCACAATAATTTAATTCATAATATTTTTTCAATAATTTTGTTTATATAATTTTCATATTTATAAAAATTTTATTTTTTAATTTAAGTTGACTGTTTAATTTATAGTTAATTAATAATAAATTTTAATAAAATAACTCTTCTGTTAATAAAAATATCTCAAAAATTAATTTTTTTTCTAAAATAGAAATACTAATTTGTTATTTTATCATATTTTGAGAAATAAATTATTTAAAAGAAATTGTGCATTAAATGGTGAGCTATATAATTCCCTTCATATATATATATATATATATATATATATATAATGTGACCTAATTATTTAAATATATATTATTAATTAATATATACTTTATACTAAAAAATGTGAAATACACATTAATTTATAATGCAAATTAACATTAATTCAGTTAAATTACATAATTAAATTTATTTTTTAAAATGTGAAATAAACTTTTTTTAGCAGAAAACGGGAAATAAATTTTACCCATTGAAAAGGAGAGATGTATGGTGCTTGTGAACTTATGATTGGACGGTGCTTCACAAATGTCTGAGGACAATGACCAATGGGCATTGGAATCCGTAATCCTGGTCTTTGGATGAGAAAATTATACACTACATCAATTATTTAAAAAAAAATAATTACAATTATTTAAGTATTAATTCATAATTAATTTATCATTTGATATTATACTCTTACATGAAATAATCAAAATACACTATATAGTTTCTCCTTTAAATGTGGGTCTAATCTAATCCCATTAGCTTAAATTTTAATGAGGTCAAACCTCAAGAACCCATAAATAAAACCAAAATCTGGTACCTTTTAACTAATTATCTTTAATTACCAACCAAAATCGTTGACAAAAGCAAGTTTTGGGCCCACCCCACTTTCAATTTCCCACCAACCAGTGTACCTCTCATTGCCTATGTTTTCATTCCACTACTCACAGGATGGGGTGAGAGAGAGAGAGAGAGAGAGAGAGAGAGAGTATGGTTCTGCATTGTTTAGTCAATTAACGCAATAAGAGAAAGTATGGTAAGTTGAAATTACACATCAGTAGTTTTTGTTGAACAGAAAATGTTAAGTGGCATGAAAGAGTTAACTGAGATTGAATCTCTGTCCATTTTTTCGAGGCAAGATGAGGAGGACCTCTGGATTCAGCAAGCTATCTTTCTGAAATTGCAATCTGTTCTTGGAGAGCGTCATAAAGAGTTTCAACAACATGGAGCAGGAAACCATCTGAACCATGTTTCGCCAATAATGAAATAGCGACAGGTAGATCATCATACATGCCTAGCGGTATGCTCACCTGTAGTTCGATATGATATTCACAGAAATAAAGTAATGCTCAAGTTTTATAAAATCCAAGGAATTATTTTTTTTTCACATTAAAGAGCAAGAGAGAACCTGGCAGAATCCTGATACTCCAGCAATGGAGAGCAAGCTAAAAGCCTTGGCACGAAAAATTTCCAGTGTAGTTGGATCTGTGTTTAGTTTTGGTGGAGGTCCTGGTACTGTAGGGATAGCCAGGATACCAAAATCCTGCGCTTATATTGTTAGATACTAGACAAGCACATTAAAAATAATGAATAAAGCAAGTATGACACAGATGTTCTGCCTGCATTTTACTTAGCAGGTTTATAGATTTTTATACTTGAAACAGAGAGCCCATTCGACACTGATCCTACACAACTAAAACCTTATTAATCCCATTCTGAATTGAAATTGGTTTGAGCAAAGTTCACGTTAGCATATATATATATATCAATCCGCAAATAAAAACTATTTTCTTCTTTGCACAAGTGTTATGCTTCAAGTGTCTTAACTGCCTAAGCCCTTATGGGCAGGTTTTATTTATCACATCAAAAGCAATGCAAAATCCAGATATAGAAGATTAATCAACTTCCACAAGCATAATTTTTGTAACCTAAACATAAGCTTAAGACCTTATTCTTTTGATGAAGAATTTTTGGGTTGTGGAGCAGCCGCAAGAGACAGTACCTCAAGAAGAGTTGTAAGGGCGGCAATTATTTCTGCCTTCACAGAGTAACAAATATCAATGTTTTCTCCTATTGTTTGAACAGCTTCCCACACTCGTTCTGATATTCCTGGACCCAAATCAGGTTTGACGGTATTAACCCATTCACCATGGTTATTCTTGAATTCATACCTACGCTTCAAATAGAAAATAAATCCAATCAGATCTAGCAGATACATTCTCCCATCTGGCACAACCATAATGAATATGATAATTATCATTCAGGTTGATAGATAAATCAATTCAGAAAAAAATTAGGAAATGTTTTACACCTTTGAAGCAAACGCATGGCACTTGAGAGGGCTGCCAAGGACGCTATATTATAGTCTTGCTTTTTGATTTCTTTACTCATAAAACGACTCAAACTTGGAACTTTGTCCTCAACATAGTCCCCAAGGATTAAATGCTTGACAACATCACCTGCAATATCAAATGTAAGAAGCGATACATATGAACAAACTGATGCAGATGCGATAATGCATTAGGATAGGACATCAAAAGGAATGAAACAGTATTAGGACACATTTCCGTCAAGCCCAGTTGCATCTTCCTTTTGTATGTTCCAACTGAGAAATGTCCAACCAACTACCATATTTATCTTGATGCTACTATTTCCCATTCAGTCCATTACAAAGAATAAAAGTATCCTTCATATACTATGGAATCAGGATGCAGTTTCTAAATTCCTGCCTTAGAACTTGAAAGATAAAAGAAAACTGACCCCCAAATAACTTCTCCACTGATTTAACAAGAACTTGACTAACTCGATTATTCGGAATGCTTGAAAGCTGAAAACAGTCTTCTGCAATAAATATCTGCCTTGGTCTAACCAGATCCACATCAGGCAATTGAAGTAGAATGCGACCAACTCGATTCAAAATCACTGGATCCCTAGCAAACCATCCTGGATGAAGACTTGATGTCAAAAGAATGAATCACCAAGTTAAACACTCAAGAGAATTATGATTGGTAGAACAAAGAAATTGAACAGACAAACTGTCCCAATATCATTAAATAAAGTAACAGAGATTAGTAGCTTGTTGGTGCATTGTTGTGAATATTGAAGAAATGATGTTATTGATCAGGGAATACATAAAAATTTCAGACTCAATGATCTATAAAAATACTCAAATGTCCTGTCCACCCATAATTCAGAAGTTTCAAATGCTGTTTTGAACGTGAATGTAGAATGAATAAAGATACAAAGAAATAATATTTTTGGTGAAACATTCTAATGTCAGAAACCCACACAATAATTTGACCACCAGTTGTTTTATTTGGTCCAATAAATTCATTCAAAATGAAACCATAACAATGCTGGTTCCTTACCCACAGTATCAAAACTCTGTGCCATGGGAATAACTCCAGCAGTAGAAACAGCATCATGTGAAGGTCGAAACCCCAAAATACTGCAATATGATGCTGGAACTCTTACACTTCCTCCAGTGTCAGTTCCTGCAGCAAAAATAATCTTTTACTTTGATTGGGTTATTATGAACCAAGGTATATGAAAAATCAATCTAGAGTGGAAGATTCACCTAAGGAGAAGTCTACAAGCTTTGCACCTACTGCAACAGCAGACCCACTGGAAGATCCTCCAGGTACACGATCTGGAGCACAAGGATTTGTAGGTGTGCCATAATGTTTATTTTCGCCATTTATACTGCCCCAACACACAATTATTCAGTTATATAAGAAACAAGTATGATGTGAATGTTCAGGGAGGTTTTGTCATGCAAAAGATGAACCACCTTGAAAAAATGTACGAGGAATCATTAGAATTTAAATGGCAGATCAGATTTGACACCAAATTAAACTAATGTCATACCATTTATATATATTCAACATTTTCACGGGCTTGCAATGCAATTTTGATTCAAGAATCACTCAGAAAGAGATGTCATCACTTCACATGCTCATTTACAGAAGTTATTGCATGCAGAATCTTAGCACAACAAATAATAAAAGAACTAAAAACAAGGGCACAAACTGATTCTAGTTCATGACATTTGTTTAATCACAAGTAAGACAATAGCTAACAAATGAAAGAACTTTAAGGTCTCATGAAAAACTTTATTCTTTACTTACTGCTCTTATTCAATTTATCTGAGAAATGGTTCACAATTAAAAAAATATATATATAAATAAACCCTCTGCCTCTGGGTATTTAAGAACAACACTTGTTTACCAATGAGCTTTAGCTTAGTAACAATGGTGCCTACATTTATGAGATCTCGAGTTCCAAAAGGTTAGAAGAAAATCAATAAAAATTAAAATTAAAATTAAAAAAGAACAGGACCTGTTTCACATTCTCACCTATATGCCATTTCATCCATGACAGTTTTACCAACACATGTGGCTCCTCCTCTCAAGATAGCCAAAACAGCCGGAGCAGTAGATGTCGCAGCTAAATGGGTCCTTGCCCAATCCGGATTGCCAAACCCAGTCACAAATCCATCCACATCGAAACTAATCCAAAAGTTCAACCCACAAAGGTAAATTAAACATTAAAACACAATAAGATGCAGATTGAAAAAATAAATAAATAAAAAGGTAAGCAAAATTTTTATTCCAATTCCAATTCGAACCAAATCCAGTATCATCAAGAACTGGCAGATGAGATCAAAACAGGCATGAAAACGAGCATCGTAATTGAAAATATTCATGAATTCACTATAAAATAAGAGACAAATATTAAGGGAAATGAAAAAGAAACCAAGAAAAATAATTGAATTGAAGAGACTGACATATCTTTAACCGCAAAGATAAGACCATTTAAGGGAAGTTCATGAGATGAAGAACTCGGTTTGAGCACGAATTTCTCCATGAAAGCTCCATAATCCGAGCTTCTTGCCATGTTTGCCACTGCTCAGTGTGATTGCGTCCTCAGCCCCAAGTCCCAACGTTCTTAAAAAGAAAAAGGATATTGGCTCCATAAATCAGAAAACTGTACACTGATGACCTTTTTAGCCATCCGATTTGGCTGCTTTAGCTGGCTTTCTGGAGGGCAACGAGGGCAATTTCAATATTTCCGTTCTATTTATCCATTCCTTAATCAGTGTTACTCCTTATTGGAAAGAAAAATAACATGAAATGACAGAAATACCCTTTATATCAAATCTCTTAAACTGCTGTAGACAAGTTGGAAGATGACCGTTGAGATTTTCTCTATTCGTATTTAGAAAAAAAAATTGAATTAATATATAAAAAACTTTTTTACAATTAATTTTTTAAAAAATAAAAAGAATGTCAATTGAATTTCTATTTACAAAAATCATGTATCATTAAAAAGAAAAAATTTAAGTCAACATATAAAAAATTTCTCTTTGATCAAGATTTTTTTTAATCAAAAGAGTCTTAATTAACTTTCCATTACGTAGAAATGCATTTATTATTAAAAAAAAAAGGTAAACTAATTAAATTTAGGAAGAGTTAAGTAATTAAAAAAAAAGTCAATTCATCGTTTATCTTTACTACTACATTCGCTATTGGTACTATTAATTAAATTGATCGAAATTAGAATCATGTTATCAAATTAGACTAGCTAAAGATTTCTTTTTTAGCTCATTAAATTTTGATTAGAACTCAAACTCAATACCTTATAATTAGAGACAACTATAGTACCAGTGAGTTAAAGCTCATTGATAATTAAATGTATATTTTTTAATCAAGAATAATTCAAACTTTGCTGTTCTACATTTGGGAGTGAAACTTTTAATCAGCTTCATCAGAGTCGTCATTAAAGACAGAAATACGAGATTCCAGGTGGGTGTGCATTCACAAGGTTCCCCTTCTGCAGCCTCAATCAGTTTCATCAGAATCGTCATCAAAGATATACAAGTATGGGACTATTAGTGTGCGTTCACTATGTTCTACATCTGTAGCCTCACCGGTCAATCTAGGAGTGTTCCAACCCAACTGCTGCATGTATACTGTTAGTAGTGTGCCCTTGAGCATATCATTTAGTATGTATCTTGTACATATTTTTATTAATAAAAGGCATTTCCACTTTTCCGTTTACATAATATATTTATGCGTAATAGAAAAGGTCCATTGATATTTTGTTAGAAATATTATTCTTAAGTTGTTAAGGATTTGAGTGACAATATTTCTAGCACAAAGTATCATAAATAGGTTCACAATCGAGGATACTTCATAATAAGGACATGACTTATCCAGAAAGATTGTATTCATGTTTGTTCCCAAGTTATTTATATGAGATATAAATAAGATGGAATGGTGAGTCTCATGCCATATAACAAACATGATAGGCACTTATAAATGATAAGTAGGCCGAACCAGTGACACTTATGATAAACACATGGAGTTTACTCTTGTCAATGTTTTGTCATAAATCATATCAGTGCATATAATTTTTAGACCTGAGATAGCACAGTTATCTTGTATATAGGTAGTTTGAGTTTGATACTGCTTTCATACTTGTACTATTTATGGATATATGGGCATGTGTTGGCTCCTACTAGTTATATATGGAGGTAGGTGTTGATCAAGATAGAATCTGTTCCTCTAAGTAAATAGAGATAAAATCCTATGTTCATTTAATTGTTCTTGATGTTTCAAGTTCCTGGCCAGGACAGATAGATTTATTCAAAAAAGAGTTTCTGATTAGAAAATCTTTTTAATCAAGAACTGGAATTAAAAGAGAACATAATATTCATAGCAAATGGAGTTTGACATAAACTATGACTCCAGCTTGAGTTGGGATTTTGTAACAGAGAGATTCTAGTGCATGGTAACATATGATTATAGGTTCATTTAAGGTAAACCTTATTACTAATTGGGTGGCCATGGTATGCTATGCTAGGTGTTAACTATGGTCTATGAGGTGCATAAAATGATTTAGAGAAATCATTTATGGTAAGAAAGAGTTCTGATGATATTAAGAGTTGATATCATTTCTCATTGCCAATTAGTGATGAGCCTAGTAAGTCACACACATACACAAGTTATCACCTATTTAAATATGATTTAATTAATTAATTAAAGAGTTTAATTGATTAATGAAATAGGTTTGATTTGCAATTAAATTGCAAAGTCCCTAGCATGACTTGAAATCAAATCTAGATTATTGGATGTGTAGTATAAATTAAATTTATATTTAAAGTGTTTAAATATGAATTTAATTAATGAGAAATTAATTAATAGAGATTAATTAATTAATTTATATTTGATATAAATTAATTAGAAGAAGAAAAATAATTATGTTGGGTTAAGAACTCAAAATTAAGACACAGGGGCATTTTGGTCATTTCATAGTGTGACACGTGGCACCATGAGATGGTGACACCTGGGATTACACATAAGCTTGCAAAATGTTTTTTAATCATGTAAGATGATTAAAATCAAGATTAAATATAAGTTTGACACTTGGCACAATGTGATTGGGTCACTTAAACCTAGAGCTAATCAAAGGGTGACATGTGGCAAGGGTTTAATGTGTTAACCTAGCTATTTAAGTGTGGTTGTGAAAAGAAAAAATAACCAGCAGCCACTCCTCTCCTTTGTCACGCCACTTTGAGGCTTTTCATCTATTCTTCTTCATCTCTCATCAATTCAAAGAGATTAGCCATCAATCTCTTGAATTAAGAACGCTAGAAATTGTTTCTAGTGTCCTGTTTACATCTCTAATCTCTTAAAAGGCAGAACTTGAATTTCTAATTAATAGAAAAAGTTTTAGAAGCTGTTCAAGTGCTGCCATAGGTGTTCTTGGTGTGGACAAGCTAGAGGGACAACATCTGGTATCCTGAAGACGAATCTCAAAGGCGCAGACACGCTGCAGTACATCAAGAGGTTAGTGTAATCATTCTTGATTTAATCTAGGGTTCTAAAATTAATCTGATTAATTTTAAAATCTTAAATGGCAAATACAGATCCAAAAACATATTAAAAGAGTTTTAATATGTTGTTTATCATTGAAATCAAATAGATAAAAATAAATCTTGCATGGTGCATGTGACCCTAGGTGAAAATTTTTGAATTCAATGGTATAAACTTGTGTTTTTCACGCTTCCGTTCCTTCATATACTTCATCATAGACTTCAATGTTGAAACCTGAAGCAAGAAACAATTCCATCTCATTCACGAATCGTTCTGTTCTTGCTGCTAGAAAAGGTCTTGCTGCATCAGAGACTAGATTCTTGAACTCTCCTTGTTTTGTTTCAGGTGTTCTCATTGGATGAGATTGATCACCCCTGGCAAAAAGGAAAACAAGCTTTTGAAAAAGAGATGTAAAATAATTAGAGTTATGCGCCAAACTTTAGTAGTCATCAAAAGAACTTAAAGAATGAGGAATCCAATTGTTACAATCTAGAGTTCATTTTCATCATTAACTTGCACATGAATAAACAAAAGGTGGGATAAGTAAAGAAAACACCTTCTCAAGAATGAATCAACCACGCCAAGTATATGGTGTACAATAATTTCAACATCCTCTTCCTGCAAGCAGGCATGTCAGAAGATGAAAGTTAGTCAATGATAGCCAACCAAAGCTAGAAGAAAGCTATATACATTAAATTAACATCCCAAATTATCAACAAAAAAAAAAAAGAAAAAGAAAAGGAAAATCCAAAACAAAAACAGTGCAAGGCTTTTTGTAAACAGCATTACTATTATATGCATAAAGCCATAAACATTCTTCTATTTCCTGTATACAACAAAAAATACACAAAACCAAAACTTTAAATATTTATCCACATCCACAAAGTTTGAACTAGTGCCAAAGTAGCACATGAAATAGTTGGAAGAGAATAATGCCTTTCAAACTCTGACATTAAAAAAAAAATAGAAAACTGATATGAATTCAACGGAGTAAAGTAGGAAAAGACATAGTTGATCCAACATAATTGATGCTATGTGTAGCTCCATATGACTAAAAATTATATGGTTTGAATAGTTTTTCACACGGTTATGTAGTCATCCACTAATGCCAGCTTAGTTATACAAGTTATTAATTTTGGTAAGATCTCCAATTTACTAGCAATGCAACTTTATTAATGGCATTTATCTGTTCTAATGAATAGAGTATCTTAATTTAATAATATAATCTCATATGTTAGAGCACAAAAATTCAGTGGGATGTCCATGTTTGTATTTTGTAACAAGTAAAGGTCAAAGCATAGAAAAATCTCAATTAACAGATGGACCTGCAAAAGAGCCTGAATTTCTCTTCTCAACCAACTTTGCAGCCACCGATTTGGTTGAAGATACTTACGGGACTTCCAATATCGCAATGTGTTAACTATATTGATCAAGATACCTGACTGAACACAAATTTACTGAATAACATACATAGGTATTGATTTGTTGGGAAATAGCATTAAAAAACAAATATCTGTTTAACAAAACAAGAATAAAATGGGAAGTAGTAGAGAACCTGGTTCAATATAATAGCATTTTAATCTATACTTATGAGCTTTTGAAAAGAAAGAACTGGAAAAAAAAAGGGAAGTAAACTAAGTAAAAAACCAATTTTAATATAGTGAAGGGTTGGAAGGGAAAACAAGAATATAGAAAGAGGTACCTAAGCTCAAAATTGTCATTTATATACTGCCTTTGGAATGAACTTCCATCATATCCATAAATTATTGAAAGGTTTTCTGTCTGCAGAATAGCCAAACAATACCGCCATTAACAACAAATTTTACACAAAGACATCATTCCTGTAATTAATAAGGTAAAGCAAAAGGCCTGCATTGTTATGTGAAGCTAAAGTGAAACATAAGTGGAATAAAGCAAACCTTGCACAAAGGACATTTTACAGAACAAGGCGCATGAGAATGCTTGCCAGCAACTACTTTAGTCCAATGCAAAATGCAACTGTAACAAAATTTATCTGCAATACAGGAATGAGAGGAACAAATGACCCACCATCATCTTGTATCATTCCCCAACCCTCTCCCACCCTCCACCCGCCCCGCGCCCTGCCCCCCCAACCCAAACATCACAAAAAAAAAAAAAGAAAAAAAAAAAAAAAATATATATATATATATATATATAAGCATGCACACATAAGCACTCATGGAAACACTGGTATCTGAAAAGCTTTGCCAATACAAGCTCAAATGAGGCTTATACAGAATTATAGTAAAATTGCTCAAATACCCACATTTTGTATTGATTCGTAATGCACAATTACTATCATAAAGGTTTTGAATTGCTTTCTTTTCATATAATCCTTAACAATTCTTAAGCGCCTAATCACTACTAACCGAAATGAACACCAGAAATCAAGTGGAGGTTAAACAACAAAAAGCACAAGAAGAGAGCTCTCATACAAATACCAAACAAGGAATTTGGTCAATAATAGACATATGAATTGTTAAGAAGAAAGAAAAATAAAAAGAAAAGGTACGATTTTTGAGAGAAAATCAAGACAACGTACAAAAACAGGAATCAAGATAGGATTCTTGAAGGAAAGGACCGAAGCAGATGGGGCATGGATTGGAGTCCCGCGAAGAGGAAGAGTGGTTCTCATTGCTTTTAGCTTCATCTTGGTCCATTGTTTTTCTTGAACTCGCTAGATTTCTCCTTCCCACTCCAATATTGACTTCAACCATCCATGGAAATTATTATAAAATAAAATTTAATTAAATGTAAATATTTTTCATAAATATAAACATTTCTTTTAACATTTTACAATTTCAATCATAATTTTATTATTATTTAAAAAAAAAGACTTAGAGTAGAGAATTGAGAAAGTAGAACCTGGAATCGAAATATGCCAAATAAATTCTACATAGTTTAAAAAAAATTATGTCAGATGAACTTCATGTTGTTTAAAAAAAAAACTTTGTTGCATGAAAATTCATCCATCTCGCAAAAATATAGCTTTACTTTATTTATTTATTTATTTCAAATTATAAATTTTTATAAATAATAATTTATTTAATAACTTACTAATATATTTTTATTTGATATACATTGAAAAAGTAAAATTCATTAATTTGAACAATAATTTAAAACTATGAGTTATTTAATTTTTAATAGAATAATGTAAGTAAAGAATATATTAAAAAAAATTTCACAAAATTTTTCTAAGTAAAACAAAATTTATTATTTTAATTATGTTAATTGTAATAGCTTAATTCATCTAAAAATAAAAAGTAAGCATATCTTCATAAAATGAAAGAAGTATAATTAAAATAAAAAATTTTATTTAATCTTTTTTTAATATATCATCTTGTAACATCCCTAATTTTTAAATAATTATTTTATATATATATATTTTTTATTCTAATCTTAGTATTGTAGACTTCGCGTTTACACTTTCATTTTGTGGAAATTTGATCATCGTCCGGATCTGTAATTTCGAGCTGAGCAGATAAGCTGCTGGAACCATTTCAGAACCGGGTCAAGATTATAGGCTACCCCATCATTTTCAGACGTTTTGGACGCGTTCCAGTTGTCAGATTTGGTATAGGTAAACTCGAACTCTACATTACTCAATTTTTGCCTTATACTGGGTTAGAATAAAATTTATAAAATATTCGTGAATGATAAGAAAATTACGATTCCTATTGCAATAGCCTTATAATATTGTTAAGGACCGTAGGGCAGGTTTATAGAATTTTTAAAGTTAGTTTGGATAGTTTTTGAAAAATATTAGTTTTAAAGTCTTATAATTGAGTTGTCTGATATTGTGATTATTGCTTGATTTGGAGGGCCCAGGAGAGGCCATATAATGATGATGAGATATGGGTTGAGTTTAGAAGTGTTATTTGAACCATTTTGCAAGTTGGGTAGGTTATAGGTATAGGGGAGACTCTGCCAGATTTTCAGCACAACTTATGGTGTCTTTGGTCTTTTCTAAACATGTATTGAGTCAAATATATTAAATAATTGCAATGAAATTGTCAGGGAGCCCGGGACAGCCTTCCTCCTCCGTCCAGCAGCCACAGTGACTTCGGTTAAGTCTATGAGTAAAATATTAATTTTAATTGTAATTTCGATATTATTATATGTTCAAGCATGCCCATGTATCACTTATAAATATGTATTCATATAGTTAAACTCTAGGCACGTTTTATATTGCATTCACAACTGTTAAAGTGCAATGGATGTTGCTTGTGGTAATTTGGAGCAGTGTGTGTGCGTGGCGTGCGTGTGGTATGGTATTGGATATGGACAGGATGGGTAGACACGGCTTGAGTTCTTCGCTGGGACCTAGTCCTTCGGGGTAGACATGGCTTGAGTTCTTCGCTGGGACCCCATATTGGTTTATTAAGCGAAAGTCTGGCTTGAGATCTTCACTGGTAGAGGTTGGATTAAGAGGGCTGTATAGGGGATCAGCTCCCATATATGTATTGTTTGACAGTGTTAGGTGTGTGAGTGCTCCAAATTGCCTTTTTGATGTGATTTGTATGAAAATTTATGATGATGTTGCATTTCACTCTACAGGGTGCATTAGCTTTAGATAGCTATAGAGATTATGGTTAAAATTGATATTTTACTCTCTGAGTCGAACGCTCTCTCCTGTTCATTATTTTTCCAGGCTACAGGAGAATTATTGTTGTGGTTAACCTGCTTTTCTTCTTCGCAGGTCGTCTATTCATGTATGTAATATTTGTATAATTCTGTTAACTCCTAGAATTTCTGCATGTGTTAGAAATATTTATTTGATTTGGGTCTGTAATATAATTTACCATGTTGGACCTGTAAACTTATTATATGTATGTATGTTGGACTGGATGAGGGAGCTGAGCTCCCATTTGACTTTATGTTATTATGAGTATGTGGAGGGTGAGCTGAGCTCCCCAATTGATTATATATTGTGTTTACAGGTCGGGCGAGTCAAAAACTCTCCGTTAAAAGGTCCATTTTATGGCCGGACTCTGTCTGGTTGAATTCTTGAAATTGAGCCCAAATGGGCCTTAGAGTTGGGTTGAGGAATAGTTAGGCTTGCTACGGGCCTCGGGGGCTTTAGGCTGGCCTAGGTCCTAGTGTCGGTCTGGCCCATAGGTTGGGTCGTGACAAATGTGGTATCAGAGCTTTGGCTTTAGATTCATGGGAAAGTGTGCACCTATAGTTGTCACATGTGGAGTATAGGATTCTGTTTCATCTTTTTTCTGTAATTTTTCGTTTTTAGATTCTACGTTTGATGCATACATTTTGCATAGTCATTTAGGTCTAATTTTATAGCCATTTTATTCTATTATTAGTTATTTTTAGCTAATTTGATTAGTAAATTAGTTAGTTTTTCATAATTGTCGATTTTGGATTAATTTGTAATTTTTACTTTGTTTTGTAGGAAAAATGGAGTTTTTGAAGGACTGAAGAGAATTTTGCCATTGAGGAGTGTCTTCTACAGCCAAAGATGTCAAAAACAAGTTTTCAAGCTGAAATATGCATTGACCAAATTGTGCATAACTTGCCGCATAAGCTATGCAGATCTGCATAAGGAGAAAGATCATCGTTCGAACCAGTGAAATGTGCATAAGGAGATCGCATAGCTTATGCACATTCTCGCCTCCCTTATGCACCTTCACGGAATTGTGCATAACCTATGCACCAAGTCATGCGTTTCGCATAAGTGACTCAGAACCAGCTGAAATCGCATAAGGGACCCATAACTTATGCGATCCACTTATGCATCCCATAAAGAGTTCATTAATGAGCTGGCAGAAGATTCCCTCAATTAATTCCTCCTAGAACATACCATTTTAGGGCTCCATGTCAGAAATTGCTATAAATAGTCCCATTTTCCCATTTTAGAAAGGAGAAAAGGAGCAGAAAAGGAAAGGAGAAGAGAGGCAGAATTTGAGGAGTCACTTTCACCTTCCACACCATTTTCAACCAAGATTTGCAGATTTCTTTCTTCCCTTACATTTTTCTACATTTCTAGTGTTTAATTTCTTACTTCTTAGCTTAGATTAAAGCTTTATTTCCATTTAAACTCATCATATCTTGTAAGCATTATGGATAGTGAGTAGTTTACTTTTGATTCTGGAGTAAGGGTTGTAATATTTGAGATATTTTGTGAATTTTGATTGGGTAATCCATATTTTGTGGTCTTAATGAGTTTTATTCATTTCTTGTATGCTTAATGACATGCTTAGTGTAGGATCCCATTAAGTGATGTTCTTAATCCATGGTTGAAGCACCGAAAGGAGAAGACCTTGTGATAGATAATCAAGAAATTGGACTTAATTAACTTAGACCTAGAAATAGGCTAAGGATTAAGAGGATTCACAGATTAATTAAAGAACTTAATGGGTCTTAATTAATTCTAACTCCACGAAAGTAGGATTAGTTTGATTAAGGCACTCTTTGTCTCACTCGAAAGGGAATTCAAAGGATTTAAGAATTAATCTCCTTAAAACCCATAAGTTTCATAAAATTGGATAACCGATTTAAATCCCAAAATAGCTCGAATATGAAATCCGAACTCCTAATCGCCTTTTTACCATTGTTAATTTTCAATTGAATTTAATTGATTGCCATTTTCAATATTGCCATATTTGAACTTGCCTATTTCAATTTGATGCAATTTTAGTTTAATGCAATACATTGTTAAATAGAATATTGATTTTGCACATATAGATTTTACGCTCCATTACTCATCAATTCACTTCTTTAATTTCATAGATACTTCGATTTAGTCAACTTTTATATCAAAAATTCAATCATTAACACGACTCCTCGTGGGATCGATATTTTTCTATACTACTTGTACGACCCGTGCACTTGCGGTAGGGACGCATCAAGTTTTTGGCGTCGTTGCCGGGGAGTTGTTTGTTTAATATTGAATTTTTGATTATTTTAGTTGTTTATAGTTTATCTTTGTTATCTTTTCATTTTGTGTTTGTTTGTTCTTTTTCAGGTACTTTTAATCTTTTATGAGAAGAGCTAGAAGCTCAAGTGACACATCCTTATTGTTCAATCCTGAAATTGAAAAGTTTTGTAAAGCCAACAAGAAAGAAACCAGAAAAAGGAAGGAAGCTTTGAGAGAGATTGAAATTGAAGCAGACATGGCTGATGAAAGAATTAGAATTGGTGTTGGTAATGCTGGAAATGGTCAAAACAATGAAAATGAAGCCCACGGAGAAGAAGTTGTTAATGCAAACGTGCCTAGGGGAAGTATGATGGATCATGCTTTTCCACGTTTTGATGACTTGAGAGAGAGCATAGCAAGACCAAGGATTGATGCAAATAGTTACAAGATAGATTTTGGAGTTCTTCAAATGATTCAAAATTCTCAATTTGGAGGTCATCCTTCTGAAAATCCACACACACACCTGAAGAAGTTTGCTATGATTTGCGACATGCAAAAACAACCTGGAGTGTCTGATGATGCAGCAAGATTGAAGCTATTCCCATTCTCTTTGAAAGATAGAGCATTGGATTGGCTTGATTCTTTACCTCACAACTCCATTACAAATTGGGAGCAACTTACTGATGCATTTCTTGCACAATATTTTCCACCTGGAAAAACTCAAGAGCTGAGGAATCAAATGACAGCTTTCAGACCAAGAGAAGATGAAACTCTCTATGAGTCATGGATGAGATGGAAGGAATTAGAGAGATTATGCCCACATCATGCCATTCCAAAATGGATGATAAATCAGAATTTCTACACAAATGTCACTCCTGCAATCAGAGAAATTATTAATGCTCAAACAGGAGGAGAATTTATTATAAAGCATGAAGATGAAGCTTATGAGCTATTGGAGAAAATTGCAAAGAATACTCATCTTTGGAGTAGTCCAAGAGGACCAGCTCCAACTCAAAAGAGGCAAGTCTTTGGAATGTATGATCTTGACCCATTCAACATGATTAATGCAAAGTTTGATGCACTTACAAATGTCCTTGCTAAGAAGATGGAAGATTTGAGTATGTTGGTTAGTTCATCATCATCAGCTGGAAGTACACAACAAGTGGCTTATGCAGAGGAAACTACCAGCTGTGGAGTAGACTATGGAGAACAAGCAGCATATGTTGGTAATTATGGAAACAAACAAATGGGGAATTCTTATTCTCAAACTTACAATCCAAATTGGAGGAATCATCCCAACTTTTCATGGGGAAATCAGCAAAATCAAGTTCAAAATCAGAATTTTCAACCACAACACAGAGTCAAGTTCCATATCGCAAAATAGGCAACCACCGCCTAATTTTCAGCAGAAAAATATGAACCCTCCACCAAAACAAAGAAGAACGAAATTCCATCATCAAGCTTTATTGCAATGATTCTTGCTAACCAAAATAAGCATGATGAGGAGATGAGAGAGATGAAAGCAAGGTGGAACAGATGCAAACACATAATGTAATCTTGGAAAACCAGATTGCACAACAAGCATCTTCCTCAAGTGCTAAATCTTTTGGAAAACTGCCAAGTCAACCAGAAAACCCAAGAGAGCAATGTCAAGCTATTACTTTAAGAAGTGGGAGAGTTGTAAATAATGATGGGAGTGAAAACACGAGAAGAGTAAAAGCAGTGAGAAGAGAGAAAATGAGAAAATACTGATGAGAGTTAAAAACAAGAGAGTGCATAAAATTGTTAAGAGGAAATTGAAGAGAAGGAAGAGAAATATAGACCGCCTGAACCCTACAAGCCACAACTTCCCTTTCCACAAAGATTTCACAAAGCCAAGCTTGATAGGCAATTTGTGAAGTTCTTAGAGGTTTTGAAGAAACTTTAAATAAATGTGCATTTTGTTGATGCTCTTTCACAAATGCCCTCTTATGCAAAATTCTTGAAAGAAATTCTATCAAACAAGAGGAAACTTGAAGATGATGAAACTGTAGCTTTGATCAAGAATGTAGTGCTATCCTCCAAAGGAAACTTCCTCCAAAGCTCAAGGATCCAGGAGTTTTTCAATTCCATGCCACATTGGGGAATCATGTTCTACAAAAGCTTTATGTGATTTAGGGGCTAGTGTTAGCCTTATGCCCTTTCCATTTATGAGAAGCTCAACATGGGAGATCTTAAACCAACCCACATTTCTCTTGATTGGATGTGAGTCAATTAAGTATCCTGAAGGGATTTTGGAGAATGTGCCTCTGAAGGTTGGGAAGTTCTACATACCTGTTGACTTTGTCATCTTGGACATGGAGGAAGATTTTAATATTCCAATTATCTTGGGAAGGCCTTTTCAAGCTCTGAGAGCATTGATTGATGTCAAGGGAGAAAAATTAACTCTTAGGGTTGGTGAAGAGCAATTGGTTTTAATTATTAATAACACTATAAAAAGCATCATTCAAGTCGATACTTGCTTGAGAGTTGATATCATTGATGAGTGGTTGAAGAACACTTGAAAGAAATATCCAGAAGATCCACTTGAAAATTGTTTGGTTCATGGAGGAGGCATAGACTATGACAACCCTCATGTAGCTGCAAATGCTCAACACTTAGAGGGTAGTCCACCATTCATTTCTGCTCCAGTTTTTCAACTTACACAAAAGGAAAAAGTTGAATTTAAGCAACCATCATTCAAGGAAGAAGATGCACCTAAGGTAGAACTTAAGCAACTTCCTTCTCAGCTCAGGTATGAATTTCTTGGCACTAATAACACTTATCCAGTAATTGTAAATGCAAACTTGAGTACCTTAGAGGCTGATAAGTTGTTAAGAGTGTTGAGACAATTTAGGAAAGTCTTAGGATACACCATAGATGACATTAAGGGAATAAGCCCACACTTTTGCATGCATAGAATCATTTTGGAAGAAAATTGTAAGCCATCTATTGAACATCAGAGGAGGTTGAACCCAAATATGAAAGAAGTTGTTAAAAAGGAAATTTTGAAGTTGCTTGATGCAGGGATCATATATCCTATCTCAGACAGTACTTGGGTGAGCCCAGTACATGTTGTTCCAAAAAAGGGTGGAATGACAGTGGTCAAAAATGAAAATAATGAATTAATTCCCACTAGAACGGTGACTAGTTGGCGAATGTGCATAGATTACAGAAAATTAAATGTTGCCACTAGAAAAGATCATTTTCCACTTCCCTTCATTGATCAGATGTTGGAAAGACTAGCTAGGCATTCTTACTTTTGTTATTTAGATGGATATTCAGGTTTTTTTCAAATCCCTATCCATCCAAATGATCAAGAGAAAACCACTTTTACTTGTCCATATGGAACCTTTGCTTATAGGAGGATGCCATTTGGGTTGTGTAATGCACCAGCCACTTTTCAAAGGTGCATGATGGCAATTTTCTCAGATTTCATTGAAGACATAATGGAGGTTTTTATGGACGATTTCTCTGTTTATGGATCTTCATTTGATATATACTTGGCTAACCTTTCTAAAATTTTGCAGCGATGTGCAGATACTGACCTTGTGTTAAACTGGGAAAAGTGTCATTTCATGGTCCAGGAAGGGATAGTGCTTGGACATTTGGTGTCTAACAGAGGAATAGAGGTTGATAAAGCCAAAGTTGAAGTGATAGAGAAGATGGCTCCTCCTACCAATGTCAAGGGAATTCGAAGTTTCCTAGGACACGCTGGGTTCTACAGACGCTTTATCAAGGATTTTTCTAAAATAGCTAAACCTTTGTCTAATTTGTTAAGTAATGATACACCATTTGTATTTGACCAAGAGTGTTTGGATGCCTTTTGCAGGTTGAAGCAAGCTCTTATCACTGCACCAATCATGCAACCACCTGATTGGAGCCTACCTTTTGAAATTATGTGTGATGCTAGCAACTATGCAATTGGGGCTGTTCTTGGTCAAAGAAAGGACAAAAAGGCTTATGCTATTTATTATGCTAGTAGAACACTGGATGAGGCTCAAACAAATTATGCAACAACTGAAAAAGAATTTTTTGGCAATTGTCTTTGCATTGGAAAAGTTCAGACCTTACATTATTGACTCAAAGGTGGTTATATTTTCAGATCATGCAGCCATCAGATATTTGCTCCGTAAAAAGGAGGCTAAGCCTAGGCTCATTAGGTGGATTCTGATGCTACAAGAGTTTGATTTAGAGATTAGAGATAAGAAGGGAGTTGAAAATGTAGTTGCTGATAATCTTAGTAGGTTGAAATTGGATGGTGAAGAATTGGATGAAATCCCTATTGATGAGTTTTTCTTGGATGAACAACTTTTCTCTCTTGTTGCTAAACTACCTTGGTATGCAGACTTTGTGAATTATCTATCTTGTGGAGTTTTACCTCTAGGTATGACATGGCAACAAAAGAAAAAGTTTATGCATGAGGTGAAGTTTTATAGATGGGATGACCCTTTACTCTTTAGGAGATGTTGTGATGGTCTGATTAGAAGATGTATTCCTGAAGAGGAGGTACAGAGTATTATGCATCATTGCCATGCTTCTGATTATGGAGGTCATTTTGGAATCTCTAAGACAGCTAGTAAAATTTTGCAAGCTGGTTTCTTTTGGCCAAATCTTTTTAAGGATGTGAGGAAATTTGTGTCGAATTGTGATAAATGTCAAAGGAGTGGAAATTTGTCAAAAAAAATCAAATGCCCCTAAATAATATTCTTGAAGTGGAATTGTTTGATGTTTGGGGAATAGATTTTATGGGGCCATTCCCTCCTTCATATGGTAATAGATACATCTTAGTTGGGGTTGACTATGTGTCAAAGTGGGTGGAAGCTATTGCAACTCTAACTAATGATGCTAGAGTGGTAGTGAAATTTTTGAAGAAATTTGTCTTGAGCAGATTTGGAGCTCTTAGGGCTATAATTAGTGATGGGGGTTCCCATTTTTGTAATAAGCAATTTGAGAGCTTAATGAGGAAGTATGGTGTAGTGCACAAGATAGCTACCCCATACCATCCTCAAACTTCAGGACAAGTTGAAATTTCTAACAGAGAGCTCAAGCATATTTTGGAGAAAACAGTGAACAATTCTCGGAAAGATTGGTCTATCAAACTAGATGATGCTTTATGGGCATATAGAACTGCCTACAAAACCCCTATAGGAACTACTCCCTTTAGGTTGGTGTATGGTAAGTCTTGTCATTTACCTGTGGAGCTAGAACATAGAGCATATTGGGCCATTCAAACCTTGAATTTTGATCTTAAGCAAGCTGGTGAGAAAAGGTTGTTACAACTTAATGAGCTTGAGGAATTGAGGATGGATGCTTATGAAAGTGCCCGTATTTACAAAGAAAGAACTAAAGTTTGGCATGATAAGCATCTGAGAAAAAAGGAATTCAAAGAAGGTGATTTAGTTTTGTTGTTTAACTCAAGATTGAAATTGTTCCCTGGAAAACTCAAGTCAAGGTGGACTGGTCCATATAGAGTTTCTAAGGTTTTCCCTTATGGAGCAATTGAAATTTGGAGTGAAAAATCTGGGAATTTTAAGGTCAATGGGCATAGATTGAAACATTACATAACTGGAGACCCAATAATAGGAGCAAGCTGTTACAAGCTCTCCAATCCCTCACCTCTTTTCAGTGAAATTCATGAAAAGTCCAGCTAAGGACTATAAAATAGCCCTCTTGGGAGGCATCCCAAGTCCTTTTATTTTGCTTTTGCTAATTTACTTTCATTTTCATTGATTTTGTTTTATCTTAAATCTCCCCAAATTCAATTTTTGACATTGTTAAATCTTGTCCCTTGTAGATGTAATTCAATGAAGAAAAGGTCAGAACTGCTGGGGAAGTAATTCTTAACTTGAAAAATTTTGTCCTTCAAAAGAACTGATAAGTTTTTGCTGCATAATCTGTGCAGGAGCTGCAATCTAGTTCATGCAGAGGAAAAATGAAATCTGCAGCAAAAAGGGTGTCTGCAGCAAATGGCTTGTATTTTTGGTGAGGTTGGATGTATATCAATGGAGGAAGGTTGGTGAACTGCTGAAGTTGCTATCTGGTTTATGCAGAGCAGAAAAATAGAATCTGCAGCAGATCACTTAAATTCTTGGTGAGGTTGGGTGTGTATTTTTTTTAATACTTGTGCTTATAATGTTAATATGGTGGTAAGTGAGTCATTTTTGCAGTTTTGAGCTTCTTTGGGTTATAGGATACAAGGTAGAAATGCTGCATTTTCTTGGCAAATCTTGGAGAGTTCATTTCTCATTTGTGGTTAGATGCAACTTTATGCAGATTTTATGGAGTTTTATGTGCTAAATGTTGATTTGCAGAATTTGAGTCAAGATGGCATAGCTCTCAAAGGTCTTTTATGTAGGATCAATGTCTACACGCCTGTGTGATGCCTTTTTGATATACTTTGTATATATTGATGTGTTTTTGGTGAAAATTCTCATGGTTTATGCTTCATGGAATTATATTTCCTCATTCTAGGGTATTTTTCACACTTGCAATCCATGTTCTATTGCATTCTTGATCTTGTTAAATTGTGCATAAGCAACTGCATAGCTTATGCAATCCTGCATAACCACAATTCTTGCCATTTTTCACCTTTATTACAAGTGCATAAGGAGGGTGCATAGCTTATGCAACTCTGCATAGCCTAATTTTGTCAAATTTCACATCTCCAGAAACTTGCATAAGCAGAGTGCATGACCTATGCACATTTGCATAACCTCAAATTCTTCATTTTCTCTCTCTGCCGAAGTTTGCATAAGCAGAGTGCATAGCTTATGCACTTCTGCATAACCAAAAACTCTGAATTTCCAATTCTGCCGAGGGGTGCATAAGCAGAAGTGCATAACTTATGCACTTCTGCATGACCTCATTCTCTGAAACTCAAAACCCACCGAAGAGTGCATAAGCAGAGTGCATGACTTATGCACATCTGCATGACCACCAACCCAAAATTCCAAAAATTGCCGAACAGTGCATGAGCAGAGTGCATGACCTATGCACTTCTGCATGACCCGATTTTCTGAAAAACCACTTCTGCCGAGA
Source organism: Hevea brasiliensis (assembly GCF_030052815.1). Taxonomy (NCBI): domain Eukaryota; kingdom Viridiplantae; phylum Streptophyta; class Magnoliopsida; order Malpighiales; family Euphorbiaceae; genus Hevea; species Hevea brasiliensis. Next base: position 1,035,422 of record NW_026615250.1, read on the forward strand.
GGTGCATAAGGGGAGTGCATAACTTATGCACTCCCGCATGACTTCGCTCCTCAAAATTTCAAGGGTCACCGAAACTTGCATAAGGAAGGTGCATGACTCATGCACAACTGCATGACCACTAACCTAAGATTTCAATACCTGCCGAACAGTGCATAAGGACAGTGCATGACCTATGCACTTGTGCATAAGCTATTTCTCTGAATTTCAAATCATTCTGAAACATGTATAAACGAGTGCACAGGTTATGCATCAATCATTTTTCACTTATGCAGTCTTTTACAAACCCGATTCAAATTCATTTTCGGCAAATAAAATTCCCACCTCCACTTCCCGACTTTTCCCCCCCACGACCGTCCTTCAACCTCCATTCCTTCCGGCATTCTCACCGTCTCTCTCCCTTCTTCTCCACTAGCACTTTCATCACGTAAACCCTAAATTTCCCTACATTTTCTTCTTTCACCCTTATCTCTTCCATCTTCTCCATCGGCAATGGAGTCCCCTCCACATTCCCGCCCCGCTTCCCCTCTCCAAGTTTCACCATTGTCATCGATACCCCCCACTCCTAATTCCCCTCCACAAGCGACGCCCCCACCACCTCCCCCAACCACATACAAACGCAAAATCCGATCAAAATCTGTGCGACCTATGTCCTCTGCCCCTCCTCTGTCCAAACGCAAAGACCCACCCACCCCATTGTCGGAACCGCCTCCCAAAAAGCCAAAAGCTCCAGCCTCTACACCCTCTTCCAGCAAAAAGACAATTTCGGCAACCTCATTTGTATCAAAGCTACCCTGGCCTCTCCCTGATACGATTCAAAAAGCAGCTTTTAAGCGACTTAAGGATAGGAAGGTACAACCCACTAGGTATATATCTGCTGATGCTTTACAATCTCTTGGTTTATTTGACAATGTAGTTGCATATCTTGATGGTATGGGTTGGACAGAATTTGTGCATAAGCAAGAGATAGTTTATCCAATTCTAGTTTTGGAGTTTATTTCTTCATTCTCTGCTACCCTCAACTTGCATGATGTAGACCATAAGCCAATTATGAAATTTAGATGCTTGGGGCAAAATAGAGAACTGTCATTAGACCAATTTCATAGCATTTTCGGTTTTGCAATTGATGGGTTATTTAGAGTACCACATACTGGAGTAGAGGTAGCCGCAAGGGCATTTGGAATGCTGCCCAATTTTGGAGAATCATCACAAACCAACCTCAAACTTTCTGTGGAAGATCAAAACATCCCAAATACTTGACCACACTTAGGTTTATTCATAGGGTGATGGCTAGCACCATATTGGGCGGAGGGACTAGTTACGTCTTTGTGGGAAAATCAACTATTTATGTTATGGTGTGCATTTCACAAAGTTAAGGTATCTCGGTTATTTCTTTTGTGAACATGTCTTGCATATTGCCACCAAATCCATAGGTGACATTGTTTTGGGTGGGCTCATCATAGCCAAGCATTTTGGTTTTAATCTGCAGAGCACTCAATACCAAAGACTTGAGGACACTTCATATTTTGATCGCACACTTAACCAAAAGCAGGTTCAATTTGTCATGTTTTGATCATCCACCTGCAGTGGCCAGGCCTATTGCACAACCGAAACCCAACCTTTCACATCAGTCCACGGCACCCTACTACACCTACCCCACCCCTCGGCTGCTCGGGACATTCCAGCTACCTCTGCTCGGCCCATACCTCCTCTGGTGAACCTTCCTCATCCACAAGACCTCACGCATTCAACACTAAAGCCTTATTCACCTATCTTGAAAGGCTTAGTGATGACATATACTTTGTGGATAGGAAGCTTGACACTGGTCTTGATACACTCAAGGATCGTCATGATCGGCTATTTGACCTTGTCATGGAAACCGAGGACAAAGCAGAAAGAATCAAGGAGATGGTGAAGCAACTCATGATCTTTTGGGCATGCCACCCCACCTCCATCACCTCCTCCAGCACCATCATTTCGACAGCCGGCAGCAGCCACCAGCCCCTTAGCAACATCCTTGGACAAAGGCAAAACAATAGACATAGATTAGCTTCTGTTTTACTTTTGTTCAATCTTGTAGGACCTTTTCTTTGTAAATATGTTCAAACATTTATAGTTTGTTTTGGATTATGTTTGTTTATTCTGAATTAGTTTGTTTTAAATTCTGTTTTTCTTGAAGTTTTATTAGATAGCTATTACATTAGTCTTCTTTGATTTTCATTGCACTTATTGCCCTTTTGTACATATTTGCCCATACTCTGTATATATTTCAATACTTCTACTGCTGGTTGTACATTCCCCTTGCCAATTCCCATGCAGCAGCTTTTGTATACACTGCACAGGTTGTATTCCCCTTATGCAACTGTCCTGCATAGCCTATGCAACATATATTGCCTCTTATGCAGCACCGCATGGCTTATGCACCTTACCTATGCACATGCTCTGGACAGCACTTAACTCTGCATAACCTGTGCAGTTTCTTATGCATCCCTTTATCTTGAATTCTCATCTACTACATACCAGGTAACTCTTTCTTTTTGCTCTTAATCTTTATAATTCCTGGTAATTACCATTTCCTTTGACTTTTGATAACACATTGCATGAGACATTGAGGACAATGTCCAATTTTGAGTTTGGGGGTGCACATTCTGATTTTTGCTTTATTTTTGCTTCATTTTTCACATTTTGAGTATAGGAACATCTCATCCCATTTCATTTACATATATTGTAAATATTTTACATATATTTCCACACATACATATACATAACACATTTACACACACATTATACATCACTTAGAAATTGTACACATTGCATACAAATAGACTCCCTCCATTTAGTTAATGCATTACTCATTTTAGGAATCATGCATCATGCATTAAAATCTTTTGCCAAATCCCTTGAGTATTGAAAATGTGCCTATGAGAATGATTTGACTCACCCTTTAGTTAGGTTTGTGGATTGAAAGTTTCCTAAAAGGTGTAAGGTTTTGAAGTGTCTATCCCTTGCCTATATCTTCTTAGCCAAAAAGCCACCCAACTAGTCATTTGGAGAAGGAAGTGTTTAGAGGGAGTTATTGGATATAAGATAGTCAAATGATGTCTCACCAATCCTAGAACAAATTTTCTAAACCTTTCAAGGCGAAATACCAGCTTGTACTTGAAGAGAGAGATGATTAGGCATTCTTTGATTTAAAACTTTCTCATTTTAAACCTTTGGCCCTTTTTCCCAATTAAAATTTACCCTTACAAACCCCTTTGAACCTTTTTATCCCTAATTTTTCTTGAAATCCTTATTACTACCTAGCCAATGAACCAAACACTCCAACCCTTTTCATGAGAATAATTATTCATAATATTAGGTACATAAAAAAAAATATACAATAAAAGGGAGAAGAAATACTTATCACCTTGTAAAAGTGCTAGTATATGTGCTTTTCACCATTGTCATTCAAAATGAAAGAAATCCACCCAAAGTATTAAAAGAAATGAGTTTGGGGGTGGCATTTTTAGGGACAATCATCAAAAGAAAATGCAAAATACAAGTCTAAAGTATCAAAATGTCCCTCCATTTTATGTGTCTTGTAAAATATGCTAGCACTTGACAATCCTCATTATGTATTTCTCTCTCCTATATATATATATATAAAGAAAAGAGAAAAAGATATAATAAAGTGTACCTTATGTTTCAAAATTACAATATATTCTCATGCTTTGAATACTTTTTACCCTTTTTTCTTCTTAGCCTCTTTTTGAATCCCATGGCCCCATTACATCCCTAAAAAGACCTTTGATCTCTTGATAGTACTTGCTACATTAGTGGAGATAGGAGTAGGGAATTTGCCTATGGGATTGGAAAACTATTCATCTATTCATTCAATTCCATCATTCCATATAGAGACACTTTGACTATTGATTGTTCTAGAATTCCTTTTGAGCATGACCCTCTCTTTTGATTGGTTGGTTTGGAGATTTTGAATGATAATTGACTTGATGGCTAAGCGGTGAAAACTTGGATAAGCATTAAATTCTTTGCATTTTGAAGGATGGGTATATGGATTGCTGGTATGGCTGAAGGTGTGCTAAGTTACTTCAATTGGTAATTTTCATAACTCTTTGGATAAGGCACCCCTAAAAACTTTGCACCACATTTTAAAGTTTGCTTGAGGACAAGCAAAAGCTTGAGTTTGGGGGTATTTGATGCATACATTTTGCATAGTCATTTAGGTCTAATTTTATAGCCATTTTATTCTATTATTAGTTATTTTTAGCTAATTTCATTAGTAAATTAGTTAGTTTTTCATAATTGTCGATTTTGGATTAATTTGTAATTTTTACTTTGTTTTGTAGGAAAAATGGTGTTTTTGAAGGACTGAAGAGAATTTTGCCATTGAGGAGTGTCTTCTGACCAAAGATGTCAAAAACAAGTTTTCAAGCTGAAATATCGTTGACCAAATTGTGCATAACTTGCCGTATAAGCTATGCAGATCTGCATAAGGAGAAAGATCATCTGTTCCAAAACCAAAATGTGCATAAGGAGACGCATAGCTTATGCACATTCTCGCCTCCCTTATGCACCTTCACGGAATTGTGCATAACCTATGCACCAAGTCATGCGATTTCGCATAAGTGACTCAGAACGATCAGCGCATAAGGGACTGCATAACTTATGCAGTCCACTTATGCAGTCCCATAAAGAGTTCATTAATGAGCTGGCAGAAGATTCCCTCAATTAATTCCTCCTAGAACATACCATTTTAGGGCTCCATGTCAGAAAAATGCTATAAATAGTCCCATTTTCCCATTTTAGAAAGGAGAAAAGGAGCAGAAAAGGAAAGGAGAAGAGAGGCAGAATTTGAGGAGTCACTTTCACCTTCCACACCATTTTCAACCAAGATTTGCAGATTTCTTTCTTCCCTTACATTTTTCTACATTTCTAGTGTTTAATTTCTTACTTCTTAGCTTAGATTAAAGCTTTATTTCCATTTAAACTCATCATATCTTGTAAGCATTATGGATAGTGAGTAGTTTACTTTTGATTCTGGAGTAAGGGTTGTAATATTTGAGATATTTTGTGGATTTTGATTGGGTAATCCATATTTTGTGGTCTTAATGAGTTTTATTCATTTCTTGTATGCTTAATGACATGCTTAGTGTAGGATCCCATTAAGTGATATTCTTAATCCATGGTTGAAGCACCGAAAGAAGAAGACCTTGTGATAGATAATCAAGAAATTGGACTTAATTAACTTAGACCTAGAAATAGGCTAAGGATTAAGAGGATTCACAGATTAATTAAAGAACTTAATGGGTCTTAATTAATTCTAACTCCACGAAAGTAGGATTAGTTTGATTAAGGCACTCTTTGTCTCACTCGAAAGGGAATTCAAAGGATTTAAGAATTAATCTCCTTAAAACCCATAAGTTTCATAAAATTGGATAACCGATTTAAATCCCAAAATAGCTCGAATATGAAATCCCGAACTCCGGAATCGCCTTTTTACCATTGTTAATTTTCAATTGAATTTAATTGATTGCCATTTTCAATATTGCCATATTTGAACTTGCCTATTTCAATTTGATGCAATTTTAGTTTAATGCAATACATTGTTAAATAGAATATTGATTTTGCACATATAGATTTTACGCTCCATTACTCATCAATTCACTTCTTTAATTTCATAGATACTTCGATTTAGTCAACTTTTATATCAAAAATTCAATCATTAACACGACTCCTCGTGGGATCGATATTTTTCTATACTACTTGTACGACCCGTGCACTTGCGGTAGGGACGCATTAGCGTTATTCCTCGGTTAATATAAAAGTGCTTCAGTTTAGCACCTCAGTTTTGTGAAGTACATAAAAGTGTGAAATAAAGTTAGCAGACATGTTGAGGTCTGCCATGGAAATACATTCTCCAAGAAATAATATATTTCTATCAGTATGGGTCTAAGTGTTGTGCCTATCTGGTGCTAGGCACGAGCACATAAGGGTGAGTTTTGATAGTATAATTGCACTAGATAAGGGTGAGGATACCACTGCTGGCAGTCGTCAGTGGATGACCCAGTCAGAGTAAGTTTATGATAATAGTAGATTCAAGAGAGATAAGAGATTAGGAGACCTAGTCTGTCAGGACATATCGTAGTAACTATACAATATTCTCGATGTCTGCTCTGTAAGCTGCAGATTACAATACCGACATGAGATTATTGTGTAGAGTTGCGTGCATCCCCGTGGTACTCCATAATGAGGGTGTTTGCGGATGGCCTCTGTTTTAGTACAATTATGTTAGAACAAAGTTCTATATCTGCAGAGGAGTTAGGAACTCCTGGTTAGGGATCTAGAGCTAGAATATCGAAAGGTCATAGTTGGTTGGTAACTAGAGTCGGTAACTCGGTTACCCTAGCATGAGCTCGAGTTACATCAAGAGTTGCCATCAGACCAGAGGTTGCGGATTAATTGCAAAGTAAAAGGTGACATTTATAGAGTGAGACCATCTAGTCTTCGGTATGGAAGTTTGGATGGTTTTTGCAGTACGACAGACATTTTGCTTAGAGCTTAATGAGAATAGTATACCTGGTGTGTATCAGCAAGGTGCAAAGTACAATCCTACTACCTAGGGAAGGTCGGAGCTATGAATTGATGATTTACAGAGTTATGATATGATAAGAGAGTCGTTAATTTGACATGGTTTTGGCAAGGTGGTAAATGTAGTACCTTTATTGCAGTAAGTTAGGGTATAGTCCTATCTTTTTAGAAGGGATCAAAGGTTATTACTGATAATGATGATGTCACACCTTACCCCTCTGTAAGGCATAACATGATCCCGTAGAATACTTAATGAACTACCGAACTTCACCTACCGATAACTCATTAAGTACCCTACAAGGGATTTTAAAACAATTTTCTTACATTTTGGAAGTGGTGAGCATTTTGATAAGAATTTAAAACCATTTATTCAAGTTTAAATACTAATAAAAATTTTTGTCCATTTTAATTTTGCCGCAAATTTTATAAAAATTTTGACAGAGTTCCCTCTGTATTTTGAGAAACCAGTTTTTCAAAGACCTATAAAATAGCACTTCCAAAAATATTTCACAACTCCCAACCTTCAATAACTCAATCATCTCAATTCAATGCACTTCAAAATAATTTCACAATACAAATCAAGATTTCTCATCTCAAAATATTTAATATTTCCATTCACAAAGCATAAAGCAGAAAATCCATATGAACAAATATTAAATTTACAGAAGAGAATCCAAAATAATATTGTTACAATTTATTTACAACTGCTCAACTACATTGATACATACAACATTTTTATATTTACATCAAGATTATCTACAAGGGTATAAAATAATACCCGTACAAAATGATCAGAGTAGTCCTCGATTTAACAGCAGCTCACTCTGCTGCTTTCTCCTTGCTCTTATCTGCGACAGCAAAATAAGCTATCGCTGAGTATAAAAATACTCAGTGGTGCACAATAAAAATTTAAAATACAACAAATAAATCATTCATTGCCAAACACAATTTAAATATTTCTCAGTCATATTTTGCAAATATCAAAGTCCATAATGACACCATTTTGTAAAATAATCCATTAAACACAGTTTAGTCATACAATTTCATAAACACAGTGTTGCCAGAGTTATACACAACTTAAGTCATGACACAAAATTTCCGATCAATGCCGTGTTGTACACCACGACAAAGCAATCTACAACCCCATTAATCGAAATCAATGAGGGAGGTGGCTAGCTAGCTAATGAGTACTCATCCGATCTACAACCTCAACTGGCAAGCCAGAGAGGGAGGAAAATAAACGATCTCAACCCCATAAATGGAGGAGGAAATGTGGTACTGTCATGCTAAGTGTGAATCCAAAATCAATTTAAAACAATTATTTTCAATAATTTATGAGAGATCCCAAACAATTTTCAAAGTCATTTTTGTAGTCACAAAGTGGCAACACAATTCATAAATAACACAGCGATTTCATAAAGTATAGCAATTCAAATTTTCAATTGGAAAACAATTACATAAATTTATTGTGCACAAACCTGACTAAAGTCGCCTCTAGGCCTTGACTCAGTCTTTCAGGGCTTCCAAGTCTTTTTCAGCTGAAACACATAATTTCACAGTGTTTCAGTACCATAACTTAGCATAAATCCAAAAATAAATTTCACTTTATTTTAACTAACTCTATTGCGATAAATTCGACGTTCTCGAAGTTTTTGTGTTTCGGGTTACTATTCACTACACTATTCAAGTCAAATTGTTGACTTTTTAAGGCTTAATAGGTATGGGAACTCCAACTTCACCCACATACCACATTTTGGTCATTAAACTTGTTGGTTTTGGTCATTTTCTCAAAGCTTAGGTCATTTTGGCAAAATTGCCAATTTTCGGTTTTGGTGCTCCGAAGTTGCACTGTTCCATTGGTCAATCTACTGTTGGAATTTAGCAAAACTTCCTTCATAGAAAATGTTCCTTATTGTCTTAAGTGTATTCTCATTTTTGGATCACCCCAATCGGAGTTTTTTAGCTCATGTTATAGCCAAAATACGATTCTTGTTCACGCAATCGCTCATACCGCAACTATGGTTCCGCGGGTTTTTATCCAACTTTGTTCAGTAATTTGATCAAGTTAAATTCATAATTTGGTCTAACTTTCTTCATATGAAATGTTTTACTATGTCTTAGGTTTCCATCGGTTTAAGAATCACCTAAATCAGAGTTTTCTAGAGAGAGTTATAGCCATTCAAACATTACTGCTCAAATGGCAATCCTCTGATTTTGCAGTCTGATAACTCAACTTTGCTCAATAATTTGAATGGGTTAATGGCATAATTTGGGTTGGTGTTCTTCATAAAGTTTTAGATCTATATCTTATCTAATTGCTGGTAAAATTTCAGGTCAATTTGACCTGTCTAACTCGAATTATGACGAAATGAACAGTTACTATTCATTTGGTCAGTTTGGTGCAGTGGCAGCCTGCTCTCATTTCACTTTGGTCAATTGGTTCACTAAGTTTTAGTCAGTTTTTGGCCATGGTTCCTTAATGAAAATTGTGCTATTTTATGTCTATTTTCATCCCCAATTGGTGGCATATCAATTAGACTTGTAAAATTTCCGTTTTGGTCCTTCAAAGTTTGCTTGGTCATGCTGCCAGCAGCATGACCATTTGCCCTACGAATTGGACTTCCATTCCAACAATTCCCACACATCTCCTTTGATCATTATTGACCATTTTTCAGCTCACAATAGGTCAAAGTCATCATTTATGCATTTCTCCAAAATTTGCCTCAAAACCCTAGGTCCAAAACCGTAACTCACTTAATTTGTTACATTTTACTAATTCTAAACATCTCAATCTTACTACTTCATTCAAACAAACTTGCCTAGCATATTGAATTCAATCAAAACTCAAACATATGCATAGTAACCCTAGTTGGCCAAATTTTCAGTTTGGTCCTTCACAAATGTTTTCTTTTCATTTTAAGTATATTTCTAGGTTAATTAAGCTATAAACATAACTAAATCAACTAACAATTCAAGTTTAGTTTACTAACCTTGTGTGCAGAATTTCTTCTCCCTTTTCTTCAAATTTTTCTTCTTTCTTTTCCTTGAATCTTCTTTCCTAGTTGCCCAAACAAAGTCTAGTTATGGTAGGACAATTTTCTATGGTTGGATTTTGGGTTCTTCAAGCTCAAAAATGAGCTTTCATGGTGGTTTTGGTGTGGGAGAGAGAGAGTGATGTTTTTTTGAAGAAGACTTGTGTTTTATTTTTTTTTCTTTTCTTTTCTTTTATCTTTATCTTATGGAAGACCACAAAAAAAATCAAATTAATTAATTTATTAATTAACACTTATGGCATCATGCATGATATCATGCATGATGTCATCACCTTTTCACTTTTTCATTTTCCTCTCTTTTTTTTTTCTATTTTTCTATTAGTTCTTTAATTTAATTATCGATTCCGAAATTTTCTTTTCTTCGATTTTATTTGACAGTTAGGTCAGGAGTCAGCTCTCGGGGTCAATTGACCAAATTGCCCCTCGCCGGTTCATCCCAGTTTGTAAATAATTCCATATTTCTTCCGGCTCCCTGACCTAATTATTTGGTAGCTTATGATTCTTTTTCGTGATTTTCTCTTTTCCACTTTGTGTTCATAAGGGTCCTAAGGATGCTGGCGTCACTTTTACGGTTCGAAATTTGAGTTTAAAAGCGACTTTGCGATGCGTTCAGGAGGTCACTCATCGCTGTGACTCTCGGCTCGTTTAACCTCTTATGTTCTGTTTTTCTTATTTATAGTTAACTAATTAAACATTACTAATTATTTGTGTTTATGTCTTCTCAAGTTGTCTTAAGTGTGGCCCTAATTCCATTAATTGTTTGGACCGATACCGGTCATCGGAACAGTGAAATATACCAGGCTATACCAATAGGGGTGTTACAATTCTCTCCCCCTTAAATAAATTTCGTCTCGAAATTTTACCTGGTGTCAATCTCTGAACAGCTGTGGGTGTTGTCTCCTCATGTCCTCCTCTCGTTCCCAAGTAGCTTCTTGGCCTGAATGATGGTTCCACAGCACTTTTATCAACGGTATCTGCTTGTTTCATAGCTGCTTCACCTCATAAGCCTGAATCTTTATGGGTTCTTCTTCATATGTGAGGTCTGGATTTACTTCAATTTCCTCTACTGGTAGTACATGAGATGGGTCTGATCGATACCTCCTCAACATAAACACATGGAAGACATTATGTATCTTTTCCAACTCTGGAGGTAGTGCCAACCGATATGCCAAAGGACCCACTCTTTCCAGAACCTCATATGGCCCAATAAAACGAGGACTTAGTTTTCCCTTCCTGCCGAATCTCATAATCCTCTTCCAAGGAGAAACCTTGAGAAAAACTTTCTCATCCACTGCATACTCAATATCCCTTCTTTTCAAATCGACATAGGACTTCTGACGGTCTGATGCAGCTTTAAGTCGACCTCTGATCACCCGGATTTTCTCTTCAGTCTGTTGAACAATTTCAGGTCCAATCATTTTTCTTTCACCCACGTCATCCCAACACAACGGGGTTCTACATTTCCTGCCATACAAAGTTTCATATAGAGGCATCCCAATGCTTGATTGGTAGCTGTTATTGTAAGCAAACTCAATCAAAGGCAAGTGTGTATCCCAACTACCCTCAAACTCAATCACACAAGCTCGTAGCATGTCCTCCAAGATCTGAATTACCCTCTCAGACTGGCGATCTGTCTGTGGGTGGAATGCAGTACTGAAGTTCAATCTAGTTTCTAGGGCTCTCTGAAGACTACCCCAGAATCTAGAAGTGAACCTAGGATCTCTGTCTAATACGATAGATACTGGCACTCCATGCAGTCTCACAATCTCATCGATGTACAATCTGGCCAATCTGTCCAAACTGTAGTCCATTCGGACTGGCAGAAAATGAGCGGAACTTAGTCGATCATCAATAACGACCCATACTGCATCATGACTCTTCTGTGTCCTCGGAAGTCCTATTACAAAGTCCATCGTTATTCTCTCCCATTTCCATTCTGGCACTGGTAGTGGATGTAACAACCCAGTGGGTACTTGATGCTCTGCCTTTACTTGCTGACAAGTTAGGCATTTGGATACAAACTCTGCCACGTCTCTTTTTAAACCCATCCACCAGTAATGCTCCTTTAGCCCTCTATACATTTATGTACCACCAGGGTGCATAGCAAAAGGAGACTCATGTGCTTCCTTCAAAATGATCTGCCTCAAATTAACATCATTAAGAACACACATTCTGCCTTGGTGTAGCAGTAAACCATCATCTCTGATTGAGAACTCTGGTTTCTTACCCTGCTGGACTTCTTCCATCAGCTTCTGATACTTCTTATCATTCTGAACAGCCATTCTAATCTGATCAATCAACACTGGCTGTACATGCCATGCAACTGCTATCTGCTCCTCAGCATTAATCTCTAAACTGGCATGTAATGATTTCAACTCATGTATCAAAGACAAAGGAGTAACTTGTAGACTTGCCATAGTCTTGCGACTTAGGGCGTCAGCCACAACATTAGCTTTCCCTGGCTGATAGTCTATCAAACAATCATAGTCTTTTATCAACTCTAACCACCTCCTCTGTCTCAAATTCAACTCTTTCTGGGTGCCCAAATACTTCAAACTCTTATGATCTTTGTAGATGTAACACTTCTCCCCATACAAATAATGTCTCCAGATCTTAAGAGCAAACACAATTGCTGCAAGCTCCAAATCATGTGTTGGATAATTCCTCTCATGCGGTTTCAGCTGGCGTGATGCATAGGCAATGACATTTTGATCTTGCATCAACACACAACCTAACCCATTATGAGAAGCATCAGAATCGTATATTCTTTACCCGGTGTAGGTAAAGTCAGGACTGGAGCCTCAGTCAAACATCTCTTCAATTCATCAAAACTTTGCTGGCATTTGTCCATCCACTGAAATTTCACATCCTTTCTAAGCAGCTTGGTCAATGGAGACACCAACATGGAGAATCCCTTCACAAATCTATGGTAGTATCCAGCTAAACCCAGAAAACTGCGAATCTCTGTGACATTTCTGGGTGACTTCCAATTAAGGACAGCTTCAATTTTGCTAGGATCTACCTTAATACCCTCTTCTGATACTACATGCCCCAAAAAGGATATCTCCTTCAGCCAAAATTCACACTTCGACAATTTGGCATATAGCTGTTTCTCTCTCAAAGTCTGTAGTACAATCCGCAGATGTCTATCATGCTCTTCTGCATTCCTCGAATAGACCAATATATCATCAATAAATACCACAACAAACTGGTCGAGGTATGGCCTGAAGATAGTATTCATCAGATCCATAAAAGCAGCTGGAGCATTAGTTAACCCGAATGGCATAACCAAGAACTCATAATGGCCATAACGGGTTCTGAAGGCAGTTTTAGAAATACTCTGCTCTTGTACTTTCAGCTGATAGTAACCTGATCTCAGATCAATTTTGGAGAACACAGCTACACCCCTCAATTGATTAAACAAATCATCAATACGGGGCAATGGGTATCTGTTCTTTATGGTCACCTTATTCAACTGCCGATAGTCAATGCATAACCGGAGAGTGCCATCCTTCTTCTTTACAAATAACACCGGCGCTCCCCAAGGTGACACACTAGGGCGAATGAAGCCCTTATCAAGCAGCTCTTGCAACTGCACTTTCAATTCATTTAGTTCTGCAGGTGCCATTCTGTATGGTGTTATGGAGATTAGGTCCACACCAGGCATAACATCAATTTCAAACTGCACTTCTCTTTTTGGAGGTAATCCTGGTAATTCATCAGGAAACACATCCGGAAAGTCACATACAGTAGGAATGTCCTTCAGTGCTGGACTCCCCACTTGAGTGTCTATCACATGTGCTAAGTATGCCTCACACCCTTTCCTAATCATTTTTACGCGGTCTGGTGAAATGATGTTTGAAGGTAATAACTGTCTCTCCCCATGTATTACTACATCACCATACTGAGGGAGACCAAAAGTGACTGTCTTCAGTTTATAGTCAATCATGGCGTGATGCCTGGCTAACCAATCCATGCCCAAGATAATGTCATAATCTCTGAAGGGCATTTCAATCAAATCAGATAGAAAAGTGTGTCCTTGGATCACCAAAGGACAGTCCCTATATAACCTATTTACCCTGACCTCCTGGCCTAATGGACTAGTTACTAGCACATCATAGTCCATTGGTACACACTGAATAGCAGTAGAACACATCACACTAGCACTAACATACGAATGTGTGGAGCCAGGATCAAATAACACATACACATCTTGGTTAAGGATGGAGAAAATACCAGCTACAACATCTGATGTTTCAGCTTCCTCCCTCTGACGCATAGTATACACTCTGACTGGCGCGCCACTGGATACTGGCTGGTTAACAGTGCTCTGACTTCCAGGAGTGTTACCAGGGGCCCTACCTCTGCCTCTACCTCTAGCAGCTGACTGTGACCCTCTAGGTGCAGAGACTTGGGCTGATCCCTCAGATGTAGCAGGAGGTCCAGACCGGCGCGGACTAGTGCAATCCTTAGCGAAATGTCCGCTCCCTCCACAATTAAAACATGCACCGGTGGCCTTGAAACAGACCCCACCATGAGTTCTACCACAAGTTTCACATGCTTGTTGGGTCGGCTGACCAGACCGAGGTGGTCTTTGGCCAGAAAATCTGCCTTTGCCTCTACGGGAGCTGGATCCCCCAAACTGTTTTCTCTTGCCAGAACCACTTTCAGATGCTTGTCCAGTAGTCTTTTCAGCCTTCTCTTTCTCTTGTGAACCCTTCTTCATTGCCCCTTCGGATTCTATCCTTTCTAATTCCAAGGCTTGTGAGATCAATTCAGCAAAATTCTGATATCAAAAACCCACGACTTGCATTCTTAAATTCTGCCTTAACTCGAACTCAAATCTCTTACATCTGTCTCTGGGGGTGGAGTCTAAGCTTCCAGCATAGTGGCTTAGCCTTGAGAAGTCTCTCTCATACTCTGCTATGGTTCGATTCCCTTGTTTCAAACTCAAGAATTCTTGCAACTTCATATCCACATATGCATTGGGAACCCATTTCTGTCGAAACTCCCTCAAGAAGTCTGTCCATGTAAGGACAGGTGGCTCAACCAGGCTGTGGGGGATGGTCTTCCACCATTCATAAGCATCCCCTTAGAGAAGAGATACTGAATACTTGAACTTCAGCTCTTCCGTACACTGCAGCTTTCTAAAAACTCGCTCCATTCTTTCCAACCACTGTTCTACCTCCAGTGGATCCACTGTGCCTTTAAACTCGGTGGCCCCAAATTTCATCAACTTTTCATATTGCCGAGCTGAGGGCTGTGGTTGTATTACAGGTACTGGCATTTGAGCCTGCGGTGGCACATTACCCGCCATTTGTTGGAAGAACGCAGCCATCTGCTGTACAAATTGAGCAGGGAACTGCGGTGCTGGAGCAGGAGCTGGAGTGGCTGACCCACTCACGTTTTGGAGTGCTGGGGCTTCCCCTTGAACCTCAGCCTCAACAGATTGTTCTTCGGAGTGATCTCCCCCTTCCATTCCGTTTTTCACAATTTTCTACTTCCTAAGATCAAACACAAGGAGGTTGACCTCCGTTAGTGCATATTCATGATGTAAATATGTCATATGTATCAATTAAAGACACTTGAGCAGTTGTACTTATCAATAAAATGTTCATACACATAGTTAAAATTTATTGAAAAACCATGCTCTGATACCACTAAAACATGTCACACCTTACCCCTCTGTAAGGCATAACATGATCCCATAGAATACTTAATGAACTACCGAACTTCACCTACCGATAACTCATTAAGTACCCTACAAGGGATTTTAAAACAATTTTCTTACATTTTGGAAGTGGTGAGCATTTTGATAAGAATTTAAAACCATTTATTCAAGTTTAAATACTAATAAAAAATTTTGTCCATTTTAATTTTGCCGCAAATTTTATAAAAATTTTGACAGAGTTCCCTCTGTATTTTGAGAAACCAGTTCTTCAAAGACCTGTAAAATAGCACTTCCAAAAATATTTCACAACTCCCAACCTTCAATAACTCAATCATCTCAATTCAATGCACTTCAAAATAATTTCACAATACAAATCAAGATTTCTCATCTCAAAATATTTAATATTTCCATTCACAAAGTATAAAGCAGAAAATCCATATGAACAAATATTAAATTTACAGAAGAGAATCCAAAATAATATTGTTACAATTTATTTACAACTGCTCAACTACATTGATACATACAACATTTTTATATTTACATCAAGATTATCTACAAGGGTATAAAATAATACCCGTACAAAATGATCAGAGTAGTCCTCGATTTAACAGCAGCTCACTCTGCTGCTTTCTCCTTGCTCTTATCTGCGACAGCAAAATAAGCTATCGCTGAGTATAAAAATACTCAGTGGTGCACAATAAAAATTTAAAATACAACAAATAAATCATTCATTGCCAAACACAATTTAAATATTTCTCAGTCATATTTTGCAAATATCAAAGTCCATAATGACACCATTTTGTAAAATAATCCATTAAACACAGTTTAGTCATACAATTTCATAAACACAGTGTTGCCAGAGTTATACACAACTTAAGTCATGACACAAAATTTCCGATCAATGCCGTGTTGTACACCACGACAAAGCAATCTAACCCCATTAATCGAAATCAATGAGGAGGTGGCTAGCTAGCTAATGAGTACTCATCCGATCTACAACCTCAATCGGCAAGCCGAGAGGGAGAAAAATAAACGATCTCAACCCCATAAATGGAGGAGGAAATGTGGTACTGTCATGCTAAGTGTGAATCCAAAATCAATTTAAAACAATTATTTTCAATAATTTATGAGAGATCCCAAACAATTTTCAAAGTCATTTTTGTAGTCACAAAGTGGCAACACAATTCATAAATAACACAGCGATTTCATAAAGTATAGCAATTCAAATTTTCAATTGGAAAACAATTACATAAATTTATTGTGCACAAACCTGACTAAAGTCGCCTCTAGGCCTTGACTCGATCTTCAGGGCTTCCAAGTCTTTTTCAGCTGAAACACATAATTTCACAGTGTTTCAGTACCATAACTTAGCATAAATCCAAAAATAAATTTCACTTTATTTTAACTAACTCTATTGCGATAAATTCAACGTTCTCGAAGTTTTTGTGTTTCGGGTTACTATTCACTACACTATTCAAGTCAAATTGTTGACTTTTTAAGGCTTAATAGGTATGGGAACTCCAACTTCACCCACATACCACATTTTGGTCATTAAACTTGTTGGTTTTGGTCATTTTCTCAAAGCTTAGGTCATTTTGGCAAAATTGCCAATTTTCGATTTTGGGTCCCTTAGGCAAATCCCACATCGGCAAAGCACGGAGATGGTCTTGGGCTCAAAAAGTAATGATATATAAAATGGGGAACTAATCACTAGAGGCGCCTTTTGGTGGAATGGCCTGGAGAGTTGGAAGAACTCCAGGGTTAAGCGTGCTCGCTTGAGAGAAATCCTAGGATGGGTGACCTCCTGGGAAGTTCTCCATTCCACCTATGGGACAAAACCGTGAGGCTTATGGCCAAAGCGGACAATTCCTCTAGTGGTTGGTTCCCGATCATTACAATTGGTATCAGAGCCGCTCGCGTGTCCTCTTGGGCAATGGTGGGGCAAACCTCAGCGAGGACGCTGAGTCCCGAAAGGGGGGGAGAAAGGTCCCTTAGGCAAATCCTACATCGGCAAAGCACGGAGATGGTCTTGGGCTCAAAAAGTAATGATATATAAAATGGGGAACTAATCACTAGAGGCGCCTTTTGGTGGAATGACCTGGAGAGTTGGAAGAACTCTAGGGTTAATCGTGCTCGCTTGAGAGAAATCCTAGGATGGGTGGCCTCCTGGGAAGTTCTCCATTCCACCTATGGGACAAAACCGTGAGGCTTATGGCCAAAGCGGACAATTCCTCTAGTGGTTGGTTCCCGATCGTTACAGATGACTTATGGTGTAGTGTCCCAGATGGGATTGTAGCGTGAGATAGAGAGTTGTTAGCTCAAGTGTTCTGGAGAGGGTACAAGTTCCATGTAGGAATCATAAGATGTAAAATCAAGATGTATTTAAGCCTTTAAATTGAATGACAGGTTTGGATAGCTAGTATTTTAAGTTTCAGCTAATTAAATGGATATGAGAAATTAGAGTTGCTACAGATCCCCTCCCTAAGGTAGTAGGGGGTAGTATGTAGTCCAAAATGGTAAGAATAGAGATCACGCAGGAGAAGTATGACTGCTATTCCCTAAGTTCATCCTTAGCTTTGTAATGCTTAAGACTAAAGTATACTCCAAATAAAGTAAAAGAAAAAGGACAAAAGTTAGCATCGATAAATCATAGAATATATATATATATATATATATATATATGGAGTGCAGTTCAAATGTAGTAGGAGAGATAGCCTGAATACCAGTAGAAGTCTAGCTAGGGTAGTTAGAGGATCAATTCTGAGTAATATTGAGGCATAGATGACGTGGTAGGGATAGTGGAAAGGTATAAGTTTCTGACATGACAATCAGGTTCAAAAAAAAAAAAAGATAGAGCTAAAGAATGGAAGAGTGAAAGTTCGGATTTGGGTAAGATAAAAAGAGTTGGCTAAAGAATAAACTAGAAAAACAGATTAGGATAAGATTAGGAAGAATAGAGCCAAGATACCAAGAAGGTGAATGTGCTTCTAAGAAGGGTAAATGAGATGAACAAAAAAGTAAGGATAGAGAGCGTAGAAAAGGATGTCATTAGGAAGGACATTATCAAGTTATGAAACCCATAAGTACAGGACTTAGAGTAGGTCATAATTGATATAGTGTTAGGAGCCTGAACCTAGAGCTTAGAGTTACAGGATCGGGATTAGACCTTATCTGTTTTCTACCCCCAAGGTAAGATAATGGGGCAATGACATAAGAACCCTTTTGGTTGTTCACAGTATGATGGAAATTAGGTGAGGTGTGCGACCAAAGTAGGTAGTAGCTGTTGAGCATGCTGTGGTAACTTGAATTGTATTGTCAGATAAAGAAGCAAGATCAGTAGGAGTAAGTTGGATAAAAGTCAACATAAGGGATTTAAATATGCAAGATGAAGGATAATGTCACAGAGGCTTGATGTTAAAATTTAGAATGGTGAGACCTAGAGTCAAAAATTGGAGTTAAATAGATATTTTCAGTGTGATCGATAGGATAATTATGTAAAAAAAAAAAAAAAGAAAAGGAATAATAATAAATAAATAAATAAATAATAGTATGATAATATGTAGCAGAACGCTAGTAAAGGTTAGAATAGGACAAGATAGGTATAGGTGTAATTATAAGATATTGAGAAGTACATGGATTAGAGGAGTGATTGTTGGTAAGATTGGAGTAGATCTGAAAGAATCTGTGAGTGCTTTTATCTTCTAGAATATAACCAAGTATAAAGAGCATTGGATAAATAATTATAAGCATGGAAGATAAATGGAGAGTAAAAAGGAAAAAGTAAATTCTAAAAGGAAATAGTAAATTTTAAAATAATATGTCAGACAGGACAACAGTATAACAAATGGTAGATACAACTGATATCTTGTAATAAAGCACAATAATTACAAAGAAATAATGAAACTAAAAAGGGAGACTAAGGGGTATGAGCTAAATCTTGTTTATCAAACAATGGTATACCAAAATGGTGGGAGAACATTTCTCATTCTTTCCAAATTAGCTCATGTTTCGATTCTAGGAGATTATGTTAAGAAGAGAGATCATATCAAAGTGACCCAATTAATTGAAAATTTGATGAGCGTTAGCACATATCCAATCTTTTGAGGTGAAAATGACGATAATGGTGTACCTAATATTAAATACGAAAGAATGATCAGAGAGATGACAGGAGTTAAATCGAGCTAGTTACTAGGGCTTACAACCCTTTTGAACTATAAGCTGGAGGAAGTGCTATTTGCTAATGAGTTACAGTGAATGAAATTATTGCTAATAGGAAAAGTTGAGGCTGAAGTTTGGAAAGCTATGGGCAGTATATGTGATTATATTAAGGAGAATGAACACATGAAGTATCTTGTTTAGAATTAAGGCATGGCACATATTTCCCACAGCCGTGTTAGTTCATATAGAACTTATAATTTCTGGGGCTTCTATCCATCCAAGATAAGTAATTTCCTACTAAGGTTGGTAGGGAATGATAATGTTCTGATAGGTAAGTTGGGAAAGGAGATACAAAAAGAATTTTCTATGGTTAATTACAAGTGTTACGTAACGTAAAGAATGTGCTGGTAGGAGTTAATCGTAAAGTTAGAATTCTCGAAGTAGTGGAACTAGTAATCAAGATAATACTAAGGGAAAAAAAAAAGAAAGTTAAAGTTGATGATGGGATAGACATCCTTGAAGGAAAAGGTGTAAGGGTAAGATAAGACTAAGATTAAGGAATAAGTACAGCATATTGAAAAGATATCAACGATAGCAGAAATAGGAAAAGAAAGTGGATAAGATCCAAAGGACAGGAAGAAAGCTCGGTAGAGCTAGTTATAATGATAAAGATAAGAAGGAATAGGTATGCTAGGAACACACTAAGAGATGTTTGAAACAAGTTATTATGAGATGATAGATTAAAGGAGTAGTAGAGCCTCAATCTAAATGCCAATGTGTCAGAAGTAAGCCACATACTAAGAAGCTTTAGGAAGAAGTCTAGATATTTCCTTTCCAGAGAAAGAGTGGGAAATGATAAAGTTGCATTAACTGGGTTGTCAAGGAATACAAATACATTTGTCCTATAAGAGAAGAGACCCAATTCACTATCCAATATTGATAAGTGGTGTAGGGTGTGCTTGACACTTGGATGGAGCTCTACATAACTAGTTACATAAGATGGATAGGAGCTGGTCTAAGGACCTTAGTAATGACACAAAAGAGATTGAAA
Organism: Hevea brasiliensis; assembly: GCF_030052815.1. Classification (NCBI taxonomy): domain Eukaryota; kingdom Viridiplantae; phylum Streptophyta; class Magnoliopsida; order Malpighiales; family Euphorbiaceae; genus Hevea; species Hevea brasiliensis. Next base: position 1,055,943 of record NW_026615250.1, read on the forward strand.
ATTTGAAGTATCATGGAAGTGAGAAGATTTATAGGTATTGACCATTGAGGTCATAGGACAAGTAAAGGTTTCGAACGAGATGTATATGATAGGTGCTACAGGAAAGCATTTCATAGGATACTATAGGGTAAGGAACATAAGTCATATTTTTGGGAAACAGAGATTATTGAAACAATGAAATGAGGACTAAAGTCACCAAGAGATACGTTAAGGCGTAATAAAATTGAGGTAAGGGCCAAAGTTGATTAAAGTTATCAAATATCAAGTCAAGAGTAGTGGAGTTATAATGAGTACTAGAGATGACCAAAAAGAAAAAAAGGGTAAACGAGTAGTCAGATGTGATGGTTTAGACTCAGAAGGAGGATGGTAGTTGGCATACTATGACAGGGGCAGATAGACATAAAAATTTTTAACCATCCATGCAGGTCCAAGGCAGAAAGATGTAAAATTTGCAATGGGTGACCATGTTCTTGAAGGTTTCTCCTATGAAAAGGGTTATGAGATTTGGAAAGAAAAGGCAAATTGGCACTCCATTATATAGGACCTTTTAAGATCATGGACAGAGTGGGAGCAATTGCCTATCAGTTAGAGTTGCCACCAAACCTTTCTCATGTCCACCCAGTATTCCACATTTTCATGCTTAGAAAGTATATTCTCGATCATTCTCATGTGCTGCGATTAGACACAGTGGAGTTAAATAAGAATTTGATCTTTGAGGAGCAACTAGTAGCTATAGTAGACTATCAGATGAGACAACTTTGGTAAAGGAAAATCCCTATGGCTAGTCCTGTGGAGGAGTTAATCTATAGAGGAATGCGCTTGGAAGTTAGAGCGGAATATGTGCAGCAAGTACTCATAAGTTTGATATGCAACTATGTGTCATTATTCTGCCTTGTGTAAAATTCGAGGACGAATTTTCTATAAGGAGAGAAGAATGTAACATCCCTAATTTTCAAATAATTATTATATATATATATATATATATATATATATATATATATATATATATATATATATATTATTCTAACCTTGGTATTGTAGACTTCGCATATGTACTTTTATTTCGTGGAAATTCGATCATCGCCTAGATCTGCAATTTCGGGCCGAGCAGATAAGTTGCTGGAGCCATTTCAGAACCGGGTCAAGATTATAGGCTACCCCACCATTTTCAGACATTCTGGACGCGTTCCAGTTGTCAGATTTGGTATAGGTAAACTCAAACTCTACATTACTCAATTTTTGCCTTGTACTGGGTTAGAATAAAATTTATAAAATATTCGTGGATGATAAGAAAATTACGATTCCTATTGCAATAGCCTTATAATATTGTTAAGGACCGCGGGGCAGGTTTATAGAATTTTTAAAGATAGTTTGGATAGTTTTTGAAAAATATTAGTTTTGAAGTCTTATAATTGAGTTGTCTGATGTTGTGATTATTGCTTGGTTTGGAGGGCCCAGGAGGGGCCATATAATGATAATGAGATATGGGTTGAGTTTATAAGTGTTATTTGAACCATTTTACAGGTTGGGTAGGTTATAGGTATAGGGGAGACTCTGCCAGATTTTCAGCACAACTTATGGTGTCTTTGGTCTTTTCTAAACTTGTGTTGAGTCAAACATATTAAATAATTGCAATGAAATTGTCAGGTGGCCCGGGACAGCCTTCCTCCTCCACCCGACCGCTACAGTGACTTCGGTTAAGTCTGTGAGTAAAATATTAATTTTAATTATAATTTTGATATTATTATATGTTCAAGCATGCCCATGCATCACTTATAAATATGTATCTATGTAGTTAAACTTTAGACACGTTTTATGTTGCATTCACAACTGTTAAAGTGCCATGGATGTTGCTAGTGGTAATTTGGAGCAGTGTGTGTGCGTGGCGTGCGTGTGGTATGGTATTGGATATGGACAGGACGGGTAGACACGGCTTGAGTTCTTCGCTGGGACTCGGTCCTTCGGGGTAGACACGGCTTGAGTTCTTCGCTGGGACCCCGTATTGGTTTATTAAGCAAAAGTCTGGCTTGAGATCTTCGCTGGCAGAGATTGGATTAAGAGGGCTGTATAGGGGATTAGCTCCCATATATGTATTGTTTGACAGTGTTGGGTGTGTGAGTGTAACATCCTCATTTTAGCTAGTCAGCTGATCTCTTGTTCCGGTGACGATGTCGGTCCTGGCAATAGAACGTTCGAAAAAATATTTAAACTAAAGTGAGAAACCAAAAATTAACTCAAATATTAATAAGAAAAAAAAATTTAGGAAAAATTATAAAATAATTCTTGGGACTCCAGAGAAGGGTCATTGAGGTTCTTATGCCATTAGAATGCCAAGAAAATATTTAGAAAAAATTTTCAATCGGTACAGACAATTTTGACCCGTTAAGCCAAACGGAGGGCATTTTGGTCATTTCGTCTTCAGAGATGATTTTTGGGCCAACTTGTCCAGTTAAATAAATAATTTATATAACATAAAATATAAATAAATATTGTCAAAAATTTAATTGCAATTAAATAGACAAGAAATGAAGAGAATAATGATAGAAAATGGATTTATGACATCACCATGATGTCATTTAAAATTCTCCCAACCAACTCAATGTTGACACATGGCATAAACATATATAAAAGAGACTAAATGGGCTAGAAAAGGAAACAAGAATCAGACCTCCTCTCTCTTCTTCTCCTTGACGTAAAACACTCCTACCATGGCCACCATGAACAAGCTTTCAAAGCTTGATTTTCCCCCACTTTTACCCAACTAAACCCTAACCTAGCAACACAAAAACTTGCTCTTACACGTTGGTGATTCTTTTGGGAGCAAAAAGAAAAGGAAAATAAGAGTTTTAGCAAGTGGGAAAATCTCACTCCTTTGAGGTTAGTGACCAATCCTTGCTTTCTTTTTGAAATGCATGCTTAGGGACAAAAATTGAGCTAGAAAATGAGAGAAACTTAAATGAAATTGATAATTATGTAAACCCCCATTTTCAGTAGCTATGTGAAGGGTAGGATTTTGATTGTTTTTCTTGAATAAATTTGGTATTGTGGCTGCCCATAACACTAACCTATTGTTTAGAATGGTGAAAGGTAAGTGAATGCATGAATTGAGATGGAATGGGTTAGGGTTTGGGTATAAAATAGAGACTTTGATCATGTAATGGTTAAAGTGAGTTTTAATGGTCAATTAGTGACCATTTGGATATGTGTAAATAGGAAATGAAGTGGTTTGTGTAGTGGGAATTGAGATTAGTGTGGCTGCCCATGGTGACCTGCAGAATTGGACATGAGTCCAGCAGGTTTGGGCAGCCATAACTTGAATTGTAGAGGTTCAATTGGTGCAAGGCCAATTGGACATGAAACTAGACACATAATGGCACAACTTTGGTGAAGAAACCATGCCCATAAAACCAAACCAAGTGGGCCAAAAACTTGCCTTAATCCGGGTGACCTGCAATCTGTTTCTGCAGAATGACCAAATGAATAGTGATTGCTCATTTGGCTATAACTCAATGTAGAAAGGTCTAATTGACCTGAAATTTTACCAGAAATAAGATGAGATATAGACCAACAACTTTCATGAAGGAACCTAACCCAAATTATAACCAGAACCTATCCAACAAGTGAGTTGCAGTCACTATTCACTGCACTGTAGATATGGTCAGTCCAAAAAAATTTCAATCCGGCCAATTGTGGTTTTTGGATCATAACTTGAGTTACAAAACTCCAAATGGAGTGATTCAAAAAAGGAAATTCAACTAGACAAAATAAGGAACAACTTTCATGTTGATCATTTTGCCAAATTCCATTGCAAAAATGACCAATAGAACAGTAAATATGAATCATGAAAACTAAAAATTTTGCTTAATTAACATTAAACTTAGAAATGGTATTGGCAACCAATACCAACAGATTTTGAATGCAAAATGTGGTATGTTGGGAGTATTAAAACCAATGTACCTATTGTTTATGCAAAATTCAATATTTTGGCTGACTAATGAAGTGAATAGTAACACCAAAACTTGAAATTCAAAAATTGTAAAACTCAAAAGTGTAAAATGCCCTAGTATACCTAACAAGATTGGTTTGGATAGCTTGGCATGCCAATAGGGTTCTGTTAGCAGTACTGCATATGGCTTCATGCCATTCTATGTTTCATGGCTTTCCCATGCCATTCTGTGACATAATAGCCTTTGGCTATGTTATTTGAGTTGATATACTTGGGTTTTAACCCTGATAATTATTACAGCTTATTAGTTGTTCTGTTGCACACTGGGAGACATAGTGTGACTGATGGTGTGATGGTCCGAGGTACTTAGTACTCAGTGCCAGTTTACCCATTTATCCAGTCCAGTCAACTAGTATGGGTTACTCGGGCAATGATAATAAACCTTATCAAATTTTAAGTGAATAATACTACAAATAATATCAAAAATTAAGTCTACCCAAAAATAAAATCATATATTCTGCATAATTATTTTATTCTATTTTATTTTATTTTATATTGTCACTACTAAGCAGAATTGCTTAGCGCGTCGCTTTTGCCACGCGCAGGTACTGGAGACCTAGCTGGGGAGCCCAGCAGATATCAGACGGAGTAAGTCTTCAGAGCTGCATCCGGGGTCCGGAGTCACCTCACATCTGCACTGCATATGGTAGGACATTAGGACTATAGGTGTCCCTTTTGTATTTTGTATTTTGTATTAGTTTGGATTGTAACTCTAAACTCCTGTAATTATGCATTAATGTAAATATATGAAATTTCATATTATTGAGATCTTTTGCATAATGTATGTTGATAAATGAAATGTTTAGAATTAATTGTGAATATGCTTCAAGTGATGAAGTGAACAGAAAAGTTTTAAAAATAGTCTTGTGATTTGAGATTGAGATTTTGAGATTGACTTGAATGTGTATAATGGAGTTTGAATTTGAAAATTATTTTGGAAGTGTTTTTAAACAAGTTCAGAAGAACTGTTTTTCCAATTTACAGCCGGCACTCTGCCGGATTTTCTATAAAATTTGCTGATAAATTCAGATTTATCAAAATTGAAAATAAATGAATTATAAAGGGATAAATTGTAATAGAAACATAAATTGGTGCTCCGGCACACTAAGTGGCATAACTTGCTCGGCTACACTGTAGACGGGTAAGGGGTGTGACAGTGAGTGCTCCAAATTGCCTTTTTGATGTGATTTGTATGAAAATTTATGACGATGTTGCATTTCACTCTACAGGGTACATTTGTTTTAGATAGCTATAGAGATTATAGTTAAAATTGATATTTTACTCTCTGAGTCGAACGCTCACTCCTGTTCATTATTTTTCCAGGCTACAGGAGGATTATTGTTGTGGTTAACCTGCTTTTCTTCTTCGCAGGTCATCTATTCATGTCTGTAATATTTGTATAATTTTGTTAACTCCTAGAATTTCTGCATGTGTTAGAAATATTTATTTGATTTGGGTTTGTAATATAATTTACCATGTTGGACCTGTAAACTTATTATATGCATGTATGTTGGACTGGATGAGGGAGCTGAGCTCCCATTTGACTTTATGTTATTATGAGTATGTGGAGGGTGAGTTGAGCTCCCCAATTAATTATATATTGTGTTTACAGGTCCGGCGAGTCAAAAACTTCTCGTTAAAAGGTCCATTTTATGGTCGGACTCTGTCCAGTTGAATTCTTGAAATTAGACCCAAATGGGCCCTAGAGTTGGGTTGAGGAATAATTAGGCTTATTACGGGCCTCGGGGGCTTTAGGCTGGCCCAGGTCCTAGTGCCGGTCCGACCCATAGGTTGGGTTGTGACACATCTACTCATATTACTCCATTAAAAATTAAATAATTCATGTTATTAAAATTTTTTGGGAACTAATAAATTTTATTTTTTAATATATATTAAATTGGATAAGTTAATAAATAAGTTATTATTTGTAATTTAAAATAAATAAAAAATTAATAAGTCTATTTTTATTTAACAGAGAGAGTAATATAAATATAATTAAAGTAATATGTTTTATTTAATTTTTTAATATACTCTTCCTAGTATATCATCCACTCATATTACCCTATTAAAAACTAAATAATTTATGTTACTAAATTTTCCTTGAAATTAATAGATTTTATTTTTGAAACTAATAAATTTTATTTTTTTTAATATATATCAAATCGGATAAGTTAATAAATAAATTATTACTTATAATTCAAAATAAATAAAAAAAGCCTATTTTTATTTAACGGATGGAGTAATATACTCAACTCAACTAAGCCTTTATCCAAAAAATTTGGGGTCGGCTATATGGATTCGCTTTTTCACTTTGAACGATTTTGGGTTAAATCCTCAGAAATGTGTAATGTTTCTAAGTCATGTTGTACTACTCTCCTCCAAGTCAATTTAGGTCTACCCCTTTTTTTCTTTCTATCCTCTAACCTAATGTACTCTACTTGTCTAACTGGAGCCTCCGTATGTCTACGCTTCACATGACCAAACCACCTCAATCTCCCTTCTCTCAACTTATCTTCAATTAGCGCCACTCCTACTTTAATTGTATTTAATAACGGAGGGAGTAATACAAATACAATTAAAGTAATAAATTTTATTTAATTTTTTAATATACTCGCTATTCATATTAATTTATTAAAAATTAAATAAATTTTATTATTAAATTATTTTTAAAATTGATAAATTTTATTTTTCCATGTAAATTAAATAGTGACATATTAATAAATTAATAAATAAATTACTATTTTAAAATAAAAAGTGACCTATAATTTAAGACAAATGAAAAGGAAAAGTAAATTTATACTATATTTGTAATGAATTAATATATAAATTACTATTTTTAGTAATATTACAATCGTCTTTAATATATGAAGTCTCGAATTTAAATTTTAATTATAAAAATAAAATAAAAATAATAAAATAACTATCTTCCCCCTTTTTCTCAGGGTAGGAATGGAATTGTCATTTCTATTTAGCGGTTCCATAATTTTCTCTAAAATTAAATTGTGAAATTATAAAATTTAAGTTTCAATCAAAACTGAATTAAATTTCAATCATTCAATTTAATGATGGGCCAAAAGAAAAATTAAGGAATAACAAATTGCATCAACTTAGATTAACCAAAGACTTACATTTCTATATAATGATTCATACTGATGAAAACAAAGAATAGATTTAAGAGAGAGAGAGAAATAATAATTATTTAGGAAATTGGAATCAAATATATTATCTAAGAGCATGAGTAATATTCATTCCAATATTCTATATGCCATTTCTGGAAATCAAAAACTTGTGTCAAACTATGGGCTATAATTAATTTGAAGAACTAGGAACTACCACCTCCAACTAAGTTGATGATTTTAAGTTGCCTGCTAAATTTCAGGTCACTAAGCGCTTATTTGGTTGGTTTTTATAATCTAATCTTGATCACATTTAAGGTAACTTGAGGCGTAAAAACATATCATTTTCCTGTGAATCATAAAATGAAAAGTGGCATATCTTATTCGACAATCAACAACAATCTTCAAGTATTGTTATGGATTTTCAAATAAATCAATATAAAAGATTCTATTATACATTGCTTTCCCAGAACCCAAATCCCTCTTCTAAGTAGTGCATCCCATCACTTGTTTCTAAAGCTGCATTTTAAACTTTTGCAATGCTATAGACTAGGCTCCTTTTAGCTTAAAGCTATATAACCCTTTTATGTTAATGAAATATTTATCTATTAATAAAAAAAGAAGGATAATTAGCATTGATATCTACAAGGGTAATCTTTCATTCTTCATCACATGTTGGCGAGCTTCTTGTGATAGTTTATGATAATCAATGGCTTTGCATATGCTTAGAGGTGAGCATTATTTGATTCAAACCAAATCAACCGAACTGAACCGTCTTAATTCGTTAATTCGGTTTGATTTTTAAGATAATTCGATTCAGTTCGGTTTTATATTATAAAAATTTTGGTTATTTTGATTCGGTTCGGTTTTAAGAGAAAAAAATCGATTAAACTGAATCAAATCAAATAGTTTTATTGATTTTTTAATTTATTTATTTTTATAGGAAATTTATGAATTATATGTGATTATGTATATATAAATTGTTTAATTTCATTAATTAATGGTTATTAGGTTCAAATCAAGGTTAAAATCAGACCAAATAACTTGAAAATCAAGTCTAAATTAAAAAATAATCAAAAATCAAAACCGATCGGTTTGAACAGAACCGAACTGAAATACGCAGATTCAGTTCGATTTAGTTTCTAAAATATGTAATTCAATTTTCATTATTTGATTCGATTTGGTTTGAACCAAATGCTCATCCCTACATACGCTTGTTCTTTCTTCTTCTGTTAGATTAGGATGTGCCTGGATAGCTCTCTAGTTAGTGGCATGCAATAGGAAAGTTGACATTTAGTGAGAGGATACCTTGAGATACATGTCTATGGGTCTATAGAGATTGTCATCACAATATCGAGCGTCCTTTGGTAATGCTTCCATAAGCAATTAGAACTGTTTAATCAAAAGCTTCTCATCCTTAAAGATCATTATAACATACTTATCCACCAACCTTCCCACAATGTATATTCTTGATGCTGGATATTTTAGCATAGAAAAAACATGTGATTCGACCAATCTTATAGTGATTCTCACATCATAAACAGTATCAGTATTGTTGTAATTTGTTACACTCATTTCATATAGGCATTTTAGGGTAGTTTTGCATCCATTTTGCTCTAATATTTTAGTATATTTTATGTTTTTAGCTTTATTTTAGCTTATTTATCAAATTTAGATACTTTATATTTGATTTTTGTAATTTTGTTGTTTTTAATAGGATTTTATGTCAAATCGAAGATCAATGAGTGCATTAGGAAGTGATTTGAAGAAATTTGGAATTCTTTAAGCATGGAGGAAAGTTGAAGAAATCAAGCTTTGAAAGAGCAAGTTAGCTGTAATTTGCTTAAGACTTTGCTTATGATGTTGCTTAGGGTATGTCATACAAGTTTAACCTTAAGCCTGTTCAAGCTGAAAGTCAAGCACGACTTAAATCCTACATATTCAAGCTTTTACTCCACAACCTGCTGAGAATTGCTTAAGATCCTGCTTAGGGTAAAGCGGCAGTGCTTAAGGTGTAGCACAAGTCAAGCTGGAAGTCAAGCATGAGCAAAAAAGTCCATTTTACTCCAAGTCTGTCGAAATTTGCTGAGGGTCTGCTTAACCTTAAGCAGACAGTGCAACCAGAGGCTGAAATTTGCTAAGAAGCTGCTTAGGATTAAGCAGTACCCTAAGCAGACTGCCAGAACGTGAATAATGCTGTTGACTTGGATAATTTTATACCTCATTTTCTATCCACTCCTTGGCTCTTATTTACTTTTAGGGCAACTTTTTGGGACCATATAAATTCATCATTTCCTAGTTTTTGCCACAAGAGGAAAGGAGAGAAAACAAAAAAAAGGAAAGAAAATATAAATAGAGAGAGGAGGAGACGCCATTTTCTGTGGAGGAGCTGCTGCAACCATCTTTTGGAGCTCCAGAAACCAGAGTTTTGGGTTCTTCTACCTGGGTTTTTCTATTTTAGTCCTCTTATCATGTTTTTCTTTACTTTTCCAACAATCTTTCTTGTAAATACCATTATGAGTGAGTAAACTCTTTAGATTTCAGAGTTGGGAAATATGTTTTAGATTAATTTGTGGATTTGGACTATGTATTTCCTTATTTTACATAAATACGAGTTTTGATTCCTTTCTTGTGTGCTTGATTTACTTACCTAATGTTGGTACCCATTGGGTATTGTGTTAATCTTTGATTGAAGGACCGAAAGGTGAAAGTTATTGATAGATAATCAAGGATTAGAATTTAAAATCACCTAGATTTAGAAATAAACTAGGATTTTAAGAGGAATTAATTATTGGTTACAAAACTTAATGGGTTTTAAAGTAATCAAATAACATACGAAAGTAGGTTTGGTTATTTTAGAACACACTTTGGTTTGCTTGAAAAAGATATCAAAGGAATTTAGAATCAATTTCCTTCAAACTCTATTTTTTCCCTTAACATTGAAATGCCCAAGACAAATCCCAATTAATTTATGCACAAACCCCCAACTCTGGAATCACTTTTAACATAATTAGACTTTGATTTGAATTACCCATTATTAATTTAGTTTAATTGCAAACTAGATTTAGAATTTATTTGTTTGCTCTTTACCCATTCCAATTAGATTAATCAATTTACCTTGCTTATTTATATTTACCATTTATTCATCAATCATTAGCCCAAATAATCCTTCATTCATAGTTTGGTACTCAAACGGCAAATCCTCGTGAGAACAATACTTGATTCATCACTTTATTATTTGAGACGACCCGTATACTTGCGGATTCTCACATCAAGTTTTTGGCGCCGTTGCCGGGGATTTGATTTTTGTTTGATATTGAACGATTGTTTGTTTGGTTAATTTGGGCATTTTATTTTATTTTCTTTTTACCATTTTACTTTGAGAATTTGTTTATTTTGTTTTTCAGGTACTTTATTTTATGAGAAGGACAAAAAGTGAAGAAATCAATTTATTCTTTGATCCAGAAATAGAAAAGACAGCAAAAGCTTTAAGAGCAGAATCTAAAAGGAGAAAAGCTGAATTTAAAGCTCAACAACAATAAGAAAGAGCACGAGAGCAAGAGCAATTACAAAAAGAAATGGCCAACAACAATAACAACCACTATGTGAAGGATCATGCCTATCCTAACATTGGGGATTTCATGCCAAGTATCACAAGACCAAGAGTAGAAGCTAATAATTTTGAACTGAAACCTGCACTTTATCAGATGGTACAACAATCACAATTTGGGGGAAGCCCAAGTGAAAGTCCACATGTGCATCTAGCACACTTTCTTGAGATCAGTGATATATTGAAGATAAATGGAGTTTCTGATGATACAATTCGACTCAGATTATTTCCTTTTTCTTTGAAGGACCGAGCTAGAGAGTGGTTACATTCTTTGCCACCGGGTTCTATCACAACATGGGATGAACTTTCTCAAGCATTTTTAGCTCAATATTTTCCACCAAGCAAGACAGCTAAGCTAAGAAATGAGCTGACTTCTTTCAAACTTAGAGATGATGAGAGCTTGTATGAAGCATGGGAGAGGTACAAGGATTTGCAAAGGAGGTGTCCACATCATGGGATTCCTAAGTGGATGCTTGTTCAACACTTTTACAATGGAGTTTCACTAGCTATTAGAAGTACAATTGATGCATCTTCTGGAGGTGATCTTATGGAAAAATCTAAAGATGAAGCTTTTTCTGCTCTGGATAAAATTGCTTATAACAACTACCAATGGAGTTGTGAGAGGAATGAGATCAAGAAACCAGTTGGTATGTTTGAGCTTGATGCCATGAATATGATTAATGCTAAGTTTGATGCTTTGACAAGGAAAATGGACAAGCTAAGCATGAAAGTAGATTCTTCAGCTGGAGGTTCTAATAATTCAGTAGAAGTTGGAGCTGCAAATGTTAATTATGCAGCTGATTTTTCTGCACTTAGTCAAGATTTTTCAAGTGAGCAAGTGGATTATGTGGGGAACTACAATCAAAGACCAGGTGGTAACCCATTTTCTATAACTTATGATCCAACATGGAGAAACCACCCAAATTTCTCTTGGGGAGGTAGACAAGGACAACACCAGAATTTTTAGCAACCTTTTGGGTATCAACAACATCAGAATTTTTAGCAGAATAGAGGTCCTCCTGGAATTCCTAAACCTCAAAATGCACCTGCTCCATCTCTACCACAACAAGCACAACCAAACAAGACAGCTAGATTAGAAGCTATGATAGAGACTGTACTTGTGAGCCATCAAAGTCAACAAGATATGATTTCTCAATTAGCATCTAAAGTAGATCAAATGGCAACACACAACAAGATGTTAGAAAATCAAATAGCTCAACAAGCTAGCTCTTCAAATAACAAAGCATTTAGGAAGCTTCCTAGCCAACCAGAAAATTCAAGGGAGCATTGCAAGGCTATTACATTGAGAAGTGAAAAAATATTGGAGAGTGGAGATAAAAAGATTGAAAAGAAAATTGTAGAAGAGAAAAACAGAGAAGGAGATGAACAAACTGAAGTTGAAGTTAAAATTGAAGCTGAGAAAGAGAGTTCAGTGGAAGAAAAAGGAAGTAAGGAGGGAGCAAGCAAAGAGGAAGAACCTAAATATGTAGCACCTAAAGCCTACATGCCACCTTTACCATTCCCACAAAGGTTCCAGAAAGTGAAGTTGGATAAACAATTTGGGAAGTTTTTGGAGGTATTGAAGTCTTTGCATGTGACTATTCCTTTCACTAATGCCTTAGCACAAATGCCTTCATATGCTAAATTTTTGAAGGAGATTTTGTCTAACAAGAAGAAATTGGAGGAATTTGAGACCGTAGCTCTCACAGAAGAAAGTAGTGCTATTTTGCAAAATAAGCTCCCACCCAAACTGAAAGATCCTGGTAGTTTTCCATACCATGTCACATTAGGGACATCAGTATAGATAAGGCTTTATGTGATCTTGGAGCCAGTGTTAGTCTAATGCCATTGTCTATCTATGAGAAAATGAAGATTGGAGAAATGAAGCCTATTACCATTTCACTATAGTTAGCAGATAGGTCTATTAAATTTCCAATTAGGGTGATTGAGAATGTTCCTCTGAAAGTTGGAAAATTTTTCATACCAGTAGATTTTGTGGTATTGGAGATGGAGGAGGATGTACACATTCCTATTATTCTTGGTAGACCTTTCCTTGCTACTGCTGGAGCTGTGATTGATGTAAAAAATGGAAGGCTTACATTAGAAGTTGGGGAAGAAAAAGTTGAATTTAATTTGTTTCAAGCAATGAAAAAGAAAGATGATTCAAATTCATGCTTGAGAATTGATGTGATAGATGAAGAGGTCAGAGAAGTGCTCAAAAAGCAACATTCTGAAGATCCCTTAGAAGCTTGTTTGGTTTATAACATCAAAAAAGGGGATGAGATTGAAGAAGCTGTAGAATATGCTACAATCTTGGAAGGAAATCCACCTTTGCCTATGGCTAATACTGAGAAGATTGGGGATTTAAAGCAAGATACAACTTCATCATCAAAGCTTGAAAAAAGTGAAGCACCGAAGGTAGAGTTGAAAACTCTTCCAACAAATCTCAGGTATGCTTTTCTTGGTCAAAATTCTACATATCCTGTGATTGTTAGTGCTAAACTGAATGATTGTGAAGTTGAAAAATTATTAAGAGTTCTTAGAAAGCATAGAAGGATAATTGGTTATACCATTAATGATATTAAAGGAATACATCCTTTTGTGTGCATGCATAGAATTTTGTTGGAAAATAATCATAAAGCCTCTAGAGAGTCACAGAGGAGATTGAATCCAAATATGAAAGAGGTTGTGAAAAAGGAAATCTTGAAATTGCTTGATGCAGGTATCATTTACCCTGTTTCTGACAGAAATTGGGTAAGTCCAGTTCATGTTGTACCCAAAAAGGGGGGCATCACAATAGTGAAAAATGAAAATGATGAACTAATACCTACAAGGACTGTAACTGGATGGAGAATGTGTATAGACTATAGGAAGTTGAATAATACAACTAGAAATGACCATTTTCCATTGCCATTTATAGATCAGATGCTTGAGAGATTAGCTCATCATTCTTATTTCTGCTATTTGGATGGCTATTCAGGGTTCTTTTAGATCCCTATTCACCCGAATGATCAGGATAAAACTACCTTCACATGTCCTTATGGTACCTTTGCATATCGAAAGATGCCATTTGGACTATGTAATGCCCCAGCTACATTTCAAAGATGTATGATGTCCATATTTTTTGACATGATTGAGGATATTATGGAAGTGTTCATGGATGATTTTTCTGTGTATGGTAAATCTTTCGATGAATGCTTATCTAACTTGTCTAAAGTTTTGCAGAGATGTGAAGAGTTTAATTTAGTTTTGAATTGGGAAAAGTGCCATTTTATGGTAGAAGAAGGAATTGTTTTAGAAGAAGGAATTGTTTTGGGACATCTTGTGTCAAACAGGGGTGTTGAGGTGGATAAAGCAAAGGTGGAAATTATTGAGAAAATGCCACCCCCGACATCCGTGAAGGGAGTGAGGAGTTTCTTGGGGCATGCTGGATTTTACAGGAGATTCATTCAGGATTTCTCTAAGATTTCTAAACCTCTTACCAATTTATTGAGTAAAGATGTGGAATTTCATTTTGATACTGATTGTATGAATGCTTTTTGCAGGATAAAGGAAGCTTTGATATCTGCTCCTATTATGCAGCCACCCGATTGGTCATTACCTTTTGAGTTAATGTGCGATGCTAGCGATTATGCCATTAGGGCTGTTTTGGGACAAAGGAGAGATAAGAAGGTGTATGCAATATACTATGCAAGTAAAACCTTAGATGATGCTCAAATAAATTACTCTACTATAGAGAAAGAGTTTTTGGCAGTGGTATTCGCAGTAGATAAATTCAGGTCCTATCTTATGGGGTCTAAGGTAATAGTGTACACAGATCATGTAGCTATCAAATATCTCCTTCAAAAAAAAAAAGGCCAAACCTAGGTTGATAAGGTGGGTGTTCCTTCAAGAGTTTGACTTGGAAATTAAAGACAAGAAAGGAGTAGAAAATGTAGTAGCAGATCATCTGTCTAGATTGAGGCAAGAACAAGGAGATAATTTGGGAAAAGAGCTTCCAATAGATAATTATTTTCCTGATGAGCAGCTGTGGGTAATCATGAGTGCAAAAACCCCTTAGTATGCAGATTTCGTAAACTATTTGGTGTGTGGAATCCTTCCACCTGATCTAACATGGCAGCAAAAGAAGAAATTTCTTTTTGATGTGAAGGATTACGATTGGGAAGAGCCATTTTTATTTAAGAGATGTGGAGATGGTTTGATTAGAAGATGTTTAGCTGATGAGGAGATAGGGAATGTTATTAAAGATTGCCATTCTTCGCTTTATGGGGGTCATATGAGTGTGACGAAGACTGTAGAAAAAGTTCTTCAAGCAGGGTTCTTTTGGCCACATATGTTTAAAGATGTGAGAAAGTTTGTAAATGCATGTGATAGGTGTCAAAGGATGGGTAGTATCTCAAAAAGAGATGAAATGCCCCTCCAAAATATATTGGAAGTGGAACCATTTGATGTGTGGGGCATTGATTTCATGGGACCTTTTCCATCATCCTTTGGACACAAGTACATTTTAGTTGGGGTAGATTATGTGAGCAAATGGGTTGAAGCTATACCATCTCCAACTAATGATGTTAGAGTTGTGATTAAATTCCTTAAGAAGTTCATTTTTACAAGATTTGGAACTCCACGTGCCATTATACGTGATGGAGGTTCTCATTTTTGCAACCATCAATTTGAGAGATTATTACAAAAATATGGAGTAAAGCACAAGGTTGCAACACCCTACCATCCACAAACTAGTGGTCAAGTGGAGATCTCAAATAGAGAGTCGAAAAGAATTCTTGAAAAAACAGTGAATAGTTCAAGGAAAGATTGGTCAATAAAGTTAGATGATGCTCTTTGGGCCTATAGAACAGCTTTTAAAACTCCTATTGGCACCACCCCATTTAGATTGGTTTATGGGAAAGCTTGTCATTTACCTTTGGAGTTGGAGCATAGAGCATTTTGGGCCATAACAACACTGAATTTTGACTTAAAAACTGCAGGAGAAAAAAAAAATGCTGCAACTAAATGAACTTGAGGAACTTAGATTGGATGCTTATGAAAATGCCAAGCTTTACAAGGAAAGAACTAAGAGATGGCATGATAAGCATATTAGGAGGAAAGAATTTCAGGAAGGGGATGTTGTTCTCTTATATAATTCTAGGTTAAGGTTATTTCCCGAAAAATTAAAGTCAAGATGGTTAGGGCCTTACATTGTTATAATGGTATATCCCTATGGAGCTGTTGAGATAGGGAATGAAACCTCAGGTACTTTCAAAGTTAATGGGCAGAGATTAAAGCATTATATTGTTGGAGAACCCACACAAAAGGTTGTAGAGGTTTCATGGCTTAGTTCCCCAACTGGGGATATTTAGGTGATTTGGAGTGGAAGGTCAAGCTTAAGACCTTAAACAAGCGCTTCTTGGGAGGCAACCCAAGCGTATCCTTTTATAGTTTATTAATTTTCTATTTCATTTCATTTTCAATTTTTTCCCTCATTAAACTCAAAAGTGACATTTGTTTATCTTTTGTGGGTCATTCATGAAGATTGAGCAAATTGACACTTGTAGCAAAAACAAAGAATTGAAAGGGAGCAAGTATAAAGCAAAATTCTGCACTTTATCCAGTACCTGTGAACAGTAACACTTTTAAACTCGTGCTAAATTACTGATATTGCAATCTACTTGATAGCACATGTTTAATTTTTTGTCTTGTGTAAATTCTGTGAAATACAACTTGAATGAGGATCAATTTTGATATTTAGGACTGATGTGAGCTTTATTAAAGTGCAAAAATAGTGTTTGTTAAGTTTTACCTTTTAGTGTATATATAGTTTTGTAGTCTGTTAGAATTTGCATATACTGCTAGTTTTTATAGTCTGTTAGTTTTGTTCTTTATTCACGCTCTTTGTTCATCTTTGCTAAGAAGTTAATTTCTATGTCTTTTCTGCAATTTTTGAATGTTTGGAACTTGTCTCAAATGCTGCTGAAAATGTACTTTTGGTATAAGTTAAGGAATAAGACCATTTCATTAAGTTTGCAAAAAGGTAATCACAATTGGTGCCTAATTTGAACCATGCTTGCAAAAAGCTAAATGAACTTGTATCATGCTTGCTAAGTTTATGAGAGATGATGAGCTTAAATTTTTTAATTTTGTGGTATTAATGTGTATTTGGTAATTGTTGAGGATCATGATAGCATTCCATAGCATTTGGACTATTTTTGGTAAGTAAAATCACAATTTTTTCCAAAACCTGCCAAAATTTGCTGATGATGTTGCTTACCCTAAGCTGTACCCTATGCAAATTCTGCTGAACCCTAAGCAAATTTCTGCTTAACCACAAGCATAACCCCAAGTTACCAAGTGTCTGCCCTACATTTTAAAAAGCCCCAAAATTTTCGCCATTTTTATGAAACCCTCACCCTCACTCCCAATAAACCAAAGCGCTATTCCACTCCCTCCACCATTTTTTTCAGCCATTCTTGGGAAGCTAAAGAGATTATTTCTCTTCATTAAATGGTGAGAACCAAGATGTGTTCCACCCACAAACCCAGAAAATCCAAACGCTCTGTTAAATCGAAAATGGTTACTCCATCTTCACTTTCTGCGAACCTTAACCCCAGTCCCAGTCCGCCGCTGCCATCCTAGTCACCACCGCAAACACCACTACTACCTCAATCACCACCACCGCAAACACCACCACTACCCCAAAACCAAACACCGATCCTCATTCCGCCGACCCCCTTCTCGCCACAAAATGAAGCATAAAATGAAACAACCATTTTCGAAACTCAGATTCAAGAACCAATGTCTGAACCCGCGCCAACTCAAACCAAATCTAAAGGTAAAACCAAAATGGCTGCGGGTAGACCCAAGAAAGCCACTGTCAGAAAAAGAAAAGGAAACCCCTCTATTGCTTTGGACTTTAACTCTTCACCTCAGGTTTCCTCTGAACCAGTCAGTAAAAGAACTAGGTCTTCATCTCAAGTTTCATCACCAATGGCTCAAATCCCTGTATCTCAGTCACCCTTAGACTCTCCCCAGCCTGCCACTGCTCTAGCAGCACCTGCGACATCTGCCAATGATATAGAGGAGGTACTTTCTCCATTACCTTGGGCTTTTAAAGACATGGATATAAAAAATGCTTATGAGAGTTTAGCTTCTAAGCCTATTTCGGCAAACAAATATATGGATGAGCAGATTTTAAAAGAGTTAGGAATTTATGACTCTGTATTTGCTTATTTAGATGCTGTCAACTGGACTAAGTTTGCTAGGATTAGGGAACCAGTGTACAAAGATTTGACCTTGGAGTTTTTGAGTTCCTTAAGGTTGAATTTCAAACCAACTGTTCCTGAGCATAAGGATGTGATCTGTTTTCGATGTGCTGGCATTGATAGGGAGTTAGACATGGGTTCTATGAGTGAAATTTTTGGTTTTCAGGGTTCGGGCTATAAGAGTATTGAGTGGCAACAAACCATTTATGATCCTGTTAAGTTCTGGAAAGAAATTGCACCTTATGGGGGTTATTACAGGCAGAGGACAGCAAAAGCCTCTAGGATAGTAGATCCTGTGTTGAAATACCTCCATAGATTTATCTCTTACACTGTTTTAGGAAGGGGACACAGTAACAGCATTGTGGGTGCTGGAGACTTATTTTTCTTGTGGTGCATCAAGGAGAGAAAACAAGTTAGCACAGCCCATTTCCTAGCTACTCATTGGCACCAAACTGTCACAAGGCATACCACAGGTAGCATAGTTTTTGGAGGCTATATATAACTGCCATAGCCAATTCATTTAGCTTTGATGCTAGTCTACATAAGCTGCTGCCAGTGTCTGGTGAGTCCTTTATAGATAGCACAATGTTGCTACACATGGATCTTTGTGAGAAAGTAGGACATGCATATGTCTTGTTACAGCAGCATGCTGATGCTAGTGGTGCTACAGAACCAAGTGCCTTTGCACCAGCAGAACCTCAAACAGCCACTTCCCAGTAGTTTTCAGCAGATATTTTATCCCTCCTAAATCTAAAGTAGCTAGCTTCACTACCCAACTATCTGTTCCCTCACCTGACACCATAGATATCCTTGCAACCTTGAAGAGCTTAGAAGTTAAAATTGATACCATGGGTCAGTAGCAGGTCAACTAAAAGAAGAAGCTAGAAAAGAAACTTAAAAAGAGATTTTCATCTCTTAAAAAGAAGCAGCAGCAACAGCAATTTCAAATGTTGGAGCTCTACAACAAATTGGCTCAATCTTATAACAATTTATATCATTGGGGCCAAGACATGCTCCAGCAAATAAAAGAACTCACAAAAAATTTAGAGACTGCTTCTGAAGCTTCAGATTACAATGAGACTAATGCAGAACCTGAAGCAGCAACAAAGCCTTGACAGCAATAGCAGTAGCAGTAGTTTATTTAGTTTAACAAGTTTCTATTTCTGTATTTGTTCTTGTGTTTGTTCTAGTCTTTAATTTCATTTTATCTTTTATTTGTTAATCTTTAAACTTTGGTAACATATGTGATTATTCTTATTTTATGGTTGTGCTCACACTTACATATTTTCTTTAGCTTATTCTCTCCTGCTTTATTTTCCTATATGATTTTGCAGTAGTAAATCTAGTTCTTTTCTGAATACTCCTATTTTCCACCTTAGTACACATTATCTTTCCATTTTTGCCTTTATTCAGTTCTAATTTTGTGGATATTAATGACTGGCACAGTTTACCTTCAGCCAAATCTGTTTCATTTTATCATGAGGTACTGAATCACTTTTAGTTCTTTCGATATTTTTTTTAGCATGTTCCCAGAGCTTAAGATCTTGCCTAACCTTATGCAGATCTCGCTTAACCTTAAGCTTAATCTTAAGCAATTTCTTAAGCAGTGGAAATTCATACATTTGGGATACTTTTTCATATTTTTCTCTCTAAAGCTTCATTGTTAATATCATTTGAACTAATTTTGGAATTCTTGAGCTTATATTGATTTAATACCCAATTGTCTATATTTCATTAATTGATTAGTTCACACAATTTTGCCCATCTTTGCATTCATTTTAGACATTAAGGACAATGTTTCATTTGAGTTTGGGGGTGAGGGCAAAATTTTTGCAAAATTTTTAAAATTTTCTTTAAAATTTTCATTCATTCATTTATTGCATTTCATTCATTCATATATAGATAATCCATACACTTTTACATATACCACACACGTCTATACTCATACACATACATTTGCATATAGTTTTCATATAGATTACACTTAATTTTAATTTGATTTATGCATTCATTTTAGGATCATGCATATCATAAAAATAATTTTTTACCTTATCCTTAGAGGATTGAGAATTACTTTGAAGAGCAATTAAACTTACTTTTAGAAGGGTTTGATGGATTGAAAGTTCTAGATATATGTAAAGTTATTAGATTCTTGCTTTAGTTTATATCTTCTTAGCCAAGGGCCACCCAATCAATTGCGTTGACTTTGAGTGCCTAGAGAAAACTCTAAGGTGAGAAGTAGCTAATTGATGTCTCACCAATCCTAGAACAATCTTTCTAAACCTTTCAAGGCGAAATCATAACATGCACTTGAAAAAGAAATGATCTAGACATTCTTTGAATTTTAAACCCATATTTTAGCCTTAGCCAACCTCACTTCAAAATTTCCCTTTGAAACCAATTTGAGCCTATATTTATCCTTCTTATTTCTTTGGAACCCACATTAATGCCTAGCCATAAACCCAAACACTTACCTACCCTCCATGAGAATAATTCTTTGAGTGATAGATACACTTAAAAAAAAATAATAATAATAATTAGTTGGGAGAAGTGACTAAAATAAAAAGCTAGCAAATTCAATTATGATATGTAAAGTAATTCACCACCCAAATACACAAAGAAATGAGTTTGGGGGGGAATTGAAAGGGACAATTATAATTCAAAGTCAATGTTATTTATGTAGTTCCTCTAAAAGCTTTAAAATTATATGCTAGCAATCGTGAATAGTTGTAAAGTTTCTTCTCCCATTTGATTTTTAAAAAAAAAATTGCGTGTCTTGATCTTTTAATAATTTAATTATTCTCATATTTTGTTACCTTTATCCTTTCCTTGTTAGCTACATTATCAACCCCCTTAGCCTTATTACAACCCTTGAAAGTCTTTTTGATCTTTTGATGGTGTTTTGCTACATTAGTGGATATTGGAATAGGAGAATTGCCTATGGGATTGGGATATCATTAATCCATTCATTTACTTCCATCATTATTTGAGACACTTTAGTTTATGGATTACCCTATAGTCTATTTAGGCATGATTATTCTTTGTGATTGATTGGTTTGGGCTTGATGATATGGATAATTGACCCAAGGCTAAGCGGTAATAACTTTGATAAAGATTAAACTCTTTGTATCTTGAAAGTGGGTATATGGTTTGTTGGTGGCTAAATGTAAGCTTGAGAGTTTGGATAAGTAATTTTCATAAATTTAAGGTAAGATACCCAAATTGCATTAATTGTTTTTAATTTGCTTGAGGACAAGCAAAGGTTTGAGTTTGGGGGAATTTATTACACTCATTTCATATAGACATTTTAGGGTAGTTTTGCATCCATTTTGCCCTTATATTTTAGTATATTTTATGTTTTTAGCTTTATTTTAGCTTATTTATTAAATTTAGATACTTTATATTTGATTTTTATAATTTTATTGTTTTTGATAGGATTTTGTGTCAAATCGAAGATCAATGAGTGCATTAGGAAGTGATTTGAAGAAATTTAGAATTCTTTAAGCATGGAGGAAAGTTGAAGAAATCAAGCTTTGAAAGTGCAAGTTAGCGGAAATTTGCTTAAGATTTTGCTTATAATGTTCCTTAGGGTATGTCATATAAGCTTAACCTTAAGCCTGTTCAAGCTGAAAGTCAAGCACGGCTTAAATCCTACATATTCAAGCTTTTACTCCACAACCTGCCGAGAATTGCTTAAGATCCTACTTAGGGTAAAGCGGCAGTGCTTAAGGTGCAGCACAAGTCAAGCTGGAAGTCAAGCATGAGCAGAAAAGTCCATTTTACTCCAAGTCTGCCGAGATTTGCTGAGGGTCTGCTTAACCTTAAGCAGACAGTGCAACCAGAGGCTGAAATTTACTAAGAAGCTGATTAGGGTTAAGCCGTACCCTAAGCAGACTGCTAGAACGTGAATAATGCTGCTGATTTATATAATTTAATACCTCATTTTCTATCCACTCCTTGGCTCTTATTTACTTTTAGGGAAACTTTTTGGGACCATATAAATTCATAATTTCCTAGTTTTTGCCATAAGAGGAAAGGAGAGAAAACAAAAAAAAGGAAAGAAAATATAAATAGAGAGAGGAGGAGACGCCATTTTCTGTGGAGGAGCTGCTGCAACCATCTTTTGGAGCTTCAGAAACCAGAGTTTTTGGTTCTTCTACCTGGGTTTTTCTATTTTAGTCCTCTTATGATGTTTTTCTTTACTTTTCCAATAATATTTCTTGTAAATACCATTATGAGTGAGTAAACTCTTTAGATTTCGGAGTTGGGAAATATGTTTTAGATTAATTTGTGGATTTGGACTGGGTATTTCCTTATTTTACATAAATACGAGTTTTGATTCCTTCCTTGTGTGCTTGATTTACTTACCTAATATTGGTACCCATTGGGTATTGTGTTAATCTTTGATTGAAGGACCGAAAGGTGAAAGTCATTGATAGATAATCAAGGATTGGAACTTAAAATCACTTAGATTTAGAAATAAACTAAGATTTTAAGAGGAATTAATTATTGGTTACAAAACTTAATAGGTTTTAAAGTAATCAAATAACATACGAAAGTAGGATTGATTATTTTAGAACACACTTTGGTTTGCTTGAAAAAGATATCAAAGGAATTTAGAATCAATTTCCTTCAAACTCTATTTTTTCCCTTAAAATTGAAATGCCCAAGACAAATCCCAATTAATTTATGCATAAACCCTAACTCTGGAATCACTTTTAACATAATTAGACTTTGATTTAAATTACTCATTGTTAATTTAGTTTAATTGCAAAATAGATTTAGAATTTATTTGTTTGCTCTTTACCCATTCCAATTAGATTAATCAATTTACCTTGCTTATTTACATTTACCATTTATTCATCAATCATTAGCCCAAACAATTGCTTCATTCATAGTTTGGTACTCAAAAACGGCAAATCCTCGTGGGAACGATACTTGATTCATCACTTTATTACTTGAGACAATCCGTATACGTGCGGATTCGCACATCATAATTCCTGACTAAGAGATCCGAAGCAGAACATTAGTGCTATTCTTTGTTCCAGCTTAGTTAACAGTTTAAACTTAATTCTCATCATCATTCCCAACTTGAGAAAGTGAAGTAAAAAATTACATTTCTCCTTAGGAAGTACCTTAATCAAACTTTCTGTAGTAACTCTCAGTAAGTAACTAGTGTGTAGGATGTTTTAGCAAATTGTGCTGTCCCAAAGGAATTTGAGAAAGCCATTTTGCTGTCCAATCAGCCATGCATGATCCAACAAGTTGTGATCTTATCATTCCTTTTCTTTTAGTTGATTCAATGACTTCAAGAAAATGATTTATTCGAAGAACAGAAATATCTTCAAACCACCATTTCTCAGCTACAAATCTATGTTGTGAGTTTTCTGCGTTATTTGCTCAAGCATTAGAGCACAATGAATCATCATCACCAGCAGCAGATGTTTTTGGGTCCATTGAAGCTTTCCAAGCAATAGCTTCAGAGCATAATTTCAAGAGTTGTAATCCCTTAGTGCCTGAAGAAATTATCTCGCAGCTTTTGAAAATCTGAAATATATCTTTCCATGATGCGTAAAGTATAAAACTTAGAAAAGTCTCAGCCTTAGAAATAAGATTTCCTTGTTCAAGATCATCACTCATTTCCAAGAAATATGCCGCACAGTATACTGGAGCAATGTTGGCTGCTGTCAAATCAACTTTCCATCTGTAGTAGAATTTCACAACTAACTCAAAGATTTCAGCTCCACCTATAAGATTGTCTACTCGGATCTTAGAGATACTATTTTTATCTCCCATGCTTATTCTTTGGAATACTAATCTATTCAAATATCCACTTTTTGATACCATGGGAAGCTGACTACCCAAAAATAATATGAAGTTAGAATATGATTATGGATATTTATACTCAGAAGATAATCAAAAAGGGAAAAAAAAAAGAAAGATATTTCAACTTCTTTTTAAATGAAAATATAGCTCAGGAAAGACCCAATATAACTCCATGCATATTTTCAATTCTCAAAAGAAAGAAGTGGGCAAAATGCGTGAATTATTTTCTGATTCCAAGTTGTTTTGTTCTTTGCTCAATCTCTATTATAGTTCTATAAATGCTAAAACCTACAGAATTCTCTGCAATCTCCATTAGTCATAAACTCTTAACCGTAAGCTTGTTGCCTATTAGTGTCATATGGTGTAATCTCAACACAAAACTTCTAGCAACTCAAGAAAAGACTGCAACATTAATGCAGCAATAAGAAAATAATTTTCAACAGAGCTATATAACTTAAGAGGAACATATTGCGTGCACCTTATGTAACTGAAAGGTAGAATTCCCAACTTTTATTGTCAAATCATTTGTAACTTTTGAGCAAACAATCCTGCAGAAGTGAAATCAATCAAAATTGCAGAAAGAAGCACTGTAAAGATCATAGAGCTTTTCACACACACACACAAGTATATGCATGAACAGAAACAAAGAGATTACCAATTCTGGTTTCTTCTTTCTATAGCTTCAGCAACCATACTCACTTTGGAAAGAAAAATAATACACTTGTTGTGCTTAACCCCAAGTAATGAATGCCCACTGGCATTCCCTCTATCAAGACTTTTCGTTTCCATAGGAACCTTGTCATGTTTAAGGGATAGAGACCTGTACATTATTCCTTCACAACTCCAATTATCCAAAAAAAGAGTTGGTTTTTGGATTAGACAAATTTATGTTCAGGCAACAAAGAAAATACTTGTTGGAAAGTAGCTTTGCCATTAAGAGGGTTTGTTGCCTTTAGCTGTCTCTGGTCACTGTAAAGCACAGGTGTGTGTAGTGGACAGATTGTAGCCAACACCATGGCCAAATTTGTTATACATTCTCATCCACTAGGTGTCTCCTTTCTCTATCAGTCTTTGCTACCTAAAGCCTTTATTTTTTTTTATTTGACTCTTACTAAAAGTTGAACTCGAAAATTTATAATTTTAGAGATAACTCTAACACCACTAAAGTATATCTCACTGATTTCTACTTAAAAACTACATTATTCATGATCTCCAATCTATTCCATTCAAGCAAAAAATTACTGAACACTTCAACCATAGTGATCTACCACTAATCCTAGTCAACACTATATAATTTGAACTTAATTAAAAGTACTCACAGACAATGAGATTTTAAATTTGGAAAAAAAAAACCCACCTTTAAAATTTTGAACTTTTTCATATTCATCACATGAAATTCTTTTCCTTCTGGTATATCCCCATTTAGTACATGAGTATTTCAATTCACGAATTTCTTCTTTTTTTTTTTTCTTTAAATAAAAAAAGTGAGAATTTGTTAATGATAGTTTTAACGTTAATAATACTTATAAAAAACAAGTAATTAATGCAAAATTTTTTAATTCCTAATTTTTTATATTATTAAAAATAAATTCTTAAGGTATATATATACTGAAACATTCATAAACTTAATTGATTACAGTTGAAAACAAAACTACTGACTCAATAAATGAATAAAAATTGAAAAGCTTTAACTATTTAAGGGCTAAAATAGCTCAGTTCAAGATAACACTGAAGCTATGAATTTAAAAACCATTGAAGCTTTAAAAACCATTGAAGCTTTAAAAACCATCAACGTAGTTCTTATTACTGATTTTTAATTTTATTAGGGTTTCCTTTTGGATTAGCAGCAATTTTTCATAAGTGAAACAAAAAAGAAATTGTGGCATGAGATGATGTTTTAAAATAGTGTATATTTTCATATATTAATTATGTGATAAAATTAGATGATATTTAAAATAAACACTATTTTTTAAAGCTATCATTGGAAAACTTAGAACAAATAAAAGGGAAAATGATAGGGAAAATCAACTAAATATACATTTTATCAGAGATCTTGAGGGAACACTAGCTTGTGATGAGGGGATGATATATGAAGAGGTTAGAAGTACAGGGAAAAACAACACAAAAACAAAATTGTCAACATATTACATTCCATGCCTATTTGCAGATATTAGAGTTTCTCCACCCCTAGTTCACAGAGAGGAATGGATGCTCTAGTAAGCAATCAGAAGACCATCTATGAGCAGCAGTACGAACAAAACATCGACTCAGGAAATCCTTTGCATCTTCTGATACATTACTGGGTATTTGAGGCAGTTCATCTGTATATCCAATCACCCACAGAAGATCTTTAACTTCTGAATACTCCCAGGCTGGTTTTCCGGTTAGCATCTCCAACACAGCACATCCAAAGGCCCAAATGTCTGTAGCATACCCAATCTTTTTTTCTCTCACCAATTCTGGAGACATATATCTGGTTGTGCCCCTCAAATCATGGCACTCTTCATCCACTGCCTTAGCCAATCCAAAGTCCGCAAGCTTTGCTACAAAAGTTCCCTTCCTTTCTCCACTACCAGGCACTAGCAAAATGTTGTCGGGCTTGATATCGCAATGGATGTAGCCACGACAGTGAATGTGCTTCAACCCCTGAAGAACGTCTCTTGAATAATACTTAACATCAGAGTCAGCCAACCCAAAACCGGATAATCTTATTTGTCGTTCTAAACTAAGTCCCGAACAGTACTCCAAGAGTAAGTTATATACTTTCACCCCATTAGCCATATGCGTGACTTCGTCTCCATAACAACGAACCACGTACGGACTGGAAGTAAGATCACAGAGAACTTGTTTCTCATGCTTTAATGAAGATGATTGATCCATAATTGCAGATTTGACTGCCATTTGAGGAGGAAGATGAGTTCCCTGATTGATGGTTGTTCTTGTTTTAGCATAAAAGACAGAACCAAATCCTCCTTTGCCAAGCAAGCAAACTCGAACCCATGAAAGCCCATGAGAGGCTTCCAAAGTTGTAGCCGTTTCGAAACAAACGACTGGAGTCTTCTTTTTCCTCTTAAAGGCATTGCGTCGCTTGATCATTTCGTACCATTTAGAATCATGTTTTGGCTTCCTAGGAGCAGAAGAGGAGGAGGAGGATATGACCACCACGGAGATGATGGCTGCCATGGTTGAAGAAAATATTAGTTGTTTGCAACCGAAAAGTTGTGTTTCTTGAAGAGAAATGTGGAATCGGAGATTACTACTAGTAGCTTAAGGGTTCTGTTTCTTGAGAAGAAATATGGAATTGGAGATTACTACTGCCAATAGCTTAAGCTAGGATTGCGAATTTACTTAGGGAGACGTTTGGATAGATTGAGGGGTGAGGGAAATGTAAGTGATGAGAGGATAATAAATGATAAGGAATAGGAAGGGTAAAAAATGTTATAATAAAAAAAAATCTTATGTTTAGGAATGGGTGAATTAATAGAAAGATAAAAAGCGGTAATGTATATTTTTTTATATTTGGGAAGAGGTGAAAGAGGGATAAATTTAAGAGGGTGCATAAATAAAAATATTTATAACTCTTATTTCTTTCTCGTTATCTCCCACGGGGATGTAAGAAAAATTAAGATTTGAGGGATAAGAGAGTATAAGCTAACCCTTACTTACTCTTATCCCCCATTAGCTCACCTCTTTCCAAACAGGGAACAGGGGTAAAAGAGTTAATTACCCTTCTTATCTTTATTTATCCCTCCCTTGCCCTCATCCAAATAAATCCTTAGATGTAATCTTCAAGTCGATCCATGTGTCAAGTTCTTTTATCGGGTTGTGTTTTGATTGCAGATAGCACATTCTTCAAGCTTATCTCTCAAATTTAAGAGACCGAAAATAGTAGCCGCGTTTTGCAGGGAAGCAAAGAAGAGAATAAACCGATCAAAGTAAAACCAAGTTAGAGTTGGAGTTGGCTCTCCAAGGATTGAACTAGTTCTCTCTCACTAAATCCAACACTTATTAATAAAATAAAAGATATATTGAAATTACTAAATTTTATTAAACAAAATATTAACATAATTTAACAAATTTCTATGCAATAGGTTTTTACAATAAAAAAATATAAAATTTTTAAGAAAGTTATAATAAAAAACAACAGTTAACTTTCAATATTACACCACAGAAAATTTATTTATTATTTAGAAAAAAAATTAAATCAAATTTATATTTTCATACTATTTAATTTAACCCATTGAATCATCATGAGAATGTGTTATTCAATTTCGCATATTTAAGCTTATGCTACGGTCATTATTTTTAATTTATATAACACTCTTAATTCATGTTTAAAAATACCAAATAAATTCGATTAAATATTTTATAAACTTGTTAATATATTTAGAACCTAAATTACTTTGACATTTGTAGTATTAAAACAACTCAATGTAATATTTTAAAATTAATGTAAAATTTATCTATTACAAGCAAGTTGTGAAGACACCAATAAACAAAACAGCATTTAATTTAACTAAGGTTAATTCTTTCTGTAAAAAAATCTGTTTTGATATTCAAACTTTTAAAATTTTTAATATATGTATTATTTTTAATTTTTTTTACATTTTAAAAAATACATTAATCAATCCATTTAAACCAGAGTGGCAGAAACTTGACAAATGTGGATGCTGCTTGAATTTATTTCTTTTATTTATTTTTTGTGTCAATATGATTCTTGGTGTGTTAAAATGGTCGTTAGTTTTTCTCTTCACAACTTTGTTGGGTTGAGAATGCCTTTCTTCCCAGATGATCTGAAAACTCCACTGAAAGAATAATGTGATTCGACCAATCTTATAATGATTCTCACATCATAAACGGTATCAGTATTATTGTAATTCCTGACCAAGAGATCTAAAGTAGAACATTGCTCCAACATAAGTGTTATTCTTTGTTTCAGCTTATTTAACAGTTCAAACTTAATTCTCATCACCATTCCCAATTTGAGAGGGTGAAACAAAACATTACAGAAAACTGAGTTTTTCTCCTCAGGAAGTACCTTGATCAAACTTTCTGTAATAACTCTTAGTAACAGGTGTGTAGGATATTTTGGCAGATTATGCGGTCCAGAAGGAATTTGAGAAAGCCATTTTGCTGTCCAGTGAGCTATGCATGATCAACAAGTTTGATCTTATCATCCCTTTTCTTTTAATTGATTCAATGACATCAAGAAAATGATCTATTCGAAGAGCAGAAACATTTTCAACCTACCAATTCTCTGCTACACATCTACGTTGTGAATTTTATGTATTATTTGCTCGAGCATTAAAGCACAATGAATTTGTTAATGATAGTTTTAACATTAATAATACTTATAAAAAATAAGTAATTAATGCAAAATTTTTTAAATCCTAATTTTTTTATATTATTAAAAATAAATCCTTAAGGTATTTATACTAAAACATTCATAAACTTAATTGATTACGGTTAAAAAAAAAATACTGACTCAATAAATAAATAAAAATTGAAAAGGTTTAACTATTTAAGGGTTAAAATAGCTCAGTCCAAGGTAACACTGAAGCAATGAAATTAAAAACCATTGAAGATTTAAAAACCATCAACGTAGTTCTTATTACTGATTTTTAATTTTATTAGGGTTTCCTTTTGGATTAGCAGCAATTTTTCATAAGTGAAACAAAAAAGAAATTGAGGCATGAGATGATATTTTAAAATAGTGTATTTTTTTTATATATTAATTATGTGATAAAATTAGATGATATTTAAAATATACACTATTTTTTAAAGCTATCATTGGAAAAATTAGAACAAATAAAAGGGAAAATGATGGGGAAAATCAACTAAATTTACATTTTATTAGAGATCTTAAGGGAACACTAGCTTGTGATGAGGGGATGATATATGGAGAGGTTAGAAGTACAGTGAAAAACAACACGAAAGCAAAATTGTCAGCATATTACATTCCATGCCTATTTGCAGATATTAGAGTTTCTCCACCCCTAGTTCACAGAGAGGAATGGATGCTCTAGTAAGCAATCAGCAGACCATCTATGAGCAGCAGTACGAACAAAACATCGGCTCAGAAAATCCTTTGCATCTTCTGATACATTACTGGGTATTTGAGGCAGTTCATCTGTATATCCAATCACCCACAGAAGATCTTCAACTTCTGAATATTCCCAGGCTGGTTTTCCAGTTAGCATCTCCAACACAGCACATCCAAAGGCCCAAATGTCTGTAGCATACCCAATCTTTTTTTCTCTCACCAATTCTGGAGACATATATCTGGTTGTGCCCCTCAAATCATGGAGCTCTTCATTCACTGCCTCAGCCAATCCGAAGTCCGCAAGCTTTGCTACAAAAGTTCCCTTCCTTTCTCCATTACCAGGCACCAGCAAAATGTTGTCCGGCTTGATATCGCAATGGATGTAGCCACGACAATGAATCTACTTCAACCCCTGAAGAACGTCTCTTGAATAATACTTAACATCAGAATCAGCCAACCCAAAACCGGATAATCTTATTTGTCGTTCTAAACTAAGTCCCGAACAGTACTCCAAGAGTAAGTTATATACTTTCACCCCATTAGCCATATGTGTGACTTCGTCTCCATAACAACGAACCACGTACGGACTGGAAGTAAGATCACAGAGAACTTGTTTCTCATGCTTTAATGAAGATGATTGATCCATAGTTGCAGATTTGACTGCCATTTGAGGAGGAAGATGAGTTCCCTGATTGATGGTTGTTCTTGTTTTAGCATAAAAGACAGAACCAAATCCTCCTTTGCCAAGCAAGCAAACTCGAACCCATGAAAGCCCATGAGAGGCTTCCAAAGTTGTATCCCTTTCGAAACAAACGACTGGAGTCTTCTTTTTCCTCTTAAAAGCATTGCGTCGCTTGATCATTTCGTACCATTTAGAATCATGTTTTGGCTTCCTAGGAGCAGAAGAGGAGGAGGAGGATATGACCACCACGGAGATGATGGCTTCCATGGTTGAAGAAAACATTAGTTGTTTGCGACCGAAAAGTTGTGTTTCTTGAAGAGAAATGTGGAATTGGAGATTACTATTAGCAGCTTAAGGGTTGTGTTTCTTGAGAAGAGATAAGTAATTGGAGATTACTACTGCCAATAGCTTAAGCTAGGATTGTGAATTTACTTAGGGTCTGTTTGGATAGATTGAGGGGTGAGGGAAATGTAAGTAATGAGAGGGTAAGAAAGGATAAGGAGGAGGAAGGGTAAAAAGGTTATAATAAAAAAAAAATCTTATGTTTAGGAATGGGGAATTAAAAGAAAGATAAAGAAAGGTAATGTATATTTTTTTATATTTGGGAAGAGGTGAAAGAGGGATAAATTTAAAGGGGGTGCATAAATAAAAATATTTATAACTCTTATTTCTTCCTCGTTACCTCTCCTAGAGGTGTAAGAGAAATTGAGATTTGAGAGATAAGAGAGGATAAAGTAACTCTTACTTACCTTTATCCTTCACTAGCTCACCTCTTCAAGTCGATCCATGTGTCAAGTTCTTTTTATCGGATTGTGTTTTAATTTCAGATAGCACATTCTTCAAGCTTATCTCTCAAGCTTAAGAGACCGACAATAGTAGCCGCGTTTTGCAGGCAAGCAAAGAAGAGAATAAACCGATCAAAGTAAAACCAAGTTAGAGTTGGAGTTGGCTCTCCAAGGATTGAACTAGTTCTCTCTCACTAAATCCAACACTTATTAATAAAATAAAAGATATATTGAAATTACTAAATTTTATTAAACAAAATATTAACATAATTTAACAAATTTCTATGCAATAGGTTTTTACAATAAAAAAATATAAAATTTTTAAGATAGTTATAATAAAAAACAATAGTTAACTTTGAATATTACACCACAGAAAATTTATTTATTATTTAGAAAAAAAATTAAATCAAAATTATATTTTCATACTATTTAATTTAACCCATTGAATCATCATGAGAATGTGTTATTCAATTTTGCATATTTAAGCTTTTGCTACGGTCATTATTTTTAATTTATATAACACTCTTAATTCATGTTTAAAAATACCAAATAAATTCGATTAAATATTTTATAAACTTGTTAATATATTTAGAACCTAAATTACTATGACATTTATAGTATTAAAACAACTCAAAGTAGTATTTTGAAATTAATGTAAAATTTATCTATTACAAGCAAGTTGTGAAGACATCAATTTACAAAACAGCATTTAATTTAATTAAGGTTAAATCTTTCTTTAAAAAAAACTGTTTTGATATTCAAACTTTTAAAATTTTTAATATATGTATTATTTTTAATTTTTTTTACATTTTAAAAAATACATTAATCAATCCATTTAAACCAGAGTGACAGAAACTTGACAAATGTGGATGTTGCTTGAATTTATTTCTTTTATTTATTTTTTATGTCAATATGATTCTTGGTGTGTTAAAATGGTCGTTTGTTTATCTCTTCACAACTTTGTTGGGTTGAGAATGCCTTTATTCCCAAATGATCTGAAAACTCTGCTGAAAGAACAATGTGATTCGACCAATCTTATAATGATTCTCACATCATAAACAGTATCAGACTGTTGTAATTCATGACTAAGAGATCTAAAGTAGAACATTGCTCCAACATAAGTGCTATTCTTTGTTCCAGCTTATTTAATAGTTCAAACTTAATTCTCATCACCATTCCCAACTTGAGAGGGTGAAGCAAAACATTACAGGAAACTGAGTTTTTCTCCTCAGGAAGTACCTTGATCAAACTTTCTGTAGTAACTCTTAGTAACTGGTGTGCAGGATGTTTTGGCAGATTATGCGGTCCAAAAGGAATTTGAGAAAGCCATTTTGCTGTCTAGTGAGCTGTGCATGATCAACAAGTTGTGATCTTATCATCCCTTTTCTTTGAATTGATTCAATGACTTCAAGAAAATGATCTATTCGAAGAACAGAAACATCTTCAACCTACCAATTCTCGGCTACACATCTACGCTGTGAATTTTATGTATTATTTGCTCGAGCATTAAAGCACAAATGAATTTGTTAATGAGAGTTTTAACGTTAATAATACTTATAAAAAATAAGTAATTAATGTAAAATTTTTTAATTCCTAATTTTTTTTATATTATTAAAAATAAATCTTGAAGGTATTTATACTGAAACATTCATAAACTTAATTGATTACAGTTAAAAACAAAATACTGACTCAATAAATAAATAAAAATTGAAAAGTTTTAACTATTTAAGGGTTAAAATAGCTCAGTCCAAGGTAACACTGAAACAATGAATTTAAAAACCATTGAAGATTTAAAAACCATCAACGTAGTTCTTATTACTGATTTTTAATTTTATTAGGGTTTCCTTTTGGATTAGCAGCAATTTTTCATAAGTGAAACAAAAAAGAAATTGAGGCATGAGATGATATTTTAAAATAGTGTATTTTTTTATATATTAATTATGTGATAAAATTAGATGATGTTTAAAATATACACTATTTTTTAAAGTTATCATTGGAAAAATTAGAACAAATAAAAGGGAAAATGATGGGGAAAATCAACTAAATTTACATTTTATCAGAGATCTTTAGGGAACACTAGCTTGTGATGAGGGGATGATATATGGAGAGGTTAGAAGTACAGGGAAAAACAACACGAAAGCAAAATTGTCAACATATTACATTCCATGCCTATTTGCAGATATTAGAGTTTCTCCACCCCTAGTTCACAGAGAGGAATGGATGCTCTAGTAAGCAATCAGCAGACCATCTATGAGCAGCAGTACGAACAAAACATCGGCTCAGAAAATCCTTTGCATCTTCTGATACATTACTGGGTATTTGAGGCAGTTCATCTGTATATCCAATCACCCACAGAAGATCTTCAACTTCTGAATACTCCCAGGCTGGTTTTCCAGTTAGCATCTCCAACACAGCACATCCAAAGGCCCAAATGTCTGTAGCATACCCAATCTTTTTTTCTCTCACCAATTCTGGAGACATATATCTGGTTGTGCCCCTCAAATCATGGCGCTCTTCATTCACTGCCTCAGCCAATCCGAAGTCCGCAAGCTTTGCTACAAAAGTTCCCTTCCTTTCTCCATTACCAGGCACCAGCAAAATGTTGTCCGGCTTGATATCGCAATGGATGTAGCCACGACAATGAATGTACTTCAACCCCTGAAGAACGTCTCTTGAATAATACTTAACATCAGAATCAGCCAACCCAAAACCGGATAATCTTATTTGTCGTTCTAAACTAAGTCCCGAACAGTACTCCAAGAGTAAGTTATATACTTTCACCCCATTAGCCATATGTGTGACTTCGTCTCCATAACAACGAACCACGTACGGACTGGAAGTAAGATCACAGAGAACTTGTTTCTCATGCTTTAATGAAGATGATTGATCCATAATTGCAGATTTGACTGCCATTTGAGGAGGAAGATGAGTTCCCTGATTGATGGTTGTTCTTGTTTTAGCATAAAAGACAGAACCAAATCCTCCTTTGCCAAGCAAGCAAACTCGAACCCATGAAAGCCCATGAGAGGCTTCCAAAGTTGTAGCCCTTTCGAAACAAACGACTGGAGTCTTCTTTTTCCTCTTAAAAGCATTGCGTCGCTTGATCATTGCGTACCATTTAGAATCATGTTTTGGCTTCCTAGGAGCAGAAGAGGAGGAGGAGGATATGACCACCACGGAGATGATGGCTTCCATGGTTGAAGAAAACATTAGTTTTTTGCGACCGAAAAGTTGTGTTTCTTGAAGAGAAATGTGGAATTGGAGATTACTACTAGTAGCTTAAGGGTTGTGTTTCTTGAGAAGAGATAAGTAATTGGAGATTACTACTGCCAATAGCTTAAGCTAGGATTACGAATTTACTTAGGGTCTGTTTGGATAGATTGAGGGGTGAGGGAAGTGTAAATAATGGGAGGGTATGAAAGGATAAGGAAGAGGAAGGATAAAAAAGGTTATAATAATAAAAAAAAATTTATGTTTAGGAATGGGTGAATTAATAGAAAGATAAGGATAGATAATGTATATTTTTTATGAAGGAGTGATAAATTTAAGAAGGTGTATAAATAGAAATAAAAATTTAGATTTGAGAGATAAAGGAGGGTAAGGCTTATCTTTACTTACCCTTACTTTTCACTAACTCACCTTCTTCCAATCAAGGATAAAATAGTTAGTTATCCATTCTTCCCTTTATTTACCCCTCCTTCACCATAATCCAAATAGACCGTTAGATATAATATTCAAGTCGGTCCATGTGTCGAGTTTTTTAATCGGGTTGTGTTTTGATTTCAAATAGCACATTCTTCAAGCTTATCTCTCAAGCTTAAGAGTTTAGCAGAGTGACCGACAATAGTAGCTACCGACAATAGTAGCACATTCTTCAAGCTTATCTCTCAAGCTTAAGGGCAAAGCATAGAAAAATCTCAAATGAAAATATGTACCGGCAAAACAGCCTGAATTTCTCTTCTCAACCAACTTTGTAGCTACCGATTTGGTTGAAGATACTTGTGGGACTTCCAATATCGCAATGCATTAACTATATTGCTCAAGATACCTGACTGACCACAAAATTTAGTGTAAAACACATATAGGTACTGATTTGTTGGGAAATAGCATTAAACAACAAATATCAGTTTAACAAGCCACGAATAAAATAGGAAGTAGCAGAAAACCCGGTTCAGTATGATAGCATTTTAATCTATACTTGTGAGCTTTTGCAAAAAAAGAACTGAAAAAAAAGGGAAGTAAACTAAGTAAACAACCGATTTTAATAAAGTGAAGAGACTTGGAAGGGAAACAATAATATAGAAATAGGTACCTATAATCAAAATTTTCATTTACATACTGCCTTTGGAATGAACTTCCATCATATCCATAAATTATTGAAAGATTTTCTGTGAGCAGAACAATTATCAAACAATACTGCCATTAACAACAAATTTTACAGAGACATCAATCCTGTAATCAATATGGCAAAACAAATGGCCTAAATTGTCATGTGAAGCTAATGTAAAACATAAGTGGAATAAAGCAAACCTTGCACAAGGGACATTTTACAGAAGAAGGGGCACAGGAATGCTTGCCAGCAACTACTTTAGTCCAATGCAAAATGCACAAGCTTAAATAAGGTTTATACAGAATTATGGTAAAATTGCTCAAATACCCACATCTAGGATCGATTCATAATGCACAATTACTATCATAAAGGTTTAAAATTGCTCTCTGTTACCCATAATTCTTAACAAATCTTAAGTGCCTAATCACTACCGCTAATACAATTTTTAACCAAAGAAAAGGACAACAAGAGAGCTAATAGACATATAAATTGTTAAGAAGTATATAATGCAATACAACATGCATACCCTTGAATAGAAGTATATAACCATAAAAAGGCTGACACTCCAGAAGCGAGTGCAATTTTTGCCTCTGGGATATTTTGTTCTTCAACCAAAGCTGAAATTGGCTTAAGTGATTCCATCGAGCAAGACGTGGGTGTTGAAGAGGAAGGAGCACCTAAGTTAGATAATGCTTCTCTGATTCTACCAATTGGCCATGAAAATTCTAGTGCCGTATCCTTGAGCTGAAGTTTCAATGAATCATCATTCTCTATGGTAAAAGAAAGGTCCATCAAAAATCCACTATATATGTTCAACAATCATTTCATCAACTTAAATAAAAAAAGGCAAAACAAAAAGAGGAAGAGGCTACTGTAGAATTATGATGAAAACAAGGAAAATCCAACAATGTTAGATATGATGAATCTGAGAAATGATGAACCTGAATTTTAATTTATTTTTACAGGTAGATGAGAAAATATATGGGATTGCATACATTTCTAAAAGTTTTTCATAAACATTTGAAATCCAAATGTTACATATCATTATTTGATCACGAACCATTAAGATAGGAAAATATTTGATCACACTTAGCATTAGCAGCCATTATAATGCTGACAAAAGCTTAAGTTGGTTAAGTGACAATTACAGTTTCTAAATTGACCTAAAAGTCTTGCAGCCTGGACAAGTATTACAGGATGAGAATGCTAGAGACATATGGGTTATTACAATAATGGCATTAAACATGTCTCTCACATTGAAAATCACCTCTAACTTTGATGCATTTTTATTGACATCTAAAATAAACTATATAAATATAGAAAATAAAACAGTATTACCAGTTTGAATTCTTGTTCTTAAAAAAGATTAGTGATGGCTGCCGCTGCTTCTTCTCTTTTTTTTTTTTTTTTTCGCAATTCTAAATGCCAAGCTATATATGGGGAACCAGTAAGATGTAAGCCAGTGGACTGGTTTGCATGTGCAAATGAGAGATTGAACTGCTGGATTTGATTACTTTGGCAGAATGCCAAATCCATCAGCTTGCTAATGAACGCATTGAATCATTATCATTCAAAAGTATGAAAATATGAAAGGGAAGCCTAAATAGTGGTCTTGCAATTTGTCAGTCAAAGTTAATGCTTTATGATAAAAAAGCATACTTGCATCTAACAAAACAAAATTCAATTGAAAGCTTTTTCGTTTTTCTTAAGTGAAAATAAAACTCTCGCCCTCAAAACAGTTCTGAATTAAAAATAATGGGAGACCATGGAAAC
This sequence comes from Hevea brasiliensis, assembly GCF_030052815.1. Lineage (NCBI taxonomy): Eukaryota > Viridiplantae > Streptophyta > Magnoliopsida > Malpighiales > Euphorbiaceae > Hevea > Hevea brasiliensis. The sequence goes on from NW_026615250.1 coordinate 1,093,367, forward strand.
ACTGGGGAAAGAACACTATTATTGATGAAAAGCTTATAACTTGACCAATTTATGGATAAAACTGGCTATTATGGTGTTAGATCAGAATTAGAAGTTTAGAACTATCCTCTCCAAGACTCCAACCAATTCTCACCAATTAAAAATTCTCAAGGGTTCCTTTAGATCATTAGTTTTAGATAACCCGAAATCCAGCCACATGAAAAATATTAGCTTTTGCAAAGTTGTAGTCCAATAACAACAATTGAACCAAACCAATCCCAGTACAAGAGAAAATATTGCGAATAAGGGAAGAGAACAGGGCTTATCAGATATATATATATATATTTTTTTTCATTGATCATATTTAAAGAAAAACTCAAAGGAACTCTATCTGAATAAAATCTGTGACTACAAATTTAGCTCCAAAAAATAGACAAATTCCAATCAATAATCCTGCAGAAAATGGAAGACAATTTCACTTGATCACAAAGGTTTCTACACAGCAAATAACCCAAGGGGGTATTATCCAATCAACATTTCAACAATCCCCAGATAAAACAACCCAAAAAAAAGAAAAAAAAAACTTGGCCTTTGCGGGTCTAGAACACAATGAAAGTAAAATATGCTAAGTACGATACACATATTCACATAATCTCAAAAAGGTATCTTTCAATCTACATTGCAAACAATCCCGACTCAAAATAAGCTGAAAAAAACCTTCACATATGTACATGATGTGGCCCAACCGCAAGTGCACGGGTCGTACAAGTAATATAGAAAAGATATTGTTCCCACGAGGAGTTGTGTTAATGATTGAATTTTTGATATAAAAAGTTGACTAATTTGAACTATTTTTGAAATTAAAGCAATAAATTGATGGGTATTGGAGTATGAAATCTATATGTGCAAAATTAATAATCTATTCAATAATGTAGAGATTTAACTAAATTTGCATCAAATTAAAATAAGCAAATTGAAATATGGCAAGATTTAAAATGGCAAGTAATTAAATTCAATTAGAAATTAACAATGATAAAAAGGCGATTCCGGAGTTCGGGAGTTCATATTCAAGCTATTTTGGGATTTTAAATTGGTTATCCAATCTTGTGGAACTTATGAGTTTTAAGGAGATTAATTCTTAAATCTTTTGAATACCCTTTCGAGTGGGACAAAGAGTGCCTTAATCAATCTAATCGTACTTTCGTGGAGTTAGAGTTAATCAAGACCCATTAAGTTCCTTAATTAATCTGTAAATCCTCTTAATCTTTAGTCTATTTCTAGATCTAAGTTAATTAAGTCCAATTTCTTGATTATCTATCACAAGGTTTTCTCCTTTCGGTGCCTCAACCATGGATTAAGAACATCACTTAATGGGATCCTACACTAAGCATGTTATTGAGCACACAAGAAATGAATAAAACTCATTAAGACCACAAAATATGGATTACCCAATCAAAATCTACAAAATATCTCAAATATTACATCCCTTACTCCAGAATCAAAGAAAACTACTCACTATCCATAATATTTACAAGATATTCTGAGTTAATATGGAAATAAAGCTTTAATCTAAGCTAAGAAACAAGAAACCCAACACTAGAAAGGTAGGAAAAATGTAAGAAAAGAAAGAAATCTTCAAATCTGGTTGGAAATGGTGTGGGAGACGATTTTTTTGACTCTTCAGCTGCTGCCCCCTTTTTTTTCTTTTCTTCCTCTCTTTTCTCCCCTCCTTTCTAAAATGGGATAAGGGTCTATTTATAACTTTTTCTGACATGGAGCCCTAAAATGGTGTGTTTGAGGTGTGATTTTCTGGGGGAATCTTCTGCCGGCTCATCAATGAAGTCTTTGTGGGACTGCATAAGTTATGCAGTCCCTTATGCAGTTTCGGCTGGTTTCTGGCTCTCTTGTGCGAAACTGCATGAGCAAGGTGCGAAACTGCATAGGTTATGCACAATTCTGTGAGGTTGCATAAGGGAGGCACGAATCTGCATAAGTTATGCGGCAACTTATTCAGATTTCGGCAGGTGCTTGGGACAGTTTCTTTTCCTTATGCAGAACTGCATAACTTATGCGGCAAGTTATGCGCAATTTGGCCAATGCATACTTCAACTTTGAAACTTGTTTTTGACATCTTTGACTGCAGAAATCATTCCTCAAAAGTAAATTTCTTTTTAGTCCTTCAAAAACACCATTTTTCCTACAAAACAAAGTAAAAATTACAAATTAATCCAAAATTGATAATTATGAAAAACTAACTAAATAACTAATGAAATTAGCTAAAAGTGACTAATAATCAAATAAAATGGCTATGAAATTAAACCTAAATGACTATGCAAATGGTTTTTCTCTGAATACAGGCAAGGACTATGACTATGAAATTAAACCTAAATTAAACTTAAAATGGTTTTTCTCTGAATACAGGCAAGGACTCATTAGAGAGAGTTTTTCACGTCAACTATGCTATGTTGACGATCTCCCAGCATTGGCTCTATAATATTGATTTTGGCGTATTTTATGGGAAGTTTTTTGGTTGTTAAGTTCTTGGAGGTCTACTTTGGTGAATAGCACTTTAGAAGTCTTTACCCACTTCTAAAGACATGGAACTTTGTGTTGCTCCCTTCCTGAATGCCTCATTGCTCTTACTTGTGTTGCAGCTACCGTAGCTAGGGTTTGGATCTCTGGGTTGGACTTGTATGCTGGATTGAGGAGCTTTTGTTTTAATTCGTGGGTTGTATGTTTTATGAGTTAGGTTTCATTGGATTCTATGTCTCTAGTCTAAGTCTCTGTTAACTTTATGGTTTTTTTTTTAGCTCTTATTCTTGATTTTTACCTATATATTCTTTTCCCATCAACGATACCTCCAACTTTAATGAAAGTAAAAATTCAACTAAAAATTAAAACAAAAATTTAAGCCATAATCCAAACATAGATATAGCCATTAAAACGAATCTAACCTGTGACTAGAATTAAATCAAAATTGATATTAAACTAACCAATCCAAATCATCTGATTTTGAATCATATCTAAGTTTTTTCCCTTTCAAAAATTTTATTAAAACATTAACCATTAAATTGATCGAAATTAAATCGATAGGATACTGAAATTAAAACCATGTTGTCAAAGTAGTCAAGATTAGCTAAAGGTTTCTTTTTCAATTCATAAAGTTTCGAATAAAACTCGAACTCAATACCTTAAAATTAGAGACAACTCTAGAACTAGTGATGTAACACCCCGTTTGCATAGCCTGGTAGATTTCACTGTTCCGGTGACCGGTGTCGGTCCGGATAATTAAGGGGATTAGAACCACACTTAAGACAATTAGAGAAGCCATAAACACAAATAATTAGTAATGTTCAATTAGTTAAGTATAAACAAGAAAAACAGAACATAAGAAGTTAAACGAGCCGAGAGTCACAGCGATGGGTGACCTCCTCGGGAACGACTGCGAAGTCATTTTAAACTCAAATTTCGAACCGTAAAAAGTGACGCTGCGGTCCTTAGGACCCTTATGGACATAGTGGAAAAGAGAAAATCACGAAAAAGAACTGTTAAGTCAGTCAAATAATTAGTTCAGGGAACCGAAAGAAATATGGAATTATTTACAAACCGGGATGAACCGGCGAGGGGCAATTTGGTCAATTGGACCCGAGAGCTGACTCCTGACCTAACTGTCAAATAAAATCGGAGAAAAGAAAATTTTGAAATTGAGAATTAAATTAAAGAAATAATAGAAAAAAATAAATAGAAAAAAAAAGAAAGAAGATGGAAAAGTCAAAGGTGATGACATCATGCATGATGTCATAAAGGATTAATTAATTTATTTTATTAATTTGGGATTTTTGGTCTTCTAAAAGGGGATAAGATTAAAGAAAATAAAAAAAAAAATTAGAAAAGTCTCTTCATCTTCTCCCAATTGCCGCCCCATCTTCCTCCATAACTCCCATGAGAATTCTTCATCTAAGCTTGCATCTAAGCTTAAATTTCTTCACCCAATTTATATAACTCCCCTAAAAACCTCACTAGACCTTGCCATCTCAACTTAAGAACAAGAAATAAGGTAGAAAGAAAGAGAACAATTGAAGATTTGAAGCTTTAAGTTGAGGTTAGTATGCTAAACTTCTTATTTTTCCATTTAAATGCATATGTGATGTTGAAATGAGCTTGTAAATAACCTTAAAATGAAATAAAAATATGTGAAGAGGACTAAACTGAAATTTCATCCAGCTTGGAGGGAGTGTGATTTTGTATGGTTTGAGGGTTTTGAATGAGTGTAGAAACCTTAATTAGTTGAATGATTAGCATTAAAACCATTAAATGTAGTTAAATACAATGATTTAGTGAGATTAAGGTTTGGAGGCCTAGGGTTTTGAGGCAAATTTTGGAGAAATGCATAAATGATGACTTTGACCAATTGTGAGATGAAAAATGGTCAATAATGACCAAAAGAGATGTGTGGAAATTGTGAGAATGAAAGTTAAATTCGTAGGGCAAATGGTCATGCTGCTGGCAGCATGACCAAACCAACTTTGAAGGATCAAAACAGAAATTTTACAAGTCCAATTGATATGCCACCAATAGGAGATGAAAATAGACATAAAATGACACAATTTTCATTAAGGAACCATGCCCAAAAACTGACCAAAACTTGGTGAACCAATTGACCAAAGTGAAATGAGAGCAGGCTGCCAGTGCACCAAACTGACCAAATGAACAGTAACTATTCAATTGGTCATAATTCGAGCTAGACAGGTCAAATTGACCTGAAATTTTACCAGCAATTAGATAAGATATAGATCTAAAACTTTCATGAAGAACACAAACCCAAATTATGCCATTAACCCATTCAAATTATTGAGCAAAGTTGAGTTACTGTACCTGCAAAACTGCAGAATTGCCATTTGAGCAGTAATGTTTGAATGGCTATAACTCTCTCTAGAAAACTCGGATTTAGGTGATTCTTGAACCGATGGAAACCTAAGACATAGTAGAACATTTCATATGAAGAAAGTTAGACCAAATTATGGACTTAACTTGATCAAATTACTGAACAAAATTGGATCAAAAATATGCCAGAACCAAAATACCAGTATGAACAGTGCACGTGAACAGTAATTATATTTTGGCCATAACTTGAGCTACAAAACTCCAATTGGGGTGATTCAAAAATGAGAATACACTTAAGACAATAAGGAACATTTTCTATGAAGGAAGGTTTGCCAAATTCCAACAGTAAAAGGATCAATGGAATAGTGCAACTAAGAGCACCAAAACTAAAATTTGACAATTTGGCCAAAATGACTTAAACTCAACTCAACTCAACTCAACTAAGCCTTTATCCCAAAAATTTGGGGTCGGCTATATGGATTCGCTTTTTCCACTCTGAACGATTTTGGCCAAAATGACTTAAGCTTTGAGAAAATGACCAAAACCAATAAGTTTGGTGACCAAAATGTGGTATGTGGGTGAAGTTGGAGTTCCTATACCTATTAAGCCTTAAAAAGTCAACAATTTGACTTGAATAGTGTAATGAATAGTAACCCGAAACACAAAAATTTCGAGAACGTCGAATTTAGCACATTAAAGCTAGGTAAAAGTGAAGTTAAATTTATTTTTGGACTTATGCTAAGTTATGGTACTGAAATACTATGAAATTGTGTGTTTCAGCTGAAAAAGATTTGGAAGCTCGGAGAGACTGAGTCAAGGCCTAGAGGCGACTCCAGTCAGGTTTGTGCACAATAATAATTGCTTAAATATTTTAATCTCAAAAATTTGACTTCTTTGATTAATTATGTATTGTGTTGCCATTTTATAATCCTAAATGTGACTTTGGAAAGTGATCAGATTTCTCATCAAAGGTGATGACATCATGCATGATGTCATAAAGGATTAATTAATTTATTTTATTAATTTGGGATTTTTGGTCTTCTAAGAGGGGATAAGATTAAAGAAAATAAAAAAAAAATTAGAAAAGTCTCTTCTTCTTCTCCCAATTGCCGCCCCATCTTCCTCCATAACTCCCATGAGAATTCTTCATCTAAGATTGCATCTAAGCTTAAATTTCTTCACCCAATTTATATAACTCCCCTAAAAACCTCACTAGACCTTGCCATCTCAACTTAAGAACAAGAAATAAGGTAGAAAGAAAGAGAACAATTGAAGATTTGAAGCTTTAAGTTGAGGTTAGTATGCTAAACTTCTTATTTTTCCATTTAAATGCATATGTGATGTTGAAATGAGCTTGTAAATAACCTTAAAATGAAATAAAAATATGAGAAGAGGACTAAACTGAAATTTCGTCCAGCTTGGAGGGAGTGTGATTTTGTATGGTTTGAGGGTTTTGAATGAGTGTAGAAACCTTAATTAGTTGAATGATTAGCATTAAAACCATTAAATGTAGTTAAATACAATGATTTAGTGAGATTAAGGTTTGGAGGCCTAGGGTTTTGAGGCAAATTTTGGAGAAATGCATAAATGATGACTTTGACCAATTGTGAGATGAAAAATGGTCAATAATGACCAAAAGAGATGTGTGGAAATTGTGAGAATGAAAGTTAAATTCGTATGGCAAATGGTCATACTGCTGGCAGCATGACCAAACCAACTTTGAAGGACCAAAACGGAAATTTTACAAGTCCAATTGATATGCCACCAATAGGAGATGAAAATAGACATAAAATGACACAATTTTCATTAAGGAACCATGCCCAAAAACTGACCAAAACTTGGTGAACCAATTGACCAAAGTGAAATGAGAGCAGGCTGCCACTGCACCAAACTGACCAATTGAATAGTAACTGTTCAATTAGTCATAATTCGAGCTATACAGGTCAAATTGACCTGAAATTTTACCAGCAATTAGATAAGATATAGATATAAAACTTTCATGAAGAACACAAACCCAAATTATGCCATTAACCCATTCAAATTATTGAGCAAAGTTGAGTTACTGTACCTGCAAAACTGCAGAATTGCCATTTGAGCAGTAATGTTTGAATGGCTATAACTCTCTCTAGAAAACTCGGATTTAGGTGATTCTTGAACCGATGGAAACCTAAGACATAGTAGAACATTTCATATGAAGAAAGTTAGACCAAATTATGGACTTAACTTGATCAAATCACTGAACAAAATTGGATCAAAAATCTGCCAGAACCAAAATACCAGTATGAACAGTGCACGTGAACAGTAATTATATTTTGGCCATAACTTGAGCTACAAAACTCCAATTGGGGTGATTCAAAAATGAGAATACACTTAAAACAATAAGGAACATTTTCTATGAAGGAAGGTTTGCCAAATTCCAACAGTAAAAGGATCAATGGAATAGTGCAACTAAGAGCACCAAAACTAAAATTTGACAATTTGGCCAAAATGACTTTAGCTTTGAGAAAATGACCAAAACCAATAAGTTTGGTGACCAAAATGTGGTATGTGGGTGAAGTTGGAGTTCCCATACCTATTAAGCCTTAAAAAGTCAACAATTTGACTTGAATAGTATAATGAATAGTAACTCGAAACACAAAAATTTCGAGAACGTTGAATTTAGCACATTAAAGCTAGGTAAAAGTGAAGTTAAATTTATTTTTGGACTTATGTTAAGTTATGGTACTGAAATACTATGAAATTGTGTGTTTCAGCTGAAAAAGACTTGGAAGCTCGGAGAGACTGAGTCAAGGCCTAGAGGCGACTCCAGTCAGGTTTGTGCACAATAATAATTGCTTAAATATTTTAATCTCAAAAATTTGACTTCTTTGATTAATTATGTATTGTGTTGCCATTTTACAATCGTAAATGTGACTTTGGAAAGTGATCAGATTTCTCATAAATTGTTTGCATAAATTGTTTTGAATGGATTTTATGTTCACACTTAGCATGACAGTACCACATTATTCCTCCTCCACTCATGGGGTTGAGATCGTTTATTTTCCTCCCTCTCTGGCTTGCCAGTTGAGGTTGTAGATCGGATGAGTACTCATTAGCTAGCTAGCCACCTCCTTTATTGATTTCGATTAATGGGGTTGAGATTGCTTTGTCGTGGTGTACAACATGGCATTGATCGGAAATTTTGTGTCATGACTTAAGTTGTGTATGACTTTGGCAACACTGTGATTATGAAATTGTTTGACTAAACTGTGTTTAATGGATTATTTGACAAAATGGTGTCATTATGGACTTTGATATTTGCAAAATGTGACTGAGAAATAATTAAATTGTGTTTGGCAATGAATGATTTATTTATTGTATTTTAAATTTTTATTGTGCACCATTGAGTATTTTTATACTCAGCGATAGCTTATTTTGCTGTCGCAGATAAGAGCAAGGAGAAAGCAGCAGAGTGAGCTGCTGTTAAATCGAGGACTACTCTGATCATTTTATACGGGTATTATTTTATACCCTTGTAGACAATCTTGATGTAAATATAAAAATGTTGTATGTATCAATGTAGTTGAGCAGTTGTAAATAAATTATAATAATATTATTTTGGATTCTCTTTTGTAAATTTAATATTTGTACATATGGATTTTCTGCTTTATGCTTGGTGAATGGAAATATTAAATATTTTGAGATGAGAAAACTTGATTTGTATTGTGAAATTATTTTGAAGTGCATTGAATTGAGATGATTGAGTTATTGAAGGTTGGGAGTTGTGAAATATTTTTGGAAGTGCTTTTTACAGGTCTTTGAAGAACTGGTTTCTCAAAATACAGAGGGAACTCTGTCAAAATTTTTATAAAATTTGCGGCAAAATTAAATGGACAAAAATTTTTTACTAGTATTTAAATTTTGAATAAATGGTTTTTAATTCCTACCAAAATGCTCACCACTTCCAAAATGTAAGAAAATTGTTTTAAAATCCCTTGTAAGGTACTTAATGAGTTATCGGTAGGTGAAGTTCGGTAGTTCATTAAGTATTCTACGGGATCATGTTATGCCTTACGGAGGGGTAAGGTGTGACAAGTGAGTTAAAGCTTATTGATAACTAAAGGTATATTTTTTAATCAAGCATAATTCAAACTTTGCTGTTCCACATTAGGAATAAAACTTTTAATCAGCTTCATTAGAGTCGTCATCAAAGACATCAGAGTCATCATCAAAGACAGAAATATGGGATTCCAGGTGGGCGTGAATTCACTAGGTTCTCCTTCTGCAGCCTCAATCAGTTTCATCAGAGTCGTCGTAAAAAATATACAAGTATGGGACTATTGGTGTGTGTTCACTATGTTCTACATCTGCACCCTCACCAGTCAATCTAGGAGTGTTCCAACCCAACTGCTGCATGTATGCTTCATCATAGGCTTCAATGTTGAAACCTGAAGCAAGAAACAATTCCAACTCATTCACGAATTGTGCTGTTCTTGCTGCTAGAAAAGGCCTTGCTGCATCAGAGACTAGATTCTTGAACTCTCCTTTTTTTGTTTCAGGTGTTCTCATTTGATGAGATTGATCACCCCTGGCAAAAAGGAAAGCAAGCTTTTGAGAAAGAGATATGTAAAGTAATAGAGATATGTAAAATAATTAGAGTTATGTGACAAACTTTCATACTCATCAAAAGAACTTAAAGAATGAGGAATCCAATTGTTACAATCTAGAGTTCATTTTAATCGTTAAGTTGCACATGATTAAACAAAAGGTGGGATAAGTAAAGAAAATACCTTCTCAAGAATGAATCAACCACACCAAGTATATGGTGTACAATAATTTCAACATCCTCTTCCTGCATGCAAGCATGTCAGAAGATGAGAGTTTGTCAATGATAGCTAACCAGAGTTAGAAGATAACTATAGACATTAAATTAACATCCCAAATTATGAAACAAAAAAAAAAAAAGAAAATCCAAAACAAAAACAGTGCAAGGTTTTTTGTAAACATCATTACTATTATATGCATAAAGCCATAAACATTCTTCTATTTATATGCATAAAGCCATAAACACTCTTCTATTTCCTGTGTACATCGAAAAATACGCAAAACCAAAACTTTAAATATTTATCCACATCCACAAAGTTTGAATCAGTGCCAAAGTAGCAAATGAAAGAGTTGGAAGAGAATAATGCCTTTCAAACTCTACTCAACTCAACTAAACTCAACTAAGCCTTTATCCCAAAAATTTGAGGTCGGCTATATGAATTCTCTTTCTCTACTCTAAACGATTTTGGGTTAAATCCTCGAAAATGTGTAATGCTTCTAGGTCATTTTATACTACTCTCCTCCAAGTCAATTTAGGTCTACCCCTTCTTTTCTTTTTATCCTCTACCCTAATGTGCTCTACTTGTCTAACTAGAGTCTCCGTATGTCTACGCTTCACATGACCAAATCACCTCAATCTCCCTTCTCTCAATTTATCATCAATTGGTACCACTCCTACCTTTTCTCTAATACTCTCATTACAGATTTTATCTAGTCTAATATGGTCACTCATCCACCTTAACATTCACATGACCAAATCAACTCTTATCTTAGGCACATACGACTCCTTCAGTGCCCAACACTCACTATCATATAACATGGCCGGTCGTATGGCTGTACGGTAAAATTTTCCTTTCAACTTATTTGGAATCTTGTGATCACATAAAACTCCCATGGCACGTCTCCACTTCAATCATCCGGCTTTAATCCTATGACTAACATCCTCCTCACATCCCCCATCTACTTGAAGGACTGAGCCGAGATATTTAAAGTGATTACTTTGGGACAGTATCACTCCATCCAAACTAACTCATTCCCTATCACCAGTTCGCCTTTCACTGAACTTGCAATACATGTCACACCTTACCCCTCTGTAAGGCATAACATGATCCCGTAGAATACCTAATGAACTACTGAACTTCACCTACCGATAACCCATTAAGTACCCTACAAGGGATTTTAAAATAATTTTCTTATTTTTGATAAGTGATGAGCATTTTCCAATAGGTATTTAAAACATTTAATTAAAATTAAAACTAGTTAATATTTTTGGTCCATTTTATTTCTCCACAAATTTTATAAAAATTTTGTCAGAGTTCCGTTTATATTTTGAGAAAATAGTTCTTCAAATACCTGAAAAAAAAAAGGCACTTCCAATAATTTTTTTATCACTGTTTCAAATTCATACTCAATCTCAATCAATTTCTCAAGTCTCAAAATTCAATAGTCAACATTTCTCAATTTCCAAAATTTAATAATCATTAAAATAATATCTATCAATCTCATTCAAATTAAAATAAAACATTTCCATTCATTAAATACAAACAATCTATATATACATCATAATAATATCTACATTGGGAAAATCCAAACTAAATTTTATTACAATTTTATACAAACTTTGTACAAACTGCTCAAGACTGAATTTACATGTCCATACATTTATGCATATTACATATATCAAAATAAATTTCTACAATCAGGGTATAAAATATACCCGATATAACTTCAGGATGAGTCGCTTGATAATCCTCAGCAGCTCACTCTGCTGCTCCTCTAGTCTCTAAATCTGCGACAACAATAATAGCTATCGCTGAGTACTAGGACTCAATGGTGCACAACATACTAAAATAATCTTTATGCAGAATTTAAATCACATTTATTCAAAAATTGAACTAAACATGCGAGTTAAACACAAAACATGAATTATGAGATTTTATTCCAAACAATTTCATTTCGAAGTATCAAACACATTTCATAAAACCCACAGTTAGATCATGCCATTCGAAACAAATATAATCTCAATAGCCAGAGGCTAAAGATGTCACATCACAAGGCTAGCTAGCTCAAATATATGGATATCCATTCAAATCCTCTTCTACTGGCGCACCTCAACACTTCTCCAAAGAAGGAATCAAAATTCGAAACTAATTACCCCCACTAGTCATGCTAGTGAGGTGTTCAAATATATGGTCATGACACTGTGGTTTCAAAACTTATCTTAGCAATTTGCTAAACATTGCTATTTTAAATATACACAATAACTTTTACAATTTAAATCAAAGCATCATAAATAATGTCACAAATAAACTTTCAACAATTCTGTCACGACCCAACCTATGGGCCGGACCGGCACTAGGACCTGGGCCAGCCTAAAGCCCCCAAGGCCCATAGTAAGCCTAACTATTCCTTAACCCAACTCTAAGGCCCATTTGGGCCCAATTTCAAGAAACCAACCGGACAGAGTCCTGCCATAAAATGGACCTTTCAACGGAGAGTTTTTGACTCACCCGACCTGTAAACACATTATATAATCAATTGGGGAGCTCAGCTCACCCTCCACATGCTCATAACAACATAAAATAAATGGGAGCTCAACTCCCTCATCCAGTCCATCAACATGCATAAAATAATAAGTTTACAGGCCCAAATTAGCACTTTATATTACAAACCCAATTCAAATAAATATTTCTAACACATGCGGAAATTCTAGAAGTTAATAGAATTACACAAACATGAATAGACAACCTGCAAGGGAGAAAAGCAGGTTAACCTCAAAAATATCCTCCTGTGGCCTGGAAAAATATTGAACAGGAGTGAGCGTTCGACTCAGAGAGTAAAATATCAATTTTAACCATAATCTCTATAACTATCTAAAACTAATGCACCCTGTAGAGTGAAATGCAACATCAGCAGTAATTTCACATCATAACAGCAAAAAGGTAATTTGGAGCACTCACACACCCAGTAATATCAATCATAATATATGGGAGCTGATCCCCTATACAGCTCTCTTAAATCCAACCTGTGTCAGCGAAGAACTCAGCTTGGACTTCTACTTAATAACCAAATCGGGGTCCCAGCGAAGAACTCAAGCTGTGTCTACCCCGAAGGACCGGGTCCCAGCGAAGATCTCAAGCCGTGTCTACCCGTCCTATCCATAGTCCACACCACATCACACGCACGCCAATACACGCACACTGCTCCAAATTACCACAACAACATACATGGCACTTTCACAGTTATGAATGCAACATAAATCGTGCCTAGAGTTTATCTACATAGATATATGCATATAAGTGATGCAAGGGTATGTTTGAACATATAATAATATCGAAATTACAATTAAAATTAATATTTTACTCACAGACTTGACAGCAATCACTGGGTGGAGGAAGAAGGCTGTCCCGGCTCACCTGACAATTACATTACAATTATTTAATACAATTGACTCAATACAAATCAAGAAAAGACCAAATACGTCCTAAGTCGTGCCGAAAATCCGGCAGAGTCTCCCCTATACCTAGGACCTACCCAACCTGCAAAAGGGCTCAAAACACACTTCTATATTTGCAACTCATATATCCACAATTCAATCACATCACACAGCCCCTCCTGGGCCCATCGAAACAATCATTCATCACAATATATAAAATTTCAATTTAGTCCTTATAATTGATTATTTTTGCAAAAACTGCCCAAATAAGCTCTAAAAATTCTAAAACTTTGCCCCGCGGTCCTTAGCAATATTACTAGGCTATTGCAAAAAGAATCATAATTTTCTAAGCTACCACGAATATTTTATGGATTTTTAATCCTATTTAAGCACTAGAAAATTACGAAAAAGCAAGGTTCGGGTTTACCTTTGCCGATTCTGACTCCGAGGACGCGCTCGGGACGTTTGATAATGGTGGGATAGCTAAAACCTCGATCCAATTCGGAGACTTTTCCGATAGCCGGTCTGTCTGGCCGGAAATTCACAGACCCGGACAACTATCAAATTTTCGTGAATTGAAGATACCTACACGAAGCCCATAACACGAGGGTTAGTACATAAATTTTACGGAATTTTCTAAGCTCATTAAATACTCGGAAAAACACTGCGAAGTTTCGTGGGACCCACCGAAAAACAGTGTAGGAAAAATTCGAAATTTATATCGCCGCGAAGCTCTCGACGAGTGGAGCGCTCTGGTACTCTCGGTTTTCTCGTGGGTTTCACGGTTTGCGAGAAATCTAGCTCAAAAGTCAAAATGGGCTAAAACTTCCTGGGCAAAAATTGGACAAACCGCTCGATGGATTTCGGTGTTCTTGGTGTCTATGGAAAGCTCTCGACGAGTAGATGAGTTTAGACACAAGACCCGGTCCGATTGGTGGCCGGATCGGTCGGATTTCGGCGGGGAAGACGAAGCGGAGCGCTTGCGCTTGCGCGTCGCGTCGCTTCGCTTCGGGAGCCGTTTTCCGGCATTCCAGGCGGCGGTCGGTGGGCTGGGGCGGTGAGGATGGTAGTCCGGCGGGGTGGCGAGGAGCGCGCGCGGCAAGGGGAGGAGGGAGGAGAGAGAAAAAGGGAGAGAAGGAGAGAGGGGTCGGGACGCGCGCGGGGAGGAAGAAGAAAAAGGAAGAAGCCGGTCCGGTTCGATTCGGCCAGTTCGATTCGGAATACAAAATTTTTGAATTTTTACTCTGCCTCGGGACCGAAAACGAGGTCCAAAAATTCCGAAAAAAATTTCAGAAAACTCATAAAAATTCGTAGACTCCAAATATATTTTTAGTTTTGCCACGTGGTCTTTAAATTAATTTTTAAAAATTATCAAAGTTTATATTTTTGAAAAATCGAACCCGATTTTTAAAATCCGAAAAATCTCAAATAATTTCTAAAAATTTAAATAAAATTAAAATATCAATATTACTCATAAAATAATAAAATTTAAAATTTTTGGGGTGTTACAAATTCAAAGCAAAAGTAAAATACATATTTCATTCACTTTATCAATAAATTTTAAAGCATAGTGATGTTGTGCACAAACCTCAAGCGAGTCGCCTCTTGGCCTTGACTCGGTTCCTCGAGTTCTTTCCCAGTATTCTTTTCAACTGAAACACACAATTTTACAGTGTTTCAGTACCATAACTTAGCATAAATCCAAAAATAAATTTAACTTCACTTTTACCTAGTTCTAATGTGCTAAACTCGACGTTCTTGAAATTTTGTGTTTTGGAGTTACTATTCACTACACTATTCAAGTCAAATTGTTGACTTTCTAAGGCTTAATAGCTATGGGAACTCCAACTTCACCCACATACCACATTTTGGTCACTAAATTTGTTGATTTTGGTTGTTTATTCAAATTCTAAGTCTTTTAGGCAAATTTGATAAATTTTCAGTTTTGGTGTCTAAGGTTGTACTGTTCCATTGGTTACTTTACTGATGGAATTTGTCAAAACTTCCTTCATAGAAAATGTTCCCTAATGTCTTAAGTTTATTCTCCTTTTTGAATCACTCCAATTAGAGTTTTGAAGCTCAAGTTATGGCCATTTGAACCATGGCTGTCAGATTGGATTCAACCCAGATTTTCTGGGCAATTTTTTGTGCTAGCAGTTTTAGGTCACCAACTTGGGGTGGCCAAATGACTTGGTTAATGGCATAATTTTGATGCGTCCCTACCGCAAGTGCACGGGTCGTACAAGTAGTATAGAAAAATATCGATCCCACGAGGAGTCGTGTTAATGATTGAATTTTTGATATAAAAGTTGACTAAATCGAAGTATCTATGAAATTAAAGAAGTGAATTGATGAGTAATGGAGCGTAAAATCTATATGTGCAAAATCAATATTCTATTTAACAATGTATTGCATTAAACTAAAATTGCATCAAATTGAAATAAGCAAGTTCAAATATGGCAATATTGAAAATGGCAATCAATTAAATTCAATTGAAAATTAACAATGGTAAAAAGGCGATTCCGGAGTTCGGGATTTCATATTCGAGCTATTTTGGGATTTAAATCGGTTATCCAATTTTATGAAACTTATGGGTTTTAAGGAGATTAATTCTTAAATCCTTTGAATTCCCTTTCGAGTGAGACAAAGAGTGCCTTAATCAAACTAATCCTACTTTCGTGGAGTTAGAATTAATTAAGACCCATTAAGTTCTTTAATTAATCTGTGAATCCTCTTAATCCTTAGCCTATTTCTAGGTCTAAGTTAATTAAGTCCAATTTCTTGATTATCTATCACAAGGTCTTCTCCTTTCGGTGCTTCAACCATGGATTAAGAACATCACTTAATGGGATCCTACACTAAGCATGTCATTAAGCATACAAGAAATGAATAAAACTCATTAAGACCACAAAATATGGATTACCCAATCAAAATCCACAAAATATCTCAAATATTACAACCCTTACTCCAGAATCAAAAGTAAACTACTCACTATCCATAATGCTTACAAGATATGATGAGTTTAAATGGAAATAAAGCTTTAATCTAAGCTAAGAAGTAAGAAATTAAACACTAGAAATGTAGAAAAATGTAAGGGAAGAAAGAAATCTGCAAATCTTGGTTGAGAATGGTGTGGAAGGTGAAAGTGACTCCTCAAATTCTGCCTCTCTTCTCCTCTTCTTCTTTGCTCCTTGTCCCCCTCTAAAATGGGAAAATGGGACTATTTATAGCATTTTTCTGACATGGAGCCCTAAAATAGTATGTTCTAGGAGGAATTGATTGAGGGAATCTTCTGCCAGCTCATTAATGAACTCTTTATGGGATTTGCATATGTGGACTGCATTAGTTATGCAATCCCTTATGCGATTTTAGCTGGTTACGAGTCACTTATGCGAATCGCATGACTTGGTGCATAGGTTATGCACAATTCCGTGAAGGTGCATAAGGGAGGCGAGAATGTGCATAAGCTATCTTGTCTCCTTATGCACATTTCTACTGGGTTCTGAACAGTGATCTTTCTCCTTATGCAGATCTGCATAGCTTATGCGGCAAGTTATGCACAATTTGGTCAATGCATATTTCAGCTTAAAAACTTATTTTTGACATCTTTGGCTGTAGAAGACACTCCTCAATGGAAAAATTCTCTTCAGTCCTTCAAAAACACCATTTTTCCTACAAAACAAAGTAAAAATTACAAATTAATCCAAAATCGACAATTATGAAAAACTAACTAATTTACTAATGAAATTAGCTAAAGATAACTAATAATAGAATAAAATGGCTATAAAATTAGACCTAAATGACTATGCAAAATGTATGCATCAAATACCCCCAAACTCAAGCTTTTGCTTGTCCTCAAGCAAACTTTAAAATGTGGTGCAAAGTTTTTAGGGGTGCCTTATCCAAAGAGTTATGAAAATTACCAATTGAAGTAACTTAACACACCTTCAGCCATACCAGCAATCCATATACCCATCCTTCAAAATGCAAAGAATTTAATGCTTATCCAAGTTTTCACCGCTTAGCCATCAAGTCAATTATCATTCAAAATCTCCAAACCAACCAATCAAAAGAGAGGGTCATGCTCAAAAGGAATTCTAGAACAATCAATAGTCAAAGTGTCTCTATATGGAATGATGGAATTGAATGAATGAATGAATAGTTCTCCAATCCCATAGGCAAATTCCCCACTCCTATCTCCACTAATGTAGCAAGTACTTTCAAGAGATCAAAGGTCTTTTTATGGATGTAATGGGGCCATGGGATTCAAAAAGAGGCTAAGAAGAAAAATGGGTAAAAAGTATTCAAAGCATGAGAATATGTTGCAATTTTGAAACATAAGGTACACTTTATTATATCTTTTTCTCTTTTCTTTATATATATATATATATAGGAGAGAGAAATACATAATGAGGATTGTCAAGTGCTAGCATATTTTACAAGACACATAAAATGGAGGGACATTTTGATACTTTAGACTTGTATTTTGCATTTTCTTTTGATGATTGTCCCTAAAGATGCCACCCCCAAACTCATTTCTTTTAATACTTTGGGTGGATTTCTTTCATTTTGAATGACAATGGTGAAAAGCACATATACTAGCACTTTTACAAGGTGACAAGTATTTCTTCTCCCTTTTATTGTATTTTTTTTATTTTATTTTTTTATGTACCTAATATTATGAATAATTATTCTCATGAAAAGGGTTGGAGTGTTTGGTTCATTGGCTAGGTAGTAATAAGGTTTTCAAGAAAAATTAGGGATAAAAAGGTTCAAAGGGGTTTGCAAGGGTAAATTTTAATTGGGAAAAAGGACCAAAGGTTTAAAATGAGAAGGTTTTAAATCAAAGAATGCCTAATCATCTCTCTCTTCAAGTACAAGCTGGTATTTCGCCTTGAAAGGTTTAGAAGATTTGTTCTAGGATTGGTGAGACATCATTTGACTATCTTATATCCAATAACTCCCTCTAAACACTTCCTTCTCCAAATGGCTAGTTGGGTGGCTTTTTGGCTAAGAAGATATAGGCAAGGGATAGACACTTCAAAACCTTGCACCTTTTAGGAAACTTTCAATCCACAAACCCAACTAAAGGGTGAGTCAAATCATTCTCATAGGCACATTTTCAATACTCAAGGGATTTGGCAAAAGATTTTAATGCATGATGCATGATTCCTAAAATGAGTAATGCATTAACTAAATGGAGGGAGTCTATTTGTATTCAATGTGTACAATTTCTAAGTGATGTATAATGTGTGTGTAAATGTGTTATGTATATGTATGTGTGGAAATATATGTAAAATATTTACAATATATGTAAATGAAATGGGATGAGATGTTCCTATACTCAAAATGTGAAAAATAAAGCTAAAAATCAAAATGTGCACCCCCAAACTCAAAATTGGACATTGTCCTCAATGTCTCAAGCAGCAGATAACCAAAACTCAAAGCAAATAATATTGACCAGGAATTGTAAAAATTAAGAGCAAAAAGAAAGAGTTACCTGGTATGAGAATTCAAGATAAAGGGATGCATAAGAAGCTGCACAGGTTGTGCAGAGTTAAGAGCTGTCCAGAACATGTGCATAGGTAAGGTGCATAAGCCATGCGGTGCTGCATAAGAGGCAATATATGTTGCATAGGCTATGTAGGACAGTTGCATAAGGGAATACAACCTCTGCAGTCAAGTATAGCAGAAAGAGTTGCATAGGCTATGCAAAAGTTCTGCATGAGGAAATTCATAGCTGTGCAGTGTATACAAAAGCTGCTGCATGGGAATTGGCAAGGGGAAATGTACAACCAGCAGTAAAAGTATTGAAATATATACAGAGTATGGGCAAATATGTACAAAAGGGCAATAAGTGCAATAAAAATCAAAGAAGACTAATGTAATAGCTATCCAATAAAACTTCAAGAAAAACATAATTTAAAACAAACTAATTCAGAACTAACAAACATAATCCAAAACAAACTATAAATGTTTGAACATATTTACAAAGGAAAAGTCCTACAAGTTGGAACAAAAGTAAAACAAACACTAATCTAGTTCTATTGTCTTGCCCTTGTCCAAGGATGTTGCTATAATGGTGGTCGCCATTGTCGAAATGATGGTGCTGGAGGAGGTGATGGAGGTGGGGGTGGCATGCCCAAAAAGATCATGAGTTGCTTCACCATTTCCTTCAGTTCTTTCTGTTTGTCCCTGGTTTCCATGACAAGGTCAAATAGTTGATCATGACGATCCTTGAGTGTATCAAGACCAGTGTCAAGCTTCCTATCCACAAAGAATATATCATCACTAAGCCTTTCAAGATAGGTGAATAAGGCTTTAGTGTTGAATGCAGGAGGTGCTGTGGATGAGGAAGGTTCAAACAGAGGAGGTATGGGCTGAGCAGAGGTAGCTGGAATGTCCTGAGCAGGCTGAGGGGGTGGGGTAGGTGTAGTAGGGTGCTGTGGGACGGATGGGAAAGCTTGGGTTTTTGGTTGTGCAAGGGCTCGATTGGCCAGTAGGCGAGATCAAAATATGACAAATTGAACCCTGTTTTGGTTAAGTGTGCAGTATCAAAATATGAAGTGTCCTCAAGTGCTGGTATTGAGTGCTCTGCAGGATTAAAACCAAAATGCTTGGCTATGACAGTGATAAGCCCACCCAAAACAATGTCACCTATGGATTTGGTGGCAATATGCAGCACATGCTCACAAAAGAAATAACCGGGAGAAACCTTAACTTTGTGAAATGCACACCATAACATAAAGAGTTCAGATTTTCCTACAGCACCAGAACTAGTCCCTCTGCCCAATATGGTGCTAGCCATCAGCCTATGAATAAACCTAAGTGCAGGGTCAAGTATTTGGGATGTTTTTGATCTTCCAGCAGAGAAAGTTTGAGGTTGGTTTGTTATGATTCTCCAAAATTGGGCAGCATTCCAAATGCCCTTGTTGGCTACCTCTACTCCAGTATGTGGTACTCTAAATAACCCATCAATAGCAAAACCAAAAATGCTATGAAATTGGTCCAATGAAAGCTCTCTATTTCGCCCCAAGCATCTAAATTTCATAATTGGTTTATGGTCTACATCATGCAAATTGAGGGTAGCAGAGAATGAAGAAATAAACTCCAAAACTAGAATTGGATAAACTATCTCTTGCTTATGCACAAATTCTGTCCAACCCATACCATCAAGATATGCAACTACATTGTCAAATAAACCAAGAGATTGTAAAGCATCAGCAGATATATACCTAGTGGGTTGTACCTTTCTATCCTTAAGTCGCTTAAAAGCTACTTTTTGAATCGTATCAGGGAGAGGCCAGGGTAGCTTTGATACAAATGAGGTTGCCGAAATTGTCTTTTTGCTGGAAGAGGGTGTAGAGGCTGGAGCTTTTGGCTTTTTGGGAGGTGGTTCCGACAATGGGGTGGGTGGGTCTTTGCGTTTGGACAGAGGAGGGGCAGAGGACATGGGTCGCACAGATTTTGACCGAATTTTGCGTTTGTATGTGGTTGGGGGAGGTGGTGGGGGTGTCGCTTGTGGAGGAGAATTGGGATTAGGAGGTATCGATGACAATGGAGAGACTTCGAGAGGAGAAGGTGGACGGGAATGGGGAGGGGACTCCATTGCCGATGGAGAAGATGGAAGAGATAAGGGGGAAATGAAAATGTAGGGGGAAATTTAGGGTTTACGTGATGAAAGTGCTAGTGGAGAAAACGGGATAGAGACGGTGAGAATGCCGAAAGGAATGGAGGTTGAAGGACGGTCGTGGGGTGAAGAGGCGGGAAGTGGAGGTAGGGATTTTTGTTTGCCGAAAATGAATTTGAATCGGGTTTGTAAGAGACTGCATAAGGGGAAAATGATTTATGCATAACCTGTGCACTCTTTTATACATGTTTCAGAATGATTTAAACTTCAGAGAAATGGCTTATGCACAAGTGCATAAGTCATGCACTGTCCTTATGCATGTTTCGCAGTATTGAAATCTTGGGTTGATGGTCATGCAGTTGTGCATAAGTCATGCACCTTCCTTATGCAAGTTTCGGTGACCCTTGAAATTTTGAGGAGCGAAGTCATGCGGGAGTGCATAAGTTATGCACTCCCCTTATGCATCTCTCGGCAGAAGTGGTTTTTCAGAAAATCGGGTCATGCGTAGTGCATAGGTTATGCACTCGCTCATGCAATCGCTCGCAATTTTTTTGAATTTTGGGTGGTGGTCATGCAGATGTGCATAAGCTATGCACTCTGCTTATACACTCTTCGGTGGGTTTTGAAATTCAGAATCTTTGGTTATGCAGAAGTGCATAAGCTATGCACATTGCTTATGCAGGTCTCGCAACTTTTGGAATTTTCTCGATTTGGTCATGCGTAGTGCATAGGCTATGCACCTTCCTTATGCACCCTCGGCAAGTTTGGTTTTTCCGGGTTTGGTCATGCGTAGTGCATAAGCTATGCACTCGCTTATGCACTCTTCTGCGAATTGGAGTTTTGATTTTTGGTTATGCGTATGCATAAGCTATGCACATTGCTTATGCACTCTTTGGCAGAGAGAGAAAATGAAGGATTTGAAGTTATGCAAATGTGCATAGGTCATGCACTCTGCTTATGCAAGTTTCTAAAGATGTGAAATTTGACAAAATTAGGCTATGCAGAGTTGCATAAGCTATGCACTCTCCTTATGCACTTGCAATAAAGGTGAAAAATGGCAAGAATTGTGGTTATGCAGGATTGCATAAGCTATGCAGTTGCTTATGCACAATTCAACAAGATTAAGTTTGCAATGGAACATGAATTGCAAGTGTGAAAAATACCCTAGAATGAAGAAATATAATTCCATGAAGCATAAACCATGAGAATTTTCACCAAAACACATCAATATATACAAAGTTCATCAAAAATGCATCACACGAGCATGTAAAAATGGATCCTGCATAAAAGACCTTTGAGAACTATGCCATTTTAACTCAAATTCTGCAAATCAACATTTAGCACATAAAACTCCATAAAATCTGCATAAAGTTGCATCTAACCACAAATGAGAAATGAACTCTCCAAGTTTTGCCAAGAAGATGCAATATTGTCCACCTTGAATTCCACAACCCAAGTAATCTCAAAACTACAAAAATGACCAACTTACCACCATATTAGCATTAAAAACACATATACTTAAAAGTCACACACCCAACCTCACCAAAAACACAAGCCATCTGCTGCAAACACCCTCTTTGCTGCAGAATTTTTTTTCTTCCTCTCTGCAGAAACCAGATTGCAGCTCCTGCACAGGTTAAAAAAAAAAAAAATCAGTTCTTGGGAAAATTTGAAGGACAAAATTTTCAAGTTAAGAATCACTTCCCCATCAGTTTACCAGCCTTTCTTCATTGAATTACATCTACAAGGGACAAGATTTAACAATGTCAAAAATTGAATTTGGGGAGATTTAAGATAAAACAAAATCAATGAAAATGAAAGTAAATTAGCAAAAGCAAAATAAAAGGACTTGGGATGCCTCCCAAGAGGGCTAATTTATAGTCCTTAGCTGGACTCTTCATGAATTTCACTGAAAAGAGGTGAGGGATTGGAGAGCTTATAACAGCTTGCTCCCTTTATTGGGTCTCCAATTATGTAATGTTTCAATCTATGCCCATTGACCTTAAAATTCCCAGATTTTTCACTCCAAATTTCAATTGCTCCATAAGGGAAAACCTTAGAAATTCTATATGGACCAGTCCACCTTGACTTGAGTTTTCCAGGGAACAATTTCAATCTTGAGTTGAACAACAAAACTAAATCACCTTCTTTGAATTCTTTTTTTCTCAGATGCTTATCATGCCAAACTTTAGTTCTTTCTTTGTAAATACGGGCACTTTCATAAGCATCCATCCTCAATTCCTCAAGCTCATTAAGTTGTAACAACCTTTTCTCACCAGTTTGCTTAAGATCAAAATTCAAGGTCTGAATGGCCCAATATGCTCTATGTTCTAGCTCCATTGTAAATGACAAGACTTACCATACACCAACCTAAAGGGAGTAGTTCCTATAGGGGTTTTGTAGGCAGTCCTATATGCCCATAAAGCATCATCTAGTTTGGTAGACCAATCTTTCCGAGAATTGTTCACTGTTTTCTCCAAAATATGCTTGAGCTCTCTGTTAGAAATTTCAACTTGTCCTGAAGTTTGAGGATGGTATGGGGTAGCTATCTTGTGCACTACACCATACTTCCTCATTAAGCTCTCAAATTGCTTATTACAAAAATGGGAACCCCCATCACTAATTATAGCCCTAGGAGCTCCAAATCTGCTCAAGACAAATTTCTTCAAAAATTTCACTACCACTCTAGCATCATTAGTTGGAGTTGCAATAGCTTCCACCCACTTTGACACATAGTCAACCCCAACTAAGATGTATCTATTACCATATGAAGGAGGGAATGGCCCCATAAAATCTATTCCCCAAACATCAAATAATTCCACTTCAAGAATATTATTTAGGGGCATTTGATCTCTTTTTGACAAATTTCCACTCCTTTGACATTTATCACAATTCAACACAAATTTCCTCACATCCTTAAAAAGATTTGGCCAAAAGAAACCAGCTTGCAAAATTTTACTAGTTGTCTTAGAGATTCCAAAATGACCTCCATAATCAGAAGCATGGCAATGATGCATAATACTCTGTACCTCCTCTTCAGGAATACATCTTCTAATCAGACCATCACAACATCTCCTAAAGAGTAAAGGGTCATCCCATCTATAAAACTTCACCTCATGCAAAAACTTTTTCTTTTGTTGCCATGTCATTCCTAGAGGTAAAACTCCACAAGATAGATAATTCATAAAGTCTGCATACCAAGGTAGTTTAGCAACAAGAGAGAAAAGTTGTTCATCCAAGAAAAACTCATCAATAGGGATTTCATCCAATTCTTCACCATCCAATTTTAACCTACTAAGATTATCAGCAACTACATTTTCAGCTCCTTTCTTATCTCTAATCTCCAAATCAAACTCTTGTAGCATCAGAATCCACCTAATGAGCCTAGGTTTGGCCTCCTTTTTACGGAGCAAATACCTGATGGCTGCATGATCTGAAAATATAACCACCTTTGAGTCAATAATGTAAGGTCTAAACTTTTCCAATGCAAAGACAATTGCCAAAAATTCCTTTTCAGTTGTTGCATAATTTGTTTGAGCCTCATCCAGTGTTCTACTAGCATAATAAATAGCATAAGCCTTTTTGTCCTTTCTTTGACCAAGAACAGCCCCAATTGCATAGTTGCTAGCATCACACATAATTTCAAAAGGTAGGCTCCAATCAGGTGGTTGCATGATTGGTGCAGTGATAAGAGCTTGCTTCAACCTGCAAAAGGCATCCAAACACTCTTGGTCAAATACAAATGGTGTGTCATTACTTAACAAATTAGACAAAGGTTTAGCTATTTTAGAAAAATCCTTGATAAAGCGTCTGTAGAACCCGGCGTGTCCTAGGAAACTTCGAATTCCCTTGACATTGGTAGGAGGAGCCATCTTCTCTATCACTTCAACTTTGGCTTTATCAACCTCTATTCCTCTGTTAGACACCAAATGTCCAAGCACTATCCCTTCCTGAACCATGAAATGACACTTTTCCCAGTTTAACACAAGGTCAGTATCTGCACATCGCTGCAAAATTTTAGAAAGGTTAGCCAAGCATATATCAAATGAAGATCCATAAACAGAGAAATCGTCCATAAAAACCTCCATTATGTCTTCAATGAAATCTGAGAAGATTGCCATCATGCACCTTTGAAAAGTGGCTGGTGCATTACATAACCCAAATGGCATCCTTCTATAAGCAAAGGTTCCATATGGACAAGTAAAAGTGGTTTTTTCTTGATCATTTGGATGGATAGGGATTTGAAAAAAACCTGAATATCCATCTAAATAGCAAAAGTAAGAATGCCTAGCTAGTCTTTCCAACATCTGATCAATGAAGGGAAGTGGAAAATGATCTTTTCTAGTGGCAACATTTAATTTTCTGTAATCTATGCACATTCGCCAACTAGTCACTGTTCTGGTGGGAATTAATTCATTATTTTCATTTTTGACAACTGTCATTCCACCCTTTTTTGGGACAACATGTACTGGCTCACCCAAGTACTATCCGAGATAGGGTAAATGATCCTGCATCAAGCAACTTCAAAATTTCCTTTTAACAACTTCTTTCATATTTGGGTTCAACCTCCTCTGATGTTCAATAGATGGCTTACAATTTTCTTCCAAAATGATTCTATGCATACAAAAGTGTGGGCTTATTCCCTTAATGTCATCTATGGTGTATCCTAAGACTTTCCTAAATTGTCTCAACACTCTTAACAACTTATCAGCCTCTAATGTACTCAAATTTGCATTTACAATTACTGGATAAGTGTTATTGGTGCCAAGAAATTTATACCTGAGCTGAGAAGGAAGTTGCTTAAGTTCTACCTTAGGTGCATCTTCTTCCTTGAATGATGGTTGCTTAGATTCGACTTTTTCCTTTTGTGTGAGTTGAAAAACTGGAGCAGAAATGAATGGTGGACTTCCCTCTAAGTGTTGAGCATATGCAGCTACATGAGGGTTGTCATAGTCTATGCCTCCTCCATGAACCAAACAATTTTCAAGTGGATCTTCTGGATATTTCTTTACAAGTGTTCTTCAACCAGCTCATCAATGATATCAACTCTCAAGCAAGTATCAGCTTCAGAATGATGCTTTTTCATAGTGTTATTAATATTGAAAACCAATTGCTCTTCACCAACCCTAAGAGTTAATTTTTCTCCCTTAACATCAATCAATGCTCCTGCTGTAGCTAGAAAGGGTCTTCCCAAGATAATTGGAATATTAAAATCTTCCTCCATGTCCAAGATGACAAAGTCAACAGGTATGTAGAACTTCCCAACCTTCAGAGGCACATTCTCCAAAATCCCTTCAGGATACTTGATTGATCTGTCAGCTAACTGAAGAGAAATGTGGGTTGGCTTTAGATCTCCCATGTTGAGCTTCTCATAGATGGAAAGGGGCATAAGGCTAACACTAGCCCCTAAATCACATAAGGCTTTTGTAGAACAAGACTCTCCAATGTGGCATGGAATTGAAAAACTCCCTGGATCCTTGAGCTTTTGAGGAAGTTTCCTTTGGAGGATAGCACTACATTCTTCTGTCAAAAGCTACAGTTTCATCATCTTCAAGTTTCCTCTTGTTTGAGAGAATTTCTTTCAAGAATTTTTCATAAGAGGGCATTTGTGAAAGAGCATCAATAAAAGGCACATTTATGTAAAGTTTCTTCAAAACCTCTAAGAACTTCCCAAATTGCCTATCAAGCTTGGCTTTGTGAAATCTTTGTGGAAAGGGAAGCTGTGGCTTGTAGGGTTCAGGAGGTATATATTTCTCTTCCTTCTCTTCAATTTTCTCTTTACAATTTTCTGCACTCTCTTGTTTTTCACTCTCATCAGTATTTTTCTCATTTTCTCTCTTCTCACTGTTTTCACTCTTCTCATCATTTATAACTTTTCCACTTCTTAAAGTAATAGCTTGACACTGCTCTCTTGGATTTTTTGGTTGACTTGGAAGCTTTCCAAAAGACTTAGCACTTGAGGAGGATGCTTGTTGTGCAATCCGTTTTTCCAGCATTCTGTTGTGTGTTTGCATCTGTTCCAGCCTTGCTTTCACCTCTCTCATCTCCTCATCATGCTTATTTTGGTTAGCAAGTATCTGTTGCAATAAAGCTTCAGTGGTGGAATTTCGTTCTTGCTGTTTTGGTGGAGGGTTCATATTTTTCTGCTGAAAATTAGGCAGTGGTTGCCTATTTTGCTGATATGGAACTTGACTCTGCTGTTGTGGTTGAAAATTCTGATTTTGAACTTGATTTTGCTGATTTCCCCATGAAAAGTTGGGATGATTCCTCCAATTTGGATTGTAAGTTTGAGAATAAGAATTCCCCATTTGTTTGTTTCCATAATTACCAACATATGCTGCTTGTTCTCCATAGTCTACTCCACAGCTGGTAGTTTCCTCTGCATAAGCCACTTGTTGTGAACTTCCAGCTGATGATGATGAACTAACCAACATACTCAAATCTTCCATCTTCTTAGCAAGGACATTTGTAAGTGCATCAAATTTTGCATTAATCATGTTGAATGGATCAAGATCATACATTCCAGCAGCTTGCCTTTTCTGAGTTGGAGCTGGTCCTCTTGGACTACTCCAAAGATGAGTATTCTTTGCAATTTTCTCCAATAGCTCATAAGCTTCATCTTCATGCTTTATAATAAATTCTCCTCCTGTTTGAGCATCAATAATTCCTCTGATTGCAGGAGTGACATTTGTGTAGAAATTCTGATTTATCATCCATTTTGGAATGGCATGATGTGGGCATAATCTCTCTAATTCCTTCCATCTCATCCATGACTCATAGAGAGTTTCATCTTCTCTTGGTCTGAAAGCTGTCATTTGATTCCTCAACTCTTGAGTTTTTCCAGGTGGAAAATATTGTGCAAGAAATGCATCAGTGAGTTGCTCCCAATTTGTAATGGAGTTGTGAGGTAAAGAATCAAGCCAATCCAATGCTCTATCTTTCAAAGAGAATGGGAATAGCTTCAATCTTGCTGCATCATCAGACACTCCAGGTTGTTTTTGCATGTCGCAAATCATAGCAAACTTCTTCAGGTGTGTGTGTGGATTTTCAGAAGGATGTCCTCCAAATTGAGAATTTTGAATCATTTGAAGAACTCCAAAATCCATCTTGTAACTATTTGCATCAATCCTTGGTCTTGCTATGCTCTCTCTCAAATCATCAAAACGTGGAAAAGCATGATCCATCATACTTCCCCTAGGCACGTTTGCATTAACAACTTCTTCTCCGTGGGCTTCATTTTCATTGTTTTGACCATTTCCAGCATTACCAACACCAATTCTAATTCTTTCATCAGCCATGTCTGCTTCAATTTCAATCTCTCTCAAAGCTTCCTTCCTTTTTCTGGTCTCTTTCTTGTTGGCTTTACAAAATTTCTCAATTTCAGGATTGAACAGTAAGGTTGTGTCACTTGAGCTTCTAGCTCTTCTCATAAAAGATTAAAAGTACCTGAAAAAGAACAAACAAACACAAAAATGAAAAGATAACAAAAATAAAACTATAATCAACTAAAATAATCAAGAATTCAATCTTAAACAAACAACTCCTCAGCAACGGCGCTAAAAACTTGATGCGTCCCTACCGCAAGTGCACGGGTCGTACAAGTAGTATAGAAAAATATCGATCCCACGAGGAGTCGTGTTAATGATTGAATTTTTGATATAAAAGTTGACTAAATCGAAGTATCTATGAAATTAAAGAAGTGAATTGATGAGTAATGGAGCGTAAAATCTATATGTGCAAAATCAATATTCTATTTAACAATGTATTGCATTAAACTAAAATTGCATCAAATTGAAATAAGCAAGTTCAAATATGGCAATATTGAAAATGGCAATCAATTAAATTCAATTGAAAATTAACAATGGTAAAAAGGCGATTCCGGAGTTCGGGATTTCATATTCGAGCTATTTTGGGATTTAAATCGGTTATCCAATTTTATGAAACTTATGGGTTTTAAGGAGATTAATTCTTAAATCCTTTGAATTCCCTTTCGAGTGAGACAAAGAGTGCCTTAATCAAACTAATCCTACTTTCGTGGAGTTAGAATTAATTAAGACCCATTAAGTTCTTTAATTAATCATGAATCCTCTTAATCCTTAGCCTATTTCTAGGTCTAAGTTAATTAAGTCCAATTTCTTGATTATCTATCACAAGGTCTTCTCCTTTCGGTGCTTCAACCATGGATTAAGAACATCACTTAATGGGATCCTACACTAAGCATGTCATTAAGCATACAAGAAATGAATAAAACTCATTAAGACCACAAAATATGGATTACCCAATCAAAATCCACAAAATATCTCAAATATTACAACCCTTACTCCAGAATCAAAAGTAAACTACTCACTATCCATAATGCTTACAAGATATGATGAGTTTAAATGGAAATAAAGCTTTAATCTAAGCTAAGAAGTAAGAAATTAAACACTAGAAATGTAGAAAAATGTAAGGGAAGAAAGAAATCTGCAAATCTTGGTTGAGAATGGTGTGGAAGGTGAAAGTGTCTCCTCAAATTCTGCCTCTCTTCTCCTCTTCTTCTTTGCTCCTTATCCCCCTCTAAAATGGGAAAATGGGACTATTTATAGCATTTTTCTGACATGGAGCCCTAAAATAGTATGTTCTAGGAGGAATTGATTGAGAGAATCTTCTGCCAGCTCATTAATGAACTCTTTATGGGACTGCATAAGTTATGCAGTCCCTTATGCAGTTTTCGGCTGGTTCTGAGTCACTTATGCGAAACTGCATGACTTGGTGCATAGGTTATGCACAATTCCGTGAAGGTGCATAAGGGAGGCGAGAATGTGCATAAGCTATGCTGTCTCCTTATGCACATTTCGGCTGGTTCTGGAACAGTGATCTTTCTCCTTATGCAGATCTGCATAGCTTATGCGGCAAGTTATGCACAATTTGGTCAATGCATATTTCAGCTTGAAAACTTGTTTTTGACATCTTTGGCTGTAGAAGACACTCCTCAATGGCAAAATTCTCTTCAGTCCTTCAAAAACACCATTTTTCCTACAAAACAAAGTAAAAATTACAAATTAATCCAAAATCGACAATTATGAAAAACTAACTAATTTACTAATGAAATTAGCTAAAGATAACTAATAATAGAATAAAATGGCTATAAAATTAGACCTAAATGACTATGCAAAATGTATGCATCAAATTTGGGTTTGTGTTCCTCATGAAAGTTTTAGGTCTATATCTCATCTAACCACTGGTAAAATTTCAGGTCATTTAGACCTTTCTAGCTCAAGTTATGACCAAATGAACTAACACTGTTCATTTGGTCAGTTTGTACAGGGGCAGACTGAGATTTTCCAAGTTTGGTCAATTTGTTCACTAGGTTTTGGTCACTTTTTGGGCATGCTTCCTAAATGAAAATTGTGTCATTTAGTGTCTATTTTAATTCCCAATTGGTCTCATACCAATTGGACTTGTAAATTTTCATTTTTGGTCCCTCAAAGGGACCTTGGTCATGCTGCCAGCAGCATGACCACACTCAATCCGAATTTGGCCTTAACTCCAACCATTCCAACACACTTCATTTGGTCACAAATGACCATTTCTCACTTCAAACTAGATCAAATACATCATATGGCTCATTCTCAAATTTTTCTCCCCAAACCCTAGGTGCCAAGAACCCTAAATTTTCAACTTCTCAATTCTAAGCAATTCAAGGTAACCTCAACCTATACATCATATAAGCATCACTAATCAAGCTAGAAGGCATGTTTAATTAAATCAAAACACATCAATTCCATAAACTTCCATGGCTGCCAAAAATTCATTATTTCCATACAAGCATCAATTCTACCATTACATATGAAATTTCAACTCAACTTCACTTAATTAAACTAAAGAAAAAGATTAAATTAACTTACCTCTCTTGTGAGATTTCCAAGCTAACCCACACTTCACTTTCTTCCCTTCTTCTTGGTCCCAAACTCTTATTTGAGATCTATAATCAAATTTATGTGTTGGAAACTTGAGAGTTTATGGTAAGAATGTTTGAAAATTTAAGCTTAAAAACTCAAAAATGGAGGATGGCTTGGGTGGAGAATGGTTTGGCATATAAGTGGGGGAAGAAGAAGAATATTTAGAGTTTTTACTTTTCTTTTGCCATTAAGTTAATATTTATCCCCAAAACCAATAATTATAAATTAAAAGTTTAATTGTGTCATGCTTATGTCACTTAATGTCACTAAAGCAATTTCTTTTCCTTTTTCTCTTTTTTTATTTTTTTTATTTATCTATTAGTTCTTTAATTTAATTTCTGACTCCAAAGTTTTCTTTTCTCCGATTTTATTTGACAGTTAGGTCAGGAGTCAGCTCTCGGGGTCAATTGACCAAATTGCCCCTTGCCGGTTCAACCCAGTTTGCAAATAATTCAATATTTCTTCCGGCTCCCTGACCTAATTATTTGACTGACTTAATAATTCTTTTTCGTGATTTTCTCTTTTCCATTGTGTTCGTAATGATCCTAAGGACCGCGGCGCCATATTTTACGGTTCGATATTTGACTTTAAATCGACTTCGCAGTCGTTCCCGAGGAGGTCACCCATCGCTGTGACTCTCGGCTCGTTTAACTTCTTATGTTCTGTTTTTCTTATTTATACTTAACTAATTGACAATTACTAATTATTTGTGTTTATGGCTTATTTATTTGTCTTAGATGTGGTTCTAATCCCTTTAATTGTCTGGACCGACTCCGGTTACCAGAACAGTGAAATATACCAGGCTATACAAGTAGGGGTGTTACAATACATGTCTTCTGTCGTCGTTCTACTTAACTTAAAGCCCTTTGACTCTAGAGCACTTCTCCAAAGCTCTAACTTTCTATTAACTCCTTTTTGCATCTCATCTATCAGAACTATATCATCCGCAAACATCATGCACTAAGGGATACTCTCTTGTATATGTTTCATTAATTCATCTAAAACTAATGTAAAAAGGTAAAGGCTTACAGCTGAACCTTGGTGTAATCCAACTGAGATAGGAAAATCTCGTGTTCCCTCCCACTATGCGCACAATAGTAGTTGCTCCTTCATACATGTCTTTCAACACTTGTATGTACCTAATAGATACCCCTTTTGTTCTAACACTCTCCATAAGACATCTCTTGGAACACTATCATAAGCCTTCTCCAAATTGATAAAAACCATATGTAAATCTTTCCTCGCATCTCTATGTTTCTCCATCAAACTTCTAATGAGAAAGATCGCTTCCATAGTTGAACGACCAGGCATAAAACCAAATTGATTGGGAGAGATAAAAGTATCATGACGTAGTCGATGTTCCACAACTCTCTCCTATAACTTCATAGTATGGCTCATGAGTTTAATTCTCCTATAGTTTGAGCAACTCTATATATCTCCCTTATTTTTAAAAATAGGTACTAAAATACTCCTCCTCCATTCATCAAGCATTTTCTTTGAATTTAGAATTTTATTAAACAATTTAATTAACCATGCCACTCCCATATCTCCCAAACACTTCAATGCCTTTCAAACTCTGACATTAAAAAAAATAGAGAACTAGTCTGAATTCAATGGAGTAAAGTAGGAAAAGACATAGTTGATGCGGCATAATTGATGCTATGTGTAGCTCCATATGACTAAAAATTTTACGATTTGAACAGTTTTTCACATGGTTATGCAGTCATCCACTAATGCCAGCTTAGTTATACAAATTATTAATTTTGGTAGGATCTCCAATTTACCAGCAATGCAACATTATTAATGGTATTTATCTGCTCTAATGAATAGAGTATCTTAATTTAATAATATAATCTTATATGTTAGAGCACCAACTTTCAGTGGGATGTCCAAGTTTGTATTTTGTAATAAGTAAAGGTCAAAGGATAGAAAAATCTCAGTTAATAGATGGACTTGCAAAAGAGCCTGAATTTCTCTTCTCAACCAACTTTGCAGCCACCGATTTGGTTGAAGATACTTATAGGACTTCCAATATCGCAATACGTTAACTATATTGCTCAAGATACCTGACTGAACACAAATTTACTGAAAAACATATATAGGTATTTATTTGTTGGGAAATAGCATTAAAAAACAAATATCAATTTAACAAAACAAGAATAAAATGGGAAAAGCGAGAGAACCAGTTCAAAGATAATAGCATTTTAATCTATACTTGTGAGCTTTTGAAAAGAAAGAACTGGAAAAAAAAGGAGAAGTAAACTAAGTAAACCGATTTTAATATAGTGAAGGTTTGAAAGGGAAAAACAAGAATATAGAAATAGGTACCTAAGCTCAAAACTGTCATTTATATACTACCTTTGGAATGAACTTCCATCGTATCCATAAATTATTGAACAGTTTTCTGTCTGCAGAATAGTCGAACAATACCGCCATTAACAACAAATTTTACACAGAGACATCATTCCTGTAATCAATAAGGCAAAGCAAAAGGCCTGCATTGTTATGTGAAGCTAAAGTGAAACATAAGTGGAATAAAGCAAACCTTGCACAAAGGACATTTTACAGAAGAAGGTGCATGAGAATGCTTGCCAGCAACTACTTTAGTCCAATTCAAAATGCAACTGTAACAAAATTTATTTGCAATAGAGGAATGAGAGGAACAAATGACCCACCATTATCTTGCATCATTCCCCAACCCTCTCTGCCCCCGCCCACAACCCAACAGCTCCCCCCCAACCCCAACACCACAAAAATATATATGTACAGAAAGCATGCACGCACAAGCACTCATGAAAACACTGGTAACTGAAAAGCTTTGCCAATACAAGCTCAAATGAGGTTTGTACAGAATTATAGTAAAATTGCTCAAATACCCACATTTAGTATTGATTCATAATGCACAATTACTATCATAAAGGTTTCAAATTGCTTTCTTTTCATATAATCCTTAACAATTCTTAAGCGCTTAATCACTACTAACCGAAATGAACACCAGAAATCAAGTGGAGGTTAAACAACAAAAAGCACAAGAAGAAAGCTCTCATACAAATACCAAACAAGGAATTAGGTCAATAATAGACATATGAATTGTTAAGAAAAAGGGAAAATAAAAAGAAAAGGTACGATTTTTGAGAGAAAGTCAAGACAACATACGGAAATAGGAATCAAGATAGGATTCTTGAAGGAAGGGACCGAGGCAGATGGGGCACGGATTGGAGTCCCGCGAAGAGTAAGAGTGATTCTCTTTGCTTTTAGCTTCATCTTGGTCCATTGTTTTTCTTGAACTCGCTAGATTTCTCCTTCCCACTCCAATGGCGACTTCAACCATCCATGGAAATTATTATAAAATAAAAATTAATTAAATGTAAATATTTTTAATAAATGTAAACATTTCTTTTAACATTTTACAATTTCAATCATAATTTTATTATTTATTTTTCAAAAAGGGACTTAGAGCAGAGAATTGAGAAAGTAGAACCTGAAATCAAAAAATGCCAAAAAAATTCTAGATAGTTTAAAAGAAATTACGTCAAATGGGCTTCACACTGTTTAAAAAAAAAAGATACTATGTGACATGAAAATTCATCCATCTCGCAAAAATATAGCTTTACTTTATTTATTTATTTATTTCAAATTATAAATTTTTATAAATAATAATTTATTTAATAACTTACTAATATATTTTTATTTGATATACATTAAAAAAGTAAAATTTATTAATTTGAATAATAATTTAAAATATGAGTTATTTAATTTTTAATAGAATAATGTAAATAAAGAACATATTAAAAAAAATTTCAGAAAATTTTTCTAGGTAAAACAAAATTTATTATTTTAATTATGTTAATTATAATAACTTAACTCATGTAAAAATAAAAAGTAAGCAAATCTTTATAAGATGAAAGATGTGTAATTAAAATAAAAAATTTTATTTAATCTTTTTTAACATATCATCCGCTCATATTACTCCATTAAAAATTAAATAATTTATGTTATTAAATTTTTTTCAGAACTAACAAATTTTATTTTTTTAATATATATTAAATTGGATAAGTTAGTAAATAAGTTATTACTTATAATTTAAAATAAATAAAAATAATAATAAGTCTACTTTTATTTAACAGATGGAGTAATATAAATATAATTAAAGTAATAAATTTTATTTAATTTTTTAATATACTCTTCCCAATATATCATCCACTCATATTACCCCATTAAAAATTAAATAATTTATGTTACTAAGTTTTTTTTGAAACTAATAAATTTTATTTTTTTTAATACATATCAAATTGGATAAGTTGATAAATAAATTATTACTTATAATTTAAAATAAATGAAAAAAAATAATAAGTTAGTAAATAAGTTATTACTTATAATTTAAAATAAATAAAAATAATAATAAGTCTACTTTTATTTAACAGATGGAGTAATATAAATATAATTAAAGTAATAAATTTTATTTAATTTTTTAATATACTCTTCCCAATATATCATCCACTCATATTACCCCATTAAAAATTAAATAATTTATGTTACTAAATTTTTTTTGAAACTAATAAATTTTATTTTTTTTAATACATATCAAATTGGATAAGTTGATAAATAAATTATTACTTATAATTTAAAATAAATAAAAAATAATAATAAGTCTATTTTTATTTAACGGATGGAGTAATATAAATATAATTAAAGTAATAAACTTTATTTAATTTTTTAATATACTCTCTACTCATATTGATTTATTAAGAATTAAATAAATTGCAGTATTAAATTATTTTTAAAATTAATAAATTTTATTTTTCAATGCAAATTAAATAGAGACATAATAATAAATTAATAAATAAATTACTATTTTAAGATAAAAAGTGACCTATAATTTAAAATAGATGAAAAGAAAAAGTAAATTTATATTATATTTGTAATAAATTAATAAATAAATTATTTTTTTTAGTAATATTATAATCATCCTTAATATGTGAAATCTTGAATTTAAATTTTAATTATAAAAATAATATAAAAATAATAAAATAAATATCTTCCCTTTTTTTTTCATGGTAGGAATAGAATTGCCATTTCTATTTAGCGGTTCTATAATTTTTTCTAAAATTAAATTGTAAAATCATAAAATTAAGCTTCAATCAAAACTAAATTAAATTTTAATCATTCAATTTAATGATGGACCAAAAGAAAAATAAAGGAATAACAAATTGCATCAACTTAGATTAACCAAATACTTACATTTCTATATAATGATTCATACTAATGAAAACAAAGAGTAATTTAAGAGAGAGAAATAATAATTATTTAGGAGATTGGAATCAAATATATTATCTAAGAGCATGAGTAATATTCATTCCAATATTTTATATGCCATTTCTGGGAAAAAAAACTCGTGTCAAATTATGGGCTTTAATTAATTTGAAGAACTAGGAAACTGCCACCTCCAACTAAGTTGATGATTTTAAGTTGCCTGCTAAATTTTAGGTCGCTAAGCACTTAATTGATTGGTTTTCATAATCTAATCTTGGTCACATTTAAGATAACTTAAGGCACATAAACATATCATCTTCCGGTGATTAATAAAATGAAAAGAAGAATATCTTATTCTACAATCAACAACAATCTGCAAGTATTGTTATGGATTTTCAAATAAATCAATAATAAAAGATTATATTATACAATGCTTTCCCAGAACCCCAATCCCCTTCCAGGTAGTGCATCCCTTCACTTGTCTCTGAAGCTACATTTTACACTTTCGCAATGCATTTAATTGCACCTTCATGTTCTCAACCTCTTTCTTCATTATCTTTTTTTCTTTCTGAGGTGTCATGCATCCCTTATCCAAACCCTTAGTCATTCTGATGATAGTTTGAGCCTTTGTTCTTCGGTCATTGGATCTGGTAGTTGTCATTGACTTCATTATATTTACTTGTTCAAGAAGGATAATTCAAGTGCTCTCATCTTTTCTCTCGTTCTAGGTGTTTTTCTGAGACTCAAGATCTCTCCTGTTGAGCTCCCATCGGCCATTCCCTACCCTTTTCTGGTAGGGGATGGCCTCCTCTCCTCTGCCCGGACATGGGTCTTCCCCTCCGTAGATAGCGTTTTTGGACAAATAAAATTTGGTTTTTTGGGTGGCAGATCTATGGTTATTTGTGAGGGCTTTCTTCATCTGCTTCTTTTGTGGGTTTTGCATGTAGGGATGGTCTCCATTTGTGCTTTTTTCTAGCTCTAGGAGGGGTAATCATTTTAAGGGATGATGGCATCTCAGGGGTCCTTAGTCAAATCTACCATCATGGCTGACCTTCAAGGCATGTTGCCATTTAGAGCTTTGCCTCATCACCCTCTTTGAGTTGCTTACTTAGCCTGCAATGCATTATTTGGGTTGCATGGTCTACTGCTCTGGAGAATCCTTATGTTGATCTTGTTGTTTTGCGGGAATGTGATTGGGTTGTGGCTCTCCTGGGACTTCATCAGGCCTCAGTGTTCCCTAAGCTTCTCTTGGTTTGCTTTTCCTTCTCTGCGGCACTGCAATAAGAAGATTTGGATCTACGCTGGTTTCTTTTGGGTTGCCCAAGTAGAGTAGGGTTCTCCTGTAATTGGGCCTAATTTTGGGTCTTTATGCTGTAGACTGGGCTCCTTTTAGCTTAAAGCTATATAACCCTTTTATGTTAATGAAATATTTATCTATTGACTTAAAAAAAGAAGGATAATTCGCATTGATATATACAAGGGTAATCTTTCATTCTTCATCACATGCTGGTGAGCTTCTTGTGATAGTTTATGATAATCCATGGCTTTGCATACGCTTGTTCTTTCTTCTTCAGTTAGATTAGGATGTGTCTGGGTAACTCTCTAGTTAGTGACATGCAATAGGAAAGTAGACGTATAGTGAGAGGATCCCTTGAGACATGTCTATGGCCGTATAGAGATTGTCATCACAATATCGAGCGTCTTTTGGTAATGCTTCTATAAGCAATTGCAACTGTTTAATCAAAAGCTTCTCATCCCTAGCGATCATTGTAAGAGACTTATCCACCAACCTTCCCACAATATATATTCTTGATGCTGGATATTTTAACATAGAAAAAACTTTAAAAGGTAATGCAAAAAATTACATCTCTCCTCAGGAAGTACCTTGATCAAACTTTCTATAGTAACTCTCAGTAACTGATGTGTAGGATTTTTGGCAGATTATGCTGTCCAAAAAGAATTTGAGAAAGCTATTTTGCCGTCCAATGAGCTATACATTATCCAACAAGCTATGATCTTATCATCTCTTTTCTTTTAGTTGATTCAATGACTTCAAGAAAATGATCTATTCGAAGAACAGAAACATCTTCAAACCACCAATTCTCAGCTACAAATCTATGTTGCGAGTTTTCTGCATTATTTGCCCAAGCATTAGAACACAATGAATCATCATCACCAGCAACAATTTTTTTTGGGTCCATGGAAGCTTTCCAAGCAATAGCTTCAGAGCATCATTTCAAGAGTTGTAATTCCTTGGCGCTTGAAGAAATTATCTCACAGCTTTTGAAAATCTGAAATATATCTTTCCATGTTGCTAAAAGCATAAAACTTAGAAAAGTCTTAGCCTTAGAAATAGGATTTCCTTGTTCAAGATCATCACTCATTTCCAAGAAATATGCAGCACAGTATACTGGAGCAATGTTGGCTGCTGTTAGATCAACTTTCCATCCATAGCAGAATTTCACAACTAACTCAAAGATTTTAGCTCCACCTGGAAAATAGTCTATTTGGATCTTAGAGATACTATTTTTATCTCCAATGCCTATTCTTTGGAATACTAATCTATTCAAATATCCACTTCTTGTGTCACCCAAATTCTACTAAACATGACTAAAATATCCAAAAACAAAATTTTAATATTTCTACTATAATTAACTATTTCAACACATAATAATAATAATAATAATAATAATAATAATAATAATAATAATAATAATAATAATAATAATAATAATAATAATAATAATAATAATAATAATAATAATTTTTTTTTTATTTTGGACTGCACCCGAAGGCTGCCTACGTACCTTCATAACAAAATGAAGGATTAGGTCCACGTAGCTCTAAAAATAAAACCTTTAGCACTTGAAAGTGAAAGTAACATAATTATACAAATGTAGTAAATAAATTAACTAAATGAAAATGAATTGACTAAGTAATTTACAAATAATAGAATATTTTATCATTTGACCTAAAAATAAATATGCAAATCCACATAGATGTTGATACACAATTTTTTTTTTCAAGTCAGATGACATGTCACTTTCAAACCTTACTTCCAAGTACTTACCTCTGATACCTGAAATGCATTTTTTTTTTTTATAAAATACAGTTTACTCTGCTAGATGGAAACCAAATCTTTTAGTGCAATACTACATGGAAAGAAATTTAAAATCATTAAGACAAGGTTTCAAAATTAACAAGGCAGATATCACACCCCAGAGAGTATCGGTATTGTTGTAATTCCTAACTAAGAGATCTGAAGCAAAACATTGCTCCAACATAAGTGCTATTCTCTGTTCCAGCTTATTTAACAATTCAAACTTAATTCTCATCATCATTCCCAACTTGAGAATGTGAAGCAAAAAATTATAGGAAACTGAGTTTTTCTCCTCAGGAAATACCTTGATCAAACTTTTTGCAGTAACTCTCAGCAATCGGTGTGTAGGATGTTTTAGCAGATTGTGCAATCTAAAAAAAATTTGAGAAAGCCATTTTGCTGTCGAGTGAGCCATGCACATGATCCAACAAGCTGCGGTCTTATCATCTCTTTTATTTTAATTGATTCTATGACTTCAAGAAAAAGATATATTCGAAGAACAGAAACATCTTCAAACTACCAATTCTCAGCTACACATCTATGTGGTGAGTTTTTTGCATTATTTGCTCGAGCATTAAAGCACAATGAATTTGTTAATAATAGTTTTTACGTTAATAATACTTACAAAAAACAAGTAATTAATGCAATTTTTTTTAATTCCTAATTTTTTTATATTCTTAAAAATAAATCCTTAATGTATTTATTATATTGAAACATCCATAAGCTTAATTGACTGCAGTTGGAAATAAAAATACCGACTCAATAAATAAATAAAAATTGAAAAGGTCTAATTATTTAAGGGTTTAAATAGTTCAGTCCTAGGTAACACTGATGTTATATATGAATTTAAATACCATCAGTGCAGTTTTTATCACTAATTTTTAATTTTATTAAGCTTTCTTTTTGGATTTGCAGCAATTTTTCATGAGTGAAACAAAAAAGAAATTGTGAAATGAGATGATATTTTAAAATAGTATATATTTTCATGTATTAATTATGTGATAAAATTAGATGATATTTAAAATATAAACTATTTTTTAAAGCTATTATCGTAAAACTTACAACAAATAAAAGGGAAAATGATGGGGAAAATCAACTAAATTTACATTTTATCAGAGATCTTGAGGGAACACTGGCTTGTGATGAGGGGATGATATATGAAGAAGTTAGAAGTATAGGGAGAAACAACAAGAAAACAAAATTGTCAGCATATTACATTCCATTGCCTATTTGCAGATATTAGAGTTTCTCCACCCCTAGTTCACAGAAAGGAAAGGATGCTCTAGTAAGCAATCAGCAGACCATCTATGAGCAGCAGTACGAACAAAACATCGGCTCAGGAAATCCTTTGCATCTTCTGATACGTTACTGGGTATTTGAGGCAGTTCATCTGCATATCCAATCACCCACAGAAGATCTTCAACTTCTGAATACTCCCAGGCTGGTTTTCCAGTTAGCATCTCCAACACAGCACATCCAAAGGCCCAAATGTCTGTAGCATACCCAATCTTTTTATCTCTCACCAATTCTGGAGACATATATCTGGTTGTGCCCCTCAAATCATGGCACTCTTCATCCACTGCCTTAGCCAATCCGAAGTCCGCAAGCTTTGCTACAAAAGTTCCCTTCCTTTCTCCACTACCAGGCACCAGCAAAATGTTGTCCGGCTTGATATCGCAATGGATGTAGCCACGACAGTGAATGTACTTCAACCCTCGAAGAACGTCTCTTGAATAATACTTAACATCAGAATCAGCCAACCCAAAACCTGATAATCTTATTTGCCGTTCTAAGCTAAGTCCCGAACAGTACTCCAAAAGTAAGTTATATACTTTCACCCCATTAGCTATATGCGTGACTTCGTCTCCATAACAACGAACCACGTACGGACTGGAAGTAAGATCACAGAGAACTTGTTTCTCATGCTGTAATGAAGATGATTGATCCATAATTGTAGATTTGACTGCCAATTGAGAAGGAAGATGAGTTCCCTGATTTATGGTTGTTCTTGTTTTAGCATAAAAGACAGAACCAAATCCTCCTTTGCCAAGCAAGCACACTCGAACCCATGAAAGCCCATGAGAGGCTTCCAAAGTTGTAGCCCTTTCGAAACAAACGACTGGAGTCTTCTTTTTCCTCTTAAAAGCATTGCGTCGCTTGATCATTGCGTACCATTTAGAATCATGTTTTGGCTTCCTTGGAGTAGAAGAGGAGGAGGAGGATATGACCACCACGGAGATGACGGGCGCCATGGTTGAAGGAA
The DNA here is from genome assembly GCF_030052815.1 of Hevea brasiliensis. Lineage (NCBI taxonomy): Eukaryota > Viridiplantae > Streptophyta > Magnoliopsida > Malpighiales > Euphorbiaceae > Hevea > Hevea brasiliensis. Next base: position 1,134,656 of record NW_026615250.1, read on the forward strand.
ACATACGTTGTTTGCGACAGAAAAGCTGTGTTTCTTGAAGAGAAATGTGGAATTGGAGATTGCTACTAGCAGCTTAAGGGTTGTGTTTCTTGAGAGATAGGGAATTGGAGATAACTAGTAGTAGCTTAAGGGCCAAGTTTCTTGAGAAGAGATAGGGAATTGGAGATTATTGTATAAAACAAAATTTTCAAATTTTTAAGATAGTTATAATAAATAAATAAAAAAGATAACAAAATAAAAGATATATTGAAATAAAATAAAAGATATATTTTATTTATAAAATAGAAGATATATTGAAATTACTAAATTGCATTAAACAAAATATTAACATAACAGATTTCTATGTAATAGTTATAATAAACAAATTTTCAAATTTTTAAGATAGTTGTAATAAATAAAAAAAATAACAAAATAAAAGATATATTGAAATAAAATAAAAGATATATTTTATTTATAAAATAGAAGATATATTGAAATTACTAAATTGCATTGAACAAAATATTAACATAACAGATATCTATGTAATAGTTATAATAAACAAATTTTCAAATTTTTAAGATAGTTGTAATAAATAAATAAATAAAAAATAACAAAATAAAAGATATATTTACATAAAATAAAAGATATATTTTATTTATAAAATAGAAGATATATTGAAATTACTAAATTCCATTAAACAAAATATTAACATAACAAATTTCTATGTAATAGTTATAATAAAAAAAATTTCAAATTTTTAAGATATTTACAATAAAAAAAATTGTTAACTTTGAATATTACACCACGGAAAAATTATTTATTATGTAGAAAAAAAATTAAATCAATTTTATATTTTTACACTATTTAATTTAACCTATTGAATCATTATAAGAATGTGTTATTCAATTTTGCAAATTCAAGCTCATGCTTCGGTCATTATTTTTAATTTATATAACACTCTTAATTCATGTTTGAAAATACCAAATAAATTTGATTAAATAATTTTTAAACTTGTTAATATATTTCAACCTAAATTGCTTTAACATTTTCATTACTAAAACGACTCAATAAACAAAACAGTGTTTAATTTAATTAAGGTTAATTCCCTCTTCAAAAAAACTGATTTCATATTCAAACTCTTAAAATTATTAATATATGTATTTTTTTTATTTTGAAAAATACATTAATCTATTTAAACCAGAGCTCATGATCAATGTGAATGCTGCTTGAATTTTTTTTTTTTTTATTTGTTGTGTCAATATGATTCTTGGTGTGTTAAAAATGGCCGTTAGTTTTTTCCTTCGCAACTCTCTAAAGTTGAGAATGCCTTTATTCCCAGATGATCTGAAAGCTGTTGGTGATCATCAAACTCTGCTGAAAGAACAATGTGATTTGAAAACTTTGCATGTGATGGACAGGTGCCTACTGCTCATATTTCAATATTCCAATCATGTAACGATGGTAATCCACGAAAGAACAATGCATCTAGTTCCAGATATCCAAATTTTAAACATTTCATTTGACAATAAATTTAAGAAGAATAATAGATAAAACTGAAGATCAATGTTGTCACTAAGCTACCATAAATGTGGTACACCTTGAATATAGAGCGAAAATGAAGCGTATATCTACATCATAGAAATCCTATTCTAGATTTATTTAAAAATAACTTAATAAAATTTAATGTAACCTCAAAAAAGAGTTCACAACTCAAAGGGAACAGGGGTAGACAAGGCAAATGCCACAAAATGATAGTTATTAGTTAAACATTACTTCTACAACAGAACCTTGTACAACAATTACATGCGCAAAGCTCTGGCCATGATCCTATAATCTCCCTTTTTCTTCAAGGCTCTCCCTATTCTGAGGTATCCCTACTGCCTGCATGGCACCCCTAGATAACGATACTTCTTTCTTTTCGTGAATCGGATTGGCCCATGCTAATGACTTATTGGATACTCTTCTTCACAATTCCCTCAAGCATTCCATCATTCCCAAAACGACCTGAAATCATATCCAAGTTTTTTCCCTTTCAAAAATTTTATTAAAACATTAACTATTAATCGATAGGATACTCAAATTAGAACCATGTTGTCAAAGTAGTCAAGACTAGCTAAAGGTTTCTTTTTCAGGTCATTAAATTTCGATTAAAACTCGAACTCAATATATTATCATCAGAGACAACTCTAGTACCAATGAGTTAAAGCTTATTGATAACTAAGGGTATATTTTTTAATCAAGCATAATTCAAACTTTGTTGTTCCACCTTAGGAATGAAACTTTTAATCAGCTTCATCAGAGTTGGCATCAAAGATAGAAATACAGAATTCCAGGTGGGTGTGAATTCACTACGTTCTCCTTCTGCAGCCTCAATCAGTTTCATCAGAGTCGTCGTAAAAAATATACAAGTATGGGACTATTGGTGTGTGTTCACTATGTTCTACATCTGCAGCCTCACCAGTCAATCTAGGAGTGTTCCAACCCAACTACTGCATGTATACTTCATCATAGGCTTCAATGTTGAAACCTGAAGCAAGAAACAATTCCATCTCATTCACGAATCGTTCTGTTCTTGCTGCTAGAAAAGGCCTTGCTGCATCAGAGACTAGATTCTTGAACTCTCCTTGTTTTGTTTCAGGTGTTCTCATTGGATGAGATTGATCACCCCTGGCAAAAAGGAAAACAAGCTTTTGAGAAAGAGATATGTAAAATAATTAGCGTTATGCGCCAAACTTTAGTAGTCATCAAAAGAACTTAAAGAATGAGGAATCCAATTGTTACAATCTAGAGTTCATTTTCATCATTAACTTGCACATGAATAAACAAAAGGTAGGATAAGTAAAGAAAACACCTTCTCAAGAATGAATCAACCACACCAAGCATATGGTGTATAATAATTTCAACATCCTCTTCCTGCAAGCAGGCATGTCAGAAGATGAAAGTTAATCAATGATAGCCAACCAAAGCTAGAAGAAAGCTATATACATTAAATTAACATCCCAAATTATCAACAAACAAAAAAGAAAAAGAAAAAGAAAATCCAAAACAAAAACAGTGCAAGGCTTTTTGTAAACAGCATTACTATTATATGCATAAAGCCATAAACATTCTTCTATTTCCTGTATACACCAAAAAATACACAAAACCAAAACTTTAAATATTTATCCACATCCACAAAGTTTGAACTAGTGCCAAAGTAGCACATGAAAGAGTTGGAAGAGAATAATGCCTTTCAAACTCTGACATTAAAAAAAATAGAAAACTGATCTGAATTCAATGGAGTAAAGTAGGAAAAGACATAGTTGATGCAACATAATTGATGCTATGTGTAGCTCCATATGACTAAAAATTATATGGTTTGAATAGTTTTTCACACGGTTATGCAGCCATCCACTAATGCCAGCTTAGTTATACAAGTTATTAATTTTGGTAAGATCTCCAATTTACCAGCAATGCAACTTTATTAATGGCATTTATCTGTTCTAATGAATAGAGTATCTTAATTTAATAATATAATCTCATATGTTAGAGCACCAAAATTCAGTGGGATGTCCAAGTTTGTATTTTGTAACAAGTAAAGGTCAAAGCATAGAAAAATCTCAATTAACAGATGGACCTGCAAAAGAGCCTGAATTTCTCTTCTCAACCAACTTTGCAGCCACCGATTTGGTTGAAGATACTTACGGGACTTCCAATATCGCAATGCGTTAACTATATTGCTCAAGATACCTGACTGAACACAAATTTACTGAAAAAATACATAGGTATTGATTTTTTGGGAAATAGCATTAAAAAACAAATATTTGTTTAACAAAACAAGAATAAAATGGGAAGTAGTAGAGAACCTGGTTCAATATAATAGCATTTTAATCTATACTTGTGAGCTTTTGAAAAGAAAGAACTGGAAAAAAAAAAAAAAAGGGAAGTAAACTAAGTAAATAACCAATTTTAATATAATGAAGGGTTGGAAGGGAAAACAAGAATATAGAAATAGGTACCTAAGCTCAAAATTGTCATTTATATACTACCTTTGGAATGAACTTCCATCATATCCATAAATTATTGAAAGGTTTTCTGTCTGCAGAATAGCCGAATAATACTGCCATTAACAACAAATTTTACACAGAGACATCATTCCTGTAATCAATAAGGTAAAACAAAAGGTCTGCATTGTTATGTGAAGCTAAAGTGAAACATAAGTGGAATAAAGCAAACCTTGCACAAAGGACATTTTACAGAACAAGGTGCATGAGAATGCTTGCCAGCAACTACTTTAGTCCAATGCAAAATGCAACTGTAACAAAATTTATCTGCAATACAGGAATGAGAGGAACAAATGACCCACCATCATCTTGTATCATTCCCCAACCCTCTCCCTCCCTCCCCCCGCCCCGCCCCCCCAACCCAAACATCACAAAAAAAAAAAAATATATATATATATATATATATATATATATATATATATATATATATATATATATATATATATATATATATATATAAAACACTGGTATCTGAAAAGCTTTGCCAATACAAGCTCAAATGAGGCTTATACATAATTATAGTAAAATTGCTCAAATACCCACATTTAGTATTGATTTGTAATGCACAATTACTATCATAAAGGTTTCGAATTGCTTTCTTTTCATATAATCCTTAACAATTCTTAAGCGCCTAATCACTACTAACCGAAATGAACACCGGAAATCAAGTAGAGGTTAAGCAACGAAAAGCACAAGAAGAAAGCTCTCATACAAATACCAAACGAGGAATTGGGTCAATAATAGACATATGAATTGTTAAGAAGAAGGAAAAATAAAAAGAAAGGGTACGATTTTGTAGAGAAAATCAATACAACGTACGGAAACAGGAATCGAGATAGGATTCTTGAAGGAGGGGACCGAGGCAGATGGGGCATGGATTGGAGTCCCACGAAGAGGAAGAGTGATTCTCGTTGCTTTTAGCTTCATCTTGGTCCATTGTTTTTCTTGAACTCGCTAGATTTCTCCTTCCCACTCCAATACCCACTTCAACCATCCATGGAAATTATTATAAAATAAAAATTAATTAAATGTAAATATTTTTCATAAATATAAACATTTCTTTTAACATTTTACAATTTCAATCATAATTTTATTATTATTTAAAAAAAAAAGACTTAGAGTAGAGAATTGAGAAAGTAGGACCTGGAATCGAAATATGCCAAATAAATTCTACATAGTTTAAAAAAAATTATGTCAGATGAACTTCACGATTGTTTAAAAAAAAAAAACTTTGTTGCATGAAAATTCATCCATCTCGCAAAAATATAGCTTTACTTTATTTATTTATTTATTTATTTCAAATTATAAATTTTTATAAATAATAATTTATTTAATAACTCACTAATATATTTTTATTTGATATACATTGAAAAAGTAAAATTCATTAATTTGAACAATAATTTAAAAATATGAGTTATTTAATTTTTAATAGAATAATGTAAGTAAAGAATATATTAAAAAAAATTTCACAAAATTTTTCTAAGTAAAACAAAATTTATTATTTTAATTATGTTAATTGTAATAGCTTAATTCACCTAAAAATAAAAAGTAAGCTAAAAATAAAAAGTAAGCATATCTTCATAAAATGAAAGATGTATAATTAAAATAAAAAATTTTATTTAATCTTTTTTTAATATATCATCTACTCATATTACTCCATTAAAAATTAAATAATTCATGTTATTAAATTTTTTTGGGAACTAATAAATTTTATTTTTTAATATATATTAAATTGGATAAGTTAATAAATAAGTTATTATTTGTAATTTAAAATAAATAAATAAATAATAAGTCTATTTTTATTTAACAGAGAGAGTAATATAAATATAATTAAAGTAATATGTTTTATTTAATTTTTTAATATACTCTTCCTAATATATCATCCACTCATATTACCCTATTAAAAACTAAATAATTTATGTTACTAAATTTTCCTTGAAATTAATAAATTTATTTTTTAAAGTAATAAATTTTATTTTTTTAATATATATCAAATCGGATAAGTTAATAAATAAATTATTACTTATAATTCAAAATAAATAAAAAAAGCCTATTTTTATTTAACGGAGGGAGTAATATAAATATAATTAAAGTAATAAATTTTATTTAATTTTTTAATATACTCGCTATTCATATTGATTTATTAAAAATTAAATAAATTTTAGTATTAAATTATTTTTAAAATTGATAAATTTTATTTTTCCATGCAAATTAAATAGTGACATATTAATAAATTAATAAATAAATTACTATTTTAAAATAAAAAGTGACCTATAATTTAAGACCAATGAAAAGGAAAAGTAAATTTATACTATATTTGTAATGAATTAATATATAAATTACTATTTTTAGTAATATTACAATTGTCTTTAATATATGAAGTCTCGAATTTAAATTTCAATTATAAAAATAAAATAACCATCTTCCCCCTTTTTCTCGTGGTAGGAATGGAATTGTCATTTCTATTTTATCCCATAGGTGAAATGGAATTGTCATTTCAGATTCAGCGTCCTCGCTGAGGTTTGCCCCACCATCGCCCAAGAGGACTCTGATACCAATTGTAACGATCGGACTCCAATCACTAGAGGAATTGTCCGCTTTGACTATAAGCCTCACGTTTTTGTCCCATAGGTGGAATGGAAAACTTCCCAGGAGGTCACCCATCATAGGATTTCTCTCAAGCGAGCACGCTTAACCCTGGAGTTCTTCCAACTCTCCAAGCTATTCCACCAAAAGGCGTCTCCAGTGATTAGTTCCCCTATTTTATATATCATTACTTTTTGAACCCAAGACCATCTCCGTACTTTGCCGATGTGGGATTTGCCTAAGGGACCTGGAAACCCATTTATATTTATTATTATTTTATTTTAATTAGCTAACAATAATTTAATATATTTATAAATATATATATATATATATATATTATTGGATGGTCTGCTTATTTATTTTAGATATATATATTATTTTTGAAATTAAATATATATCTGCAATCTGAACAACCCAGTTCAATAATAACTCTTATCCCATTCTACACCTAATAGAACTCTTAAAATATATATATACCCTAATCATCTATTCTGCTAAACTTTGCTTTTAAAACCTATTTGTCACCTCATTTTTCTACCAAATACTCTCAACAGGTATTTTCATTATCTTTTAAATTATTATTATATATGTGTGTGTGTGTGTGTGTATATATATATATATATATATATATATATATATATATATATATATATATATATATATATATATATATATATAAATTTACGATTTATAATCTGATATGCGCAGAGAATCCCTAAATTTTTACTTCTCTATTCATCACATTCGATTTTGTTTTCAAGGTAAAAAAAAAAAATTCTCGTTCTTTGTTCAATAATGGGTGAATCTAATTTTATTTTCTTTTTTTGATCTGTTATAACTACTCTAGAAATTCATTTTTTTTCTTTGATTATTAGTATTGAATTCGGTTGATCATAATTGCTGTTGGACAATAATTGATTGTTATATATATATTCGTCCCGTTCCGTCCCATCCCTTCGCATTCATCACGCTTATATATATATATAAGTATAACTGTTCATCCACTGCAAATCCGCAAGACCCACCATGTTCATCCACCGCAAATCCTCCCGTCCCGTCCCATCCCATCCCGTCGCATTCATCACGTTTATATATATATATATATATATATATATATATATATATATATATATATATATATATATATATGTGTGTGTGTGTGTGTTATTTTATTTTATTATTATTTGATATTTTTCTTTAATACTTTGGGTGTGTAGGAGATTTGAATATTCAATCAGTCAATTGAAATTGTCTCTCTTTCATTGAAAATAACTATTGTCTTGGAGGTTCCAAGTGAGTGGTAATTATAGTACATGACACTGTTTTAGTCCCTTTTAAAATTTCTTAGCATTAAGTTTGTTATTAAATGAAATTTTAAATCAATATTTTAACAATTATTTTACATGTGATTTTCTAGAATTTTATTTTATTATTGAATTTTATTTCGATTTTGATTAAATAATTGATTTTGTCAACTATCTCTGCATTAGAGCAATTATGATTCCGGAAACAGGCCTTTAATGTGTTTATATTGATTGATATTTGACTATAAAATTTACCGATGTGTTACACTGGATTGATTTGAGATTGGTTTGATCTTATTGACTCTTTGAAATTATTAAAATAAATTATTGAAATTACACTATCAGTTATTATTTGCTATCTGAAATTTTTTATTGATTTTGATTGATTTGTACAAATTGATTTTCTGTTTTGAATTGGTACCTGTGCCCAGTATCTGTTTTTGTTATTTGGCCCCACCATGTAGACTATCATGGTATTAGGTTGCATTATCGAGTTATGCATCATTGCAGTTTATGATTTGCATTAGTATCATATGCATTGATATCTATGAAGGAGGAGGAAGGTATCTAATATCTGGTAGCGCGCTTACCATCTGGCCTTTGGTGATGTGGGGTATCATCACCCTAGTGTACTGTACTATAAAATTTTTATTGAATGAATTTCTTTTATATATATGTTTTATGAAATTATTTTATTAATGATTTTGACAGCATGAGCATGATTTTATTGAATAGAAAATTTATTGTAAAATTAATCAAGCGTCTGCCTGTTCCTATTCCGTTGTGTGTTATAATTATCATTCACTGAGTATTTAGCTCAAACCACGTTTTCTCTGTCTGTTATCTGTTTCAGATCAATAGAATTCTACAGCTGATCCAAATATTCAGTCCATTTTCTGGAGAGGGATAATATTTGATTTGTTCTCATGGTATGCTCGAATTCATGTTTTCTCGGGCTAATAATTAGTTTAATTTATTGAACAGTTCAAGTTTTTATTTGAAATCTGTAGAGACTCCACAGTTTACTTATAGGATATTTATGATGTTTATTCAACATTTTGTTTATTTGGATTTGTCTATTTTTTTGGGATTAGTAAGTGACAGTATATTCATTCAACATACTCTGATAAGGCTCTCATGATTTAAAAATACTTAAATTATGCGCCGGTCACGGTTAAGAATTTTGGATCGTGACAAAGTTGGTATCAAAGCTCGGTTGAGGTCTGGTAAACTTGCGGAGCATAGGATCCTTAACGTCTTTTCAGTTTATCATTGCTTTAGATGTCTGCGTCCTTCGTACCTTCCACCTGTCTTAATTTGGCTCACATTTTCAAATTTAATCCTTGTTTCTTAAAATGAATAGGTGCCTGGATCTGTTAGACGCAAGAGAAGAACTGGGGCCAAGGGTCTTAATGGTGCAAACCTTGATCCAACAGGGGAGGTACCACCTCAAACTATTAATTAGACATCTGAACAAACGCCTATGGCTAAGACTGGGGCACAACCATTCTAATTAGCTACTGCAGCTCAAGCACCTAGAGTTGGTCAAGTTACTGTGGCAGATCTGGCAGCGGGATTGCATGCAGTGAATCGTGCTGTTAATACTATAACTGAGTACCTTACAACTCAACCACAGCAACCAGTGGTTGGCTCTATTTCAGCACCAGCTCAGAATAGGGCTCGATTCCTTGACTCTACAGACTTTCTCAAGCTAAAACCAAAGGAGTTCACTGGAGAGGATGCATTAGCTGATCCCTTATATTTTTTAGATGACATGGAGAGGTGTTATGACACTATGGGTTGCAGTAGTGCTAGGATGGTGATGTTGGCAGGAAATCAGCTTAAGGGAGTTGCTCGTGAGTGGTATATCTCTAAGAAGAATGGGCGACCCGAAGGTTCTATCCTCTGGCCTGAGTTTCACTCTCTCTTCTTAGAGCAATTTCTCCCTCCTAGTGTTCAAGAGGCTAAGGTTTGGAGTTTGAAACCTTGAAGTAAGGTAAAATGACAGTTACAGAGTATGAGATGAAGTTTACCAAATTATCCCGTTTTGGTAAACACTTGATTCCAAATGAGGAGAAGAAGGCTCGCAGGTTTGAAAGGGGCTTACGAGACAGGCTAATTGATCGTGTAGCTCCTTTACGACTACCTAAATATGAGGAGGTGGTTGATCGGGCTAGACAGATGGAGATGTATGATGATGAACGTTGGGCTCGTGAGCAATGCAAGTGGTTTAAGAAAGATAGTCAAGGTAATCAATTTAATAGAGGACAGAGTCATAAGGGTTCTTATCAGGATAATAAACATGGTTCTCAGTCTACAGTTGGCAATAGGGCACATCAATCTGGAGTTGGTCAGGGACATGAGCAAAGGACTCATGCAGGGAATGCTTGGTATAACCAGATTAGCACTGACCTATTACCGCTCCTTGTCAGCATTGTGGTAAGCCACATAAGGGCACTTGTCATTGGGTCACTGGAGCATGCTTTGGTTGTGGACAGCTGGGACACCGTAGACAGGACTGTCCTACTAGTGAGACAACTCAGGGTGCTGGTCAGGCAGCACATTCTGCTCCCTCTTAGGTTCAACCAGTTTCACAGTATAGTGGTAGAAGTCAGGGTTTTGGTGGTCGCGATCAGGGTGGTAGAGGTTCTGGTGGTAGAGAATTTGCTCAAACTCAGGAACAGACATCTGGTGGTAGAGGTCAAGCTAGGGTTTTTGCTTTGACTCAGCAGGATGCTCAGGCATCTAATGCAGTAGTGACAGGTACACTTCCTATTTGCTCATTTGATGCTAGAGTAATGTTTGATCCTGGTTCCAGTCATTCCTTTGTTTCTCCATACTTTTCCATGAGATTTAGTACACCACCTACTTTGTTAGAGTATCCTTTATCTGTATCAACACCTATGAGGGATGCAATAGACACTGATATGGTGTATAGGGGATGTATAGTTTACATTGGAGATAAGGAATTAGCTGCAAATCTTGTTTCTTTGGATATGTTTGAGTTTGATGTGATTTTAGGCATGGATTGGTTAGCCACTTATCACGTTTTATTAGATTGTCATAATAAAGTTGTACTCTTTAAAATTCCTGGGGAGGCAGAATTTCAATTTTAGGGAGATTGCAGTATAGCCTCTTGTAATCTTATCTCCGTAGTGAGTGCTAGACGATTATTGCAAAAGAGGTGTAAAGGGTATCTAGCTTATGCTAGAGATGTTCAAGTAGAAGGTGCAAGTTTGGAGAATGTTGCAGTGGTTAAGGAGTTTCCTGAAGTGTTTCCAGAAGATTTATCAGGTTTACCCCCAGAGCGAGAGGTAGAGTTTGGTATAGACTTAGTTCCTGGAACTGAGCCCATATCTATGCCACCTTATCGTATGGCACCCGCAGAACTTAAGGAGTTGAAGGAGCAGCTACAGGACCTACTAGATAAGGGGTTTATTCGCTCTAGTGTTTCTCCATGGGGTGCTCCTGTATTATTTGTACGGAAGAAGGATGGGTCTTTGAGAATGTGCATTGATTATAGGCAATTGAATAAGGTGACTGTGCGTAATAAGTATCCTCTTCCATGCATAGATGACCTGTTTGACCAACTTCAAGGTGCAAAGTATTTTTCCAAGATTGATCTTCGATCTGGGTATCATCAATTGAGGGTCAAGAAAGAGGACATACTCAAGACGGCCTTTAGGACTAGGTATGGACACTATGAATTTCTTGTAATGTCTTTTGGTCTTACCAATGCTCCAGCCGCTTTTATGGATCTCATGAATAGAGTTTTCAAGCCTTTCTTAGATCAATTTGTTATAGTGTTCATCGATAACATTTAAGTGTACTCAAAGAGTAAAGAGGAGCATGAGCAGCATTTGAGAATTGTCCTTCAGACCTTACGGGAACACAAGCTATATGCCAAGTTCTCAAAATATGAGTTCTAGTTAGATAGTATGGCTTTCCTAGGCCATACAGTATCTAAGGATGGGGTGTGCATTGATAAGAAGAAAGTTGAAACAGTGCTTCATTGGCCTAGACCCACAACTGTGTCAGAGATTCATAGTTTCTTGGGTTTAGCAGGGTATTATAGACGGTTTATTCAAGACTTCTCTCTTATTGCAACACCTTTAACTAAGTTGACACAGAAAAATGTGAAATTTCAGTGGTCTGAGGCTTGTGAAAAAAGTTTTCAGGAGCTCAAGACTCGTTTAACTACTGCACCAGTGTTAAAACTGTTTAATCAAAAGCTTCTCATCCTTAGAGATCATTATAAGATACTTATCCACCAGCCTTCAAACAATGTATATTCTTGATGCTGGATATTTTAGCATAGAAAAAACATGTGATTCGACCAATCTTATAATGATTCTCACATCATAAACAGTATCAGTATTGTTGTAATTCCTGACTAAGAGATCCAAAGCAGAACATTACTCCAACATTAGTGCTATTCTTTGTTCCAGCTTAGTTAACAGTTTAAACTTTATTCTCATCATCATTTCCAACTTGAGAAGGTGAAGTAAAAAATTACATTTCTCCTTAGGAGGTACCTTGATCAAACTTTCTGTAGTAACTCTCAGTAAGTAACTAGTGTGTAGGATGTTTTAGCAAATTGTGCTGTCCCAAAGGAATTTGAGAAAGCCACTTTGCTGTCTAATCAGCTATGCATGATCCAACAAGTTGTGATCTTATCATCCCTTTTCTTTTAGTTGATTCAATGACTTCAAGAAAATGATCTATTCGAAGAACAAAAACATCTTCAAACCACCATTTCTCAGCTACAATTCTATGTTGTGAGTTTTCTGCATTATTTGCTCAAGCATTAGAGCACAATGAATCATCATCACCAGCAGCAAATGTTTTTGGGTCCATGGAAGCTTTCCAAGCAATAGCTTCAGAGCATAATTTCAAGAGTTGTAATCCCTTAGCGCCTGAAGAAATTATCTCGCAGCTTTTGAAAATCTGAAATATATCTTTCCATGATGCGTAAAGTATAAAACTTAGAAAAGTCTCAGCCTTAGAAATAAGATTTCCTTGTTCAAGATCATCACTCATTTCCAAGAAATATGCCGCATAAGATATCTGGAGCAATGTTGGCTGCTGTCAAATCAACTTTCCATCTGTAGTAGAATTTCACAACTAACTCAAAGATTTCAGCTCCACCTATAAGATTGTCTACTCGGATCTTAGAGATACTATTTTTATCTCCAATGCTTATTCTTTGGAATACTAATCTATTCAAATATCCACTTCTTGATACCATGGGAAGCTGACTACCCAAAAATAATATGAAGTTAGAATATGATTATGGATATTTATACTCATAAGATAATCAAAAAGGAAAAAAAAAAAAAAAGAAAGATATTTCAACTTCTTTTTAAATGAAAATATAGCTCAGGAAAGACCCAATATAACTCCATGCATATTTTCAATTCTCAAAAGAAAGAAGTGGGCAAAATGCGTGAATTATTTTCTGATTCCAAGTTGTTTTGTTCTTTGGTCAATCTCTATTATAGTTCTATAAATGCTAAAACCTACAGAATTCTCTGCAATCTCCATTAGTCATCAACTCTTAACCGTAAGCTTGTTGCCTATTAGTGTCATATGATGTAATCTCAACACAAAACTTCTAGCAACTCAAGAAAAGACTGCAACATTAATGTAGCAATAAGAAAATAATTTTCAACAGAGCTATATAACTTAAGAGGAACATATTGAGTGCACCTTATGTAACTGAAAGGTAGAATTCCCAACTTTTATTGTCAAATCATTTGCAACTTTTGAGCAAACAATCCTGCAGAAGTGAAATCAATCAAAATTGCAGAAAGAAGCACTGTAAAGATCATAGAGCTTTTCACACACACACACAAGTATATGCATGAACAGAAACAAAGAGATTACCAATTCTGGTTTCTTCTTTCTATAGCTTCAGCAACCATACTCATTTTGGAAGGAAAAATAATACACTTGTTGTGCCTAACCCCAAGTAATGAATGCCCACTGGCATTCCCTCTATCAAGACTTTTCGTTTCCATAGGAACCTTGTCATGTTTAAGGGATAGAGACCTGTACATTATTCCTTCACAACTCCAATTATCCAAAAAAAGAGTTGGTTTTTGGATTAGACAAATTTATGTTCAGGCAACAAAGAAAATACTTGTTGGAAAGTAGCTTTGCCATTAAGAGGGTTTGTTGCCTTTAGCTGTCTCTGGTCACTGTAAAGCACAGGTGTGTGTAGTGGACAGATTGTAGCCAACACCATGGCCAAATTTGTTATACATTCTCATCCACCAGGTGTCTCCTTTCTCTATCAGTCTTTGCTACCTAAAGCCTTTATTTTTTTTATTTGACTCTTACTAAAAGTTGAACTCGAAAATTTATAATTTTAGAGATAACTCTAACACCACTAAAGTATATCTCACTGATTTCTACTTAAAAGTTACATTATTCATGATCTCCAATCTATTCCATTCAAGCAAAAAATTACTGAACACTTCAACCATAGTGATCTACCACTAATCCTAGTCAACATTATATAATTTGAACTTAATTAAAAGTACTCACAGACAATGAGATTTTAAATTTGGGAAAAAAACAAAACCCACCTTTAAAATTTTGAACTTTTTCATATTCATCACATGAAATTCTTTTCCTTCTGGTATATCCCATTTAGTACATGAGTACTTCAATTCACGAATTTCTTCTTTTTTTTTTTCTTTAAATAAAAAAAGTGGGAATTTGTTAATGATAGTTTTAACGTTAATAATACTTATAAAAAACAAGTAATTAATGCAAAATTTTTTAATTCCTAATTTTTTTTATATTATTAAAAATAAATCCTTAAGGTATTTATACTGAAACATTCATAAACTTAATTGATTACAGTTAAAAATAAAATACTGACTCAATAAATAAATAAAAATTAAAAAGGTTTAACCATTTAAAGGTTAAAATAGCTCAATCCAAGGTAACATTGAAGCAATGAATTTAAAAACCATTGAAGATTTAAAAACCATCAACGTAGTTCTTATTACTGATTTTTAATTTTATTAGGGTTTCCTTTTGGATTAGCAGCAATTTTTCATAAGTGAAACAAAAAAGAAATTGAGGCTTGAGATGATATTTTAAAATAGCGTATTTTTTTATATATTAATTATGTGATAAAATTAGATGATATTTAAAATATACACTATATTTTAAAGCTATCATTGGAAAAATTAGAACAAATAAAAGGGAAAATGATGGGGAAAATCAACTAAATTTACATTTTATCAGAGATCTTGAGGGAACACTAGCTTGTGATGAGGGGATGATACATGAAGAGGTTAGAAGTACAGTGAAAAACAACACGAAAGCAAAATTGTCAACATATTACATTCCATGCCTATTTGCAGATATTAGAGTTTCTCCACCCCTAGTTCACAGAGAGGAATGGATGCTCTAGTAAGCAATCAGCAGACCATCTATGAGCAGCAGTACGAACAAAACATCGGCTCAGAAAATCCTTTGCATCTTCTGATACATTACTGGGTATTTGAGGCAGTTCATCTGTATATCCAATCACCCACAGAAGATCTTCAACTTCTGAATACTCCCAGGCTGGTTTTCCAGTTAACATCTCCAACACAGCACATCCAAAGGCCCAAATGTCTGTAGCATACTCAATCTTTTTTTCTCTCACCAATTCTGGAGACATATATCTGGTTGTGCCCCTCAAATCATGGCACTCTTCATTCACTGCCTCAGCCAATCCGAAGTCCGCAAGCTTTGCTACAAAAGTTCCCTTCCTTTCTCCATTACCAGGCACCAGCAAAATGTTGTCCGGCTTGATATCGCAATGGATGTAGCCACGACAATGAATGTACTTCAACCCCTGAAGAACGTCTCTTGAATAATACTTAACATCAGAATCAGCCAACCCAAAACCAGATAATCTTATTTGTCGTTCTAAACTAAGTCCCGAACAGTACTCCAAGAGTAAGTTATATACTTTCACCCCATTAGCCATATGCGTGACTTCGTCTCCATAACAACGAACCACGTACGGACTGGAAGTAAGATCACAGAGAACTTGTTTCTCATGCTTTAATGAAGATGATTGATCCATAATTGCAGATTTGACTGCCATTTGAGGAGGAAGATGAGTTCCCTGATTGACGGTTGTTCTTGTTTTAGCATAAAAGACAGAACCAAATCCTCCTTTGCCAAGCAAGCAAACTCGAACCCATGAAAGCCCATGAGAGGCTTCCAAAGTTGTAGCCGTTTCGAAACAAACGACTGGAGTCTTCTTTTTCCTCTTAAAAGCGTTGCGTCGCTTGATCATTTCGTACCATTTAGAATCATGTTTTGGCTTCCTAGGAGCAGAAGAGGAGGAGGAGGATATGACCACCACGGAGATGATGGCTGCCATGGTTGAAGAAAACATTAGTTGTTTGCAACCGAAAAGTTGTGTTTCTTGAAGAGAAATGTGGAATTGGAGATTACTATTAGCAGCTTAAGGGTTGTGTTTCTTGAGAAGAGATATGGAATTGGAGATTACTACTGCCAATAGCTTAAGCTAGGATTGCGAATTTACTTAGGGAGATGTTTGGATAGATTGGGTGAGGGAAGGGAAATGTAAGTAATGAGAGGATAAGAAATGATAAGGAATAGGAAGGGTAAAAAATGTTATAATAAAAAAAAAAATCTTATGTTTAGGAATGGGTGAATTAATAGAAAGATAAGGAGGGATAATGTATATTTTTTTATATTTGGGAAGAGGTGAAAGAGGGGTAAATTTAAGAGGGTGCATAAATAAAAATATTTATAACTCTTATTTCTTCCTCGTTACCTCTCATGGGGATGTAAGAAAAATTGAGATTTGAGGGACAAGAGAGGATAGAGGATAAGGTAACCCTTACTTACCCTTATCCTCCATTAGCTCACCTCTTTCCAAACACAGGGGTAAAAGAGTTAATTACCCCTTCTTATCTTTATTTATCCCTCCCTTGCCCTCATCCAAATAAATCCTTAGATGTAATCTTCAAGTCGATCCATGTGTCAAGTTCTTTTATCGGGTTGTGTTTTGATTTCAGATAGCACATTCTTCAAGCTTATCTCTCAAGCTTAAGACACCGAAAATAGTAGCCGCGTTTTGCAGGCAAGCAAAGAAGAGAATAAACCGATCAAAGTAAAACCAAGTTAGAGTTGGAGTTGGCTCTCCAAGGATTGAACTAGTTCTCTCTCACTAAATCCAACACTTATTAATAAAATAAAAGATATATTGAAATTACTAAATTTTATTAAACAAAATATTAACATAATTTAACAAATTTCTATGCAATAGGTTTTTACAATAAAAAAATATAAAATTTTTAAGATAGTTATAATAAAAAACAATAGTTAACTTTGAATATTACACCACAGAAAATTTATTTATTATTTAGAAAAAAAATTAAATCAAAATTATATTTTCATACTATTTAATTTAACCCATTGAATCATCATGAGAATGTGTTATTCAATTTTGCATATTTAAGCTTATGCTACGCTCATTATTTTTAATTTATATAACACTCTTAATTCATGTTTAAAAATACCAAATAAATTCGATTAAATATTTTATAAACTTGTTAATATATTTAGAACCTAAATTACTTTGACATTTGTAGTATTAAAACAACTCAATGTAATATTTTAAAATTAATGTAAAATTTATCTATTACAAGCAAGTTGTGAAGACATCAATTTACAAAACAGCATTTAATTTAATTAAGGTTAATTCTTTCTTTAAAAAAAACTGTTTTGATATTCAAACTTTTAAAATTTTTAATATACGTATTATTTTTAATTTTTTTACATTTTAAAAAAATACATTAATCAATCCATTTAAACCAGAGTGGCA
Source organism: Hevea brasiliensis (assembly GCF_030052815.1). Taxonomy (NCBI): domain Eukaryota; kingdom Viridiplantae; phylum Streptophyta; class Magnoliopsida; order Malpighiales; family Euphorbiaceae; genus Hevea; species Hevea brasiliensis. Next base: position 1,152,436 of record NW_026615250.1, read on the forward strand.
GAAGCTTGACAAATGTGGATGCTGCTTGAATTTATTTCTTTTATTTATTTTTTATGTCAATATGATTCTTGGTGTGTTAAAATGGTCGTTTGTTTTTCTCTTCACAACTTTGTTGGGTTGAGAATGCCTTTATTCCCAGATGATCTGAAAACTCTGCTGAAAGAACAATGTGATTCGACCAATCTTATAATGATTCTCACATCATAAACAGTATCAGTACTGTTGTAATTCCTGACTAAGAGATCTAAAGCAGAACATTGCTCCAACATCAATGCTATTCTTCGTTTCAGCTTATTTAACAGTTCAAACTTAATTCTTATCACCATTCCCAATTTGAGAGGGTGAAACAAAACATTACAGGAAACTGAATTTTTCTCCTTAGGAAGTACCTTAATCAAACTTTTTGTAATAACTCTTAGTAACTGGTGTGTAGGATGTTTTGGCAGATTATGCGGTCCAGAAGGAATTTGAGAAAGCCATTTTGCTGTCTAGTGAGCTATGCATGATCAACAAGTTGTGATCTTATCATCCCTTTTCTTTTAATTGATTCAATGACTTCAAAAAAATGATCTATTCGAAGAACAGAAACATCTTCAACCTACCAATTCTCGGCTACACATATACGTTGTGAATTTTCTGTATTATTTGCTCGAGCATTAAAGCACAATGAGTTTGTTAATGATAGTTTTAACGTTAATAATACTTATAAAAAACAAGTAATTAATGCAAAATTTTTTAATTCCTAATTTTTTTTATATTATTAAAAATAAATCCTTAAGGTATTTATACTGAAACATTCATAAACTTAATTGATTACAGTTAAAAATAAAATACTGACTCAATAAATAAATAAAAATTAAAAAGGTTTAACCATTTAAAGGTTAAAATAGCTCAATCCAAGGTAACATTGAAGCAGTGAATTTAAAAACCATTGAAGATTTAAAAACCATCAACGTAGTTCTTATTACTGATTTTTAATTTTATTAGGGTTTCCTTTTGGATTAGCAGCAATTTTTCATAAGTGAAACAAAAAAGAAATTGACACTTGAGATGATATTTTAAAATAGTGTATTTTTTTATATATTGATTATGTGATAAAATTAGATGATATTTAAAATATACACTATTTTTTAAAGCTATCATTGGAAAAATTAGAACAAATAAAAGGGAAAATGATGGGGAAAATCAACTAAATTTACATTTTATCAGAGATCTTGAGGGAACACTAGCTTGTGATGAGGGGATGATACATGAAGAGGCTAGAAGTACAGTGAAAAACAACACGAAAGCAAAATTGTCAACATATTACATTCCATGCCTATTTGCAGATATTAGAGTTTCTCCACCCCTAGTTCACAGAGAGGAATGGATGCTCTAGTAAGCAATCAGCAGACCATCTATGAGCAGCAGTACGAACAAAACATCGGCTCAGAAAATCCTTTGCATCTTCTGATACATTACTGGGTATTTGAGGCAGTTCATCTGTATATCCAATCACCCACAGAAGATCTTCAACTTCTGAATACTCCCAGGCTGGTTTTCCAGTTAGCATCTCCAACACAGCACATCCAAAGGCCCAAATGTCTGTAGCATACTCAATCTTTTTTTCTCTCACCAATTCTGGAGACATATATCTGGTTGTGCCCCTCAAATCATGGCACTCTTCATTCACTGCCTCAGCCAATCCGAAGTCCGCAAGCTTTGCTACAAAAGTTCCCTTCCTTTCTCCATTACCAGGCACCAGCAAAATGTTGTCCGGCTTGATATCGCAATGGATGTAGCCACGACAATGAATGTACTTCAACCCCTGAAGAACGTCTCTTGAATAATACTTAACATCAGAATCAGCCAACCCAAAACCAGATAATCTTATTTGTCGTTCTAAACTAAGTCCCGAACAGTACTCCAAGAGTAAGTTATATACTTTCACCCCATTAGCCATATGCGTGACTTCGTCTCCATAACAACGAACCACGTACGGACTGGAAGTAAGATCACAGAGAACTTGTTTCTCATGCTTTAATGAAGATGATTGATCCATAATTGCAGATTTGACTGCCATTTGAGGAGGAAGATGAGTTCCCTGATTGACGGTTGTTCTTGTTTTAGCATAAAAGACAGAACCAAATCCTCCTTTGCCAAGCAAGCAAACTCGAACCCATGAAAGCCCATGAGAGGCTTCCAAAGTTGTAGCCGTTTCGAAACAAACGACTGGAGTCTTCTTTTTCCTCTTAAAAGCATTGCGTCGCTTGATCATTTCGTACCATTTAGAATCATGTTTTGGCTTCCTAGGAGCAGAAGAGGAGGAGGAGGATATGACCACCACGGAGATGATGGCTGCCATGGTTGAAGAAAACATTAGTTGTTTGCAACCGAAAAGTTGTGTTTCTTGAAGAGAAATGTGGAATTGGAGATTACTATTAGTAGCTTAAGGGTTGTGTTTCTTGAGAAGAGATATGGAATTGGAGATTACTACTGCCAATAGCTTAAGCTAGGATTGCGAATTTACTTAGGGAGACGTTTGGATAGATTGAGGGGTGAGGGAAATGTAAGTAATGAGAGGATAAGAAATGATAAGGAATAGGAAGGGTAAAAAATGTTATAATAAAAAAAAAATCTTATGTTTAGGAATGGGTGAATTAATAGAAAGATAAGGAGGGATAATGTATATTTTTTTATATTTGGGAAGAGGTGAAAGAGGGGTAAATTTAAGAGGGTGCATAAATAAAAATATTTATAACTCTTATTTCTTCCTCGTTACCTCTCATGGGGATGTAAGAAAAATTGAGATTTGAGGGACAAGAGAGGATAAGGTAACCCTTACTTACCCTTATCCTCCATTAGCTCACCAATCTTATAATAATTCTCACATCATAAACAGTATCAGTATTGTTGTAATTCCTGACTAAGAGATCTAAAGTAGAACATTGCTCCAACATAAGTGCTATTCTTTGTTCCAGCTTATTTAACAGTTCAAACTTAATTCTCATCACCATTCCCAACTTGAGAGGGTGAAGCAAAACATTACAGGAAACTGAGTTTTTCTCCTCAGGAAGTACATTGATCAAACTTTATGTTGTAACTCTTAGTAACTGGTGCGTAGGATGTTTTGGCAAATTATGCGATCCAGAAGGAATTTGAGAAAGCCATTTTGCTGTCTAGTGAGCTATGCATGATCAACAAGTTGTGATCTTATCATCCCTTTTCTTTGAATTGATTCAATGACTTCAAGAAAATGATCTATTGGAAGAACATAAACATCTTCAACCTACCAATTCTCGGCTACACATCTACGTTGTGAATTTTCTGTATTATTTGCTCGAGCATTAAAACACAATGAATTTGTTAATGATAGTTTTAACGTTAATAATACTTATAAAAAATAAGTAATTAATGCAAAATTTTTTAATTCCTAATTTTTTTATATTATTAAAAATAAATCTTTAAGGTATTTATACTGAAACATTCATAAACTTAATTGATTAATGTTAAAAACAAAATACTGACTCAATAAATAAATAAAAATTGATAAGGTTTAACTATTTAAGGGTTAAAATAGCTCAGTCCAAGGTAACACTGAAGCAATGAATTTAAAAACTATTCAAGATTTAAAAACCATCAACGTAGTTCTTATTACTGATTTTTAATTTTATTAGGGTTTCCTTTGGATTAGCAGCAATTTTTCATAAGTGAAACAAAAAAGAAATGTGGAATTGTAGATTACTACCGGTAGCTTAAGGGTTGTGTTTCTTGAGAAGAGATATGGAATTGGAGATTACTACTGCCAATAGCTTAAGCTAGGATTGCGAATTTACTTAGGGTCTGTTTGGATAGATTGAGGGGTGAGGGAAGTGTAAGTAATGGGAGGATAAGAAAGGATAAGGAAGAGGAAGGGTAAAAAAGTTTATAATAAAAAAAAAAATCTTATGTTTAGGAATTGGTGAATTACTAGAAAGATAAGGAGGGATAATGTATATTTTTTATGAAAGAGTGATAAATTTAAGGAGGTGTATAAATAGAAATAAAAATTTAGATTTGAGAGGTAAATGAGGGTAAGACTTATCCTTGCTTACCCTTACCCTTCACTAACTCACCTCTTATCAAACAGTGATAAAATAGTTAGTTATCCATTCTTACCTTTATTTACCCCTCTTTCACCATAATCCAAATAAACCCTTAGATATAATATTCAAGTCGGTCCATGTGTGAGTTTTTTTATCGGGTTGTGTTTTGATTTCAGATAGCACATTCTTCAAGCTTATCTCTCAAGCTTAAGGGTTTAGCAGAGTGACCGACAATAGTAGCACATTCTTCAAGCTTATCTCTCAAGCTTAAGGGCAAAGCATAGAAAAATCTCAAATTAAAATATGTACCGGCAAAATAGCCTGAATTTCTCTTCTCAATCAACTTTGTAGCTACCGATTTAGTTGAAGATGCTTGCGGGACTTCCAATATCGCAATGCATTAACTATATTGCTCAAGATACCTGACTGACCACAAAATTTAGTGTAAAACACATAGGTACTGATTTGTTGGGAAATAGCATTAAACAACAAATATCAGTTTAACAAGCCACGAATAAAATAGGAAGTAGCAGAAAACCTGGTTCAGTATGATAGCATTTTAATCTATACTTGTGAGCTTTTGCAAAAAAAGAACTGAAAAAAAAGGGAAGTAAACAACCGATTTTAATAAAGTGAAGAGACTTGGAAGGGAAACAATAATATAGAAATAGGTACCTATAATCAAAATTTTCATTTACATACTGCCTTTGGAATGAACTTCCATCATATCCTTAAATTATTGAAAGATTTTCTGTGAGCAGAACAATTATCAAACAATACTGCCATTAACAACAAATTTTACAGAGACATCAATCCTGTAATCAATATGGCAAAACAAATGGCCTGAATTGTCATGTGAAGCTAAAGTAAAACATAAGTCGAATAAAGCAAACCTTGCACAAGGGACATTTTACAGAAGAAGGGGCACAGGAATGCTTGCCAGCAACTACTTTAGTCCAATGCAAAATGCACAAGCTTAAATAAGGTTTATACAGAATTATGGTAAAATTGCTCAAACACCCACATCTAGGATCGATTCATAATGCACAATTACTATCATAAAGGTTTCAAATTGCTCTCTGTTACCCATAATTCTTAACAAATCTTAAGCGCCTAATCACTACCGCTCATACAATTTTTAACCAACGAAAAGCACAACAAGAGAGCTCTCATACAAATACCAAACAAGGAATTGGGTCAATAATAGACATATAAATTGTTAAGAAGTATATAATGCAATACAACATGCATACCCTTGAATAGAAGTATATAACCATAAAAAGGCTGACACTCCAGAAGCGAGTGCAATTTTTGCCTCTGGGATATTTTGTTCTTCAACCAAAGCTGAAATTGACTTAAGTGATTCCATCGAGCAAGACGTGGGTGTTGAAGAGGAAGGAGCACCTAAGTTAGATAATGCTTCTCTGATTCTACCAATTGGCCATGAAAATTCTAGTGCCGTATCCTTGAGCTGAAGTTTCAATGAATCATCATTCTCTATGGTAAAAGAAAGGTCCATCATAAATCCACTACATATGTTCAACAATCATTTCATCAACTTAAATAAAAAAAGGCAAAACAAAAAGAGGAAGAGGCTACTGTAGAATTATGATGAAAACAAGGAAAATCCAACAAGGTTAGATATGATGAATCTGAGAAATGATGAACCTGAATTTTAATTTATTTTTACAGGTAGATGAGAAAATATATGGGATTGCATACATTTCTAAAAGTTTTTCATAAACATTTGAAATCCAAATGTTACATATCATTATTTGATCACGAACCATTAAGATAGGAAAATATTTGATCACACTTAGCATTAGCAGCCATTATAATGCTGACAAAAGCTTAAGTTGGTTAAGTGACAATTACAGTTTCTAAATTGACCTAAAAGTCTTGCAGCCTGGACAAGTATTACAGGATGAGAATGCTAGAGACATATGAGTTATTACAATAATGGCATTAAACATGTCTCTCACATTGACAATCACCTCTAACTTTGATGCATTTTTATTGACATCTAAAATAAACTATATAAATATAGAAAACTATATAAATATAGAAAATAAAACAGTATTACCAGTTTGAATTCTTGTTCTTAAAAAAGATTAATGATGGCTGCCGCTGCTTCTCTTTTTTTTTTTTTTTCGCAATTCTAAATGCCAAGCTATATATGGGGAACCAGTAAGATGTAAGCCAGTGGACTGGTTTGCATGTGCAAATGAGAGATTGAACTGCTGGATTTGATTACTTTGGCAGAATGCCAAATCCATCAGCTTGCAAATGAACGCATTGAATCATTATCATTCAAAAGTATGAAAATATGAAAGGGAAGCCTAAATAGTGGTCTTGCAATTTGTCAGTCAAAGTTAATGCTTAATGATAAAAAAGCATACTTGCATCTAACAAAACAAAATTCAATTGAAAGCTTTTTCGTTTTTCTTAAGTGAAAATAAAACTCTCGCCCTCAAAACAGTTCTGAATTAAAAATAATGGGAGACAATGGAAACACTGGGGAAAGAACACTATTATTGATGAAAAGCTTATAACTTGACCAATTTATGGATAAAACTGGCTATTATGGTGTTAGATCAGAATTAGAAGTTTAGAACTATCCTCTCCAAGACTCCAACCAATTCTCACCAATTAAAAATTCTCAGTGGTTCCTTTAGATCATTAGTTTCAGATAACCCGAAACCCAGCCACATGAAAAATATTAACTTTTGCAAAGTTGTAGTCCAATAACAACAATTGAACCAAACCAATCCCAGTACAAGAGAAAATATTGCGAATAAGGGAAGAGAACAGGGCTTATCAGATTTTTTTTTTTTTCATTGATCATATTTAAAGAAAAACTCAAAGGAAATCTATCTGAATAAAACCCATGACTACAAATTTAGCTCCAAAAAATAGACAAATTCCAATCAATAATCCTGCAGAAAATGGAAGACAATTTCACTTGACCACAAAGGTTTCTACACAGCAAATAACCCAAGGGGGTATTATCCAATCAACATTTCAACAATCCCCAGATAAAACAACCCAAAAAAAAGGAAAAAAAAAAAACTTGGCCTTTGCGGGTCTAGAACACAATGAAAGTAAAATATGCTAAGTACGATACACATATTCACATAATCTCAAAAAGGTATCTTTCAATCAACATTGCAAACAATCCCGACTCAAAATAAGCTGAAAAAAACCTTCACATATGTACATATTCAACTTGTCAGAACCAAAATGTCAACAACCACAACCAACCAAGAAAATAAAAATTAGAAGCCATTAAAGAGCGTATATGCATTAATTTGCCAACAGTAGTAAAAGAAAGGGTGACATAGGTGTAGAGATTAATGGATGAAGCGACTGCAGTGGATCCGTGCACCAATGCGTTTTCACCGGACAGCGTGATTTTCCTTGGAGCTCTTGCTTTAACTTCCATTGTTTTCAGTAGCTCTGAAAATCCCAATTTCCTCGAGAGATCTTCGGGTTATTGAAGTCAGGAAGTTCAGTGCTCTCTGAGATTTATGGATCCGTTAATTGGGAAACTCATGATTGGGAAGAAATGAGCACTCTTTGACGGAGAAATCAAAAAACTGAACCGAAATAAATAGATATTCTCTTTTCTGTTGTTTTTCACACTACAAGCAAGTGGAAGATCACCACGCGCAGTCTCTGTCTTGGTGGCGCGTGGCTGGTCAAAGAGTGTAGCTTGTGGGACCTATTATTAAACTTGGATTGTGGAGGGATTGTGTGATCTAGGGTACACTTTGTTACGGTAGGTAAATGCTATTTTTAAGGAGAACTTGTAAATTATTATTGGATATATGATAAAAATTATAATTTATAATTTTATTTTTAAAATAATAAGTTACTTTATAAATTATATTACTATTAGTATAATATTTATTCTATTAAAATTCAATATTTGTGAATTAAAAATTACAATAATTTAATTCACAATATTTTTCTAAAAATTTTGTTTATATAATTTTCATATTTATAAAAATTTAATTTTTTTTAAAATTTAAGTTGACTGTTTAATTTATAGTTGATTAATAATATATTTTAATAAAAATGTCTCAAAAATTAATTTATTTTTTTAAAAATAGAAATACTAAATTTGTGATTTTATCATATTTTGAGAATTAAATTATTTAAAAGAAATTGTGCATTAAATGGTAAACCATATATATATATATATATATATATATAAAGCGACCTAGTTATTTAAATATATATTATTAATTAATATATATTTTATACCAAAAATGTGCAATACACATTAATTTATAATCCGAATTAGTATTAATTCAGTTTAAATTACATAATTAAATTTATTTTTTAAAATGTAAAATAATTATTTTTCCCTAGAAAACGTGAAATAAATTTTATCCATTGACAAGGAGAGATCTATGCTGATTGTGAACTTGTGATTGAATCCCGCTTTCTAGATGAGAAAATTATATACTACATCAATTATTTAAAAAAATAATAATTACAATTATTTAAGTAAAAAATAATAATACAATGATTATTCATATTTAATTTATCATATACTTATATGAAATAATCAAAATACTATATAATTTCTCCTGTAAATGTGGGTCTAATCTAATCCCATTAACCAACAAAGTCGTTGACAAAAGCAAGCCGTGGCTCCACCCCACTTTCATTGCCTATTTTTTCATTCCACTAACCACAAGATGAGAGAGAGAGAGAGAGAGAGAGAGAGAGAGAGAGAGAGAGAGTATGGTTCTGAATTGTTTAGTCAATTAATGCGATAAGAGAAAGTATGATAGTTGAAATTACATATCAGTCGTTTTTGTTGAACAGAAAATGCTAAGTGGCATGAAAGAGTCAACTGAGATTGAATCTCTGACCATTTTTTTGAGGCAAGATGAGGAGGACCTGTGGATTCAGCAAGCTATCATTCTGAAATTGCAATCTGTTCTTGGAGAGTGTCATAAAGAGTTTCAACAACATTGAGCAGGAAGCCATCTGAACCATGTTTCGCCAATAATGAAATAGCCACAGGTACATCATCGTACATGCCTAGCGGTATGCTCACCTGTAGTTCGATATGATATTCACAGAAATATAATAATGCTCAAGTTTTATAAAATCCAAGGAAATTGTTTTTTCTTTTTTTTTTTTTTTTATTCACATTAAAGAGCAAGAGAGAACCTGGCAGAATCCTGATAATCCAGCAATGGAGAGCAAGCTAGAAGCCTCGGCACGAAAAATTTCCAGTGTAGTTGGATCTGTGTTTAGTTTTGGTGGACGTCCTGGTACTGTAGGGATAGCCAGGATACCAAAATCCTGCTCTTATATTGTTAGATATTAGACAAGCACATTAAAAATAATGAATCAAGCAAGTATGACACAGATGTTCTGCCTGCATTTTACTTAGCAGGTTTATTGATTTTTATATTTGACAACGGTGAGCCCATACGACACTGATACTACACAACTAAAACCTTATTAATCCCATTGTGAATTGAAATTGGTTCGAGCAAAGTTCACGTTAGCATATATATATATATATATATATATATATATATATATATATATATATATATATATATATATATGTCAATCCGCAAATAAAAACTATTTTCTTCTTTGCACAAGTGTTATACTTCAAGTGTCTTAACTGCCTAAGCCCTTATAGGCAGATTTTCTTTATCATATCAAAAGCAATGCAAAATCCAGATATAGAAGATTAATCAACTTCCACAAGCATAATTTATGTAACCTAAAGATAAGCTTAAGGCCTTATTCTTTTGATGAAGAATTTTTGGGTTGTGGAGTAGCTGCAAGAGAGAGTACCTCAAGAAGACTTGTAAGGGTGGCAATTATTTCTGCCTTCACAGAGTAACAAATATCAATGCTTTCTCCTGTTGTTTGAATAGCTCCCCACACTCGTTCTGATATTCCTGTACCCAAATCAGGTTTGACAGTAGTAACCCATTCACCATGGTTATTCTTGAATTCATACCTACGCTTCAAATAGAAAATAAATCCAATCAGATCTAGCAGATACATTCTCTCGTCTGGCACAACCATAAGGAAAATGATAATTATCATTCAGGTTCATAGATAAATCAATTCAGAAAAAATTAGGAAATGTTTTACACCTTTGAAGCAAACGCATGGCACTTGAGAGGGCTGCCAAGGATGCTATACCATAGTCTTGCTTTTTGATTTCTTTACTAATAAAATGACTCAAACTTGGAACTTTGTTCTCAACATAGTCCCCAAGGATTAAATGCTTCACGACATCACCTGCAATATCAAATGTAAGAAGCGATACATATGAACAAACTGATGCAGATGCGATAATGCATTATGATAGGACACCAAAAGGAATGAAACAGTACTAGGAAACATTTCCATCAAGCCCAGTTGCATCTTCCTGTTGTATGTTCTAACTGAGAAATGTCCAAACAACTACCGTATTTATCTTGATGCTACTATTTCCCATTCAGTCCATTACAGAGAATAAAAGTATCCTTCATATACTATGGAATCAGGATGCAATTTCTAAATTCCTGCCTTAGAACTTGAAAGATAAAAGAAAACTGACCCCCAAATAACTTCTCCACTGATTTAACAAGAACTTGACTAACTCGATTATTCGGAGTGCTTGAAAGCTGAAAACAGTCTTCTGCAATAAATATCTGCCTTGGTCTAACCAGATCCACATCAGGCAATTGAAGTAGAATGCGACCAACTCGATTCAAAATCACTGGATCCCTAGCAAACCATCCTGGATGAAGAATCGATGCCAAAAGAATGAATCACCAAGTTAAAGCACTCAGAGAATTATTTAATTCTCCTGCAACTCTATCCAGTTGATTGGTAGAATAAAGAAATTGAACAGACAAACTGTCCCAATATCATTACATAAAGCAACAGAGATTAGTAGCGTGTTGGTGCATTGTTGTGAATATTGAAGAAATGATGCTATTGATCAGGGAATACATAAAAATTTCAGATTCAATGATCTATAGAAATACTCAAGTGTCCTGTCCACCCATAATTCAGAAGTTGCAGATGCTGCTTTGAATGTGAATGTAGAATGAATAAAGATACAAAGAAATAATATTTTTGGTGAAACACTCTAATATCAGAAACCCACACAATAATTTGACCACCAGTTGGTTTATTTGGTCCAATAAATTCATTCAAAATGAACCATAATAATGCTGGTTCCTTACCCACAGTATCAAAACTCTGTGCCATGGGAATAACTCCAGCAGTAGAAACAGCATCATGTGAAGGTCGAAACCCCAAAATGCTGCAATATGATGCTGGAACTCTTACACTTCCTCCAGTGTCAGTTCCTGCAGCCAAAATAATCTTTTTACTTTGATTGAGTTATGATAAACCAAGGCATATGAAAAATCAATCTAGAGTAGAATATTCACCTAAGGAGAAGTCTACAAGCTTTGCACCTACTGCAACAGCAGACCCACTGGAAGATCCTCCAGGTACACGATCTGGAGCACAAGGATTTGTAGGTGTGCCATAATGTTTATTTTCCCCATCTAGACTGCCTCAAAACACAATTATTCAGTTATATAAGAAACAAATATGACGTGAATGTTCAGGGAAGTTTTATCATGCAAAAGATGAACCACCTTGAAAAAATGTACGATGAATAATTAGAATTTAAATGGCACATCAGATTTGATACCAAATTAAACTAATGTCACACCATTTATATATATTCAACATTTTCACAGGCTTGCGATGCAATTTTGATTCAAGAATCACTGAGAAAGAGATGTCATCACTTCACTTGCTCATTTCCTGAAGTACATTGCATGCAGAATCTTAGCACAACAAATAATAAAAGAACTAAAAACAAGGGCACAAACTGCTTTTAGTTCATGACATTTGTTTAATCACAAGTAAGACAATAGCTAACAAATGAAAGAACTTTAAGGTCTCATGAAATTTTTACTTTACTCACTGCTCTTATTCAATTTATCTAAGAAATGGTTCACAATTAAAAAATAAATATATAAATAAACCCTCTGCCTCTGAGTATTTAAGAACAACACTTGTTTACCAATGAACTTTAGCTTAGTAGCAATGGTGCCTACACTTATGAGATCTAGAGTTCCAAAAGGTTGGAAGAAAATCAATAAAAATTAAAATTGAAATTAAAAAAGAACAGGACCTGTTTCACATTCTCACCTATATGCCATTTCATCCATGACAGTTTTACCAATACATGTGGCTCCTCCTCTCAAGATAGCCAAAACAGCCGGAGAAGTAGATGTAGCAGCTGAATGGGTCCTTGCCCAGTCCGGATTGCCAAACCCAGTCACAAATCCATTCACATCGAAACTAATCCAAAAGTTCAACCCACAAAGGTAAACTAAACATTAAAACACAATAAGATGCAGATTGAAAAAATAAATAAATAAAAAGGAAAGCAAAATTTTTATTCCAATTCCAATTCCAATTATCATCAAGAGCTGGAAGATGAGCCCAAAACAAGCATGAAAACGAGCATCGTAATTGAAAATATTCATGAATTCACTATAAAATAAGAGACGAATATTGAAGGAAACGAAAAAGAAACCAAGAAAAATAATTGAATTGAAGAGACTGACATATCTTTAACCGCAAAGGTAAGACCATTTAAGGGAAGTTCATGAGATGAAGAACTCGGTTTGAGCACGAATTTCTCCATGAAAGCTCCATAATCCGAGCTTCTTTCCATGTTTGTTACTGCTCAGTGTGATTGTGGTCTCTAACCCAAAGTCCCTACGTTCTCAAACCGAAAAAGGATGTTGGCCCCATAAATCAGATAACTGTATCGTGATGACCTTTTTGGCCGTCTAATTTGGGTGCTTTAGTTGGCTTTATGGAGGGCAACGAGGGAATTTCAGTATTTCCGTTCTATTTATCCATTCCTCATTAATCAGTTAATCCTTCAGCGGAAGTTTGATTGGACAGAAAAATAACATGAAATAAAACTTTTTTATAATTAATTTTTTTAAAAAATAAAAAGAATGTCAATTGAATTTCTATTTACAAAAATCATCTATCATTAAAAAGGAGAAATTTAAGTCAACATATAAAAAATTTCTGAGTGATCAAGATTTTTTTCAATCGAAAGAGTATTAATTGATTTTTTCATTATGTTGAAATACATTTGTTATTAAAAAAAGGGTAAACTAATTAAATTTACGGAGAGTTAAGTAATTTAGAAAAAAATTCATCCTTCATGTTTGCTACTACATCCGCTGCAGCTCTCTCTCATAGTTTTTTCAGTGACTCTCCTCTATGTTTTTTATTTTTTTATATTTTTATAAGAGAGAGACTCTCCTCTGTATTTGATTTTTCTTTCAAGGCTTAGTCCTTCATTCCTGCCAAAGTAGTCAGTTGTCTCCTACCTCATCTAGGTGAGGACGACATCTTTTCTTACTAGGAGAGTGGCATCTTCCTCCTCACTTCCGAGTGGGTTGTATATATGATTTTGTTGGTTTTTCTCTGAATACACGCAATGACTCATTAGAGAGAGTTTTTCACGTCAACTGTGCTATATTGACGATCTCCCAGCATTGGCTCTATAATATTGATTTTGGTGTATTTGATGGGAAGTTTTTTGGTTGTTAAGTTCTTGGAGGTCTACTTTGGTGAATAGCACTTTAGAAGTCTTTACCCACTTCTAAAGACATGGAACTTTGAGTCGCTCCCTTCCTGAATGCCTCATTGCTCTTACTTCTGTTGCAGCTGCCATAGCTAGGGTTTGGATCTCTGGGTTGGACTTGTATGCTGGATTGAGGAGCTTTTGTTTTAATTCGTGGGTTGTGTGTTTTATGAGTTAGGTTTCATTGGATTCTCTGTCTCTAGTCTGAGTCTCTGTTAACTTTATGGTTTTTTTTTTTAGCTCTTATTCTTGATTTTTACCTATATATTCTTTTCCCATCAACGATACCTCCAACTTTAATGAAAGTAAAAATTCAACTAAAAATTAAACCAAAAATTTAAGCCATAATCCAAACATAGATATAGCCATTAGAACGAATCTAACCTGTGACTAGAATTAAATCAAAATTGATATTAAACTAACCGATCCAAATCATCTGATTTTGAATCATATCTAAGTTTTTTCCCTTTCAAAAATTTTATTAAAACATTAACCATTAAATTGATCGAAATTAAATCGATAGGATACTGAAATTAAAACCATGTTGTCAAAGTAGTCAAGATTAGCTAAAGGTTTCTTTTTCAGTTCATAAAGTTTCGAATAAAACTCGAACTCAATACCTTAAAATTAGAGACAACTCTAGAACTAGTGAGTTAAAGCTTATTGATAACTAAAGGTATATTTTTTAATCAAGCATAATTCAAACTTTGCTGTTCCACATTAGGAATAAAACTTTTAATCAGCTTCATCAGAGTCGTCATCAAAGACATCAGAGTCGTCATCAAAGACATAAATATGGGATTCCAGGTGGGCGTGAATGCACTAGGTTCTCCTTCTGCAGCCTCAATCAGTTTCATCAGAGTCGTCATCAAAAATATACAAGTATGGGACTATTGGTGTGTGTTCACTATGTTCTACATCTGCAGCCTCACCAGTCAATCTAGGAGTGTTCCAACCCAACAGCTGCATGTATGCTTCATCATAGGCTTCAATGTTGAAACCTGAAGCAAGAAACAATTCCAACTCATTCACGAATTGTTCTGTTCTTGCTGCTAGAAAAGGCCTTGCTGCATCAGAGACTAGATTCTTGAACTCTCCTTGTTTTGTTTCAGGTGTTCTCATTTGATGAGATTGATCACCCCTGGCAAAAAGGAAAGCAAGCTTTTGAGAAAGAGATATGTAAAATAATAGAGATGTAAAATAATTAGAGTTATGTGCCAAACTTCCATACTCATCAAAAGAACTTAAAGAATGAGGAATCCAATTGTTACAATCTAGAGTTCATTTTAATCGTTAAGTTGCACATGAATAAACAAAAGGTGGGATAAGTAAAGAAAATACCTTCTCAAGAATGAATCAACCACACCAAGTATATGGTGTACAATAATTTCAACATCCTCTTCCTACATGCAAGCATGTCAGAAGATGAGAGTTTGTCAATGATAGCCAACCAGAGCTAGAAGATAGCTATAGACATTAAATTAACATCCCAAATTATGAACCAAAAAAAAAAAAGAAAATCCAAAACAAAAACAGTGCAAGGTTTTTTGTAAACATCATTACTATTATATGCATAAAGCCATAAACATTCTTCTATTTATATGCATAAAGCTATAAACACTCTTCTATTTCCTGTATACATAAAAAAATACGCAAAACCAAAACTTTAAATATTTATCCACATCCACAAAGTTTGAATCAGTGCCAAAGTAGCACATGAAAGAGTTGGAAGAGAATAATGCCTTTCAAACTCTACTCAACTCAACTCAACTCAACTAAGCCTTTATCCCAAAAATTTGAGGTCGGCTATATGGATTCTCTTTCTCCACTCTAAACGATTTTGGGTTAAATCCTCGAAAATGTGTAATGCTTCTAGGTCATATTGTACTACTCTCCTCCAAGTCAATTTAGGTCTACCCCTTCTTTTCTTTTTATCCTCTACCCTAATGTGCTCTACTTGTCTAACTAGAGTCTCCGTATGTCTACACTTTACATGACCAAATCACCTCAATCTCCCTTCTCTCAATTTATCATCAATTGGTACCACTCCTACCTTTTTTCTAATACTCTCATTACGGATTTTATCTAGTCTAATATGGTTACTCATCCACCTTAACATTCTCATCTCCGCAACTCTTATCTTAGGCACATACGACTCCTTCAGTGCCCAACACTCACTATCATATAACATGGCCGGTCGTATGGCTGTACGGTAAAATTTTCCTTTCAACTTATTGGGAATCTTGTGATTACATAAAACTCCCATGGCACGTCTCCACTTCAATCATCCAGCTTTAATCCTATGACTAACATCCTCCTCACATCCCCCATCTACTTGAAGGACTGAGCCAAGATATTTAAAGTGATTACTTTGGGACAGTATCACTCCATCCAAACTAACTCATTCCCTATCACCAGTTCGCCTTTCACTGAACTTGCAATACATGTCACACCTTACCCCTCTGTAAGGCATAACATGATCCCGTAGAATACCTAATGAACTACCGAACTTCACCTACCGATAACTCATTAAGTACCCTACAAGAGATTTTAAAACAATTTTCTTATTTTTGATAAGTGGTGAGCATTTTCCAATAGGTATTTAAAACATTTAATTAAAATTAAAACTAGTTAATATTTTTGGTCCATTTTATTTCTCCGCAAATTTTATAAAAATTTTGCCAGAGTTCCGTCTGTATTTTGAGAAAACAGTTCTTCAAATACCTGAAAAAAAGGCACTTCCAATAATTTTTTTATCACTGCTTCAAATTCATACTCAATCTCAATCAATTTCTCAAGTCTCAAAATTCAACAGTCAACATTTCTCAATTTCCAAAATTCAATAATCATTAAAATAATATCTATCAATCTCATTCAAATTAAAATAAAATATTTCCATTCATTAAATACAAACAATCTATATATACATCATACTAATATCTACATTGGGAAAATCCAAACTAAATTTTATTACAACTTTATACAAACTTTGTACAAACTGCTCAAGACCGAATTTACATGTCCATACATTTATGTACATTACGTATATCAAAATAAATTTCTATAATCAGGGTATAAAATATACCCGATATAACTTCAGGATGAGTCGCTTGATAATCCTCAGCAGCTCACTCTGCTGCTCCTTTAGTCTCTAAATCTGCGACAGCAATAACAGCTATCGCTGAGTACTAGGACTCAGTGGCGCACAACATACTAAAATAATCTTTATGCAGAATTTAAATCACATTTATTCAAAAATTGAACTGAACATGCGAGTTAAACACAAAACATGAATTATGAGATTTTATTCCAAACAATTTCATTTCGAAGTATCAAACACATTTCATAAAACTCACAGTTACATCATGCCATTCGAAACAAATATAATCTCAATAGCCAGAAGCTAAAGAGAAGTCACATCACAAGGCTAGCTAGCTCAAATATATGAATATCCATTCAAATCCTCTTCTACTGGCACACCTCAACACTTCTCCAGAGAAGGAATCAAAATTCGAAACTAATTACCCCCACTAGTCATGCTAGTGAGGTGTTCAAATATATGGTCATGACATTGTGGTTTCAACACTTATCTTAACAATTTGCTAAACATTGCTATTTCAAATATACACAATAACTTTCACAATATAAATCAAAACATCATAAATAATGTCACAAATAAACTTTCAACAATTCAAAGCAAAAGTAAAATACATATTTCATTCACTTTATCAATAAATTTTAAAGCATAGTGATGTTGTGCACAAACCTCAAGCAACTCGGTTCCTCAGGTTTTTTTCCGGTATTCTTTTCAACTAAAACACACAATTTTACAGTGTTTCAGTACCATAATTTAGCATAAATCCAAAAATAAATTTAACTTCACTTTTACCTAGTTTTAACGTGCTAAACTCGACATTCTTGAAATTTTATGTTTCGGGGTACTATTCACTACACTATTCAAGTCAAATTGTTGACTTTCTAAGGCTTAATAGGTATGAAAACTCCAACTTCACCCACATACCACATTTTGGTCACTAAATTTTTTGGTTTTGATTGTTTATTCAAATTCTAAGTCTTTTAGGCAAATTTGATAAATTTTCAGTTTTGGTGTCTAAGGTTGTACTGTTCCATTGGTCACTTTACTGTTGGAATTTGGCAAAACTTCCTTCATAGAAAATGTTCCCTAATGTCTTAAGTTTATTCTCATTTTTGAATCACTCCAATTGGAGTTTTTTAGCTCAAGTTATAGCCATTTGAACCATGGCTGTCGGATTGGATTCAACCCAGATTTTCTGGGCAATTTTTTGTGCTGGCAGTTTTAGGTCACCAAATTGGGGTGGTCAAATGACTTGGTTAATGGCATAATTTAGGTTTGTGTTCTTCATGAAAGTTTTAGGTCTATATCTCATCTAACCACTGGTAAAATTTCAAGTCATTTAGACCTTCCTAACTCAAGTTATGACCAAATGAACCAACACTGTTCATTTGGTCAGTTTGTATAGGGGCATACTGAGATTTTCCAAGTTTGGTCAATTCGTTCACTAGGTTTTGGTCACTTTTTGAACATGCTTCCTAAATGAAAATTGTGTTATTTAATGTCTATTTTCATTTCCAATTGGTCTTATACCAATTAGACTTGTAAATTTTCATTTTTGGTCCCTCAAAGGGACCTTGCAGCATGACCACACTCAATCCGAATTTGGCCTTAACTCCAACCATTCCAACACACTTCATTTGGTCACAAATGACCATTTCTCACTTCAAACTAGATCAAATACATCATATGGCTCATTCTCAAATTTTTCTCCCCAAACCCTAGGTGCCACGAACCCTATATTTTCAACTTCTCAATTCTAAGCAATTCAAGGTAACCTCAACCTATACATCATATAAGCATCACTAATCAAGCTAGAAGACATGTTTAATTAAATCAAAACACATCAATTCCATAAACTTCCATGGCTGCCAAAAATTAATTATTTCCATACAAGCATCAATTCTACCATTACATATGAAATTTCAACTCAATTTCACTTAATTAAACTAAAGAAAAAGATTAAATTAACTTACCTCTCTTGTGAGATTTCCAAGCTAACCCACACTTCACTTTCTTCCCTTCTTCTTGGTCCCAAACTCTTATTTGAGATCTATAATCAAATTTATGTGTTGGAAACTTGAGAGTTTATGGTAAGAATGTTTGAAAATTTAAGCTTAAAAACTCAAAAATGGAGGATGGCTTGGGTGGAGAATGGTTCGGCATATAAGTGGGGGAAGAAGAAGAATATTTAGAGTTTTTACTTTTCTTTTGTCATTAAGTTAATATTTATCCCCAAAACCAATAATTATAAATTAAAAGTTTAATTGTGTCATGCTTATGTCACTTGATGTCACTAATGCAATTTCTTTTCCTTTTTCTCTTTTTTTATTTTTTTTATTTATCTATTAGTTCTTTAATTTAATTTCCGACTCCAAAGTTTTCTTTTCTCTGATTTTATTTGACAGTTAGGTCAGGAGTCAGCTCTCGAGGTCAATTGACCAAATTGCCCCTTGTCGGTTCAACCCGGTTTACAAATAATTCAATATTTCTTTCGGCTCCCTGACCTAATTATTTGACTGACTTAACAATTCTTTTTCGTGATTTCTCTTTTCCACTGTGTTCGTAATGATCCTAAGGACCGCGGCGTCACATTTTACGGTTCGAAATTTGACTTTAAATCGACTTTGCAGTCGTTCCCGAGGAGGTCACCCATCGTTGTGACTCTCGGCTCGTTTAACTTCTTATGTTCTGTTTTTCTTATTTATACTTAACTAATTGACAATTACTAATTATTTGTGTTTATAGCTTATTTATTTATCTTAGATGTGGTTCTAATCCCCTTAATTGTCTGGACCGACTCCGGTTACCAGAACAGTGAAATATACTAGGCTATACAAGTAGGGGTATTACAATACATGTCTTCTGTCGTCGTTCTACTTAACTTAAAGCCCTTTGACTCTAGAGTACTTCTCCAAAGCTCTATGTAACGATCGGGAACCAGCCATTAGAGGAATTGTCCGCTTTGGCCATAAGCCTCACGGTTTTGTCCCATAGGTGGAATGGAGAACTTCCCAGGAGGTCACCCATCCTAGGATTTCTCTCAAGCGAGCACGCTTAACCCTGGAGTTCTTCCAACTCTCCAGGCCATTCCACCAAAAGGCGTTGCCTAGTTTGCCACCAGAAAGGAAAGTTGAATTTGCTATTAAAGGTCCCTTAGGCAAATCCCACATCGGCAAAGCACGGAGATGGTATTGGGCTCAAAAGTAATGATATATAAGATGGGGGAACTAATCACTAGAGGCGCCTTTTGGTGGAATGGCCTGGAGAGTTGGAAGAACTCCAGGGTTAAACGTGCTCGTTTGAGAGAAATCCTAGGATGGGTGACCTCCTGGGAAGTTCTCCATTCCACCTATGGGACAAAACCGTGAGGCTTATGGCCAAAGCGGACAATTCCTCTAGTGGCTGGTTCCCGATTGTTACAATTGGTATCAGAGCCGCTCGCGTGTCCTCTTGGGCGATGGTGGGGCAAACCTCAGTGAGGACGCTGAGTCTCGAAAGGGGGGGAGAAAGGTCCCTTAGGCAAATCCCACATCGGCAAAGCACGGAAATGGTCTTGGGCTCAAAAAGTAATGATATATAAAATGGGGGAACTAATCACTAGAGGCGCCTTTTGGTGGAATGGCCTGGAGAGTTGGAAGAACTGCAGGGTTAAGCGTGCTCGCTTGAGAGAAATCCTAGGATGGGTGACCTCCTGGGAAGTTCTCCATTCTACCTATGGGACAAAACCGTGAGGCTTATGGCCAAAGCGGACAATTCCTCTAGTGGCTGGTTCCCGATCGTTACACTCTAACTTTCTATTAACTCCTTTTTGCATCTCATC
Source organism: Hevea brasiliensis (assembly GCF_030052815.1). NCBI lineage: Eukaryota > Viridiplantae > Streptophyta > Magnoliopsida > Malpighiales > Euphorbiaceae > Hevea > Hevea brasiliensis. Next base: position 1,173,090 of record NW_026615250.1, read on the forward strand.
TATCAGAACTATATCATCCGCAAACATCAAGCACTAAGGGATACTCTCTTGTATATGTTTCATTAATTCATCTAAAACTAATATAAAAAGGTAAGGGCTTACAGCTGAACCTTGGTGTAATCCAACTGAGATAGGAAAATCTCGTGTTCCCTCCCACTATGCGCACAATAGTAATTGTTCCTTCATACATGTCTTTCAACACTTGTATGTACCTAATAGATACCCCTTTTGTTCTAACACTCTCCATAAGACATCTCTTGGAACACTATCATAAGCCTTCTCCAAATCGATAAAAACCATATGTAAATCTTTCCTCGCATCTCTATGTTTCTCCATCAAACTTCTAATGAGAAAGATCGCTTCCATAGTTGAACGACCAGGCATAAAACCAAATTGATTGGGAGAGATAAAAGTATCATGACGTAGTCGATGTTCCACAACTCTCTCCTATAACTTCATAATATGGCTCATGAGTTTAATTCCCCTATAGTTTGAGCAACTCTGTATATCTCCCTTATTTTAAAAAATAGGTACTAAAATACTCATCTTCCATTCATCAAGCATTTTCTTTGAATTTAGAATCTTATTAAACAATTTAATTAACCATGCCACTCCCATATCTCCCAAACACTTCAATGCCTTTCAAACTCTGACATTAAAAAAAATAGAGAACTGGTCTGAATTCAATGGAGTAAAGTAGGAAAAGACATAGTTGATGCGGCATAATCGATGCTATGTGTAGCTCCATATGACTAAAAATTTTACGATTTGAACAGTTTTTCACATGCTTATGCAGTCATCCACTAATGCTAGCTTAGTTATACAAATTATTAATTTTGGTAGGATCTCCAATTTACCAGCAATGCAACATTATTAATGGTATTTATCTGCTCTAATGAATAGAGTATCTTAATTTAATAATATAATCTCATATGTTAGAGCACCAAATTTCAGTGGGATGTCCAAGTTTGTATTTTGTAATAAGTAAAGGTCAAAGCATAGAAAAATCTCAATTAACAGATGGACCTGCAAAAGAGCCTGAATTTCTCTTCTCAACCAACTTTGCAGCCACCGATTTGGTTGAAGATACTTACGGGACTTCCAATATCGCAATACGTTAACTATATTGCTCAAGATACCTGACTGAACACAAATTTACTGAAATACATATATAGGTATTGATTTGTTGGGAAATAGCATTAAAAAACAAATATTTGTTTAACAAAACAAGAATAAAATGGGAAGCAGTAGAGAACCTGGTTCAGCATAATAGCATTTTAATCTATACTTGTGAGCTTTTGAAAAGAAAGAACTGGAAAAAAAAGGAGAAGTAAACTAAGTAAACCGATTTTAATATAGTGAACGTTTGAAAGGGAAAAACAAGAATATAGAAATAGGTACCTAAGCTCAAAACTATCATTTATATACTGCCTTTGGAATGAACTTCCATCGTATCCATAAATTATTGAACAGTTTTCTATCTACAGAATAGTCGAACAATACCGCCATTAACAACAAATTTTACACAGAGACATCATTCCTGTAATCAATAAGGCAAAGCAAAAGGCCTGCATTGTTATGTGAAGCTAAAGTGAAACATAAGTGGAATAAAGCAAACCTTGCATAAAGGACATTTTACAGAAGAAGGTGCGTGAGAATGCTTGCCAGCAACTACTTTAGTCCAATTCAAAATGCAACTGTAACAAAATTTATCCGCAATACAGGAATGAGAGGAACAAATGACCCACCATCATCTTGCATCATTCCCCAACCCTCTCTGCCCCCGCCCACAAACCCAACAGCTCCCCCCCAACCCCCCAGAACCCCAACACCACAAAAATATATATGTACAGAAAGCATGCACGCACAAGCACTCATGAAAACACTGGTAATTGAAAAGCTTTACCAATACAAGCTCAAATGAGGTTTGTACAGAATTATAGTAAAATTGCTCAAATACCCACATTTAGTATTGATTCATAATGCACAATTACTATCATAAAGGTTTCAAATTGCTTTCTTTTCATATAATCCTTAACAATTCTTAAGCGCCTAATCACTACTAACCGAAATGAACAACAGAAATCAAGTGGACGTTAAACAACAAAAAGCACAAGAAGAGAGCTCTCATACAAATACCAAACAAGGAATTGGGTCAATAATAGACATATGAATTGTTAAGAAGAAGGGGAAAAAAAAAAAGAAAAGGTACGATTTTTGAGAGAAAGTCAAGACAACGTACGGAAACAGGAATCAAGATAGGATTCTTGAAAGAAGGGACCAAGGCAGATGGGGCATGGATTGGAGTCCCACGAAGAGGAAGAGTGATTCTCTTTGCTTTTAGCTTCATCTTGGTCCATTGTTTTTCTTGAACTCGCTAGATTTCTCCTTCCCACTCCAATGGCGACTTCAACCATCCATGGAAATTATTATAAAATAAAAATTAATTAAATGTAAATATTTTTAATAAATATAAACATTTCTTTTAACTTTTTACAATTTCAACCATAATTTTATTATTTAATTTTCAAAAAGGGACTTAGAGCAGAGAATTGAGAAAGTAGAACCTGAAATCAAAAAATGCCAAAAAAATTCTACATAGTTTAAAAGAAATTACGTCAGATGGGCTTCACATTGTTTAAAAAAAAAGATACTATGTGACATGAAAATTCATCCATCTCGCAAAAATATAGCTTTACTTTATTTATTTATTTATTTCAAATTATAAATTTTTATAAATAATAATTTATTTAATAACTTACTAATATATTTTATTTGATATACATTAAAAAAGTAAAATTTATTAATTTGAATAATAATTTAAAATATGAGTTATTTAATTTTTAATAGAATAATGTAAATAAAGAACATATTAAAAAAAATTTCAGAAAATTTTTCTAAGTAAAACAAAATTTATTATTTTAATTATGTTAATTATAATAACTTAATTCATGTAAAAATAAAAAGTAAGCAAATCTTTATAAGATGAAAGATGTGTAATTAAAATAAAAAATTTTATTTAATCTTTTTTAACATATTATCTGCTCATATTACTCCATTAAAAATTAAATAATTTATGTTATTAAATTTTTTTCAGAACTAACAAATTTTATTTTTTAAATATATATTAAATTGGATAAGTTAGTAAATAAGTTATTACTTTTAATTTAAAATAAATAAAAATAATAATAAGTCTACTTTTATTTAACAGATGGAGTAATATAAATATAATTAAAGTAATAAATTTTATTTAATTTTTTAATATACTCTTCCCAATATATCATCCACTCATATTACCCCATTAAAAATTAAATAATTTATGTTACTAAGTTTTTTTTGAAACTAATAAATTTTATTTTTTTTAATACATATCAAATTGGATAAGTTGATAAATAAATTATTACTTATAATTTAAAATAAAAATAATAATAATAAGTCTATTTTTATTTAACGGATGTAGTAATATAAATATAATTAAAGTAATAAACTTTATTTAATTTTTTAATATACTCTCTACTCATATTGATTTATTAAAAATTAAATAAATTGCAGTATTAAATTATTTTTAAAATTAATAAATTTTATTTTTCAATGCAAATTAAATAGAGACATAATAATAAATTAATAAATAAATTACTATTTTAAGATAAAAAGTGACCTATAATTTAAAATAGATGAAAAGAAAAAGTAAATTTATATTATATTTGTAATAAATTAATAAATAAATTATTATTTTTATTAATATTATAATCATCCTTAATATGTGAAATCTTGAATTTAAATTTTAATTATAAAAATAATATAAAAATAATAAAATAAATATCTTCCCTTTTTTTTCATGGTAGGAATAGAATTGCCATTTCTATTTAGCGGTTCTATAATTTTTTCTAAAATTAAATTGTAAAATCATAAAATTAAGCTTCAATCAAAACTAAATTAAATTTTAATCATTCAATTTAATGATGGACCAAAAGAAAAATAAAGGAATAACAAATTGCATCAACTTAGATTAACCAAATACTTACATTTCTATATAATGATTCATACTAATGAAAACAAAGAGTAATTTAAGAGAGAGAGAAATAATAATTATTTAGGAGATTGGAATCAAATATATTATCTAAGAGCATGAGTAATATTCATTCCAATATTTTATATGCCATTTCTGGGAAAAAAAACTTGTGTCAAATTATGGGCTTTAATTAATTTGAAGAACTAGGAAACTGCCACCTCCAACTAAGTTGATGATTTTAAGTTGCCTGCTAAATTTTAGGTCGCTAAGCACTTAATTGATTGGTTTTCATAATCTAATCTTGATCACATTTAATGTAACTTAAGGCACATAAACATATCATCTTCCGGTGATTAATAAAATGAAAAGAAGCATATCTTATTCTACAATCAACAACAATCTGCAAGTATTGTTATGGATTTTCAAATAAATCAATAATAAAAGATTCTATTATACAATGCTTTCCCAGAACCCCAATCCCCCTTCCAGGTAGTGCATCCCTTCACTTGTCTCTGAAGCTACATTTTACACTTTCGCAATGCATTTAATTGCACCTTCATGTTCTCAACCTCTTTCTTCATTATCTTTTTTTCTTTCTGAGGTGTCATGCATCCCTTATCCAAACCCTTAGTCATTCTGATGATAGTTTGAGCCTTTGTTCTTCGGTAATTGGATCTGGTAGTTGTCATTGACTTCGTTATATGTACTTGTTCAAGAAGGATAATTCAAGTGCTCTCATCTTTTCTCTCGTTCTAGGTGTTTTTCTGAGACTCAAGATCTCTCCTGCTGAGCTCCCATCGGCCATTCCCTACCTTTTTCTGGTAGGGGATGGCCTCCTCTCCTCTGCCCGGACATGGGTCTTCCCCTCCCTAGATAGCGTTTTTGGATAAATAAAATTTGGTTTTTTGGGTGGCAGATCTATGGTTATTTGTGAGAGCTTTCTTGATCTGCTTCTTTTGTGGGTTTTGCATGTAGGGATGGTCTCCATTTGTGCTTTTTTCTAGCTCTAGGAGGGGTAATCATTTTAAGGGATGATGGCATCTCAGGGGTCCTTAGTCGAATCTACCATCATGGCTGACCTTCAAGGCATGTTGCCATTTAGAGCTTTGCCTCATCACCCTCTTTGAGTTGCTTACTTAGCCTGCAATGCATTATTTGGGTTGCATGGTCTACTGCTCTGGAGAATCCTTATGTTGATCTTGTTGTTTTGTGGGAATGTAATTGGGTTATGGCTCTCCTGGGACTTCATCAGGCCTCAGTGTTGTTTCTTGTCCTTGGGTTAAAGAGCTCTACCCCTAAGCTTCTCTTGGTTTGCTTTTCCTTCTCTGCGGCACTGCAATAAGAAGATATGGATCTACGCTGGTTTCTTTCGGGTTGCCCAAATAGAGTAGGGCTCTCCTGTAATTGGGCCTAATTTTGGGTCTTTATGCTGTAGACTGAGCTCCTTTTAGCTTAAAGCTATATAACCCTTTTATGTTAATGAAATATTTATCTATTGACTTAAAAAAAGAAGGATAATTCGCATTGATATATACAAGGGTAATCTTTCATTCTTCATCGCATGCTGGTGAGCTTCTTGTGATAGTTTATGATAATCCATGGCTTTGCATACGCTTGTTCTTTCTTCTTCAGTTAGATTAGGATGTGTCTGGGTAACTCTCTAGTTAGTGACATGCAATAGGAAAGTAGACATATAGTGAGAGGATCCCTTGAGACATGTCTATGGCCGTATAGAGATTGTCATCACAATATCGAGCGTCTTTTGGTAATGCTTCTATAAGCAATTGCAACTGTTTAATCAAAAGCTTCTCATCCCTGGCGATCATTGTAAGAGACTTATCCACCAACCTTCCCACAATATATATTCTTGATGCTGGATATTTTAGCATAGAAAAAACTTTAAAAGGTAATGCAAAAAATTACATCTCTCCTCAGGAAGTACCTTGATCAAACTTTCTGTAGTAACTCTCAGTAACTGATATGTAGGATTTTTGGCAGATTATGCTGTCCAAAAAGAATTTGAGAAAGCCATTTTGTCGCCCAGTGAGCTATACATGATCCAACAAGCTATGATCTTATCATCTCTTTTCTTTTAGTTGATTCAATGACTTCAAGAAAATGATCTATTCGAAGAACAGAAACATCTTCAAACCACCAATTCTCAGCTACAAATCTATGTTGCGAGTTTTTTGCATTATTTGCTCAAGCATTAGAACACAATGAATCATCATGACCAGCAACAATTTTTTTTGGGTCCATGGAAGCTTTCCAAGCAATAGCTTCAGAGCATCATTTCAAGAGTTGAAATTCCTTGGCGCTTGAAGAAATTATCTCACAGCTTTTGAAAATCTGAAATATATCTTTCCATGGTGCTAAAAGCATAAAACTTAGAAAAGTCTCAGCCTTAGAAATAGGATTTCCTTGTTCAAGATCATCACTCATTTCCAAGAAACATGCAGCACAGTATACTGGAGCAATGTTGGCTGCTGTTAGATCAACTTTCCATCCATAGCAGAATTTCATAATTAACTCGAAGATTTCAGCTCCACCTGGAAAATAGTCTATTTGGATCTTAGAGATACTATTTTTATCTCCAATGCCTATTCTTTGGAATACTAATCTATTCAAATATCCACTTCTTGTGTCACCCAAATTCTACTAAACATGACTAATATATCCAAAAACAAAATTTTAATATTTCTACTATAATTTAACTATTTCAACACATAATAATAATAATAATAATAATAATAATAATAATAATAATAATAATAATAATAATAATAATAATAATAATAATAATAATAATAATAATATGGAAATCAAGAAAATAATTTTTTTTTTATTTTGGACTGCACTCGAACGCTGCCTACGTACCTTCATAACAAAATAAAGATTAGGTCCACGTAGCTCTAAAAATAAAACCTTTAGCACTTGCAAGTGAAAGTAACATAATTATACAAATGCAGTAAATAAATTAACTAAATGAAAATGAATTGACTAAGTAATTTACAAATAATAGAATATTTTATCATTTGACCTAAAAATAAATATGCAAATCCACATAGATGTTGATACACAATTTTTTTTCAAGTCAGATGACATGTCACTTTCAAACCTTACTTCCAAGTACTTACCTCTGATACCTGAAATGCATTTTTTTTTTATAAAATACAGTTTACTCTGCTAGATGGAAACCAAATCTTTTAGTGCAATACTACATGGAAAGAAATTTAATATCATTAAGACAAGGTTTCAAGATTAACAAGGCAGCAGATATCACACCCCAGAGACTATCGGTATTGTTGTAATTCCTGACTAAGAGATCTGAAGCAGAACATTGCTCCAACATAAGTGGTATTCTCTGTTCCAGCTTATTTAACAATTCAAACTTAATTCTCATCATCATTCCCAACTTGAGAATGTGAAGCAAAAAATTATAGGAAACTGAGTTTTTCTCCTCAGGAAGTACCTTGATCAAACTTTCTGCAGTAACTCTCAGCAATCGGTGTGTAGGATGTTTTAGCAGATTGTGCAATCTAAAAAAAATTTGAGAAAGCCATTTTGCTGTCGAGTGAGCCATGCACATGATCCAACAAGCTGTGGTCTTATCATCTCTTTTATTTTAATTGATTCTATGACTTCAAAAAAAAGATATATTCGAAGAACAGAAACATCTTCAAACTACCAATTCTCAGCTACACATCTATGTGGTGAGTTTTCTGCATTATTTGCTCAAGCATTAAAGCACAATGAATTTGTTAATAATAGTTTTTACGTTAATAATACTTAACAAAAAACAAGTAATTAATGCAATTTTTTTTAATTCCTAATTTTTTTTATATTCTCAAAAATAAATCCTTAATGTATTTATTATATTGAAACATCCATAAGCTTAATTGACTACAGTTGGAAATAAAAATACTGACTCAATAAATAAATAAAAATTGAAAAGGTCTAATTATTTAAGGGTTTAAATAGTTCAGTCCTAGGTAACACTGATGTTATATATGAATTTAAATACCATCAGTGCAGTTTTTATCACTAATTTTTAATTTTATTAAGCTTTCTTTTTGGATTTGCAGCAATTTTTCATGAGTGAAACAAAAAGGAAATTGTGAAATGAGATGATATTTTAAAATAGTATATATTTTCATGCATTAATTATGTGATAAAATTAGATGATATTTAAAATATAAACTATTTTTTAAAGCTATTATCGTAAAACTTACAACAAATAAAAGGGAAAATGATGGGGAAAATCAACTAAATTTACATTTTATCAGAGATCTTGAGGGAAAACTGGCTTGTGATGAGGGGATGATATATGAAGAAGTTAGAAGTATAGGGAAAAACAACAAGAAAACAAAATTGTCAGCATATTACATTCCATTGCCTATTTGCAGATATTAGAGTTTCTCCACCCCTAGTTCACAGAAAGGAAAGGATGCTCTAGTAAGCAATCAGCAGACCATCTATGAGCAGCAGTACGAACAAAACATCGGCTCAGGAAATCCTTTGCATCTTCTGATACGTTACTGGGTATTTGAGGCAGTTCATCTGTATATCCAATCACCCACAGAAGATCTTCAACTTCTGAATACTCCCAGGCTGGTTTTCCAGTTAGCATCTCCAACACAGCACATCCAAAGGCCCAAATGTCTGTAGCATACCCAATCTTTTTATCTCTCACCAATTCTGGAGACATATATCTGGTTGTGCCCCTCAAATCATGGCACTCTTCATCCACTGCCTTAGCCAATCCGAAGTCCGCAAGCTTTGCTACAAAAGTTCCCTTCCTTTCTCCACTACCAGGCACCAGCAAAATGTTGTCCGGCTTGATATCGCAATGGATGTAGCCACGACAGTGAATGTACTTCAACCCTCGAAGAACGTCTCTTGAATAATACTTAACATCAGAATCAGCCAACCCAAAACCTGATAATCTTATTTGCCGTTCTAAGCTAAGTCCCGAACAGTACTCCAAAAGTAAGTTATATACTTTCACCCCATTAGCTATATGCGTGACTTCGTCTCCATAACAACGAACCACGTACGGACTGGAAGTAAGATCACAGAGAACTTGTTTCTCATGCTGTAATGAAGATGATTGATCCATAATTGTAGATTTGACTGCCAATTGAGAAGGAAGATGAGTTCCCTGATTTATGGTTGTTCTTGTTTTAGCATAAAAGACAGAACCAAATCCTCCTTTGCCAAGCAAGCACACTCGAACCCATGAAAGCCCATGAGAGGCTTCCAAAGTTGTAGCCCTTTCGAAACAAACGACTGGAGTCTTCTTTTTCCTCTTAAAAGCATTGCGTCGCTTGATCATTGCGTACCATTTAGAATCATGTTTTGGCTTCCTTGGAGTAGAAGAGGAGGAGGAGGATATGACCACCACGGAGATGACGGGCGCCATGGTTGAAGGAAACATACGTTGTTTGCGACAGAAAAGCTGTGTTTCTTGAAGAGAAATGTGGAATTGAAGATTGCTACTAGTAGCTTAAGGGTTGTGTTTCTTGAGAGATAGGGAATTGGAGATAACTAGTAGTAGCTTAAGGGCCAAGTTTCTTGAGAAGAGATAGGGAATTGGAGATAACTACTAGCAGCTTAAGGATTGAGTTTCTTGAGAAGAGATATGGAATTGGAGATTATTGTATAAAACAAAATTTTCAAATTTTTAAGATAGTTATAATAAATAAAAAAAAAAGATAACAAAATAAAAGATATATTGAAATAAAATAAAAGATATATTTTATTTATAAAATAGAAGATATATTGAAATTACTAAATTGCATTAAACAAAATATTAACATAACAGATTTCTATGTAATAGTTATAATAAACAAATTTTCAAATTTTTAAGATAGTTGTAATAAAAAAAAAAAACAAAATAAAAGATATATTGACATAAAATAAAAGATATATTTTATTTATAAAATAGAAGATATATTGAAATTACTAAATTGCATTAAACAAAATATTAACATAACAGATTTCTATGTAATAGTTATAATAAACAAATTTTCAAAATTTTAAGATAGTTGTAATAAATAAATAAAAAATAACAAAATAAAAGATATATTGAAATAAAATAAAAGATATATTTTATTTATAAAATAGAAGATATATTGAAATTACTAAATTGCATTAAACAAAATATTAACATAACAGATTTCTATGTAATAGTTATAATAAACAAATTTTCAAATTTTTAAGATAGTTGTAATAAATAAAAAAAAATAACAAAATAAAAGATATATTGAAATAAAATAAAAGATATATTTTATTTATAAAATAGAAGATATATTGAAATTACTAAATTGCATTAAACAAAATATTAACATATTTCTATGTAATAGTTATAATAAACAAATTTTCAAATTTTTAAGATAGTTGTAATAAATAAAAAAAATAACAAAATAAAAGATATATTGAAATAAAATAAAAGATATATTTTATTTATAAAATAGAAGATATATTGAAATTACTAAATTGCATTAAACAAAATATTAACATAACAGATTTCTATGTAATAGTTATAATAAACAAATTTTCAAATTTTTAAGATAGTTGTAATAAATAAATAAAAATAACAAAATAAAAGATATATTGAAATAAAATAAAAGATATATTTTATTTATAAAATAGAAGATATATTGAAATTACTAAATTCCATTAAACAAAATATTAACATAACAAATTTCTATGTAATAGTTATAATAAAAAAAATTTCAAATTTTTAAGATATTTACAATAAAAAAAATTGTTAACTTTGAATATTACACCACGGAAAAATTATTTATTATGTAGAAAAAAAATTAAATCAATTTTATATTTTTACACTATTTAATTTAACCTATTGAATCATTATAAGAATGTGTTATTCAATTTTGCAAATTCAAGCTCATGCTTCGGTCATTATTTTTAATTTATATAACACTCTTAATTCATGTTTGAAAATACCAAATAAATTTGATTAAATAATTTTTAAACTTGTTAATATATTTCAACCTAAATTGCTTTAACATTTTCATTACTAAAACGACTCAATAAACAAAACAGTGTTTAATTTAATTAAGGTTAATTCCCTCTTCAAAAAAACTGATTTGATATTCAAACTCTTAAAATTATTAATATATGTATTTTTTTTTATTTTGAAAAATACATTAATCTATTTAAACCAGAGCTCATGATCAATGTGAATGCTGCTTGAATTTTTTTTTTTTTATTTGTTGTGTCAATATGATTCTTGGTGTGTTAAAAATGGCCGTTAGTTTTTTCCTTCGCAACTCTCTAAAGTTGAGAATGCCTTTATTCCCAGATGATCTGAAAGCTGTTGGTGATCATCAAACTCTGCTGAAAGAACAATGTGATTTGAAAACTTTGCATGTGATGGACAGGTGCCTACTGCTCATATTTCAATATTCCAATCATGTAACGATGGTAATCCACGAAAGAACAATGCATCTAGTTCCAGATATCCAAATTTTAAACATTTCATTTGACAATAAATTTAAGAAGAATAATAGATAAAACTGAAGATCAATGTTGTCACTAAGCTACCATAAATGTGGTACACCTTGAATATAGAGCGAAAATGAAGCGTATATCTACATCATAGAAATCCTATTCTAGATTTATTTAAAAATAACTTAATAAAATTTAATGTAACCTCAAAAAAGAGTTCACAACTCAAAGGGAACAGGGGTAGACAAGGCAAATGCCACAAAATGATAGTTATTAGTTAAACATTACTTCTACAACAGAACCTTGTACAACAATTACATGCGCAAAGCTCTGGCCATGATCCTATAATCTCCCTTTTTCTTCAAGGCTCTCCTTATTCTGAGGTATCCCTACTGCCTGCATGGCACCCCTAGATAACGATACTTCTTTCTTTTCGTGAATCGGATTGGCCCATGCTAATGACTTATTGGATACTCTTCTTCACAATTCCCTCAAGCATTCCATCATTCCCAAAACAACCTGAAATCATATCCAAGTTTTTTCCCTTTCAAAAATTTTATTAAAACATTAACTATTAATCGATAGGATACTCAAATTAGAACCATGTTGTCAAAGTAGTCAAGACTAGCTAAAGGTTTCTTTTTCAGGTCATTAAATTTCGATTAAAACTCGAACTCAATATATTATCATCAGAGACAACTCTAGTACCAATGAGTTAAAGCTTATTGATAACTAAGGGTATATTTTTTAATCAAGCATAATTCAAACTTTGTTGTTCCACCTTAGGAATGAAACTTTTAATCAGCTTCATCAGAGTTGGCATCAAAGATAGAAATACAGAATTCCAGGTGGGTGTGAATTCACTACGTTCTCCTTCTGCAGCCTCAATCAGTTTCATCAGAGTCGTCGTAAAAAATATACAAGTATGGGACTATTGGTGTGTGTTCACTATGTTCTACATCTGCAGCCTCACCAGTCAATCTAGGAGTGTTCCAACCCAACTACTGCATGTATACTTCATCATAGGCTTCAATGTTGAAACCTGAAGCAAGAAACAATTCCATCTCATTCACGAATCGTTCTGTTCTTGCTGCTAGAAAAGGCCTTGCTGCATCAGAGACTAGATTCTTGAACTCTCCTTGTTTTGTTTCAGGTGTTCTCATTGGATGAGATTGATCACCCCTGGCAAAAAGGAAAACAAGCTTTTGAGAAAGAGATATGTAAAATAATTAGCGTTATGCGCCAAACTTTAGTAGTCATCAAAAGAACTTAAAGAATGAGGAATCCAATTGTTACAATCTAGAGTTCATTTTCATCATTAACTTGCACATGAATAAACAAAAGGTAGGATAAGTAAAGAAAACACCTTCTCAAGAATGAATCAACCACACCAAGCATATGGTGTACAATAATTTCAACATCCTCTTCCTGCAAGCAGGCATGTCAGAAGATGAAAGTTAATCAATGATAGCCAACCAAAGCTAGAAGAAAGCTATATACATTAAATTAACATCCCAAATTATCAACAAACAAAAAAGAAAAAGAAAAAGAAAATCCAAAACAAAAACAGTGCAAGGCTTTTTGTAAACAGCATTACTATTATATGCATAAAGCCATAAACATTCTTCTATTTCCTGTATACACCGAAAAATACACAAAACCAAAACTTTAAATATTTATCCACATCCACAAAGTTTGAACTAGTGCCAAAGTAGCACATGAAAGAGTTGGAAGAGAATAATGCCTTTCAAACTCTGACATTAAAAAAAATAGAAAACTGATCTGAATTCAATGGAGTAAAGTAGGAAAAGACATACTTGATGCAACATAATTGATGCTATGTATAGCTCTATATGACTAAAATTATATGGTTTGAATAGTTTTTCACACGGTTATGCAGTCATCCACTAATGCCAGCTTAGTTATACAAGTTATTAATTTTGGTAAGATCTCCAATTTACCAGCAATGCAACTTTATTAATGGCATTTATCTGTTCTAATGAATAGAGTATCTTAATTTAATAATATAATCTCATATGTTAGAGCACCAAAATTCAGTGGGATGTCCAAGTTTGTATTTTGTAACAAGTAAAGGTCAAAGCATAGAAAAATCTCAATTAACAGATGGACCTGCAAAAGAGCCTGAATTTCTCTTCTCAACCAACTTTGCAGCCACCGATTTGGTTGAAGATACTTACGGGACTTCCAATATCGCAATGCGTTAACTATATTGCTCAAGATACCTAACTGAACACAAATTTATTGAAAAACATACATAGGTATTGATTTGTTGGGAAATAGCATTAAAAAACAAATATCTGTTTAATAAAACAAGAATAAAATGGGAAGTAGTAGAGAACCTGATTCAATATAATAGCATTTTAATATATACTTGTGAGCTTTTGAAAAGAAAGAACTGGGAAAAAAAAAGGGACATAAACTAAGTAAATAACCAATTTTAATATAGTGAAGGGTTGGAAGGAAAACAAGAATATAGAAATAGGTACCTAAGCTCAAAATTGTCATTTATATACTGCATTTGGAATGAACTTCCATCATATCCATAAATTATTGAAAGGTTTTCTGTCTGCAGAATAGCCAAACAATACCGCCATTAACAACAAATTTTACACAGAGACAACAACCCTGTAATCAATAAGGTAAAACAAAAGGCCTGCATTGTTATGTGAAGCTAAAGTGAAACATAAGTGGAATAAAGCAAACTTTGCACAAAGGACATTTTACAGAACAAGGTGCATGAGAATGCTTGCCAGCAACTACTTTAGTCTAATGCAAAATGCAACTGTAACAAAATTTATCTGCAATACAGGAATGAGAGGAACAAATGACCCACCATCATCTTGTATCATTCCCCAACCCTCTCCCTCCCTCCCCCCGCCCGCCCAACCCAAACATCACAAAAATATATATATATATAAAAAAAAAAAAAGCATGCACACACAAGCACTCATGGAAACACTGGTATCTGAAAAGCTTTGCCAATGAGGCTTATACAGAATTATAGTAAAATTGCTCAAATACCCACATTTAGTATGGATTCATAATGCACAATTACTATCATAAAGGTTTCGAATTGCTTTCTTTTCATATAATCCTTAACAATTCGTAAGCGCCTAATCACTACTAACCGAAATGAACACCGGAAATCAAGTAGAGGTTAAGCAACGAAAAGCACAAGAAGAAAGCTCTCATACAAATACCAAACGAGGAATTGGGTCAATAATAGACATATGAATTGTTAAGAAGAAGGAAAAATAAAAAGAAAGGGTACGGCTTTTGAGAGAAAATCAAGACAACGTACGGAGACAGGAATCGAGATAGGATTCTTGAAGGAAGGGATCGAGGCAAATGGGGCATGGATTGGAGTCCCGCGAAGGGGAAGAGTTGCTTTTAGCTTCATCTTGGTCCATTGTTTTTCTTGAACTCGCTAGATTTCTCCTTCCCACTCCAATACCGATTTCAACCATCCATGGAAATTATTATAAAATAAAAATTAATTAAATGTAAATATTTTTCATAAATATAAACATTTCTTTTAACATTTTACAATTTCAATCATAATTTTATTATTATTTAAAAAAAAAAAAAGACTTAGAGTAGAGAATTGAGAAAGTAAAACCTGGAATCGAAATATGCCAAATAAATTCTACATAGTTTAAAAAAAATTATGTCTGATGAACTTCACGTTGTTTAAAAAAAATACTATATTGCATGAAAAATCATCCATCTCGCAAAAATATAGATTTACTTTATTTATTTATTTATTTCAAATTATAAATATTTATAAATAGTAATTTATTTAATAACTTACTAATATATTTTTATTTGATATACATTGAAAAAGTAAAATTCATTAATTTGAATAATAATTTAGAATTATGAGTTATTTAATTTTTAATAGAATAATGTAAGTAAAGAACATATAAAAAAAAAATTTGACAAAATTTTTCTAAGTAAAACAAAATTTATTATTTTAATTATGTTAATTGTAATAGCTTAATTCATGTAAAAATAAAAAGTAAACATATCTTCATAAAACGAAAGATGTATAATTAAAATAAAAAATTTTATTTAATTTTTTTGAATATATCATCTACTCATCTTACTTCATTAAAAATTAAATAATTCATGTTATTAAATTTTTTTGGAACTAATAAATTTTATTTTTTTAATATATATTAAATTGGATGAATTAATAAATAAGTTATTACTTGTAATTTAAAATAAATAAAAAAATAATAAGTCTATTTTTATTTAACAGAGGGAGTAATATAAATATAATTATAGTAATATGTTTTATTTAATTTTTTAATATACTCTTCCTAACGTATCATTCACTCATATTACCCTATTAAAAATTAAATAATTTATGTTACTAAATTTTTCTTGAAATTAATAAATTTTATCTTTAACTCAACTCAACTCAACTAAGCCTTTATCCCAAAAATTTGGGGTCGGCTATATGGATTCGCTTTCTCCACTCTAAACGCTTTTGGGTTAAATCCTCATAAATTTGTAATACTTCTAGGTCATGCTGTACTACTCTCCTCCAAGTCAATTTAGGTCTACCCATTTTTTTCTTTCTATCCTCTAACCTAATATGCTCTACTTGTCTAACTGGAGCATCCGTATGTCTACGCTTCACATGACCAAACCACCTTAATCTTCCTTCTCTCAACTTATCCTCAATTGGTGCCACTCCTACCTTTTCTCTAATACTCTCATTACGGACTTTATCTAGTCTAGTATGGCTACTCATCCACCTTAACATTCTCATCTCTGCAACTCTTATCTTAGACGCATACGACTCCTTCAATGCCCAACACTCACTACCATGGTTATTCTTGAATTCATACCTACGCTTCAAATAGAAAATAAATCCAATCAGATCTAGCAGATACATTCTCTCGTCTGGCACAACCATAAGGAAAATGATAATTATCATTCAGGTTCATAGATAAATCAATTCAGAAAAAATTAGGAAATGTTTTACACCTTTGAAGCAAACGCATGGCACTTGAGAGGGCTGCCAAGGATGCTATACCATAGTCTTGCTTTTTGATTTCTTTACTAATAAAATGACTCAAACTTGGAACTTTATTCTCAACATAGTCCCCAAGGATTAAATGCTTCACAACATCACCTGCAATATCAAATGTAAGAATCGATACATATGAACAAACTGATGCAGATGCGATAATGCATTATGATAGGACACCAAAAGGAATGAAACAGTACTAGAAAACATTTCCATCAAGCCCAGTTGCATCTTCCTGTTGTATGTTCTAACAGACAAATGTCCAAACAACTACCATATTTATCTTGATGCTACTATTTTCCATTCAGTCCATTACAGAGAATAAAAGTATCCTTCATATACTATGGAATCAGGATGCAATTTCTAAATTCCTGCCTTAGAACTTGAAAGATAAAAGAAAACTGACCCCCAAATAACTTCTCCGCTGATTTAACAAGAACTTGACTAACTCGATTATTCGGAATGCTTGAAAGCTTAAAACAGTCTTCTGCAATAAATATCTGCCTTGCTCTAACCAGATCCACATCAGGCAATTGAAGTAGAATGCGACCAACTCGATTCAAAATCACTGGATCCCTAGCAAACCATCCTGGATGCAGAATCGATGCCAAAAGAATGAATCACCAAGTTAAAGCACTCAGAATTATTTAATTCTCGTGCAACTCTATCCAGTTGATTGGTAGAATAAAGAAATAGAACAGACAAACTGTCCCAATATCATTAAATAAAGCAACAGAGATTAGTAGCGTGTTGGTGCATTGTCGTGAATATTGAAGAAATGATGCTATTGATCAGGGAATACATAAAAATTTCAGGTTCAATGATCTATAAAAATACTCAAGTGTCCTGTCCACCCATAATTC
The DNA here is from genome assembly GCF_030052815.1 of Hevea brasiliensis. Classification (NCBI taxonomy): domain Eukaryota; kingdom Viridiplantae; phylum Streptophyta; class Magnoliopsida; order Malpighiales; family Euphorbiaceae; genus Hevea; species Hevea brasiliensis. The sequence continues at coordinate 1,190,497 of NW_026615250.1, forward strand.
AGAAGTTGCAGATGCTGCTTTGAACATGAATGTAGAATGAATAAAGATACAAAGAAATAATATTTTTGGTGAAACATTCTAATATCAGAAACCCACACAATAATTTGACCACCAGTTGGTTTATTTGGTCCAATAAATTCGTTCAAAATGAAGCCATAACAATGCTGGTTCCTTACCCTAAGTATCAAAACTCTGTGCCATGGGAATAACTCCAGCAGTAGAAACAGCATCATGTGAAGGTCGAAACCCCAAAATGCTGCAATATGACGCTGGAACTCTTACACTACCTCAAGTGTCAGTTCCTGCAGCCAAAATAATCTTTTTACTTTGATTGAGTTATGATAAACCAAGGCATGTGAAAAATCAATCTAGAGTAGAATATTCACCTAAGGAGAAGTCTACAAGCTTTGCACCTACTGCAACAGCAGACCCACTGGAAGATCCTCCGGGTACACGATCTGGAGCACAAGGATTTGTAGGTGTGCCATAATGTTTATTTGCCCCATTTAGACTGCCTCAAAACACAATTATTCAGTTACATAAGAAACAAGTATGACGTGAATGTTCAGGGAAGTTTTATCATGCAAAAGACGAACCACCTTGAAAAAATGCACGATGAATAATTAGAATTTAAATGGCACATCAGATTTGATATCAAATTAAACTAATGTCACACCATTTATATATATTCAACATTTTCACGGGCTTGCAATGCAATTTTGATTCAAGAATCACTCAAAAAGAGATGTCATCACTTCACATGCTCATTTACTGAAGTACATTGCATGCAGAATCTTAGCACAACAAATAATAAAAGAACTAAAAACAAGGGCGCAAACTGATTTTAGTTCATGACATTTGTTTAATTACAAGTAAGACAATAGCTAACAAATGAAAGAACTTTAAGGTCTCATGAAATTTTTACTCTATGAAATTTTTACTCTACTCACTGCTCTTATTCAATTTATCTGAGAAATGGTTCACAATTAAAAAATAAATAAATAAATAAACCCTCTGCCTCTGAGTATTTAAGAACAACACTTGTTTACCAATGAACTTTAGCTTAGTAGCAATGGTGCCTACACTTATGAGATCTAGAGTTCCAAAAGGTTGGAAGAAAATCAATAAAAATTAAAATTGAAATTAAAAAAGAGCAGGACCTGTTTCACATTCTCACCTATATGCCATTTCATCCATGACAGTTTTACCAACACATGTGGCTCCTCCTCTCAAGATAGCCAAAACAGCCGGAGGAGTAGATTTAGCAGCTGAATGGGTCCTTGCCCAGTCCGGATTGCCAAACCCAGTCACAAATCCATTCACATCGAAACTAATCCAAAAGTTCAACCCACAAAGGTAAACTAAACATTAAAACACAATAAGATGCAGATTCAAAAAATAAATAAATAAAAAGGAAAGCAAAATTTTTATTCCAATTCCAATTCCAATTCCAATTATCATCAAGAGCTGGAAGATTAGCCCAAAACAAGCATGAAAACGAGCATCGTCATTGAAAATATTCATGAATTCACTAAAAAAAGAGACGAATATTGAAGGAAACGAAAAAGAAACCAAGAAAAAAAAATTGAATTGAAGAGACTGACATATCTTTAACCGCAAAGGTAAGACCATTTAAGGGAAGTTCATGAGATGAACTCGGTTTGAGCACGAATTTCTCCATGAAAGCTCCATAATCCGAGCTTCTTGCCATGTTTGTTACTGCTCAGTGTGATTGTAGCCTCTGCCCCAAGTCCCAACGTTCTTAAACCGAAAAAGGATATTGGCCCCATAAATCAAACAACTGTATTCTGATGACCTTTCTGGCCATCTAATTTGGCTGCTTTAGTTGGCTTTATGGAGGGCAACGAGGGAATTTCAATATTTCCGTTCTATTTATCCATTACTTATTAATCAGTTAATCCTTCAGCGGCAGTGTGATTGGATAGAAAAATAACATGAAATAAAACTTTTTTATAATTAATTTTTGAATCATATCTAAATTTTTCCCCTTTCAAAAATTTTATTAAAACATTAAATTGAATCGATAAGACACTGAAATTAAAGCTATGTTGTCAAAGTAGTCAAGACTAGCTAAAGGTTTCTTTTTCAATTCCTCGAGTTTCGATTAAAACTCTAACTCAATACTTTATCATTAGAGACAACTCTAGTATCCGTGAGTTAAAATTTATTGATAACTAAAGGTATATTTTTTAATCAAGCATAATTCAAACTTTGTTGTTCCACATTAGGAATGAAACTTTTAATCAGCTTCATCAGAGTCGTCATCAAAGACAGAAATACAGGCTTCCAGTGGGTGTGAATTCACTACGTTCTCCTTCTGCAGCATCAATCAGTTTCACCAGAGTCGTCGTCAAAAATATACAAGTATGGGACTATTGGTGTGTGTTCACTATGTTCTACATCTGCACCCTCACCGGTCAATCTAGGAGTGTTCCAACCCAACTGCTGCATGTATACTTCATCTTAGGCTTCAATGTTTAAACCTGAAGCAAGAAACAATTCCAACTCATTCACGAATCGTTCTGTTCTTGCTGCTAGAAAAGGCCTTGCTGCATCAGAGACTAGATTCTTGAACTCTCCTTGTTTTGTTTCAGGTGTTCTCATTTGATGAGATTGATCACCCCTGGCAAAAAGGAAAGCAAGCTTTTGAGAAAGAGAAATGTATAATAATAGAGATATGTAAAATAATTAGAGTTATGCGCCAAACTTTCATACTCATCAAAAGAACTTAAAGAATGAGGAATCCAATTGTTACAATCTAGAGTTCATTTTCATCGTTAAGTTGCACATGAATAGTGGGATAAGTAAAGAAAATACCTTCTCAAGAATGAATCAACCACACCAAGTATATGGTGTACAATAATTTCAACATCCTCTTCCTGCATGCAAGCATGTCAGAAGATGAAAGTTTGTCAATGATAGCCAACCAGAGCTAAAAGATAGCTATAGACATTAAATTAACATCCCAAATTATGAACCAAGAAAAAAAAAAAAAGAAAATCCAAAACAAAAACAGTGCAAGGTTTTTTATAAACAACATTACTTTTATATGCATAAAGCCATAAACATTCTTCTATTTCCTGTATACATTAAAAAATACGCAAAACCAAAACTTTAAATATTTATCCACATCCACAAAGTTTGAATCAGTGCCAAAGTAGCACATGAAAGAGTTAGAAGAGAATAATGCCTTTCAAACTCTACTCAACTCAACTCAACTCAACTAAGCCTTTATTCAAAAAATTTGGAGTCGACTATATGAATTCTCTTTCTCTACTCTAAACGATTTTGGGTTAAATCCTCAGAAATGTGTAATACTTCTAGGTCATATTGTACTACTCTCATCCAAGTCAGTTTAGGTCTACTTCTTCTTTTCTTTCTATCATCTAACCTAATGTGCTCTACTTGTCTAACTGGAGTCTCCGTATATCTACACTTCACATGATCAAATCACCTTAATCTCCCTTCTCTCAACTTATCCTCAATTAATACAACTCCTACCTTTTCTCTAATACTCTCATTACGAACTTTATCTAATCTAATATAGCCACTCATTCACCTTAACATTCTCATCTCCACAACTCTTATCTTAGACACATACGACTCCTTCAGTGCCCAACACTCACTACCATATAACATGACCGATCGTATAGTTATACAGTAAAATTTTTCTTTCAACTTATTGGGAATCTTGTGATCACATAAAACTCCCATAATATATCTCCACTTCAATCATCCGGCTTTAATCATATGACTAACATCCTCCTCACATTCCCCATCTACTTGAAGGACTGAGCCGAGATATTTAAAGTGATTACTTTGGGATAGTATCACTCCATCCAAACTAACTCCTTCCCTATTACCAGTTCGGCCTTCACTGAACTTACAATGCATGTCTTCTGTCTTCGTTCTACTTAATTTAAAGCCTTTTGACTCTACAGTACTTCTTAAAAGCTCTAATTTTCTATTAACTCATTTTTGCATCTCATCTATCAGAACTATATCATTCGCAAACATCATGCACCAACAAATACTCTCTTGTATATGTTTCGTTAATTCATCTAAAACTAATATAAAAAGGTAAGAGCTTACAGCTGAACCTTAGTGTAATCCAAATGAGATAGGAAAATCTCGTGTTCCCTCCCACTATGCGCACAATAGTAATTGCTCCTTCATACATGTCTTTCAACACTTGTATGTACCTAATAGATACCTCCTTTTATTCTAACACTCTCCATAAGACATCTCTTGGAACACTATCATAAGCCTTTTCCAAATCGATAAAAATCATGTGTAAATCTTTCCTCGCATCTCTATATTTCTCCATCAAACTTCTAATTAGAAAGATCGCTTACATAGTTGAACGACCAAGCATGAAGCCAAATTGATTGGGAAAGATAAAAGTATCATGACGTAGTTGATGTTCCACAACTCTCTCCCATAACTTCATAGTATGGCTCATGAGTTTAATTCCCCTATAGTTTGAACAACTCTGTATATCTCCCTTATTTTTAAAAATAGGTACTAAAATACTTCTCCTCCATTCATCAAGCATTTTCTTTGAATTTAAAATCTTATTAAACAATTTAGTTAACCATGCCACTCCCATATCTCCCAAACACTTCAATGCCTTTCAAGCTCTGACATTAAAAAAAATAGAGAACTGGTCTGAATTCAATGGAGTAAAGTAGGAAAAGACATAGTTGATGCAGCATAATTGATGCTATGTAGCTCCATATGACTAAAAATTTTACGATTTGAACAGTTTTTCACATGGTTATGCAATCATCCACTAATGCCAGCTTAGTTATACAAATTATTAATTTTTGTAGGATCTCCAATTTACCAGCAATTCAACGTTATTAATAATATTTATCTGCTCTAATGAATAGAGTATCTTAATTTAATACTATAATCTCATATGTTAGAGCACCAAATTTCAGTGGGATGTCCAAGTTTATATTTTGTAATAAGTAAAGGTCAAAGCATAGAAAAATCTCAATTAACAGATGGACCTGCAAAAGAGCCTGAATTTCTCTTCTCAACCAACTTTGCAGCCACCGATTTGGTTGAAGATACTTACGGGACTTCCAATATCGCAATATGTTAACTATATTGCTCAAGATACCTGACTGAACACAAATTTACTGAAAAACATATATAGGTATTGATTTGTTGGGAAATAGCATTAAAAAACAAATATCAATTTAACAAAACAAGAATAAAATGGGAAGTAGTAGAGAACCTGGTTCAGTATAATAGCATTTTAATCTATACTTGTGAGCTTTTGAAAAGAAAGAACTGGAAAAAAAAGGAGAAGTAAACTAAGTAAACCGATTTTAATATAGTGAAGGTTTGAAAGGGAAAAACAAGAATATAGAAATAGGTACCTAAGCTCAAAACTATCATTTATATACTGCCTTTGGAATGAACTTCCATCGTATCCATAAATTATTGAAAGGTTTTCTGTCTGCAGAATAGTCAAACAATACCGTCATTAACAACAAATTTTACACAAAGACATCATTCCTATAATCAATAAGGCAAAGCAAAAAGCCTGCATTGTTATGTGAAGCTAAAGTGAAACATAAGTGGAACAAAGCAAACCTTGCACAAAGGACATTTTACAGAAGAAGGTGCATGAGAATGCTTGCCAGCAACTACTTTAGTCCAATTCAAAATGCAACTGTAACAAAATTTATCTGCAATACAAGAATAAGAGGAACAAATGACCCACCATCATCTTGCATCATTCCCCAACCCTCTCTGCCCCCGCCCACAAACCCAACAGCTCCGCTCCCCCCCCCACACCACAAAAATATATATGTAAAGAAAGCATGCACACACAAGCACTCATGAATACACTGGTAACTGAAAAGCTTTGCCAATACAAGCTCAAATGAGGTTTGTACAGAATTGTAGTAAAATTGCTCAAATACCCACATTTAGTATTGATTCATAATGCACAATTACTATCATAAAGGTTTCAAATTGCTTTCTTTTCATATAATCCTTAACAATTCTTAAGCGCCTAATCACTACTAACCGAAATGAACACCAAAAATCAAGTGGAGGTTAAACAACAAAAAGCACAAGAAGAGAGCTTTCATACAAATACCAAACAAGGAATTGGGTCAATAATAGACATATGAACTGTTAAGAAGAAGGAAAAACAAAAAGAAAATGTACGATTTTTGAGAGAAATCAAGAAAACGTACGGAAACAGGAATCAAGATAGGATTCTTGAAGGAAGGGACCGAGGCAGATGGGGCATGGATTGGAGTCCCGCGAAGAGGAAGAGTGATTCTCGTTGCTTTTAGCTTCATCTTGGTCCATTGTTTTTCTTGAACTCGCTAGATTTCTCCTTCTCACTCCAATGGCGACTTCAACCATCCATGGAAATTATTATAAAATAAAAATTAATTAAATGTAAATATTTTTAATAAATATAAACATTGCTTTTAACATTTTACAATTTCAATCATAATTTTATTATTTACTTTTCAAAAAGGGACTTAGAGCAGAGAATTGAGAAAGTAGAACCTGAAATCAAAATATGCCAAATAAATTCTACATAGTTTAAAAGAAATTACGTCAGATGAGCTTCACACTGTTTAAAAAAAAAATACTATGTGACATAAATAGTAATTTATTTAATAACTTACTAATATATTTTTATTTGATATACATTGAAAAAGTAAAATTCATTAATTTGAATAATAATTTAGAAATATGAGTTATTTAATTTTTAATAGAATAATGTAAATAAAGAACATATTAAAAAAAATTTCACAAAATTTTTCTAAGTAAAACAAAATTTATTATTTTAATTATGTTAATTATAATAGCTTAATTTATGTAAAAATAAAAAGTAAGCAAATCTTTATAAGATGAAAGATGTGTAATTAAAATAAAAAATTTTATTTAATCTTTTTTTAACATATCATCCACTCATATTACTCAATTAAAAATTAAATAATTTATGTTATTAAATTTTTTTCAGAACTAACAAATTTTATTTTTTTAATATATATTAAATTGGATAAGTTAGCAAATAAGTTACTACTTATAATTTAAAATAAATAAAAAATAATAATAAGTCTTTTTTTATTTAACAGATGGAGTAATATAAATATAATTAAAGTAATAAATTTTATTTAATTTTTTAATATACTCTTCCCAATATATCATTCATTCATATTACCCCATTAAAAATTAAATAATTTATGTTACTAAATTTTTTTTTGAAACTAATAAATTTTATTTTTTTTAATACATATCAAATTGGATAAGTTGATAAATAAATTATTACTTATAATTTAAAATAAATAAAAATAATAATAAGTCTATTTTTATTTAACGGATGGAGTAATATAAATATAATTAAAGTAATAAACTTTATTTAATTTTTTAATATACTCTCTATTCATATTGATTTATTAAAAATTAAATAAATTATAGTATTAAATTATTTTTAAAATTAATAAATTTTATTTTTCAATGCAAATTAAATAGAGACATAATAATAAATTAATAAATAAATTACTATTTTAAGATAAAAAGTGACCTATAATTTAAAATAGATGAAAAGAAAAAGTAAATTTATATTATATTTGTAATAAATTAATAAATAAATTATTATTTTTATTAATATTATAATCATCTTTAATATGTGAAATCTTGCATTTAAATTTTAATTATAAAAATAATATAAAAATAATAAAATAAATATCTTTCAATTTTTTTCATGGTAGGAATGGAATTGACATATCTATTTAGCGGTTCTATAATTTTCTCTAAAATTAAATTGTAAAATCATAAAATTAAGCTTCAATCAAAACTAAATTAAATTTCAATCATTCAATTTAATGATGAACCAAAAGAAAAATAAATGAATAACAAATTGCATCAACTTAGATTAACCAAAGACTTACATTTCTATATAATGATTCATACTAATGAAAACAAAGAGTAATTTAAGAGAGAGAGAAATAATAATTATTTAGGAGATTGGAATCAAATATATTATCTAAGAGCATGAGTAATATTCATTCCAATATTTTATATGCCATTTCTGGGAAAAAAAAACTTGTGTCAAACTATGGGCTTTAATTAATTTGAAGAACTAGGAAACTGCCACCTCCAACTAAGTTGATGATCTTTGACGAATACATAAACTTAGTGAAGTGATTAGTGAAAATTCTATTGGCAGTTCCAAATTCCGTTTGCATTATTACATGAATCCATCTTTTGAAGACTAATTTCAGATCATTAAAAAAAAAAGGCCTTGTAGCAATGCATATAAAAGAAGAACATCTTAAAGCAGTTCTTATCACCCCATATTTTTGTTCTCATCTCTACCACCAAAGGAAAAAAAAAAAAAAAAAAAAAGAAGCCACACAATTTCATTGTAATGGCTTGCAAACAGGAATCATTTTGAAGCATTAACCAAAATGACCCACCCACCAAGAAAAATTTAGCATCAGTACAATTTATTTCCCCATTTCTTTAATCTCCCCCCGCCCCTCTTATTCTTCTCACTTTCTCTCTTCTAATTTCTGTTTTATTTTATATGTATGTAAAGGGAGATAAGGAGAGAGCAATTTTTCCTTCTTGTCATATTCTGATAAAAACACACAAAACCAAAACTTTAAATATTTATCCACATCCACAAAGTTTGAACTAGTGCCAAAATAGCACACAAAAGAGTAGGCAGGGAATAATGCCTTTCAAACTCTGACATTAAAAAAAAAAGGAAAAAGAAAATTGATCTGAATTCAATGGAGTAAAGTAGGAAAAGACATTAGTTGATGCTACGTGCAGCTCCATATGACTAAAGACTATATGGTTTGAACAGTTTTTCCCACGGTTATGCAGCCATCCGCTAATGCCAGCTTAGTTATACAAGTTATTAATTTTAGTAAGATCTCCAATCTACCAGCAATGCAACATTATTAATGGCATTTATCTGCTCTAATGCATAGAGTATATAATTTGAATTATATAGTATCATATGATAGAGCACCAAATTTCAGTGGGATGTCCAAGTTTGTAATAAGTACAAGGGCAAAGCATGGAAAAATCTCATATTAACAGACGGACCTGCCAAAGAGCCTGAATTTCTCTTCTCAACCAACTTTGCAGCCACCAATTTGGTTGAAGATACTTGCGGGACTTCCAATATTGCAATGCATTAACTATATTGCTCAAGATACCTGACTGACCACAAAATTTAGTGAAAAACATACAAGGTATTGATTTGTTGGGAAATAGCATTAAACAACAAATGTCAGTTTAACAAACCAAGAATAAAAGGGGAAGTAGCAGAAAACCTGATTCAGTATAATAGCAATTTAATCTATATTTGTGAGCTTTTGCAAAGAAAGAACTGAAAAAAAAGGGAAGTAAACTAAGTAAATAACCGATTTTAATAAAGTGAAGAGACTTGGAAGGGAAACAACAAAGTCGTTGACAAAAGCAAGCCGTGGCCCCACCCCACTTTCATTGCCTATTTTTTCATTCCACTAACCACAAGATGAGAGAGAGAGAGAGAGAGAGAGAGAGAGAGAGAGAGTATGGTTCTGAATTGTTTAGTCAATTAATGCGATAAGAGAAAGTATGATAGTTGAAATTACATATCAGTAGTTTTTGTTGAACAGAAAATGCTAAGTGGCATGAAAGAGTTAACTGAGATTGAATCTCTGACCATTTTTTTGAGGCAAGATGACGAGGACCTGTGGATTCAGCAAGCTATCATTCTGAAATTGCAATCTGTCCTTGGAGAGTGTCATAAAGAGTTTCAACAACATTGAGCAGGAAGCCATCTGAACCATGTTTCGCCAATAATGAAATAGCTACAGGTACATCATCGTACATGCCTAGCGGTATGCTCACCTGTAGTTCAATATGATATTCACAGAAATACAATAATGCTCAAGTTTTATAAAATCCAAGGAAATTGTTTTTTCTTTTTTTTTTTTTATTCACATTAAAGACCAAGAGAGAACCTGGCAGAATCCTGATAATCCAGCAATGGAGAGCAAGCTAGAAGCCTCGGCACAAAAAATTTCCAGTGTAGTTGGATCTGTGTTTAGTTTTGGTGGACGTCCTGGTACTGTAGGGATAGCCAGGATACCAAAATCGTGCTCTTATATTGTTAGATATTAGACAAGCACATTAAAAATAATGAATCAAGCAAGTATGACACAGATGTTCTGCCTGCATTTTACTTAGCAGGTTTATAGATTTTTATATTTGACAACGGTGAGCCCATACGACACTGATACTACACAACTAAAACCTTATTAATCCCATTCTGAATTGAAATTGGTTCGAGCAAAGTTGACGTTAGCATATATATATGTCAATCCGCAAATAAAAACTATTTTCTTCTTTGCACAAGTGTTATGCTTCAAGTGTCTTAACTGCCTAAGCCCTTACAGGCAGATTTTCTTTATCATATCAAAAGCGATGCAAAATCCAGATATAGAAGATTAATCAACTTCCACAAGCATAATTTATGTAACCTAAAGATAAGCTTAAGGCCTTATTCTTTTGATGAAGAATTTTTGGGTTGTGGAGTAGCTGCAAGAGAGAGTACCTCAAGAAGACTTGTAAGGGTGGCATTTATTTCTGCCTTCACAGAGTAACAAATATCAATGATTTCTCCTGTTGTTTGAATAGCTTCCCACACTCGTTCTGATATTCCTGTACCCAAATCAGGTTTGACAGTAGTAACCCATTCACCATCGTTATTCTTGAATTCATACCTACGCTTCAAATAGAAAATAAATCCAATCAGATCTAGCAGATACATTCTCTCGTCTGGCACAACCATAAGGAAAATGATAATTATCATTCAGGTTCATAGATAAATCAATTCAGAAAAAATTAGGAAATGTTTTACACCTTTGAAGCAAACGCATGGCACTTGAGAGGGCTGCCAAGGATGCTATACCATAGTCTTGCTTTTTGATTTCTTTACTAATAAAATGACTCAAACTTGGAACTTTGTTCTCAACATAGTCCCCAAGGATTAAATGCTTCACAACATCACCTGCAATATCAAATGTAAGAAGCGATAAATATGAACAAACTGATGCAGATGCGATAATGCATTATGATAGGACACCAAAAGGAATGAAACAGTACTAGGAAACATTTCCATCAAGCCCAGTTGCATCTTCCTGTTGTATGTTCTAACTGAGAAATGTCCAAACAACTACCGTATTTATCTTGATGCTACTATTTCCCATTCAGTCCATTACAGAGAATAAAAGTATCCTTCATATACCATGGAATCAGGATGCAATTTCTAAATTCCTGCCTTAGAACTTGAAAGATAAAAGAAAACTGACCCCCAAATAACTTCTCCACTGATTTAACAATAACTTGACTAACTCGATTATTCGGAGTGCTTAAAAGCTGAAAACAGTCTTCTGCAATAAATATCTGCCTTGGTCTAACCAGATCCACATCAGGCAATTGAAGTAGAATGCGACCAACTCGATTCAAAATCACTGGATCCCTAGCAAACCATCCTGGATGAAGAATCGATGCCAAAAGAATGAATCACCAAGTTAAAGCACTCATAGAATTATTTAATTCTCCTGCAACTCTATCCAGTTGATTGGCAGAATAAAGAAATTGAACAGACAAACTGTCCCAATATCATTAAATAAAGCAACAGAGATTAGTAGCGTGTTGGTGCATTGTTGTGAATATTGAAGAAATGATGCTATTGATCAGGGAATACATAAAAATTTCAGATTCAATGATCTATAGAAATACTCAAGTGTCCTGTCCACCCATAATTCAGAAGTTGCAGATGCTGCTTTGAATGTGAATGTAGAATGAATAAAGATACAAAGAAATAATGTTTTTGGTGAAACACTCTAATATCAGAAACCCACACAATAATTTGACCACCAGTTGGTTTATTTGGTCCAATAAATTCATTCAAAATGAACCATAATAATGCTGGTTCCTTACCCACAGTATCAAAACTCTGTGCCATGGGAATAACTCCAGCAGTAGAAACAGCATCATTTGAAGGTCAAAACCCCAAAATGCTGCAATATGATGCTGGAACTCTTACACTTCCTCCAGTGTCAGTTCCTGCAGCCAAAATAATCTTTTTACTTTGATTGAGTTATGATAAACCAAGGCATATGAAAAATCAATCTAGAGTAGAATATTCACCTAAGGAGAAGTCTACAAGCTTTGCACCTACTGCAACAGCAGACCCACTGGAAGATCCTCCAGGTACACGATCTGGAGCACAAGGATTTGTAGGTGTGCCATAATGTTTATTTTCCCCATGTTGAAGTGGAGACGTGCCACGAAAGTTTTATGTGATCATAAGATTCCCAATAAGTTGAAAGGAAAATTTTACCGTACAGCCATACGACCGGCTATGTTATATGGTAGTGAGTGTTGGACACTGAAAAAGTCGTATGCGTCTAAGATAAGAGTTGCAGAAATGAGAATATTAAGGTGGATGAGTGGCCAAACTAGACTAGATAAAGTCCGTAATGAGAGTATTAGAGAAAAGGTAGGAGTGGTGCCAATTGAAGATAAGTTGAGAGAAGGGAGATTGAGCTGGTATGGTCATGTGAAGCGTAGACATACGGAGGCTCCAGTTAGACAAGTAGAACACATTAGGTTAGAGGATAGAAAAAAAAAAAGGGGTAGACCTAAATTGACTTGGAGGAGAGTAGTACAACATGACCTAGAAGCATTACGCATTTCTGAGGATTTAACTCAAAATCGTTTAGAGTGTAGAAAGCGAATCCATATAGCTGGCCCCAAATTTTTTGGATAAAGGCTTAGTTGAGTTAATTTGAGTTGAGTAGACTGCCTCAAAACACAATTATTCAGTTATATAAGAAACAAGTATGACGTGAATGTTCAGGGAAGTTTTATCATGCAAAAGATGAACCACCTTGAAAAAATGTACGATGAATAATTAGAATTTAAATGGCACATCAGATTTGATACCAAATTAAACTAATGTCACACCATTTATATATATTCAACATTTTCACGGGCTTGCGATGCAATTTTGATTCAAGAATCACTGAGAAAGAGATGTCATCACTTCACATGCTCATTTCCTGAAGTACATTGCATGCAGAATCTTAGCACAACAAATAATAAAAGAACTAAAAACAAGGGCACAAACTGCTTTTAGTTCATGACATTTGTTTAATCACAAGTAAGACAATAGCTAACAAATGAAAGAACTTTAAGGTCTCATGAAATTTTTACTTTACTCACTGCTCTTATTCAATTTATCTAAGAAATGGTTCACAATTAAAAAATAAATATATAAATAAACCCTCTGCCTCTGAGTATTTAAGAACAACACTTGTTTACCAATGAACTTTAGCTTAGTAGCAATGGTGCCTACACTTATGAGATCTAGAGTTCAAAAAGGTTGGAAGAAAATCAATAAAAATTAAAATTGAAATTAAAAAAGAACAGGACCTGTTTCACATTCTCACCTATATGCCATTTCATCCATGACAGTTTTACCAACACATGTGGCTCCTCCTCTCAAGATAGCCAAAACAGCCGGAGCAGTAGATGTAGCAGCTGAATGGGTCCTTGCCCAGTCCGGATTGCCAAACCCAGTCACAAATCCATTCACATCGAAACTAATCCAAAAGTTCAACCCACAAAGGTAAACTAAACATTAAAACACAATAAGATGCAGATTGAAAAAATAAATAAATAAAAAGGAAAGCAAAATTTTTATTCCAATTCCAATTCGAACCAAACCCAGTATCATCAAGAGCTGGAAGATGAGCCCAAAACAAGCATGAAAACAAGCATCGTAATTGAAAATATTCATGAATTCACTATAAAATAAGAGACGAATATTGAAGGAAACGAAAAAGAAACCAAGAAAAATAATTGAATTGAAGAGACTGACATATCTTTAACCGCAAAGGTAAGACCATTTAAGGGAAGTTCATGAGATGAAGAACTCGGTTTGAGCACGAATTTCTCCATGAAAGCTCCATAATCCGAGCTTCTTTCCATGTTTGTTACTGCTCAGTGTGATTGTGGTCTCTAACCCAAGTCCCTACGTTCTCAAACCGAAAAAGGATATTGGCCCCATAAATCAGATAACTGTATGCTGATGACCTTTTTGGCCGTCTAATTTGGGTGCTTTAGTTGGCTTTATGGAGGGCAACGAGGGAATTTCAGTATTTCCGTTCTATTTATCCATTCCTTATTTATCAGTTAATCCTTCAGCGGAAGTTTGATTGGATAGAAAAACAACATGAAATAAAACTTTTTTATAATTAATTTTTTTAAAAAATAAAAAGAATGTCAATTGAATTTCTATTTACAAAAATCATCTATCATTAAAAAGGAGAAATTTAAGTCAACATATAAAAAATTTCTGTGTGATCAAATTTTTTTAAATCGAAAGAGTATTAATTGATTTTTCCATTATGTAGAAATAAATTTGTTATTAAAAAAAGGGTAAACTAATTAAATTTACTGAGAGTTAAGTAATTTAAAAAAAAAATCAATTCATCTTTCATGTTTGCTACTACATCCGCTGCAGCTCTCTCTCATAGTTTTTTTCAGTGACTCTCCTCTATGTTTTTTATTTTTTTATATTTTTATAAGAGAGAGACTCTCCTCTGTATTTGATTTTTCTTTCAAGGCTTAGTCCTTCATTCCTGCCAAAGTAGTCAGTTGTCTCCTACCTCATCTAGGTGAGGACGACATCTTTTCTTACTAGGAGAGTGGCATCTTCCTCCTCACTTCCGAGTGGATTGTATATATGATTTTGTTAGTTTTTCTCTAAATACACGCAATGACTCATTAGAGAGAGTTTTTCACGTCAACTGTGCTATATTGACGATCTCCCAGCATTGGCTCTATAATATTGATTTTGGTGTATTTGATGGGAAGTTTTTTGGTTGTTAAGTTCTTGGAGGTCTACTTTGGTGAATAGCACTTTAGAAGTCTTTACCCACTTCTAAAGACATGGAACTTTGAGTCGCTCCCTTCCTGAATGCCTCATTGCTTTATACATTTTGCCATAGCTAGGGTTTGGATCTCTGGGTTGGACTTGTATGCTGGATTGAGGAGCTTTTGTTTTAATTCGTGGGTTGTGTGTTTTATGAGTTAGGTTTCATTGGATTCTCTGTCTCTAGTCTGAGTCTCTGTTAACTTTATGGTTTTTTTTTTAGCTCTTATTCATGATTTTTACCTATATATTCTTTTCCCATCAACGATACCTCCAACTTTAATGAAAGTAAAAATTCAACTAAAAATTAAACCAAAAATTTAAGCCATAATCCAAACATAGATATAGCCATTAGAACGAATCTAACCTGTGACTAGAATTAAATCAAAATTGATATTAAACTAACCGATCCAAATCATCTGATTTTGAATCATATCTAAGTTTTTTCCCTTTCAAAAATTTTATTAAAACATTAACCATTAAATTGATCGAAATTAAATCGATAGGATACTGAAATTAAAACCATGTTGTCAAAGTAGTCAAGATTAGCTAAAGGTTTCTTTTTCAGTTCATAAAGTTTCGAATAAAACTCGAACTCAATACCTTAAAATTAGAGACAACTCTAGAACTAGTGAGTTAAAGCTTATTGATAACTAAAGGTATATTTTTTAATCAAGCATAATTCAAACTTTGCTGTTCCACATTAGGAATAAAACTTTTAATCAGCTTCATCAGAGTCGTCATCAAAGACATCAGAGTCGTCATCAAAGACATAAATATGGGATTCCAGGTGGGCGTGAATGCACTAGGTTCTCCTTCTGCAGCCTCAATCAGTTTCATCAGAGTCGTCGTAAAAAATATACAAGTATGGGACTATTGGTGTGTGTTCACTATGTTCTACATCTGCAGCCTCACCAGTCAATCTAGGAGTGTTCCAACCCAACAGCTGCATGTATGCTTCATCATAGGCTTCAATGTTGAAACCTGAAGCAAGAAACAATTCCAACTCATTCACGAATTGTTCTGTTCTTGCTGCTAGAAAAGGCCTTGCTGCATCAGAGACTAGATTCTTGAACTCTCCTTGTTTTGTTTCAGGTGTTCTCATTTGATGAGATTGATCACCCCTGGCAAAAAGGAAAGCAAGCTTTTGAGAAAGAGATATGTAAAATAATAGAGATGTAAAATAATTAGAGTTATGTGCCAAACTTCCATACTCATCAAAAGAACTTAAAGAATGAGGAATCCAATTGTTACAATCTAGAGTTCATTTTAATCGTTAAGTTGCACATGAATAAACAAAAGGTGGGATAAGTAAAGAAAATACCTTCTCAAGAATGAATCAACCACACCAAGTATATGGTGTACAATAATTTCAACATCCTCTTCCTACATGCAAGCATGTCAGAAGATGAGAGTTTGTCAATGATAGCCAACCAGAGCTAGAAGATAGCTATAGACATTAAATTAACATCCCAAATTATGAACCAAAAAAAAAAAAAGAAAATCCAAAACAAAAACAGTGCAAGGTTTTTTGTAAACATCATTACTATTATATGCATAAAGCCATAAACATTCTTCTATTTATATGCATAAAGCTATAAACACTCTTCTATTTCCTGTATACATAAAAAAATACGCAAAACCAAAACTTTAAATATTTATCCACATCCACAAAGTTTGAATCAGTGCCAAAGTAGCACATGAAAGAGTTGGAAGAGAATAATGCCTTTCAAACTCTACTCAACTCAACTCAACTCAACTAAGCCTTTATCCCAAAAATTTGAGGTCGGCTATATGGATTCTCTTTCTCCACTCTAAACGATTTTGGGTTAAATCCTCGAAAATGTGTAATGCTTCTAGGTCATATTGTACTACTCTCCTCCAAGTCAATTTAGGTCTACCCCTTCTTTTCTTTTTATCCTCTACCCTAATGTGCTCTACTTGTCTAACTAGAGTCTCCGTATGTCTACACTTTACATGACCAAATCACCTCAATCTCCCTTCTCTCAATTTATCATCAATTGGTACCACTCCTACCTTTTTTCTAATACTCTCATTACGGATTTTATCTAGTCTAATATGGTTACTCATCCACCTTAACATTCTCATCTCCGCAACTCTTATCTTAGGCACATACGACTCCTTCAGTGCCCAACACTCACTATCATATAACATGGCCGGTCGTATGGCTGTACGGTAAAATTTTCCTTTCAACTTATTGGGAATCTTGTGATTACATAAAACTCCCATGGCACGTCTCCACTTCAATCATCCAGCTTTAATCCTATGACTAACATCCTCCTCACATCCCCCATCTACTTGAAGGACTGAGCCAAGATATTTAAAGTGATTACTT
This sequence comes from Hevea brasiliensis, assembly GCF_030052815.1. Taxonomy (NCBI): domain Eukaryota; kingdom Viridiplantae; phylum Streptophyta; class Magnoliopsida; order Malpighiales; family Euphorbiaceae; genus Hevea; species Hevea brasiliensis. The sequence goes on from NW_026615250.1 coordinate 1,207,866, forward strand.
TGGGACAAGATCACCCATCCAAACTAACTCATTCCCTATCACCGCCGCTTTCATCGAACTTGCAATGCATGTCACACCTTACCCCTCTGTAAGGCATAACATGATCCCGTAGAATACCTAATGAACTACCGAACTTCACCTACCGATAACTCATTAAGTACCCTACAAGAGATTTTAAAACAATTTTCTTATTTTTGATAAGTGGTGAGCATTTTCCAATAGGTATTTAAAACATTTAATTAAAATTAAAACTAGTTAATATTTTTGGTCCATTTTATTTCTCCGCAAATTTTATAAAAATTTTGCCAGAGTACCGTCTGTATTTTGAGAAAACAGTTCTTCAAATACCTGAAAAAAAGGCACTTCCAATAATTTTTTTATCACTGCTTCAAATTCATACTCAATCTCAATCAATTTCTCAAGTCTCAAAATTCAACAGTCAACATTTCTCAATTTCCAAAATTCAATAATCATTAAAATAATATCTATCAATCTCATTCAAATTAAAATAAAATATTTCCATTCATTAAATACAAACAATCTATATATACATCATACTAATATCTACATTGGGAAAATTCAAACTAAATTTTATTACAACTTTATACAAACTTTGTACAAACTGCTCAAGACCGAATTTACATGTCCATACATTTATGTACATTACATATATCAAAATAAATTTCTATAATCAGGGTATAAAATATACCCGATATAACTTCAGGATGAGTCGCTTGATAATCCTCAAGACTCACTCACGCTTCCTTTAGTCTCTAAATCATGACAAAGAATAATACTATCACGAGTACTAGGACTCAGTGGAGCACAACATACTAAAATAATCTTTATGCAGAATTTAAATCACATTTATTCAAAAATTGAACTGAACATGCGAGTTAAACACAAAACATGAATTATGAGATTTTATTCCAAACAATTTCATTTCGAAGTATCAAACACATTTCATAAAACTCACAGTTAGATCATGCCATTCGAAACAAATATAATCTCAATAGCCAGAAGCTAAAGAGAAGTCACATCACAAGGCTAGCTAGCTCAAATATATGGATATCCATTCAAATCCTCTTCTACTGGCACACCTCAACACTTCTCCAGAGAAGGAATCAAAATTCGAAACTAATTACCCCCACTAGTCATGCTAGTGAGGTGTTCAAATATATGGTCATGACATTGTGGTTTCAACACTTATCTTAACAATTTGCTAAACATTGCTATTTCAAATATACACAATAACTTTCACAATATAAATCAAAACATCATAAATAATGTCACAAATAAACTTTCAACAATTCAAAGCAAAAGTAAAATACATATTTCATTCACTTTATCAATAAATTTTAAAGCATAGTGATGTTGTGCACAAACCTCAAGCAACTCGGTTCCTCAGGTTTTTTTCCGGTATTCTTTTCAACTAAAACACACAATTTTACAGTGTTTCAGTACCATAATTTAGCATAAATCCAAAAATAAATTTAACTTCACTTTTACCTAGTTTTAACGTGCTAAACTCGACATTCTTGAAATTTTGTGTTTCAGGGTACTATTCACTACACTATTCAAGTCAAATTGTTGACTTTCTAAGGCTTAATAGGTATGAAAACTCCAACTTCACCCACATACCACATTTTGGTCACTAAATTTTTTGGTTTTGATTGTTTATTCAAATTCTAAGTCTTTTAGGCAAATTTGATAAATTTTTAGTTTTGGTGTCTAAGGTTGTACTGTTCCATTGGTCACTTTTCTGTTGGAATTTGGCAAAACTTCCTTCATAGAAAATGTTCCCTAATGTCTTAAGTTTATTCTCATTTTTGAATCACTCCAATTGGAGTTTTTTAGCTCAAGTTATAGCCATTTGAACCATGGCTGTAGGATTGGATTCAACCCAGATTTTCTGGGCAATTTTTTGTGCTGGCAGTTTTAGGTCACCAAATTGGGGTGGCCAAATGACTTGGTTAATGGCATAATTTAGGTTTGTGTTCTTCATGAAAGTTTTAGGTCTATATCTCATCTAACCATTGGTAAAATTTCAAGTCATTTAGACCTTCCTAACTCAAGTTATGACCAAATGAACCAACACTGTTCATTTGGTCAGTTTGTATAGGGGCATACTGAGATTTTCCAAGTTTGGTCAATTTGTTCACTAGGTTTTGGTCACTTTTTGGGCATGCTTCCTAAATGAAAATTGTGTCATTTAGTGTCTATTTTCATTTCCAATTGGTCTTATACCAATTAGACTTGTAAATTTTCATTTTTGGTCCCTCAAAGGGACCTTGCAGCATGACCACACTCAATCCGAATTTGGCCTTAACTCCAACCATTCCAACACACTTCATTTGGTCACAAATGACCATTTCTCACTTCAAACTAGATCAAATACATCATATGGCTCATTCTCAAATTTTTCTCCCCAAACCCTAGGTGCCAAGAACCCTATATTTTCAACTTCTCAATTCTAAGCAATTCAAGGTAACCTCAACCTATACATCATATAAGCATCACTAATCAAGCTAGAAGACATGTTTAATTAAATCAAAACACATCAATTCCATAAACTTCCATGGCTGCCAAAAATTAATTATTTCCATACAAGCATCAATTCTACCATTACATATGAAATTTCAACTCAATTTCACTTAATTAAACTAAAGAAAAAGATTAAATTAACTTACCTCTCTTGTGAGATTTCCAAGCTAACCCACACTTCACTTTCTTCCCTTCTTCTTGGTCCCAAACTCTTATTTGAGATCTATAATCAAATTTATGTGTTGGAAACTTGAGAGTTTATGGTAAGAATGTTTGAAAATTTAAGCTTAAAAACTCAAAAATGGAGGATGGCTTGGGTGGAGAATGGTTCGGCATATAAGTGGGGGAAGAAGAAGAATATTTAGAGTTTTTACTTTTCTTTTGTCATTAAGTTAATATTTATCCCCAAAACCAATAATTATAAATTAAAAGTTTAATTGTGTCATGCTTATGTCACTTGATGTCACTAATGCAATTTCTTTTCCTTTTTCTCTTTTTTTATTTTTTTTATTTATCTATTAGTTCTTTAATTTAATTTCCGACTCCAAAGTTTTCTTTTCTCTGATTTTATTTAACAGTTAGGTCAGGAGTCAGCTCTCGAGGTCAATTGACCAAATTGCCCCTTGTCGGTTCAACCCGGTTTACAACTAATTCAATATTTCTTTCGGCTCCCTGACCTAATTATTTGACTGACTTAACAATTCTTTTTCGTGATTTCTCTTTTCCACTGTGTTCGTAATGATCCTAAGGACCGCGGCGTCACATTTTACGGTTCGAAATTTGACTTTAAATCGACTTTGCAGTCGTTCCCGAGGAGGTCACCCATCGTTGTGACTCTCGGCTCGTTTAACTTCTTATGTTCTGTTTTTCTTATTTATACTTAACTAATTGACAATTACTAATTATTTGTGTTTATAGCTTATTTATTTATCTTAGATGTAGTTCTAATCCCCTTAATTGTCTGGACCGACTCTGCTACGTAATGTTGAAATATACTAGGCTATACAAATAGGGTATTACAATACATGTCTTCTCGTCATTGCTCTACTTAACTTAAAGCCCTTTGACTCTAGAGTACTTCTCCAAAGCTCTATGTAACGATCGGAACCAGCCATTAGAGGAATTGTCCGCTGGCCATAAGCCTCACGGTTTTGTCCCATAGGTGGAATGGAGAACTTCCCAGGAGGTCACCCATCCTAGGATTTCTCTCAAGCGAGCACGCTTAACCCTGGAGTTCTTCCAACTCTCCAGGCCATTCCACCAAAAGGCGTTGCCTAGTTTGCCACCAGAAAGGAAAGTTGAATTTGCTATTAAAGGTCCCTTAGGCAAATCCCACATCGGCAAAGCACGGAGATGGTATTGGGCTCAAAAGTAATGATATATAAGATGGGGGAACTAATCACTAGAGGCGCCTTTTGGTGGAATGGCCTGGAGAGTTGGAAGAACTCCAGGGTTAAGCGTGCTCGCTTGAGAGAAATCCTAGGATGGGTGACCTCCTGGGAAGTTCTCCATTCCACCTATGGGACAAAACCGTGAGGCTTATGGCCAAAGCGGACAATTCCTCTAGTGGCTGGTTCCCGATTGTTACAATTGGTATCAGAGCCGCTCGCATGTCCTCTTGGGCGATGGTGGGGCAAACCTCAGTGAGGACGCTGAGTCTCGAAAGGGGGGGAGAAAGGTCCCTTAGGCAAATCCCACATCGGCAAAGCACGGAAATGGTCTTGGGCTCAAAAAGTAATGATATATAAAATGGGGGAACTAATCACTAGAGGCGCCTTTTGGTGGAATGGCCTGGAGAGTTGGAAGAACTCCAGGGTTAAGCGTGCTCGCTTGAGAGAAATCCTAGGATGGGTGACCTCCTGGGAAGTTCTCCATTCCACCCATGGGACAAAACTGTGAGGCTTATGGCCAAAGCGGACAATTCCTCTAGTGGCTGGTTCCCGATCGTTACACTCTAACTTTCTATTAACTCCTTTTTGCATCTCATCTATCAGAATTATATCATCCACAAACATCATACACTAAGGGATACTCTCTTGTATATGTTTCATTAATTCATCTAAAACTAATATAAAAAGGTAAGGGCTTACAGCTGAACCTTGGTGTAATCCAACTGAGATAGGAAAATCTCATGTTCCCTCCCACTATGCGCACAATAGTAGTTGTTCCTTCATACATGTCTTTCAATACTTGTATGTACCTAATAGATACCCCTTTTGTTCTAACACTCTCCATAAGACATCTCTTAGAACACTATCATAAGCCTTCTCCAAATCGATAAAAACCATATGTAAATCTTTCCTCGCATCTCTATGTTTCTCCATCAAACTTCTAATGAGAAAGATCGCTTCCATAGTTGAATGACCAGGCATAAAACCAAATTGATTGGGAGAGATAAAAGTATCATGACGTAGTCGATGTTCCACAACTCTCTCCTATAACTTCAAAATATGGCTCATGAGTTTAATTCCCCTATAGTTTGAGCAACTCTGTATATCTCCCTTATTTTTAAAAATAGGTACTAAAATACTCATCTTCCATTCATCAAGCATTTTCTTTGAATTTAGAATCTTATTAAACAATTTAATTAACCATGCCACTCCCATATCTCCCAAACACTTCAATGCCTTTCAAACTCTGACATTAAAAAAAATAGAGAACTGGTCTGAATTCAATGGAGTAAAGTAGGAAAAGACATAGTTGATGCGGCATAATCGATGCTATGTGTAGCTCCATATGACTAAAAATTTTACGATTTGAACAGTTTTTCACATGCTTATGCAGTCATCCACTAATGCTAGCTTAGTTATACAAATTATTAATTTTGGTAGGATCTCCAATTTACCAGCAATGCAACATTATTAATGGTATTTATCTGCTCTAATGAATAGAGTATCTTAATTTAATAATATAATCTCATATGTTAGAGCACCAAATTTCAGTGGGATGTCCAAGTTTGTATTTTGTAATAAGTAAAGGTCAAAGCATAGAAAAATCTCAATTAACAGATGGACCTGCAAAAGAGCCTGAATTTCTCTTCTCAATCAACTTTGCAGCCACCGATTTGGTTGAAGATACTTACGGGACTTCCAATATCGCAATACGTTAACTATATTGCTCAAGATACCTGACTGAACACAAATTTACTGAAATACATATATAGGTATTGATTTGTTGGGAAATAGCATTAAAAAACAAATATTTGTTTAACAAAACAAGAATAAAATGGGAAGTAGTAGAGAACCTGGTTCAGCATAATAGCATTTTAATCTATACTTGTGAGCTTTTGAAAAGAAAGAACTAGAAAAAAAAGGAGAAGTAAACTAAGTAAACCGATTTTAATATAGTGAACGTTTGAAAGGGAAAAACAAGAATATAGAAATAGGTACCTAAGCTCAAAACTATCATTTATATATTGCCTTTGGAATGAACTTCCATCGTATCCATAAATTATTGAACAGTTTTCTATCTACAGAATAGTCGAACAATACCGCCATTAACAACAAATTTTACACAGAGACATCATTCCTGTAATCAATAAGGCAAAGCAAAAGGCCTGCATTGTTATGTGAAGCTAAAGTGAAACATAAGTGGAATAAAGCAAACCTTGCATAAAGGACATTTTACAGAAGAAGGTGCGTGAGAATGCTTGCCAGCAACTACTTTAGTCCAATTCAAAATGCAACTGTAACAAAATTTATCCGCAATACAGGAATGAGAGGAACAAATGACCCACCATCATCTTGCATCATTCCCCAACCCTCTCTGCCCCCTCCCACAAACCCAACAGCTCCCCAACCCCGTAACCCCAACACCACAAAAATATATATGTACAGAAAGCATGCACGCACAAGCACTCATGAAAACACTGGTAATTGAAAAGCTTTACCAATACAAGCTCAAATGAGGTTTGTACAGAATTATAGTAAAATTGCTCAAATACCCACATTTAGTATTGATTCATAATGCACAATTACTATCATAAAGGTTTCAAATTGCTTTCTTTTCATATAATCCTTAACAATTCTTAAGCGCCTAATCACTACTAACCGAAATGAACAACAGAAATCAAGTGGAGGTTAAACAACAAAAAGCACAAGAAGAGAGCTCTCATACAAATACCAAATAAGGAATTGGGTCAATAATAGACATATGAATTGTTAAGAAAAAGGGGAAAAAAAAAAAGAAAAGGTACGATTTTTGAGAGAAAGTCAAGACAACGTACGGAAACAGGAATCAAGATAGGATTCTTGAAGGAAGGGACCGAGGCAGATGGGGCATGGATTGGAGTCCCACGAAGAGGAAGAGTGATTCTCTTTGCTTTTAGCTTCATCTTGGTCCATTGTTTTTCTTGAACTCGCTAGATTTCTCCTTCCCACTCCAATGGCGACTTCAACCATCCATGGAAATTATTATAAAATAAAAATTAATTAAATGTAAATATTTTTAATAAATATAAACATTTCTTTTAACTTTTTACAATTTCAACCATAATTTTATTATTTAATTTTCAAAAAGGGACTTAGAGCAGAGAATTGAGAAAGTAGAACCTGAAATCAAAAAATGCCAAAAAAATTCTACATAGTTTAAAAGAAATTACGTCAGATGGGCTTCACATTGTTTAAAAAAAAAGATACTATGTGACATGAAAATTCATCCATCTCGCAAAAATATAGCTTTACTTTATTTATTTATTTATTTCAAATTATAAATTTTTATAAATAATAATTTATTTAATAACTTACTAATATATTTTATTTGATATACATTAAAAAAGTAAAATTTATTAATTTGAATAATAATTTAAAATATGAGTTATTTAATTTTTAATAGAATAATGTAAATAAAGAACATATTAAAAAAATTTTCAGAAAATTTTTCTAAGTAAAACAAAATTTATTATTTTAATTATGTTAATTATAATAACTTAATTCATGTAAAAATAAAAAGTAAGCAAATCTTTATAAGATGAAAGATGTGTAATTAAAATAAAAAATTTTATTTAATCTTTTTTAACATATTATCTGCTCATATTACTCCATTAAAAATTAAATAATTTATGTTATTAAATTTTTTTCAGAACTAACAAATTTTATTTTTTAAATATATATTAATTTGGATAAGTTAGTAAATAAGTTATTACTTATAATTTAAAATAAATAAAAATAATAATAAGTCTACTTTTATTTAACAGATGGAGTAATATAAATATAATTAAAGTAATAAATTTTATTTAATTTTTTAATATACTCTTCCCAATATATCATCCACTCATATTACCCCATTAAAAATTAAATAATTTATGTTACTAAGTTTTTTTTGAAACTAATAAATTTTATTTTTTTTAATACATATCAAATTGGATAAGTTGATAAATAAATTATTACTTATAATTTAAAATAAAAATAATAATAATAAGTCTATTTTTATTTAACGGATGTAGTAATATAAATATAATTAAAGTAATAAACTTTATTTAATTTTTTAATATACTCTCTACTCATATTGATTTATTAAAAATTAAATAAATTGCAGTATTAAACTATTTTTAAAATTAATAAATTTTATTTTTCAATGCAAATTAAATAGAGACATAATAATAAATTAATAAATAAATTACTATTTTAAGATAAAAAGTGACCTATAATTTAAAATAGATGAAAAGAAAAAGTAAATTTATATTATATTTGTAATAAATTAATAAATAAATTATTATTTTTATTAATATTATAATCATCCTTAATATGTGAAATCTTGAATTTAAATTTTAATTATAAAAATAATATAAAAATAATAAAATAAATATCTTCCCTTTTTTTTCATGGTAGGAATAGAATTGCCATTTCTATTTAGCGGTTCTATAATTTTTTCTAAAATTAAATTGTAAAATCATAAAATTAAGCTTCAATCAAAACTAAATTAAATTTTAATCATTCAATTTAATGATGGACCAAAAGAAAAATAAAGGAATAACAAATTGCATCAACTTAGATTAACCAAATACTTACATTTCTATATAATGATTCATACTAATGAAAACAAAGAGTAATTTAAGAGAGAGAGAAATAATAATTATTTAGGAGATTGGAATCAAATATATTATCTAAGAGCATGAGTAATATTCATTCCAATATTTTATATGCCATTTCTGGGAAAAAAAACTTGTGTCAAATTATGGGCTTTAATTAATTTGAAGAACTAGGAAACTGCCACCTCCAACTAAGTTGATGATTTTAAGTTGCCTGCTAAATTTTAGGTCGCTAAGCACTTAATTGATTGGTTTTCATAATCTAATCTTGATCACATTTAATGTAACTTAAGGCACATAAACATATCATCTTCCGGTGATTAATAAAATGAAAAGAAGCATATCTTATTCTACAATCAACAACAATCTGCAACTATTGTTATGGATTTTCAAATAAATCAATAATAAAAGATTCTATTATACAATGCTTTCCCAGAACCCCAATCCCCCTTCCAGGTAGTGCATCCCTTCACTTGTCTCTGAAGCTACATTTTACACTTTCGCAATGCATTTAATTGCACCTTCATGTTCTCAACCTCTTTCTTCATTATCTTTTTTTCTTTCTGAGGTGTCATGCATCCCTTATCCAAACCCTTAGTCATTCTGATGATAGTTTGAGCCTTTGTTCTTCGGTAATTGGATCTGGTAGTTGTCATTGACTTCGTTATATTTACTTGTTCAAGAAGGATAATTCAAGTGCTCTCATCTTTTCTCTCGTTCTAGGTGTTTTTCTGAGACTCAAGATCTCTCCTGCTGAGCTCCCATCGGCCATTCCCTACCTTTTTCTGGTAGGGGATGGCCTCCTCTCCTCTGCCCGGACATGGGTCTTCCCCTCCCTAGATAGCGTTTTTGGATAAATAAAATTTGGTTTTTTGGGTGGCAGATCTATGGTTATTTGTGAGAGCTTTCTTGATCTGCTTCTTTTGTGGGTTTTGCATGTAGGGATGGTCTCCATTTGTGCTTTTTTCTAGCTCTAGGAGGGGTAATCATTTTAAGGGATGATGGCATCTCAGGGGTCCTTAGTCGAATCTACCATCATGGCTGACCTTCAAGGCATGTTGCCATTTAGAGCTTTGCCTCATCACCCTCTTTGAGTTGCTTACTTAGCCTGCAATGCATTATTTGGGTTGCATGGTCTACTGCTCTGGAGAATCCTTATGTTGATCTTGTTGTTTTGTGGGAATGTAATTGGGTTATGGCTCTCCTGGGACTTCATCAGGCCTCAGTGTTGTTTCTTGTCCTTGGGTTAAAGAGCTCTACCCCTAAGCTTCTCTTGGTTTGCTTTTCCTTCTCTGCGGCACTGCAATAAGAAGATATGGATCTACGCTGGTTTCTTTCGGGTTGCCCAAATAGAGTAGGGCTCTCCTGTAATTGGGCCTAATTTTGGGTCTTTATGCTGTAGACTGAGCTCCTTTTAGCTTAAAGCTATATAACCCTAATATGTTAATGAAATATTTATCTATTGACTTAAAAAAAGAAGGATAATTCGCATTGATATATACAAGGGTAATCTTTCATTCTTCATCGCATGCTGGTGAGCTTCTTGTGATAGTTTATGATAATCCATGGCTTTGCATACGCTTGTTCTTTCTTCTTCAGTTAGATTAGGATGTGTCTGGGTAACTCTCTAGTTAGTGACATGCAATAGGAAAGTAGACATATAGTGAGAGGATCCCTTGAGACATGTCTATGGCCGTATAGAGATTGTCATCACAATATCGAGCGTCTTTTGGTAATGCTTCTATAAGCAATTGCAACTGTTTAATCAAAAGCTTCTCATCCCTGGCGATCATTGTAAGAGACTTATCCACCAACCTTCCCACAATATATATTCTTGATGCTGGATATTTTAGCATAGAAAAAACTTTAAAAGGTAATGCAAAAAATTACACCTCTCCTCAGGAAGTACCTTGATCAAACTTTCTGTAGTAACTCTCAGTAATTGATATGTAGGATTTTTGGCAGATTATGCTGTCCAAAAAGAATTTGAGAAAGCCATTTTGTCGCCCAGTGAGCTATACATGATCCAACAAGCTATGATCTTATCATCTCTTTTCTTTTAGTTGATTCAATGACTTCAAGAAAATGATCTATTCGAAGAACAGAAACATCTTCAAACCACCAATTCTCAGCTACAAATCTATGTTGCGAGTTTTTTGCATTATTTGCTCAAGCATTAGAACACAATGAATCATCATGACCAGCAACAATTTTTTTTGGGTCCATGGAAGCTTTCCAAGCAATAGCTTCAGAGCATCATTTCAAGAGTTGAAATTCCTTGGCGCTTGAAGAAATTATCTCACAGCTTTTGAAAATCTGAAATATATCTTTCCATGGTGCTAAAAGCATAAAACTTAGAAAAGTCTCAGCCTTAGAAATAGGATTTCCTTGTTCAAGATCATCACTCATTTCCAAGAAACATGCAGCACAGTATACTGGAGCAATGTTGGCTGCTGTTAGATCAACTTTCCATCCATAGCAGAATTTCATAATTAACTCGAAGATTTCAGCTCCACCTGGAAAATAGTCTATTTGGATCTTAGAGATACTATTTTTATCTCCAATGCCTATTCTTTGGAATACTAATCTATTCAAATATCCACTTCTTGTGTCACCCAAATTCTACTAAACATGACTAATATATCCAAAAACAAAATTTTAATATTTCTACTATAATTTAACTATTTCAACACATAATAATAATAATAATAATAATAATAATAATAATAATAATAATAATAATAATAATAATAATAATAATATGGAAATCAAGAAAATAATTTTTTTTTTATTTTGGACTGCACTCGAACGCTGCCTACGTACCTTCATAACAAAATAAAGATTAGGTCCACGTAGCTCTAAAAATAAAACCTTTAGCACTTGCAAGTGAAAGTAACATAATTATACAAATGCAGTAAATAAATTAACTAAATGAAAATGAATTGACTAAGTAATTTACAAATAATAGAATATTTTATCATTTGACCTAAAAATAAATATGCAAATCCACATAGATGTTGATACACAATTTTTTTTCAAGTCAGATGACATGTCACTTTCAAACCTTACTTCCAAGTACTTACCTCTGATACCCGAAATGCATTTTTTTTTTATAAAATACAATTTACTCTGCTAGATGGAAACCAAATCTTTTAGTGCAATACTACATGGAAAGAAATTTAATATCATTAAGACAAGGTTTCAAGATTAACAAGGCAGCAGATATCACACCCCAGAGACTATCGGTATTATTGTAATTCCTGACTAAGAGATCTGAAGCAGAACATTACTCCAACATAAGTGGTATTCTCTGTTCCAGCTTATTTAACAATTCAAACTTAATTCTCATCATCATTCCCAACTTGAGAATGTGAAGCAAAAAATTATAGGAAACTGAGTTTTTCTCCTCAGGAAGTACCTTGATCAAACTTTCTGCAGTAACTCTCAGCAATCGGTGTGTAGGATGTTTTAGCAGATTGTGCAATCTAAAAAAAATTTGAGAAAGCCATTTTGCTGTCGAGTGAGCCATGCACATGATCCAACAAGCTGTGGTCTTATCATCTCTTTTATTTTAATTGATTCTATGACTTCAAAAAAAAGATATATTCGAAGAACAGAAACATCTTCAAACTACCAATTCTCAGCTACACATCTATGTGGTGAGTTTTCTGCATTATTTGCTCAAGCATTAAAGCACAATGAATTTGTTAATAATAGTTTTTACGTTAATAATACTTAACAAAAAACAAGTAATTAATGCAATTTTTTTTAATTCCTAATTTTTTTTATATTCTTAAAAATAAATCCTTAATGTATTTATTATATTGAAACATCCATAAGCTTAATTGACTACAGTTGGAAATAAAAATACTGACTCAATAAATAAATAAAAATTGAAAAGGTCTAATTATTTAAGGGTTTAAATAGTTCAGTCCTAGGTAACACTGATGTTATATATGAATTTAAATACCATCAGTGCAGTTTTTATCACTAATTTTTAATTTTATTAAGCTTTCTTTTTGGATTTGCAGCAATTTTTCATGAGTGAAACAAAAAGGAAATTGTGAAATGAGATGATATTTTAAAATAGTATATATTTTCATGCATTAATTATGTGATAAAATTAGATGATATTTAAAATATAAACTATTTTTTAAAGCTATTATCGTAAAACTTACAACAAATAAAAGGGAAAATGATGGGGAAAATCAACTAAATTTACATTTTATCAGAGATCTTGAGGGAAAACTGGCTTGTGATGAGGGGATGATATATGAAGAAGTTAGAAGTATAGGGAAAAACAACAAGAAAACAAAATTGTCAGCATATTACATTCCATTGCCTATTTGCAGATATTAGAGTTTCTCCACCCCTAGTTCACAGAAAGGAAAGGATGCTCTAGTAAGCAATCAGCAGACCATCTATGAGCAGCAGTACGAACAAAACATCGGCTCAGGAAATCCTTTGCATCTTCTGATACGTTACTGGGTATTTGAGGCAGTTCATCTGTATATCCAATCACCCACAGAAGATCTTCAACTTCTGAATACTCCCAGGCTGGTTTTCCAGTTAGCATCTCCAACACAGCACATCCAAAGGCCCAAATGTCTGTAGCATACCCAATCTTTTTATCTCTCACCAATTCTGGAGACATATATCTGGTTGTGCCCCTCAAATCATGGCACTCTTCATCCACTGCCTTAGCCAATCCGAAGTCCGCAAGCTTTGCTACAAAAGTTCCCTTCCTTTCTCCACTACCAGGCACCAGCAAAATGTTGTCCGGCTTGATATCGCAATGGATGTAGCCACGACAGTGAATGTACTTCAACCCTCGAAGAACGTCTCTTGAATAATACTTAACATCAGAATCAGCCAACCCAAAACCTGATAATCTTATTTGCCGTTCTAAGCTAAGTCCCGAACAGTACTCCAAAAGTAAGTTATATACTTTCACCCCATTAGCTATATGCGTGACTTCGTCTCCATAACAACGAACCACGTACGGACTGGAAGTAAGATCACAGAGAACTTGTTTCTCATGCTGTAATGAAGATGATTGATCCATAATTGTAGATTTGACTGCCAATTGAGAAGGAAGATGAGTTCCCTGATTTATGGTTGTTCTTGTTTTAGCATAAAAGACAGAACCAAATCCTCCTTTGCCAAGCAAGCACACTCGAACCCATGAAAGCCCATGAGAGGCTTCCAAAGTTGTAGCCCTTTCGAAACAAACGACTGGAGTCTTCTTTTTCCTCTTAAAAGCATTGCGTCGCTTGATCATTGCGTACCATTTAGAATCATGTTTTGGCTTCCTTGGAGTAGAAGAGGAGGAGGAGGATATGACCACCACGGAGATGATGGGCGCCATGGTTGAAGGAAACATACGTTGTTTGCGACAGAAAAGCTGTGTTTCTTGAAGAGAAATGTGGAATTGAAGATTGCTACTAGTAGCTTAAGGGTTGTGTTTCTTGAGAGATAGGGAATTGGAGATAACTAGTAGTAGCTTAAGGGCCAAGTTTCTTGAGAAGAGATAGGGAATTGGAGATAACTACTAGCAGCTTAAGGATTGAGTTTCTTGAGAAGAGATATGGAATTGGAGATTATTGTATAAAACAAAATTTTCAAATTTTTAAGATAGTTATAATAAATAAAAAAAAAAGATAACAAAATAAAAGATATATTGAAATAAAATAAAAGATATATTTTATTTATAAAATAGAAGATATATTGAAATTACTAAATTGCATTAAACAAAATATTAACATAACAGATTTCTATGTAATAGTTATAATAAACAAATTTTCAAATTTTTAAGATAGTTGTAATAAATAAAAAAAAATAACAAAATAAAAGATATATTGAAATAAAATAAAAGATATATTTTATTTATAAAATAGAAGATATATTGAAATTACTAAATTGCATTAAACAAAATATTAACATAACAGATTTCTATGTAATAGTTATAATAAACAAATTTTCAAAATTTTAAGATAGTTGTAATAAATAAATAAAAAATAACAAAATAAAAGATATATTGAAATAAAATAAAAGATATATTTTATTTATAAAATAGAAGATATATTGAAATTACTAAATTGCATTAAACAAAATATTAACATAATGATTTCTATGTAATAGTTATAATAAACAAATTTTCAAATTTTTAAGATAGTTGTAATAAATAAATAAAAATAACAAAATAAAAGATATATTGAAATAAAATAAAAGATATATTTTATTTATAAAATAGAAGATATATTGAAATTACTAAATTCCATTAAACAAAATATTAACATAACAAATTTCTATGTAATAGTTATAATAAAAAAATTTTCAAATTTTTAAGATATTTACAATAAAAAAAATTCTTAACTTTGAATATTACACCACGGAAAAATTATTTATTATGTAGAAAAAAAAATAAATCAATTTTATATTTTTACACTATTTAATTTAACCTATTGAATCATTATAAGAATGTGTTATTCAATTTTGCAAATTCAAGCTCATGCTTCGGTTATTATTTTTAATTTATATAACACTCTTAATTCATGTTTGAAAATACCAAATAAATTTGATTAAATAATTTTTAAACTTGTTAATATATTTCAACCTAAATTGCTTTAACATTTTCATTACTAAAACGACTCAATAAACAAAACAGTGTTTAATTTAATTAAGGTTAATTCCCTCTTCAAAAAAACTGATTTGATATTCAAACTCTTAAAATTATTAATATATGTATTTTTTTTTTATTTTGAAAAATACATTAATCTATTTAAACCAGAGCTCATGATCAATGTGAATGCTGCTTGAATTTTTTTTTTTTTTTTTATTTGTTGTGTCAATATGATTCTTGGTGTGTTAAAAATGGCCGTTAGTTTTTTCCTTCGCAACTCTCTAAAGTTGAGAATGCCTTTATTCCCAGATGATCTGAAAGCTGTTGGTGATCATCAAACTCTGCTGAAAGAACAATGTGATTTGAAAACTTTGCATGTGATGGACAGGTGCCTACTGCTCATATTTCAATATTCCAATCATGTAACGATGGTAATCCATGAAAGAACAATGCATCTAGTTCCAGATATCCAAATTTTAAACATTTCATTTGACAATAAATTTAAGAACAATAATAGATAAAACTGAAGATCAATGTTGTCACTAAGCTACCATAAATGTGGTACACCTTGAATATAGAGCGAAAATGAAGCGTATATCTACATCATAGAAATCCTATTCTAGATTTATTTAAAAATAACTTAATAAAATTTAATGTAACCTCAAAAAAGAGTTCACAAAATGAAAGTTATTAGTTAAACATTACTTCTACAACAGAACCTTGTACAACAATTACATGCGCAAAGCTCTGGCCATGATCCTATAATCTCCCTTTTTCTTCAAGGCTCTCCTTATTCTGAGGTATCCCTACTGTCTGCATGGCACCGCTAGATAACGATACTTCTTTCTTTTCGTGAATCGAATTGGCCCATGCTAATGACTTATTGGATACTCTTCTTCACAATTCCCTCACGCATTCCATCATTCCCAAAACGACCTGAAATCATATCCAAGTTTTTTCCCTTTCAAAAATTTTATTAAAAGATTAACCATTAATCGATAGGATACTCAAATTAGAACCATGTTGTCAAAGTAGTCAAGACTAGCTAAAGGTTTCTTTCTCAGTTCATTAAATTTCGATTAAAACTCGAACTCAATATATTATCATTAGAGACAACTCTAGTTTCAGTGAGTTAAAGCTTATTGATAACTAAGGGTATATTTTTTAATCAAGCATAATTCAAACTTTGTTGTTCCACATTAGGAATGAAACTTTTAATCAACTTCATCAGAGTTGGCATCAAAGATAGAAATACAGAATTCCAGGTGGGTGTGAATTCACTACGTTCTCCTTCTGCAGCCTCAATCAGTTTCATCAGAGTCTTCGTAAAAAATATACAAGTATGGGACTATTGGTGTGTGCTCACTATGTTCTACATCTACAGTCTCACCAGTCAATCTAGGAGTGTTCCAACCCAACTACTGCATGTATACTTCATCATAGGCTTCAATGTTGAAACCTGAAGCAAGAAACAATTCCATCTCATTCACGAATCATTCTGTTCTTGCTGCTAGAAAAGGCCTTGCTGCATCAGAGACTAGATTCTTGAACTCTCCTTGTTTTGTTTCAGGCGTTCTCATTGGATGAGATTGATCACCCCTGGCAAAAAGGAAAACAAGCTTTTGAGAAAGAGATATGTAAAATAATTAGCATTATGCGCCAAACTTTAGTAGTCATCAAAAGAACTTAAAGAATGAGGAATCCAATTATTACAATCTAGAGTTCATTTTCATCATTAACTTGCACATGAATAAACAAAAGGTAGGATAAGTAAAGAAAACACCTTCTCAAGAATGAATCAACCACACCAAGCATATGGTGTACAATAATTTCAACATCCTCTTCCTGCAAGCAGGCATGTCAGAAGATGAAAGTTAATCAATGATAGCCAACCAAAGCTAGAAGAAAGCTATATACATTAAATTAACATCCCAAATTATCAACAAACAAAAAAGAAAAAGAAAAAGAAAATCCAAAACAAAAACAGTGCAAGGCTTTTTATAAACAGCATTACTATTATATGCATAAAGCCATAAACATTCTTCTATTTCCTGTATACACCGAAAAATACACAAAACCAAAACTTTAAATATTTATCCACATCCACAAAGTTTGAACTAGTGCCAAAGTAGCACATGAAAGAGTTGGAAGAGAATAATGCCTTTCAAACTCTGACATTAAAAAAAATAGAAAACTGATCTGAATTCAATGGAGTAAAGTAGGAAAAGACATACTTGATGCAACATAATTGATGCTATGTATAGCTCTATATGACTAAAAATTATATGGTTTGAACAGTTTTTCACACGGTTATGCAGTCATCCACTAATGCCAGCTTAGTTATACAAGTTATTAATTTTGGTAAGATCTCCAATTTACCAGCAATGCAACTTTATTAATGGCATTTATCTGTTCTAATGAATAGAGTATCTTAATTTAATAATATAATCTCATATGTTAGAGCACCAAAATTCAGTGGGATGTCCAAGTTTGTATTTTGTAACAAGTAAATGTCAAAGCATAGAAAAATCTCAATTAACAGATGGACCTGCAAAAGAGCCTGAATTTCTCTTCTCAACCAACTTTGCAGCCACCGATTTGGTTGAAGATACTTACGGGACTTCCAATATTGCAATGCGTTAACTATATTGCTCAAGATACCTAACTGAACACAAATTTACTGAAAAACATACATAGGTATTGATTTGTTGGGAAATAGCATTAAAAAACAAATATCTGTTTAACAAAACAAGAATAAAATGGGAAGTAGTAGAGAACCTGATTCAATATAATAGCATTTTAATCTATACTTGTGAGCTTTTGAAAAGAAAGAACTGGAAAAAAAAAATGGGACATAAACTAAGTAAATAACCAATTTTAATATAGTGAAGGGTTGGAAGGGAAAACAAGAATATAGAAATAGGTACCTAAGCTCAAAATTGTCATTTATATACTGCATTTGGAATGAACTTCCATCATATCCATAAATTATTGAAAGGTTTTCTGTCTACAGAATAGCCAAACAATACTGCCATTAACAACAAATTTTACGCAGAGACAACAAACCTGTAATCAATAAGGTAAAACAAAAGGCCTGCATTGTTATGTGAAGCTGAAGTGAAACATAAGTGGAATAAAGCAAACCTTGCACAAAGGACATTTTACAGAACAAGGTGCATGAGAACGCTTGCCAGCAACTACTTTAGTCCAATGCAAAATGCAACTGTAACAAAATTTATCTGCAATACAGGAATGAGAGGAACAAATGACCCACCATCATCTTGTATCATTCCCCAACCCTCTCCCTCCCTCACCCCGCCCCGCGCCCCGCCCGCCCAACCCAAACATCACAAAAATATATATATATAAAAAAAAAAGCATGCACACAAAAGCACTCATGGAAACACTGGTATCTGAAAAGCTTTGCCAATACAAGCTCAAATGAGGCTTATACAGAATTATAGTAAAATTGCTCAAATACCCACATTTAGTATTGATTCATAATGCACAATTACTATTATAAAGGTTTCGAATTGCTTTCTTTTCATATAATCCTTAACAATTCGTAAGCGCCTAATCACTGCTAACCGAAATGAACACCGGAAATCAAGTAGAGGTTAAGCAATGAAAAGCACAAGAAGAAAGCTCTCATACAAATACCAAACGAGGAATTGGGTCAATAATAGACATATGAATTGTTAAGAAGAAGGAAAAATAAAAAGAAAGGGTACGATTTTTGAGAGAAAATCAAGACAACGTACGGAGACAGGAATCGAGATAGGATTCTTGAAGGAAGGGACCGAGGCAGATGGGGCATGGATTGGAGTCCCGCAAAGAGGAAGAGTGATTCTCGTTGCTTTTAGCTTCATCTTGGTCCATTGTTTTTCTTGAACTCGCTAGATTTCTCTTTCCCACTCCAATACCGATTTCAACCATCCATGGAAATTATTATAAAATAAAAATTAATTAAATGTAAATATTTTTCATAAATATAAACATTTCTTTTAACATTTTACAATTTCAATCATAATTTTATTATTATTTAAAAAAAAAAAGACTTAGAGTAGAGAATTGAGAAAGTAGAACCTGGAATCGAAATATGCCAAATAAATTCTACATAGTTTAAAAAAAATTATGTCTGATGAACTTCACGTTGTTTAAAAAAAAAATACTATATTGCATGAAAAATCATCCATCTCGCAAAAATATAGATTTACTTTATTTATTTATTTATTTATTTCAAGTTATAAATTTTTATAAATAGTAATTTATTTAATAACTTACTAATATATTTTTATTTGATATACATTGAAAAAGTAAAATTCATTAATTTGAATAATAATTTAAAAATATAAGTTATTTAATTTTTAATAGAATAATGCAAGTAAAGAACATATTAAAAAAAAATTGACAAAATTTTTCTAAGTAAAACAAAATTTATTATTTTAATTATGTTAATTGTAATAGCTTAATTCATGTAAAAATAAAAAGTAAACATATCTTCATAAAACGAAAGATTTATAATTAAAATAAAAAATTTTATTTAATTTTTTTTAATATATCATCTACTCATCTTACTTCATTAGAAATTAAATAATTCATGTTATTAAATTTTTTTGGAACTAATAAATTTTATTTTTTTAATATATATTAAATTGGATAAATTAATAAATAAGTTATTACTTGTAATTTAAAATAAATAAAAAAATAATAAGTCTATTTTTATTTAACAGAGGGAGTAATATAAATATAATTATAGTAATATGTTTTATTTAATTTTTTAATATACTCTTCCTAATGTATCATTCACCCATATTACCCTATTAAAAATTAAATAATTTATGTTACTAAATTTTTCTTGAAATTAATAAATTTTATTTTTAACTCAACTCAACTCAACTAAGCCTTTATCCCAAAAATTTGGGGTCGGCTATATGGATTCGCTTTCTCCACTCTAAACGCTTTTGGGTTAAATCCTCAGAAATTTGTAATACTTCTAGGTCATATTGTACTACTCTCCTCCAAGTCAATTTAGGTCTACCCCTTTTTTTCTTTCTATCCTCTAACCTAATATGCTCTACTTGTCTAACTGGAGCATCCGTATGTCTACGCTTCACATGATCAAACCACCTCAATCTCCCTTCTCTCAACTTATCCTCAATTGGTACCACTCCTACCTTTTCTCTAATACTCTCATTACGGACTTTATCTAGTCTAGTATGGCCACTCATCCACCTTAACATTCTCATCTCTACAACTCTTATCTTAGACGCATACGACTCCTTCAATGCCCAACACTCACTACCATGGTTATTCTTGAATTCATACCTACGCTTCAAATAGAAAATAAATCCAATCAGATCTAGCAGATACATTCTCTCGTCTGGCACAACCATAAGGAAAATGATAATTATCATTCAGGTTCATAGATAAATCAATTCAGAAAAAATTAGGAAATGTTTTACACCTTTGAAGCAAACGCATGGCACTTGAGAGGGCTGCCAAGGATGCTATACCATAGTCTTGCTTTTTGATTTCTTTACTAATAAAATGACTCAAACTTGGAACTTTGTTCTCAACATAGTCCCCAAGGATTAAATGCTTTACAACATCACCTGCAATATCAAATGTAAGAATCGATACATATGAACAAACTGATGCAGATGCGATAATGCATTATGATAGGACACCAAAAGGAATGAAACAGTACTAGGAAACATTTCCATCAAGCCCAGTTGCATCTTCCTGTTGTATGTTCTAACAGACAAATGTCCAAACAACTACCATATTTATCTTGATGCTACTATTTTCCATTCAGTCCATTACAGAGAATAAAAGTATCCTTCATATACTATGGAATCAGGATGCAATTTCTAAATTCCTGCCTTAGAACTTGAAAGATAAAAGAAAACTGACCCCCAAATAACTTCTCCACTGATTTAACAAGAACTTGACTAACTCGATTATTCGGAATGCTTGAAAGCTTAAAACAGTCTTCTGCAATAAATATCTGCCTTGCTCTAACCAGATCCACATCAGGCAATTGAAGTAGAATGCGACCAACTCGATTCAAAATCACTGGATCCCTAGCAAACCATCCTGGATGCAGAATCGATGCCAAAAGAATGAATCACCAAGTTAAAGCACTCAGAATTATTTAATTCTCGTGCAACTCTATCCAGTTGATTGGTAGAATAAGGAAATAGAACAGACAAACTGTCCCAATATCATTAAATAAAGCAACAGATATTAGTAGCGTGTTGGTGCATTGTCGTGAATATTGAAGAAATGATGCTATTGATCAGGGAATACATAAAAATTTCAGGTTCAATGATCTATAAAATTACTCAAGTGTCCTGTCCACCCATAATTCAGAAGTTGCAGATGCTGCTTTGAACATGAATGTAGAATGAATAAAGATACAAAGAAATAATATTTTTGGTGAAACATTTTAATATCAGAAACCCACACAATAATTTGACCACCAGTTGGTTTATTTGGTCCAATAAATTCGTTCAAAATGAAGCCATAACAATGCTGGTTCCTTACCCTCAGTATCAAAACTCTGTGCCAATAACTCCAGCAGTAGAAACAGCATCATGTGAAGGTCGAAACCCCAAAATGCTGCAATATGACGCTGGAACTCTTACACTACCTCAAGTGTCAGTTCCTGCAGCCAAAATAATCTTTTTACTTTGATTGAGTTATGATAAACCAAGGCATATGAAAAATCAATCTAGAGTAGAATATTCACCTAAGGAGAAGTCTACAAGCTTTGCACCTACTGCAACAGCAGACCCACTGGAAGATCCTCCAGGTACACGATCTGGAGTACAAGGATTTGTAGGTGTGCCATAATGTTTATTTTCCCCATTTAGACTGCCTCAAAACACAATTATTCAGTTACATAAGAAACAAGTATGACGTGAATGTTCAGGGAAGTTTTATCATGCAAAAGACGAACCACCTTGAAAAAATGTACGATGAATAATTAGAATTTAAATGGCACATCAGATTTGATATCAAATTAAACTAATGTCACACCATTTATATATATTCAACATTTTCAAGGGCTTCCAATGCAATTTTGATTCAAGAATCACTCAAAAAGAGATGTCATCACTTCACATGCTCATTTACTGAAGTACATTGCATGCAGAATCTTAGCACAACAAATAACAAAAGAACTAAAAACAAGGGCGCAAACTGATTTTAGTTCATGACATTTGTTTAATTACAGGTAAGACAATAGCTAACAAATGAAAGAACTTTAAGGTCTCATGAAATTTTTACTCTATGAAATTTTTACTCTACTCACTGCTCTTATTCAATTTATCTGAGAAATGGTTCACAATTAAAAAATAAATAAATAAATAAACCCTCTGCCTCTGAGTATTTAAGAACAACACTTGTTTACCAATGAACTTTAGCTTAGTAGCAATGGTGCCTACACTTATGAGATCTAGAGTTCCAAAAGGTTGGAAGAAAATCAATAAAAATTAAAATTGAAATTAAAAAAGAGCAGGACCTGTTTCACATTCTCACCTATATGCCATTTCATCCATGACAGTTTTACCAACACATGTGGCTCCTCCTCTCAAGATAGCCAAAACAGCCGGAGGAGTAGATTTAGCAGCTGAATGGGTCCTTGCCCAGTCCGGATTGCCAAACCCAGTCACAAATCCATTCACATCGAAACTAATCAAAAGTTCAACCCACAAAGGTAAACTAAACGTTAAAACACAATAAGATGCAGATTGAAAAGATAAATAAATAAAAAGGAAAGCAAAATTTTTATTCCAATTCCAATTCGAACCAAACCCAGTATCATCAAGAACTGGCAGATGAGCCCAAAACAGGCATGAAAACGAGCATCGTCATTGAAAATATTCATGAATTCACTATAAAATAAGAGACGAATATTGAAGGAAACGAAAAAGAAACCAAGAAAAAAAATTGAATTGAAGAGACTGACATATCTTTAACCGCAAAGGTAAGACCATTTAAGGGAAGTTCATGAGATGAAGAACTCGGTTTGAGCACGAATTTCTCCATGAAAGCTCCATAATCCGAGCTTCTTGCCATGTTTGTTACTGCTCAGTGTAATTGTAGCCTCTGCCCCATGTCCCAACGTTCTTAAACCGAAAAAGGATATTGGCCCCATAAATCAAACAACTGCATACTGATGACCTTTTTGGCCATCTAATTTGGCTGCTTTAGTTGGCTTTATGGAGGGCAACGAGGGAATTTCAATATTTCCGTTCTATTTATCCATTCCTTATTAATCAGTTAATCCTTCAGCGGCAGTGTGAATGGATAGAAAAATAACATGAAATAAAACTTTTTTATAATTAATTTTTGAATCATATCTAAATTTTTCCCCTTTCAAAAATTTTATTAAAACATTAACCATTAAATTGATCGAAATTAAACAGATAAGACACTGAAATTAAAGCCATGTTGTCAAAGTAGTCAAGACTAGCTAAAGGTTTCTTTTTCAGTTCATCAAGTTTCGATTAAAACTCTAACTCAATACTTTATAATTAGAGACAACTCTAGTATCCGTGAGTTAAAACTTATTAATAACTAAAGGTATATTTTTTAATCAAGCATAATTCAAACTTTGTTGTTCCACGTTAGAAATGAAACTTTTAATCAGCTTCATCAGAGTCGTTATCAAAGACAGAAATAAGGGATTCCAGGTGGGTGTGAATTCACTACGTTCTCCTTCTGCAGCCTCAATCAGTTTCATCAGAGTCGTCAAAAATATACAAGTATGGGACTATTGGTGTGTGTTCATTATGTTCTACATCTGCACCCTCACCAATCAATCTAGGAGTGTTCCAACCCAACTGCTGCATGTATACTTCATCATAGGCTTCAATGTTTAAACCTGAAGCAAGAAACAATTCCAACTCATTCACAAATCGTTCTGTTCTTGCTGCTAGAAAAGGCCTTGCTGCATCAGAGACTAGATTCTTGAACTCTCTTTGTTTTGTTTCAGGTGTTCTCATTTGATGAGATTGATCACCCCTGGCAAAAAGGAAAGCAAGCTTTTGAGAAAGAGAAATGTATAATAATAGAGATATGTAAAATAATTAGAGTAATAAGCCAAACTTTCATACTCATCAAAAGAACTTAAAGAATGAGGAATCCAATTGTTACAATCTAGAGTTCATTTTCATCGTTAAGTTGCACATGAATAAACAAAAGGTGGGATAAGTAAAGAAAATACCTTCTCAAGAATGAATCAACCACACCAAGTATATGGTGTACAATAATTTCAACATCCTCTTCCTGCATGCAAGCATGTCAGAAGATGAAAGTTTGCCAATGATAGCCAACCAGAGCTAAAAGATAGCTATAGACATTAAATTAACATCCCAAATTATGAACCATAAAAAAAAAAAAAAAAAAAAAAAATCCAAAACAAAAACAGTGCAAGGTTTTTTGTAAACAGCATTACTTTTATATGCATAAAGCCATAAACATTCTTCTATTTATATGCATAAAGCCATAAACATTCTTCTATTTCCTGTATACATTAAAAAATACGCAAAACCAAAACTTTAAATATTTATCCACATCCACAAAGTTTGAATCAGTGCCAAAGTAGCACATGAAAGAGTTAGAAGAGAATAATGCCTTTCAAACTCTACTCAACTCAACTCAACTCAACCAAGCCTTTATTCAAAAAATTTGGGGTCGACTATATGAATTCTCTTTCTCTACTCTAAACGATTTTGGGTTAAATCCTCGGAAATGTGTAATGCTTCTAGGTCATATTGCACTACTCTCCTCCAAGTCAATTTAGGTCTACTTCTTCTTTTCTTTCTATCCTCTACCCTAATGTACTTTACTTGTCTAACTGGAGTCTCCGTATATCTACACTTCACATGATCAAATCACCTCAATCTCCCTTCTCTCAACTTATCCTCAATTAGTACCACTCCTACCTTTTCTCTAATACTCTCATTACGAACTTTATCTAATCTAATATAGCCACTCATTCACCTTAACATTCTCATCTCCACAACTATTATCTTAGACACATACGACTTCTTCAGTACTCAACACTCACTACCATATAACATGGCCGATCGTATGGTTGTACGGTAAAATATTTCTTTCAACTTTTGGGAATCTTGCGATCACATAAAACTCCCATGATACGTCTCCACTTCAATCATCCGGCTTTAATCCTATGACTAACATCCTCCTCACATCCCCCATCTACTTGAAGGACTGAGCCGAGATATTTAAAGTGATTACTTTGGGATAGTATCACTCCATCCAAACTAACTCCTTCCCTATCACTAGTTCGGCTTTCACTGAAGTTGCAATGCATGTCTTCTGTCTTCGTTCTACTTAATTTAAAGTCCTTTGACTCTAGAGTACTTCTTCAAAGCTCTAATTTTCTATTAACTCATTTTTGCATCTCATCTATCAGAACTATATCATCCGCAAACATCATGCACCAACAAATATTCTCTTGTATATGTTTCGTTAATTCATCTAAAACTAATGTAAAAATGTAAGAGCTTACAGCTGAACCTTAGTGTAATCCAACTGAGATAGGAAAATCTCGTGTTCCCTCTCACTATGCGCACAATAGTAATTGCTCATTCATACATGTCTTTCAACACTTGTATGTACCTAATAGATACCTTCTTTTATTCTAACACTCTCCATAAGACATCTATTGGAACACTATCATAAGCCTTCTCCAAATCGATAAAAACCATATGTAAACCTTTCCTCGCATCTCTATATTTCTCCATCAAACTTCGAATGAGAAAGATCGCTTCCATAGTTGAACGACCAGGCATAAAGCCAAATTGATTAGGAGAGATAAAAGTATCATGACGTAGTCGATGTTCCACAACTCTCTCCCATAACATCATAGTATGGCTCATGAGTTTAATTCCCCTATAGTTTGAGCAACTCTGTATATCTCCCTTATTTTTAAAAATAAGTACTAAAATACTTCTCCTCCATTCATCAGGCATTTTCTTTGAATTTAAAATCTTATTAAACAATTTAGTTAACCATGCCACTCCCATATCTCCCAAACACTTCAATGCCTTTCAAACTCTGACATTAAAAAAAATAGATAACTGGTCTGAATTCAATGGAGTAAAGTAGGAAAAGACATAGTTGATGCGGCATAATTGATGCTGTGTAGCTCCATATGACTAAAAATTTTACGATTTGAACAGTTTTTCACATGGTTATGCAGTCATCCACTGATGCCAGCTTAGTTATACAAATTATTAATTTTGGTAAGATCTCCAATTTACCAGCAATTCAACGTTATTAATAATATTTATCTGCTCTACTGCATAGAGTATCTTAATTTAATAATATAATCTCATATGTTAGAGCACCAAATTTCAGTGGGATGTCCAAGTTTATATTTTGTAATAAGTAAAGGTCAAAGCATAGAAAAATCTCAATTAACAGATGGACCTGCAAAAGAGCCTGAATTTCTCTTCTCAACCAACTTTGCAGCCACCGATTTGGTTGAAGATACTTATGGGACTTCCAATATCGCAATATGTTAACTATATTGCTCAAGATACTTGACTGAACACAAATTTACTGAAAAACATATATAGGTATTGATTTGTTGGGAAATAGCATTAAAAAACAAATATCAATTTAACAAAACAAGAATAAAATGGGAAGTAGTAGAGAACCTGGTTCAGTATAATAGCATTTTAATCTATACTTGTGAGCTTTTGAAAAGAAAGAACTGGAAAAAAAAAGAAGTAAACTAAGTAAACCGATTTTAATATAGTGAAGGTTTGAAAGGGAAAAACAAGAATATAGAAATAGGT
Source organism: Hevea brasiliensis (assembly GCF_030052815.1). Taxonomy (NCBI): domain Eukaryota; kingdom Viridiplantae; phylum Streptophyta; class Magnoliopsida; order Malpighiales; family Euphorbiaceae; genus Hevea; species Hevea brasiliensis. The sequence continues at coordinate 1,234,900 of NW_026615250.1, forward strand.
ACCTAAGCTCAAAACTATCATTTATATACTGCCTTTGGAATGAACTTCCATCGTATCCATAAATTATTGAAAGGTTTTCTGTCTGCAGAATAGTCAAACAATACCGTCATTAACAACAAATTTTACACAAAGACATCATTCCTGTAATCAATAAGGCAAAGCAAAAGGCCTGCATTGTTATGTGAAGCTAAAGTGAAACATAAGTGGAACAAAGCAAACCTTGCACAAAGGACATTTTACAGAAGAAGGTGCATGAGAATGCTTGCCAGCAACTACTTTAGTCCAATTCAAAATGCAACTGTAACAAAATTTATCTGCAACACAGGAATAAGAGGAACAAATGACCCACCATCATCTTGCATCATTCCCTAACCTTGCCCTCGCCCACAAACCCAACAGCTCCCCCCCCCCCCCCGACCAACAAAATCCCAACACCACAAAAATATATATGTAAAGAAAGCATGCACACACAAGCACTCATGAACACGCTGGTAACTGAAAAGCTTTGCCAATACAAGCTCAAATGAGGTTTGTACAGAATTGTAGTAAAATTGCTCAAATACCCACATTTAGTATTGATTCATAATGCACAATTACTATCATAAAGGTTTCAAATTGCTTTCTTTTCATATAATCCTTAACAATTCTTAAGCGCCTAATCACTACTAACCGAAATGAACACCAAAAATCAAGTGGAGGTTAAACAACAAAAAGCACAAGAAGAGAGCTTTCATACAAATACCAAACAAGGAATTGGGTCAATAATAGACATACGAATTGTTAAGAAGAATGAAAAACAAAAAGAAAATGTACGATTTTTGAGAGAAATCAAGACAACGTACGGAAACAGGAATCAAGATAGGATTCTTGAAGGAAGGGACCGAGGCAGATGGGGCATGGATTGGAGTCCCGCGAAGAGGAAGAGTGATTCTCGTTGCTTTTAGCTTCATCTTGGTCCATTGTTTTTCTTGAACTCGCTAGATTTCTCCTTCCCACTCCAATGGCGACTTCAACCATCCATGGAAATTATTATAAAATAAAAATTAATTAAATGTAAATATTTTTAATAAATATAAACATTGCTTTTAACATTTTACAATTTCAATCATAATTTTATTATTTATTTTTCAAAAAGGGACTTAGAGCAGAGAATTGAGAAAATAGAACCTGAAATCAAAATATGCCAAATAAATTCTACATAATTTAAAAGAAATTACGTCAGATGAGCTTCACATTGTTTAAAAAAAAAAATACTATGTGACATAAATAGTAATTTATTTAATAACTTACTAATATATTTTTATTTGATATACATTGAAAAAGTAAAATTCATTAATTTGAATAATAATTTAGAAATATGAGTTATTTAATTTTTAATAGAATAATGTAAATAAAGAACATATTAAAAAAAAATTTCACAAAATTTTTCTAAGTAAAACAAAATTTATTATTTTAATTATTTTAATTATAATAGCTTAATTTATGTAAAAATAAAAAGTAAGAAAATCTTTATAAGATGAAAGATGTGTAATTAAAATAAAAAATTTTACTTAATCTTTTTTTAACATATCATCCACTCATATTACTCAATTAAAAATTAAATAATTTATGTTATTAAATTTTTTTCAGAACTAACAAATTTTATTTTTTTAATATATATTAAATTGGATAAGTTAACAAATAAGTTACTACTTATAATTTAAAATAAATAAAAAATAATAATAAGTCTATTTTTATTTAACAGATGGAGTAATATAAATATAATTAAAGTAATAAGTTTTATTTAATTTTTTAATATACTCTTCCCAATATATCATTCATTCATATTACCCCATTAAAAATTAAATAATTTATGTTACTAAATTTTTTTTGAAACTAATAAATTTTATTTTTTTTAATACATATCAAATTGGATAAGTTGATAAATAAATTATTACTTATAATTTAAAATAAATAAAAATAATAATAAGTCTATTTTTATTTAACGGATGGAGTAAAATATAAATATAATTAAAGTAACAAACTTTATTTAATTTTTTAATATACTCTCTATTCATATTGATTTATTAAAAATTAAATAAATTATAGTATTAAATTATTTTTAAAATTAATATATTTTATTTTTCAATGCAAATTAAATAGAGACATAATAATAAATTAATAAATAAATTACTATTTTAAGATAAAAAGTGACCTATAATTTAAAATAGATGAAAAGAAAAAGTAAATTTATATTATATTTGTAATAAATTAATAAATAAATTATTATTTTTATTAATATTATAATCGTCTTTAATATGTGAAATCTTGAATTTAAATTTTAATTATAAAAATAATATAAAAATAATAAAATAAATATCTTTCAATTTTTTTCATGGTAGGAATGGAATTGACATCTCTATTTAGCGGTTCTATAATTTCTCTAAAATTAAATTGTAAAATCATAAAATTATGCTTCAATCAAAACTAAATTAAATTTCAATCATTCAATTTAATGATGAACCAAAAGAAAAATAAATGAATAACAAATTGCATCAACTTAGATTAACCAAAGACTTACATTTCTATATAATGATTCATACTAATGAAAACAACGAGTAATTTAAGAGAGAGAGAAATAATAATTATTTAGGAGATTGGAATCAAATATATTATCTAAGAGCATGAGGAATATTCATTCCAATATTTTATATGCTGTTTCAGGGAAAAAAACTTGTGTCAAACTATGGGCTTTAATTAATTTGAAGAACTAGGAAACTGCCACCTCCAACTAAGTTGATGATCTTTGACGAATACATAAACTTAGTGAAGTGATTAGTGAAAATTCTATTGGCAGTTCCATATTCCGTTGCATTATTACATGAATCCATCTTTTGAAGACTAATTTCAGATCATTAAAAAAAAAGGCCTTGTAGCAATGCATATAAAAGAAGAACATCTTAAAGCAGTTCTTATCACCCCATATTTTTGTTCTCATCTCTACCACCAAAGGAAAAAAAAAAAAAAAAAAAAAAAAGAGGCCACACAATTTCATTGTAATGGCTTGCAAACAGGAATCATTTTGAAGCATTAACCAAAATGACCCACCCACCAAGAAAAATTTAGCATCAGTACAATTTATTTCCCCATTTCTTTAATCTCCCCCCAACCCCTCTTATTCTTCTCACTTTCTCTCTTATAATTTCTGTTTTATTTTATATGTATGCAAAGGGAGATAAGGAGAGAGCAATTTTTCCTTCTTCTCATATTCTGATAAAAACACACAAAACCAAAACTTTAAATATTTATCCACATCCACAAAGTCTGAACTAGTGCCAAAATAGCACACAAAAGAGTAGGCAGGGAATAATGCCTTTCAAACTCTGACATTAAAAAAAAAAGGAAAAAGAAAATTGATCTGAATTCAATGGAGTAAAGTACGAAGAGACATTAGTTGATGCTACGTGCAGCTCCATATGACTAAAGACTATATGGTTTGAACAGTTTTTCACACGGTTATGCAGCCATCCACTAATGCCAGCTTAGTTATACAAGTTATTAATTTTAGTAAGATCTCCGATCTACGAGCAATGCAACATTATTAATGGCATTTATCTGCTCTAATGCATTGAGTATATAATTTGAATTATATAGTATCATATGATAGAGCACCAAATTTCAGTGGGATGTCCAAGTTTGTAATAAGTACAAGGGCAAAGCATAGAAAAATCTCATATTAACAGACGGACCTGCCAAAGAGCCTGAATTTCTCTTCTCAACCAACTTTGCAGCCACCAATTTGGTTGAAGATACTTGCGGGACTTCCAATATTGCAATGCATTAACTATATTGCTCAAGATACCTGGCTGACCACAAAATTTAGTGAAAAACATACAAGGTATTGATTTGTTGGGAAATAGCATTAAACAACAAATGTCAGTTTAACAAACCAAGAATAAAAGGGGAAGTAGCAGAAAACCTGATTCAGTATAATAGCAATTTAATCTATATTTGTGAGCTTTTGCAAAGAAAGAACTGAAAAAAAAAGGGAAGTAAACTAAGTAAATAACCGATTTTAATAAAGTGAAGAGACTTGGAAGGGAAACAACAATATAGAAATAGGTATCTAAGATCAAAATTTTCGTTTAAATACTGCCTTTGGAATAAACTTTCATCATATCCATAAATTATTGAAAGATTTTCTGTCAGCAGAACAATCAAAAAATACAGCCATTAATAACAAATTTTACAGAGACATCATTCCTGTAATCAATATGGCAAAACAAATGGCCTGAATTGTCATGTGAAGCTAAAGTAAAACATAAGTGGAATAAAGCAAACCTTGCACAAGGGACATTCTACAGAAGAAGGGGCACCAGAATGCTTGCCAACAACAACTTTAGTCCCATGCAAAATGCACAACTTAAATAAGGTTTATACAGAATTATAGCAAAATTGCTCAAAAACCCACATTTAGGATCGATTCATAACGCACAATTACTATCATAAAGGTTTCAAATTGCTCTCTGTTACCTATAATTGTTAACAATTCTTAAGCACCTAATCACTACCACTCATATAATTTTTAAGCAACGAAAAGCACAACAAGAGAGCTCTCATACAAATACCAAACAAGGAATTGGATCAATAACAGACATATAAATTGTTAACAAGAAGGAATAACAAAAAGAACGAAGTAAGGTTTTTGAGAGAAAACTACAAGAACGTACGGAAACAGGAATCGAGATATGATTCTCTAAGGAAAGGACCGACGTAGATGGGGCATGGATTGGAGTCCCGTGAAGACGAAGAGTGACTCTCGTTGCTTTTAGCTTCATCTTGGTCCATTGTTTTCCTTGAATTCGCTAGATTTCTAGTTCCCACTTGACTTCAACCTAGATCCGGCCACGTGCAGAGGACCTGATCGGACCGCTTATGGTTCTCCCCAGTGAATTTGAATCGGAACCAACCAGCTCGAATCAGTGACTTCAATCCGATTCTGGTTCGATTATTTGAAAAAGAAGTCTAAATGTAAATATTTTTAATAAATATAATAAACATTACTTTTTAACATTTTACAATTTCAATCATAGCTCTTATTATTTTATAATTATTCTTTTACCATTTTTTACACTTATTTTACAAAATTGTAATATAAATAAATACTAAAATATTAAAAATTTAACTAAAAAATTCATATGATCTATTTTTTAACCGCATTTAAGGTAATTTAAATTATAGAAACATTTTATCTTCTTGTAAATTATAAAAAGAAAGATTTTTTTTACTTAACCGGATTACTAGACCCAAAACACAAGATATATGATTTCATTAGATCTATATAAGAATTCCCCGATAATGAAAAGTTGCATATTTTATTCTACAATCTACAGCAGTTTGCGGGTATAGTTATGGACTTTCAAACAAAGCAATATGAAAGATTCTATTATACAATGCTGTCCCAGAACCCAGATCCCTCTTCTAGGTAGTGCATCCCTTCACTTGTCTCTGAAGCTGCATTTTACACTTCTGCAATGCATTTAATTGCACCTTCATGCTCTCAACCTCTTTTTTCACCATCTTTATTTCTTCCTAAGGTGTCATGTATCCCTTATCCAAACCTTAGTCTTTTTTTATAATAGTTTAAGCCTTTGTTCTTCGGTAATTGGATCCAATAGCTGTAATTGATTTTGTCATATTTACATGTTCAAGAAGGATAATTCGCGTTGATATATACAAGGGTAATCTTTCATTCTTCATCGCATGCTGGCAAGCTTCTTGCGATAGCATATGATAATCCATGGCACTGCCTAGGCTTGTTCTTTCTTCTTCTATTAGATTATGATGTACCTGCATAGCTCTGTGGTTAGTGACACGCAATAGGAAAGTAGACATATAGAGAGAGGATACCTTGAGATGCATGTCTATGGCTCTATAGAAGTTGTCATCACAATATCGAACGTCTTTTGGTGTTGCCTCTATAAGCAATTGGAACTGCTTAATCAAAAGCTTCTCATCCCTAGCGATCATTGTAAGATATTCATCCACTGATGCATGCATTTTAGATCATCATTTAGGTGTAATTTTTGCACACAATTTACCCTTGTTCATAGCTATTATTATAGATATTAGTATATATTTAGTCAATTTTACAATTTTCACACTTCTTAGTTTAATTTTTGGAATTTATTTGTTTTGTAGGTTAAATTTGGAGAAATTTGATGTATTTTGATCAGAATAGCCATTTGGAGGAGATTAGAGTTGAATTGCAAAATTTTTTGAAGTTGAGTAAAAATGGCCGAGAGCTACACAACCTGCGACACAACCAATTTAGCTTATGTCACAGGTTGTGTCGATCGTCAGATATTCAGGCAGATTGTTACACAACCTGCGACACAACCCGCGACACAACCGATTCAAACATGTCGTTTTATCGAAATGGCTGACGTGGCATTTCCGTTACTCTGATTTTATACCTCACTTTCTCTGGAATCTTCCACCTTTTTACCCATTCTAGGGCAGACCCCTAACCCATATAAAGTCTCCTTTATCATTTTCTTTCCATAAGGAGGAAGGGAGGCATTTTTGGCAAGAAAAGAAAGAGAGAAAGAGGGAGCACGTGAAGCCATTTTCTGCAGCAGCAGCAGGGAGCTCTTTCTGCACTTTCCAGCAGTAGCTTCTGCACCATTCTTCTGGGTTTTTCTATTCCTTAACTTAGATTTCCATTATCTCTTCATTTATACATTTGGGTTTGTTTAGAAACTATGATTAGTGAGTAGTTGTTTGAGATTCTAGAGATGGGTTTGTAAATATTGTTTTGTATTGTGGTTTTAAACTAATTTAGCCATTTAAATGAGGTTTGTTACATTTTGATTTATTGCTTGTGAGCTTATTGCCTTGCTTGATGAATGGGCCCTCATTAAGTTAAGCTTTAATCCTTAATAGATGGACTGAAAAGTGAATATTAGGGATAGATAATCTTACAATAAACTTTATTTTTTTGGTGTTAGAGATAAGCTAAGAGGATTAAGGGGAACTTTCCAAAAAACAATTAGAGCTTTAATTGGGTTTTTGTTAGGTTTGAAATACCGTGAAAACAGGGTTTGATTTAATGAAAACCAACTTTGAAATGCTTGAAAAAGGTTTCAAAAATTTAAGAATTGATTTCCCTCAAAATTGCAATTCTCATATGTTTGGCTAAATTAGGGATAAACCACATGCAAACAATATTGAAAATCCAATCTCTAGAATCACTTTAATTTTCATTGAATTTAGATTTAATTCCTCCAAATTTCATAAATAGAAATTTCAAATTAAATTTTGGTAATCTAGTTTAATTAATTTAGTTAATTGTTTGATTTAGCTTAATTCTTCAAATACCAATTTTAATTTCAGATTTCATTTTACATCTTTAAATTTTACCATTCTAATTAGCTTATCCTTTTATTTCCAATTTAAGCACAATTCCCTGTGGGATCGATATCATTTTTAAAACTATACTACTGTGACCCGTGCACTTGCGGATTACACAACACATCAAGTTTTTGGCGCCGTTGCTGGGGAATTGTTTGTTTTTAAGTTGGATTTTAATTGTTTTAAGCTGATTAGAATTTTTATTTTCTTTTATTTTCACTGCTGTTCCTTGTGTTTTTCAGGTACTTTTCTTGTTTATGAGACGATCGAAAAGCACAAGTGATACTGAATTGTTGTTCAACCTTGAAATTGAAAAATTCTGTCGAGCCAACAAAAAGGAATACAAGAGAAGAAAGGCAGCAGAAAAAGAAGAACAACAAAGATTTGAGCAAGAGGAGACAATTGAAAATATGGAGAATCAAAATAGAGCTATTGGTGGAAACAATGGAGGAAATGAGCAAAATAGGCAAAATGAAGTTGTTAATCAAAATGATCCTCAGAGAAGATCCATGTTGGATTATGCTTTTCCTAGATGTGCTGATGTGAGAGATAATAGATCTATTATTTGATCTAATCAATTTGAGTTAAAGACTGGTCTCATTCAAATGGTTCAGAATTCACAATTTGGAGGTAGTCCACTTGAAAATCCTCATTCTCATTTGAAGAAATTTTTGATGATATGTGGTACACAAAGGCAACCTGGAGTTTCAGATGAAGTGATTCGGCTCACCTTATTTCCATTCTCTCTTCGGGATTCAGCATTGGAGTGGTATGACTCACTTCCACAAGCTACTATAGCTACTTGGGAGCAGCTATCTCAAGCTTTTCTATCTCAATTTTTTCCATCTGGGAAGACTACTCATTTGAGGAATTTGATGGTAGCTTTTAAGCCAAGGGATGATGAAACTTTGTATGAATCTTGGATGAGATTTAAGGAGCTTGAAAGGCAATGTCCTCATCATGAAATACCCAAATGGATGATTGTTCAGAATTTCTACACCAGAGTTACTCCAGCCATAAGAAAGCTGGGATTTATGAACTTGACTCAGTTAACTACATGAATGCAAGATTTGACCAGTTGACTCAGCTTCTTAGTGATTTTTGCACAAAGGCAACAACCTCAACTCCTACAACTATGCAACAAGTTGCCTACACAGATGGAACTCAAAGCTGTGGAGTTGATTACTCTTCTTATGGTGATGATTATTTGCAAGAACAAGCTGCTTATGCAGGAGGTTATCAACAAAATCCTATGGGAAATGCTTACTCTAATGTGAACAACTCAACATGGAGACCACAAGCAACTTTTGCTCAACAAGGTCAAAGCTCAAACTATGCTCATAACCAGCAGTATATGCAGCAGAATAGGCCTCAATTTCAGCCTCAATTTCAGCCCACAAGGCAACCACAACCTGGATATCAAGCAAGAGCACAACAATCCCTTCCACCTCATGAACCGAAGCCAACCTTGGAAAGCATGATGGAGAAATTTTTTGCTGAACAAAGCAAGATGAATAGCAAATTGGAGGAAGAAATGCAACACATGAGACAAACCATGAATCAATTACAAGTCCACAATCGCATGTTGGAGACTCAATTGGCTCAACAAGCAAGCTCATCGGGAAGTAAATCCTATGGGAAATTACCTAGCCAACCATAAAACCCTCATGAATAATGCCAGGTTGTGACCTTGAGAAGTGGTAAGAAAGTTGGTCAAGAGAGTGAAAACAAGAGAGAAGAAAAAGAGAGCACAAAAGAAGAAAATTCAGTTGAGAGCAAGAAAAATGAAAAAGAAGAAGAAAGCAAAAGTGAGCAAGATGAGGGAGAGAAACCATACATCCCACCTAAACCTTACAAGCCCACCCTTCCCTACCCTCAAAGATTCATTAAGCATAAGCTAGACAAACAATTTGGCAAGTTCCTTGAAGTGCTAAAGAAGTTGTATATCAATGTGCCATTCACTGAGGCACTATCCCAAATGCCAAGTTATGCCAAGTTTTTGAAGGAGATTCTTTCCAACAAGAGAAGGCTAGAAGATTATGATACCATCAACTTGGGAGAGCAATGCAGTGCTATAATTCAGAAGAAGTTACCTCCCAAACTCAAAGATCCGGGTGTGTTTTCCATTCCTTGTCATATAGGTGATAATTGTGTGGCAAATGCCTTATGTGACCTTGGAGCTAGTGTCAGCCTAATGCCTCTTTCAATATATGAGAAGTTGAATATGGGAGAGTTGAAGCCCACAAACATGTATCTTTCATTGGCTGACTGTTCAATTAAATATCCATAAGGCATTCTAGAAAATGTACCTATCAAGGTTGGGAAATTCTACATTCCAGTGGACTTTGTCATTTTAGATATGGAAGAAGACACAAAAGTTCCTATCTTATTGGGAAGACCCTTTTTGGCAACAGCTGGTGCATTAATTGATGTAAAGGGTGAGAAATTGACACTTAGAGTGGGAGATGATCAAATGATATTCAACATCAATCCAGCCATGAAAAGGAAACATGAAGAAGTTGAGTCTTGTTTGCGGGTAGACATTATTGATGAGATTTTTCAAGAGCATTTTAGAAAAGGCTATCCACAAGACCCACTTGAAAATTGCTTAGTCCATGGTGGGAGCATTGATGATGACAATCACAACATAGCTACTTTTGCACAACACTTGGAGAGTTCTCCACCACATCCTGAAGCCACAATTTTTCAACTTGAAGAAATGCAAAATTTGGAGATCAAACCACCATCATTAAAGGTAGAGGATGCCCCAAAGGTAGATCTTAAACCTCTTCCTTCCAACCTCAGGTATGCTTTTCTTGGACCAAATGGAACATATCCTGTTATAATTAATGCATCTTTGACTGATATTGAGAATGAAAAATTGTTGAGAGTTTTGAGAGAATATAGGAGAGTTTTGGGTTATGCAATTGATGATATAAAGGGAATTAGTCCAACAGTTTGTATGCATAGGATTTTCCTTGAGCCAAATAGTAAACCTTCCATTGAACACCAAAGAAGATTGAATCCTACAATGAAGGATGTTGTGAAAAAGGAAATCCTAAAATTACTAGCTGCTGGAATTATTTACCCCATTTCTGACAGTGAATGGGTGAGTCCGTGCATGTTGTACCAAAAAAGGGTGGGGTGACAGTTGTTAAAAATGAGAATAATGAATTGATACCTACTAGAACTGTTACAGGTTGGAGAATGTGCATAGACTATAGGAAGTTGAACAATGCTACAAGAAAAGACCATTTTCCCCTTCCTTTTATGGATCAAATGTTAGAGAGATTAGCCAAGCATTCTTTCTTTTGTTACTTAGATGGATATTCTGATTTCTTTCAAATTCCAATACATCCTGATGACCAAGAAAAAACTACCTTTACCTGTCCCTATGGCACCTTTGCCTATCGAAGGATGCCATTCGGATTGTGTAATGCGCCTGGCACATTTCAAAGGTGCATGATGACCATTTTTTCTGATTTTATTGAAGAAATTATGGAGGTCTTCATGGATGACTTTTCAGTATATGGTACTAATTTTGATTCATGCTTGACTAATTTGTCTAAAATTTTGCAGAGATGTGCTGATAATGATCTGGTATTGAATTGGGAGAAATGCCACTTTATGGTCCAAGAGGGGATCGTTTTAGGGCATTTAATCTCAAATAGGGGAATTGAAGTGGATAGAGCCAAAATAGAAATTATTGAAAAAATGCCCCTCCAACCACTGTCAAAGGAGTGCGGAGTTTTCTTGGACATGCCGGGTTTTACCGGCAATTTATTCAGGATTTTTCCAAACTTGCTAAACCCTTAACAAATCTTTTGAATCATGATGTTAAATTTGATTTTAATCAAGATGGTATGGTTGTTTTTTGCAGGTTAAAGACGGCATTAACAACGGCTCCTATCATGCAACCCCCGGATTGGACTTTGCCATTCGAAATCATGTGTGATACAAGCGAGTTTGCTGTTGGAGCTGTCCTTGGCCAGCGAAAAGATAGAAAACCTTATGCCATTTACTATGCAAGCCGAACCCTTGATGAAGCTCAAGTTAATTATGCTACAACTGAAAAGGAGTTCCTTGCGGTAGTATTTGCACTCAATAAATTTCGTTCTTATTTGGTCAACTCAAAGGTAATAGTTTTCACTGATCATGCAGCAATAAGGTATTTAATGAGCAAGAAAGAAGCTAAATCTAGGTTGATTAGATGGATTTTGTTACTTCAAGAATTTGAGTTGGAAATAAGAGATAAAAAGGGTGTTGAGAATGTGGTGGCTGATCACCTTTCTAGGATAAAAACTGAAAATAAAGATGATGAAATTGTGCCAATTGATGAGTTTTTTATGAATGAGCAGTTGTATGTGTTGAAATCTTCACTTCCATGGTTTGCTGATATTGTGAATTTCTTGTCTTGTGGTGTCTTGCCACCTGATTTATCTTGGCAGCAAAAGAAAAGATTCTTGTATGATGTTAAATTTTATTCTTGGGAAGAGCCTCTTTTATTTAGGAGATGTAATGATGGAATAATTAGGAGATGTATACCAGAGGAAGAAATAAATGATGTTATTTACCATTGTCATTCCTCTGAATATGGTGGTCATTTTAGTGTCTCAAAAACTGTTGAAAAAGTCTTGACATCGGGTTTCTATTGGCCAAATATGTTTAAACATGTGAGAGACTTTGTAAGCAAGTGTGATAGGTGCCAAAGGGTAGGCAACATTTCCAAAAGAGATGAGATGCCCCAACAGTCCATATTAGAAGTCGAATTATTTGATGTGTGGGGAATTGATTTCATGGGGCCATTTCCATCCTCTTATGGGAATAAATATATCTTGGTAGGGGTGGACTATGTATCTAAATGGGTAGAAGCTATTGCTACACCTACCAATGATGCAAAAGTTGTGGTGAAATTTCTAAAAAAATTTGTTTTAACCAGATTTGGTGCCCCACGTGCCATAATCAGTGATGGTGGTAGCCATTTTTGCAACCACCAATTTGAAAAATTGATGAGAAAGTATGGGGTAAAGCATAGGATTGCCACACCATATCACCCTCAAACAAATGGCCAAGTAGAAATCACAAATAGAGAGCTTAAGCAAATCTTGGAGAAAACTGTCAACAAGTCCAGAAAAGATTGGTCCCTTAAATTAGATGACACTCTTTGGGCATATAGAACAGCCTTTAAAACCCCCATAGGAACTACACCTTATAGGTTAGTTTTTGGGAAATCATGCCATTTGCCCGTAGAGTTAGAACATAAAGCTTATTGGGCCATTAGAGCAATCAATTTTGATTTACAAGCTGCTGGACACAAAAGGCTTTTGCAATTTGATGAATTAGAAGAATTGAGACTTGATGCTTATGAAAATGCTAGGATCTATAAAGAAAGAACAAAAAAATGGCATGATAAGCATATCAAGAAAAAGGACTTTAAAGAAGGAGATTTGGTTCTCTTATTCAATTCAAGGTTAAAATTTTTTCCAGGAAAATTAAAATCAAGGTGGTCCGGTCCATTTAAAATTGTGAAAGTTTTACCTCATGGTGCTGTGGAAATTTTTGGTGAAAAATCTGGTAATTTCAAGGTAAATGGACAAAGGTTGAGGCATTATTCAGTTGGTGAGCCAATTGAGAAAATAGCAACTTGCTATCTCTCTCATTCTCCATAAAATCTTGAGTGAGTATGGTCAAGCTAAAGACCTAAACTTAGCATTTTTGTGCAAAACTCACAATTTTTCATTGATTCTTTATTTCTTTCATATATATATTTGTTTTAAGTTTTTTTATACTCCTTATTCAGAGTTTAACATTGTTCTAATTTTCTTGTGCAGATGGGATGCAATGCATTGCAAGCAAATGAGCAATAAAAATTTTTATTTTTAGCTTTAAATTTTAGCTTTAAATTTTAGTTTTAAATTTGTTCACTTATAATTTTCATCTTTCTTTTGTTGAGTATTTGCTGGTGATTCTTGCTGGATTCATTGCCCTTTTTGTTAATTTTAAGAGAAAATTTTTCAAATTTTGACATCTTGGATTAAAAAGAAAATTATTTGAATGTGGATGTGTGAATTGGTGCTTTGAAAAATTATTTTGTATGAGTATTTGATGAGCATAACAAGTTGAACAATTAGAATTCATGTTATGAAGGTTTAATCATTTGAAATCTAATTTGTTTTAATTTTTTAGGTGCTATAAAATTTGGTCAAATTTGGGCAGCAGATTACACAACCTGCGACATAACCGGTTTTGCTTGTGTCGTCGCTTGTGTTCGCTGGACACATTTTGGGCAGATTGTTACACAACCTACGACATAACCGATTTTGCTTGTGTCGTCGCTTGTGTTCAGATTGTTACACAACCTGTGACATAACCGGTTTTGCTTGTGTCATCGCTTGTGTTCGCTGGGCACATTTTGGGCAGATTGTTACACAACTTCCGACACAACCCCCCCTATCCTTATGTTCTAACTTGTGTCGCCTGTTTGTTTTGCAGGATAAGAACTCACTTCACCAGAATGGGCCAGCAGCTACCCCAAGCCCAAGCCCAAAAGCCCACTAACCCATTTTGATATAAAAAAAAAACTAATTAAACCAAACCCAAAGCCCAAAACCCATAACCATAGCCCAACCGACCAAAACCCATAACCATAGCCCAACCGACTAAAACCCAAACCCATAGCCCACGCCTAAAACCCAACCCTTAGCCCATAACCCGATAACCCCATCTCACCTTCTTCCTCTCGGCTTAGCCCCGACACGACCCCCTCTTCACCGTCACCTTCGTCCTCACAGTCACCTCCACCACAGACATTTCTCTTCGACTTCTTCCCATTCTTCTTCTTTTTCAGTCCCTTCCCTCCATTTCTCCATGCCCGACTCCCCACTCTCTTTCGAAAACTCCCCTCCCCATTCCTCATAGTCGCCGCAACCCCAAACCACTCCACCCATAAATGCCGACTCATCGGCGGCCCATTCTGGTGACGCCCCCATCGCCACATACAAGAAGAAAAAGGCGAAAAACATTAAACCGCACAAATCAACAAGCGGCATCAAGAGGAAGCGACCCGAACCGGCCACACAACAACTCCCAGTCCCGCCCCCAATGCCTGCTGCACCTGATGTCCGACGTGGCATCCCAAAATCGACGGTCAAGCGCCCAGGTACATCTAAAGGTAACTTTGCAATTCGCTCCTCTTTGCCTACTGCTAGACATTGGGTGTTATCTACGGTCGAAATGAAAAGAAATAAGGCAAGAGTCGAAGCTCGAAAAATGGTTCAAACTCGGTATTTGAATGTGTTTACACTTAAATCCTTGAAGATATATGATGAAATGCAGACTCTGTTAGATGCTTTAGGTTGGGTGCGATTTGCACATAAACAGGAACTGGTTTACCCCATTCTAGTGCAGGAATTTATGGCCTCCCTGTCCACTAATAAGCATAAGAATGACTTGGATAATGACTTGACAATCAATTTTAGATGCCTTGGTCAAGATAGGGTGCTGTCTATGGATAATTTTCACCATATATTCGGCTTTCCACCTGATGGTTTGCTCAAAATACCTACTAGCCAAAGGGACTATAATGGGTATGAATTTTGGCAGCAAATTGCACCTTCAGCAGGTACTTTCAAACCGGGGCACAGTAAGGCCTCTAAGATTGAGAGTCATTCCTTGAGATTGCTTCAGAGATTAATTGCAAATACAATTTTAGGAAGAGGAACTAGTGTTGGCAAAATGTCTCAGTATGATTTATTCTTTTTGTGGTGTGCAAAAACTGGTAAGAGAGCTTCACCTGGTTATTATTATGCCGTCATGTGATCCGCCAAACTACTAGGGGTACTGGTAACATTGTGTTTGGAGGTTTGGTCACACCCATTGCACATTATTTTGGCTTTAATCCTCAAGTTCACAAGTGTGCTGCTGTTCCAACTGGTTTGCTATTTTTGGATGGACCTCATTTGGCCAACCAAAAATTTTGTATCAAAAATGAGGCTACCCAGCTGTATGAGATTCCTGCACCAACCGCACCACCACCTGGCTCTCCCACTGCAATTAGCTCCTCCTCAGCATCTGAGAAACCATCCGAGCAGCCTTTTACACAACCTCCACGCCAGGCTCCACCAGCTGCCCAACCTGCTTCATCAACAGCCTCTGGACCATCCATAGCAACTCTTCTGACATTCATGGAGAATCTCAGTGATGAGATCTATTCTTTTCGGCAAATGACGGATGTCTCTTTTCAAACATTACGGGATTTAGCTGATATATATTTGGATAGAAGTGCTGAAATGCAAGACGAGTTGAAAGTCATGCGAGCTAAGCTGGAGCAGATCGAAACAAACCAGGCACTGATTTTGAGCATCATCTCTCCACAGCAACCACCAAAAGCACCACCACCTCCACAAGATGGCAAGGGCAAAGGAGTTCTCATACCTGACTGACCAGCTTTTATTCTCCATTTACATTTCATGTCTTTAATTTCGTTGCTTAATTAATTAGTATTTTGAACTTATTTAGTTAATATTTTGCTTGTGTTATTTTTCTTTTACTCGAACCATTTACTTATTCAGTTTTTTTTTTTTTTTTTTTAGTTCCTCATAAAATACATTTTTCTTTTATATCTTTAGTACATTGCTCACTTGCTTTGATTTGCTACTTCGGATTTACACTTGATGGCTATATTTTTGAGCTTAACCTTTTTATTACAACTTTTTGAGTTTAATTGATTTAATGGATTCCATTGCACTGTTTCTTTTGCAATGAGTGCAGCAGTTGTCCAAATTTTATTTAATTATATTGGCTGCACTTCAATGAGGTAACAATTCTCATCTCAGCTTGTGTCACTTTTAACACAAGTTGTGCTATCGCTTATGCAACAGGGTAATAATTCTTTATCCACATATGAGCCCCCATTTTCTGCACATATAGCCAAATTATCCTATTCCTTGCAACCTTTTAACATTGAGGACAATGTTCATTCTGAGTATGGGGGAGAGGGTAAATTTTTTGCAAAAATTATTTTTCCTTTTTCACTTGCATATAGCGACATACTTATTACTTCATACTTGTACATATTCACATATATACACTGCATATAGCTTCATATATACTTCGTTGCATATAGATTCACTATACATTTATACATTCATGCATTTCATTTGTTCATTTAAAATTTTTGAATTTTTAAACCAGTCTTTGAACTCCATAAGCCACTTATTCAAGTAATCCAACTTGCCTTTAGATAGTTAGTGGAATGAAAGTTCCAGCTGGGTACAAAGTCTCAAGCATTATTCTTTCTCTTACTTAATAGCTGATAATTAATATATTTATCTAGGTATGCAGATTCTGATTAGTTATTTTGAGTTTTGAGTGTCTAAATAAGCCTTTAAGGAAGAAAATGGTCATTGTCGTCTCACCATTCCTAGAACAAGCATCTTAGATCTTTCAAAGCGAAATTTTTAACTTGCATTTGATAAGAATATGATTTAGGCATTCCTTCATATTTTAAACCTCACATTTAGCCTTAACCTACCTTAATTTCATTTCAACCCTTGCAAACCCCCTTGAACCTTAATTCCCTAATTTCTTTGGAACCCAAATCATTTACCTAGCCATTAAACCTAAACACTACCACCTATTTATGAGAATAATATTTTAGCAATTAAGTGCATAAAAAAAACAATAATAAAAGAATAATGATAAAAAAAAACTTGGAGGATTGAAACATCTTGAAAAGTGCTAGAGTAATTGTGAAAAGTTGATAAAAAAAGAAAAAAAAAGTCACAAAAATATCCCAAAGGTAATTTTGGGTGTGACGTGAAATAGGGACACATACAAAATAAAAAAATATATATTATAAAAGTAGTCCCTTTATTGTGTTAGCACTTGAGATTCATTGTGAATTTCTTTCCTCTTGATAGAAAAAAAAAATTATTATAAAAAAAATAATAAATAAAAAAAGAATATTGGATGCACTTTGAGTTTCATGATTAATATTATTCTCATATTTTGTTTACCTTATTCCCTTTCTTTGTTAACCACAATTTTACCCTATTTGACCCCATTACAACCCTTAAAAAGACCTAATGATTCTTTGAAAAATGCTTGTTACATTAGTAGAGTTAGATCTTTTATGCTTGCATATGGGTTTGGCAATATAATCTTCATACATTACTCACCATCTATTTGAGACACATTGGCTATCTATTTCATTTAGGTTTTTTTTAGCATAATTGACTCTTGTAGCTGGTTGGTATTTGTTGCTTGGGTTGATTAGTTAATTCTTAGCTATTTTGTAATTGTTGAGAGTGATTGCTTCATTCTTTGTGCTTTGCTGGTGGGAATTTGGAATGTTGGTAGCTAGAGGTAAGTTGGTAGTTTGGATTAGTGATTTTTGTGTTTTCAAAGACTGATTCTGTTCCTTTCCAAATGAGTTTTAATGAAATTTTGCTTGGGGACAAGCAAGAGTTTGAGTATGGGGGAATTTGATGCATGCATTTTAGATCATTATTTAGGTGTAATTTTTGCACACAATTTATCCTTGTTCATAGCTATTATTATAGATATTAGTATATATTTAGTCAATTTTACAATTTTCACACTTCTTAGTTTAATTTTTGGAATTTATTTGTTTTGTAGGTTAAATTTGGAGAAATTTGATGTATTTTGATCAGAGTAGCCATTTGGAGGAGATTAGAGTTGAATTGCAAAAATTTTTGAAGTTGAGTAAAAATGGCTGAGAGCTACACAACCTGCGACACAACCAATTTAGCTTATGTCGCAGGTTGTGTCGATCGTCAGATATTCAGGCAGATTGTTACACAACCTGCGACACAACCCGCGACACAACCGATTCAGCTTATGTCGTTTTTACTGGAAATGGCTGACGTGGCATTTTCGTTACTCTGATTTTATACCTCACTTTCTCTGGAATCTTCCACCTTTTTACCCATTCTAGGGCAGACCCCTAACCCATATAAAGTCTCTTTTATCATTTTCTTTCCATAAGGAGGAAGGGAGGCATTTTTGGCAAAAAAAGAAAGAGAGAAAGAGGGAGCACGTGAAGCCATTTTCTGCAGCAGCAGCAGGGAGCTCTTTCTGCACTTTCCAGCAGCAGCTTCTGCACCATTCTTCTGGGTTTTTCTATTCCTTAACTTAGATTTTCATTATCTCTTCATTTATACATTTGGGTTTGTTTAGAAACTATGATTAGTGAGTAGTTGTTTGAGATTCTAGAGATGAGTTTGTAAATATTGTTTTGTATTGTGGTTTTGAATTGATTTAGCCATTTAAATGAGATTTGTTACATTTTGATTTATTGCTTGTGAGCTTATTGCCTTGCTTGATGAATGGGCCCTCATTAAGTTAAGCTTTAATCCTTAATAGATGGACTGAAAAGTAAATACTAGGGATAGATAATCTTGCAATAAACTTTATTTTCTTGGTGTTAGAGATAAGCTAAGAGGATTAAGGGGAACTTTCCAAAAATCAATTAGAGCTTTAATTGGGTTTTTGTTAGGTTTGAAATACCGTGAAAACAGGGTTTGATTTAATGAAAACCAACTTTGAAATGCTTGAAAAAGGTTTCAAAAATTTAAGAATTGATTTCCCTCAAAATTGCAATTCTCATATGTTTGGCTAAATTAGGGATAAACCACATGCAAACAATATTGAAAATCCAATATCTAGAATCACTTTAATTTTCATTGAATTTAGATTTAATTCCTCCAAATTTCATAAATAGAAATTTCAAATTAAATTTTGGTAATCTAGTTTAATTAATTTAGTTAATTGTTTGATTTAGCTTAAATTCTTCAAATACCAATTTTAATTTCAGATTTCATTTTACATCTTTAAATTTTACCATTCTAATTAGCTTATCCTTTTATTTCCAATTTAAGCACAATTCCCTGTGAGATCGATATCATTTTTAAAACTATACTACTGTGACCCGTGCACTTGCGGATTACACAACACATCATCCACCAATCTTCCCACAATATATATTCTTGATGCTGGATTTTTTAACACAGAAGAAACATATGATTCGACCACCCTTAAAATAATTCTCACATCATAAACAGCATCGGTATTGATGTAATTCCTGACTAAGAGATCTGAAGCAGAACATTGCTCCAACATAAGTGTTATTCTTTGATCCAGCTTATTTAACAGTTCAAACTTAATTCTCATCACCATTTCCAACTTGAGAAAGTGAGGTAAAAAAATTATAGAAAACTGAGTTTTTCTCCTTAGGAAGTACCTTGATCAAACTTTCTGCAGTAACTCTCAGTGACCGATGTGTAGATGTTTTAGCAGATTGTGCTACCCAAAAAAAATTTGAGAAAGCCATTTTGCTGTCCAGTGAGCTATGCACATGATCCAACAAGCTGTGGTCTTATCATCTCTTTTCTTTTAATTCATTCTATGACTTCAAGAAAATGATATATTCGAAGAACATAAATATCTTCAACAAATTCTCAGCTACACATCTATGTGTTGAGTTTTCTGCATTATTTGCTCGAGCATTAAGCACAATGAATTTATCAATGATAGTTTTTACATTAATAATACTTACAAAAAACAAGTAATTAATGCAAATTTTTTTAATTCCTAATTTTTTTATATTCTTAAAAATAAATCCTTAATGTATTTATATTGAACAATTGGAAATAAAAATACCAACTCAATAAATAAATAAAAATTAAAAAGGTCTAATTATTTAAGGGTTTAAATAGTTCAGTCCAAAGTAACACTGAAGTTATATATAAATTTAAATACCATCAGTGAAGTTTTTATCCCTAATTTTTAATTTTATTAAGCTTTCCTTTTGGATTAGCAGTAATTTTTCATAAGCGAAATAAAAAAGAAATTGTGGAATGAGATGATATTTTAAAATAGTATATATTTTCATGTATTAATTATGTGATAAAATTAGATGATATTTAAAATATACACTATTTTTTAATGCTATTATCGGAAAACTTACAACAAATAGAAGGGAAAATGATAGGGAAAATCAACTAAATTTACATTTTATCAGAAATCTTGAGGGAACACTGGCTTGTGACGAGGGGATGATATATGAAGAAGTTAGAAGTATAGGGGAAAACAACAGGAAAACAAAATTGTCAGCATATTACATTCCATTGCCGATTTGCAGATATTAGAGTTTCTCCACCACTAGTTCACAGAAAGGAAAGGATGCTCTAGTAAGCAATCAGCAGACCATCTATGAGCAGCAGTACGAACAAAACATCGGCTCAGGAAATCCTTTGCATCTTCTGATACATTACTGGGTATTTGAGGCAGTTCATCTGTATATCCAATCACCCACAGAAGATCTTCAACTTCTGAATACTCCCAGGCTGGTTTTCCAGTTAGCATCTCCAACACAGCACATCCAAAGGCCCAAATGTCTGTAGCATACCCAATCTTTTTATCTCTCACCAATTCTGGAGACATATATCTGGTTGTGCCGCTCAAATCATGGCACTCTTCATCCACTGCCTTAGCCAATCCGAAGTCCGCAAGCTTTGCTACAAAAGTTCCCTTCCTTTCTCCACTACCAGGCACCAGCAAAATGTTGTCCGGCTTGATATCGCAATGGATGTAGCCACGACAGTGAATGTACTTCAACCCTTGAAGAACGTCTCTTGAATAATACTTAACATCAGAATCAGCCAACCCAAAACCTGATAATCTTATTTGCCGTTCTAAGCTAAGTCCCGAACAGTACTCCAAGAGTAAGTTATATACTTTCACCCCATTAGCTATATACGTGACTTCGTCTCCGTAACAACGAACCACGTACGGACTGGAAGTAAGATCACAGAGAACTTGTTTCTCATGCTGTAATGAAGATGATTGATCCATAATTGTAGATTTGACTGCCAATTGAGAAGGAAGATGAGTTCCCTGATTTATGGTTGTTCTTGTTTTAGCATAAAAGACAGAACCAAATCCTCCTTTGCCAAGCAAGCACACTCGAACCCATGAAAGCCCATGAGAGGCTTCCAAAGTTGTAGCCCTTTCGAAACAAACGACTGGAGTCTTCTTTTTCGTCTTAAAAGCATTGCGTCGCTTGATCATTGCGTACCATTTAGAATCATGTTTTGGCTTCCTTGGAGTAGAAGAGGAGGAGGAGGATATGACCACCACGGAGATGACGGGCGCCATGGTTGAAGGAAACATACGTTGTTTGCGACAGAAAAGCTGTGTTTCTTGAAGAGAAATGTGGAATTGGAGATTGCTACTAGTAGCTTAAGGGTTGTGTTTCTTGAGAGATAGGGAATTGGAGATAACTAGTAGTAGCTTAAGGGCCAAGTTTCTTGAGAAGAGATAGGGAATTGGAGATTATTGTATAAAACAAAATTTTCAAATTTTTAAGATAGTTATAATAAATAAAAAAAAAAGATAACAAAACAAAAGATATATTGAAATAAAATAAAAGATATATTTTATTTATAAAATAGAAGATATATTGAAATTACTAAATTGCATTAAACAAAATATTAACATAACAGATTTCTATGTAATAGTTATAATAAACAAATTTTCAAATTTTTAAGATAGTTGTAATAAATAAAAAAAATAACAAAATAAAAGATATATTGAAATAAAATAAAAGATATATTTTATTTATAAAATAGAAGATATATTGAAATTACTAAATTGCATTAAACAAAATATTAACATAACAGATATCTATAACAGATATCTATGTAATAGTTATAATAAACAAATTTTCAAATTTTTAAGATAGTTGTAATAAATAAATAAAAAATAACAAAATAAAAGATATATTGACATAAAATAAAAGATATATTTTATTTATAAAATAGAAGATATATTAAAATTACTAAATTCCATTAAACAAAATATTAACATAACAAATTTCTATGTAATAGTTATAATAAAAAAAATTTCAAATTTTTAAGATATTTACAATAAAAAAAATTCTTAACTTTGAATATTATACCACGGAAAAATTATTTATTATGTAGAAAAAAAAATTAAATCAATTTTATATTTTTACACTATTTAATTTAACCTATTGAATCATTATAAGAATGTGTTATTCAATTTTGCAAATTCAAGCTCATGCTTCGGTCATTATTTTTAATTTATATAACACTCTTAATTCATGTTTGAAAATACCAAATAAATTTGATTAAATAATTTTTAAACTTGTTAATATATTTCAACCTAAATTGCTTTAACATTTTCATTACTAAAACGACTCAATAAACAAAACAGTGTTTAATTTAATTAAGGTTAATTCCCTCTTCAAAAAAACTGATTTGATATTCAAACTCTTATAATTATTAATATATGTATTTTTTTTATTTTGAAAAATACATTAATCTATTTAAACCAGAGCTCATGATCAATGTGAATGCTGCTTGAATTTTTTTTTTTTTTTTTATTTGTTGTGTCAATATGATTCTTGGTGTGTTAAAAATGGCCGTTAGTTTTTTCCTTCGCAACTCTCTAAAGTTGAGAATGCCTTTATTCCCAGATGATCTGAAGTTGGTGATCATCAAACTCTGCTGAAAGAACAATGTGATTTGAAAACTTTGCATGTGATGGACAGGTGCCTACTGCTCATATTTCAATATTCCAATCATGTAACGATGGTAATCCACGAAAGAACAATGCATCTAGTTCCAGATATCCAAATTTTAAACATTTCATTTGACAATAAATTTAAGAACAATAATAGATAAAACTGAAGATCAATGTTGTCACTAAGCTACCATAAATGTGGTACACCTTGAATATAGAGCGAAAATGAAGCGTATATCTACATCATAGAAATCCTATTCTAGATTTATTTTAAAATAACTTAATAAAATTTAATGTAACCTCAAAAAAGAGTTCACAACTCAAAGGGAACAGGGGGAGACAAGGCAAATGCCACAAAATGAAAGTTATTAGTTAAACATTACTTCTACAACAGAACCTTGTACAAACAATTACATGCGCAAAGCTCTGGCCATGATCCTATAATCTCCCTTTTTCTTCAAGGCTCCCCTTATTCTGAGGTATCCCTACTGTCTGCATGGCACCCCTAGATAACGTCATAACGATACTTCTTTCTTTTCGTGAATCGGATTGGTCCATGCTAATGACTTATTGGATACTCTTCTTCACAATTCCCTCAAGCATTCCATCATTCCCAAAACGACCTGAAATCATATCCAAGTTTTTTCCTTTTCAAAAATTTTATTAAAACATTAACCATTAATCGATAGGATACTCAAATTAGAACCATGTTGTCAAAGTAGTCAAGACTAGCTAAAGGTTTCTTTTTCAGTTCATTAAATTTCGATTAAAACTCGAACTCAATATATTATCATTAGAGACAACTCTAGTACCAGTGAGTTAAAGCTTATTGATAACTAAGGGTATATTTTTTAATCAAGCATAATTCAAACTTTGTTGTTTCACATTAGGAATGAAAGTTTTAATCAGCTTCATCAGAGTCGGCATCAAAGATAGAAATACAGAATTCCAGGTGGGTGTGAATTCACTACGTTCTCCTTCTGCAACCTCAATCAGTTTCATCAGAGTCGTCGTAAAAAATATACAAGTATGGGACTATTGGTGTGTGTTCACTATGTTCTACATCTGCAGCCTCACTAGTCAATCTAGGAGTGTTCCAACCCAACTACTGCATGTATACTTCATCATAGGCTTCAATGTTGAAACCTGAAGCAAGAAACAATTCCATCTCATTCACGAATCGTTCTGTTCTTGCTGCTAGAAAAGGCCTTGCTGCATCAGAGACTAGATTCTTGAACTCTCCTTGTTTTGTTTCAGGTGTTCTCATTGGATGAGATTGATCACCCCTGGCAAAAAGGAAAACAAGCTTTTGAGAAAGAGATATGTAAAATAATTATGCGCCAAACTTTAGTAGTCATCAAAAGAACTTAAAGAATGAGGAATCCAATTGTTACAATCTAGAGTTCATTTTCATCATTAACTTGCACATGAATAAGATAAGTACAGAAAACACCTTCTCAAGAATGAATCAACCACACCAAGCATATGGTGTACAATAATTTCAACATCCTCTTCCTGCAAGCAGGCATGTCAGAAGATGAAAGTTAATCAATGATAGCCAACCAAAGCTAGAAGAAAGCTATATACATTAAATTAACATCCCAAATTATCAACAAACAAAAAAGAAAAAGAAAAAGAAAATCCAAAACAAAAACAGTGCAAGGCTTTTTGTAAACAGCATTACTATTATATGCATAAAGCCATAAACATTCTTCTATTTCCTGTATACACCGAAAAATACACAAAACCAAAACTTTAAATATTTATCCACATCCACAAAGTTTGAACTAGTGCCAAAGTAGCACATGAAAGAGTTGGAAGAGAATAATGCCTTTCAAACTCTGACATTAAAAAAAAAAAAGAAAACTGATCTGAATTCAATGGAGTAAAGTAGGAAAAGACATACTTGATGCAACATAATTGATGCTATGTATAGCTCTATATGACTAAAAAAAATGGTTTGAACAGTTTTTCACACGGTTATGCAGTCATCCACTAATGCCAGCTTAGTTATACAAGTTATTAATTTTGGTAAGATCTCCAATTTACCAGCAATGCAACTTTATTAATGGCATTTATTTGTTCTAATGAATAGAGTATCTTAATTTAATAATATAATCTCATATGTTAGAGCACCAAAATTCAGTGGGATGTCCAAGTTTGTATTTTGTAACAAGTAAAGGTCAAAGCATAGAAAAATCTCAATTAACAGATGGACCTGCAAAAGAGCCTGAATTTCTATTCTCAACCAACTTTGCAGCCACCGATTTGGTTGAAGACACTTACGGGACTTCCAATATCGCAATGCGTTAACTATATTGCTCAAGATACCTAACTAAACACAAATTTACTGAAAAACATACATAGGTATTGATTTGTTGGGAAATAGCATTAAAAGACAAATATCTGTTTAACAAAACAAGAATAAAATGGGAAGTAGTAGAGAACCTGATTCAATATAATAGCATTTTAATCTATACTTGTGAGCTTTTGAAAAGAAAGAACTAGAAAAAAAAAAAGGACATAAACTAAGTAAATAACCAATTTTAATATAGTGAAGGGTTGAAAGGGAAAACAAGAATATAGAAATAGGTACCTAAGCTCAAAATTGTCATTTATATACTGCATTTGGAATGAACTTCCATCATATCCATAAATTATTGAAAGGTTTTCTGTCTGCAGAATAGCCAAACAATACCGCCATTAACAACAAATTTTACACAGAGACAACAACCCTGTAATCAATAAGGTAAAACAGAAGGCCTGCATTGTTATGTGAAGCTAAAGTGAAACATAAGTGGAATAAAGCAAACCTTGCACAAAGGACATTTTACAGAACAAGGTGCATGAGAATGCTTGCCAGCAACTACTTTAGTCCAATGCAAAATGCAACTGTAACAAAATTTATCTGCAATACAGGAATGAGAGGAACAAATGACCCACCATCATCTTGTATCATTCCCCAACCCTCTCCCTCCCTCCCCCCGCCCCGCGCCCTCCTGCCCAACCCAAACATCACAAAAATATATATATACTCAACTCAACTCAACTAAGCCTTTATCCCAAAAATTTGAGGTCGGCTATATGGATTCGCTTTTTCCACTCTGAACAATTTTGGGTTAAATCCTCAGAAATGTGTAATGCTTCTAAGTCATGTTGTACTACTCTCCTCCAAGTCAATTTAGGTCTACCCTTTTTTTTCTTTCTATCCTCTAACCTAATGTGCTCTACTTGTCTAACTGGAGCCTCCGTATGTCTACGCTTCACATGACCAAATCACCTCAATCTCCCTTCTCTCAACTTATCTTCAATTGGCACCACTCCTACCTTTTCTCTAATACTCTCATTACGGACTTTATCTAGTCTAGTATGGCCACTCATCCACCTTAACATTCTCATCTCTGCAATTCTTATCTTAGATGCATACGACTCTTTCAGTGCCCAACACTCACTACCATATAACATAGCCGGTCGTATGGCTGTACGGTAAAATTTTCTTTTAATTTATTGGGAATCTTACGATCACATAAAACTCCCGTGGCACGTCTCCACTTCAACCATCCGGCTTTAATCCTATGACTAACATCCTTCTCACATCCCCCATCTACTTGAAGGACTGAGCCTAGATATTTAAAGTGATTACTTTGTAATGCATTCACTCCATTCAAACTAACTCCTTCCCTATCACCAGTTTGGCCTTCACTGAACTTGCAATGCATGTATTCTGTCTTCGTTCTACTTAACTTAAAACCCTTTGACTCTAGAGTACTTCTCCAAAGTTCTAGCTTTCTATTGACTCCTTTTCGTGTCTCATCTATCAGAACAATATCATCCGCAAACATCATGCACCAAGGAATACTCTCTTGTATATGTTTCGTCAGTTCATCTAAAACTAATGTAAAAAGGTAAGAGCTTATGGCTGATCCTTGGTGTAATCCAATTGAGATCGGAAAATCTCGTGTCCCCTCCCACTGTGCGCACAATAGTAGTTGCTCCTTCATACATATCTTTCAATACTTGTATGTACCTAATAGATACTCTCTTTTGTTCTAACACATTCCATAAGACCTCTCTTAGAACACTATCATAAGCCTTCTCCAAATCAATAAAAACCATGTGTAGATCTTTCTTCACATCTCTATATTTCTCCATCAAGCTTCTAATGAGAAAGATCGCTTCCATAGTTGAACGACCGGGCATGAAACCAAATTGATTGAGAGAAATAGAAGTATCACGACGTAGTCGATGCTCCACAACTCTCTCCCACAACTTCATAGTATGGCTCATGAGTTTAATTCCCCTATAGTTTGAGCAACTCTGTATGTCTCCCTTATTTTTAAAAATAGGTACTAAAATACTCTTCCTCCATTCATCAGGCATTTTCTTTGAGTTTAGAATCTTATTAAATAATTTAGTTAACCATGCCACTCCCATATCTCCCAAATACTTTCACACTTCAATTGGTATTTCATCGGGTCCACAGGCTTTACCCACTTTCATTCTCTTAAGTGCTTCCTTTACAAAGGTAATTGACCACTAAGGATACAAATATATACACAAATATATATATATATATATATATATATATATATATATATATATATATATATATATAAAGCATGCACACGCAAGCACTCATGGAAACACTGGTATCTGAAAAGCATTGCCAATACAAGCTCAAATGAGGCTTATACAGAATTATAGTAAAATTGCTCAAATACCCACATTTAGTATTGATTCGTAATGCACAATTACTATCATAAAGGTTTCGAATTGCTTTCTTTTCATATAATCCTTAACAATTCGTAAGCGCCTAATCACTACTAACTGAAATGAACACCGGAAATCAAGTAGAGGTTAAGCAACGAAAAGCACAAGAAGAAAGCTCTCATACAAATACCAAACGAGGAATTGGGTCAATAATAGACATATGAATTGTTAAGAAGAAGGAAAAATAAAAAGAAAGGGTACGGCTTGGAAAAATAAAAAGAAAGGGTACAGCTTTTGAGAGAAAATCAAGACAACGTACGGAGACAGGAATCGAGATAGGATTCTTGAAGGAAGGGACCGAGGCAGATGGGGCATGGATTGGAGTCCCGCGAAGAGGAAGAGTGATTCTCGTTGCTTTTAGCTTCATCTTGGTCCATTATTTTTCTTGAACTCGCTAGATTTCTCCTTCCCACTCCAATACCGATTTCAACCATCCATGGAAATTATTATAAAATAAAAATTAATTAAATGTAAATATTTTTCATAAATATAAACATTTCTTTTAACATTTTACAATTTCAATCATAATTTTATTATTATTTAAAAAAAAAAGACTTAGAGTAGAGAATTGAGAAAGTAGAACCTGGAATCGAAATATGCCAAATAAATTCTACATAGTTTAAAAAAAATTATGTCTGATGAACTTCACGTTGTTTAAAAAAAAATACTATATTGCATGAAAAATCATCCATCTCGCAAAAATATAGATTTACTTTATTTATTTATTTATTTCAAATTATAAATTTTTATAAATAGTAATTTATTTAATAACTTACTAATATATTTTTATTTGATATACATTGAAAAAGTAAAATTCATTAATTTGAATAATAATTTAAAAATATGAGTTATTTAATTTTTAATAGAATAATGTAAGCAAAGAACATATTAAAAAAAAAATTTGACAAAATTTTTCTAAGTAAAACAAAATTTATTATTTTAATTATGTTAATTGTAATAGCTTAATTCATGTAAAAATAAAAAGTTAACATATCTTCATAAAACGAAAGATGTATAATTAAAATAAAAAATTTTATTTAATTTTTTTTAATATATCATCTACTCATCTTACTTCATTAAAAATTAAATAATTCATGTTATTAAATTTTTTTGGAACTAATAAATTTTATTTTTTTAATATATATTAAATTGGATAAATTAATAAATAAGTTATTACTTGTAATTTAAAATAAATAAAAAAATAATAAGTCTATTTTTATTTCACAGAGGGAGTAATATAAATATAATTATAGTAATATGTTTTGTAACACCCCCATTGTATAGCCTGGTATATTTCACTGTTCCGGTGACCGGTGTCGGTCCGGACAATTAATGAGATTAGGGCCACACTTAAGACAATTTGAGAAGCTATAAACACAAATAATTAGTAATGTTTAATTAGTTAACTATAAATAAGAAAAACAGAACATAAGAGGTTAAACGAGCCGAGAGTCACAGCGATGAGTGACCTCCTCGGGAATGATCATAAGTCATTCTAAACTCAAATTTCGAACCGTAAAAGTGACGTCATGGTCCTTAGGACCCTTATGAACACAAAGTGGAAAAGAGAAAACCACGAAAAAGAATCATAAGCTACCAAATAATTAGGTCAGGGAGCCGGAAGAAATATTGGATTATTTGCAAACCGGGATGAACCGGCGAGGGGCAATTTGGTCAATTGACCCCAAGAGCTGACTCCTGACCTAACTGTCAAATAAAATTGGAGAAAAGAAAATTTCGGAATCGAGAATAAAATTAAAGAACTAATAGAGAAATAAATAGAAAAAAAAAAAAAAGGAAAGAGGTTGGAAAAGTCAAAGTTGATGACATCATTAATGATGTCATAAACAAATTTATTAAATATTTATTAAATTTGATATTTATGGTCTTCCATAGCAAAATAAATAAAAGAAACAAAAGAAAAAAAAAATTAAATTCATCATCTTCAAAAGGAAAAACGTGACTCACTCTTCCCTCTCACTTATTTCATCTTCCACCATGGATAAGTCTAACCAAGCTTTTGAAACCCTAAATTAAACATGCTTTTCCTAAAATTCTCCACATGAATTTCATTATTGCATCTTGAAGAGTATAGAAGAAGCATAAGAAAGCAAGAAGAAGAAGGAAGAAAAAGAACAAAAAGTGAAGATTTAAGGTTCACCTAAGGTTAGTATGCTAAACTCTTCATTTATCCATTCAAATGCACATGTGATGGTTGAAAGTGAGCTTAGAACTTGATTTAAATGAAACAAATATGGGGAAGAATTAAACTGAAATTTTGGGCAGCTTGAGAGGAATATGATTTGCATGGATATGATACATTTGAATGAGTTTAGAAACCTTTCTTGGTTGAATGATTAGTATTAAAACCATTAAGTGTGATTAATTGCAACAAAGTAGTGAAATTGATGAGTTAGGGTTTTAAATGCTAGGGTTGTGAACCAAATTTTGGGAAAAATGCATAAATGGCATGTTGGACTTATTGTGAAGTGAAATAATGGTCAATTATGACCAAATAAGTTGTGTGGGAATTGTTGGAATAAAAATCAAATTCGTAGGTCAATGGTCATGCTTCTTGGCAGCATGACCAAACCCACTGAAGGACCAAAACTCAAATTTTACAAGTCCAATTGATATGCCACCAATTGGAGATGAAAATAGACATAAAAGAGCACAATTTTCATTAAGGAACCATGGCCAAAAACTGACCAAAACTTGTTGAAACAATTGACCAAAGTGAGTTGATAGCAGGCTGCCATCGACTAAATCGACCAAATGAACAGTAACTTTTCATTTGGTCATAACTCGAGCTAGGTAGGTCAAATTGACCTGAAATTTTACCAGCAATTAGATATGATATAGACCTAAAACTTTCATGAAGAACACCAACTCAAATTAGGCCATTAACCCTTTCAAAATCATTGAGCAAAATTAAATTACTGTACTGAGATTCTGCAGAATTTTCATTGAGCAGCAATGTTTGGATGGCTATAACTCTCTCTAGAAAACTCGGATTTAGGCGATTCTTGAACCGATGGAAACCTAAGACATAGTACAACATTTCATATGAAGAAAGTGAGACCAAATTATGAACTTAACTTGATCAAATTATTAACCAAAGTTGTACCAAAAATCTGCCAAGACCAAAATCTCAAGATGAAAAGACACGTGAGCAGTAAACTTATTTTGGCCATAACTTGAGCTACAAAACTCCGATTGAGGTGATCCAAAAATGAGAATACACTTAAGACAATAAGGAACATTTTCTATGAAGGAAGTTTTGTCGAATTCCAACAGTAGACCGACCAATGAAACAGTGCAACTTCGGAGAACAAAAACCAAAAATTGGCAATTTTGCCAAAATGACCTAAGCTTTAAACAAATGACCAAAACCAACAAGTTTGGTGACCAAAATGTGGTATGTGGGTGAAGTTGGAGTTCCCATACCCATTAAGCCTTAGAAAGTCAATAATTTGACTTGAATAGTGCAGTGAATAGTAACTCGAAACACAAAATTTCGAGAACGTCAAATTTAACACGTTAGAGCTAGGTAAATGTGAAGTTAAGTTTATTTTGGATTTATTTTAAGTTTTAGTACTGAAACATTGGAAAATTTCGTGTTTCAGTGGAAAAGAATACCGGGACAGAACCCGAGGAGTCGAGTCAAGGCCAACAGGCGACTCGTTTGAGGTTTGTGCACAACATATACTTTTATAATCATCTTTTGCATAATGTTTTGAATAATGTGAAATATTGGATTATAGCATTTTTATGATGTTTGATTTAAATTGTGAAAGTTATTGTGTATATTTGAAATGACAATGTTTAGCAAATTGTTAAGATAAGTTTTGAAACCACGATGTCATGACCATATATTTGAACACCTCACTAGCACGACTAGTGGGGTAATTAGTTTCAATTTTGATTCCTTCTCCGGAGAAGTGTTGAGGTGTGCCAAGAGAAGAGGATGTGAATGAATATCCATATATTTGAGCTAGCTAGCCTTGTGATATGATTTCTCTTTAGCCTCGGCTATTGAGATTCATGTGATTTCTCTTTAGCCTCGGCTATTGAGATTCTATTTGTTTCGAATGGCATGATCTAACTATGGGTTTTATGAAATGTGTTTTGATACTTTGAAATGAACTTGGTTTACATGTAAAATCTCAAAATGCATGATTGTATTTAATTTTCATGTTTAGCCAAATTTTTGAATAAATGTGATTTAAGTTTTGCATAAAGATTATTTTAGTATGTTGTGCACCACTGAGTCCTAGTACTCAGCGATAGCTTCTATTGCCGCAGATACAGAGACTAGAGGAGCAGCAGATCGAGCTTTGAGGTGTGTGAAGTCATCGACTTGAAGCCTTCTGTATAATTTATACCCTAATCAGAATACTTCTTTTGATGTATATATTGCACATAAATGTATGGACATGTAAAAATGGGTCTTGAGCAGCTTGTACACAAATTTGTATGAAGTTTGTAATAAAGTTTAGTTTGTGTTTCTTTTGATATAAATTTGTAAGGTTGTGTACAAATTGTTTTGTTTTTAATTAAATATGAATGATATTGATTGTGATATTTTGAGAATTATTGAACTTGTGAATCTTGAGAAATTGATTGAGTTTGATTGTGAAACTGAAGTAGTGGTTGAGAAAAACTTTTAGAAGTGCTTTTTACAGGTATTCGAAGAACGGTTTTCTCAAAATACAGAGGAAACTCTGTCAAAATTTTTATAAAATTTGCGAAAAACTAAAATGGCCAAAAATATTAATTAGTTTTAATTTCAACTAAATGTTTTAAACACTTATTAGAAATGCTCACCACTTATCAAAAATAGGAAAATAGTTTTAAAATCCCTTGTAGGGTACTTAATGAGTTATCGGTAGGTGAAGTGCGGTAGTTCATTAGGTATTCTACGGGATCATGTGATGCCTTACAGAGGGGTAAGGTGTGACATGTTTTAGTGGTATCAGAGCAAATTTTTTAATTATGTTTTAAATTGTGAATTTGTGTCTTTTCTTTATTAAATACAACTGCTCAATGTCCATAATTGTTACATACAGTGCATTACATCATGAATATGAACTAACGGAGGGAAATCTCCATGTGTTACTTGTTCAGGAGATACCCTAACTTCAGACTGAAATGGAAGAAGGATCGCTCGATTGAGCGATCTGTTGAAGCTGAGGCACAAGGGGAAGCCCCAGCTTTGCAGAATGTTAGTGGGTCAGCAGCACCAGCCCCACAAATGCCGCAGTTTCCTGCACAGTTCGCACAGCAGATAGCTGCGATGTTTCAACAAATGGCTGGGGGTATGCCCGTTCAAGCTCCACCCCAACCACCTGTGGCACAACCACTGCCTCCAGCCAGACAATATGATAAATTATTGAAGTATGGGGCTGCAGAATTTAAGGGTACTGTGGACCCTTTAGAGGCAGAGCAATGGCTTGAAAGAATGGACAGAGTGTTTAAGAAGCTGCACTGCTCAGAGGAGTTGAAGTTTGAATATTCGTATGTCGCCATCGCAAGGGGATGCGTATGATGGTGGAAGACCATCCCCACGGCTTGGCTGAACCACGATCTTGACACAGGATGATTTCATCGAGAGAGTTCGCAAATACATCCCGGATGCATATGTTGATCGAAATCGCAAGAATTTTTGAGTTTGAAACAAGGAAATCGATCAATGGCGAGTATGAGAGGGAGTTCTCCCTTTGAGTCACTATGCGGAGAGTCTCCTTACTACCAGCAAAGCAAGATGCAAGAGATTTGAGACGGGTTTGAAGCCCAGCATAAGGATGCAAGTTGTGGGATTTCGACACAGCAACTTCTCAGAACTTATGTCCCAAGCACTTGAACTGGAGAGAGTTGAAGCAGAAGCAAACCCAGTGAAGGAAAAAGTCGAGAAATTAGAAAAAGACAAGGGGGAAAAATCAGTTGAACAGAGTTCTGGTGCTACCTCTGGAAAGAAAAAGAAGTTTAGTGGACCCAGCAGGGGTCGAGGTGGAAGGTTTGGTAGAGGTAGATTTTCTGGTCAGAGACCCCCTAGGTCTGGTCAGCAGTCGAGCAGGGGTTCACATTCTGCCCGCCCCTGTGAGACTTGTGGCAAGATTCATGGGGGGGAATGTTATTGGGCCACTGGAGCCTGTTTTAACTGTGGAGGCAAGGGCCATATAGCTAAAGACTGTACTAGTGCTCCGAGATATGGTCCAGCTCCTACTACGCCGAGGATCTATTCGAATCCTGCTCCCAGAGGTTCACAAGTCATTTGGCGGAGGAAGAGGCAGAGGTAGAGGCACTACTTGTGCAGTGGCACGATTGGTCAATCGGCAAGGAAGTGCTTCAACCAGAATCTACGCAATGAAACAGCGAGAAGAGGCTGAGACTTCTGATGTGGTAGCTGGTACATTCTCTATCTCTGGTCAAGATGTATTTGTATTGTTTGATCCGGGTTCAACCCATTCATATGTTAGTGCTAGCATAGTCAGTTCACTTGCTGTTCCATGTGTGCAAATGGGTTTTGAAGTGCTAGTAACTAGTCCATTAGGACAAGAGGTCCGGGTCAACAAAATTTATAGAGATCGCCCTTTGGTGATCCAAGGACATGTTTTCTTGTCGACTTGATTGAGATGCCCTTCAGAGAGTATGATATTATCTTAGGCATGGATTGGTTAGCGCATCATGCTATGATTGGATCAGAGATCAAGATCACTTTTGGTCTCCTTTGTATGGTGATGTGGTAATACACGGGAGAGGCATTTATCGCCATCAAACATCATTTCGGCTGCACTAGCCAGAAGAATGATCAGAAAGGGGTGTGAAGCATACTTGGCACATGTGATAGACACCCAAGTGGGGAGTCCAGCACTAAGGGACATCCCTACGGTATGTGACTTTCCGGATGTATTTCCTGATGAGTTACCAGGATTACCTCCAGAAGAGAAGTGCAATTTGAGATTAATGTTATGCTCGGTGTGGATCCACTCTCCATAACGCCATATAGAATGGCAACTGCAGAATTGAAAGAGTTGAAAGTGCAGTTGCAAGAATTGCTTGACAAGGGCTTTATCCGCCCTAGTGTGTCACCTTGGGGAGCGCCAGTGTTGTTTGTAAAGAAGAAAGATGGCACTCTCCGCTTGTGTATTGATTATCGGCAGTTGAATAAGGTGACAATAAAGAATAGATATCCATTACCCCGCATTGATGACTTGTTTGATCGGTTGAGGGTGCGGTATGTTCTCCAAAATTGACACGAGATCGAGTTATTATCACCAAGGTACAAGAGCGAGTATTTCTAAAGCGCTTTAGAACCCGCTATGGCCATTATGAGTTTTTGGTTATGCCATTCGGTTAACTAATGCTCCTACGCTTTATGGATCCGATGAACACTATCTTCGCACCATACCTCGACCGTTTGTTGTGGTATTCATTGATGATATATTGGTCTATTCGAGGAATGCGTAAGAGCATGATAGACATCTGGATTGTACTGCAGATTTTGAGGGAGAAATGCTATATGCCAAATTGTCGAAATGTGAATTTTGGTGAAGGAGATATCTTTCTTGGGGCATGTAGTATCGTAAGAGGGCATCAAGGTAGATCCAAGTAAGATTGAAGTCGCCCCATTGGAGGCCACCTAAATGTCACGAAATTGTAATTTTCTGGGTTTAGCTGGATACTACCGTAAATTTGTGAAGGGATTCTCCATGTTGGCATCTCCATTGACCAAGCTGCTTAGAAAAGATGTAAAATTTCAGTGGACGGATAAATGCCAGCAGAGTTTTGATGAATTGAAGAGATGTTTGACTGAAGCTCAGTCCTAACTTTACCCACACCGTAAAGAATATACTGATTCTGATGCTTCTCACAGCAGGTTAGGTGTGTGTTGATGCAAGATCGAAATGTCATTGCCTATGCATCACGCCAGCTAAAACCGCATGAGAGGAATTATCCGACACATGATTTGGAGCTTGCAGCCATTGTGTTTGCTCTTAAGATCTGGAGACATTATTTATATGGGGAAAAGTGTTACATCTACATAGATCATAAGAGTTTGAAGTATTTAGGCACCCAAAAAGAGCTGAATTTGAGACAGAGGAGATGGTTACAGTTGATAAAAGACTACGATTGTCTGATAGACTATCACCGTGAAAGCTAATGTGGTGGTCGACGCTAAGTCGTAAGACTATGGCAAATCTACAAGTTACTCTTTTGTCTTTGGTACATGAGTTGAGATCATTACATGCCGCTTTAGAGATTAATGATGATGGGCAAACAAGC
Organism: Hevea brasiliensis; assembly: GCF_030052815.1. Taxonomy (NCBI): domain Eukaryota; kingdom Viridiplantae; phylum Streptophyta; class Magnoliopsida; order Malpighiales; family Euphorbiaceae; genus Hevea; species Hevea brasiliensis. The sequence continues at coordinate 1,270,915 of NW_026615250.1, forward strand.
AATTGCATGGCATGTACACGGTGTTGGTTGATCGATTAGAATGGTCGCCGTAATGATCGAAGTATCGGTGATGGAAGAAGTCCAGCAGGCAAGAAACCGTAATTCTCAATCGAGATGATGGTCTCATTGCTACACGAGCATAATGTGTGTTCCTAATGATGTTGATTTGAGGCGGATCATTTTGAAGGAAGCACATGAGTCTCCTTTGCCATGCACCACAGTGGAACAAAAATGTATAGAGGGCTAAAGGAGCATTCTTGGTGGATGGGTATGAAAAGGGATGTGGCGAATTTGTATCCAAATGCCTAACTTGTCGACAAGTAAAGGCGAGCATCAAGTACCATTGGTTGTTACATCCACTACCGACTGCAGTGGAAATGGGAGAGAATAACGATGGATTTTGTGATGGGACTTGAGGACACGTAAGAGTCATGATGCGATTTGGGTCATTGTTGATGATTGACTAAATCGCCCATTTTCTCACAAATCGTATGGATTACAGTTTAGAAAGATTGGCCAAGTTATACATCGATGAGATTGTGAGACTGCATGGAGTGCCAGTATCTATTGTGTCAGACAGAGATCCTAGGTTCACTTCTAGATTCTGGGGTAGTCTTCAGAGAGCCCTAGGAACTAGATTGAACTTAATCTTGCATTCCACCCACGCATGGATGGCCACCCGAGAGGGTAATTCAGATTTTGGAGGACATGCTACGGGCTTGCGTGATTGAGTTTGAGGGTAGTTGGGATACACACTTGCCTTTGATTGAGTTTGCTTACAACAACAGCTACCAATCAAGCATTGGGATGCCTCCATATGAAGCTTTGTATGGCAGGAAATGTAGAACCCCGTTGTGTTGGGATGACGTGGGTGAAAGAAAAATGATTGGACCCGAAATTGTTCAACAAACTGAAGAGAAAATCAGGGTGATTCGAGATCGACTTAAGACTGCATCAGACCGTCAGAAGTCCTACATTGATCTGAAGAGAAGGGATATTGAGTATGCAGTGGGTGAGAAAGTTTTCCTCAAAGTTTCTCCTTGGAAGAGAATTATGAGATTCGGCAGAAAGGGGAAACTGAGTCCTCGTTTTATCGGGCCATATGAGGTTCTAGAAAGAGTGGGTCCTTTGGCATATCGGTTGGCACTACCTCCAGAGTTGGAGAAGATACATAATGTCTTCCATATGTCCATGTTGAGGAGGTACCGATCAGACCCATCTCATGTACTACCAGTAGAAGAAATAGAAGTGAATCCAGACCTCACATATGAAGAAGAACCCATAAAGATTCTGGCTTATGAGGTGAAGCAGCTACGGAATAAGCAGATACCGTTGGTAAAAGTCTTTGTGGAACCATCATTCGCCAAGAAGCTACTTGGGAACAAGAGGAGGACATGAGGAGACAACACCCACACTGCTCGTAGATTGATACGTGTAAAAATTTAGAGACGAAATTTATATATGGGTGGGAGAATTGTAACACCCACGTTGTATAGCTCAGTATATTTCACTGCTCCTGGTGGCCGTGTCATCGGACAATTAATGGGATTAGGGCCACACTTAAGACAATTTGAGAAGCCATAAATACAAATAATTAGTAATGTTTAATTAGTTAACTATAAATAAGAAAAAGCAGAACATAAGAGGTTAAACGAGCCGAGAGTCACAAATGATGAGTGACCTCCTGGAATGACTGCAAGTCATTCTAAACTCAAATTTCGAACCGTAAAAAGTGACGCGGTCCTTAGGACCCTTATGAACACAAAGTGGAAAAGAGAAAACCACGAAAAAGAAGCGTTAAGCTACCAAATAATTAGGTCGTGGAGCGGAAGAAATATTGGATTATTTGCAAACCGGATGAACTCGAGGGGCAATTTGGTCAATTGACCCCGAGAGTGACTCGACCTAATCACAAATAAAATCGGAGAAAAGAAAATTTGAATCGACAATTAAATTAAAGAACTAATAGACAAATAAATACAAAAAAAAAAAAAGAAAAGGAAAGAGGTTGGAAAAGTCAAAGTTGATGACATCATTAATGATGTCATAAACAAATTTATTAAATATTTATTAAATTTGATATTTATGGTCTTCCATAGCAAAATAAATAAATTAAACAAAAGAAAAAAATTAAATTCATCATCTTCAAAAGGAAAACGTGACTCACTCTTCCTCTCACTTATTTCATCTTCCACCATGGATAAGTCTAACCAAGCTTTTGAAACCCTAAATTAAAATGCTTTCCTAAAATTCTCCACATGAATTTCATTATTGCATCTTGAAGAGTATAGAAGAAGCATAAGAAAGCAAGAAGAAGAAGGAAGAAGAAGAACAAAAGTGAAGATTTAAGGTTCACCTAAGGTTAGTATGCTAAACTCTTCATTTATCCATTCAAATGCACATGTGATGGTTGAAAGTGAGCTTAGAACTTGATTTAAATGAAACAAAAATGGGTGAAGAATTAAACTTAAATTTTGGGCAGCTTGAGAGGAATATGATTTGCATGGATATGATACATTTGAATGAGTTTAGAAACCTTTCTTGGTTGAATGATTAGTATTAAAACCATTAAGTGTGATTAATTGCAACAAAGTAGTGAAATTGATGAGTTAGGGTTTTAAATGCTAGGGTTGTAAACCAAATTTTGGGAAAAATGCATAAATGGCATGTTGGACTTATTGTGAAGTGAAATAATGGTCAATTATGACCAAATAAGTTGTGTGGGAATTGTTGGCATAAAAATCAAATTCGTAGGTCAATGGTCATGTCTTGCAAGATGACCAAACCCACTGAAGGACCAAAACTAACATTTTACATGTCCAATTGATATGCCACCAATTGGAGATGAAAATAGACATAAAAGAGCACAAATTTCATTAAGGAACCATGGCAAAAAACTGACCAAACCTTGGTGAAACAATTGACCAAAGTGAGTTGATAGCAGTGCCATCGCACTAAATCGACCAAATGAACGAGAATCGTTCATTTGGTCATAACTCGAGCTAGGTAGGTCAAATTGACCTGAAATTTTACCAGCAATTAGATATGATATAGACCTAAAACTTTCATGAAGAACACCAACTCAAGTTAGGCCATTAACCCTTTCAAAATCATTGAGCAAAATTAAATTACTGTACTGAGATTCTGCAGAATTTTCATTGAGCAGCAATGTTTGGATGGCTATAACTCTCTCTAGAAAACTCGGATTTAGGCGATTCTTGAACCGATGGAAACCTAAGACATAGTACAACATTTCATATGAAGAAAGTGAGACCAAATTATGAACTTAACTTGATCAAATTATTAACCAAAGTTAGACCAAAAATTTGCCAGCACCAAAATCTCAAGATGAACAAGACACGTGAACAAGAAACTTATTTTGGCCATAACTTGAGCTACAAAACTCCGATTGAGGTGATCCAAAAATGAGAATACACTTAAGACAATAAGGAACATTTTCTATGAAGGAAGTTTTGTCAAATTCCAACAGTAGACCGACCAATGAAACAGTGCAACTTCGGAGAACAAAAACCGAAAATCGGCAATTTTGCCAAAATGACCTAAGCTTTAAACAAATGACCAAAACCAACAAGTTTGGTGACCAAAATGTGGTATGTGGGTGAAGTTGGAGTTCCCATACCCATTAAGCCTTAGAAAGTCAATAATTTGACTTGAATAGTGCGATGAATAGTAACCAAACACAAAATTTCGAGAACGTCGAATTTAACACGTTAGAGCTAGGTAAATGTGAAGTTAAGTTTATTTTGGATTTATTTTAAGTTTTAATCTTGAAACATTGGAAAATTTCGTGTTTCAGTGGAAAGAATACGATGTAACCAGGAGTCGAGTCAATGCCAATAGGCGACTCGTTTGAGGTTTGTGCACAACATATACTTTTATAATCATCTTTTGCATAATGTTTTGAATAATGTGAAATATTGGATTATAGCATTTTTATGATGTTTGATTTAAATTGTGAAAGTTATTGTGTATATTTGAAATGACAATGTTTAGCAAATTGTTAAGATAAGTTTTGAAACCACAGTGTCATGACCATATATTTGAACACCTCACTAGCACGACTAGTGGGGGTAATTAGTTTCGAATTTTGATTCCTACTCTGGAGAAGTCTTTGAGGTGTGAAAGAGAAGAGGATGTGAATGGATATCAATATATTTGAGCTAGATAGCCTTGTGATATGATGTCTCTTTAGCCTCTGGCTATTGAGATTCATGTGATTTCTCTTTAGCCTCTGGCTATTGAGATTCTATTTGTTTCGAATGGCGTGATCTAACTGTGGGTTTTATGAAATGTGTTTTGATACTTTGAAATGAACTTGGTTTACATGTAAAATCTCACAATGCATGATTGTATTTAATTTTCATGTTTAGCCAAATTTTTGAATGAATGTGCTTTAAGTTTTGCATAAAGATTATTTTAGTATATTGTGCACCATCGAGTCCTAGTACTCCGATAGCTTTATCTTTGCCGCAGATACAGAGACTAGAGGAGCAGCAGATCGAGTCTTGAGGTGTGTGAAGTCATCACTGAAGCCTTCGGGTATAATTTATACCCTAACTGTAAATACTTCTTTTGATGTATATATTGCACATAAATGTATGGACATGTAAAAATGGGTCTTGAGCAGCTTGTACACAAATTTGTATGAAGTTTGTAATAAAATTTAGTTTGTGTTTCTTTTGATATAAATTTGTAAGGTTGTGTACAAATTGTTTTGTTTTTAATGAAATATGAATGATATTGATTGACAGTATTTTGAGAATTATTGAACTTGGGAATCTTGAGAAATTGATTGAGTTTGATTGTGAAACTGAAGTAGTGGTTAAGAAAAACTTTTAGAAGTGCTTTTTACAGGTATTCGAAGAGCGGTTTTCTCAAAATACAGAGGAAACTCTGTCAAAATTTTTATAAAATTTGCGGAAAACTAAAATGGCCAAAAATATTAATTAGTTTTAATTTCAACTAAATGTTTTAAACACTTATTAGAAATGCTCACCACTTATCAAAAATAGGAAAATAGTTTTAAAATCCCTTGTAGGGTACTTAATGAGTTATCGGTAGGTGAAGTGCGGTAGTTCATTAGGTATTCTACGGGATCATGTGATGCCTTACAGAGGGGTAAGGTGTGACATGTTTTATTTAATTTTTTAATATACTCTTCCTAATGTATCATTCAATCATATTACCCTATTAAAAATTAAATAATTTATGTTACTAAATTTTTCTTGAAATTAATAAATTTTATTTTTAACTCAACTCAACTCAACTCAACTAAGCCTTTATCCCAAAAATTTGGGGTCGACTATATGGATTCGCTTTCTCCACTCTAAACGCTTTTGGGTTAAATCCTCAGAAATTTGTAATACTTCTAGATCATGTTGTACTACTCTCCTCCAAGTCAATTTAGGTCTACCCCTTTTTTTCTTTCTATCCTCTAACCTAATATGCTCTACTTGTCTAACTGGAGCATCCGTATGTCTACGCTTCACATGACCAAACCACCTTAATCTCCCTTCTCTCAACTTATTCTCAATTGGTACCACTCCTACCTTTTCTCTAATACTCTCATTACGGACTTTATCTAGTCTAGTATGGCCACTCATCCACCTTAACATTCTCATCTCTGCAACTCTTATCTTAGACGCATACGACTCCTTCAATGCCCAACACTCACTACCATGGTTATTCTTGAATTCATACCTACGCTTCAAATAGAAAATAAATCCAATCAGATCTAGCAGATACATTCTCTCGTCTGGCACAACCATAAGGAAAATGATAATTATCATTCAGGTTCATAGATAAATCAATTCAGAAAAAATTAGGAAATGTTTTACACCTTTGAAGCAAACGCATGGCACTTGAGAGGGCTGCCAAGGATGCTATACCATAGTCTTGCTTTTTGATTTCTTTACTAATAAAATGACTCAAACTTGGAACTTTGTTCTCAACATAGTCCCCAAGGATTAAATGCTTCACAACATCACCTGCAATATCAAATGTAAGAATCGATACATATGAACAAACTGATGCAGATGCGATAATGCATTATGATAGGACACCAAAAGGAATGAAACAGTACTAGGAAACATTTCCATCAAGCCCAGTTGCATCTTCCTGTTGTATGTTCTAACAGACAAATGTCCAAACAACTACCATATTTATCTTGATGCTACTATTTTCCATTCAGTCCATTACAGAGAATAAAAGTATCCTTCATATACTATGGAATCAGGATGCAATTTCTAAATTCCTGCCTTAGAACTTGAAAGATAAAAGAAAACTGACCCCCATATAACTTCTCCACTGATTTAACAAGAACTTGACTAACTCGATTATTCGGAATGCTTGAAAGCTTAAAACAGTCTTCTGCAATAAATATCTGCCTTGCTCTAACCAGATCCACATCAGGCAATTGAAGTAGAATGCAACAAACTCAATTCAAAATCACTGGATCCCTAGCAAACCATCCTGGATGCAGAATCAATGCCAAAAGAATGAATCACCAAGTTAAAGCACTCAGAATTATTTAATTCTCGTGCAACTCTATCCAGTTGATTGGTAGAATAAAGAAATAGAACAGACAAACTGTCCCAATATCATTAAATAAAGCAACAGAGATTAGTAGCGTGTTGGTGCATTGTCGTGAATATTGAAGAAATGATGCTATTGATCAGGGAATACATAAAAATTTCAGGTTCAATGATCTATAAAAATACTCAAGTGTCCTGTCCACCCATAATTCAGAAGTTGCAGATGCTGCTTTGAACATGAATGTAGAATGAATAAAGATACAAAGAAATAATATTTTAGGTGAAACATTCTAATATCAGAAACCCACACAATAATTTGACCACCAGTTGGTTTATTTGGTCCAATAAATTCGTTCAAAATGAAGCCATAACAATGCTGGTTCCTTACCCTCAGTATCAAAACTCTGTGCCATGGGAATAACTCCAGCAGTAGAAACAGCATCATGTGAAGGTCGAAACCCCAAAATGCTGCAATATGACGCTGGAACTCTTACACTACCTCAAGTGTCAGTTCCTGCAGCCAAAATAATCTTTTTACTTTGATTGAGTTATGATAAACCAAGGCATATGAAAAATCAATCTAGAGTAGAATATTCACCTAAGGAGAAGTCTACAAGCTTTGCACCTACTGCAACAGCAGACCCACTGGAAGATCCTCCAGGTACACGATCTGGAGCACAAGGATTTGTAGGTGTGCCATAATGTTTATTTTCCCCATTTAGACTGCCTCAAAACACAATTATTCAGTTACATAAGAAACAAGTATGACGTGAATGTTCAGGGAAGTTTTATCATGCAAAAGACGAACCACCTTGAAAAAATGCAGGATGAATAATTAGAATTTAAATGGCACATCAGACTTGATATCAAATTAAACTAATGTCACACCATTTATATATATTCAACATTTTCACGGGCTTGCAATGCAATTTTGATTCAAGAATCACTCAAAAAGAGATGTCATCACTTCACATGCTCATTTACTGAAGTACATTGCATGCAGAATCTTAGCACAACAAATAATAAAAGAACTAAAAACAAGGGCGCAAACTGATTTTAGTTCATGACATTTGTTTAATTACAAGTAAGACAATAGCTAACAAATGAAAGAACTTTAAGGTCTCATGAAATTTTTACTCTATGAAATTTTTACTCTACTCACTGCTCTTATTCAATTTATCTGAGAAATGGTTCACAATTAAAAAATAAATAAATAAATAAACCCTCTGCCTCTGAGTATTTAAGAACAACGCTTGTTTACCAATGAACTTTAGCTTAGTAGCAATGGTGCCTACACTTATGAGATCTAGAGTTCCAAAAGGTTGGAAGAAAATCAATAAAAATTAAAATTGAAAATAAAAAAGAGCAGGACCTGTTTCACATTCTCACATATATGCCATTTCATCCATGACAGTTTTACCAACACATGTGGCTCCTCCTCTCAAGATAGCCAAAACAGCCGGAGGAGTAGATTTAGCAGCTGAATGGGTCCTTGCCCAGTCCGGATTGCCAAACCCAGTCACAAATCCATTCACATCGAAACTAATCCAAAAGTTCAACCCACAAAGGTAAACTAAACGTTAAAACACAATAAGATGCAGATTGAAAAGATAAATAAATAAAAAGGAAAGCAAAATTTTTATTCCAATTCCAATTCGAACCAAACCCAGTATCATCAAGAACTGGCAGATGAGCCCAAAACAGGCATGAAAACGAGCATCGTCATTGAAAATATTCATGAATTCACTATAAAATAAGAGACGAATATTGAAGGAAACGAAAAAGAAACCAAGAAAAAAAATTGAATTGAAGAGACTGACATATCTTTAACCGCAAAGGTAAGACCATTTAAGGGAAGTTCATGAGATGAAGAACTCGGTTTGAGCACGAATTTCTCCATGAAAGCTCCATAATCCGAGCTTCTTGCCATGTTTGTTACTGCTCAGTGTGATTGTAGCCTCTGCCCCAAGTCCCAACGTTCTTAAACCGAAAAAGGATATTGGCCCCATAAATCAAACAACTGTATGCTGATGACCTTTTTGGCCATCTAATTTGGCTGCTTTAGTTGGCTTTATGGAGGGCAACGAGGGAATTTCAATATTTCCGTTCTATTTATCCATTCCTTATTAATCAGTTAATCCTTCAGCAGCAGTGTGATTGGATAGAAAAATAACATGAAATAAAACTTTTTTATAATTAATTTTTGAATCATATCTAAATTTTTCCCCTTTCAAAAATTTTATTAAAACATTAACCATTAAATTGATCGAAATTAAATGATAAGACACAGAAATTAAAGCCATGTTGTCAAAGTAGTCAAGACTAGCTAAAGGTTTCTTTTTCAGTTCATCAAGTTTCGATTAAAACTCTAACTCAATACTTTATCATTAGAGACAATTCTAGTATCCGTGAGTTAAAACTTATTGATAACTAAAGGTATATTTTTTAATCAAGCATAATTCAAACTTTGTTGTTCCACATTATGAATGAAACTTTTAATCAGCTTCATCAGAGTCGTCATCAAAGACAGAAATGCGGGATTCCAGGTGGGTGTGAATTCACTACGTTCTCCTTCTGCAGCCTCAATCAGTTTCATCAGAGTCGTCATCAAAAATATACAAGTATGGGACTATTGGTGTGTGTTCACTATGTTCTACATCTGCACCCTCACCAGTCAATCTAGGAGTGTTCCAACCCAAGCTTTGCATGTATACTTCATCATAGGCTTCAATGTTTAAACTCAAGCAAGAAACAATTCCAACTCATTCACGAATCGTTACATTCTTCTTTGCTAGAAAAGGCCTTGCTGCATCAGAGACTAGATTCTTGAACTCTCCTTGTTTTGTTTCAGGTGTTCTCATCTGATGAGATTGATCACCCCTGGCAAAAAGGAAAGCAAGCTTTTGAGAAAGAGAAATGTATAATAATAGAGATATGTAAAATAATTAGAGATATGCGCCAAACTTTCATACTCATCAAAAGAACTTAAAGAATGAGGAATCCAATTGTTACAATCTAGAGTTCATTTTCATCGTTAAGTTGCACATGAATAAACAAAAGGTGGGATAAGTAAAGAAAATACCTTCTCAAGAATGAATCAACCACACCAAGTATATGGTGTACAATAATTTCAACATCCTCTTCCTGCATGCAAGCATGTCAGAAGATGAAAGTTTGTCAATAATAGCCAACCAGAGCTAAAAGATAGCTATAGACATTAAATTAACATCCCAAATTATGAACCAAAAAAAAAAAAAAGAAAATCCAAAACAAAAACAGTGCAACCCATTGAGGAGTTTTATCCAAACTGAGACGAGTCTCTTCAAAAATAATCTCTTGAATAGCAGTATCCAATGATGGGAGTGGATTTCGATGTAGCAGAGACGCTCGAACGGCCTCATATTCTGATCGAAGAGCCATTAGAACTTGAATGAGATGAAGATGATCTTCATTGATTTTGGCCTGAGATATTTGATTCCAAATGGGTTGGACCTGGGCAAGAAAATCATTCACAGATTGACCTGCTTCTTGGTTGTTAAGTTCTTGGAGGTCTACTTTGGTGAATAGCACTTTAGAAGTCTTTACCCACTTCTAAAGACATGGAACTTTGTGTCGCTCCCTTCCTGAATGCCTCATTGCTCTTACTTGTGTTGCAGCTGCCGTAGCTAGGGTTTGGATCTCTGGGTTGGACTTGTATGCTGGATTGAGGAGCTTTTGTTTTAATTCGTGGGTTGTATGTTTTATGAGTTAGGTTTCATTGGATTCTATGTCTCTAGTCTAAGTCTCTGTTAACTTTATGGTTTTTTTTTAGCTCTTATTCTTGATTTTTACCTATATATTCTTTTCCCATCAACGATACCTCCAACTTTAATGAAAGTAAAAATTCAACTAAAAATTAAAACAAAAATTTAAGCCATAATCCAAACATAGATATAGCCATCAAAACAAATCTAACCTGTGACTAGAATTAAATCAAAATTGATATTAAACTAACCAATCCAAATCATCTGATTTTGAATCATATCTAAGTTTTTTCCCTTTCAAAAATTTTATTAAAACATTAACCATTAAATTGATCGAAATTAAATCGATAGGATACTGAAATTAAAACCATGTTGTCAAAGTAGTCAAGATTAGCTAAAGGTTTCTTTTTCAGTTCATAAAGTTTCGAATAAAACTCGAACTCAATACCTTAAAATTAGAGACAACTCTAGAACTAGTGATGTAACACCCCGTTTGCATAGCCTGGTAGATTTCACTGTTCCGGTGACCGGTGTCGATCCGGATAATTAAGGGGATTAGAACCACACTTAAGACAATTAGAGAAGCCATAAACACAAATAATTAGTAATGTTCAATTAGTTAAGTATAAACAAGAAAAACAGAACATAAGAAGTTAAACGAGCCGAGAGTCACAGCGATGGGTGACCTCCTCGGGAACGACTGCGAAGTCATTTTAAACTCAAATTTTGAACCGTAAAAAGTGACGCTGCGGTCCTTAGGACCCTTATGGACACAATGGAAAAGAGAAAATCACGAAAAAGAACTGTTAAGTCAGTCAAATAATTAGGTCAGGGAACCGAAAGAAATATGGAATTATTTACAAATCGGGATGAACCGGCGAGGGGCAATTTGGTCAATTGACCCCGAGAGCTGACTCCTGACCTAACTGTCAAATAAAATCGGAGAAAAGAAAATTTTGGAATCAAGAATTAAATTAAAGAAATAATAGAAAAAAAATAAATAGAAAAAAAAAAGAAAGAAGATGGAAAAGTCAAAGGTGATGACATCATGCATGATGTCATAAATGATTAATTAATTTATTTTATTAATTTGGATTTTTGGTCTTCTAAAAGGGGATAAGATTAAAGAAAATAAAAAAAAAATTAGAAAAGTCTCTTCTTCTTCTCCCAATTGCCGCCCCATCTTCCTCCATAACTCCCATGAGAATTCTTCATCTAAGCTTGCATCTAAGCTTAAATTTCTTCACCCAATTTATATAACTCCCCTAAAAACCTCACTAGACCTTGCCATCTCAACTTAAGAATAAGAAAGAAGGTAGAAAGAAAGAGAACAATTGAAGATTTGAAGCTTTAAGTTGAGGTTAGTATGCTAAACTTCTTATTTTTCCATTTAAATGCATATGTGATGTTGAAATGAGCTTGTAAATAACCTTAAAATGAAATAAAAATATGTGAAGAGGACTAAACTAAAATTTCGTCCAGCTTGGAGGGAGTGTGATTTTGTATGGTTTGAGGGTTTTGAATGAGTGTAGAAACCTTAATTAGTTGAATGATTAGCATTAAAACCATTAAATGTAGTTAAATACAATGATTTAGTGAGATTAAGGTTTGGAGGCCTAGGGTTTTGAGGCATATTTTGGAGAAATGCATAAATGATGACTTTGACCAATTGTGAGATGAAAAATGGTCAATAATGACCAAAAGAGATGTGTGGAAATTGTGAGAATGAAAGTTAAATTCGTAGGGCAAATGCAGCATGACCAAACCAACTTTGAAGGACCAAAACGGAAATTTTACAAGTCCAATTGATATGCCACCAATAGGAGATGAAAATAGACATAAAATGACACAATTTTCATTAAGGAACCATGCCCAAAAACTGACCAAAACTTGGTGAACCAATTGACCAAAGTGAAATGAGAGAGCGGTGCCATCGCACCAAACTGATCAAATGAACAGTAACTATTCAATTGGTCATAATTCGAGCTAGACAGGTCAAATTGACCTGAAATTTTACCAGCAATTAGATAAGATATAGATCTAAAACTTTCATAAAGAACACAAACCCAAATTATGCCATTAACCCATTCAAATTATTGAGCAAAATTGAGTTACTGTACCTGCAAAACTGCAGAATTGCCATTTGAGAAGTAATGTTTGAATGGCTATAACTCTCTCTAGAAAACTCGGATTTAGGTGATTCTTGAACCGATGGAAACCTAAGACATAGTAGAACATTTCATATGAAGAAAGTTAGACCAAATTATGGACTTAACTTCATCAAATTACTGAACAAAATTGGATCAAAAATCTGCCAGAACCAAAATACCAGTATGAACAGTGCACGTGAACAGTAATTATATTTTGGCCATAACTTGAGCTACAAAACTCCAATTGGGGTGATTCAAAAATGAGAATACACTTAAGACAATAAGGAACATTTTCTATGAAGGAAGGTTTTCCAAATTCTAACAGTAAAAGGATCAATGGAATAGTGCAACTAAGAGCACCAAAACTAAAATTTGACAATTTGGCCAAAATGACTTAAGCTTTGAGAAAATGACCAAAACCAATAAGTTTGGTGACCAAAATGTGGTATGTGGGTGAAGTTGGAGTTCCCATACCTATTAAGCCTTAAAAAGTCAACAATTTGACTTGAATAGTGTAATGAATAGTAACCCGAAACACAAAAATTTCGAGAACGTCGAATTTAGCACATTAAAGCTAGGTAAAAGTGAAGTTAAATTTATTTTTGGACTTATGTTAAGTTATGGTACTGAAATACTATGAAATTGTGTGTTTCAGCTGAAAAAGACTTGGAAGCTCGGAGAGACTGAGTCAAGGCCTAGAGGCGACTCCAGTCAGGTTTGTGCACAATAATAATTGCTTAAATATTTTAATCTCAAAAATTTGACTTCTTTGATTAATTATGTATTGTGTTGCCATTTTAGAATCGTAAATGTGACTTTGGAAAGTGATCAGATTTCTCATAAATTGTTTGCATAAATTGTTTTGAATGGATTTTATGTTCACACTTAGCATGACAGTACCACATTATTCCTCCTCCACTCATGGGGTTGAGATCATTTATTTTCCTCCCTCTCTGGCTTGCCAGTTGAGATTGTAGATCGGATGAGTACTCATTAGCTAGCTAGCCACCTCCTTTATTGATTTCGATTAATGGGGTTGAGATTGCTTTGTCGTGGTGTACAACACGGCATTGATCGAAAATTTTGTGTCATGACTTAAGTTGTGTATGACTTTGGCAACACTGTGATTATGAAATTGTTTGACTAAACTGTGTTTAATGGATTATTTGACAAAATGGTGTCATTATGGACTTTGATATTTGCAAAATGTAACTGAGAAATAATTAAATTGTGTTTGGCAATGAATGATTTATTTATTGTATTTTAAATTTTTATTGTGCATCATTGAGTATTTTTATACTCAGCGATAGCTTATTTTGCTGTCGCAATAAGAGCAAGGAGAAAGCAGCAGAGTGAGCTGCTGTTAAATCGAGGACTACTCTGATCATTTTGTACGGGTATTATTTTATACCCTTGTAGACAATCTTGATGTAAATATAAAAATCTTGTATGTATCAATGTAGTTGAGCAGTTATAAATAAATTGTAATAATATTATTTTGGATTCTCTTCTGTAAATTTAATATTTGTACATATGGATTTTCTGCTTTATGCTTGGTGAATGGAAATATTAAATATTTTGAGATGAGAAAACTTGATTTGTATTGTGAAATTATTTTGAAGTGCATTGAATTGAGATGATTGAGTTATTGAAGGTTGGGAGTTGTGAAATATTTTTGGAAGTGCTTTTTACAGGTCTTTGAAGAACTGGTTTCTCAAAATACAGAGGGAACTCTGTCAAAATTTTTATAAAATTTGCGGCAAAATTAAAATGGACAAAAATTTTTACTAGTATTTAAACTTTGAATAAATGGTTTTTAATTCCTACCAAAATGCTCACCACTTCCAAAATGTAAGAAAATTGTTTTAAAATCCCTTGTAGCGTACTTAATGAGTTATCAGTAGGTGAAGTTCGGTAGTTCATTAAGTATTTTACGGGATCATGTTATGCCTTATGGAGGGGTAAGGTGTGACAAGTGAGTTAAAGCTTATTGATAACTAAAGGTATATTTTTTAATCAAGCATAATTCAAACTTTGCTGTTCCACATTAGGAATAAAACTTTTAATCAGCTTCATTAGAGTCGTCATCAAAGACATCAGAGTCGTCATCAAAGACAGAAATATGGGATTCCAGGTGGGCGTGAATTCACTAGGTTCTCCTTCTGCAGCCTCAATCAGTTTCATCAGAGTCATCGTCAAAAATATACAAGTATGGGACTATTGGTGTGTGTTCACTATGTTCTACATCTGCACCCTCACCAGTCAATCTAGGAGTGTTCCAACCCAACTGTTGCATGTATACTTCATCATAGGCTTTAATGTTGAAACCTGAAGCAAGAAACAATTCCAACTCATTCACGAATTGTGCTGTTCTTGCTGCTAGAAAAGGCCTTGCTGCATCAGAGACTAGATTCTTGAACTCTCCTTGTTTTGTTTCAGGTGTTCTCATTTGATGAGATTGATCACCCCTGGCAAAAAGGAAAGCAAGCTTTTGAGAAAGAGATATGTAAAGTAATAGAGATATGTAAAATAATTAGAGTTATGTGCCAAACTTTCATACTCATCAAAAGAACTTAAAGAATGAGGAATCCAATTGTTACAATCTAGAGTTCATTTTAATCGTTAAGTTGCACATGAATAAACAAAATGTGGGATAAGTAAAGAAAATACCTTCTCAAGAATGAATCAACCACACCAAGTATATGGTGTACAATAATTTCAACATCCTCTTCCTGCATGCAAGCATGTCAGAAGATGAGAGTTTGTCAATGATAGCCAACCAGAGTTAGAAGATAGCTATAGACATTAAATTAACATCCCAAATTATGAAACAAAAAAAAAAAGAAAATCCAAAACAAAAACAGTGCAAGGTTTTTTGTAAACATCATTACTATTATATGCATAAAGCCATAAACATTCTTCTATTTATATGCATAAAGCCATAAACACTCTTCTATTTCCTGTGTACATCGAAAAATACGCAAAACCAAAACTTTAAATATTTATCCACATCCACAAAGTTTGAATCAGTGCCAAAGTAGCAAATGAAAGAGTTGGAAGAGAATAATGCCTTTCAAACTCTACTCAACTCAACTAAACTCAACTAAGCATTTATCCCAAAAATTTGAGGTCGGCTATATGGATTCTCTTTCTCTACTCTAAACGATTTTGGGTTAAATCCTCGAAAATGTGTAATGCTTCTAGGTCATTTTATACTACTCTCCTCCAAGTCAATTTAGGTCTACCCCTTCTTTTCTTTTTATCCTCTACCCTAATATGCTCTACTTGTCTAACTAGAGTCTCCGTATGTCTACGCTTCAGATGACCAAATCACCTCAATCTCCCTTCTCTCAATTTATCATCAATTGGTACCACTCCTACCTTTTCTCTAATACTCTCATTACAGATTTTATCTAGTCTAATATGGTCACTCATCCACCTTAACATTCACATGACCAAATCAACTCTTATCTTAGGTACATACGACTCCTTCAGTGCCCAACACTCACTATCATATAACATGGTCGGTCGTATGGCTGTACGGTAAAATTTTCCTTTCAACTTATTTGGAATCTTGTGATCACATAAAACTCCCATGGCACGTCTCCACTTCAATCATCCGGCTTTAATCCTATGACTAACATCCTCCTCACAACCCCCATCTACTTGAAGGACTGAGCCGAGATATTTAAAGTGATTACTTTGGGACAGTATCACTCCATCCAAACTAACTCATTCCCTATCACCAGTTCGCCTTTCACTGAACTTGCAATACATGTCACACCTTACCCCTCTGTAAGGCATAACATGATCCCGTAGAATACCTAATGAACTACCAAACTTCACCTACCAATAACCCATTAAGTACCCTACAAGGGATTTTAAAATAATTTTCTTATTTTTGATAAGTTGTGAGCATTTTCCAATAGGTATTTAAAACATTTAATTAAAATTAAAACTAGTTAATATTTTTGGTCCATTTTATTTCTCCGCAAATTTTATAAAAATTTTGTCAGAGTTCCGTTTATATTTTGAGAAAATAGTTATTCAAATACCTGAAAAAAAAAGGCACTTCCAATAATTTTTTTATCACTGTTTCAAATTCATACTCAATCTCAATCAATTTCTCAAGTCTCAAAATTCAATAGTCAACATTTCTCAATTTCCAAAATTTAATAATCATTAAAATAATATCTATCAATCTCATTCAAATTAAAATAAAACATTTCCATTCATTAAATACAAACAATCTATATATACATCATAATAATATCTACATTGGGAAAATCCAAACTAAATTTTATTACAATTTTATACAAATTTTGTACAAACTGCTCAAGACTGAATTTACATGTCCATACATTTATGCATATTACATATATCAAAATAAATTTCTACAATCAGGGTATAAAATATACCCGATATAACTTCAGGATGAGTGGCTTGATAATCCTCAGCAGCTCACTCTGCTGCTCCTCTAGTCTCTAAATCTACGACAGCAATAATAGCTATCGCTGAGTACTAGGACTCAGTGGTGCACAACATACTAAAATAATCTTTATGCAGAATTTAAATCACATTTATTCAAAATTTGAACTAAACATGCGAGTTAAACACAAAACATGAATTATGAGATTTTATTCCAAACAATTTCATTTCGAAGTATCAAACACATTTCATAAAACCCACAGTTAGATCATGCCATTATAAACAAATATAATCTCAATAGCCAGAGGCTAAAGATGTCACATCACAAGGCTAGCTAGCTCAAATATATGGATATCCATTCAAATCCTCTTCTACTGGCGCACCTCAACACTTCTCCAAAGAAGGAATCAAAATTCGAAACTAATTACCCCCACTAGTCATGCTAGTGAGGTGTTAAAATATATGGTCATGACACTGTGGTTTCAAAACTTATCTTAGCAATTTGCTAAACATTGCTATTTCAAATATACACAATAACTTTTACAATTTAAATCAAAACATCATAAATAATGTCACAAATAAACTTTCAACAATTCTGTCATGACCCAACCTATGGGCCGGACCGGCACTAGGACCTAGGCCAGCCTAAAGCCCCCAAGGCCCATAGTAAGCCTAACTATTCCTTAACCCAACTCTAAGGCCCATTTGGGCCCAATTTCAAGAAACCAACCGGACAGAGTCCTGCCATAAAATGGACCTTTCAACAGAGAGTTTTTGACTCACCCGACCTGTAAACACATTATATAATCAATTGGGGAGCTCAGCTCACCCTCCACATACTCATAACAATATAAAATAAATGGGAGCTCAACTCCCTCATCCAGTCCATCAACATGCATAAAATAATAAGTTTACAGGCCCAAATTAGCACTTTATATTACAAACCCAATTCAAATAAATATTTCTAACACATGCGGAAATTCTAGAAGTTAATAGAATTACACAAACATGAATAGACAACCTGCGAGGGAGAAAAGCAGGTTAACCTCAAAAATATCCTCCTGTGGCCTGGAAAAATATTGAACAGGAGTGAGCGTTCGACTCAGAGAGTAAAATATCAATTTTAACCATAATCTCTATAACTATCTAAAACTAATGCACCCTGTAGAGTGAAATGCAACATCAGCAGTAATTTCACATCATAACAGCAAAAAGGTAATTTGGAGCACTCACACACCCAGTAATATCAATCATAATATATGGGAGCTGATCCCCTATACAGCTCTCTTAAATCCAACCTGTGTCAGCGAAGAACTCAGCTTGGACTTCTAGTTAATAACCAAATCGGGGTCCCAGCGAAGAACTTAAGCTGTGTCTACCCCGAAGGATCGGGTCCCAGCGAAGATCTCAAGCCGTGTCTACCCGTCCTATCCATAGTCCACACCATATCACATGCACGCCAATACACGCATACTGCTCCAAATTACCACAACAACATACATGGCACTTTCACAGTTATGAATGCAACATAAATCGTGCCTAGAGTTTATCTACATAGATATATGCATATAAGTGATGCAAGGGTACGTTTGAACATATAATAATATCTAAATTACAATTAAAATTAATATTTTACTCACAGACTTGACAGCAATCACTGGGTGAAGGAAGAAGGCTGTCCCGGCTCACCTGACAATTACATTACAATTATTTAATACAATTGACTCAATAAAAATCAAGAAAAGACCAAATACGTCCTAAGTCGTGCCGAAAATCCGGCAGAGTCTCCCCTATACCTAGGACCTACCCAACCTGCAAAAGGGCTCAAAACACACTTCTATATTCGCAACTCATATATCCACAATTCAATCACATCACACAGCCCCTCCTGGGCCCATCCAAACAGTCATTCATCACAATATATAAAATTTCAATTTAGTCCTTATAATTGATTATTTTTGCAAAAACTGCCCAAATAAGCTCTAAAAATTCTAAAACTTGCCCCCCGCGGTCCTTAGCAATATTACTAGGCTATTGCAAAAAGAATCATAATTTTCTAAGCTACCACGAATATTTTATGGATTTTTAATCCTATTTAAGCACTAGAAAATTATTAAAAAGCAAGGTTCGGGTTTACCTTTGCCGATTCTGACTCCGAGGACGCGCTCGGGACGTTTGACAATGGTGGGATAGCCAAAACCTCGACCCAATTCGGAGACTTTTCCGATAGCCGGTCTGTCTGGCCGGAAATTCACAGACCCGGACAACTATCAAATTTTCATGAATTGAAGATACCTACACGAAGCCCATAACACAGGGGTTAGTACATAAATTTTACGAAATTTTCTAAGCTCATTAAATACTCGAAAAAATACTGCGAAGTTTCGTGGGACCCATCGAAAAACAGTGTAGGAAAAATTCGAAATTTATATCACCGCGAAGCTCTCGACGAGTGGAGCGCTCTGGTACTCTCGGTTTTCTCGTGGGTTTCACGGTTTGCGAGAAATCTAGCCCAAAAGTCAAAATGGGCTAAAACTTCCTGGGCAAAAATTGGACAAACCGCTCGATGGATTTTGGTGTTCTTGGTGTCTATGGAAAGCTCTCGATGAGTAGATGAGTTTAGACACAAGACCCGGTCCGATTGGTGGCCGGATCGGCCGGATTTCGGCGGGGAAGACGAAGCGGAGCGCTTGCACGTCGCGTCGCTTCGGGAGCCGTTTTCCGGCATTCAGCGCGGCCGGTGGTGGGGCAGTGGGATGGGTGCTTGGCCAGTGGGTGGCAGGAGGCGGCGGCGCGGCAAGGAGGAGGAGGAGAGAGAAATAGGTTGAGAAGGAGAGAGGGGTCGGGACGCGCGCGGGGAGGAATAAGAAAAAGGAAGAAGCGGTCCGGTCCGATTCGACCGGTCGATTCGGCGATTCGATTCGAATACAAAATTTTTGAATTTTTACTGCCTCGGGATCAAACGAGGTCCAAAATTCGAAAAAATTTCAGAAAACTCAGAAAAATTCGTAGACTCCAAATATATTTTTAGTTTTGCCACGTGGTCTTTAAATTAATTTTTAAAAATCATCAAAGTTTATATTTTTGGAAAATCGAACCCGATTTTTAAAATCCGAAAAATCTCAAATAATTTCTAAAAATTTAAATAAAATTAAAATATCAATATTACTCATAAAATAATAAAATTTAAAATTTTTGGGGTGTTACAAATTCAAAGCAAAAGTAAAATACATATTTCATTCACTTTATCAATAAATTTTAAAGCATAGTGATGTTGTGCACAAACCTCAAGCGAGTCGCCTCTTGGCCTTGACTCGATTCCTCGAGTTCTTTCCCAGTATTCTTTTCAACTGAAACACACAATTTTACAGTGTTTCAGTACCATAACTTAGCATAAATCCAAAAATAAATTTAACTTCACTTTTACCTAGTTTTAATGTGCTAAACTCGACGTTCTTGAAATTTTGTGTTTTGGAGTTACTATTCACTACACTATTCAAGTCAAATTGTTGACTTTCTAAGGCTTAATAGGTATGGGAACTCCAACTTCACCCACATACCACATTTTGGTCACTAAATTTGTTGGTTTTGGTTGTTTATTCAAATTCTAAGTCTTTTAGGCAAATTTGATAAATTTTCAGTTTTGGTGTCTAAGGTTGTACTGTTCCATTGGTCACTTTACTGTTGGAATTTGTCAAAACTTCCTTCATAGAAAATGTTCCCTAATGTCTTAAGTTTATTCTCCTTTTTGAATCACTCCAATTAGAGTTTTGAAGCTCAAGTTATGGCCATTTGAACCATGGCTGTCAGATTGGATTCAACCCAGATTTTCTGGGCAATTTTTTGTGCTAGCAGTTTTAGGTCACCAACTTGGGGTGGCCAAATGACTTGGTTAATGGCATAATTTGGGTTTGTGTTCCTCATGAAAGTTTTAGGTCTATATCTCATCTAACCACTGGTAAAATTTCAGGTCATTTAGACCTTTCTAGCTCAAGTTATGACCAAATGAACCAACACTGTTCATTTGGTCAGTTTGTACAGGGGCAGACTGAGATTTTCCAAGTTTGGTCAATTTGTTCACTAGGTTTTGGTCACTTTTTGGGCATGCTTCCTAAATGAAAATTGTGTCATTTAGTGTCTATTTTCATTCCCAATTGGTCTCATACCAATTGGACTTGTAAATTTTCATTTTTGGTCCCTCAAAGGGACCTTGGTCATGCTGCCAACAGCATGACCACACTCAATCCGAATTTGGCCTTAACTCCAACCATTCCAACACACTTCATTTGGTCACAAATGACCATTTCTCACTTCAAACTAGATCAAATACATCATATGGCTCATTCTCAAATTTTTCTCCCCAAACCCTAGGTGCCAAGAACCCTAAATTTTCAACTTCTCAATTCTAAGCAATTCAAGGTAACCTCAACCTATACATCATATAAGCATCACTAATCAAGCTAGAAGGCATGTTTAATTAAATCAAAACACATCAATTCCATAAACTTCAATGGCTGCCAAAAATTCATTATTTCCATACAAGCATCAATTCTACCATTACATATGAAATTTCAACTCAACTTCACTTAATTAAACTAAAGAAAAAGATTAAATTAACTTACCTCTCTTGTGAGATTTCCAAGCTAACCCACACTTCACTTTCTTCCCTTCTTCTTGGTCCCAAATTCTTATTTGAGATCTATAATAAAATTTATGTGTTGGAAACTTGAGAGTTTATGGTAAGAATGTTTGAAAATTTAAGCTTAAAAACTCAAAAATGGAGGATGGCTTGGGTGGAGAATGGTTTGGCATATAAGTGGGCGAAGAAGAAGAATATTTAGAGTTTTTACTTTTCTTTTGCCATTAAGTTAATATTTATCCCCAAAACCAATAATTATAAATTAAAAGTTTAATTGTGTCATGCTTATGTCACTTAATGTCACTAATGCAATTTCTTTTCCTTTTTCTCTTTTTTTATTTTTTTTATTTATCTATTAGTTCTTTAATTTAATTTCTGACTCCAAAGTTTTCTTTTCTTCGATTTTATTTGACAGTTAGGTCATGAGTCAGCTCTCGGGGTCAATTGACCAAATTGCCCCTTGCCGGTTCAACCCAGTTTGCAAATAATTCAATATTTCTTCTGGCTCCCTGACCTAATTATTTGACTGACTTAATAATTCTTTTTCGTGATTTTCTCTTTTCCATTGTGTTCGTAATGATCCAAAGGACCACGGCGCCATATTTTACGGTTCAAAATTTGACTTTAAATCGACTTCGCAGTCGTTCCCGAGGAGGTCACCCATCGCTGTGACTCTCGGCTCGTTTAACTTCTTATGTTCTGTTTTTCTTATTTATACTTAACTAATTGACAATTACTAATTATTTGTGTTTATGGCTTATTTATTTGTCTTAGATGTGGTTCTAATCCCTTTAATTGTCTGGACCGACTCCGGTTACCAGAACAGTGAAATATACCAGGCTATACAAGTAGGGGTGTTACAATACATGTCTTCTGTCGTCGTTCTACTTAACTTAAAGCCCTTTGACTCTAGAGCACTTCTCCAAAGCTCTAACTTTCTATTAACTCCTTTTTGCATCTCATCTATCAGAACTATATCATCCGCAAACATCATGCACTAAGGGATACTCTCTTGTATATGTTTCGTTAATTCATCTAAAACTAATGTAAAAAGGTAAGGGCTTACAGCTGAACCTTGGTGTAATCCAACTGAGATAGGAAAATCTCGTGTTCCCTCCCACTATGAGCACAATAGTAGTTGCTCCTTCATACATGTCTTTCAACACTTGTATGTACCTAATAGATACCCCTTTTGTTCTAACACTCTCCATAAGACATCTCTTGGAACACTATCATAAGCCTTCTCCAAATCGATAAAAACCATATGTAAATCTTTCCTCGCATCTCTATGTTTCTCCATCAAACTTCTAATGAGAAAGATCGCTTCCATAGTTGAACGACCAGGCATAAAACCAAATTGATTGGGAGAGATAAAAGTATCATGACGTAGTCGATGTTCCACAACTCTCTCCTATAACTTCATAGTATGGCTCATGAGTTTAATTCTCCTATAGTTTGAGCAACTCTGTATATCTCCCTTATTTTTAAAAATAGGTACTAAAATACTCCTCCTTCATTCATCAAGCATTTTCTTTGAATTTAGAATTTTATTAAACAATTTAATTAACCATGCCACTCCCATATCTCCCAAACACTTCAATGCCTTTCAAACTCTGACATTAAAAAAAATAGAGAACTAGTCTGAATTCAATGGAGTAAAGTAGGAAAAGACATAGTTGATGCGGCATAATTGATGCTATGTGTAGCTCCATATGACTAAAAATTTTATGATTTGAACAGTTTTTCACATGGTTATGCAGTCATCCACTAATGCCAGCTTAGTTATACAAATTATTAATTTTGGTAGGATCTCCAATTTACCAGCAATGCAACATTATTAATGGTATTTATCTGCTCTAATGAATAGAGTATCTTAATTTAATAATGTAATCTTATATGTTAGAGCACCAACTTTCAGTGGGATGTCCAAGTTTGTATTTTGTAATAAGTAAAGGTCAAAGGATAGAAAAATCTCAATTAATAGATGGACCTGCAAAAGAGCCTGAATTTCTCTTCTCAACCAACTTTGCAGCCACCGATTTGGTTGAAGATACTTACAGGACTTCCAATATCGCAATACGTTAACTATATTGCTCAAGATACCTGACTGAACACAAATTTACTGAAAAACATATATAGGTATTTATTTGTTGGGAAATAGCATTAAAAAACAAATATCAATTTAACAAAACAAGAATAAAATGGGAAGCAGTAGAGAACCTGGTTCAGCATAATAGCATTTTAATCTATACTTGTGAGCTTTTGAAAAGAAAGAACTGGAAAAAAAAGGAGAAGTAAACTAAGTAAACCGATTTTAATATAGTGAAGGTTTGAAAGGGAAAAACAAGAATATAGAAATAGGTACCTAAGCTCAAAACTGTCATTTATATACTACCTTTGGAATGAACTTCCATCGTATCCATAAATTATTGAACAGTTTTCTGTCTGCAGAATAGTCGAACAATACCGCCATTAACAACAAATTTTACACAGAGACATCATTCCTGTAATCAATAAGGCAAAGCAAAAGGCCTGCATTGTTATGTGAAGCTAAAGTGAAACATAAGTGGAATAAAGCAAACCTTGCACAAAGGACATTTTACAGAAGAAGGTGCATGAGAATGCTTGCCAGCAACTACTTTAGTCCAATTCAAAATGCAACTGTAACAAAATTTATCTGCAATAGAGGAATGAGAGGAACAAATGACCCACCATCATCTTGCATCATTCCCCAACCCTCTCTGCCCCCGCCCACAACCCAACAGCTCCCCCCCAACCCCCCCAACCCCAACACCACAAAAATATATATGTACAGAAAGCATGCACGCACAAGCACTCATGAAAACACTGGTAACTGAAAAGCTTTGCCAATACAAGCTCAAATGAGGTTTGTACAGAATTATAGTAAAATTGCTCAAATACCCACATTTAGTATTGATTCATAATGCACAATTACTATCATAAAGGTTTCAAATTGCTTTCTTTTCATATAATCCTTAACAATTCTTAAGCGTTTAATCACTACTAACCGAAATGAACACCAGAAATCAAGTGGAGGTTAAACAACAAAAAGCACAAGAAGAAAGCTCTCATACAAATACCAAACAAGGAATTAGGTCAATAATAGACATAAGAATTGTTAAGAAAAAGGGAAAATAAAAAGAAAAGGTACGATTTTTGAGAGAAAGTCAAGACAACATACGAAAACAGGAATCAAGATAGGATTCTTGAAGGAAGGGACCGAGGCAGATGGGGCGCAGTTGGAGTCCCATGAAGAGTAAGAGTGATTCTCTTTGCTTTTAGCTTCATCTTGGTCCATTGTTTTTCTTGAACTCACTAGATTTCTCCTTCCCACTCCAATGGCGACTTCAACCATCCATGGAAATTATTATAAAATAAAAATTAATTAAATGTAAATATTTTTAATAAATATAAACATTTCTTTTAACATTTTACAATTTCAATCATAATTTTATTATTTATTTTTCAAAAAGGGACTTAGAGCAGAGAATTGAGAAAGTAGAACCAGAAATCAAAAAATGCCAAAAAAATTCTAGATAGTTTAAAAGAAATTACGTCAAATGGGCTTCACCTTTGTTTAAAAAAAGATACTATGTGACATGAAAATTCATCCATCTACTTAAAAATATAGCTTTACTTTATTTATTTATTTATTTTAAATTATAAATTTTTATAAATAATAATTTATTTAATAACTTACTAATATATTTTTATTTGATATACATTAAAAAAGTAAAATTTATTAATTTGAATAATAATTTAAAATATGAGTTATTTAATTTTTAATAGAATAATGTAAATAAAGAACATATTAAAAAAATTTTCAGAAAATTTTTCTAGGTAAAACAAAATTTATTATTTTAATTATGTTAATTATAATAACTTAACTCATGTAAAAATAAAAAGTAAGCAAATCTTTATAAGATGAAAGATGTGTAATTAAAATAAAAAATTTTATTTAATCTTTTTTAACATATCATCCGCTCATATTACTCCATTAAAAATTAAATAATTTATGTTATTAAATTTTTTTCAAAGCTAACAAATTTTATTTTTTTAATATATATTAAATTGGATAAGTTAGTAAATAAGTTATTACTTATAATTTAAAATAAATAAAAATAATAATAAATCTACTTTTATTTAACAGATGGAGTAATATAAATATAATTAAAGTAATAAATTTTATTTAATTTTTTAATATACTCTTCCCAATATATCATCCACTCATATTACCCCATTAAAAATTAAATAATTTATGTTACTAAGTTTTTTTTGAAACTAATAAATTTTATTTTTTTTAATACATATCAAATTGGATAAGTTGATAAATAAATTATTACTTATAATTTAAAATAAATAAAAAAAATAATAAGTTAGTAAATAAGTTATTACTTATAATTTAAAATAAATAAAAATAATAATAAGTCTACTTTTATTTAACAGATGGAGTAATATAAATATAATTAAAGTAATAAATTTTATTTAATTTTTTAATATACTCTTCCCAATATATCATCCACTCATATTACCCCATTTATTACCCCATTAAAAATTAAATAATTTATGTTACTAAATTTTTTTTCAAACTAATAAATTTTATTTTTTTTAATACATATCAAATTGGATAAGTTGATAAATAAATTATTACTTATAATTTAAAATAAATAAGAAATAATAATAAGTCTATTTTTATTTAACGGATGGAGTAATATAAATATAATTAAAGTAATAAACTTTATTTAATTTTTTAATATACTCTCTACTCATATTGATTTATTAAGAATTAAATAAATTGCAGTATTAAATTATTTTTAAAATTAATAAATTTTATTTTTCAATGCAAATTAAATAGAGACATAATAATAAATTAATAAATAAATTACTATTTTAAGATAAAAAGTGACCTATAATTTAAAATAGATGAAAAGAAAAAGTAAATTTATATTATATTTGTAATAAATTAATAAATAAATTATTTTTTTTAGTAATATTATAATCATCCTTAATATGTGAAATCTTGAATTTAAATTTTAATTATAAAAATAATATAAAAATAATAAAATAAATATCTTCCCTTTTTTTTCATGGTAGGAATAGAATTGCCATTTCTATTTAGCGGTTCTATAATTTTTTCTAAAATTAAATTGTAAAATCATAAAATTAAGCTTCAATCAAAACTAAATTAAATTTTAATCATTCAATTTAATGATGGACCAAAAGAAAAATAAAGGAATAACAAATTGCATCAACTTAGATTAACCAAATACTTACATTTCTATATAATGATTCATACTAATGAAAACAAAGAGTAATTTAAGAGAGAGAAATAATAATTATTTAGGAGATTGGAATCAAATATATTATCTAAGAGCATGAGTAATATTCATTCCAATATTTTATATGCCATTTCTGGGAAAAAAAAACTCGTGTCAAATTATGGGCTTTAATTAATTGAAGAACTAGGAAACTGCCACCTCCAACTAAGTTGATGATTTTAAGTTGCCTGCTAAATTTTAGGTCGCTAAGCACTTAATTGATTGGTTTTCATAATCTAATCTTGGTCACATTTAAGGTAACTTAAGGCACATAAACATATCATCTTCCGGTGATTAATAAAATGAAAAGAAGAATATCTTATTCTACAATCAACAACAATCTGCAAGTATTGTTATGGATTTTCAAATAAATCAATAATAAAAGATTATATTATACAATGCTTTCCCAGAACCCCAATCCCCTTCCAGGTAGTGCATCCCTTCACTTGTCTCTGAAGCTACATTTTACACTTTCGCAATGCATTTAATTGCACCTTCATGTTCTCAACCTCTTTCTTCATTATCTTTTTTTCTTTCTGAGGTGTCATGCATCCCTTATCCAAACCCTTAGTCATTCTGATGATAGTTTGAGCCTTTGTTCTTCGGTAATTGGATCTGGTAGTTGTCATTGACTTCGTTATATTTACTTGTTCAAGAAGGATAATTCAAGTGCTCTCATCTTTTCTCTCGTTCTAGGTGTTTTTCTGAGACTCAAGATCTCTCCTGTTGAGCTCCCATCGGCCATTCCCTACCCTTTTCTGGTAGGGGATGGCCTCCTCTCCTCTGCCCGGACATGGGTCTTCCCCTCCGTAGATAGCGTTTTTGGACAAATAAAATTTGGTTTTTTGGGTGGCAGATCTATGGTTATTTGTGAGGGCTTTCTTCATCTGCTTCTTTTGTGGGTTTTGCATGTAGGGATGGTCTCCATTTGTGCTTTTTTCTAGCTCTAGGAGGGGTAATCATTTTAAGGGATGATGGCATCTCAGGGGTCCTTAGTCGAATCTACCATCATGGCTGACCTTCAAGGCATGTTGCCATTTAGAGCTTTGCCTCATCACCCTCTTTGAGTTGCTTACTTAGCCTGCAATGCATTATTTGGGTTGCATGGTCTACTGCTCTGGAGAATCCCTATGTTGATCTTGTTGTTTTGTGGGAATGTGATTGGGTTGTGGCTCTCCTGGGACTTCATCAGGCCTCAGTGTTCCCTAAGCTTCTCTTGGTTTGCTTTTCCTTCTCTGCGGCACTGCAATAAGAAGATTTGGATCTATGCTGGTTTCTTTTGGGTTGCCCAAGTAGAGTAGGGTTCTCCTGTAATTGGGCCTAATTTTGGGTCTTTATGCTGTAGACTGGGCTCCTTTTAGCTTAAAGCTATATAACCCTTTTATGTTAATGAAATATTTATCTATTGACTTAAAAAAAGAAGGATAATTCGCATTGATATATACAAGGGTAATCTTTCATTCTTCATCACAAGCTGGTGAGCTTCTTGTGATAGTTTATGATAATCCATGGCTGTTGACCCCGTGTAGCTCAAAATGAGCATTGATTTTGATGATAACAAAACTCAAAGAGAATCTATCTAACCTAACCTTTAAGTGATGTGTAGATTCTTTGTCTTATGCATAAAGAACCTTTGAAGTTGCATCTAAGAAGAAAAGATACTCAAAGGCATTCCAAGACAAATCCAAAATGAGAAAAAGACTATGGAAGCCAAGACTCAAAGAAAAGGTATGAAGAGTATAGTGTTAGAGTCTTAGGCCTTTTTGTGAAAAAGAATGGATGAGAATTTAGTCATATGGAGCTCAAAAATGAAAATTTATTTTCTGATTACTTTTTCTCATCATGACCTTGAACACAACCATTGAAACATTTTTCAAAGGTCTAAATCATTTTACATTGCAAGTTGAGACATGCAGCTGTTGACTTAGTTTCCTAACTGGTTTGCTAAAATTTTCGGTTTGCTAATATGTTTGCTAAAAAAATTAGTTTGCTAACCAGTTTGCTGACTGCTCCTAAAATTTTATTAGTTTGCTAACTGTCCAGAGCTGCTCAACTTCGCACAAAAGGACAAAATAACGGCCATTTTGTCTTGGGCAGTGTGTATAACGTTCCAAAAGGGTTTCAAACGGTCTAGAATAATTTGGGACTATAAATACACCTTCTTTACTCCATTTACAATTTAATGAAAGCCTACATTTGAACTCCAACATTGATCTTTCATTTATTGCTTTCATTCAAGAGCATTTAAGATTTTGAGCTTCCATTGGCAAATCAACTCATCTCTTCTTTATAGTTTGATTTGTATTGAGTAAGAGTGAGTGTTGAAATATTGAATTG
Organism: Hevea brasiliensis; assembly: GCF_030052815.1. Lineage (NCBI taxonomy): Eukaryota > Viridiplantae > Streptophyta > Magnoliopsida > Malpighiales > Euphorbiaceae > Hevea > Hevea brasiliensis. Next base: position 1,300,105 of record NW_026615250.1, read on the forward strand.
CATTCAAGAGAGGTTGTACAAGCACCTATTGAAGCTTGGGAGTGTAAGTGCTTGTGATAGCACTTGTGAAGGTTTCAAGCTACCTTGGTGTAAAAGCTTGGTGTTGAGAAATTGTAAAGGGCTTTTGGTCTCTTGCCTTCAAAAGAGCAAATAGTGGAGAGAAGACTCAAAGAGGGTTCTTTGAGAGAGTGGATGTAGGCTAGTTAAGCCGAACCACTATAAAATCCTTGTGTTTGATCTCTCTAACCTTTACCTCTTTACTTTTGAGCAATTTAAATTTCTTTTCTCATATACATAATATTGAATGTTGATTAAATAGATTGAGTTGATAAATTTGTGGACATATTGAGTGACTTGAGAAAATTGGTTGATGAATGATTTGTTAGATATTGCCATATACATTGATTGAGAATTGAATTGCAACTTAGGAACACATTGTTAAAGCACATATTACTTTCTTTTTACATAGAAGAATCACATAGTTGAACAAAGCCACAATTTTTCATTAGGCTATAAGCAAGGGCCGAAAAATTGTTAAAGTCCAATTCACCCCCCTCTTGGACTATTTTGGGACAACAAATTGGTATCAGAGCCTGACTCTCTTGCTTAGGGTATTACAACCTTAGAGTGATCCATAATGGCTAGTTCATCTAGTAATACTGCCGGTATACCTGCACCTTTAGTTGAAGGCTACTCAATCACTAGACCACCACTTTTCAATGGCACTAATTATTCATTTTGGAAAGTAAGAATGAGAAATTTCATACAATCTGTAGATATTGATGCATGGAGAATTATTAAAAATGGTCCACATGTTCCTCAAAAGAATGGTACTGGAACTACAAAAGTTCCAAAACATGAAGATGAATATGATGACAATGATTGGAAGAAAATCTCTATAAATGCTAAAGCTATTAATATTTTGCATTGCTCACTTGACCTTAATGAATACAATCGTGTTTCAGGATGTCAATCTGCTAAGGAAATTTGGGATAAGCTTGAAGTGACTTATGAAGGAACTGATGTTGTTAAAGAGTCTAAAGCAAACCTTTTGATTCGAGATTATGAGTTGTTTGAAATGAGGCCAGGAGAATCAATTGCAGATATGAGTACAAGGTTTACTGATCTTGTAAATCTTCTCAAAGCACTTGGTAAAAAATTTGAGGAAGCTGAACTTGTGAAGAAAATTCTTAGATCACTTCCAAAGTCTTGGGAAGCAAAGACAACAGTTATCCAAGATACCAAAGATTTCAAAACGTTCACCTATGATGAACTCATTGGTTCTCTCATTGCACATGAAATGGTTTACAAGAAGGATGAAGTTGAAAATGAGCAAAAGAAGAAGAAAAGCATTGCTCTCAAATCAAACAGGGATGAAGATAAGAAGAAAGGAGTTGCATTCAAAGTTGACTCAAGTGACAACTCAAGTGTTTCAAGTGATGATGAAGATGAAATGGCTGTGCTTGCAAGAAAATTTAAAAGAGCTTTCAAGAAAGGAGGAAGCAAATACAAGAAATTCTTGAAAAAGTATACTCCCAAGGATAAGTACTTCAAAGATTCAAAAGAAGAAATTGTATGTTATGAGTGTCACAAACCTGGACATATCAAGCCCAAATGTCCATTGCTCAAAAAGAAGAAAGGAAAAGAAGATAGGAGCAAGAAAGCTATGAAAGTAGTATGGAGCAACAGTGAAGAGTCTTCAAATGATGAATCAAGTGACAAAGAGGCTGCTCTTCTTTGTTTGATGGCATGTGAGGAGAAAGTTGAGAGCTCACAAAAAGATGAAGAAAGCGACAATGAGGTAAATTCTTATGAATCCCCTAATGTAGAAGAACTTGAACTTGCATTTGCTAGAGTATATGATGAGTATAGAAATTACAAGAGAAAGTGCACTAAAATGAATTTAGAGATTGAATCATTGAGATCACAAAATATTGCCATGTCTAATGTGTATAAAGAAAATGAATTTTACAAAGGACAAATTGCCATGTTTAAAGAACTAGATTTAGAGTTGAAAATCTCAAAAGATACTTGTAAATTGCTCATTGAGAAAAATAAAGTTCTTGAAACTAAGGTAGAGTCTTTGACAAATGATTTGGCAAAATTTACAAAAGGAAAAGAAACTCTAGATGTACTTCTTGGAAACCAAAGAATTTCGAGTGAAAAATATGGAATTGGTTTTGATGGTTTCATGAACTATGACAAATATAAGAATCATTTCATTAAAGCATCTACATCTTCCTTGCCTAATGTTACATGTTATTATTGCAATAAAAGAGGTCATATGATTAACTCTTGTGCATTTAGGAAAGGTTATCTTAAGATAAAGAAGGTATGGGTACCAAAGGGAACCTTACCTAAGGTCACTAACCCCCAAGGACCCAAAGTTGCTTGGGTACCTAAAGCTAAATGATTAAATTTCAGGTTTGTTGCAAAGGAATGAAGGAAAGTGATAAATGGTATATAGATAGTGGTTGTTCAAAGCACATGACTGGTGAAAAAGACAAGTTTTCAAAAATTGCAATGAAAGATGGAGGATATGTAAAATTTGGAGACAAAGGGAAAGGAAAAATAATTGGAAATGGCACAATTGGCACCAAACCTTGTATTGAAGATGTATCACTTGTTGAAGGTTTGAAATACAACTTGCTAAGTGTAAGCCAACTGTGTGATAAAGGCTTTGAGGTAAAATTTACTTCGTCTCTATGTACAATCAATAGTTTAGATAATGACACATTGTTCATTGCCAATAGATCAAATAATGTTTACTTGCTTGACATGAATAATTTTGAAACTAATCATGGTACATGTCTAGTATCTCTTGATAATTCTAGTTATTTATGGCATAGAAGACTGGGTCATGCAAGCATGCATACACTCTCAAAACTGTCTAAGAAAGAACTTGTTAATGGTCTTCCTAAGATTAAGTATGAAAATGAATTTCAATGTAGAGCATGTGCACTTGGAAAGCATACTAGAGCATCTTTTAAATCTAAGAATATTGTGTCTACCACTAGGCCATTAGAATTGCTTCATCTTGATTTATTTGGACCCGTAACTCCTACTAGTCTTGGTGGAAAGTTATATGCTTTAGTTATTGTTGATGACTATTCAAGATATACATGGACATTTTTCCTTGCTCACAAAGATGAAACTTTTGAAAAATTCACCTTGTTTGGTAAAATGGTTCAAAATGAAAAAGGCTTTTGCATCTCATCTATAAGAAGTGACCATGGAACTGAATTTGAAAATCATTCGTTTGAGAAATATTGTGATAAATATGGAATCAATCATAATTTTTCAGCTCCTAGAACACCACAACAAAATGGGGTAGTAGAAAGGAAAAATAGGACTTTGCAAGAAATGACTAGAACTATGTTGAGTGAAAATAATTTGCCAAAGTACTTTTGGGCTGAAGCTATCAATACATCTTGTTATGTGTTGAATAGAGTTTTGATTAGACCAATTTTGAAAAAGACCCCCTATGAGCTATGGAAAGGAAGGAAACCAAATATCTCTTATTTTAAAGCATTTGGTTGTAAGTGCTATGTGTTAAATAACAAGAAGGATAACCTAAAGAAATTTGATGCTAAATCCGATGAAGGAATCTTTCTTGGGTATTCAACAAAGAGTAAAGCCTATAGAGTGTTCAATAGAAGAACTTTGGTTATTGAGGAAACTATTCATGTTTTGTTTGATGAGACTAACCCTTCTATTAGAAGAAAAAATGCTTGTGATGATAATGAGCAGGTTTTTGGAAAAGAGAATATAATATCAAGTGAAGAAATGGAACAAGTTGATGACAAAGATGAGGAAACTCAAGGAGAAACTACAATAGATGTCCATGATGCCAATGAAGATCAAATTAATGAAGAAATGCCAAATTTGGAAGAATTACAAGTAAATGAGCCCCAGCATGAAGATTTACCTAAAGATTGGAGATTCCATAGAAACCATCCTCAAGAAGACATTATTGATGATCCATCTCAGAGGATGATGACTAGAGCACAATTGAGAAGATATTTTGGTAATGTTGCTTTTGTTTCACAAATTGAACCTAAATGTTTTGAAGATGCTCAAAATGATGAATGTTGGATTCTTGCCATGCAAGAAGAACTAAATCAATTTGAGAGAAATAAAGTTTGGAATTTAGTACCTAGACCAAAAGATCATTCAATTATTGGTACTAAATGGGTCTTTAGAAACAAAATGGATGAAAAAGGCAATGTTGTTAGGAACAAAGCTAGACTAGTGGCTCAAGGCTACAACCAAGAGGAAGGGATTGATTTTGATGAAACCTTTGCTCCGGTTGCTAGAATTGAAGCTATTAGAATGTTGTGTGCCTTTGCATGTTTCAAGGATTTTATGCTTTATCAAATGGATGTCAAGAGTGCATTTTTAAATGGTTATATTGATGAGGAAGTGTATGTTGCACAACCTCCAGGTTTTGAAAATCATGAACATCCAAATCATGTTTATAAACTTACTAAAGCCTTATATGGTTTAAAGCAAGCTCCTAGAGCATGGTATGAAAGGCTTAGTAAATTTCTTTTACAAAATGATTTTCAAAGAGGCAAAGTGGATACAACACTTTTTGTTAAGAAGCATCATAATGATATGCTCATTGTGCAAATTTATGTTGATGATATAATTTTTGGTGCTACTAACGAATCTCTTTGCAAGAAATTTTCTAAGATTATGCAGAATGAATTTGAAATGAGCATGATGGGTGAGCTTACATTCTTCCTTGGACTTCAAATTAAACAAATGAAAGATGGCATCTTCATAAATCAATCAAAGTACATCAAGGATATGCTAAAGAAATTTAAGATGGAAAATTTGAAGAGCATGGGCACTCCTATGAGTTCAACAATTAAAATGGACAGTGATGAAAAAGGTAAAGAAGTAGATACCAAACTTTATAGAGGTATGATTGGCTCTCTTTTGTATCTTACTGCATCTAGGCCAGATATACACTTTAGTGTTTGCTTGTGTGCAAGATTTCAATCATGTCCAAAAGAATCCCATCTTAGTGCAGTCAATAGGATTTTTAGATATCTCATAGGCTCAAAATCAATTGGTTGATGGTATCCTAAATGCGAATCATTTAATCTTGTTGGCTATAGTGACTCTGATTTTCTTTGGAAGTAGATCGATGAAAAAGTACCTCGGTACTTGTCAATTTCTTGGTCATGCACTAGTTTCTTGCACAAGAAGAAACAAACTTCAATAGCTTTATCTACAGCTGAGGCAGAATATATAGCTGCTGGTAGTTGTGTTGCTCAAATTCTATGGATGAAACAACATTTGGAAGATTTTGGTTTAAAATATAATCTTGTTCCAATTAAGTGTGACAACACAAGTGCCATAAACTTGGTCAAAAATCCAGTCCAACATTCAAGAACTAAACATATTGAGATTAGACATCATTTTATTAGAGATCATGTTCAAAATGGAAATATCAAAATAGAGTTTGTTGCCTCTGAAAATCAACTTGCTGACATTTTTACAAAGCCTCTTAATGAAGAAACCTTTTGTAGAATTAGAAGGGAAATTGGTATGTGTGAATCACTTGCTTAAAATCTAAGTCATAATAACTTCATGTATCTACATTTTATTAAATGTGTAATTGATCTGCTGTGATATTAGTTTGCTGAAAAATCCTTAAAGCATATTAGCTAACTTGTTTGTGTACTCGCGAAATTAGTTTACTAGGTTGTATGCTAATATTGCGTGACGAAAATTAGTTTGCTATATTAAGCACTGTTCAAATTTCAAACCAAAAGGTGATTGTTCTTGAAGTTTTCTACGTGTTCACCAATGCATTTATCTTTCCACATTTGATATCATACTCTCAGTAATGTGTCAGACATGTAGAATTTTTTTTGTGTATATAGGTATAGGTAGACTTGTTTGAAATGCAAAATAAAATAAAAAAAAAGGGGGAAAGAAAAGGGAAAAACTGGTTCAGTTGAAAGTACAGTGACACTGAAAAGCGCGGGACTCAAGAGGACTTAAATCCTCTGCCACACGAAACCTCACATTTTCTCTCTCTCCTCTGTTTTTGATTTCCGACACATCCCAAACCATACCCAATACCTCTATCCGGCGAAACAAACCCTAACTCACCCAAAAATCTCGAGTTTCCTTTCCTCTTCCTCCCTTACCTCACCGAACCACCATTACCCAATTTCATTTTGGTTTCCATGGCTCGCACCAAACGAAAATCCCCTGCCATTGCAGCTGCTTCATCTTCCTCGTCCGCATCCGACAATGCTCCTGTCGCGGCATTACGGAAGAAAATGAAACGTAAGCAAAATATGCCGAAATCTAAATCGGTTAGTGAGTCTTCTCACTCGTCCAAAGGTGTCGAAACACCTAAATCCACACCAGAAAAGAAAAAGGCGGTACAGAAGCAAGGGACGGATGCTCAAAAGAAAATGGGTATCGCAAAGCTTTCGGGTTCAGTGGATAAAGCACTGTTGGATTGCAAATTCATCAAATGGGAGAACTTTAATCAGGTAAACTTTCACTTTAAAGAGCTTTTTGAATTTCAAGGTTGGTTGGGTGTCTGTGAATGCGCAAATGAATATTACCCTAGGCTTGTACAAGAATTTTATAGAACCTTGCGCACTGTTGATGATGAGGATCGATTTGAAGTCATTTTGAATACAAATACATATAGTGTCTCTGTTGAATTGATAGCCACGGCTTTAAAATTGCCCAATGATGGAAATAGAATTTCCACGCATAAGGATGTTGCTAGAGTAGCAGGTTTTAATCTGGTTGAGTTTGAAAATGAGGTATTTCCTGCTAGCACTACCAAAAATGAGAAATCCACCAGTACCAAAGCCCTCCAGCATATCAAAATTATTCACAGTATGGTAAACTATGTGTTCTGTCCGAAATCTGGCAGTTATGGCTATCTGAGTCACTTGGACATGTGTATTATGTGGCACATTGTGAGTAAAGTTAGGTTGAATTTAGCCTACTTAATTTTCAAAAACATGTGCAAAGCCTATGGAATTGGCAAACTGCCCTATGCACACTTGTTGACTGCAGTGTTTAAAGAGCTAGAGGTGAATGTCACTAAGGAAAGCTCTAGGGCTGACTTGATAGTGCTTAGAGAAATACATTCAGACACTGATGGGAGAAAGACCAGATTTGAAAAGGGTGGTTCCTCCTCTGCTAAAGTTGATTAGTTACGCTAGTGAAGTGTTGACTGAAATTCAAGGGCTAATAGCTACTGTTAATGAACATTTTAGTTCAACAACTCAGTCTCTTGACATTCTCAGAAAATTTGTGGATGTTGTTGACTATAAAGTGAGTCACCTGCTCACTCAAAATGAGGAGTTAAAGAAGCTGATTCTGGCTCTTCAGCAGGCCAAGGGACTTGGAGTTCCAACTAAAGTTGAGGTTGGTACTCAGGTTTCTGCTGATAAGGGAGAAAGCAACAAAGTTGAAGAGTCTCCTGCTGATATGGCATGTGAAAGTGGTAAACTTGCTGAAGCAGAATTTGAACCTGTAGTGGATGCCCCTGATGAACAAGCTAGTGACCAGGTTCTTGAACCTAAGATTGGTCCTACAACTGATGTACCTCCTGACCTTGATGGTAAAAAAGTTGTAGCAACTGAAAGTGAGTTGCCAAAGGACAGTGAGACGGTTCTAGAATCTGAACAAGCTGTTGAACCTCCACCTGCACCATCAGTTGAGCCAGCTGCTGTTCCTACACAGCACCAGGAACCTTCTCTCAAAGAACACCAAGCTAGTGCTCAAACTCAGCTATCTGCAGCTGCTGCCCCGCAAAGAAAGAAAGGTACTGAAGGTACAAGTCAACCGCATCAAATCCGTGCGGACCCTCATTGCTCTTCAACCCCCTTCTGAAGATGATGAGGCCGAGAAAAATGATGAAGTGGCTGACCAAGCACCTCCGGCTCCTGTTATTAAACTGCCTAGGAAGAAAATGGTGCCTTCAAAATCCACTCGCAGAGTAATGCACTTAAATAGCATCTCATCCGGATTTTTAGTTTCTCGATTGCATTTTTAGCTTACTAGTCTGTGTGCTACTTTTGGTTTTTAGTTTGTTACTGTCTACCTTACTGCATTTCCATTTTGGCTAACATGATTCTTTTTGGGTATTTTCTCCTGTTTCCTTTTTGATTGATGACAAAAAGGGGGAGAATGGTTATGGATATGTGAATATGTGTTGATGAACATGAGACTATGGAAATGTGTTGATATACTTGTGAAGTGTGATGATATGTGAATATGTGTTGATGTTTGTGAGATATATATATGTGATGATACTTGTGTTGCTGGATATATGCTTATACTTGTGATTGATACTTGTGAAGTGTGAATATGTTTGATAGCATAATTTCAGGGGGAGCTTATGTCTGTAAAATGGATTTCTTGGATATTGTGTGCATATATTTAGGGGGAGCTTTTTCGGTATGCTATACTTGGACTTACATACTCACATAAATTTTCACACACTTTTATTTTTTACTGTTGATTCAATTGAGTTTTGTCATCATCAAAAAGGGGGAGATTGTTGACCCCGTGTAGCTCAAAATGAGCATTGATTTTGATGATAACAAAACTCAAAGAGAATCTATCTAACCTAACCTTTAAGTGATGTGTAGATTCTTTGTCTTATGCATAAAGAACCTTTGAAGTTGCATCTAAGAAGAAAAGATACTCAAAGGCATTCCAAGACAAATCCAAAATGAGAAAAAGACTATGGAAGCCAAGACTCAAAGAAAAGGTATGAAGAGTATAGTGTTAGAGTCTTAGGCCTTTTTGTGAAAAAGAATGGATGAGAATTTAGTCATATGGAGCTCAAAAATGAAAATTTATTTTCTGATTACTTTTTCTCATCATGACCTTGAACACAACCATTGAAACATTTTTCAAAGGTCTAAATCATTTTACATTGCAAGTTGAGACATGCAGCTGTTGACTTAGTTTCCTAACTGGTTTGCTAAAATTTTCGGTTTGCTAATATGTTTGCTAAAAACATTAGTTTGCTAACCAGTTTGCTGACTGCTCCTAAAATTTTATTAGTTTGCTAACTGTCCAGAGCTGCTCAACTTCGCACAAAAGGACAAAATAACGGCCATTTTGTCTTGGGCAGTGTGTATAACGTTCCAAAAGGGTTTCAAACGGTCTAGAATAATTTGGGACTATAAATACACCTTCTTTACTTCATTTACAATTTAATGAAAGCCTACATTTGAACTCCAACATTGATTTTTCATTTATTGCTTTCATTCAAGAGCATTTAAGATTTTGAGCTTCCATTGGCAAATCAACTCATCTCTTCTTTATAGTTTGATTTGTATTGAGTAAGAGTGAGTGTTGAAATATTGAATTGCATTCAAGAGAGGTTGTACAAGCACCTATTGAAGCTTGGGAGTGTAAGTGCTTGTGATAGCACTTGTGAAGGTTTCAAGCTACCTTGGTGTAAAAGCTTGGTGTTGAGAAATTGTAAAGGGCTTTTGGTCTCTTGCCTTCAAAAGAGCAAATAGTGGAGAGAAGACTCAAAGAGGGTTCTTTGAGAGAGTGGATGTAGGCTAGTTAAGCCGAACCACTATAAAATCCTTGTGTTTGATCTCTCTAACCTTTACCTCTTTACTTTTGAGCAATTTAAATTTCTTTTCTCATATACATAATATTGAATGTTGATTAAATAGATTGAGTTGATAAATTTGTGGACATATTGAGTGACTTGAGAAAATTGGTTGATGAATGATTTGTTAGATATTGCCATATACATTGATTGAGAATTGAATTGCAACTTAGGAACACATTGTTAAAGCACATATTACTTTCTTTTTACATAGAAGAATCACATAGTTGAACAAAGCCACAATTTTTCATTAGGCTATAAGCAAGGGCCGAAAAATTGTTAAAGTCCAATTCACCCCCCTCTTGGACTATTTTGGGACAACAATGGCTTTGCATACGCTTGTTCTTTCTTCTTCAGTTAGATTAGGATGTGTCTGGGTAACTCTCTAGTTAGTGACATGCAATAGGAAAGTAGACGTATAGTGAGAGGATCCCTTGAGACATGTCTATGGCCGTATAGAGATTGTCATCACAATATCGAGCGTCTTTTGGTAATGCTTCTATAAGCAATTGCAACTGTTTAATCAAAAGCTTCTCATCCCTAGCGATCCACCAACCTTCCCACAATATATATTCTTGATGCTGGATATTTTAGCATAGAAAAAACTTTAAAAGGTAATGCAAAAAATTACATCTCTCCTCAGGAAGTACCTTGATCAAACTTTCTGTAGTAACTCTAACTGATGTGTAGGATTTTTGGCAGATTATGCTGTCCAAAAAGAATTTGAGAAAGCCATTTTGCCGTCCAGTGAGCTATACATTATCCAACAAGCTATGATCTTATCATCTCTTTTCTTTTAGTTGATTCAATGACTTCAAGAAAATGATCTATTCGAAGAACAGAAACATCTTCAAACCACCAATTCTCAGCTACAAATCTATGTTGCGAGTTTTCTGCATTATTTGCCCAAGCATTAGAACACAATGAATCATCATCACCAGCAACAATTTTTTTTGGGTCCATGGAAGCTTTCCAAGCAATAGCTTCAGAGCATCATTTCAAGAGTTGTAATTCCTTGGCGCTTGAAGAAATTATCTCACAGCTTTTGAAAATCTGAAATATATCTTTCCATGTTGCTAAAAGCATAAAACTTAGAAAAGTCTTAGCCTTAGAAATAGGATTTCCTTGTTCAAGATCATCACTCATGTCCAAGAAATATGCAGCCAGATATCTGGAGCAATGTTGGCTGCTGTTAGATCAACTTTCCATCCATAGCAGAATTTCACAACTAACTCAAAGATTTTAGCTCCACCTGGAAAATAGTCTATTTGGATCTTAGAGATACTATTTTTATCTCCAATGCCTATTCTTTGGAATACTAATCTATTCAAATATCCACTTCTTGTGTCACCCAAATTCTACTAAACATGACTAATATATCCAAAAACAAAATTTTAATATTTCTACTATAATTAACTATTTCAACACATAATAATAATAATAATAATAATAATAATAATAATAATAATAATAATAATAATAATAATAATAATAATATGAAAATCAAGAAAATAATTTTTTTTTATTTTGGACTGCACCCGAAGGCTGCCTACGTACCTTCATAACAAAATGAAGGATTAGGTCCACGTAGCTCTAAAAATAAAACCTTTAGCACTTGCAAGTGAAAGTAACATAATTATGCAAATGTAGTAAATAAATTAACTAAATGAAAATGAATTGACTAAGTAATTTACAAATAATAGAATATTTTATCATTTGACCTAAAAATAAATATGCAAATCCACATAGATGTTGATACACAATTTTTTTTTTCAAGTCAGATGACATGTCACTTTCAAACCTTACTTCCAAGTACTTACCTCTGATACTTGAAATGCATTTTTTTTTTATATAAAATACAGTTTACTCTGCTAGATGGAAACCAAATCTTTTAGTGCAATACTACATGGAAAGAAATTTAAAATCATTAAGACAAGGTTTCAAAATTAACAAGGCAGCAGATATCACACCCCAGAGAGTATCGGTATTGTTGTAATTCCTAACTAAGAGATCTGAAGCAGAACATTGCTCCAACATAAGTGCTATTCTCTGTTCCAGCTTATTTAACAATTCAAACTTAATTCTCATCATCATTCCCAACTTGAGAATGTGAAGCAAAAAATTATAGGAAACTGAGTTTTTCTCCTCAGGAAGTACCTTGATCAAACTTTCTGCAGTAACTCTCAGCAATAGGTGTGTAGGATGTTTTAGCAGATTGTGCAATCTAAAAAAAATTTGAGAAAGCCATTTTGCTATCGAGTGAGCCATGCACATGATCCAACAAGCTGTGGTCTTATCATCTCTTTTATTTTAATTGATTCTATGACTTCAAGAAAAAGATATATTCGAAGAACAGAAACATCTTCAAACTACCAATTCTCAGCTACACATCTATGTGGTGAGTTTTTTGCATTATTTGCTCGAGCATTAAAGCACAATGAATTTGTTAATAATAGTTTTTACGTTAATAATACTTACAAAAAACAAGTAATTAATGCAATTTTTTTTAATTCCTAATTTTTTTTATATTCTTAAAAATAAATCCTTAATGTATTTATTATATTGAAACATCCATAAGCTTAATTGACTGCAGTTGGAAATAAAAATACCGACTCAATAAATAAATAAAAATTGAAAAGGTCTAATTATTTAAGGGTTTAAAAAGTTCAGTCCTAAGTAACACTGATGTTATATATGAATTTAAATACCATCAGTGCAGTTTTTATCACTAATTTTTAATTTTATTAAGCTTTCTTTTTGGATTTGCAGCAATTTTTCATGAGTGAAACAAAAAAGAAATTGTGAAATGAGATGATATTTTAAAATAGTATATATTTTCATGTATTAATTATGTGATAAAATTAGATGATATTTAAAATATAAACTATTTTTTAAAGCTATTATCGTAAAACTTACAACAAATAAAAGGGAAAATGATGGGGAAAATCAACTAAATTTACATTTTATCAGAGATCTTGAGGGAACACTGGCTTGTGATGAGGGGATGATATATGAAGAAGTTAGAAGTATAGGGAAAAACAACAAGAAAACAAAATTGTCAGCATATTACATTCCATTGCCTATTTGCAGATATTAGAGTTTCTCCACCCCTAGTTCACAGAAAGGAAAGGATGCTCTAGTAAGCAATCAGCAGACCATCTATGAGCAGCAGTACGAACAAAACATCGGCTCAGGAAATCCTTTGCATCTTCTGATACGTTACTGGGTATTTGAGGCAGTTCATCTGTATATCCAATCACCCACAGAAGATCTTCAACTTCTGAATACTCCCAGGCTGGTTTTCCAGTTAGCATCTCCAACACAGCACATCCAAAGGCCCAAATGTCTGTAGCATACCCAATCTTTTTATCTCTCACCAATTCTGGAGACATATATCTGGTTGTGCCCCTCAAATCATGGCACTCTTCATCCACTGCCTTAGCCAATCCGAAGTCCGCAAGCTTTGCTACAAAAGTTCCCTTCCTTTCTCCACTACCAGGCACCAGCAAAATGTTGTCCGGCTTGATATCGCAATGGATGTAGCCACGACAGTGAATGTACTTCAACCCTCGAAGAACGTCTCTTGAATAATACTTAACATCAGAATCAGCCAACCCAAAACCTGATAATCTTATTTGCCGTTCTAAGCTAAGTCCCGAACAGTACTCCAAAAGTAAGTTATATACTTTCACCCCATTAGCTATATGCGTGACTTCGTCTCCATAACAACGAACCACGTACGGACTGGAAGTAAGATCACAGAGAACTTGTTTCTCATGCTGTAATGAAGATGATTGATCCATAATTGTAGATTTGACTGCCAATTGAGAAGGAAGATGAGTTCCCTGATTTATGGTTGTTCTTGTTTTAGCATAAAAGACAGAACCAAATCCTCCTTTGCCAAGCAAGCACACTCGAACCCATGAAAGCCCATGAGAGGCTTCCAAAGTTGTAGCCCTTTCGAAACAAACGACTGGAGTCTTATTTTTCCTCTTAAAAGCATTGCGTCGCTTGATCATTGCGTACCATTTAGAATCATGTTTTGGCTTCCTTGGAGTAGAAGAGGAGGAGGAGGATATGACCACCACGGAGATGACGGGCGCCATGGTTGAAGGAAACATACGTTGTTTGCGACAGAAAAGCTGTGTTTCTTGAAGAGAAATGTGGAATTGGAGATTGCTACTAGTAGCTTAAGGGTTGTGTTTCTTGAGAGATAGGGAATTGGAGATTATTGTATAAAACAAAATTTTCAAATTTTTAAGATAGTTATAATAAATAAATAAAAAAGATAACAAAATAAAAGATATATTGAAATAAAATAAAAGATATATTTTATTTATAAAATAGAAGATATATTGAAATTACTAAATTGCATTAAACAAAATATTAACATAACAGATTTCTATGTAATAGTTATAATAAACAAATTTTCAAATTTTTAAGATAGTTGTAATAAATAAATAAAAATAACAAAATAAAAGATATATTGAAATAAAATAAAAGATATATTTTATTTATAAAATAGAAGATATATTGAAATTACTAAATTGCATTAAACAAAATATTAACATAACAGATATCTATGTAATAGTTATAATAAACAAATTTTCAAATTTTTAAGATAGTTGTAATAAATAAATAAAAAATAACAAAATAAAAGATATATTGACATAAAATAAAAGATATATTTTATTTATAAAATAGAAGATATATTGAAATTACTAAATTCCATTAAACAAAATATTAACATAACAAATTTCTATGTAATAGTTATAATAAAAAAATTTTCAAATTTTTAAGATATTTACAATAAAAAAAATTCTTAACTTTGAATATTATACCACGGAAAAATTATTTATTATGTAGAAAAAAAAATTAAATCAATTTTATATTTTTACACTATTTAATTTAACTTATTGAATCATTATAAGAATGTGTTATTCAATTTTGCAAATTCAAGCTCATGCTTCGGTCATTATTTTTAATTTATATAACACTCTTAATTCATGTTTGAAAATACCAAATAAATTTGATTAAATAATTTTTAAACTTGTTAATATATTTCAACCTAAATTGCTTTAACATTTCCATTACTAAAACGACTCAATAAACAAAACAGTGTTTAATTTAATTAAGGTTAATTCCCTCTTCAAAAAAACTGATTTGATATTCAAACTCTTATAATTATTAATATATGTATTTTTTTTATTTTGAAAAATACATTAATCTATTTAAACCAGAGCTCATGATCAATGTGAATGCTGCTTGAATTTTTTTTTTTTTTTTATTTGTTGTGTCAATATGATTCTTGGTGTGTTAAAAATGGCCGTTAGTTTTTTCCTTCGGAACTCTCTAAAGTTGAGAATGCCTTTATTCCCAGATGATCTGAAAGCTGTTGGTGATCATCAAACTCTGCTGAAAGAACAATGTGATTTGAAAACTTTGCATGTGATGGACAGGTGCCTACTGCTCATATTTCAATATTCCAATCATGTAACGATGGTAATCCATGAAAGAACAATGCATCTAGTTCCAGATATTAACTTAATAAAATTTAATGTAACCTCAAAAAAGAGTTCACAACTCAAAGGGAACAGGGGGAGACAAGGCAAATGCCACAAAATGATAGTTATTAGTTAAACATTACTTCTACAACAGAACCTTGTACAACAATTACATGCGCAAAGCTCTGGCCATGATCCTATAATCTCCCTTTTTCTTCAAGGCTCTCCTTATTCTGAGGTATCCCTACTGTCTGCATGGCACCCCTAGATAACGATACTTCTTTCTTTTCGTGAATCGGATTGGCCCATGCTAATGACTTATTGGATACTCTTCTTCACAATTCCCTCAAGCATTCCATCATTCCCAAAACGACCTGAAATCATATCCAAGTTTTTTCCCTTTCAAAAATTTTATTAAAACATTAACCATTAATCGATAGGATACTCAAATTAGAACCATGTTGTCAAAGTAGTCAAGACTAGCTAAAGGTTTCTTTTTCAGTTCATTAAATTTCGATTAAAACTCGAACTCAATATATTATCATCAGAGACAACTCTAGTACCAGTGAGTTAAAGCTTATTGATAACTAAGGGTATATTTTTTAATCAAGCATAATTCAAACTTTGTTGTTTCACATTAGGAATGAAAGTTTTAATCAGCTTCATCAGAGTCGGCATCAAAGATAGAAATACAAAATTCCAGGTGGGTGTGAATTCACTACGTTCTCCTTCTGCAACCTCAATCAGTTTCATCAGAGTCGTCGTAAAAAATATACAAGTATGGGACTATTGGTGTGTGTTCACTATGTTCTACATCTGCAGCCTCACCAGTCAATCTAGGAGTGTTCCAACCCAACTACTGCATGTATACTTCATCATAGGCTTCAATGTTGAAACCTGAAGCAAGAAACAATTCCATCTCATTCACGAATCGTTCTGTTCTTGCTGCTAGAAAAGTCCTTGCTGCATCAGAGACTAGATTCTTGAACTCTCCTTGTTTTTTTTCAGGTGTTCTCATTGGATGAGATTGATCACCCCTGGCAAAAAGGAAAACAAGCTTTTGAGAAAGAGATATGTAAAATAATTAGCGTTATGCGCCAAACTTTAGTAGTCATCAAAAGAACTTAAAGAATGAGGAATCCAATTATTACAATCTAGAGTTCATTTTCATCATTAACTTGCACATGAATAAACAAAAGGTAGGATAAGTAAAGAAAACACCTTCTCAAGAATGAATCAACCACACCAAGCATATGGTGTACAATAATTTCAACATCCTCTTCCTGCAAGCAGGCAGGTCAGAAGATGAAAGTTAATCAATGATAGCCAACCAAAGCTAGAAGAAAGCTATATACATTAAATTAACATCCCAAATTATCAACAAACAAAAAAGAAAAAGAAAAAGAAAATCCAAAACAAAAACAGTGCAAGGCTTTTTGTAAACAGCATTACTATTATATGCATAAAGCCATAAACATTCTTCTATTTCCTGTATACACCGAAAAATACACAAAACCAAAACTTTAAATATTTATCCACATCCACAAAGTTTGAACTAGTGCCAAAGTAGCACATGAAAGAGTTGGAAGAGAATAATGCCTTTCAAACTCTGACATTAAAAAAAAATAGAAAATTGATCTGAATTCAATGGAGTAAAGTAGGAAAAGACATACTTGATGCAACATAATTGATGCTATGTATAGCTCTATATGACTAAAAAAAATGGTTTGAACAGTTTTTCACACGGTTATGCAGTCATCCACTAATGCCAGCTTAGTTATACAAGTTATTAATTTTGGTAAGATCTCCAATTTACCAGCAATGCAACTTTATTAATGGCATTTATCTGTTCTAATGAATAGAGTATCTTAATTTAATAATATAATCTCATATGTTAGAGCACCAAAATTCAGTGGGATGTCCAAGTTTGTATTTTGTAACAAGTAAAGGTCAAAGCATAGAAAAATCTCAATTAACAGATGGACCTGCAAAAGAGCCTGAATTTCTATTCTCAACCAACTTTGCAGCCACCGATTTGGTTGAAGATACTTACGGGACTTCCAATATCGCAATGCGTTAACTATATTGCTCAAGATACCTAACTGAACACAAATTTACTGAAAAACATACATAGGTATTGATTTTTTGGGAAATAGCATTAAAAGACAAATATCTGTTTAACAAAACAAGAATAAAATGGGAAGTAGTAGAGAACCTGATTCAATATAATAGCATTTTAATCTATACTTGTGAGCTTTTGAAAAGAAAGAACTGGAAAAAAAAAAAGGACATAAACTAAGTAAATAACCAATTTTAATATAGTGAAGGGTTGGAAGGGAAAACAAGAATATAGAAATAGGTACCTAAGCTCAAAATTGTCATTTATATACTGCATTTGGAATGAACTTCCATCATATCCATAAATTATTGAAAGGTTTTCTGTCTGCAGAATAGCCAAACAATACCGCCATTAACAACAAATTTTACACAGAGACAACAACCCTGTAATCAATAAGGTAAAACAGAAGGCCTGCATTGTTATGTGAAGCTAAAGTGAAACATAAGTGGAATAAAGCAAACCTTGCACAAAGGACATTTTACAGAACAAGGTGCATGAGAATGCTTGCCAGCAACTACTTTAGTCCAATGCAAAATGCAACTGTAACAAAATTTATCTGCAATACAGGAATGAGAGGAACAAATGACCCACCATCATCTTGTATCATTCCCCAACCCTCTCCCTCCCTCCCCCCGCCCCGCGCCCTCCTGCCCAACCCAAACATCACAAAAATATATATATACTCAACTCAACTAAACTAAGCCTTTATCCCAAAAATTTGGGGTCGGCTATATGGATTCGCTTTTTCCACTCTGAACAATTTTGGGTTAAATCCTCAGAAATGTGTAATGCTTCTAAGTCATGTTGTACTACTCTCCTCCAAGTCAATTTAGGTCTACCCCTTTTTTTCTTTCTATCCTCTAACCTAATGTGCTCTACTTATCTAACTGGAGCCTCCGTATGTCTACGCTTCACATGACCAAATCACCTCAATCTCCCTTCTCTCAACTTATCTTCAATTGGCACCACTCCTACCTTTTCTCTAATACTCTCATTACGGACTTTATCTAGTCTAGTATGGCCACTCATCCACCTTAACATTCTCATCTCTGCAACTCTTATTGGGAATCTTACGATCACATAAAACTCCCGTGGCACGTCTCCACTTCAACCATCCGGCTTTAATCCTATGACTAATATCCTTCTCACATCCCCCATCTACTTGAAGGACTGAGCCTAGATATTTAAAGTAATTACTTTGTAACAGTACCACTCCATTCAAACTAACTCCTTCCCTATCACCAGTTTGGCCTTCACTGAACTTGCAATGCATGTATTCTGTCTTCGTTCTACTTAACTTAAAACCCTTTGACTCTAGAGTACTTCTCCAAAGTTCTAGCTTTCTATTGACTCCTTTTCGTGTCTCATCTATCAGAACAATATCATCCGCAAACATCATGCATCAAGGAATACTCTCTTGTATATGTTTCGTCAGTTCATCTAAAACTAATGTAAAAAGGTAAGAGCTTATGGCTGATCCTTGGTGTAATCCAATTGAGATCGGAAAATCTCTTGTGTCCCCTCCCACTGTGCGCACAATAGTAGTTGCTCCTTCATACATATCTTTCAATACTTGTATGTACCTAATAGATACCCTCTTTTGTTCTAATACATTCCATAAGACCTCTCTTGGAACACTATCATAAGCCTTCTCCAAATCAATAAAAACCATGTGTAGTTCTTTCTTCACATTTCTATATTTCTCCATCAAGCTTCTAATGAGAAAGATCGCTTCCATAGTTGAACGACCGGGCATGAAACCAAATTGATTGAGAGAAATAGAAGTATCATGACGTAGTCGATGCTCCACAACTCTCTCCCACAACTTCATAGTATGGCTCATGAGTTTAATTCCCCTATAGTTTGAGCAACTCTGTATGTCTCCCTTATTTTTAAAAATAGGTACTAAAATACTCTTCCTCCATTCATCAGACATTTTCTTTGAGTTTAGAATCTTATTAAATAATTTAGTTAACCATGCCACTCCCATATCTCCCAAATACTTTTACACTTCAATTGGTATTTCATCGGGTCCACAGGCTTTACCCACTTTCATTCTCTTAAGTGCTTCCTTTACAAAGGTAATTGACCACTAAGGATACAAATATATACACAAAAATATATATATATATATATATATATATATATATATATATATATATATAAAAGCATGCACACACAAGCACTCATGGAAACACTGGTATCTGAAAAGCATTGCCAATACAAGCTCAAATGAGGCTTATACAGAATTATAGTAAAATTGCTCAAATACCCACATTTAGTATTGATTCGTAATGCACAATTACTATCATAAAGGTTTCGAATTGCTTTCTTTTCATATAATCCTTAACAATTCGTAAGCGCCTAATCACTACTAACTGAAATGAACACCGGAAATCAAGTAGAGGTTAAGCAACGAAAAGCACAAGAAGAAAGCTCTCATACAAATACCAAACGAGGAATTGGGTCAATAATAGACATATGAATTGTTAAGAAGAAGGAAAAATAAAAAGAAAGGGTAAGCCTTTTGAGAGAAAATCAAGACAACGTACGAAGACAGGAATCAAGATAGGATTCTTGAAGGAAGGGACCGAGACAGATGGGGCATGGATTGGAGTCCCGCGAAGAGGAAGAGTGATTCTCGTTGCTTTTAGCTTCATCTTGGTCCATTGTTTTTCTTGAACTCGCTAGATTTCTCCTTCCCACTCCAATACCAATTTCAACCATCCATGGAAATTATTATAAAATAAAAATTAATTAAATGTAAATATTTTTCATAAATATAAACATTTCTTTTAACATTTTACAATTTCAATCATAATTTTATTATTATTTAAAAAAAAGACTTAGAGTAGAGAATTGAGAAATTAGAACCTGGAATCGAAATATGCCAAATAAATTCTACATAGTTTAAAAAAAATTATGTCTGATGAACTTCACGTTGTTTAAAAAAAAATACTATATTGCATGAAAAATCATCCATCTCGCAAAAATATAGATTTACTTTATTTATTTATTTATTTAAAATTATAAATTTTTATAAATAGTAATTTATTTAATAACTTACTAATATATTTTTATTTGATATACCTTGAAAAAGTAAAATTCATTAATTTGAATAATAATTTAAAAATATGAGTTATTTAATTTTTAATAGAATAATGTAAGCAAAGAACATATTAAAAAAAAATTTTGACAAAATTTTTCTAAGTAAAACAAAATTTATTATTTTAATTATGTTAATTGTAATAGCTTAATTCATGTAAAAATAAAAAGTTAACATATCTTCATAAAACGAAAGATGTATAATTAAAATAAAAAATTTTATTTAATTTTTTTTAATATATCATCTACTCATCTTACTTCATTAAAAATTAAATAATTCATGTTATTAAATTTTTTTGGAACTAATAAATTTTATTTTTTTAATATATATTAAATTGGATAAATTAATAAATAAGTTATTACTTGTAATTTAAAATAAATAATAAAATAATAAGTCTATTTTTATTTCACAGAGGGAGTAATATAAATATAATTATAGTAATATGTTTTATTTAATTTTTTAATATACTCTTCCTAATGTATCATTCAATCATATTACCCTATTAAAAATTAAATAATTTATGTTACTAAATTTTTCTTGAAATTAATAAATTTTATTTTTAACTCAACTCAACTCAACTAAGCCTTTATCCCAAAAATTTGGGGTCGACTATATGTATTCGCTTTCTCCACTCTAAACGCTTTTGGGTTAAATCCTCAGAAATTTGTAATACTTCTAGATCATATTGTACTACTCTCCTCCAAGTCAATTTAGGTCTACCCCTTTTTTTCTTTCTATCCTCTAACCTAATATGCTCTACTTGTCTAACTGGAGCATCCGTATGTCTACGCTTCACATGACCAAACCACCTTAATCTCCCTTCTCTCAACTTATCCTCAATTGGTACCACTCCTACCTTTTCTCTAATACTCTCATTACGGACTTTATCTAGTCTAGTATGGCCACTCATCCACCTTAACATTCTCATCTCTGCAACTCTTATCTTAGACGCATACGACTCCTTCAATGCCCAACACTCACTACCATGGTTATTCTTGAATTCATACCTACGCTTCAAATAGAAAATAAATCCAATCAGATCTAGCAGATACATTCTCTCGTCTGGCACAACCATAAGGAAAATGATAATTATCATTCAGGTTCATAGATAAATCAATTCAGAAAAAATTAGGAAATGTTTTACACCTTTGAAGCAAACGCATGGCACTTGAGAGGGCTGCCAAGGATGCTATACCATAGTCTTGCTTTTTGATTTCTTTACTAATAAAATGACTCAAACTTGGAACTTTGTTCTCAACATAGTCCCCAAGGATTAAATGCTTCACAACATCACCTGCAATATCAAATGTAAGAATCGATACATATGAACAAACTGATGCAGATGCGATAATGCATTATGATAGGACACCAAAAGGAATGAAACAGTACCAGGAAACATTTCCATCAAGCCCAGTTGCATCTTCCTGTTGTATGTTCTAACAGACAAATGTCCAAACAACTACCATATTTATCTTGATGCTACTATTTTCCATTCAGTCCATTACAGAGAATAAAAGTATCCTTCATATACTATGGAATCAGGATGCAATTTCTAAATTCCTGCCTTAGAACTTGAAAGATAAAAGAAAACTGACCCCCAAATAACTTCTCCACTGATTTAACAAGAACTTGACTAACTCGATTATTCGGAATGCTTGAAAGCTTAAAACAGTCTTCTGCAATAAATATCTGCCTTGCTCTAACCAGATCCACATCAGGCAATTGAAGTAGAATGCGAGCAACTCGATTCAAAATCACTGGATCCCTAGCAAACCATCCTGGATGCAGAATCAATGCCAAAAGAATGAATCACCAAGTTAAAGCACTCAGAATTATTTAATTCTCGTGCAACTCTATCCAGTTGATTGGTAGAATAAACAAATAGAACAGACAAACTGTCCCAATATCATTAAATAAAGCAACAGAGATTAGTAGCGTGTTGGTGCATTGTCGTGAATATTGAAGAAATGATGCTATTGATCAGGGAATACATAAAAATTTCAGGTTCAATGATCTATAAAAATACTCAAGTGTCCTGTCCACCCATAATTCAGAAGTTGCAGATGCTGCTTTGAACATGAATGTAGAATGAATAAAGATACAAAGAAACCCACACAATAATTTGACCACCAGTTGGTTTATTTGGTCCAATAAATTCGTTCAAAATGAAGCCATAACAATGCTGGTTCCTTACCCTCAGTATCAAAACTCTGTGCCATGGGAATAACTCCAGCAGTAGAAACAGCATCATGTGAAGATCGAAACCCCAAAATGCTGCAATATGACGCTGGAACTCTTACACTACCTCAAGTGTCAGTTCCTGCAGCCAAAATAATCTTTTTACTTTGATTGAGTTATGATAAACCAAGGCATATGAAAAATCAATCTAGAGTAGAATATTCACCTAAGGAGAAGTCTACAAGCTTTGCACCTACTGCAACAGCAGACCCACTGGAAGATCCTCCAGGTACACGATCTGGAGCACAAGGATTTGTAGGTGTGCCATAATGTTTATTTTCCCCATTTAGACTGCCTCAAAACACAATTATTCAGTTACATAAGAAACAAGTATGACGTGAATGTTCAGGGAAGTTTTATCATGCAAAAGACGAACCACCTTGAAAAAATGCAGGATGAATAATTAGAATTTAAATGGCACATCAGATTTGATATCAAATTAAACTAATGTCACACCATTTATATATATTCAACATTTTCACGGGCTTGCAATGCAATTTTGATTCAAGAATCACTCAAAAAGAGATGTCATCACTTCACATGCTCATTTACTGAAGTACATTGCATGCAGAATCTTAGCACAACAAATAATAAAAGAACTAAAAACAAGGGCGCAAACTGATTTTAGTTCATGACATTTGTTTAATTACAAGTAAGACAATAGCTAACAAATGAAAGAACTTTAAGGTCTCATGAAATTTTTACTCTATGAAATTTTTAATCTACTCACTGCTCTTATTCAATTTGTCTGAGAAATGGTTCACAATTAAAAAATAAATAAATAAATAAACCCTCTGCCTCTGAGTATTTAAGAACAACACTTGTTTACCAATGAACTTCAATGGTGCCTACACTTATGAGATCTAGAGTTCCAAAAGGTTGGAAGAAAATCAATAAAAATTAAAATTGAAAATAAAAAAGAGCAGGACCTGTTTCACATTCTCACCTATATGCCATTTCATCCATGACAGTTTTACCAACACATGTGGCTCCTCCTCTCAAGATAGCCAAAACAGCCGGAGGAGTAGATTTAGCAGCTGAATGGGTCCTTGCCCAGTCCGGATTGCCAAACCCAGTCACAAATCCATTCACATCGAAACTAATCCAAAAGTTCAACCCACAAAGGTAAACTAAACGTTAAAACACAATAAGATGCAGATTGAAAAGATAAATAAATAAAAAGGAAAGCAAAATTTTTATTCCAATTCCAATTCGAACCAAACCCAGTATCATCAAGAACTGGCAGATGAGCCCAAAACAGGCATGAAAACGAGCATCGTCATTGAAAATATTCATGAATTCACTATAAAATAAGAGACGAATATTGAAGGAAACGAAAAAGAAACCAAGAAAAAAAATTGAATTGAAGAGACTGACATATCTTTAACCGCAAAGGTAAGACCATTTAAGGGAAGTTCATGAGATGAAGAAATCGGTTTGAGCACGAATTTCTCCATGAAAGCTCCATAATCCGAGCTTCTTGCCATGTTTGTTACTGCTCAGTGTGATTGTAGCCTCTGCCCCAAGTCCCAACGTTCTTAAACCGAAAAAGGACATTGGCCCCATAAATCAAACAACTGTATGCTGATGACCTTTTTGGCCATCTAATTTGGCTGCTTTAGTTGGCTTTATGGAGGGCAACGAGGGAATTTCAATATTTCCGTTCTATTTATCCATTGGGGTGTTTGGTTTACCTGTTGGATTCAGTTGATAGCTGATAGACACCCAAACAGGTAAATTGTGGTGTTTGGCAAGCTTAAAAAAATACAGCTGATAGCTGATGGGCAACTGATATAATACCCATCAGCTGCAGTTTGTATCAGCTCTATTTTTAGAAATTTCATCACCGATAATGATCTGGTTTTATTTTTTATTTTGACCATATTATCCTTTTTTATTTAACTTGAAAATTAATATTATTAATATTTTTATTTTTTTATTTATAATTTTAATATTTTAATTAATATATTTCAACTTTGTTAAAATATTTTTTATTAATAACATAAAATATAAAATATTTATTTATATCCAAAAACTTAAAATTAATTATAAATTTTTCTATTAACAATAATAATTATTTTATTATTTTATCTATATTTTTAAAATTATTTAATTATCTTAAAAAAATAATTATTTTCTTATTTCAATAATAAAATAAATGATATAATATAAAAGATTAATAATTATATATTTATTTAAATAATATAATATATTAATTTAATAATTATATATTTAATTTAATAATAAAATAAATAATATAATGTAATAAATTTATAATTTTATATTTATTTAAATAATAAAATAAATTATATGATATATACCCTTATTAGTCATTTCACATATTAACAGCAACAGTTAAATATAATTTTACCAAACATTTAATATAAAGCATAATTATCATCACTATCACTTGATATGACTATGTACTTATGCCTATCAGTTGTATTCAACAGTTAATCCAAACAGGCCCTTAATCAGTTAATCCTTCAGCAGCAGTGTGATTGGATAGAAAAATAACATGAAATAAAACTTTTTTATAATTAATTTTTGAATCATATCTAAATTTTTCCCCTTTCAAAAATTTTATTAAAACATTAACCATTAAATTGATCGAAATTGAATCGATAAGACACTGAAATTAAATCCATGTTGTCAAAGTAGTCAAGACTAGCTAAAGGTTTCTTTTTCAGTTCATCAAGTTTCGATTAAAACTCTAACTCAATACTTTATCATTAGAGACAATTCTAGTATCCGTGAGTTAAAACTTATTGATAACTAAAGGTATATTTTTTAATCAAGCATAATTCAAACTTTGTTGTTCCACATTATGAATGAAACTTTTAATCAGCTTCATCAGAGTCGTCATCAAAGACAGAAATGCGGGATTCCAGGTGGGTGTGAATTCACTACGTTCTCCTTCTGCAGCCTCAATCAGTTTCATCAGAGTCGTCGTCAAAAATATACAAGTATGGGACTATTGGTGTGTGTTCACTATGTTCTACATCTGCACCCTCACCAGTCAATCTAGGAGTGTTCCAACCCAACTGCTGCATGTATACTTCATCATAGGCTTCAATGTTTAAACCTGAAGCAAGAAACAATTCCAACTCATTCACGAATCGTTCTGTTCTTGCTGCTAGAAAAGGCCTTGCTGCATCAGAGACTAGATTCTTGAACTCTACTTGTTTTGTTTCAGGTGTTCTCATCTGATGAGATTGATCACCCCTGGCAAAAAGGAAAGCAAGCTTTTGAGAAAGAGAAATGTATAATAATAGAGATATGTAAAATAATTAGAGATATGCGCCAAACTTTCATACTCATCAAAAGAACTTAAAGAATGAGGAATCCAATTGTTACAATCTAGAGTTCATTTTCATCGTTAAGTTGCACATGAATAAACAAAAGGTGGGATAAGTAAAGAAAATACCTTCTCAAGAATGAATCAACCACACCAAGTATATGGTGTACAATAATTTCAACATCCTCTTCCTGCATGCAAGCATGTCAGAAGATGAAAGTTTGTCAATAATAGCCAACCAGAGCTAAAAGATAGCTATAGGCATTAAATTAACATCCCAAATTATGAACCAAAAAAAAAAAAAGAAAATCCAAAACAAAAACAGTGCAAGGTTTTTTGTAAACAGCATTACTTTTATATGCATAAAGCCATAAACATTCTTCTATTTATATGCATAAAGCCATAAACATTCTTCTATTTCCTGCATACATTAAAAAATACGCAAAACCAAAACTTTAAATATTTATCCACATCCACAAAGTTTGAATCAATGCCAAAGTAGCACATGAAAGAGTTAGAAGAGAATAATGCCTTTCAAACTCTACTCAACTCAACTCAACTAAGCCTTTATTCGAAAAATTTGGAGTCGACTATATGAATTCTCTTTCTCTACTCTAAACGATTTTGGATTAAATCCTCGGAAATGTGTAATGCTTCTAGGTCATATTGTACTACTCTCCTCCAAGTCAGTTTAGGTCTACTTCTTCTTTTCTTTCTATCCTCTACCCTAATGTGCTCTACTTGTCTAACTGGAATCTCCGTATATCTACACTTCACATGATCAAATCACCTCAATCTCCCTTCTCTCAACTTATCCTCAATTAGTACCACTCCTACCTTTTCTCTAATACTCTCATTACGAACTTTATCTAATCTAATATAGCCACTCATTCACCTTAACATTCTCATCTCCACAACTCTTATCTTAGACACATACGACTCCTTCAGTGCCCAACACTCACTACCATATAACATGGCCGATCGTATGGTTATACGATAAAATTTTTCTTTCAACTTATTGGGAATCTTGCGATCACATAAAACTCCCATGATACGTCTCCACTTCAATCATCCGGCTTTAATCCTATGACTAACATTCTCCTCACATCCCCCATCTACTTGAAGGACTGAGCCGAGATATTTAAAGTGATTACTTTGGGATAGTATCACTCCATCCAAACTAACTCCTTCCCTATCACCAGTTCGGCCTTCACTGAACTTGCAATGCATGTCTTCTGTCTTCGTTCTACTTAATTTAAAGCCCTTTGACTCTAGAGTACTTCTTCAAAGCTCTAATTTTCTATTAACTCATTTTTGCATCTCATCTATCAGAACTATATCATCCGCAAACATCATGCACCAACAAATACTCTCTTGTATATGTTTCGTTAATTCATCTAAAACTAATGTAAAAAGGTAAGAACTTACAGCTGAACCTTAGTGTAATCCAACTGAGATAGGAAAATCTCGTGTTCCCTCCCACTATGCGCACAATAGTAATTGCTCCTTCATACATGTCTTTCAACACTTGTATGTACCTAATAAATACCTCCTTTTATTCTAACACTCTCCATAAGACATCTCTTGGAACACTATCATAAGCCTTCTCCAAATCGATAAAAACCATTTGTAAATCTTTCCTCGCATCTCTATATTTCTCCATCAAACTTCTAATGAGAAAGATCGATTCCATAGTTGAACGACCAGGCATTAAGCCAAATTGATTGGGAGAGATAAAAGTATCATGACGTAGTCGATGTTCAACAACTCTCTCCCATAACTTCATAATATGGCTCGTGAGTTTAATTCCCCTATAGTTTGAGTAACTCTGTATATCTCCCTTATTTTTAAAAATAGGTACTAAAATACTTCTCCTCCATTCATCAGGCATTTTCTTTGAATTTAAAATCTTATTAAACAATTTAGTTAACCATGCCACTCCCATATCTCCCAAACACTTCAATGCCTTTCAAACTCTGACATTAAAAAAAATAGAGAACTGGTCTGAATTCAATGGAGTAAAGTAGGAAAAGACATAGTTGATGCGGCATAATTGATGCTGTGTAGCTCCATATGACTAAAAATTTTACGATTTGAACAGTTTTTCACATGGTTATGTAGTCATCCACTAATGCCAGCTTAGTTATACAAATTATTAATTTTGGTAGGATCTCCAATTTACCAGCAATTCAACGTTATTAATAATATTTATCTGCTCTAATGAATAGAGTATCTTAATTTAATAATATAATCTCATATGTTAGAGCACCAAATTTCAGTGGGATGTCCAAGTTTATATTTTGTAATAAGTAAAGGTCAAAGCATAGAAAAATCTCAATTAACAGATGGACCTGCAAAAGAGCCTGAATTTCTCTTCTCAACCAACTTTGCAGCCACCGATTTGGTTGAAGATACTTACGGGACTTCCAATATCGCAATATGTTAACTACATTGCTCAAGATACCTGACTGAACACAAATTTACTGAAAAACATATATAGGTATTGATTTGTTGGGAAATAGCATTAAAAAACAAATATCAATTTAACAAAACAAGAATAAAATGGGAAGTAGTAGAGAACCTGGTTCAGTATAATAGCATTTTAATCTATACTTGTGAGCTTTTGAAAAGAAAGAACTGGAAAAAAAAGGAGAAGTAAACTAAGTAAACCGATTTTAATATAGTGAAGGTTTGAAAGGGAAAAACAAGAATATAGAAATAGGTACCTAAGCTCAAAACTATCATTTATATACTGCCTTTGGAATGAACTTCCATCGTATCCATAAATTATTGAAAGGTTTTCTGTCTGCAGAATAGTCAAACAATACCGTCATTAACAACAAATTTTACACAGAGACATCATTCCTGTAATCAATAAGGCAAAGCAAAAGGCCTGCATTGTTATGTGAAGCTAAAGTGAAACATAAGTGGAACAAAGCAAACCTTGCACAAAGGACATTTTACAGAAGAAGGTGCAGGAGAATGCTTGCCAGCAACTACTTTAGTCCAATTCAAAATGCAACTGTAACAAAATTTATCTGCAATACAGGAATAAGAGGAACAAATGACCCACTATCATCTTGCATCATTCCCCAACCCTCTCTACCCCCGCCCACAAACCCAACAGCTCCCCCCCAACCCCAACACCACAAAAATATATATGTACAGAAAGCATGCACGCACAAGCACTCATGAACACACTGGTAACTGAAAAGCTTTGCCAATACAAGCTCAAATGAGGTTTGTACAGAATTGTAGTAAAATTGCTCAAATACCCACATTTAGTATTGATTCATAATGCACAATTACTATCATAAAGGTTTCAAATTGCTTTCTTTTCATATAATCCTTAACAATTCTTAAGCGCCTAATCACTACTAACCGAAATGAACACCAGAAATCAAGTGGAGGTTAAACAACAAAAAGCACAAGAAGAGAGCTTTCATACAAATACCAAACAAGGAATTGGGTCAATAATAGACATATGAATTGTTAAGAAGAAGGAAAAACAAAAAGAAAATGTACGATTTTTGAGAGAAATCAAGACAACGTACGGAAACAGGAATCAAGATAGGATTCTTGAAGGAAGGGACCGAGGCAGATGGGGCATGGATTGGAGTCCCGCGAAGAGGAAGAGTGATTCTCGTTGCTTTTAGCTTCATCTTGGTCCATTGTTTTTCTTGAACTCGCTAGATTTCTCCTTCCCACTCCAATGGCGACTTCAACCATCCATGGAAATTATTATAAAATAAAAATTAATTAAATGTAAATATTTTTAATAAATATAAACATTGCTTTTAACATTTTACAATTTCAATCATAATTTTATTATTTATTTTTCAAAAAGGGACTTAGAGCAGAGAATTGAGAAAGTAGAACCTGAAATCAAAATATGCCAAATAAATTCTACATAGTTTAAAAGAAATTACGTCAGATGAGCTTCACATTGTTTAAAAAAAAATACTATGTGACATAAATAGTAATTTATTTAATAACTTACTAATATATTTTTATTTGATATACATTGAAAAAGTAAAATTCATTAATTTGAATAATAATTTAGAAATATGAGTTATTTAATTTTTAATAGAATAATGTAAATAAAGAACATATTAAAAAAAATTCACAAAATTTTTCTAAGTAAAACAAAATTTATTATTTTAATTATGTTAATTATAATAGCTTAATTTATGTAAAAATAAAAAGTAAGCAAATCTTTATAAGATGAAAGATGTGTAATTAAAATAAAAAATTTTATTTAATCTTTTTTTAACATATCATCCACTCATATTACTCAATTAAAAATTAAATAATTTATGTTATTAAATTTTTTTCAGAACTAACAAATTTTATTTTTTTAATATATATTAAATTGGATAAGTTAGCAAATAAGTTACTACTTATAATTTAAAATAAATAAAAAATAATAATAAGTCTACTTTTATTTAACAGATGGAGTAATATAAATATAATTAAAGTAATAAATTTTATTTAATTTTTTAATATACTCTTCCCAATATATCATTCATTCATATTACCCCATTAAAAATTAAATAATTTATGTTACTAAATTTTTTTTGAAACTAATAAATTTTATTTTTTTTAATACATATCAAATTGGATAAGTTGATAAATAAATTATTACTTATAATTTAAAATAAATAAAAATAATAATAAGTCTATTTTTATTTAACGGATGGAGTAATATAAATATAATTAAAGTAACAAACTTTATTTAATTTTTTAATATACTCTCTATTCATATTGATTTATTAAAAATTAAATAAATTATAGTATTAAATTATTTTTAAAATTAATAAATTTTATTTTTCAATGCAAATTAAATAGAGACATAATAATAAATTAATAAATAAATTACTATTTTAAGATAAAAAGTGACCTATAATTTAAAATAGATGAAAAGAAAAAGTAAATTTATATTATATTTGTAATAAATTAAGAAATAAATTATTATTTTTATTAATATTATAATCGTCTTTAATATGTGAAATCTTGAATTTAAATTTTAATTATAAAAATAATATAAAAATAATAAAATAAATATCTTTCAATTTTTTTCATGGTAGGAATGGAATTGACATCTCTATTTAGCGGTTCTATAATTTTCTCTAAAATTAAATTGTAAAATCATAAAATTAAGCTTCAATCAAAACTAAATTAAATTTCAATCATTCAATTTAATGATGAACCAAAAGAAAAATAAATGAATAACAAATTGCATCAACTTAGATTAACCAAAGACTTACATTTCTATATAATGATTCATACTAATGAAAACAAAGAGTAATTTAAGAGAGAGAGAAATAATAATTATTTAGGAGATTGGAATCAAATATATTATCTAAGAGCATGAGTAATATTCATTCCAATATTTTATATGCCATTTCTGGGAAAAAAAACTTGTGTCAAACTATGGGCTTTAATTAATTTGAAGAACTAGGAAACTGCCACCTCCAACTAAGTTGATGATCTTTGACGAATACATAAACTTAGTGAAGTGATTAGTGAAAATTCTATTGGCAGTTCCAAATTCCGTAGCATTATTACATGAATCCATCTTTTGAAGACTAATTTCAGATCATTAAAAAAAAAAAAGGCCTTGTAGCAATGCATATAAAAGAAGAACATCTTAAAGCAGTTCTTATCACCCCATATTTTTGTTCTCATCTCTACCACCAAAGGAAAAAAAAAAAAAAAGAAGCCACACAATTTCATTGTAATGGCTTGCAAACAGGAATCATTTTGAAGCATTAACCAAAATGACCCACCCACCAAGAAAAATTTAGCATCAGTACAATTTATTTCCCCATTTCTTTAATCTCCCCCCGCCCCTCTTATTCTTCTCACTTTCTCTCTTCTAATTTCTGTTTTATTTTATATGTATGTAAAGGGAGATAAGGAGAGAGCAATTTTTCCTTCTTCTCATATTCTGATAAAAACACACAAAACCAAAACTTTAAATATTTATCCACATCCACAAAGTTTGAACTAGTGCCAAAATAGCACACAAAAGAGTAGGCAGGGAATAATGCCTTTCAAACTCTGACATTAAAAAAAAAAAAGGAAAAAGAAAATTGATCTGAATTCAATGGAGTAAAGTAGGAAAAGACATTAGTTGATGCTACGTGCAGCTCCATATGACTAAAGACTATATGGTTTGAACAGTTTTTCACACGGTTATGCAGCCATCCACTAATGCCAGCTTAGTTATACAAGTTATTAATTTTAGTAAGATCTCCAATCTACCAGCAATGCAACATTATTAATGGCATTTATCTGCTCTAATGCATAGAGTATATAATTTGAATTATATAGTATCATATGATAGAGCACCAAATTTCAGTGGGATGTCCAAGTTTGTAATAAGTACAAGGGCAAAGCATAGAAAAATCTCATATTAACAGACGGACCTGCCAAAGAGCCTGAATTTCTCTTCTCAACCAACTTTGCAGCCACCAATTTGGTTGAAGATACTTGCGGGACTTCCAATATTGCAATGCATTAACTATATTGCTCAAGATACCTGACTGACCACAAAATTTAGTGAAAAACATACAAGGTATTGATTTGTTGGGAAATAGCATTAAACAACAAATGTCAGTTTAACAAACCAAGAATAAAAGGGGAAGTAGCAGAAAACCTGATTCAGTATAATAGCAATTTAATCTATATTTGTGAGCTTTTGCAAAGAAAGAACTGAAAAAAAAGGGAAGTAAACTAAGTAAATAACCGATTTTAATAAAGTGAAGAGACTTGGAAGGGAAACAACAATATAGAAATAGGTATCTAAGATCAAAATTTTCGTTTAAATACTGCCTTTGGAATAAACTTTCATCATATCCATAAATTATTGAAAGATTTTCTGTCAGCAGAACAATCAAAAAATACCGCCATTAATAACAAATTTTACAGAGACATCATTCCTGTAATCAATATGGCAAAACAAATGGCCTGAATTGTCATGTGAAGCTAAAGTAAAACATAAGTGGAATAAAGCAAACCTTGCACAAGGGACATTCTACAGAAGAAGGGGCACCAGAATGCTTGCCAACAACTACTTTAGTCCCATGCAAAATGCACAACTTAAATAAGGTTTATACAGAATTATAGCAAAATTGCTCAAAAACCCACATTTAGGATCGATTCATAACGCACAATTACTATCCTAAGGGTTTCAAATTGCTCTCTGTTACCTATAATTGTTAACAATTCTTAAGCACCTAATCACTACCACTCATATAATTTTTAAGCAACGAAAAGCACAACAAGAGAGCTCTCATACAAATACCAAACAAGGAATTGGGTCAATAATAGACATATAAATTGTTAACAAGAAGGAATAACAAAAAGAACAAAGTAAGGTTTTTGAGAGAAAACTACAAGAACTTACGGAAACAGGAATCGAGTTATGATTCTCTAAGGAAAGGACCGACGTAGATGGGGCATGGATTGGAATCCCGTGAAGACGAAGAGTGACTCTCGTTGCTTTTAGCTTTATCTTGGTCCATTGTTTTCCTTGAATTCGCTAGATTTCTAGTTCCCACTTCAATGACGACTTCAACCTAGATCCGGCCACACGTGCAGAGGACCTGATCGGACCGCTTATGGTTCTCCCCAGTGAATTTGAATCGGAACCAACCAGCTCGAATCAGTGACTTCAATCCGATTCTGGTTCGATTATTTGAAAAAGAAGTCTAAATGTAAATATTTTTAATAAATATAATAAACATTACTTTTTAACATTTTGCAATTTCAATCATAGCTCTTATCATTTTATAATTATTCTCTAAACATTTTTTACACTTATTTTACAAAATTGTAATATAAATAAATACTAAAATATTAAAAATTTAACTAAAAAATTCATATGATCTATTTTTAACCGCATTTAAGGTAACTTAAATTGTAGAAACATTTTATCTTATTGTAAATTATAAAAAGAAAGATTTTTTTATTTAACCGGATTACTAGACCCAAAACACAAGATATACGATCTCATTAGATCTATATAAGAATTCCCCAATAATGAAAAGTTGCATATTTTATTCTACAATCTACAGCAGTTTGCGGGTATAGTTATGGACTTACAAACAAAGCAATATGAAAGATTCTATTATACAATGCTGTCCCAGAACCCAGATCCCTCTTCTAGGTAGTGCATCCCTTCACTTGTCTCTGAAGCTGCATTTTACACTTCTGCAATGCATTTAATTGCACCTTCATGCTCTCAACCTCTTTTTTCACCATCTTTATTTCTTCCTGAGGTGTCATGTATCCCTTATCCAAACCTTAGTCTTTTTTTATAATAGTTTAAGCCTTTGTTCTTCGGTAATTGGATCCGATAGCTGTAATTGATTTTGTCATATTTACATGTTCAAGAAGGACAATTCGCGTTGATATATGCATGGGTAATCTTTCATTCTTCATCGCATGCTGGCGAGCTTCTTGCGATAGCATATGATAATCCATGGCACTGCCTAGGCTTGTTCTTTCTTCTTCTATTAGATTATGATGTACCTGCATAGCTCTGTGGTAAGTGACACGCAATAGAAAAGTAGACATATAGAGAGAGGATACCTTGAGATGCATGTCTATGGCTCTATAGAGGTTGTCATCACAATATCGAGCGTCTTTTGGTATTGCCTCTATAAGCAATTGGAACTGCTTAATCAAAAGCTTCTCATCCCTAGCGATCATTGTAAGATACTCATCCACCAACCCTCCCACAATATTTATTCTTGATGCTGAATTTTTTAACATAGAAGAAACATATGATTCAACCACCCTTAAAATAATTCTCACATCATAAACAGCATCAGTGTTGCTGTAATTCCTGACTAAGAGATCTGAAGCAGAACATTGCTCCAACATAAGTGCTATTCTTTGATCCAGCTTATTTAACAGTTCAAACTTAATTCTCATTATCATTTCCAACTTGAGAAGGTGAGGTAAAAAATTATAGGAAACTGAGTTTTTCTCCTTAGGAAGTAACTTGATCAAACTTTCTGCAATAACTCTCAGTAACCGGTGTGTACGATGTTTTAGCAGATTGTGCTATCCAAAAAAAATTTGAGAAAGCCATTTTGCTGTCCAGTGAGCTATGTACATGATCCAACAAACTATGGTCTTATCATCTCTTTTCTTTTAATTCATTCTATGACTTCAAGAAAATGATATATTCGAAGAACATAAACATCTTCAACCAATTCTCAGCTACACATCTATGTGTTGAGTTTTCTGCATTATTTGCTCGAGCATCAAGCACAATGAATTTGTTAATGATAGTTTTTACATTAATAATACTTACAAAAAACAAGAAATTAATGCAAATTTTTTTAATTCCTAATTTTTTTATATTCTTAAAAATAAATCCTTAATGTATTTATATTAAAACATCCATAAGCTTAATTGACTACAATCGAAAATAAAAATATCAACTCAATAAATAAATAAAGATTAAAAAGGTCTAATTATTTAAGGGTTTAAAAAGTTCAGTCCAAAGTAACACTGAAGTTATATATAAATTTAAATACCATCAGTGAAGTTTTTATCACTAATTTTTAATTTTATTAAGCTTTCCTTTTAGATTACAGTAATTTTTCATAAGCGAAATAAAAAAGAAATTGTAAAATGAGATGATATTTTAAAATAGTATATATTTTCATGTATTAATTATGTGATAAAATTAGATGATACTTAAAATATACACTATTTTTTAATGCTATTATCAGAAAACTTACAACAAATAGAAGGGAAAATGATAGGGAAAATCAACTAAATTTACATTTTATCAGAGATCTTGAGGGAACACTGGCTTGTGATGAGGGGATGATATATGAAGAAGTTAGAAGTATAGGGGAAAACAACAGGAAAACAAAATTGTCAACATGTTACATTCCATTGCCGATTTGCAGATATTAGAGTTTCTCCACCACTAGTTCACAGAAAGGAAAGGATGCTCTAGTAAGCAATCAGCAGACCATCTATGAGCAGCAGTACGAACAAAACATCGGCTCAGGAAATCCTTTGCATCTTCTGATACATTACTGGGTATTTGAGGCAGTTCATCTGTATATCCAATTACACAGAAGATCTTCAACTTCTGAATACTCCCAGGCTGGTTTTCCAGTTAGCATCTCCAACACAGCACATCCAAAGGCCCAAATGTCTGTAGCATACCCAATCTTTTTTTCTCTCACCAATTCTGGAGACATGTATCTGGTTGTGCCCCTCATATCATGGCACTCTTCATCCACTGCCTTAGCCAATCCGAAGTCCGCAAGCTTTGCTACAAAAGTACCCTTCCTTTCTCCACTACCAGGCACCAGCAAAATGTTGTCCGGCTTGATATCGCAATGGATGTAGCCACGACAGTGAATGTACTTCAACCCTTGAAGAACGTCTCTTGAATAATACTTAACATCAGAATCAGCCAACCCAAAACCCGATAATCTTATTTGCCGTTCTAAACTAAGTCCCGAACAATACTCCAAGAGTAAGTTATATACTTTCACCCCATTAGCTATATGCGTGACTTCGTCTCCATAACAACGAACCACGTACGGACTGGAAGTAAGATCACAGAGAACTTGTTTCTCATGCTGTAATGAAGATGATTGATCCATAATTGCAGATTTGACTGCCAATTGAGAAGGAAGATGAGTTCCCTGATTTATGGTTGTTCTAGTTTTAGCATAAAAGACAGAACCAAATCCTCCTTTGCCAAGCAAGCACACTCGAACCCATGAAAGCCCATGAGAGGCTTCCAAAGTTGTAGCCCTTTCGAAACAAACGACTGGAGTCTTCTTTTTCCTCTTAAAAGCATTGCGTCGCTTGATCATTGCGTACCATTTAGAATCATGTTTTGGCTTCCTTGTTGTAGAAGAGGAGGAGGATATGACCACCACGGAGATGACTGCCGCCATGGTTGAAGAAAACATACGTTGTTTGCGACAGAAAAGTTGTGTTTCTTGAAGAGAAATGTGGAATTGGAGATTGCTACTAGTAGCTTAAGGGTTGTGTTTCTTGAGAGATAGGGAATTGGAGATAACTAGTTGTAGCTTAAGGGCTAAGTTTCTTGAGAAGAGATATGGAATTGGAGATAACTACTAGCAGCTCAAGGATTGAGTTTCTTGAGAAGAGATATGGAATTGGAGATTAACATAACAAATTTCTATGTAATAGTTATAAATTACATAAAAAAATTTTCAAATTTTTAAGATAGTTATAATAAAAAAAAAAGATAACAAAATAAAAGATATATTGAAATAAAATAAAAGATATATTTTATTTATAAAATAGAAGATATATTGAAATTACTAAATTGCATTAAACAAAATATTAACATAACAAATTTCTATGTAATAGTTATAATAAAAAAAATTTCAAATTTTAAAGATAGTTGTAATAAATAAATAAAAAATAACAAAATAAAAGATATATTGAAATAAAATAAAAGATATATTTTATTTATAAAATAGAAGATATATTGAAATTACTAAATTGCATTAAACAAAATATTAACAAAACAAATTTCTATGTAATAATTATAATAAAAAAAATTGTAAAATTTTTAAGATAGTTATAATAAAAAAAAAAATTAACTATGAATATTACACCACGGAAAAATTATTTATTATGTAGAAAAAAAATTAAGTCAATTTTATATTTTCACACTATTTAATTTAACCTTTTGAATCATTACAAGAATGTGTTATTCAATTTTGCATATTCAAGCTTATGCTTTGGTCATTATTTTTAATTTATATATCACTCTTAATTCATGTTTAAAAATACCAAATAAATTTGGTTAAGTAATTTTTAAACCTGTTAATATATTTCAAACTTAAATTGCTTTGACATTTATATTACTAAAACGACTCAATGTAATATTGTAAAATTAATATAAAATTTATCTATTACAAGCAAGTTGTGAAGACATTAATAAACAAAACAGTGTTTAATTTAATTAAGGTTAATTCCCTCTTCAAAAAAACTGATTTGATATTCATACTTTTAAAATTATTAATATATGTATTTTTTTTATTTTTTTTATTTTGAAAGATACATTAATTTATTTAAACCAGAGCGGCAGAATCTTGACCAATGTGGATGCTGCTTGAATTTTTTTTTTTTTTTAATTTATTAGTTGTGTTAATATGATTCTTGGTGTGTTAAAATCGCTTTATTCCCCGATGATCTGAAAACTGTCGGTAATCATCAAACTTTGCTGAAAGAACAATGTGATTTGAAAACTTTGCATGTGATGGACAGGCGCCTACTGCTCATGTTTCAATATTCCAATCATGTAACGATGGTAATCCATGAAAGAACAATGCATCTAGTTCCAGATATCCAAATTTTAAACATTTCAGTTGACAATAAATTTAAGAAGAATAATAGATAAAACTGAAGATCAATGTTGTCACCAAGCTACCATAAATGTGGTACACCTTGAATATAGAGCGAAAATGAAAGCGTATATCTACATCATAGAAATCCTATTCCAGATTTATTTAAAAATAACTTACTAAAATTTAATGTAATCTCAAAATTTGAACATTAAAAAGAACAAATTTTTTACAGATGGAATACAAAAAAGAGTTCACAACTCAAAGGGAACAGGGGGAAACAAGGCAAATGCCACAAAATGAAAGTTATTAATTAAACATTACTTCTACAACAGAACCTTGTACAACAATTACATGGGCAAAGCTCTGGCCATGATCCTATAATCTCCCTTTTTCTTCAAGGCTCTCCTTATTCTGAGGTATCCCTACTGTCTTCATGGCACTCTTAGATAACGATGCTTCTTTGTTTTCGTGAATCGGATTGGCCCATGCTAATGACTTATTGGATACTCTTCTTCACAATTCCCTCAAGCATTCCATCATTCCCAAAACGGCCTGAAAACTGTTGGTCATCAACTGGACCAGGTAGCTGAAATTTAATGGAGAAGTGCCCTGGTTGGGGCAGATTTTGTGTTTGCATCCTAAAGACTTGGGAGTTCTTGCACACTATTTTTTCACCAGTGGTTGTCACGCCCTTTATTATTATTGTTCCATTAGGTTCAATGTCACAACTAAATTCCTCTGCTTTCACAAAGCCAAATAACGGATTAGGCACAGCAAGATTGATGATAGAAAAGGGTAGATGAAACTCATTGTTCATACTGAACACATTAACAAAATCTTTCATAGCCTGAAAAGTTCAATGGCAACAGCTTGAGGGAAGAAAATGCACAAACAATGGTTTAACAAGCTAAAACCTAGATAATGTCACCAATTGAGAGAAATTAGTACAAACCTATCCCAATAGCATTTCTCAAGTCTCAACATGCAAGGCAATTGTAGATAAGGCAAAGGATTAAATTTAAAATGTCATCGAAACTTACTTTCATCTTTTGCTACCCCAGGCAGGGAGACACGAAACATGTAGGCGTCATCGCATTCTCCAATGTCCATTAATCCCACAATTGGTCCCACCTGTCCCATAGCTGCAGTCCCAGTCAGCACAACTGCACTTTTCGCAGAGACCACTATGTTATCCCATTCCTTTCTAGTTGTGTTAGATGGGAGAAAGACCATACATGGTCCAACTTTTTCAACAGGTTGGGCATCACTTTCAGTTTGCAATGAGTCATAATCACCAACTGGTGCAGGTGAACTAATGTAAGGCACACTGTTGAGAGGTTGAACCTCGAGTGCTTGTTGGTGGGGATTCTGGAATTCATTATTTCCTCCATGCATGCCAAAAGACCTGAAGTCAAGTTTGCAGATATAACATTTTACGATAGCATGAAAATGTAGTAGTGATTAAACACAAACTTTTGACTCGGCCATAAATGGGTTGCAGAATTCAACAGCATAAAGTTATATACATGCGTTTGTAATGAAAACGATGCACAGCCCACAAAAAGTCCAAATCATTCCTAATTGTGAAAAGCAACTGTTAAAGCATAGACAAAAGTTGTTCAATAGATTAAATCAACAAAAGTCTCACCAAAAATCGGAGTTGAAGTTATGATTCTTTGATTATTTAGTAGGACAAAATTTTGAGCTATCATTCGGTAGGCAACCATCTGAAACCAGTATCAACTGCAAACTAGCTGTTTCCATACACACACCTCAGATTTCTTAATCATCATCCCTAGTTTCTAACATCTTTGACGAATACATAAACTTAGTGAAGTAATTAGTGAAAATTCTGTTAGCAGTTCCACATTCCATTGCATTATTACATGAATCCATCTTTTGAAGACTAATTTCAGATAATTTAAAAAAATAATAAAAAAAGCCTTGTAGCAATGCATATGAAAGAAGAACATCTTAAAGCAGTTCTTATCACTGCATTTTCTTTTTCTTTCTCATCTCTACCACCAAAGGGGGAAAAAAAAAGCTGCACAATTTCATTGTAATGGCTTGCAAACAGGAATCATTTTGAAGCATTAACCAAAATAACCCACCCACCAAGAAAAATTTAGCATCCGTACAGTTAATTTCCCCTTTTCTTTAATCTCCCCCCGCCCTTATTCTTCTCACTTTCTCTCTTCTAATTTCTGTTTTCTTTAATATGTATATAAAGGGAGATAAGAAGAGAGCAATTTTTCCTTCTTCTTATATTCTGATAAAAGGTGAGAACAACTGCAAGCTTCAAAGATGAAGCATAGTCACCAAAATGTCACAAAAATTGTGACTTCAAATCGAAAACCAAAGCTGAAATCAACTACGCAAGCAATAAATTAAATTCCAATGGCCGTCATTTACCATATAAATATGTAAGAAATGCAAAAGTTGGATAATACCTGATCGGGGGAGGCATGGTGGTGTTTCCGACGAACGTCGGGCGATGAATTGAAGTGTCGGCGACCTATTTCGGCTCCCCAACCCCAACACCTGACTGCGTCTCTTTCACAGGCAACTGAGACAAGGTCTTGGGTGTAAATGATCTGCTGTTTTGTGCGTAGCGTACTCGTGATATGGATAACCAATAGCCATCACCCATCTTTTTATGTGAGAGATTAAAATGTGCGCGTGCTTATAAATTGAGTAATATATTATTATAAAAAAAGAATGACATAAACATAACTATGTCATTATTTTGTATTTCCTTATTAGAGAGCAATTCACATGAATTGCAAAATCAACTTATAAGATAATTAAAATTTTAATTATTTATATATTTAATTAAAATATTTATATATAATTAATAATTAATTAATATATTTATAAAAAATAATTTATAAATATATTTATTATTAAAATAATAAAAATATTATTAAATAAAATTTATAATAAAATTTTAAAAATTAAATAAATATATGTTAAATTAACTTGTAAGAATAGACTTTATAAACAGTAAAATAAAAAGTTGATTCTTTTATTTTTTTTTTTAATTTATAAGTTTAATTTATAAATTTAAAAATTATTATAAATAAATAGGTAAGTCTAATTTTAAAACTTAACAACATCATTTTAGTTTAATACATATTCTAGAATTATAATTGTCAAGTGAAAAGGTTGATTTGAATTTTTTTAAAATTATTTTTTACAATATCATTTAAAATTTATTTTATAAAAGTATTTTAAATAAATTATTAATATTTATTAAAATAATAATATCAAGTAGATTTTATATGATTTTTCTCATATCTTTTTCCTTTTAACTTCTAAGTATATCTCTGCATTGCAGAGGTTTACATTATTAATAATTTATTTATTTTATTTTTTATATATAAAAGTAATTATATTGGTAAAGATATTTTTATTTACTTTAGATATTATTTTGATTATAAAAGTTTAGATATTTTGAAAATAATTTAATAAATTAGTTGGTGTATATTTGTTGAGTATATTTTATATATTTAAAATTTTAAATATTAAACATTACAAAATAAAAATTAATAATATAAAATAAATTTCTAATATTTAATAATATAACTAATAGGATTAGATTTTCAAGGTCATAATTAATTATAAACAAATATTATTTTTTAAATTTAATAGATCCATCAAAACATAGAAAAATAGAAAAAAAAACTCAAAAATACTTAAAAATAGAATAATACATTTAAAATTTATAAATTTTTAGACCTTAGAAATATTTTCATATAAACAAAAAATAACTTTTTCCAATAATAGAAGTGATAAATAATACAAAAATTCTTTACATTGATAATAATACAACATTGTTCATCACAATTTTGATGACCAAAAGTTACTGCGACAATTTCTTTACCATTAAAGTTTTTAATTGATTTTAAATATATGAAAACAGTGGCAAATTATGCACTTGAAAAATCAAACTTCTCATCTTCTATTAAAATATTAAAAAAATTTTGTGCTGTAATTTATTAAGTGAAATCCTATACTATAAACTTTCGTTCATTTAAGGATCATTAAAGAAATTTAATTTGTCCCCATTTAAAACATCCATTGCTTATACTATAGCTATTTCAAGCTTTAATTTTCATAAATCAAAATTATAAGAGTTTAGGGTTGTTGGTCAAATACCAATTTTACATTTAGAATCACATTCTTTCCAAAAATTTTAAATAGCATTAGAAAATGTACGGAAAAAAAAAAAAAGATATTATAATGCCGAAATTTAAATAAGAGTTGACATATCTATTGGCAGGAAAGCTATTTGGAAATTTGCTAACAATTATTTTTAGCAAGTTTATGCAAAGGTAAATCATCCAAACAATCCTATGATTTCTCCGATTTAAACATAGCCTTTGTAATTCTCTTAAGCCAATTGAAATGATTTTTATCTTTTTACCAAGAAATCCAACCTTTTTGGTAGTCTAGTCACCGTGTACACAAATAAAACAACATACACCTCAACCTCTTATGAAAGAATAAAAAATGGCAATGCCAACCCTCTATTATGATTTTCGTCATTTCCAAAACTCAAAATATATGTTAATTGATATAATCAAAACATAGAAAAATAGAAAAAAAAAAAGCTAAAAACAAATGGAAAAGCAAAAGGGCGGAAAAAAGATAAAATATAAAAAAAAATTAAAATTAAATCGGTTAATATATTAAATTTAGCTATTATTGTTGCCTAATTGCCTATTTTTTTAACTTACAGATATAATATAAATATTTTCTATTATTTATTATTCTATTTTTTAAAATATATATTTTTCTCTAATGATTTGCATCATAAAGTAATTTATAATATAATTTAAAGAAAATTT
Source organism: Hevea brasiliensis (assembly GCF_030052815.1). NCBI lineage: Eukaryota > Viridiplantae > Streptophyta > Magnoliopsida > Malpighiales > Euphorbiaceae > Hevea > Hevea brasiliensis. The sequence goes on from NW_026615250.1 coordinate 1,343,225, forward strand.
AGATAAAAATAATCTAACAAGAAAAAAATCCATAAACATAATATGAAGAAAAAAAATATAAAGTAAACATAATTTGAAGAAAAAAAATAATGTGAAGTCCAAATAAAATAAAGAAAAATAAATAAGAAATAGTAGTTATCAAATAATAAATAAATGAATTTAAATTAAAATTTTATTTATGTCTCTTAATATAAGAATGAGAAAATTGCTTTATTTTTTATTTTTTGTGAAAATTAAAAAATATATTTAAAAGCCATAAAAATCACTAAGTAGGAAAAAGAAAAATATCCTTATCATTTGCTTTTATATAATTATATAGATATAGATAGATAGATAGATAGATAGGTATAGATTTTTATATTATTTATTTATTTAATTTAAGTTGTAATTTGAATTTAAAATTTTCATAATTTTAAAGATATTTTTACTATCATTATTAAATTAAAGTTTATTTATATATTATCATAATTTTTGCCATAACGAGTAAATAATAAAGATTTGAACATAATATTACTGTTATAAATACATTTTTAAAATATGAAAAAAAATCTTTTAAATAATATAAAGAGATAGGACACACATAGATAATGAGAACATATCATTGTTAAAATTATTATAATTTTAATTTTAACGAAATTTTTATTCCTATATAATTTATACTCATGCACACTCTTCAATTGATATAAAATCTCGAATGATCAACTTACTGACAGATAGGTCTATCTCGATTTATTTGCCACGGACTCACATATATCGATTATCCCTCAATTTTTTGCCTCTTTTTTATTAGAGATAGATAACACACACATATAGGTTAGTAACCGAAAAGAATCACCATTAAAGATATAATAATTTTAATAAATTTTTATTTTTATATAATTTATATTCACACACGCTCTACAATCAACGTAAAATTTTAGTCTTCATTCATCAAATTAAATAATAGTTGTAATAGTGATTATAAAAATGATAAAAATGTAAAAAAATTGAAAAGATGATTATAAAATTAAAAGAATAAAATAAGATTATAAAAAAAATAGATTTAAAAAGTAAAATATAATACCATTATATAAATTAAATATATTAAATTTTATAATAAAAAAAATAAAATCCCTAACAAATGGAAATTAATGGGAAGTAAATGTTTTTTTCTCTCTATCTTATTACCTTTTTTTTTAGTAACCTATTGCGTGTATCCTTGGTTGTATGTGTATTGTAATATGTATTTACATATCTGCTTCTGATGGCATCTATATGACATATATAGAAACCAAATGGGTTTCTCTATATTCGAAAAACTTGTTCTTATTTTGTATGACAGTTTTTCTTTTTGGAACCAATATTTAAGTGATCTTGGTGGTTTGTATTTAACTTGGTTCGCAACTTCCTTCCTTTCTTTTTTTCTTTCCTTCTTTCTTTCTTGTTCTTATTTTGGTGGTTTATAGCTGCAAAGATCTACATAATAATGTTAAATTTTTAAAGATAAATGATAGCTATGTTCTGGGAAAGTATAAATATGGGATGTTTGTGCACTGGGTCACTTTTTTTTTCATTAAAATAATTAGATAAATAAATTGTATCATTCGGGCAACGACTGTTATTTCTGAAAGAAGTCTTCTTTGCAATGGGTTTATCTTTGCTTTCTTGGCCATAGTTTTGTGTGGGCATTCAAGTCAGCTAGAGCTTTAGTTTCTTATGGAGTTTGGTTGTCTAGATGCAAGTGGACTAGGTCATGCAGCCACCTTTTTCTAGACACCACCCTGTGATGTTTCATTTGTGTTCTGATAGAATGATCTTTTTTCTTTTTTTCGTAATGATCTTTCTTTATTATTATTTCTTATATTTCCCCTCAATGTATGAAAAGCATTGTATCTGTCCTTTTCCTAAGCGCTGTGACTTCTTCTTGCAGACTCGATTCATTAAATCGCAATTACTATGGAACCCCCTGTTCAATCTACAAATTCTGGTGTTGATACAGGATCAGAATCCTTCCGTGAATCAAGTAGGGGCCTAATAGCAACCAGCGTTTCCTCCCTTACTATCTTTGGTAACTATTTTGGGCCTCACCTGAAAGAGGAGTGCCCACCAAAGTCAATTTTGCAAAGAAGATCTGAGGGCCTGTCAACATATACTTCAGATCAACTAGCTGGTTGCCTGGTTCACGTATTGAAACAGTAGAAGTGGGGAAGTTGTGCTATTATGCACTTCGGAAAGCACAACAATCTCTTGCCGTGAAATTACATGTATTAAACCAATTCTTGCATGGCACTATACCTACCTCTGAAAATGACCCAACTGCTGTTTACCCGCAGTTTCCTGATCTCTTTCCTCCGCAATTGCATTGTTATAAATGGTTCAAAAATAACTATATCATTGAAAACATCATATTCATTCTTGATCCAGATGCCTCTTATATTAAGCGCAAAGAAATTAAAAAGGTTTAAGAGGCTAACTAGGCCCGAGAATCTCTTATTGTATGTACATGGGCCAAGATATCATGCATTTCTGGATGTCAGCACTTCATATGATATGCCAGTGCAGGGAGCTGAAGAATTGCCTCCTGTCAAGCCTTCTTATAGTTCTCATAGAGCAGAACGTCCTGCTAGCATCTTGCAATCTGCAGATCAGCATGTCCACGATGTGGCACCTCTTCAAATTGTGCCAGATAACGCCTTACCTCCACTGTAGAGTTCTACAACTCCTCTGCCAATCAAAGGTGACACCAGAACTGTGGAGACGGTAAGTCCAGGAATGTTCCAGAACTGTGGAGACGGTCAGTCCAGGAATGTTCTTTTTTCCTTCCTGCCGAAATAACAAAGAGTGGGAGCAAACTTATAAAAGTGAAGTGGCATTGACTGGAAGTGCTGCTACGGGGCAGGTCGGACCCATTATTGAACTCATGGACGTTGGTGAAAGTGAGGATGCATATTTGTTTCTTGTATCTCTTCCCGGGGTGAAATGGGATTGGGGTAAGTTTCTTACTATGATCAATGTAGTTTGCCTTTATATTTATACAAGTTCAAAAGGAATTATTCTTAGCATTCTATCCTTCTCTGCCTGTATTGTAATGCTTGAGATTGTTTATGAATGTTATATTTATTCATGTAGCAGGTTACTGTTAGACACCATAGAACAACATTTCAACTTTCGCAGCATTTAAGTTCAAGTTCATATCATTTCATCACTTGGCTTTATTAATAGATCTTGATACCTTATTATTATTATTATTATTATTATTATTATTATTATTATTATTATTATTAACCTTTTGACCTCTTTTGGTCTCATTGGTAAAGTATTGTTCCTGAATGCAGAGGATTTCAGTTGTGAAATTAAAGATGATGATAAGGTTCGAATAAAGGATGTGATGACGACTGGTGAGAGTACTGTATACGGGCTCTCGCGGACCTTCAAAATGTATTCAAAGAACCTTTGTCCACCAGGAGAGTTTTCTGTCGTATTTCAACTACCTGGTCCTGTTGATCAACTGCAGTTTTCTGGCAAAGTTAGTGACGGGATTCTAGGGGGGCATTGTGATGAAAAGGAAACATGTTAATTGATGAGTTTTCCCTCTTGATAACCTTGCTTCTCAAGCATGAACTGATCCTGTATGTTGGTTTAAAAAATGCTAGTTGGATTTTGAGTGCATAGTTGATGATTCTGTAAATTGACCTCAGCTAAACTAAAGGGAATCTTTCATATTCTCTCTTGCTCTCTCTCATCCCTTCCTCTCCTCTCCATTTATCTCTGTTCTTCTTCTTCTTCTTCTTCTTCCTTCTGATCAATGAGATAACAGCTTAGTTTTTAATGGAATTCAATAATCTGTAAATTGAATGGGTCTATGAGTTGAGCATAGATGAGAAGAATGCATATATGGCTCCAAGTTTCTATTTCCTTGTGTTTCCTGGCATTGAAGGTTATCCCCCTTTATCAAAAGGAGAAATTCTTGGATAGAAAGACACTATTTTGACGATTATCTATCAAATTACTGAAAAAGATTCTCTACTTGGAAAGAAATGTTACATCAAATCCTTAAATAGCATACTTACAATAATTAATCCATGGTTTTACAAAACAGTGATCATTCATAATTACCAGGACCATTGCGCACCAAACCTAGATACATGATTTGCACAGGATGAAAAGACTTTACAAGTTCTTCTCCTTCCTCTCCTCTCTCTTCCCTTTTCCCCACCACTTCAGTTGCTACATAACAAGTAATCAACAATCCCCAGGATTCTCCTAAATAGAGAAAGAAGATACTATTAAAGGAAATAAATCTACTTTATGCTAAACGAAAATCCAAGCACTGAAATATCCATTTATACAAGCAGAAAGATAACTAAAGATCCAAGGCTAAAAAGAGAAGCAACTCGGTCTAGGATCAACTACTCTTTTTAGGATGTTATATACAGAGTCTAGCTCGTTTTCAGCTCCGATCTTGAACACTCGTTTTGACTACTGAGGGGGCCCCCCTCCTTTTCTGCTTGACATTCAGAAGGTGTTTCAATTAATGAATCCCAATTAGAGGAAATAAATATATGAAAGAACATAAAGCACAACAAGTGTAAAAAGATGTGCCAAAATGTCGAAATAAAAGAGTCTTTAATGAGAACGGAACAACATTTATTTAAAGGAAAGAGAAATAAAAATAAGGCAAATAAAGAACCACTAGCATTCATATGGCTAATTTAATGTAAACCCAAGTGAACATTCTCACTCCAAGTGACAAACAAGAATAAGCATTTTAAAAGAAATGGCTGATCTGAATAAAGAAAGAATGCAAAATTAACATGTTAGATAATAGATAAAAAGAGCAGATTTCCTTGTACTTTCATATACCAAAACCAGGATGGAAGCATCAAAATCAATATTGACATAAATGCTTAAACAACATACAGAAAATATGAAAAGGAAAAACAACCAAGTTCTATCATTTACTCCCCCATTGGAAATTTTCACTAGAAACTATAGTCACTGTTCAGAGCCTTCAGCCACACAACGATCTAAAGAAGGATACGTAAATCTGAAAAGAAATAGACAAGTGCTATTGCTATTAATTTCATCACAGAAGCTCTCTACAAGATTCTCAAATGATCTTAATAGTTTTGGGCTGTCGGACACAACTTTCATGCTGTAGTGATAGATAAGTTAAAAACAGCACTTCCATATCCTTAACTTCCATATCCTGTCACTAATGATCTGAGGGTGATTGCTGTCGTTCTTCTGATCCCTGCTGTGGCCATATCTGTTGCCCCATATAGGCATGAGACTGCTGGGCATAGATCATCCCAGGAGTTCCAACTTGAGCTACATGCTGAGGTGGCATATAACCATAAGGAAGTGCATCAGCAGGCCCTCCAACAGGCATTGCTCCCCTAGATATTGATGCCAGTACTTCATCTTTCAGATCCTCCCTCGGCACAATGTCAACTAAGAAATCAAAAATATCAGTCCTAGTGATGGCTGCTGCAATGTCATTCTTTTGTAATGTCCTCCTTTTGTTCTCCTCTGTATGATTCCAAGACCGTAAGGTCAGTTCTAAAATAAACATTTCACACGCCCTGGCAAATACAACTGGAGCCTCAGCTGATATCATCCTTACATCCTCATCAGCCTTCATGATCTTCTTGATCCTTGCTAAGGGAAGGCTATGATTCTTGAAGTCAACAACTTTGTCCACTTTTTGATACTGATTTACCCAAAAAGTCTGAAGTTGTTGCTGTAGTTGCTGTTGCTGTTGATGGTGGATTTGCTGATAAGCAAGTTGATTCTGCGCAAGCTGAGCTCCTGCTGGCTGCCCAGCAGATTGGATGGTCCCAATGGATCCTGGATTTTGGGCAGAAGACGTTTGATTTGGCTGATAAGGGTTTGTGCCATATGGCATCTGACCTGTACTACCCACTACCCCTGCAGGTGGGGGCTGTCCATACCCTTGCTGATCCATTCTGTTGCAGGTGAAGAAATATGAAAAACTGAATTTTGGCACATTTTGCCATATCTATATTATGTGACTGCTAAAGAAATGCATGAATAAAAATTACCTGAAGTTCTAAATTGATAGAGTTAAGAGACTGATGAAACTCCAACTTTACACCTTCCAACAAGCTATAACAGAAAACAATCAGAAGGTGTGATTTAAGATTGTCTAGTCCACAAAAGAAAAATATTGTATCAGTTCTTTACATCTGAAACCAATAAATGATAAATGTGGGGGCTTAAGACACCGAAATACTACATTATACTCTCTTTTGTTTTTTTTTTTTCTGAAGTTATTGATAAATTATAGATGGCTATTTTCTCTTCTCCTAGTAAAAAATGTCCCCACACCAATACACTGGCTTTTCTTGTAGCCACTTGCAGAAATCAATATATCCACTCTCAGTGCCAGGAAAAGCTAAAAATATCAAGCACCTTGCTTTTACCCATTTTCTCCAAAGAAAAAATATTAATTATCAGCAAGGTAGCACGTTAGTTTGAAGAAACTTTGCAACTACACCACAATGACCTTAAAAGACTAAATAACCAAGTCGTATTGTTGCATACAAAAAATAAATAAATAAAAAGGAGAAGAAGATGAATTAACTAAGAGATATACCAAACAGAACTTCACAATCACCACAATAGTAGTAAGATTTAGATCATGTCCATCTATTTTGTGTTATCTTTGAATGAAATACAGCTCTATTTATCAAAAAGACATTGTCCTTCCCATGTTTTATTGAAAATTTGAGCCAGAGTTCCCCTCCCCCACAAACAAAAAAAAAAAAAGAAAACCTTAATGCAAATTAAAAATCACTTGTAATAAAAATAAAAATAGATAAAAGAATAAGAAAAGGATTGCAATTCATTTGAAGATTATAGCAGGCTGATTGACATAGTAATCTAAGCTGAAAAAAGGCCAGAAAGGAATTTATATTGATTTTATGATTCGAATTAACAAAACAGAGCAACAATAGTTCTACCAACAACATCACAATATTAAGAAAAGAAGCAAAGGGATATGCATATTAACAAAATCTATGGTGTTACCTTTTTCCGGTAACAGAGCTTGGTTTTGATGAGATCGAATGGGAATTTATACAAATGGGTTTCAATCTTTAATAATGGGAAAATTAGTCAGCAAAACAAAAGATCCGATTTTTATATATCAAAATTATAGGGTTTTTGGAGGAATCAAGAGAACTATGCTTTTGAAATCAAATATAAAATGGGCTTCATAGGATCATAGGAAGAAACCTAAATTAAAGCTTCCAAACAAAAAATGTCGTTGTTTTCGATTCCCACCAATTTTTTGTCAGAATTTTCCTTTTGTCTTCTTTTTTCCCCTTTCTGGCTTCTCATGAGTTTTCTTTTGCGTGGTAACTGGTAAGGTTACTAAATCAGATCAAATCAGTTGAGTCTGTTTTTCACATCAAATTATTTTAAAATAATTTAAATTTTAATTATTAAAAAATAAAATAAAATAAATAAAATTATTGAAATTATATCTAAATTCTCATAATCTTATTCTCAAAAAAAAAAAAAAAAAGAAAATCACATATATCCTCATTATTCCTCATTATCCTTCTCTTTTTTTTTTCATTTTTAATGAAATAATAATAATAATAATAATTTTAAATAAAAATTATTAAATTTTAAATAATAATATTATACATAAAAGAAATTACAATAAAAATGCCAAGCAATTAAAATGATTTAGAGATATCACTATTTTTAATATACATCAAATAATTGAAATATATTTGCATGAGAAGTTTAATGAACAATAGCAATATATTTTTTACATTTTGATTTTAATTTTATGATTGAACTTCATCTTTCTTTAAAGAAAATCATATTTAGAGAATAATAATTGAAATTAAATTTGTATGTGTAATGAAAATAAATATATTCAATTGATGCAAAGCCTCTTTTTTTATGCTGTTCATACAATTAATAATTGAAATTTCAAAGTATCAAACAATATTTTCCAAGTGAAGAAATATCACTATTCTTTGCTGCTGCCAGTCAAGTGTATATTGTTTATTCTATTATTTTCTGGCATTGCTAAGATCAAAGGAAAAAAAATATTTTCCTGACAAGACCATATTCATAGCAAATGTACCATATTTCTGATGGTCTGCAACAACAGATCATCCAACAAACTACATTTTCTGGATCACATTAGCATCTGTTAAAACTTCAGAAATTAGTGGATATATTGGGGAAAAAAATCAATTAATGAACATAGGATACAAAATACATTTTTCAGATTGGACTATAATAAAAATTCAATAATCTTTGTAAAATCTTCTGATAACAATCTTATATGCTGTGTTTCCACCAACATATAGCTGGGAAGATTTCCTGTGAAGTGGCATAAAGAATTTAGCAATAACTGAACAAAATTTTGATTTTATGGATTGAATAAATCATCCTAAAAACGTAGCAATGACTAAGCTAACTACCATGAAAAATAAATAAAGGCCGACAAGGCAAAAGCCCCAGGATTTAGGCACCCGAAATCTGGACCAAGTGATAACTAGCAGAGATCCCATCAGGCTCAAGAGCAAGAACACAAATGCAATCACAATACCAGTGTGGAGATGAAGTTCATAAGCTTTTGGATAAATATCAGCTGTTTGCATCACCAATGCTGTCCCAAGTCCAACAAGCATATTAAACATTGGCCCAGCAAAGCACCCAGCCATGGCCATTGCTGGCTGCCCTGCTCTGGCAACTGCAACATCAGCCACAAGATCACCCACTGAGTTTCCCCAAGCAAGTACCGTAAGGCCCAGAATTGAAGGATGCACTTTAAGAAGCATTCCAATTGCCACCAAGCAGTCTAGCAGTTCTCCAGCAACAGTAGATATCCAGAAGACACTCATTATAAATGCCACAAGCACTACAGGCATTTGCTCGGTCTTTGGAGATTCCTTTTCCAATATGAAGTGAAGAAGTGCAAGAGAGGAGCTTGCCAGGAGTACTATGAACCAGAGTGGGAAATGAGTGTTTGGAAGGAGGAACACTATGGGATGATCTAACGGCATGAATGAGTTGCAAGTATATAGAAGTGCTAGAGGACAAAGAATTATATTGGCAGATACGTAGAACCTGCTCCATTCTGAAGGAGCAGTTTGTGGAATTGTGAGCTTAAGAAGAAACGAGATTGGGCGCTCCCATACTTTTGAGATCTGTAAGAAACACATGACAAAATAAAAAAATTATAAAAGGAAGTAAGGAACTAAACAAAAAGTCAAATACAAGTTCCCAATTAAAAAAATTTACATATCATTTATTGTTTGGCTTTGTACTAGAGGGTGACAATGAATCAAGAAATATATGCATATGAAATCCACACAACAAACATATATATAAAGGGTTTACTAATATAGAGGGCCTCTGGAAAAACTAGAGGAGCAACATAGAGCATTTCCCATTTTGCCAGCAAAATGAACACCTACACACTTTGCTTTGGGCTACTGGATTTTGGTAAACCCCAAAGCTTCAAGTCATCCTTCAAAAAACAAAACAATAATTTCCCAAATGTTTAATGCCCCTTCTATTAGTCACTTCCACAGTTGTCAAGTAGCAATGTGCACCAGGCCCTAAGGCCAGCGCCTCTACAGGGATGAGACAGACACAGAGTGTGCCAGCTGCAAGGTACAAGGCGTGGAAGGGAGAGTCGCCAATAAAGGCCGCCAGCACTACAATGGCAACTCCCTGATCTACCAGAATCCAATGTAGACATTATGGAAAGAGTCTGGAAATTCTGTCGCATCAATTCTCTCTTCTCCCGCCTTATTCTGGTTCCTCTCTCTTTGTCCATTCTCTTCTTTTCTATGATGATATATAAAGCATTACTGATTACCGAAATATTAGCCGCCACTTCCCTTGGCAGGCTGCAAAGTACATAATAGAGGGGGTGGGAACTCAAGGTGCAAGTGCTATGCTTACTTATAGCCCAATTTGAAGGGCACAAATTTTTTTATGGGCCTGCAAACAAAAGTCAAGTAAACTCTATTTTATGCACATGTGAAGGTTTTATTTTCATCTCAGCAAAATGAAAATTTTTTTACATTTTATCATCACAAACGCGTGATGCGAATAATCAGAATTCTTATTTATGAATCTTTGGTCCTTTTTCTTCTTCTAACCTTCCCCAAGCAAGTGCCTGCACTTTGCACCATCAATAAATAGGTAAAATCTATATCATTTTCATAGCATCATCTTAAGATGAAATACTGGAATACCAACACTATCAAAACTCAGTACTAATTCAAGTAAAGAAATAAGACATTTAAATGTACCCTAAAAAAAAAAAAACTGAGTTCATAATGTAAGCTGTTTAATGCACAATGACTTATTTTAACTTAAATTGCATAAGCCAAGTGGCGCCAATCAGTGGTGTTGGATTCCAACATCTCAATAAAACAGAGGTTGCTCACAGGCGATGAAGATTAAAACTAGAAACTCTACATAAAGTGACTGCAAAATTAAACATCTTTTAAATGCAAGTCCCAATTTCCCTTCCAGTCTGGGAAGAAATATAGAACTATCCAGAATTCATTGTGCAATTTAGTAGTTACCTTGTTGAATACTAAAAAACAATGAGGAGAATGCCCTATCCTATAAACTATCACAAACAGATAATTGAGAAGAGAAAATTGATAACAGTCTAACTCCCCCCCACCAAAAAAAGGCTTCGCAAACAGAAAATAACTAATATCTCATAGCTAACCACAACTTAACATTCAAAAGAACACAAACATCACAATTATTTAGATATTGCATTAATTTCAAAGAAGAACACTATAATTACCTTTCCATAAGCCCTTTCAAACAACCCAGAAACCTGCTTCTCCTCCTCCAAAGTGCTAACCACCACTTCTCCGCCTTTCTCAAAATGCATTTCTCCTCCTTTCTCATAATCCGTTTCTCCTCCATCCCTTTTACGAACAACCCCAGTTCCCAAATCCATCCAAAACACAAACCCAACAAAGAACATGTAAAATCCAACGAATCCGACAGCCTGCCAAAAAGTTATCTCCCCACTCAAATACACGTAAAACAGAAACAAAGCCCCCACCAAATAAAATCCAACATCCCTCAGAAAAGACCCAGGATCCACATTAAATGGTGCTGCATATATCGCCACAAATCCAACCACAAACGCGGAAACAAAAGTACCAGCAGACAGTATAGCCCCAAACCCAGTTCTGTACTGCCCAGACCGAACTGCCGCCAGAGATGCAAAAACATCGGGTGCCCCATTACCAAGAGCCAAAAGGGTCACTCCACCCATGCTTGGAGAGAGGTTTAAGTGATTGGTGAGCTTGGTGGTGACAATAGAGAAATGGGATTGGGCTGTTTTGATGAGTATATAAAAATGAAGGAGAATGAACAAAGAAAGGGAAGGAATCGAGAGGAAAAGATTCCCCTTGAAAAGGCAAAAGTGGAGAGAAAGGTAGTTGATGAGGCCATTCGTGGGGGAAAGGGAGGAGCAAGAGAGAGGGAGAGTCTGGTTCTGGGTTTGGGAGAGGAGAGATCTGTGGGGGATTTGAGGAGATGTTGAGGACTGGAGCGGTGATTTGGAGAAAAGGAAAATGGAGAGGAGGGTCAAGGAGAGTGCTGCAATGGAATTGAGGAGGAGGGAAGAGAGAGAGAAGGCCATGCCATTTCACAAAAGATTTGGGTCTCCAGTTAAGCGAGCGCGTTTGTATCTACTTTTACTACAAGCGATGAGCTTGCACTTGATGGACATCAGGTAACTGTTGTAGATCTTTCACAAGTATATATAAGCGACATTTTTGTTCGTTTGTCATTGGATCATTCACCATTGGACGCGTTTTCCAACGAAAACTCACCATTCATTCCCCAAAACCACAAGTAAAAAAGCAACCTTTTTGCCTTTTGGGTTGAGAAATGGGGTGATGGAATCAAGGCTGGCAGTGGAAGCTGCTCTGTTTGGCCCTCCCTCAAGACACTTGTCACGGAGTAAGAGTTTATGGAGATTATATTTGTGGGGTTACACATTTCGGTGGACAATTTGATGCATGTATTTTAGATTATTATTTAAGTATAATTTTTATATATAATTTATCTTTGTTTATAGTTATTATTATAGATATTAGTATATATTTAATTAATTTTATAATTTTCATATTTTTTAATTTAATTTTTAAAATTTATTTATTTTATAGATTAAATTTGAAGAAATTTGATATATTTTGATTAGAATAGCCATTTGGAGGAAATTAGAGTTGAATTGTAAAAATTTTTAAAGTTGAGTAAAAAATGACCGAGAGTTACACAACCTATTTAGCTTATGTCGCAGGCTGTGTCGATCGTCAGATATTCAGGCAGATTGTTACACAACCCGCGACACAATCCGCGACATAACCGATTCAGCTTATGTCATTTTTATTGGAAATGGCTGACATGACATTTCCGTTACTCTGATTTTATACCTCACTTTCTCTGGAATCTTCCACCTTTTTACCCATTCTAGGGCAGTCCCCTCACCTATATAAAGTCTCCTTTATCATTTTCTTTCCATAAGGAGAAAGGGAGGCATTTTTGGCAAGAAAGAAGGAGAGAAAGAGAGGAAGACGGGATTCATTTTTCCAGCAGCTGCAGGGGCATTTTCTGCACTTTCCAGCAGCAGCTTCTTCTGCATTTTTCTGGGTTTTTCTATTCCTTAACTTAGATTTCCATTATTTCTTCATTTATACATTTGGGTTTGTCTTGAAACGATGATTTGTGAGTAGTTGTTTGAGATTCTAGAGATGGGTTTGTAAATATTACTTTGTATTATGGTTTTGAACTAATTTAGTCACTTAAATGAGGTTTGTTACATTTTGATTTATTACTTGTGAGCTTGTTGCCTTGCTTGATGAATGGGCCCTCATTAAGTTAAGCTTTAATCCTTAATAGATGGACTGAAAAGTGAATATTAGGGATAGATAATCTTGCAATAAACTTTGTTTTCTTAGTGTTAGAGATAAGCTAAGAGGATTAAGGGGAACTTTCCAAAATCAATTAGAGCTTTAATTGGGTTTTTGTTAGTTTTGAAATACCGTGAAAACATGGTTTGATTTAATGAAAACCAACTTTGAAATGCTTGAAAAAGGTTTCAAAAATTTAAGAATTGATTTCCCTCAAAATTGCAATTCTCATGTGTTTGGCTAAATTAGGGATAAACCACATGCAAACAATATTAAAAAATCCAATCTCTAGAATCTCTTTAATTTTTATTGAATTTAGATTTAATTCCTCTCAATTTCATAAATAGAAATTTCAAATTAAATTTTGGTAATCTAGTTTAATTAATTTTAGTTAATTATTTGATTTAGCTTAAATTCCTCAAATACCAATTTTAATTTTTAGATTTCATTTTTTTTATACCTTTAAATTTTATCATTCTAATTAGCTTATATTTTTATTTCCAATTTAAGCACAATTCCCTGTGAGATCGATATCATTTTTTAAAACTATACTACTGTGACCCGTGCACTTGCGAATTACAACTATATCAAGTTTTTGGCGCCGTTGCCGGGGAATTGTTTGTTTTTAAGTTGGATTTTAATTGTTTTAGGCTAATTAGAATTTTTATTTTCTTTTATTTTCACTACTGTTCCTTGTGTTTTTCAGGTACTTTTCTTGTTTATGAGATGATCGAAAAGCACAAGTGACACTGAATTGTTGTTCAACCCTGAAATTGAAAAATTCTGCCGAGCCAACAAAAAGGAATACAAGAGAAGAAAGGAAGCAGAAAAAGAAGAACAACAAAGATTTGAGCAAGAGGAGACAATTGAAAATATGGAGAATCAAAATAGAGCTATTGGTGGAGACAATAGAGGAAATGAGCAAAATAGGCAAAATGAAGTTGTTAATCAAAATGATCCTCAGAGAAGATCCATGTTAGATTATGCTTTTCCTAGATGTACTGATGTGAGAGATAACAGACCTATTATTGGCGCTAATCAATTTGAGTTAAAGACTGGTCTCATTCAAATGGTTCAGAATTCACAATTTGGAGGTAGTCAACTTGAAAATCCTCATTCTCATTTGAAGAAATTTTTGATGATATGTGGTACACAAAGGCAGCCTGGAGTTTCAGATGAAGTTATTCGGCTCACCTTATTTCCATTTTCTCTTCGGGATTCAGCATTATAGTGGTATGACTCACTTCCACAAGCTACTATAGCTACTTGGGAGCAGCTATTTCACGCTTTTCTATCTCAATTTTTCCCACCTGGGAAGACTACTCATTTGAGGAATTTGATGGTAGCTTTTAAGCCAAGGGATGATGAAACTTTGTATGAATCTTGGATGAGATTTAAGGAGCTTGAAAGGCAATGTCCTCATCATGAAATACCGAAATGGATGATTGTTCAGAATTTCTACACTAGAGTTACTCCAGCCATAAGAAACACAATTGATTCACAAGCAGGAGGAGATTTCATGAGAATGACAAGTGAAGAATGCTATGATCTATTAGAGAAGATTGCTCATAATACCCATTTGTGGGGAAATCCTAGAGCACTTGAGCCAAAGAAGGATGGGATTTATGAACTTGACTCAGTTAGCTACATGAATGCAAGATTTGATCAGTTGACTCAGCTTCTTAGTGATTTTTGCACAAAGGCAACAACCTTAACTCCTACAACTATGCAACAAGTTGCCTTCATAGATGGAACTCAAAGTTGTGGAGTTGATTATTCTTCTTATGGTGATGATTATTTGCAAGAGCAAGCTGCTTATTGTAGGGCAAGGGGGGCGAAATATCATCCATTAGAATTATATAAAATGCACCAGGTAATGCCCAGGAAAGATGGTGGAGTCACAATGGTCTCACTTAAGTACCACCTCCTTAGACAGCATTTCCTAGACATGCACTTCATACAATCCTAATAGAATCAAACCACTGGTAAGTACCGTCTTCCCATAACACTACCACGGTACTAAGGATTTATGCCACAAAGGCATAGATAGACAAGAGTCGCCACCCGGGTAATAACCGGGACATATTCAGTGTTTCTTCCGAGGGTCATGGATGGAAACTTACTCCTTGCAGAGTTTCCACAACCGTCATTACCATAGCCCAATGTCTAGGTTCGGGATAGTGGGTACGTAAGGGGAAGGTGTTAGGCACCCCTTACGCCTGGTCTAACCTCGTTAATTCGAGTGCCAGTCCTCTACTAATGTTTCTAGAAGTCTTGTTTATTATTCCTTTATTAAACTTTATCCTAAAAAATGCAATTCTAATCCTACACACGCAAGTAATTCACAAAAAGGGTTGTTGTTTACACACAATTTTCATGCACAAGTAATTCCTATCTATGGGGTTGCTAATTATTTAAATGATATTTACCAGATGACTAAAATTAATTTATTATTGGGAATTTAATTTACAAATAAATTCAATTTCAAATAACCCTATGTTTCTATTTAACCTAATTAATTAATTTTCACCAAGTTACCCTAAGGATAATTGAACTAAGTTAATTATGTACATGTGTAATTTATTCTAATATCACATAAGGCCCAAACAATCACAACCTAATAAAGATTTCTAACATGCAAATTTATTTTACAATTACCAAGTATTAAATTAAATTTATTTACATGCCAATGTTAGTTTAATTTACAAACAAGATTAATTTTAATTTACAAAGTATTTATTTAAATTAATTACATGCAAAAGTCAGTTAAATTAAAAACAAAGTTAATTTTAATTTACCAAATGAAAGTTCTATTATTACTACAATTTCATGCCAATGGTTATTCGAGAAGTTTAGAACTACTTACTTGTTGGTAAATGCAGTTGCCATTGGGGCAAGCTACCCTTAAAAAAGGGTATTCTCTTCTAGTATGGCAATGATATCCCTGGCTTACTCCCGTTTAGCTCCATATAAGCTCCACGCAAATGCCCTCTTTGGTACTTACCTTAGGGCTACTTACCAATTTTGTTTGTAATAAAAAATAAAGAAACTAAAGAAAATAAAAGAAATAAAGAAAATATTAATAACAATTTACATTGGATTCTAACTCTAGTCTCCTGAAGGGTTAAGATTCCTAATTAATTACAATTACCTAATGGTCTAAGTCTTCTAACATTATCCAAACACTTCATAACACTTCTTGAATTAAAAGAACACAGAAAAAATAGATCAAATATCAATTAAAACCCAAGAAAATACAAGAATATGCATAAATATACAATTTTCAAATTCTGGCAGATTAACAGTAGCAAGAAATTTAATTTTTTAAAAATAGTTAAACATGCCCAAAAATCATAAAAAAATTACAGAAGACAGCCTACATATCATACAATAACATAAAATTTATAAATCAAACAAAACCCTAGCCGAATGGTCTACATAAATCGTAACTCTTCTAAGTGACAGAATCGTACTACTTTTTTGTAAAATTCATAACTCATTAACCACAAAAGATATGAATGCAAAACCAATTGGAAAAGATTCATAAGATTCTGAAGTTAATTTTAGACACTAGATTTGCACAAAAATATTAAGGAACAAGGGAGATATGGGCTCCACAAGTCGGATATCCTGCAAATCAGATTTTACAGGAATCCTAACTTCAAACAGCCATAACTTACAAAATATTAAAGCTTTTTTAGTGATTCTTGAGCCTAAAATTAATGGAATTTCGTGTAGAATATGAATGTAATTTTTTCAAATTTTTTTACAGATTCAGAAAATAAAGAAAAATAATAAAAATACGAGAGACAGAAACTAAACATGTGCAGAGTTGTGTATCCCCTCAAATTAAACATGATTACATGATCTATATGAACATATAAAATAAATTGAATACAAAGAGCATAGAATTAAAATATTGTGTGGCATAGATCTTGAATCTTGAAAAGAAAACAACAAAAACTGACCTTCCAGAAATCTTGTATGAAAATTTCTTGAAGAAAAGAAAAAATAAGGAAAAACTCAAAAAGCCTTGAATATCTCTAAATTTCCTGTAGCTCTGAATTTTCTCTTCCTCTTTCCTTCCATCCTCCCCTTCTTCTCTTCTCTAGTAGGGTATTTATAGGGTTTTGGGAGAGAGGTGTGATAGGATTTGGAGTCTTAGGATGATAAAGTTTAGATGACTTAAATAACTACAATTGCAGAATTCGAATAAGACTGGGATATGGGTGAGGTGTTTCAACCAATAGGAAGACAGAAAAAATGGAAGGCACCAATAGGGAGTGAGGAAGAGAGTGGGGTCAAGGAGGAGAGAGATATTTTGTTATTTTAATTTTTAGAAAATAATTAAATGGGTCCCATTTAAAATTCCTAACTAGGCTTTCTTAGGCCCATAGAGCCCAATTAAACTAAATTAGATCCATTTAAGAACTACCCATATTAAATTTAAACAAAAATAAAATTTTATTTAAATTTAATTAAATTAATTTCCCCAAAATTTTATTATTATTTTTATTTTTTTCATGATCATGCCACGGAATTAATAATTCAGCTCCATGCCTCCAATTACATCTTATAGTTATATAATTTTTCATCATCGGGTTTCTTACGGCCTCAATGCACATACTCATCACAAAATAAGGGTCTACACTTATGCAGGAGGTTATCAACAGAAACCTATGGGAAATGCTTACTCTAATGTGAACAACTCAACATGGAGACTCAATTGGCTCAACAAGCAAGCTCATCAGGAAGCAAATCCTATGGGAAACTACCTAGCCAACCACAAAACCCTCATGAACAATGTAAGGTTGTGACCTTGAGAAGTGGTAAGAAAGTTGGTCAAGAGAGTGAAAACAAGAGAGAAGAAAAAGAGAGCACAAAAGAAGAAAATTCAATTGAGAGCAAGAAAAATAAAAAAGAAGAAGAAAGCAAAAGTGTGCAAGATGAGAGAGAGAAACCATACATCCCACCTGAACCTTATAAGCCCACCCTTCCCTACCCTCAAAGATTCATCAAGCATAAGCTAGACAAACAATTTGGCAAATTCCTTGAAGTGCTAAAGAAGTTGTATATCAATGTGCCATTCACTGAGACACTATCTCAAATGCCAAGTTATGCCAAGTTTTTGAAAGAGATTCTTTCCAACAAGAGAAGGCTAGAAGATTATGACACCATCAACTTGGGAGAGCAATGCAGTGCTATAATTTAGAAGAAGTTACCTCCCAAACTCAAAGATCCGGGTGTATTTTCCATTCCTTGTTATATTGGTGATAATTGTGTGGCAAATGCCTTATGTGACCTTGGAGCTAGTGTCAGCCTAATGCCACTTTCAATATATGAGAAGTTGAATATGGGAGAGTTAAAGCCCATAAACATGTATCTTTCATTGGCTGACCGTTCAATTAAGTATCCATAAGGCATTCTAGAAAATGTGCCTATCAAGGTTGGGAAATTCTACATTCTGGTGGACTTTGTCATTCTAGATATGGAAGAAGACACAAAAGTTCCTATCTTATTGGGAAGACCCTTTTTGGCAACAGCTGGTGCATTAATTAATGTAAAGGGTGAGAAATTGACACTTAGAGTGGGAGATGATCAAATGATATTCAACATCAATCCTGCCATGAAAAGGAAACATGAAGAAGTTGAGTCTTGTTTGCGGGTAGACATTATTGATGAGATTGTTCAAGAGCATTTCAGAAAAAGCTATCCACAAGACCCTCTTGAAAATTGCTTAGTCCATGGTGGGAGCATTGATGATGACAATCATAACATAGCTGCTTTTGCACAACACTTGGAGAGTTCTCCACCACATCCTGAAGCCACAATTTTTCAACTTGAAGAAGTGAAAAATTTGGAGATCAAACAACCATCATTAAAGGTAGAGGATGCCCCAAAGGTAGATCTTAAACCTCTTCCTTCCAACCTCAGGTATGTTTTTCTTGGACCCAATGGAACATATCCTGTTATAATTAATGCATCTTTGACTGATATTGAGAATGAAAAATTGTTGAGAGTTTTGAGAGAATATAGGAGAGTTTTGGGTTATGCAATTGATGATATAAAGGGAATTAGTCCAACAGTTTGTATGCATAGGATTTTCCTTGAGCCAAATAGTAAACCTTCCATTGAACATCAAAGAAGATTAAATCCTACAATGAAGGATGTTGTGAAAAAGGAAATCCTAAAATTACTAGCCGCTGGAATTATTTACCCCATTTCTGACAGTGAATGGGTTAGTCCTGTGCATGTTGTACCACAAAAAGGTGGGGTAACAGTTGTTAAAAATGAGAATAATGAATTGATACCCATTAGAACGGTTACAGGTTGGAGAATGTGCATAGACTATAGGAAGTTGAACAATGCTACAAGAAAAGACTATTTTTCCCTTCCTTTTATGGATCAAATGTTAGAAAGATTAGCCAAGCATTCATTCTTTTGTTATTTAGATGGATATTCTGGTTTCTTTCAAATTCCAATCCATCCTGATGACCAAGAAAAAACTACATTTACCTGTCCCTATGGCACCTTTGCCTATCGAAGGATGCCATTCGGATTGTGTAATGCGCCTGGCACATTTCAAAGGTGCATGATGGCCATTTTTTCTGATTTTATTGAAGAAATTATGGAGGTCTTCATGGATGACTTTTTAGTATATGGCACTAATTTTGATTCATGCTTGACTAATTTGTCTAAAATCTTGCAGAGATGTGCTGATAATGATTTGGTGTTGAATTGGGAGAAATGCCACTTTATGGTCCAAGAGAGGATTATTCTAGGGCATTTGATCTCAAATAGGGGAATTGAAGTGGATAGAGCTAAAATAGAAATTATTGAAAAAATGCCCCCTCCAACCACTGTCAAAGGAGTGCAGAGTTTTCTTGGACATGCCGGGTTTTACCGGCGATTTATTCAGGATTTTTCTAAACTTGCTAAACCCTTAACAAATCTTTTGAATCATGATGTTAAATTTGATTTTAATCAAGATTGTATGGTTGCTTTTTGCAGGTTAAAGACGGCATTAACAACAGCTCCCATCATGCAACCCCCGGATTGGACTTTGCCATTCGAAATCATGTGTGATGCAAGCAAGTTTCTTTGTTGGAGCCGCCTTGGCAAAGATAGAAAACCTTATGCCATTTACTATGCAAGCCGAACCCTTGATGAAGCTCAAGTTAATTATGCTACAACTGAAAAGGAGTTCCTTGCGGTAGTATTTGCACTCAATAAATTTCGTTCTTATTTGGTCAACTCAAAGGTAATAGTTTTCACTGATCATGCAGCAATAAGGTATTTAATGAGCAAGAAAGAAGCTAAATCTAGGTTGATTAGATGGATTTTGTTACTTCAAGAATTTGATTTGGAAATAAGAGATAAAAAAGGTGTTGAGAATGTGGTGGCTGATCACCTTTCCAGGATAAAAACTGAAAATAAAGATGATGAAATTGTGCCAATTGATGAGTTTTTCATGAATGAGAAGTTGTATGTGTTGAACTCTGCACTTCCATGGTTTGCTGATATTGTGAATTTCTTGTCTTGTGGTGTCTTGCCACCTGATTTATCTTGGCAGCAAAAGAAAAGATTCTTGCATGATGTTAAATTTTATTCTTGGGAAGAACCTCTTTTGTTTAGGAGATGTAATGATGGAATAATTAGGAGATGTATACCAGAGGAAGAAATACATGATGTTATTTACCATTGTCATTCCTCTGAATATGGTGGTCATTTTAGTGTCTCAAAAACTGTTGAAAAAGTCTTGACATCAGGTTTCTATTGGCCTAATATGTTTAAACATGTGAGAGACTTTGTAAGCAAATGTGATAGGTGTCAAAGGGTAGGCAATATTTCCAAGAGAGATGAGATGCCCCAACAGTCCATATTAGAAGTTGAATTATTTGATGTGTGGGGAATTGATTTCATGGGGCCATTTCCATCTTCTTATGGAAATAAATATATCTTGGTAGGGGTGGACTATGTATCTAAATGGGTAGAAGCTATTGCTACACCTACCAATGATGCAAAAGTTGTGGTGAAATTTCTAAAAAAATTTGTTTTGACCAGGTTTGGTGCCCCACGTGCCATAATCAGTGATGGTGGTAGCCATTTTTGCAACCACCAATTTGAAAAATTAATGAGAAAGTATGGGGTAAAGCATAGGATTGCCACACTGTATCACCCTCAAACAAATGGCCAAGTAGAAATCACAAATTGAGAAATCAAGCAAATCTTGGAGAAAACTGTCAATAAGTCCAGAAAAGATTGGTCCCTTAAATTAGATGACACTCTTTGGGCATATAGAACAGCCTTTAAAACCCCCATAGGAACTACACCTTATAGGTTAGTTTTTGGGAAATCATGCCATTTGCCCGTAGAGTTAGAACATAAAGCTTATTGGGCCATTAGAGCAATCAATTTTGATTTACAAGCTGCTGGACACAAAAGACTTTTGCAACTAGATGAGTTAGAAGAATTGAGACTTGATGCTTATGAAAATGCTAGGATCTATAAAGAAAGAACTAAAAAATGGCATGATAAGCATATCAAGAAAAAGGACTTTAAAGAAGGAGATTTGGTTCTCTTATTCAATTCAAGGTTAAAATTTTTTTCAGGAAAATTAAAATCAAGGTGGTCCGGTCCATTCAAAATTGTGAAAGTTTTACCTCATGGTGCTGTGGAAATTTTTGAAGAAAAATCGGGTAATTTCAAGGTAAATGGGCAAAGGTTGAGGCACTATTCAGTTGGTGAGCCAATTGAGAAGATAGCAACTTGCTATCTCTCTCATTCTCCATAAAATCTTGAGTGAGTATGGTCAAGCTAAAGACCTAAACTTAGCATTTTTGGGCATAACTCACAAATTTTCATTGATTCTTTATTTCTTTTATATATATATTTGTTTTAAGTTTTTCTATACTCCTTATTCAGGGTTTAACATTGTTCTAATTTCCTTGTGCAGATGGGATGCAATGCATTACAAGCAAATGAGCATAAAAAAATTTTATTTTAGTTTTAGCTTTAAATTTTAGCTTTAAATTTTAGTTTCAAATTTGTTCACTTATAATTTTCATCTTTCTTTTGTTGAGTATTTGCTGGTGCATATTGCTGGATTCATTGCTTTTTTTTTAATTCTAAGAGAAAATTTTTCCAAAATTTGTCATCTTGGTTTAATAAGGAAAATTATTTGAATGTGGATGTGTGAATTGGTGCTTTGAAAAATTATTTTTTATAAGTATTTGATGAACATAACAAGTTGAACAATTAGAATTCATGTTATGAAGGTCTAATCATTTGAAATCTAATTTGTTTTAATTTTTTAGGTGCTATGAAATTTGGTCAAATTTGAGCAGCAGATTACACAACCTGCGACATAACCGGGTTTGCTTGTGTCGTCGCTTGTGTTCGCTGGGCACCCTTTTGGGCAGATTGTTACACAACCTGCGACATAACCGGGTTTGCTTGTGTCATCGCTTGTGTTCGCTGGGCACCCTTTTGGGCAGATTGTTACACAACCTGCGACATAACCGGGTTTGCTTGTGTCGTCGCTTGTGTTCGCTGGGCAAATTTTGGGCAGATTGTTACACAACCTGCGACATAACCGGGTTTGCTTATGTCGTCGCTTGTGTTCGCTGGGCACCCTTTTGGGTAGATTGTTGCACAACCTGCGACACAACCCCCCTATCCTTATGTTCTAACTTGTGTCGCCTGTTTGTTTTGCAGGATAAGAACTCACTTCACCAGAATGGGCCAGCAGCTACCCCAAGCCCAAGCCCAAAAGCCCACTAACCCATTTTGATATAAAAAAATAATAATAAAATAAATAATAATAATAATAATAATAATAATAATAATAATAATAATAATAATAAACCAAAACCTAAAACCCAAAGCCCAAAACCCATAAGCCCAAGCCCGAAACCAAACCTAAAACCCAAAGCCCAAAACCCATAACCCATAGCGACTAAAACCCAAACCCATAGCCCACACCTTCACCTTCTTCCTCTCGGCTTAGCCCCGACACCCCCCCCCCCCCTCTTCACCGTCACCTTCGCTTTCACAGTCCCCTCCACAACCCACAGTTCCTCATCTACTTCTTCACATTATTCTTCTTTTTCAGTCCCTTCCCTCCATTTCGCCATGCCCGACTCCCCACTCTCTTTCGAAAACTCCCCTCCCCATTCCTCACAGCCGCCGCAGCCCCAAACCACTCCGCCCATGAATGCCGACTCACCGGCAGCCCTTTCTGGTGACGCCCTGATCGATACATACAAGAAGAAAAAGTCAAAAAGCATAAAGCCGCACAAATCAACAAGCGGCGCTAAGCGGAAGCGACCCGAACCGGCCACACAGCAACTCCCAGTCCCGCCCCCAATGCCTACTGCACCTGCTGTCCGCCGTGGAATCCCGAAATTAGCGGTCAAGCGCCCCGGTACATCTAAAGGTAACTTTGCAATTCCTTCCTCTTTGCCTGCTGCTAGAGATTGGGTATTACCTACTGCCGAAATGAAAAGAAATAAGACAAGAGTCGAAGCTCGAAAAATGGTTCAAACTCGGTATTTGAATGTGTCTACACTTAAATCCTTGAAGATATATGATGAAATGCAGACTCTGTTAGATGCTTTAGGTTGGGTGCGATTTGCACATAAACAGGAACTGGTTTACCCCATTTTAGTGCAGGAATTTATGGCCTCCCTGTCCACTAATAAGCATAAGAATACCTTGGATACTGACTTGACAATCAATTTTAGATGCCTTGGTCAAGATAGGGTGCTGTCTATGGATAATTTTCACCATATATTCGGCTTTCCACCTGATGGTTTGTTCAAAATACCTACTAGCCAAAGGAACTATAATGGGTATGAATTTTGGCAGCAAATTGCACCTTCAGCAGGTACTTTCAAACCGGGGCACAGTAAGGCCTCCAAGATTGAGAGTCATGCCTTGAGATTGCTTCAGAGATTAATTGCAAATACAATTTTAGGAAGGGGAACTAGTGTTGGCGCAATGTCTCAGTATGATTTATTCTTTTTGTGGTGTGCAAAAACTGGTAAAAAAGCTTCACCTGGGTATTATTTTTGTCGTCATGTGATCCGCCAGACTACTAGGGGTACTGGTAACATTGTGTTTGGAGGTTTGGTCACACCCATTGCACATTATTTTGGCTTTAATCCTCAAGTTCACAAGTGTGCTGCTGTTCCAACTGGTTTGCTATTTTTGGATGGACCTCATTTGGCTAACCAAAAATTTTGTATCAAAAATGAGGCTACCAAGCTGTATGAGATTCCTGCACCAACCGCACCACCACCTGGCTCTCCCACTGCAATTAGCTCCTCCTCAGCATCTGAGAAACCATCCGAGCAGCCTTTTACACAACCTCCACGCCAGGCTCCACCAGCTGCCCAACCTGCTTCATCAACTGCTTCTGGACCATCCATGGCAACCCTTCTGACATTCATGGAGAATCTCAGTGATGAGATCTATTCTTTTTGGCAAATGACGGATGTCTCTTTTCAAACATTAAGGGATTTAGCTGATATATATTTGGATAGAAGTGCTGAAATGCAAGACGAGTTGAAAGTCATGCGAGCCAAGTTGGAGAAGATCGAAACAAACCAGGCACTGATTTTGAGCATCATCTCTCCGCAACAACCACCAAAGGCACCACCACATCCACAAGATGGCAAGGGCAAAGGAGTTCTCATACCTGACTGACCAGCTTTTATTCTCAATTTACAATTCATGTCTTTATTTTAATTAGTGTTTTAACTTGTTTAGTTACTATTTTGCTTGTGTTATTTTTCTTTTACTTGAACCATTTACTTATTCAGTTTTTTTTAGTTCCTCATAAAGTACATTTTTCTTTTATATCTTTAGTACATCGCTCACTTGCTTTGATTTGCTACTTCGGATTTACACTTGATGGTTATATTTTTTAGCTTAACTTCCCTATTTCAAGTTTTTGAGTTTAATTGATTTAATGGATTCCATTGCATTGTTTCTTTTGCAATGAGTGCAGCAGCTGTCCAAATTTTATTTAATTAAATTGGCTGCACTTCAATGAGGTAACAATTCTCATCTCAGCTTGTGTCACTTTCAACACAAGTTGTGCTATCACTTATGCAACAGGGTAATAATTCTTTCTACACATATAGCTAACTTATCCCATTCTTTGCACTCTTTTAACATTGAGGACAATGTTCATTCTGAGTATGGGGGAGAGGGTAAATTTTTTGCAAAAATTATTTTTTCCTTTTCATTTGCATATAGTGGCATACTCATTCATTACTTCATACTTGTACATATTCACATATAGACACTTGCATATAGCTTCATACACTTAGTTATGCATACTTAGTTACATATAGGTTGACTATACATTTATACACTCATGCATTTCATTTATTCATTTAAAATTTTTGGATTTTTAAACCAGTCTTTGAATTCCATAAGCCACTTATTCAAGCAATCCAACTTGCCTTTAGATGGTTAGTGGAATGAAAGTTCCAGCTGGGTACAAAGTTTTAAGCATTACTCTTTCTCTTACTTAATAGCTGAAAATTAATACATTCATCTAGGTATGCAGATTCTGATTAGTTATTTTGAGTTTTGAGTGTCCGAATAAGCCTTTAAGGAAGAAAATGCTCATTGTCGTCTCACCATTCCTAGAACAAGCATCTTAGATCTTTCAAAGCGAAATTTTTAATTTGCATTTGATAAGAATATGATTTAGGCATTCCTTCATATTTTAAGCCTCACATTTAGCCTTAACCTACCTTAATCTCATTTCAATCCTTGCAAACCCCCTTGAACCTTAATTTCCTAATTTCTTTGGAACCCAAATCATTTACCTAGCCATTAAATCTAAACACTACCACCTATTATGAGAATAATATTTTAGCAATTAAGTGCATAAAAAAAAATAAAATAAATAATGATATAAAAAAAAACTTGGAGGATTGAAACATCTTGAATAGTGCTAGAGTAATTGTGAAAAGTTGATAAAAAAAAAATGGTCACCAAAATATCCCAAAGGTAATTTTGGGTGTGACATGAAATAGGGACGCATACAAAATAAAAAATATATTATAAAAGTAGTCCCTTTATTGTGATAGCACTTGAGATTCATTGCGAATTTCTTTCCTCTTGATAAAAAAAAAATTCTATTAAAAAAAAATGGATGCACTTTGAGTTTCATGATTAATATTATTCTCATATTTTGTTTTCCTTATTCCCTTTCTTTGTTAACACAATTTTACCCTATTTTCACCCCATTACAACCCTTAAAAAGACCTAATGATTCTTTGAAAAATACTTGTTATATTAATAGAGTTAGATCTTTTATGCTTGC
The DNA here is from genome assembly GCF_030052815.1 of Hevea brasiliensis. Lineage (NCBI taxonomy): Eukaryota > Viridiplantae > Streptophyta > Magnoliopsida > Malpighiales > Euphorbiaceae > Hevea > Hevea brasiliensis. The sequence continues at coordinate 1,369,502 of NW_026615250.1, forward strand.
ATATGGGTTTGGCAATATAATCTTCCATACATTACTCACCATCTATTTGAGACACATTGGCTATCTATTTCATTTAGGTTTGTTTTGGCACAATTGACTCTTGTAGCTGGTTAGTATTTGTTGCTTGGGTTGATTGGTTAATTCTTAGCTATTTTGTAATTGTTGAGAGTGATTGCTTCATTCTTTGTGCTTCGCTGGTGGGAACTTGGAATGTTAGTGGCTAAAGGTAAGTTGGTGGTTTGGATTAGTGATTTTTGTGTTTTCAAAGACTGATTCTATTCCCTTCCAAATGAGTTTTAATGAAATTTTGCTTAGGGACAAGCAAGAGTTTGAGTATGGGGGAATTTGATGCATGCATTTTAGATCATCATTTAGGTGTAATTTTTGCACATAATTTACCCTTGTTCATAGCTATTATTATAGATATTAGCATATATTTAGTCAATTTTATAATTTTCACACTTCTTAGTTTAATTTTTGGAATTTATTTGTTATGTAGGTTAAATTTGGAGAAATTTGGTGTATTTTGATCAGAGTAGCCATTTGGAGGAGATTAAAGTTGAATTGCAAAAATTTTTGAAGTTGAGTAAAAAATGAACGAGAGTTACACAACCTGCGACACAACCTATTTAGCTTATGTCGCAGGTTGTGTCGATCGTCAGATATTCAGGCAGATTGTTACACAACCCGCGACACAACCCGCGACATAACCGATTCAGCTTATGTCATTTTTACTGGAAATGACTGACGTGGCATTTCCGTTACTCTGATTTTATACCTCACTTTCTCTGGAATCTTCCACCTTTTTACCCATTCTAGGGCAGTCCCCTCACCTATATAAAGTCTCCTTTATCATTTTCTTTCCATAAGGAGAAATGGAGGCATTTTTTGCAAGAAAGAAGGAGAGAAAGAGAGGAAGACGGGATTCATTTTTCCAGCAGCTGCAGGGGCATTTTCTGCACTTTCCAGCAGTAGCTTCTTCTGCATTTTTCTGGGTTTTTCTATTCCTTAACTTAGATTTTCATTATTTCTTCATTTATACATTTGGGTTTGTCTTGAAACAATGATTTGTGAGTAGTTGTTTGAGATTCTAGAGATGGGTTTGTAAATATTACTTTGTATTGTGGTTTTGAACTAATTTAGTCACTTAAATGAGGTTTGTTACATTTTGATTTATTGCTTGTGAGCTTGTTGCCTTGCTTGATGAATGGGCCCTCATTAAGTTAAGCTTTAATCCTTAATAGATGGACTGAAAAGTGAATATTAGGGATAGATAATCTTGCAATAAATTTTGTTTTCTTAGTGTTAGAGATAAGCTAAGAGGATTAAGGGGAACTTCCAAAAATCAATTAGAGTTTTAATTGGGTTTTTGTTAGGTTTGAAATACCGTGAAAATAGGGTTTAATTTAATGAAAACTAACTTTGAAATGCTTGAAAAAGGTTTCAAAAATTTAAGAATTGATTTCCCTCAAAATTGCAATTCTCATGTGTTTGGCTAAATTAGGGATAAACCACATGCAAACAATATTGAAAAATCCAATCTCTAGAATCACTTTAATTTTTATTGAATTTAGATTTAATTCCTCTCAATTTCATAAATAGAAATTTCAAATTAAATTTTGGTAATCTAGTTTAATTAATTTTAGTTAATTGTTTGATTTAGCTTAAATTCCTCAAATACCAATTTTAATTTTTAGATTTCATTTTTTTTTATACCTTTAAATTTTGTCATTTTAATTAGCTTATACTTTTATTTCCAATTTAAGCACAATTCCCTGTGGGATCGATATCATTTTTTAAAATTATACTACTGTGACCCGTGCACTTACGGATTACAACTATATCACTACGTTAAACGGTTCAAAGCCAACTTTCAACTAAAATTGTTTGTTTTTTCATTTTTATTTTTTAAAACTTGAATTGTTTTTTTTTTCTTTGAAATAAATACTTGAATTGTTTGTTAATTACAAGCTTTTGAACCATCTGTCACCAAAATTATAACAGTTTATACTGTTAATGTAAACCACTAGCTAGTTGCTTGATTATTGATTTCTGATCATCACTAAGTGTATCTATGAAATCATCTAAACTGATGAAACCACACTAATTCATTTAATTTTTATGATTTTCATTTGAGTTATATTGGTTATGGATTAAAAATTACATAAACCAATATAGAAGCCCTAAGTTCTTACATCCCAGGAGTTTTAGCTTGAAATGAACTGATTGCAATTGTAACAGGTCAACTACGATGTGATGAGAGAATCGGACACGGATCAATTTTATATCAGAAGACAGCAAACATCTGATAAATCTTTGCCCATCTTGAACTACAGGAAATCAAAGAGAACTTGAAAAAATAAAATACTAAACGCATCAGTCTTAACTTCTATGCTGCCATCTTCAAAGTTTTTATCTTGGTATATATCTAAATGTCCATTGACGACTTCATTTCCAAAAATCAAGCTCAAGTCCCTATAGTTCAGTAAGGTCTTCTTTCAGTATGAATGTCCATATGGGTGTGCCTACATCCACAATAACAAGTATAAAATATAAAAACTATAAATTACCACACCAAATAGAAGTAACATTATACGTTGATAATCTTTTCCCAAACAGCATCATCAGCCACTATCATTTGTTGTCTTTCATCCCAAGAAAATCCTTTTCTCTCAAGTAGGCTTCTTATATCATTATAGTACTTGAACAATTTCTTATAGCAGTGCTTCAAAATATTTCATCTACATTGAGAACAAACTTTTGCATTGAACGAAGTGAGCCAGTTTTTCAATGCTTGTTTAGCTAAGTTGCATATGAGAGATAAACTCCCTTGTAATTGGTTGGGTGCCATGCCTTCTGAGGTGTTGGTTCTGTTGCATGCTGATGGCCTTTAAGCCTTTTAAATGCAGTATCTTTTGCATTTTTCAAAAAAAAGAAAAAAAAGAACATCTCATACTAAGAAGCCTATGATTGACTTCAACTGAAATAAAACATTTAATATTTTAGAGATGATGCATTGACATTCTCCTGCAATAATACAAATGCCTATAGTGGCTTCCTTAGGACTTTAACTTAATGCAGGTTTAAATTCATGGTTTAATTAGTAATATGCACCAACCAAATTGGCATATCGTAGACCAAAAGAAAATAACAAGTATTTTTTAATGCAAATGCAAAATGTGACAATGTTCTAAGTCTCTTAACCATAGCATACCAATATTGAGCCCCTGAATGTCATCATCTACATCTACATCATGACTCGAACAACTGTATCTTCCATCTGCAGTTGTATATGCATATATCAAGCACAGATCGTTGACATTCATCAAAAACTTCCTCTTGTATAATGAAAAATGACTGAGTGGACCTTGATAAAAGCATCTCAGAGATCATCATCAGCTATCACCATTTTCCGAGTATCATCCCAAGAAAATCCATTCTGTTCAAGAAGATTCTTCACATCATGTATTGCTTCCACAAATTCGTATAATGACTTGCAAGATATCTGTGTCATATTTAGTCCCAAATCTAGCATTGAAGATGGTCAGCACATCCATCCAAGCTTGCTTGTTGAAGGTATGACCCATTCTATTGCTCCTATGCATCTGATCTAGCATAAGATCAATAAAATAGCGTTCCATCATCCGTGTCCAATTTGTCCTTGTTCGATCACTCCCTATAGGAACTTGGCTGCCCATTTCCTTCCCTTGTGATATCAAAACTTCTGTTGCAATATAGTTTTGGTTATTCAATGGTTGCCAGCATTACGAAAAGAAAATCAATTTAGTTACTGGTGCATGAATATATTCTTCTATCATTGGCAAGCATTCTAAACTTCGCAACACCCAACCCAAGACAAAGAAAAAGGTTTTATCCAGTTCTTGTTTTACAGAGAGGAAAGTCTAAAGATAGTCAAATCCCCTGCATTTCCACTCAAAGCAGCTCTCTCGCACGCCAAACCCATAACAAGCCCAAGACTCTCATCATTGCACTATACAATGGCTTCTATACATTATACAAACCAAAAAAAATGAATGCACATACTGAGACATATAAAGTATGTTAACCAAAAGTTTGCCCATCACATCCATGTTACATGATGTGCTGAGCTCGAAGTCACAAAGCATACAATTCATACACAAATCAACCCAAGAAATTAACACAATTCAATGTCAAATTCTACTAAAATTTAATCAGAAGACACCCGTTGCTTGTTACTTAAAAATTTGCCAGACATGGAAATGGGAAAGAAAAAATATAGAAACTTCACATAAAAATCAAAAGATATCACCATACCTTTTCCTTTTCCAACATTTTCCAAGTAACCAAACTCTAGTCATATATAAGAGAAGGGTATAAGTATGTACTATATTGAGAGAGAGATTATGATTCTTCATACCAGATTTCCTGTAGCAGACGAGATAAAAGATTGGAACCGAGAAAATTGTAGCTGGTACAGCTTTGCGAATCGTTTGCACCTACAGTCTACAGGCCACAGTCTAGACTTAATGGGTATGATTGGTTGCTTCGTGTGACATACTCCAGTTTTGGAATAAGAATGTCCCAGATTAAGGTCCTTTTCTCCCTTTTTTAGGTAACTAATTAATAAATAATTATTATGTTTGTAATTATTATAAGCTCATTAATTATATATATATATATATATATATATATATATATATATATATATATATATATATATATTATTTAATATTATATAAATCTAATAGCAAGTATTTGATCTAAAAGTCACTGAAATCATTCTTATACAAAAACAAGCTTACAATAATTATAACTTTAGGATATTATACACTCAGTCATATTATTTTAAATTAAATTTAATATATTTTAATTATAAAAATTTCAAAAAAGTCAAATTTTTTAAACTTTTTTTAATATATAAAATATTTAAAAAAAAAAATAGATTGAAACCACAATCCTGAACTTGCCATTAACGTAATTGGCTTGTAAGCAAAAATTTTTCTACATGATATGTTATGATTTTGGCTACAAGATTCTAACAAAAGATGGTAAATTAGTTATGCTATTACTACAATAATGAAATGCAAACTCGAAACCCTGGAAGATACCCACTCAGAAAGCTATTTGTATTTAGCTTAACGCAAGATCCTAAACAAATAAAATGCTCTTCCCTTTACTTCTTAGTCAAAATCTTAGTAGAAATTCAGCAAAAGACTTGCATTTTGCATTATGCTTTCCAAGTTGTCAGGTCTTGGCACCTCACACAAACCTGAAGCCAGACCAGACATTTTCTTCTGCTCATGGTCTGGATCACCATCAGCGGTTTTCTCTGCTTGTTCTCTCATTTCTTTCCCATGGCTCATTTTCTTGCTTTTGAAGACTCTTTGATAAAGAATGAAAGAAGGAAGAAGAAGAAGAAGAAGAAGATGCATCTTACGTTATGGGAACTACGTGTACTTTTAACTTTGCATCTTAGCCCTTGAGGCCTAAACCATCTTCCCAGTAAACTTTTAACCGTTCACAATAGCAACGATGGAGCTTTGACCAAACCCATTAAACAGCGAAGGAGTTGTGATTTAAACAACATTTATAGAGTGTTATGCTATGGGATTTCTGACAGGCTCAAAGTCTCCAACCGAACTATTCTTCCCATATTATTACCATATAGATATAAGTGTCTTCAAAGCCTTGCCTAAATGAATTACAACAGCATCCACAAGTGTTAACTGATTTCCACATTCTTCAAACAAAAGAAATCATATATTTCTAAACGATTTCTTAAATGAACTTCTCATCGACTATGGGCATTTAGCAGAAGCATTAATGGACAAAGGAAAAGCAAAAAGCCCCTTCAAATAAGGATCTGAATCCAAAAACCACAAAAAAAATGTGAGGTAATAGAAAATCCCATCAATGATCATTTTCTTTTTCAACAATATTCGTTTCTCTGTTTCTAGTTTTTTTAATTCAGCCTAACTTTATCATCCCATATTTAAATGTCTTAAGTTACAGCTCAAAAAGGTACACAAAATATCCCATCCTCATCTATATTCCTCAGGCAAGCGGTATCCGGACATGACTATTTTGTCGGCAAACATTTTGCCGGTCTTGGGCATGACATGCCAGTGCAAAGTCAAATTGAATTCTTTACCACGAAGATTGCTCCCCTGTATTGATAAAATTGTTTAGATATTTAAGCATGCAAGTGAAAAGCCTATGCTGGCTCAACTTGCATCGGCATAGCATACACAAATAAACGACTTCATGAGGGAGTATACCTGGTCAACAAAACGATATTTGTTTGCAGTTTGGATCCAAAAGTTTGCATGTTCTTTCGTTGGTATGATTGCATCCCAAAGTGAAACCTTAAGCACAATGCAAAACAAGTTAAGCAGTTGACATAGTCTGTGTAGAAGACCTCAAAATTTTCCAAACAGGTGAAATGGACTTCCCTAAAGATGCTAATGATGTATGTTAAAATGGAAAAATGGATAGGAAACTGATTCTAGCCCCATTATTACCTCACAAATACAAAATTGAAACAGAAAATACTTAGTTTCAGGACACAGGTACCTGGTTCAAGGAATTTTTTGGGGTTTCATACTCTGCAGCTACAAATACAAAAACCTGCAATACATGGGAAGATTATTACTATTTATGTTTGAGCAAGCCCTTAATGTGAAAGCATTGCACCTTTTTAATCAGTTTTCTAAAATATTTTAAGAAATTCCAAAAAGAAACCAATGCATCATGTATACCATTGTGATAAAAAATAATTATACTCATGACATGGGCAACAAAATTTTGATGTATACATGTGACAAGGTTGGACATATTCATGTTCATGGTCCCAAAAGAATGTCTGAATCATAAAAACATGCCAGAAATTAAACAAATGATTTCAACCAAAAAAAAAAAATTGCCAGAATAAAAGTAGAGAAACTTTATTACGAAAAGGGTATGTTCAATAGTAAAATGATTGCTCAATGGGATACTTGGACAACCTACCTCTGCACACAAGCCATACAAAATATAAATACAATATCTCTGACTCAAAATGACTACAAAATCATACTCCCTCAATCCCATTTCACGTTTGTTAAGATTTTTGCATAAGGATTAAGGAAATGATTAGATAACCTCATTTTTATTACTATATATATATATATATATATATATATATATATATATATTAATAATTGACTAAAGCACCCTTGTATTTAATTAAGATAGAGAAAGGTGATAAGGGAAAGATAAATACGTTGGAGATAACAATAGACAAGGGTAAAGTTGGAAAAAAATAATTAATGCTTCCTTGATTTTCTGAAAAAGTAAATAAAGTGGGACAAAAAATTTTTTTTAGAACATTACTTGAAATGAGATGGAGGGAGTATAAAAATGGAAAACTAAAAAGATTTTTCATAAGTCATACCTGCTTTGTGTTCCACGTAAACAAAGACTGTAAATCAGCTGTTATATTCATTGTGAGGCTAACCTGCATTAAATGAATAGCAACTTGATCATCAGGATATCAATAACTAGAATAAAAAGTAGTCTTCTACAAAAAGTACAAAAATAGAGTTGTTAAACTACATGAACATATAATGCGAGATGGTTGACACCACAACACTATCTTAAAATAGGTAAACTCAACTACAAGAAACAATTATGAGAGGGGCCCTTTTGGAAGAAGAAATTAGACTGTCTATGTCCAAATTGCATTTAAAATACTGCAAATGAGTAATTTTTCTCACTCAACATTCTTCCCCAAATTCTCATTTTCAAAGCTTCTTTCAGTTGAAACTTGAAAAGGAAAATTTAAAGCAGCTGAACCAAAAATTATTGCAATAGGAGTAAGACAATTATTTGAACTGGTATAGGTTTTAGACATTTTATAAATTGATAAGAATTAACTAAGAAAATGAACAAAATGAAATATGTAATAGACTATTGGTTCGATATTACAGAAACAGAAGAAGACTTGAACTTTAAGGAGCCAAATAATATATTGGCTTCTATTTACCCAGATTTAGTTTTGTATTTTTTTTTTCCTCAAGACATTCATGCATCAAGATGTATAAGTATGCATATTTTGCTTTATCAAGAATTATTAGCTATCCTTTCTGATTAGGTTTTCTGCAAGTTCAAACTAAGATAATATAGTTATGGCTTCTGGGCATCAGAGAAATCAAGCAGATTAGAGCAGTGAATAGACAGTCAAACCATTTGATAACCAAAAAATGAATTCGACCGAAGTAATTAGAGATTGCAAAAAAAATAAAAAATAAAAATCTACTTTGTTCAAGAGAGTGAATTACTAAACAAACATAAAAATGAGGTGAGGAACTTCCGAACTCTGAACAGCAATATGAAGATCTGTGCTGCTGAGGAAAAGAGAGCAAGGTGGAGGGGATTGACTTTCATTAACACTAGATGACATGTAATAGTATGAAATCTTAATGTGACATTTGAATGGGTACATCCAAAAACCTTTCAATTTCAACACAACAAGCAAATAAAGATGGCCAAATTGGAGACCGACAAAGGTCAAGATATTTTCTATCTTCTACGATCAAATATTACATTATGTTATTCGGGTCTGATACACCTACAGATCAATACAAATACAGGAAATTGAATTCAGTACATTACAACAGTTAAATGGCAGTTGACCCAGAATTTGGAACCTAATCTATATGCATAAACATTTAAAGTGTTACAACTTCTAATTAGGTAAAACTTAATCCGAAGTCATCAAAATTAACAATCAATTGTAAATTTTACATAAAAATTAATAATTGCCTACATTTTTTATTGGCAATAATTCTCTTAGAAGAAAGAAAAAACCATAAATCTACAAAAAAAAAAAAAAAAAAAAATTCAGCTCCTTTCAAACAAACAAAAACCTAAACTTACCTCATCATTTCCATGCGGCTGCTTTTGAAACCAATTGATATTCAATATCTACAGTAAACAAAAAATACCAGTTAGGGTTTCAAATTCCAACAGATCCAAAGAATCGTACAGATAAAGAGTGATGACCGACCTGGATTTGGGAAGTGGGAGAGGGAGAATTAAGGTTATCAGAGAGGGAGGCCATGGCACACATTAGCGCGAGGATGGTGACGGAGAAAGTTAGCAAAGCATTAGCTCTGTACCCAAAGGAATGCATGATTGCTACTTCGATGTCGTATTGGCGAATAAAAAACCAGTTGCTAGCTCGCCAAAGCTAGTGGTGATTTATCGGAAAAGTACTTGTGTATCTTGCCGTGTCGTCGTTGTTCTCGTCAGTGTTGACGTTTCCGGTCCGAGAAGAGAGAACGGGGCGTTTTGTTTTGGGGTTTTGAGGAGCGCATATTACAGAGTACACTCGGTGCATTATTTTATTAATGGAGGAGCACCTAATAATAAAATTTGCCTTCGAGGCGTGTCTTGTGTGTGTGACTCGGATTTCGTTGCTGTTTTATCATTGGACGGCACACGTCAATTCTTGTGGGCCCATTGCTGACATGGCCATCTTAGTCAAATCTTAATCAAATATTAATTTTTAATTTTCTCCGTAAATGATTTAAAAAAAAATTCTCCTTAAATACATATTTAAAATTTTATATTTTTCACTAAACGATGATATGTCCTTTCAGATACACACTGGATTGTGGGTTATATGAAAATTAAAAAATTATTAATATTATATAATTTTAATGATATTTGATAAAAAAAAAAAGTAATGATATCTAGTCTATTTAAAAAGATTTACATTGTAAATTTTAAAATATATTTTTTAATTTATAAAATATATTATATTTACATAGTTTTATATTTTTAAATTCTATTTTACAAGTCAATAAATACCTTTTTTTAAATAACTTATCACTTTTTTTTTAATTTATCATGCTTGTATATATTATTATCTCTTATTTATATTTTTTTAATTTTTTTTAGCCACTTAAGACATATTTGGAGTCAATATATAGACTTATTATTGTTTTATTCATTTAATTTTTATTAAATTTAAATTTAAGACTTCATAAATTTAAAGAATAAAAACTTTTATAAACTAATAAAATTATTTCACTTCATCTACGATTCATCAGGCAGACCTGCGGTTGGATTGATAAATCTTTAGCAACTAGTATTACTGATTAGTTGTGTGTAAAGAAATTGATAAACCAATCAACTCGACTAATTTAAATAAATTTAAATTTAAATTAATAGTTTTATATATTAATTTTTATCTAGTGCAACCGTTTGAGGACAATAAATCGATTTCAAAAGATGTTTAGTAAACACGTAGAAGTGATTTATTTGATCAACCATGATCAAGTATATATATATAGAAAATATTTTAAAATTTTGATTATAATTTATTACTATTTTATTCAAGGTACTAAACTAGTATTTTCATAATAATGATATTTTACTTTATGAATGTTATTTTTTCATGTATTATTATTACAATTATTTTAAATTGTTATTTGTAATATTGTCTTTATTAAAAATAAATAAAAGTTAATTTATTAAATTAAAATAAAAATAATTAAATTTCTTTAGAGTATATTTATTTTTAATATTATTAAAAATATTTCGGTGATTCCAAGTGCCACGAACTCCTAGGATGACAGGCTTTCAAAAAGAACCGGTGGCACTTCATTTGGTGGTTGGAGGAAGGAGAACCGAATGGGGAAAGTTTGAAGAAAAACATATGGGTTTTAAGCTTTTCGGTGACTTTTTTGGCAATCCGACCGTTGAATCGAAAATTCGAGATCACCGATGGACTCAGGGTGACAAAACCTTCGAGATGGGATTGGCTCTGCTTCGATCGGACACCGTTTGAAAAAGGCGATCATCGGACAGTTCAGATCGCTCGGTAAGATTTTTGGACTTTTTCAATTTTCAAAAATTAGAAATAATTTTATGATAATTATTAATAATTTTTAGGCTTAATTTAGGTGTAATTTGATCGATGATAACTCACCGATTCCCGAGATTGAGTTTTCAGCCAAATTCGGCTGCCCGGCGTCCCGTCCTAGAATATGATCAATATTACAGTCAATCCTACCGTTTTTAGATACTTCGAACACGTTTCAAGCATCAGAATTGACTTAGTTAAACCCGAACTCTAAGTTTCCTTATTTACCTAATACCGGATTTTGAATAAAAATCTATAAAATAATCGTGGGTGATTAGAAAATTATAATTCCTTTTTCAATGGTCTTATAGCATCGTTAAGGATCGCAGGGTAAAATTTTAGAATTTTTAGAGCTAGTTTGAATGACTTTTACAAAATATCAATTTTTAGCCTTATAATTGAATTGTTGGACAGTGTGAGTTTTACCTAGTTTGAAGGGTTCAGGGGGGGCCATGTATTATTGTTGAGATGTGGATATAAGATTATGATTTTAGAAGTACTGTTTGAACTACTTTGCAGGTTGAGTTGGTCCTAAGTGTAGAGAAAACTCTGCCAGATTTTTACCATAAATTAGGATGTCTTTTGACTCTTTAAAGTTTTCTTTTAAGTTAACTATGATAAATTTATAATATAATTATTTAGGTAAGCTGGGTTAACCTTCCTCCTCCGCTTAGCCGCCGCAATGACTTTTAGTGTACAGTGAGTAGATATTGATTTTATTTATAACTTCAATATTATTATATATTCAAAGCAAGCTCATGCATCACATATAAATATATGTATGTAGATAAATATTAGACACACTCTATGTTGCATTTTAATTGATGAAATTATTGTGAGTATCGCCTTAGGATAATTTAGAGCTATGTGCGTTTGTCAGCGTGCGTGAGGTGTAGTACTGGATATGGGTAGGACGGGTAGATCGGCTTGAGCTAGTCTCGCTTGGGGCTCAGTCCTTTTTGTGATATGTCAGGGTGAGTACGACTTTGAGTTGATCTCGCTAACCTCCGTATTTGGATTATTAAGAAAAAGTCCGACTAAAGTTGATCTCATTGACAGATGTTGGAATTAAGAGAGCTGTATAGGGGATTAGCTCCCATATATATATATATAATTAATTGATGTGATACAAGGGTGTGTGAGTGCTCTAAATTATTCTTTGTGTGAATATTGTGTGAATATTGTCTGAATTTGATTGACTTCGATGATGTATGTTGCATTTCATCCTTAGGGATGCATTAGTCGTAGATAGTTATAGAAATTTTATTTAAAATCAATATTATACTTTATGAGTCGAACGTTCACTCCTATTCACTCTATTTTTTTCAAGCCACAGGAGGTTTTATTTTTGAGTAACCTGCCTCCTTCCTCACAGGTTTAGTTAAAGAAGTTTAATTACATTTTCATTTTTCCTTATCTTCATTCTAGAACTCTGTAGGTAACAGTAGTGTAATAATTATTTGGTTTGTAATAATTAAATTATGAGGATTTAACATTAATTATATGAATGTGTGTGGATATATGGGATGTATTGTTCTGAGGACGAGGGAGCTAAGCTCCCATTTAATTATGTGACTGATTGGGGATTGTGATTGTGAGTTGAGCTCTCTAACTGTATATATTTGATATTTATAGGTCTGGTGAGCTAAAAACTCCCCATTGGATAGTCCAGTTTATGGCCGGACTCTGTTCAGTTGTTTTCTTGAAATTGAACTGCAAGTATAGGCCTTAGAGTTGGGCTAAGAATAATAGGCTTACTACGGATTTTTGGGACTTTATTTCAACCCAAGTCCTAGTACTGGTCCGACCCGTGAGATCGGATCGTGACAAAGAGCAAAGATGGCCTTTTATTTCATTTCATATTATACACTTGTCAGAGAAACTCCTACTAAGCATTTAAAGGAGGAGTTGCTTTTCCAATTCCCATATATACATATATATTCTATGGATTAACTGGGTTATTGCGATTGGAACAGCTAGTCTTTCGATTCAACAAAGAAGAGCTAAAACCAACCTTCGAGTTATGAAGATCAAAATGAACAAGGTTTTCTTCCAGCTGGTGAGCCCCTATAACAATTGAATCTGCAGGGTTCAACCCTCCATCAATAAACGCCAAACATGATATAAGTGGGTGCACCCGCACCACTGAGTTTGCACCAAAAAGTGTCCACGCAACATTTTGGTCGCCAACTACAAGATCAACCTTAGGGAAATCAGGGCCAGCCGTGGTGTCTGAAATTCTTCTCGGGTCGAAGCAGACGCTGAAAGCTCCAACAGGTGGTGCTCCACCTGATTGCGGGTGCTGAATGGAGAACTGACTAGTGAAAAGTTGAGTGAAAGCTTGGAAAATGGAATGTTCAAGAACTGTGTTTGGAGTTATTGTGCTTATCTTGGCTCTACCAATGTTAGTTTTCAATGGAACAGTTTTCTGGTTTACTCATTGATCTCACTCGTACACAATACTCTCCTTGTCTCCCAACGCTCAATGGTGTGTAGCTCATCTGAGGGGAAACATTAGGAAGCAAAGTGGAAGGATCATCCCCGAAGTAAATGAACCCAGGGCTTCTATAGGAGGAAGTCAAGCACAAGGCAAAATTTGGCCTGAATCCAAAGTGGGAAGCAAGTTGAGTTGGTAGAGCAATAGAAGTATGCCCTAATCCAACTACTCCTTCAACATAATCTGGTAAGCCATTTTTGAGTAGTGTAGGTGGTGCACAAACAAAGAGGAATTGAGGCACTGTGACCACTGGACCACTTGCAGAAGGATTAATGGAGGACTTAACTCTAATGGATCGAATTGAGGGCACATCTTGAGCTAGCTCACCCGTGTTAACTTCTTGAGACACAGGGTTCCCAGAGGTGAGAGCACAGGTGTTGTTATGGCACCCTGGTTTAACTTTAGGGGAGGTGCACCTGTGACAATTGTGACTGTTGGCTCTAGAGCACTGAGTAGAATGACAGCGAGGGGCGTAGTATACCGTTCATCGCATTCCACAGAAAGGAACCTCCCATTTAGATCAACCAGAAGTTTTAGTTGGACTTGTGGGGTTCTCTTGAGAACGCTTGCCACATGAAGATTTGTTATGCCATCTTTGCGAACAGTTAACACCAGTTTTCGTGCAGGTGATCTGTTTGAGCTGCTGATGTAAAAGGGTTCACTGCTATCAGGTTCAGATGCAAAGACAGCAAAGGAAAAGGTAAAGAAGATGAGGAGAAAACGAAGGGAAGATGAATAAGAAACCATTGTTGAAACAAAGAAAGGTTGAAAAAGAGAATGTTTTGATGAAGGATCATTAAGCGTGTTATGTGTGTGTGTGTGTGTTTTATAATGCTAGTGTTGCCAAATGCGACATATGGACAATTGGACATTTTGGGTGTTGGTATATCCTCTTGTCAAATAAACCATATAAGCTGTGGATTTGGGATCTTGTTGCGTGCACCGAGTGACAATCTGATAGAGGACATTCACATGAAAAATTAGGCGGAAGAGAGCTAAAAGATGAATATGATCCCATGCTTATGAACAAAAGAACGGAAAATAAATGAGTTGCAGGTGTGAAGAACCAGATGTCGATGAGAATTGGGAAGAGCTTCGCTCGCCATGCACTGTTGGCGAGAATGGGCTTGGCTTTCATACGGAACTGAGTCTGTGACAAGCCTCGATAGCATTTGTATTTTTATTTTTTGCTTGGACAAGCCCATCTTCACGGCTTCATCCCTTTGTGTTGGCTAATAATTTGAGTGGTACATATAAGAAGTATAATTTTTTAAATATTTTTAAAGTACTATTATAAAAGAATTATTTTAATTATTAAAAAAACACGCATACCTGATATTTTTTAAATTGAAAAATTCATAGTCAATGATGTATAATTGATAAAAAAAATTAATAAATAAATTTTGAGAAGTTCAAGAACTTCATTAGATAATGAATTTTAATATTTGCTTCGATTTTCCATTAATTATAAATGTTAGTTTTTAAGATATAAAATAAAATTTTTCTCACTTAAATATGATTTATTATAGATTTAAGATACAAAATATACAATGAGACCTATTTATTAAATAAAAAAATTTCATATATTTATATTTTTAATTGATAATAGATTAATTTAGGCAAAAATTTCACTGTAAACATGAAGAACATAACATCAAACGAAAAGGAGTAACTTTAGTTCTCCAGTTGGATCTTTTTAATTTGTGTAAGATCATGAAAGTAAAGGGACATACATACATACACACTCATATATATATCAAATTCATTATGTAAATAAATATAAATAATTTATATTTAAACTCATGATGAACCTAATATAGCGAAAAATTTTAATGGATCATTATGCATACGTAGTGATCAATTTAAGATGTGCAATATCATCAAGTCATTAAAATATAATTCGATCACATATTAGAAACTCCAACAAGAGGCTAATATACATTTTTTTATTATAGTTAGGGATTATGTATACTGAAATTCTCTTTCCAAACCATCTTAGAAGAGCTAGGATACGTTTTATCATACATACAAAATTCCTTCCCATTCTATGGAGTTGGTTTGGAGTTGAAGTTGGCACAACTTGTCCTTTGAAACAACAAGGAAGAGCTAAAACCTAGCCTTGAGTCATAAAGATCAAAATCAACAAGGTTATCTTCCAACTGGTAAGCCCCAATAACAATTGAATCTCTTGTGTGCAATCCTCCATCAAGAAACCCTAGACATAACACACCCGGTTGTGCCTGCACCATTGAGTTTGCACCAAAAATTGTCCAGACAACACTTTGGTCGCCAAGCACAAGATCATCAATCTTAGGAACTCCAGGGCCAGCTATTGTGTTTGGAAATTTTCTTGAGTCGTAGCAGACGCTGAAAGGTGCCACAGGAGGTATTTGGGATATGTGTGAGAGCTGATCAGTGAAAAATTGAGTGAAAGATTGGTAAATGGAGCGCTCAAGAACAGTGTATGGAGTTGTGGTGCTTATCATTGTTCCACCAATATGGGTTTACAGTGGAACAGTTTTCTGATTTATTCTCATTGATCTCACGTCTATATAGTACTCTCCCAGTCTGCTTATCATTAACGGTGTATACCGCATCTGTCGAGAAACATCAATTCCTGGAAACATATAAGAAGGAGCATCACCGAAGAAAATGAAGCCGGGGTGTTTGAAGGAGGAAGTGAAGCATAAGGCAAATTTTGGTTTGAAACCGAAGTGGGAGGCAAGTTGAGTTGGTAGAGCAATAGAAATATGCCCTAGACCAGCTACGCCTTGAACATATTCCGGTAACCCAATTTGCAATAGCCTAGAAGGTGCACAAACAAAGAGGAAATGAGGCACTGTGACAATTGGACCAGGGTTGGACTCGTCTCTAATGGATTGAATTGAGAGCACATCTTGAGCTAGCTCACCCATGGCACTTTGGTGAGAGACAGGGTTCACCGACATGAGTGCACAGGTGCTGTTATGGCACCCAGGTCTCACCTTGAAGGAGCATGTATAACAATGCTGATCACTATTGGCTCTAGAGCATTGAGCAGAATAGCAGCTAGGGCCATGGTATGTTGATGACACGTAGTTTTGGTCACAATTCACCCATAGGAATCTCCCATTTAGATCAATAAGAAATTGAAGTAGGGTTTGTGGGTTTCTCTTGCGAATGCTTGCCATATGAAGATTCGTTGCACCATCTTTGCGAGCTGGTAACAAAAGATTGTCTGGCTTGAAAAGGGGTTGATTAGATTCAGACAGAAAGACGGCAGAGGCAAAAGCAAGGAAGAAGAAGATGAGAAAATGAAGGGAAGAAGAAGAAGAAGAAGAAGAAGAAGCCATTTTTGGAACCAAGAAAGCTTGAAAAAGAGAATGCTCTGATCTAGTACTCGCTGAGCATCTATTATAAGTCCGTTTTATAGTGCTAGTGTTGCCAAATGTGAGAGATGGACAATTGAGATTTTGGGTTACGTTCATGCATATATAGGTGAAGATTTGGGATCTTTTTTGCTAAGAATGTGCAGTGAGTGACTTCCTGAGAAGAAATTCACTGATAAATTAGGCTAAAAGATGTGTATCAGAGCACAAGAGCAAGAGAAACGGAAATGAGCTGCAAGTGAAAAGAAAGTAAGAAACAGTTGTCGATTAGAATTGGAAAGAGCTAGGCTTGCCATGCACTGTTTTTGCAGTGCGAGGCCCGAATGGACTTGGGTTCTATAGTGAACTGAATCTGCCAACAAGCCTATATAACTTTTAATTTTGTTGGACAAGTCCATCGCCTATCTTAGCCCTGTTGGCATTGAATTTCAAAATCGTTTCTGAAAAAAAAAAAGCATTATTTTATGTTGTTAAAAAAATTATTTTATTATTTTAATACTTATATAATTAAAAAAAATACTAAATCAATTTTTAATCCCTATAAATAATATATTTTTTTCAGTAACAACTAACCTTTCTCCTTTTATATCAAGTAATTTCAATTCTACAATCAAGCTTAAACCCCGCCATACATTGATTTCAGTTTGATTCCGAGCTAGAATTGTTGGTTCAGTAAACCTCATAGTTTGGATCTATTCTACTTTGAAACGATTTTGATTCATAATGGTTTTGATTAGAAGTGATTCACCCATTTGATGCATTGTAAAATATAAATTTATAAGATTTAAATTTATAAAGCATCATTTATTTGGTTTTTAATTAAAAAAATAAAGAGACGTAATATAAATTTTAAATAAAAAAGATAAAATTTTGAATCGGACTGATTTTGATTCAGGTTCAATAAGGGGACTAGAACCGATTTTCCTATACTCTAGTTTCAAGTCAGTTTATGAACTAAAATCATTGATTCATTTTAGGTTCGATCGAGTTTGATTTAGGCTGATATTGATCTAATTCACATTTCAAATAAAGAGATAAATAGGTCAGTCATATTGTGTCATTTTTAACATTATAAAATTTCATGTCAAAATTAAAGTTAAAATAAAAAATAATAATATATTTAATGGATGATATGTAATATTGAAAAATGAGGTGGATCTTAATGAATTGTGAAGCCAAAATTGAAGTGAGCAGATAATGGTTCATGTATATGTAAGAGTTGCATTGATGGAAAGATATATATATGTAATGATGAAAATATATTGAGTGGAAGATGAAATATCAATTCATTCAAGTGGTGCAATCATAACCCCCCAAAAATAAATAAATAAAATAAAATCTGAGTTATAATTAATGTGGAGCAATCAATATCAAGCTTATCAGTATCATAATTATATATATATATATATATATATATATATATATATATATATATATATATATATATATATGTTGTTTCTTTGCTTTTAAACAAAGTCTTTCACCCTTGAAATTCAAATTTCTCTAATCAATAATGGCTAGATATATATATTAATAATCACTAGAGAGTCGATATTAATTGTGTTGCTTGCACATTTGAATATAAAAATGTGATCTTTCGGATCTCATATCAGTTGTTTAGCTTACACGTGAATGTGGATTATATGGAAATAAAGATTTCATTAAAATTATCATATTTTTAATGGTGTTTCATTTTCGTCACTAATTTACGTGTGCACGTGTTCTATTTTATATCTGACAAAAAAAATATAAAAGTGTAAAATAATTAAATAATATATAAATTTTAATTATTATTATTATTTATTAGTCTTGTAAACTTCTTTATTTTAGATAATATTTTTTTTTATGGTCAGCTCAAAATAATTCTCATTAATAGAATCAATTATCTTTTTATTATTATTGATTTGTGAATATTAAGTAAATTTATAAAATAAATAAAAGTAGTGAGATAGTTAATTGTTATTTTAATCTATTCTTTTTTTTTTCTAATTATATAAATTTTTGCTTTTTTTTTTCTTTATTTCATGTATGAGTGCTTATATTTTTGTGTAAAAAAGTATATTTTAAAATATTAAAGAAAATTTCTACAGAACAAAAACATTAAGACTTTTTAAATTTTTAATATCAATTTTTATTATTAAAGTAAATAAAATTTAAATTTATTAATACTATTATCAATTATAATTTCTAAACTTTTGTCCAATATATTAAATATACAATCCTTTAAAGAAAATCTCTACGCCCACCACTAATTAAAGGATACCACATCGGATTAACAGAAATTAAATTAACATTTATGCTTTTATTTATTTTGTGTAAAATATTTTGTAGATAAATAAAAATATTTTTATTTTTTATTATTTAATTACTATATTAAATTAATAAGATATATATATACTTTTAAATTTTAATAAAATTATTAAGATTCAAAAAATGATTTTCACCCATGGATTTAAAATTTTGAATTGGATTAGATATTTTGACAATGACATGGTATTAAAATAGATTTTACACTTTAATTATGTGTTGTCAATTTTAGCCGTCCTATATTCATTTTTAGCCTTCCTATATTACATAAGCTAGACTTCACATTATTTCAATTCAATAATGATTTTATAAGATAAATTTTAATAATTATCTTTAAATTTTAAAAATTATGACAGAATTATCTTTAAATTTAAAAATATAATATAAAATTTTTTAAATTTTTAAATTTTATATAGTATAATTTTTTTTAATCTTATATATAATAAAATAATCTAAAGTGATAATAATATTAAAATTTATTATTATTATTTGAAGATAGAATTTTTCTAACCAACTCTTATATATCTTATACTATATTATTTTATATAGTTGATATTTTTCTATAATTAGTCTATAAAAAAATTATAATTAATTTTATTACTATTATATAAAAGAAAAAATTATTTATGATATTATTATTTAAATTATATAAATTAATTATTAAAAATTAGAAAAATTTTATTATATAAAATTTAAAATTTTAGAAAATTTTATAATATATTTTTAAATTTATGAATAATTTTATGATGGTTTAAAAAATTTATGGAAAATCCTTAACATTTATCCTGATTTCATTGTCGTGGGACGTCAATAATTTGATTGTGCGTTTAGTAATTTAATTATGCCACGTGGTACGGCCTAATAAGTGTGCCGGTTCAATCGCAATTCCAATCGTGTCCTCTGTTTCGTCTTGTTATTGATTGGATTATGTCACGTGGTAAAAAAGCCTAACACTTGTCAAGAAGGGTTTTGATCCCATATGAAAAAAAGGCTTAGCATGCAAGAAAATGGCAATCAAATCCAATATTTTTTAGTATTTAATTTGGAATGTGATTGGACTTGACAATAGCCATTATCGGATTTAAATTTATTTATATTAATGAAATAAATATAAACTTTAAAGAAATAGAATTTAAATAATTTTTATAGGATTGTTCAATTTTCAAATATAAATTTTCAATCAAAATATTTTATATAAATTATTCATTTAAATTTTATAATAAGATAAGTATAAATAATTTATAATAAATTTTAATTAAATTTAAATGATAAAATTATTAATCGAGTTAGAATTAATAATCCAAACTCTTATAGAACCAGATTTTGCAATTATACTAAATATTTATTAACCACTGCACTTAATTATTTGAGGTTTTAATTCATGGCGGCAATGGCCCAATTTAAGCGTAAGGAATTATATGACAATTTGGTGGGTGGAATTGGAAAGGTCCAAAAAAAAAAAGTTACTGCTAGAACACAAGGGAACACATCACAGCATCAATCACTTTCAAGAGTCTCTTGCTTTTAGTGAAACTGATTAATCTTTGCAATTCAAACGTTCATATGATTAAAGTCATTGGACGGTGACGGTAACCATACTCACCTAAAATTTGAAACTGAGGAAGATTAGATTAGACCGTCCAGAAGGTAAAAGGTAAAGAAATAATATTACTATCAAACAAAGGGGTTTGAAACAAAAATTACAACCTATTTCCAAGTTCCATCACATAGGTAAAAGGTAATTTTAAAACCTTACACCCTTGTATAATCCCCCCATTCCAAAAGCTCATATCCCAGATAAGCTAGAACATTATTAAAACTAGTCTAGCAACTTCACATTACACTGCAACTATTGGCATTTTCATCACTGAAGAAGTGAGTGTAGGGATCAGCCATTGGATGTGGTGGCATTGGCGGCGGCGGCATGTAATTAACAGCCGGTTGCGGTCTGGCATACATCATTGGTTGAAACATATCATTCCCATTTTGCCTCTGCTGATTCATCATCATTGCCATATATTGTTGATTGTAAGGGTTGCCTCCTCCCATCATCCCTTGATAATAACCACCATTCATGGCTGCTGGTGGTGCAGGCAGTCCTTGCACTGCAGGAAAATTACCCATTGGGCGCATCTGGGCCATCTGACCCATCTGGCCCATCTGGCTCATCTGACCCATCTGGCTCATCTGGCTCATCTGACCCATGTTCTTGGCACCACCACCACCACCACCACCCCTATTAACATCAATTTCATGGTATCCATTTTTCATTTTGTTAGAATCATGGACCCTATCGTTTTTGCCTCCACCTTTCTTGGCCCCATTGGAATTATTGTTTCCAGCTGAGCCACCATTATTGAAGCTCTTATCAGTACTACTTTCTCTTCCATTTTTACTCTTCCTCCCAAAACTCAAGAACCCTCCAATCCCACTTTTGCTGCCATTTTTATCTTTACCATCTTGTTTTACACTCCCTCCCTTGCTATGACCATTCTTCCCATCACCACCACCTCCACCTTTCTTTCCTCCATTCCCGTTCTTCCCATCATTATTGTTGCCTTTGCCCTTCATGACCAAAGGTATCTCAAAATCATCACCACCTTTCTTGGCATTTCCTCCTCTTCCTCCTCCTCCTCCTCCTCCTCCACCACCACCACCACCCTTTTTAGCATTAAGCATAGGTCCATTAATCATACCATGAGGGCCATGAGCTCCATGACCATTGCCCATCATGGGCATCATTTTGTTAGGCAAATGATAACCCTGACCCTGACCCTGACCATGTCCATAACCATGACCAAACTCCTCCTCCTCATCATCATCATCAAAATCATCATCAAACTCGTCAAATTCGTCATCAAATTCATCATCAAAATCATCATCATCACTTGCATCAATATAATCATCCTGCAAGTTGAACTTGACAGATTTCTGGTCTTTATGAGGTGGCATCTTTAGATCCTTAGATCCTTTGAATTGTTGCATTTGGTGTTGCCCTTGTTGGCCTCCTTTTCCACCCTTTTGAGATTTGTTATCTTTGCCATTCCCAATTTGCATGTTCTTGAATTGATTGTTGACAAGATTTTGGTAGTTGTTGAAGCCCTTTGGAGCTCCCCATAGCTCTGCATGCTTCCCTGACTTCTCAAGCTTCCTTATGAGTTTTGCTGCGTCAACATTTCCTGTCACAGTTACCTTCCCTTGCTCTGCATTTATTGTTGTATTATACACCCCTGGCCAAAACAAATACTACCCATGAGGAAAAATTCAAAATCTCACTTAAATTTGAAATTAAAGAAAAAAAAAAAGATATTTATGAAGCACGGTATCATATCTGCGACTGTTGAATCTAGCATTCTGAGCTCATCAATTGTTCTTTTGAAAAAGTATGGTTAGCCATAAAATTTTTAATAGACAACCAAAGAAATTCGAAATAATGTTATTCCTACCCAATTGGGAGGCTACAACCCAAATCATTTTGTTTTTTCAGAGATGTTCTCCAGAGATTTACCAGATACTAGTTTAAATTTAATTAATCCTCACAAAATAATTAACAAATTTACACAACAGTAAAGAAAATCTTGCAGAAGGAATTATCAAAAGATAAGGAGCATACCATCAACTTTTTGCAGGAGTTTCTTTATTTTCTTCTTACACCCATCACAGTGACACTGTATATTCACTTTCAGAACACAAGTCTGCTATGAAAACCAAACCCCAAAAAAAAACCATAAATTAGAAGGAAAATTCAAGAAATAAAATTACATAAATGTTCTTAAAACCACATAACAAGAAATGAAGAGCGTTCTTATTAACTAGATTTTGAAGCACGAAAAAGGAAACAAAATGAACACAAGGGGTTACCTGCATCTTCATTATCTCTTGTTTACTCATGTTTTACAACAGA
This sequence comes from Hevea brasiliensis, assembly GCF_030052815.1. Classification (NCBI taxonomy): domain Eukaryota; kingdom Viridiplantae; phylum Streptophyta; class Magnoliopsida; order Malpighiales; family Euphorbiaceae; genus Hevea; species Hevea brasiliensis. The sequence continues at coordinate 1,392,469 of NW_026615250.1, forward strand.
CTGAAACCCAACAAAAAATTCTCAAAGCCAAAAAATGAACTGGGAAACAGAGCTTGACTTGAGAGAGAGAGAGAGAGAGAGAGAAAGAGAAGAATGAGGTGGTTGCTTCCAAGCTTGGAATAAGGAAGAATGTGCTACAAGGTTTCAAGAAAAAAAGAGGCTAAAGAAGTTGTTGGTGGGCATTTAACACTTATCTTTTAGCTGCCCCCTACTTCAGGGTTAATATTGCAACAATTTTAAAACTTTTTCTGTTTGAGAGAGAGAGAGAGAGAGATTGCACAAGGGGCAAGGTATCATAATGAAGGTCAGCTTGAGCCTGAACCAGTTGGAGGTGGCTTTATATTAACAAAGATGACCTGCTTACAGTTTAAAACTCAAAAACGGATGCTAATAATCATAATTTTTAACATTTAATAATAGTGATCATATCACTACTACTATGAGACTGAAAAAGACTAAAGCCTAAACCATATGATGAAGGTGTGGAGCTGTTGTTTTGAGATCACTGATGGACTGGGCTTAACACCCTAACGCCATTGGGCACATGTCTTCACACTTCACATTACCATTTTATAGTGGGCACTGCACTAAGGGCTTGTCGTCTGTCTCAGATGTTGCTTTAATTGAATGACACCAAAATCATTTTATGAAATATTGAGTCTAAATTTTAATAGAATTATTTAATAATTAAAGACATATTACTCACACATTAAGTCCATAATTAAATTCCATTCTCCAATACTTTTAGGGAATGGTGGGATAGAAACCCACTTGAATTTGAGAGTAATCCATTTAGATAATAATGGTAGAGCCAAGAGATGTAATTCTAATGGATAAAGTTCAATGCAGTAATAAAAATGTCATGTTGCTCAAAAACATTAAGCTCCCAAAACAATAGTTAAAGTGAGTTTCTAGATGAAGAGATAGTGGAGAAGATTATTTTAGCATCTCTGCTAACTAGTTGTCAATGACCCAATGATGGTATCAAGAAGACAGTATTACCCTTCTTGTGTTAGAGCCAAAAGCAAACCAATGTGAAGTCAAATTTGACATTATACAAAGAATAGTTTTATTTATTATTGGATTATTAAACTAACAATCGAGTATGTTATTTTATTTAAAAGAAAATTAATAAATTAAATAATAATTTATGAGCTATACACTATTACTCATTAAGATGAGAGGCCAAAATGAAAATAATATCAGATTTAAATTTTATTTTATTTTTTTTAATTTTTAAAAGTGAAAAAATAAATCAACTTAGCTACTGGCATTTATTTTATAAAGCATAAAGTAAGATTTGAAATCTTGTGTATGAATTAAAATTAAAATAGTCTTAGACTCAATTCTCAAAGCAAAGATTGCCCTTAACCAAGAAGGAGCAAGTTGGTCATTTCAAGAACTAATCCAACTTGTTATGGCATAAAAACAATAACTTGGGTCCAAAAAAAAGAATTAAAAAAGTAATTGAACAATGATTTTCTCTAAGTTTGGACCCCATCTTTGGAAACCAAAATTATTATTTGTGGACCTTAAAAGCCTAAAACCTTGCAAGAAATGGTGTCCTTGCATATTCTTTTTGTGTTCCCTTTGGCTTGTGGAAGATGTTTGAATGAGGACAAAAATTGACCCCCACAAGAAGCCACAATCCCTAAAATATCTTATGAACTTGCTTTATGGTGGGCAGTGTGTAGTGATGGCTGTTAGGTCTCAAATTGGCTTTTGCAGTCCAATCTTTGACTGTCTGATGAAGCCTTTATCCCTTGGGTTTGAATCATTGGTTCAATTATACATAGATATATAAGCACCGTCCATTGTTCTATACTTTTTTTTTTTTTTCTTGGAATCCTTGGGCTTAGAGAGGTGGCAATTACTGGAAATCTTATATTACTGAAGTACCCACCTCGAAAAAATCAAAGCAAACTCACCTTGTATGGTTTATATTAATTAATTAAACAAAATGTTCAGTGAAAAACTGGTGCATATAATAAACTATTATCAAATGGGTAAATTGGAAAATCAAGGGGGGTAATGACTTGTCTGGCCATGGGCTGATTCAGATTGAAATCGATCCTCAAACCATGAATCAAATTAATTGGATGTGAATCAAAATTATTTAGTTAAAAAAAAATAATTGGACCGTTGGATTTTAATCGGACCCAATCAAATTAAAACTATGACCAAAATCAAAACTTTAACTATGATTCTGATTTAAGTTCACCTTTTTGATGAATCAAAACCGACGATTCTAAGTCAATTCAAACTGAAACTGGCCGGTGACTAGCTCTGGTCATGACGCCAGAGTTTAAATCAAGCGGTAATAACTCTAATATTATTAAATCAAACTATTGTCCACAGGAAGCATCAATATATATATATATATATATATATATATGATTTAACAAATTTTATGCCATGGATTAAGCAATTATGCAGTTTGGTAGGCCCTTGCAAACAGTTCAGATGAATTGATTATCACAATTCATCATGTGGCATAAAGAATAATACAACTGTAAAATTCTTAATTACACTTAATTATAATCTCCCCTTCAAAACCACACCTCTTAAACTTGCTTTTCTTAAAGAGTGCACATGCAGGCCTTTGATTTTTTGAATTACTAATAATGACTATTCTTAGTAAATATATTCTGATAATTGAAATTTTAGTACATAGTACAACTCCAGGGATGCAGATTTCTGTAAGGACCTGACAATTACAGTTCTGGCCTTCTGGGTCCTCACTTCTCAGCTTGAAGATAGGACTTGGACCCTTAAATTTAGGACAATTTTGACTCCTCTATCCCTGATATAATGGTGGTTGGTGACTGCCATGGTTGAAACTTGGATTATAGATTTGATAAGACTCGCTACTTGTTCTGCAACTTCTAAGGTCAATCCAGCCTAATTTTGTAACAGATTTGGGTGTATCTTTCTTTCTAACTATTGCATTTTCAAGATTTTTCCAATCATTTTGAGTGAGCAAACCTCAAACTCTGAAGTCACCTCACAAGATTTGCTGCAATGAGTTCTAGTTTAACAGTGATCGAAATCAAATAAAAAAACACACACACACACACAAGATTGCTTGTTCTCATTAGAAGCAATTCTTGATTTGCTTTTCAAGATGCTACAGTTGTTTGTCTGCTTTTAATTATGATAAAAACAAGCTTCTATTAATTGGAAATAAAAAAGGAAAAAAGTAAACAAGAAAAACAAAAGATTTAGAATCATCAAAAACCAAGCTATTAATTAAAGCAATCCTGTGAGTGGAAAGAAACCTTATTTTTAAACATGACTTTTACTTTTTCCCCTGTAAAGCAACCATGCAATTGAGATATGGACCCATTAATAAGAGAGGAAGTGACAGAATCAATCCCAATGCTTTTCAAGAATCAAGATACTGCTGCTGCTGCTGAGTGCTGGCATGAAAATCGAAGCCAATAGTTAGATCTGTAATCTAAAGAACAAGATCAACAAAGATTCAAATTTCTGAGGGAAAAAAAAAAGTGATAGTTACTGATCCCTTTCACTTTCAGACAGTATTTTGAGACCAAAGACCTCACTTTTGTCCCCCTCTTTATGCCACAATACCTTGAGTCTTCACCTGTACTTTAGACATTCTAAAGCACTTTCGCCTCATTGCTTGTATTACAAATATTCCTTCAATAAAGAGAAAAAGAGAGACAACTTGAACCATACTTATGGAAAATGACCTTCACAATAATGCATTTTTATTAAAATTTCAATTTTTCTTGTAACATACCAAGAAGGAACTATATCAACCTTCTGTGTATAAACAAGAATTCCATGTCAAATTATACTTGGCCTCTCATGGGCTGTAGCTGCCATTGAATACGAATCTTGGCTTCAAAAGTTCTTATGAGAACAATCTGCATCCTGTTACCCTGTGGAATTCTTGGTGAGGGAACGAATCTACCCCCCTGATGTAGGAGGATGATCTATAAACACGAAAAAGGAGACATGTCAAGTGGAAGGAATTGCTTATTTATGACTATGAAAATTAAAGGATCACTTAAATTGTTACCTTCGCTAATCTTGATCTCCACAAGTTCCTGGATGGTTTGGCGGCATATTGGGCACTTAACACTGCTAAAAAAAAAGTTTATGCATCTAAAGATATATAAGTGAAATGACAGTCTACAAATGGTGACTCAGAAGAACCAGAAAGTCCGGTTCAAAATCGAACCGAAATTGATCAAAATTAACTTTCAACCAGATAAAAATCGAACTTTTTCTTTAAAAAAAAAAAGATAAAAAAATAATTTTAAATCATTAGATTTGATCAAAACAGAACCGAATAAAAAACGAAACCAAAACCTAAACTTTGAACTGGAACTAGTACATCTACTTAGTAGAATGAAATAAATTATATTCCAATAAACATGACAGATATTAAGTGCATCCCAACATCCTGAGGTCAAATAACTCAGTCCCAACTAGATTTAAACATTTAAAACACAGTTAAATTGTCATCTTAAGCTCTTTATGGCTTCAAATCCTAAATGTGGCCATTTGAGATTCACCTGTAAAACTAGGACAGCACTAATAAGTCCACATTGATGATCTATTGATCTTCATTCACTCATCAGAAAAGTAAGCAAGCCAGTGTCTCATGTCAGACAACCAATGCAAGCACACATCTACTGATCAAAATCAGATCAAACATGGCTTTTTTGGAGGCTAATTGTACAAGTAATAAAAATTTAACGTCCATAGAGAAGAGTAATAATAAGAATATATATGCTTAAGATCAGTATTCTATCTCACCATATGTCGACAAGGCAAAAACAGCTGTGTCCTTTGGCTCAGTCATGCAAATGACACATTCTTTCCCTGACACATGGGAATTGCCAAAGCCATAAATTAATCTCACGTAGCTCATAGTGAATCCCATCAACCCACAATATTTGCTTCATTATTTTCACTTGAAAATGGCCCTTATTATTCTTGTCCAAGACTGCTTGAGTAATCTGTGCATGAGGAGACATGGTCGGCAGAGGCTGATCATCAGGTTCTGCAGCTGCAAAGAAAGAAGACAGGCACGCTTCTGCACAGATAACAAGGGGGAACATATCTTCCTCTGTTGTGGGCTTTGATAGGTGATCCAAGCCCAAGTCAATGCCAGTTCCTGATGGCTGACAGAATTTTTGGCCCACTCCTTTCATGAAGTGAATTCTCCTTGGCTTATAGATTTCATGGTACAGTTGCACAAATCTACAGTTCAATTTTGAGAAGGGTAATAGTAAATAGTAATCAAAATCCCCCAACATATAAAGCTTGAGAAGTAGTCCAAGTCTCCCTGTATCCATATCAAATAAAGTTTGTGAACACAAAGGAAGCATGTCTATATTGGAGAACTCTCAAATCCAAATCCAACATTTTCAGGTAAAAATTATTTGAATCTGAACTACCTCAAGATCCTACAACTAAAGTGGGCATCCCAATGCATGAGATTAGGATCCTTTATCATATGTAGCCTTCTATCTCCTTGTTTTTCTGCAACGAGGTTGTCCACAGCTTGAACCCATGAAAGAAGCAACTCTACCGTTGCACCAAGGCCCACCAGCATCCACTCAGCCAGCGCCACCCTACAGTAACAACTAACAACCCAATCAACGTCTTCCTCCGTCACATAACAGCTAATGGACTTGCATCTTCATCTATCCTACCACTGCTACAGGTCCACCACAATCACCACAGAAATACCATCACAACAACATCAGTCCAAGCTCTATTACTACCACCAAATGGCCATCACTCAAAATCTCAACTTTACCACAGCACAGTCAACAGTAATGGAAGAGGAAACAGCACCATCAGTTTCTGCTATCATTACTATCAAACAATCACACCATTACTAATAGGATAACACATCCAAATCATAAATAAAAATTCTTGTTTGTAGGTTTATGCTCTCAGAATACTATTAAAAAACTACCAAGAACCTCAATTAAAAAACTATCACATTCTACAATTAACTATTCAGGCATAATGTTTCATTCTAACTAGAAAAAACTTATCTTTAATTGCCAAAATGCTTCATTATAAGTCTTTGATATGCAATACACTACCAAAAGATATCGATGGAGGGATGTTGAATTAAACTTGGAAGAAAACTATTTGCTTTTACTTATGTTCATTTGAACTCAAACTCTTTCTACTTCTCAATTATAAATCCCTTCAAAAAATGATTTTTTTTTTTTTGGGAGCAAGTTATGATCATGAATTCGTCACTCGCACTTGATTTGTACAAACAAATGATAATGGATAATACTACAAGGAAGAGGGAGTTAAATTAACTATTAAGAAAGGCATGACTGTTAAATTGGGAAGGGTGATATGGAAATGGTCAAAGAACTATGGACACTAAAGTAGGAATTTTGATTTAAACTAGACATTAGCCCACACATTGTTCAGTAAAGTTCCTCATTGTAAATATATTTGAATTCATGTTCATAATATTCAAATATAGATTTTTTAAATAAAAAATAAAAATTTTCATATTTTTATTATAAATCAAATAATAAAAAAGTGTACGAAAAAGCTATAACATGAATAAATAAATAATCATGAGACTATATTTTTATAATTTTTAAAATTAAACATATATAAAAGTTAAGAGTTTTTAATTTCATAATTATATAATTGTATGAAAGAAACTAACATAATATAGTCAATAGATGAAAAAGAGGGCTAAACAATTTAAATGGCTTTATTAAAAATTTTTGTTTTAGCCCAATAACTTACTGATTTGATTGATATTCTCCTATCTTTTGTATCTAGCATTGCTAGTTTTGGATGTTCCTTGTTAATTTCTTCAGCAAACACAAGTAACAACCTGCAATCAACAAGAGCATCAGAAGTGAAGGAAACCAAATGAGAATTCAAATTCTTATCATCAACCACAAGCCTTACAGTATCTTATACACATTGACATCATTCTAGATTTTCTTGGCATGACTATGATCAAGACAAGGAGGCGGCGGCAGCGCCTGTGAAGGAGGAGGCACTTGCAGTTGCACTGGCACTGGGCGGCCTGCAGTAGATAACGATGAGGGACCTTCCCACTAGTCAAAGCACTAAAAAAATCAGGACGAGGCATAAATAAATTGTGGAAACTGTAGGACGAGAAAGGAAATGTGGTGGGACGAGGCGGTGGCGGGACGTAAGGGGCATGGGCTGCAAAAGCATAACTAGGAGGCGGAGCCGGCGATGTTGGTACGGTGTTGGTTGAAGAATTAGAAGGGAAGGTTATTGGGTTGTTCTATGTAACGTGATCAGAATTGGTACCGGCGATGAAAGCATTTATTGTTGTAGCAGAAGAAAGAACTTGGTTATTTGGAGCAGTGGTTGAAGTAGAAAGGACAGAAGGGTTCTGGGTTTGATCGGGGTGGTCATGAAGGAGGTGGAGAAGAAGCAAAGTAACGCGTTTTCTTCAACAGTATTGCATTACTGCATTCTTTTTCTTGACCAGCCATGAAAAAGACTGAATTTTTTGGAATTTATATCAACTCAAAATGCTGTCGTATTGCTCATAGGAAAGGGTTTCCAATTTTTTTATTTTTCCGGACACGGCCCCCGAAACGTGTCATAGCGTTCTACCGTTTCCATCTCAAAACGTTTCTGAAATGGAGAAACGCCAGTTATTGGAGAGTTCCTGCTTCACAGGTCATGCAGGCAAGCTCTTACAGTATAGTTTGTGCTAGATATTTGGTGCATCTTATTCTTAAGGCATGTTATAGTATTACCACTACTACAATTTTCACACACACCATTCATTTATTATCTAATAATAAATAGGTTACTTAGGGAAATTTTGCAAGAAATGTATCTCATTAAGACAACAATTGTCTGAACATGCCATAGCTTTGGATACCGGGAAGGGATTAACCGGTTCTGATCATTGTGCAGTTTCAGGGAGTATATATGAGACTTTGCCGCTTCATAAACCTCTAATTGTAGTGATGAATGATAATTTGATGGAAAATCATCAAAGTGTACTTCCAGAAGAACTAGCAGGGAGAAAGCATTTCTATCGTACTAGTCCTAAAACGCTCCATCATAAAATAGCAGATATGGATTTCGAGTCTCTTATTCCGTATCCTGCAGGTGATGCAACACCTGTTGCCAAGCTTATACATAGGTTTCTAGGTTTCCCTGATGATTGATTAACTATATAACTGTCAATTAAGTGGAAAGCCAAGCATATGCACTGTTCACACTACTCTTTCTGCGTACTACCAAGTTGCCTTATATGATGAGACGTAAAGTAGTGCTGTAGCCTGTAACTGTAATGCCTGTTTAGCCATCCAGTGAAAGTTGGAATCGAACCACTACATTTTTCTGTAAACCTTTGTGTAAAAATAATTTATTATATGACATATTGTTGAAGCTGCATGATTTTAACAATGAATGGAAATGAGAAAAATTGGAAATCAGATCTGCAAGTCCATTTGATTTTAAAGGTAGAGAATTTTGGCTATTTGGCATATTGAATGTATCAAAATCCAAGCTTCTGCAGTTCAAAAATTCACTAGTATATTTTAGCAAAAAGTTTAATGATATGATTGATATCATCAATTGTAAAGCCCTTGATTGCTTAGGTAGGTGACCATCACATGATACAAGATGGTGATAATAGTGGCTTTTAACAGTGTCTTCTATCATTAATTTGCAGGTGGTCCTGCTTAAATTTATTTCTTCTCCTTATTGCAGAGTAGCTTCTTCTACCAAATAGTGAGAATGGCATGACCCTTGTGACTTGCAGATGGGCATTTGTACCTCCATATAGTAAAGGGTCCACAATTCCCTGGTGGGGGAGGGACAAATGAGAGATATCAGACAAAATCCCAGCCTAGGTAGATAGTGATATTCTACTCTTCTGGAGCAGGGGATAGGGGTCATGATAGTGATATTCTACTCTTCTAGAGCAGGGGACAGGGGTCATGTCTCTGCTATGTCATCCTCAATGGTTAATAGGGTAAGAAGGGAGAGGGAATTTTTGAAAGTAAAATGGAATAGATAAGGATTTTGAGAATGTTTCTGTTACATTGCAATTTTGACCGCCAATCTTACGATTAGGATCATGAAATTTGGTACCCTGCAGGTAAATGAAGGGTCAGGCCCACTAGGGTAATGCCAAGAAAAAGAAGCTGGTTTTAGAAACATGAAAAATCAGAAGATATCCTAAATTAACTAATTGACTTGAAATGTTGGAATTCGAGTCTGGAAAGCTCATGTGATATGTTTCAGTGATGTATGGAGATTCTGATTTCTCTTAATTCTATCAATATAAACAATCTGACAAACAACTTTATGATCAAATTAAACTTTCGCTGAAGCTAGTTGTTAATATTTTGTGGGAGTAGGATAAAAATTGGTAAAAAGCATGAAAATTTATGATCAAGCAATAGCTTATTATGAGAGTCTAGTAATAAATTTCAGCTGCTTTACCCAATGAATGAACTCATCTAATCTATTCCAACTATGATAAGAAGTCATTTTCCACAAGTCCACAAACCATAATGCCCCCATAGAATTCTTTAACACTAGAAAATAAAAGTGATTGGCGATGAGTGGAGATGTATGAAAAATTGTGGGCAATGGTTGCTTACTTTTCTGCAACAAAGACAGAGACCACTCTTTGGAAAATACAAAAGAAGGGACGAAAGAAGTGCACAAAACACCTTCATTATTCGAGAGAGAGACATGGAAATTTTTAGCCATGAAGGTAATATAACCTCCTAGGAAAGGTAAGGAAGCTCCACCCTCCTCCAACTGCACAAAATTGCATACCCATCTCTCTATCTCACTGTTGATTATTTTCTCCTTTGTTCCTGCTCTTTGTGATCATGGAAACTAGAACCATTGGTGTTGCTGCTGCGGCACCTGGAGGGCCACCCGGCAACCATTCCCTTAAACACCATCATTCTCATTCTCATCTTCTTAGCCAACACCATACCTTACTTTCCTCCACTTCCATTCGTATCATGATCATATCAGGCATCTCAATTGTTGTTCTTTTCCTCATCTTTCTAATTATAGTCATGCTTCGAAGACTCAAATCCGCTAAAAATAGAAGCAGATGCTTTAAAGACAATAATGGTTGTATAAACAACGCCAGTTGCAGGTTCATCGCTCACACCGCCATAGCATTCACTTCTAGCCCAGGTAATTAACCAATTACTACCCATTTTCACATTATTTATTTTTGTTATATCTACCAATTTATAAGAGATTAGGGTACTTGATTTTCAAAAAAATTGTAAAATTTTCATTCTTACCAAAAACTCTGGTTTATTTTGGACCAACTAATTTATTATGCATGTTTCGGATGAATTCTCTGGTTTTACTAAATCAAGAATGGAAAAGAACAGTGCTTTTAATAACCAAAAAACTCCCTTTACTATTTCAACTTCTTTCGTTGAATTTCTATTTGCAAAGTTCAAGCCAATTTTGATCTAGCAATATGCAGCAGATGTGAAGGGAGGTTGCCTATATGGAAGCAATTTGGGTCATAAATCTCCGAGAAAGTATGGAGGAGCCCAAGTTTTCACATACAAGGAGCTTGAAGTGGCCACAGACAGATTCAGTGAAGCAAATGTAATAGGAAATGGAGGTTTTGGAGTGGTGTACAGAGGTATCCTGGCAGATGGTACTGTGGCTGCCATTAAGATGCTGCGTAGGGAAGGAAAGCAAGGGGAACGTGCATTCAGGATAGAGGCAAGTGACTTCATTAATTATCTTTTGTTCCCATTAGCCCTTTCCTTTTGGTTTGTTCCTTTGTTTTATCATCTCTACCTTGTTCTCTAACTAAGTAACTATAGTCCATAATGCACATATTTACTTCCCTAGTCTAACGACTTAGAGGGTATGAAGTCAACAATTTTAGGTTGCAATTTGGAATTTTTTAATGGAGATAAACTCTCCATGGAGATAAACGTATTGAATGCTATTCAATCCTGCACATGGTTGTAGCTCAAAGTGTCATTTTCTTTCTCCTAATATTGCAGGTAGACCTTCTAAGCAGGTTGCATTCCCCATACTTGGTGGAACTACTTGGCTACTGTGCTGACCAGCACTATAGGCTCCTAATTTTTGAATTCATGTCTAATGGTACACTTCAAAAACATCTCCATCACAAGCAATATCAGCCACTGGATTGGGGGACCCGGTTACGGATAGCCCTTGATTGTGCTAGGGCCCTAGAGTTCCTCCATGAACATACAATCCCAGCAGTTATCCACCGTGATTTTAAGTGCAGCAACATTTTGCTTGATCAAAATTTCCGTGCCAAGGTTTCAGATTTTGAATTTGCCAAGATGGGTTCAGAAAAGATCAATGGTCAGACGTCATCAACACGTGTGCTGGGGACCACAGGTTATCTTGCTCCAGAGTGAGTGCTCCACCATTTGTCGTGGATTTCATTTTAATGAGCATATCAAAATGGCAATGCAATGTCAATTGTCACACAAGATTGCACATGGCATGATAAGGTGTCCATATCAATGAGTTTTGGCTCAATGATATTAAGTCATCTCTTTGACTATAAGGTCTTGAGTTCAAATCTCAGTCGGAGTTAAATGGTAATTTCCCCATTACTAGGCAGCACATTATTTTCTCAGGGAAGCAAAAATTCATGCTCAAAGACCTTTTCATAATTGACAGAGAGCCTGATATACATTCCTCAGTTTCAGTGTCTGTCTCTGAGCAATCATAGCTAGCTAATATCATTTTCTTTGTAGTTTGTATAAAATTTTAGTTTACAAGTTTCCTACACTATGCATGAACTGTAACAGCTTATCTTACGAGAACATCATTTTCTGGTCGTGAACTTAGGTCTGCCTCGACAGGTAAGCTGACGACAAAATCAGATGTATACAGCTATGGTGTTGTTCTTTTACAGCTCCTAACTGGCCGGATACCCGTGGACACCAAGCGGCCTCCTGGTGAACATGTCCTTGTCTCCTGGGTTAGTGAATTTAAAATCCATCACTTCCTCTCTCAGAAATGTTACCAACTAGTAACCAGAATATGATACTAAGAACGTAGCAACGTTATAAAGTTCAAGCCTTTAATGCCTGCTATTTAAATAGAAGTAGAAAATGTGTGTTAAATTCCCTGGAATTAGCCAACATTGAAGAGAAATTATAGTGAAATTTATCAGTCGTACACTATTATTGCAGGCTCTTCCAAGGTTAACTAATAGAGAAAAGGTAGTGGAAATGGTTGACCCATCTCTTCGAGGCCTCTACTCAAAGAAAGATTTAATTCAGGTTTCCTCATTTCTATATTATCAACAATTTTGCTATTGAAATTTTTTCAGCTAAAATCCCAAATAATTTTCTGAAAAACATGGGCTCATTGCATATAGGTAGCTGCCATTGCAGCCATGTGTGTGCAACCCGAAGCAGAATACCGGCCTTTAATGACAGACGTGGTGCAGTCACTAATCCCTCTGGTCAAGAACCTCTCTTCCACTGCTTCCTCTAGATTTCGGAATCACATAGTTAGTCCCAGCTGTTAGGGACAGTTCTGAAATTGTAGAATCGTACAACTCTCTTCTGCTTCGCTCTACGTTGTCAGGTTAATAATCAATTTGATAGAACTCTAATCTTTAGAATTGAAACAAAGGTTTTTAGACGAAGCTTCGTGAATAATGACAATACCAACCAGCATGCATTTTGTATTCACTTAAAACCTTTTGGTGTGAAGTTCCTTGCCGATCAAAGACACAGGGGCAACAACTTTTTCCACAAGGCCTCCGCATTTACACAACTGGAACTACACCACAATGCACACAAAAGCCCATGCACAAACAAAAATTATATAAGAACCTCTCCAATTATTTGTGTACCATTCAAAGAGCAATATTAAGTGAATACCTTAATACTGCTTAATACAATTGTTTATGATAATGATGAATAGAGAATCACTGTATTTCCAATCAACATATGTAAAAATAAATTTACATTTTGGCCTAAAAAATCCATTTTAGCCTTCTGATGTACTAATACAAAGTTGTGGAAGAAGAAATCTAGTATACCACTAGTACCACAACTGCCCCTGACATGACGAGAACAGAATATCAGAGACATTTCTGTCTCACAATTCACAACTGAGAATAGATCAACGCTGGAAAAAGAGGATCAACTCGCAGTCATGTCACCAGAGTCCCCCTTGCTAGCTCCTGATTCCACAGTAACACTTGTTTCTCCTGCTTTCTCTTCGAATGATTTATCATTCTTTTTACCAAATTTATCAGCATATTTTGCAAATGCAGTAGACAGGGCTGATTTGACTGTTAGTTCAGGCTCTTTCTTCCTACGTTTGCTTACGTCTTCACCTTCCTTCTCCACATCCGTAACTTCATTCACTGAGGAAGGTTCATTGTCTTTTGGCGATGTTTCTGGAACAACAGGATGGCTGGAAACAACACGCTTGAATGGTTCATGAAAAGTGTCATACAAGCGTTTTACCTGAGCCACCAAACAAATGGATGCACAAATACTAAGAATTAAAACGATTGAAATATTTATTTCTTCAGGCAGAGATACTGCCAAATGCCAGTCTTACAGAAAATATTGGAGGACATCACATGCTAAGGACATCAAAGCAAACATAATATAGGAAATAATCAAATACCTTGCGCTCTCCTATGCCAGGGCAACGAGCTAGATCTTCCATGGATGCATCCATGATATTGGAAAGAGACTGAAAGAAAATGACAATCAGATACAGGACAAACATGGAAAAATAGAACCAATTACATGCTATCTGGGGACTAAAAAGCGGACATACCCCGAAGGTAGACCCAAGCGTGACTACGTCAGTCTTGTTAACATGTCGAACAGTTGTGAGAGCATGGGTTAACTATACCAAAAGAAACATAGTCTCAGCTTAATTAGTTCAAAAATACGATTTAAGCAGGTTATTCAAGACTCCAGGTTGGACAACATAACATAGAATTATATGGGAGACCTCAATCTAGTTTATACCCGTGATAAATAGTCTGTATCCATTTGGCCCTGAATAAGATCTGCAGGCTTGTTTTCATACATTTTGATAGTCTCCAAATAGCGGCCACATTCCTCCAAGCTATAACCAAACACCACCAAATAAATTCAAAAAGTATAATCCTTTTAAGGTGGGTGACTGCAAGAAACAAGTTCCTTATTATTAATATAACAGAATCATTTGCTGCATTGGTCCAAGCCTCTAAATGGAGTTGATCAAATCAACTTCCAAAACACAAAAAATGTACATTAGTGGATATTGAACAGCAAATCAAAAAAATTTGACCCCACTACATTGGGAACTAAGACAAAGAATGAATTGCAATAAATGAAGTATTCTCAGGCTCCTATCAAACTATATCCTGTGTTTAACATATATGCCTCCCTTGCACAATGGGGAAAAATGCAGTTTACCTCCAGGCACATAGCAGTGTACAATCATGAAGTAGAGCTGTTTTAGTGACTTCAAGTAAAGGCTTAACCACATCCTCCTGAAACCAATGACAACAATGATCAAAGTGTTTTTTTAATTTCACCAAGGACAGCAAACTGCACATGTGAATGAGTGGATCCCAATTTTGTTTGTGATGTTAAATCGTGAAGATATATATATATATATATATATATATATATATATGACAGAGAAAGATCATCAGTTAGAAGCATAGTTTACCACATCGACATGACACAGAACAATGCGAAGCTTGTAGTTCTTTTGCAGTTCCCTTATTCGATAATACAGATAGTCAGGATGCAGTAAATGATACCGAAGACTGCATCAAACGGACAACTTATCAAAATTAGCAAAGTTTAGGCATAATTCAGAAAGGCACAAACCAAATGCTATAGGCTGTGATCATAAACTCCAAGACGCAGGTGTTCATAGTCTATATCATTTAAATCAACATTTTAAAATATAATTTCATGTGAAACATAACAAATGAGAAGCAAATAGTGGAAGCCCATAGCTTAAACCTTAGATAGAGGGCACAAGAATTCTGGCCAAGCAAGTAGTCACAAACCACATCTGCAAAAGCCCATCTTACATTTCTGATATGTTTAAGCAACGGATTTCCCTTCTGCAAAAGGGAACAAACTTGCTGAAGGGAAAACCCAAAAAAAATAGAGAATTTAACATATAAAGAAGGAAAAAAAAAAAGCCTTACCTGCCTGTGGCTAACAAGAATTGCATTGCGACTCTGGCCATTCTGCAGAGAAGAAGAAGCAACAGCAGGCGATGGAGACGGAGAAGGCACACTGTATTTCATAATTTAGCCAAAACCACATATAAACAAGCCAAAAAGAACAATTACCCAAGAAAGCAAAAGAGAGTACCTTGCATCATCCGAGACGGGCACAGATTGAGAGGTAGAGGAGGAAGGAGGAGGTGGAGGAGGAGTGTAGAATTCAGAGTTCTTGATAAAAGAGAATGCTTGAGAGAAAGTCTGTGATGGCTTAAATAAAGATTGCGACTTTGGCTGTGAGCTCTGCATTACTTCTTGGTAGGATGGTATTTGAATCACCACCTTCTTAGGGTTAGTTGTTCTGTTCTGCTCTTCTCCCTCCTCCATGTCCTTTGCCCTAATTCCTTTCACCGTTTCAAAATTCAGTTGAATGGGAGACGGAGATTTCAGAAAAATAACTTTCTTGGACGGCCTAAACTTCTTGCAAGTCTTAGACCCAAAAATCCGGCCCATTAGCCCATCATCCTTTGGTCTTAATGGCTAAAATATTAGCCTTTTATTTTATTTAATAAATAAATATTTAATGGTCTCTTTTGTGAACTAATGAAATTAAGATATTTCATAGTTGCACTACCAGTTTGTAGTTTTTTTGAATTTAAAAATTTTAAAAAGGTCATAATATGAATTCTTATTTTTTTATATGTTATAAGACAGACATTTAATCATTTTTATTTTAATAATTTAATAATTATTAAAATAAAAATTTAAACATTATATTTTTTTAATATAAAATTCATAAAGTAAACTTAGTCATTTCTGTTAATAAACCCGTTTAGAGGTTGATTCTGTGGAAGGATCAAGTTGATAATTAATTAATTAATGATTTAATAGTAAATTATTAAAAAAATTAATTATAAATATATAAATTAATTAAATATAACACCTATTAATATAAATAAATATAAATAATTAAATTTTAATTATTTAAAGTAAAACTTTAACATTCATTAAATTATATTTACATAAATTTAATAATATTTTTAAATTTTGTATTTTTAAATTTTATATAGAAATATTTAAATAATATAATACATAAAAAATTTCTATAAATATATAATTATCCTTTTAATATTTATAAAATATTAAGTATATGTAAAAAATAATTATATTGAAATAAAAAACACATTACGAGCAAGTTAGTTCAGTTAATTTTGATTTTAAAAACTTTTTAAAAGATTTTGAGTTTAATTCTCCACAATAATACTAAAAAAATTTATAAAAAAAAAAATTACATCGACTAATCGAATCGGCTAAGTCAACCGAATTACATACATTCCCCATTGTACCAATTTGTAGCTTCTAAAGATTATGAGAATAGGATTCTACAGCAAATTGCATACTATGTAGCCAGGGTATACACAACAAAAGAATTATATGTATGTAAAAATTATACAAATAAAATGTATTTTTTGGCATATAAAATGTAAAAATAGATTTTTGCAAATTAAAAAATAAATAAAATTAATAATAAACAACTTGTAAATGAATTAAGTTATTTGTAAGTGATTCATACTCAATTTTAATAGACTACATATTAAACTGTGAGAATAACAATATTCAATTGGATTAATTTTAAGCAACATTTACATGAAATATAAAAATACTACATTTGTGACTAGAATGAAATATTTAAATTTTATATAATTTTAAATAATACTCTATAATATTTAATATTTTACAAATTTAAAATTATTTAAAAATTAAAATAAAAAATCAGATGAATATTCAATCAAATTGAGAAATGAACTATTATTTAAATTGTCATAATTTTAACATCGATTCAATATGTGCTAACCCATATGAATGTGTCGCTTTACTTATGAAAAAAAAAAATACAATTGCCCAAATTAATAGGCATCAAATTATGATAATATAATTTTGGTGGCAGTCAGATTTACAAAAAATAGAATTTATTTTCTCAAATTCACTTCACCTCTTCTGTTACCCCTTTAGTATAATACATTAATTATGACAAAAATCAATAAACAAATTTAAAAAGGGAAGCATGCATATAAACATTTTTCACATATCAAACAAAAAAAAATTTGGCCTTTAAACCGGGGGCCTATTTGGTTCAGCCACATTATCTGATCCACCCGGTCGAGCCGAAGTCCCTTCTCCGTCATTGGCTGCCACTTTTGGCGACCTTACTGACGATGAAACTCTCGTCAAAAACGACGACGCTCTTGCTAAAAATGGTGGACCAGCACTAAAAACCCATCGGTCCGATTTAGCTCCCTGGTCCAACCGCTCAAGCCGTTTATGCTTCCCTCTACTACTTCCTCCGTCGCCTCCGGGTTTATAGCCGCTCCTTGAACTCCTTTCTCTTGAAAATACGACCATGCTCATTGTCCGGTTCAATTCCCGGTTCATTATCTGCTTCCTAACCTCAACCGGCAATCTCAGAGTGAACCGGTCTGTGTTTTCGCCCGGTTGGATCAGAGAATGCCCAGTGGAGTGTGAACGCGGAAACCTACGTGGCCTATCAGATCTTGATCCACGTGTACGGTTTCTGTTCAAAGTTTGGTTCACGCTCACAACCTCCGGCTCCGGCGCTGCCACGTGCGCATTTCCCTCGTTATCATTATGGTCGCAGACTTCTGATTCTAATTCCACTGCGACATCGTTTTGAGCTTCGAGGTCTGATTCCGGAGGTAAATCGGTGTGTTGCGGCGGCGAGTCATTGGGTTCTGGTGTCAAATTAGATCGACAAACGGGACACGTCGTGTGAGAAGCTAGCCAAACGTCTATACAGTCAGGGTGAAACACATGATCACATTTAGGTATTAAACGCAGCGTTTCATCGTCTTCAAATTCACACAAGCAAACCGCGCATTCCAGCGCCGCTTTCCCTATCTTGAGACCCTTCACTTCGGAGTATACCAAAGTCGGAAATGTCTGGATCACAGCAGGATCAAGCCCACGCGACGCGGCAGCGCGTCGGGAGCGACCACCGTTGGCTAGAGCCCGCACGCTTCCTCCGCTGCTGTTGCCGGAGCAGTGGCGTATGTAAATAGAAAAAAACCCCATTAAGAAGAGCGCAGCAATTAAGACGACGATGATTATAGCCATGGAAGGAGTAACACGTGCATAACCATACTGGTCCCGCGTGTCATCAGGTGTTTGAGCGACGGCAAACGGAATTGCAAGGAGGAAGATAATGGAGAGGGAAAAAATCCCATGTTTATGAGTGGAAAAAGTCATATCTGGAGTTGCTGAATCCCAGCTAAAGCGATCTTGAACTAAAGAGTGAATTTGAAAAATATCCTTATTCTTGCTTTTCAAGTGGCAGCGTGCAGCGGAGAGGGCATGATATGGAGAAGAAGAAATGAGTGAAAGAGGGAGAGAAGGGTAAGGGTCTATAAATGAGAGAGAGAGGAGAACAAGAAAGAAAAATCGGGCAGTGTCGTGGGCATCAAAACATAGACTTTGAAGGATGTGGGATCCACTAGAAGGACTTTCTTCGGTATTTCGTGTCGCCAAGTGAAGGCTTACGGTCAAATATGGTGAGCCACGTGGCATGGTATCTCTTGATTGGGAACGTTCCAAGGAGCAAGGCCAAGTAACGAAATTAAATATACTAATGAGAAAATTACAATTTAGCTTATATATTCTAATGAAATTAGTTATTTAATTTTATATTTTAAAAAATATTTTATTTAATTTTTATTAAATATTTTTATTTTTTTAGTAATTTTTTTTATTATTTATACTATTTATATTATCATTTATTTTTTATTTTTAATAAAATTAATTAGTTAATTTTATATTTTAAAATTTTTTATTATTTAATTTTTTATTTTAATAAAATTAATTAATTAATCTATATATTTTAAAAAATATATTATTAAATAAAAATATAAATTTTATTATATGGATGTTAGATTTGAATTTATTCTTTTTTTTTAATTTTCAATTACTTTAATATTATTTTTATATTTTTTCTATTGAAAAATAAATTTTTTTAATTACTTAAAAATTTAAAGAAATTGATTAATTTTTTTGTGTAGATAATTTATATCATTTTTATCAACAGATAAAAATAAAGAGAGAAGAGAGGGAGAATAATGCGGGTGTAAAGAAAAATAAATATAAATAAAAAGAAATAAGAAAATATAAGAGAGAAATAAGAAAGAAGAGTATTAAGGTAGTTTAAGTATAAAAAATAGTTATAAAACTAAATAGTTAATAGAATCAAAATTTAGAGATTAACTAAATTTTTTTTTTAAATATAAGACTAACTAATTAATTTCAATAAAATAGAATGATTAAATAATAGTTTAATTAGCATTACTAATGGAAATATTGATTGATAGACTAAATAGTTTAATAAAAATAAAATACAATAATTAAAAATATATTTTTCAAAATGTAAAGATCAAATAATTAATTTCGTTAAAATATAAAAATTAATGAATATTTTAGTACCTATTTTTAAAAATAAGGGAGACATACAGAGTTGATCAAACTATAGGGGAATTAAACTCACGAGCCATACTATAAAGTTGTGGGAGAGAGTTGTGGAGTATCGACTACGTCATGATACTTCTATCTTTCTCAATCAATTTGGTTTCATGCCCGGTCGTTCAACTATGGAAGCGATCTTTCTTATTAAAAGCTTGATGGAGAAATATACAGATGGGAAGAAAGATCTACACATGGTTTTTATTGATTTGGAGAAGGCTTATGATAGTGTTCAAAGAAATGTTTTATGGAATATGTTAGAACAAAATAGGGTATCTATTACATACAAGTGTTGAAAGATATATATGAAGGAACAACTACTATTGTGCGCACAGTGGGAGGGGACACAAGAGATTTTCCGATCTCAATTGGATTACACCAATAATCAGCCATAAGCCTTTACCTTTTTACATTAGTTTTAGATGAATTGACGAAACATACACAAGAGAGTATTCCTTGGTGCATGATGTTTGCGGATGATATTGTTTTGATATATGAGACACGAGAAATAGTCAATAGAAAGCTAGAGCTTTGGAGAAGTACTCTATAGTTAAAGGGTTTTAAGTTAAGTAGAACGAAGACAGAATACATGCATTGCAAGTTCATTGAAGGAAAAACTGGTGATAGGAAATGAGTTAGTTTGAATGGAGTAGTACTGTCCCAAAGTAATCACTTTAAATATCTAGGCTCAGTCCTTCAAGTAGATGGGGGATATGAGGAGGATGTTAGTTATAGGATTAAAGCCAGATGGTTGAAGTGGAGACGTGCCACGGGAGTTTTATGTGATCGTAAGATTCTCAATAAGTTGAAAGGAAAATTTTATCGTACAGCCATACGACCAGCTATATTATATGGTAGTGAGTGTTGGGCACTGAAAGAGTCATATGCCTGTAAGATAAGAGTTGCAGAGATGAGAATGTTAAGATGAATGAGTGGTAATACTAGACTAGATAAAGTCCGTAATGAGAGTATTAGAGAAAGTATAGGAGTGGTGTCAATTGAAGATAAGTTAAGAGAAAGGAGATTGAGGTGGTTTGGTCATGTGAAGCGTAGACATACGGAGGCTCCAGTTAAACAAGTACAACATATTAGGTTAGAGGGTAGAAAGAAAAAAATGGGTAGACCTAAATTAACTTGGATGAGAGTAGTACAACATGACCTAGAAGCATTACACATTTATGAGAATTTAACTCAAAATCGTTTAGAGTGGAGAAAGCAAATTCATAGCGCTGACCCCAAATTTTTTGGGATAAAGGCTTAGTTGAGTTGAGTTAAATTTAAAATATAAAAATTTAATATTAATTTATTCTATAGTAAATATTTAAATTAGAATTGATGTATGAAAAAACTAGAAAACTATTGTGTAAAAATATATAATTATCTTTTATTATATATCAATTATTTTTTAATTTAATATATATATATATATCGAGTGAACCGTATGAACTCAAACTTTTTGTAACTGTATTCAAATAAAAAAATTAGTGTTTAAATTTAATTACTTTCTTATACTAACCAATAATTGCAGTAGTTATTTAAGGCTCCATAAGCAGAGTAGGTAAGTTGTTAGTTTTTGAATAAATAAGTAACGGTAGCTATCAATTTTAAAGGCTTCAACTTTTACTAACTATAAATAAAGGGCTGGATTCGAGGAAGGAAGCCATCTAAGATTTTTCCTTTCATTGAATTTGAATTAATTTTATAAAAAAAATTCACAATTATTTCAATGATTAATTACTTTAATTACTAACTCTATATATGTCAATGCCATGAAATAATGAAGGTCCAATTATTAGAGTTGTATAAAGCAAAGTATTTAAATAAATAAATAAATTATTAATTACCTCATGTTATGGTTGGTTTCTATTGGAAGTATTAGATTTTTATTGAATAAAATAACAAATATTTTAATATTATGAAAATGACAATAGGAGATTATATATGGAGAAAAAGTTTGGATAAAATTTGATTATTTACATAATAATATAATTGATCTTGTAGTCACTTAATCCATTTATGATTTGATAGGATAATGTCTATGGGCAGCATTTTAATTCCAAGATTATATCAATTAAGGCTGCAAGCATATGATATGCAATTTTAATCAAGCTCCCTCTGTCAATTCTGGTGGGTAAAGAATTAAATAAATCGGTATAATATATTAAATATTATCACATGGGGTTCAACAAATTATACTTTAATGGTCCAAAATATTTGATACAATTTCTTTTGGATTTAGTTCTCTTGGCATTTTAAGACTTATTTCACTTATTTGATAAAATTAATAAGCCATTCATATCAGAATTTTAATTATAAGCTCAAATCATATGTAAAGCTTATTTAGTATAAAATTTATTTAATTTGGGGGGTAATTCGGTATAAAATTTTTAAATTTTTTAAAAAATATTAAATTTTTATTTGTTTGATTAGTCATATGTCTTAACTGCTTGAAAAATTAAAACTCTTAACTATATAATTAGTACCATTTAGAAAGTTACCTCTTTAGATTCATAAATAACACCCAACTAAAAGAGTTAGATAGACTTCTTGAGGAACAAGATGCCAAAAGAGGATTCATTAGGAAATGGTCAAGAAGTGGGGGAAGCTGCCACCATCACATCACATTCACAAGTTCTACCCATCATGCCAAATTGCCAATATAAGTAGGCTGCAGGCTTTATGTTTAAATTTTATTATTATTAATTTAATTTAATTTATATATATTTTTGTCTACATTTCATGAATTGGATTGGGCACTATTTAAAAATTTTAATTAATTTAAAAATAAATGGAATTAATTTTTTTTTTCATTCTTTATATATAATTAATGTTGTTTGGTTTGCAATTAATCTCCACCTATTTTATGGTAAGACAAAAACATAAGTAGTTTGTTGCATATTAATATAGCATCAAGAATTGTCCATATGAAGCTTTTGAAATACATTAATTATATAAAAAAGTATCAACCCCAATTGAGTTCTCACATGGAAAAGC
This sequence comes from Hevea brasiliensis, assembly GCF_030052815.1. Classification (NCBI taxonomy): domain Eukaryota; kingdom Viridiplantae; phylum Streptophyta; class Magnoliopsida; order Malpighiales; family Euphorbiaceae; genus Hevea; species Hevea brasiliensis. The sequence continues at coordinate 1,415,207 of NW_026615250.1, forward strand.
AAATGGACAATCTTTAAATGTGCATTTTTTAAAGTTTTAATTGCCATTTTGGACATCCTATTCTCTTGCAATTTGCTCATTTTAATTTTACCCTTAACATCAAAGAGCCAAAATAGCAATATAAATTCAAAACCAATGAAGGGTATCTTTGAAATTGCAATAGGAGCCAAAATGACTTTATATATAGCTTTGGCTATTCCAAGCTTATCCATGAAAATTTGAGAGCATATTAATGGAAGCCACCTCTGGTATACCTTCTAGAGTTACAAAGTCAAAAGATTTGAACAATTCAAAGTAATTTAATTGTTAATTGCATCATGCATGATAACATTCCAACTTTTCAATGGTATTTCAAGTTGTCTAGAAGAATTTGACTATTGAGAAACTTAACTCATTTTCATTTTTCCAAAATTTGGCCACTCCTTGACTTTGAGTTCATAGTCACCACAAAAAGCACAATCACAGTGCAAGACTCTTTGATATTCATTATACTAGAAGATTCATTTAAAGAAATTTTCAAATATTAATTTTGCTGAATATAATTTTAAGTATCTTTTAATTAACATATTTAAAAGTTCTTATGATTTTCCAATTGATTAAGAAATATATTAAAAATCTTTTAGTTTCCACAGCAAGTTATTCTTGATGAATCATCTCAAATGCAAAGCTAGGCAAACTCTAGCTGGCTTAGTGTTAAATACAAGAATAGAATTAGAATCCACAGCAAATTAAAGTATTCAAATAGAAAGTTCTATTTCATAGGCTTCATTTCAAAGTCAATCACTTATCACTTGGTGTGAAAAGGACTCTGTCTAGCAAAAAAGAATCCAACTTTGCAAAACTCTTTTCACACTCAGCCTTTGGCCACCAACCAACAAAATTTTTAGGGCAAATTCTTTATAAAGATTTCAATTTTCCAAGATTTTCAGCTTAAGTTTTCATGCAACACTTGAAGGGCCAATAGCCCACAATCATCATGTCCATTCACTTCAAAAACAAGGCTTTTTTGAGGTTCTTGTCCAATCTCAGTAATGGGCTTCAAAACAATAAAAAGAAATTAAGAAACCATCTTGTTAAATTATTTAGAAACTTGCCATCAAGATTCAAATTTTACTAATGATTTTTTCAAAAAAAAAAAAAAAAATTTACTAATGAAAAGTAAAAAAAAGTTGTAAAGGAGATATACCCATCTCTTTAGTAAATTGATCATGGAGTCACATCCAATGATGTTTGCAAAATTGCCATAAGTTTTCTGATCTGACAGCCAACTCCACTAATGGTGGGTACCCATTTTACAACTCAACTTGGGTCCAAAATTAGGACCTTGGGATGTGAGTTTGTAGTCTTGTACACAAAAAATCCTTAAATCTTTCACTGTTTTTGACGCCAAGTTACCCTCCAAATTCAATAATGAAATGGGTTACCCATTTTGAAACCCAAGTCGGGGTCCCATGTGCGTACCTTGGTACCTCTATATGGCTATAGCAGAAAAAAGTGAAACCTTGACCCAACTCCCACAGACCAAATGTTGCAATTGTCCAGCCAAAAGGGGCTTAGTGAGTTACCAAAAGATTGGTTGAAAATATGGGCCCATGGACCACATGGTGGATGGCCCATATTATTTTTCATTTTCCCCTTTTTGGAAGCAAGGAATTCACAGCCTACTCCTCTTTCATGGGTCTATGGAAAATCTCACTCAGATGGGGGTCACCCTCACCTCTCAAAATCCTACATTTCAATCATCTAATCACTCATTTTAAATGTTTTGCCAAAAACAGTCTCTTTATTTTGATTAAATTATCATAAATTTAATTTTTAATCACTTATAGTTGATCGCACAATGGATTTTTACCATGTCCTGGATGTTCTGGTCCTTCACTTCAGAGAACTGAAAATTTATTACAAATAATTCAGATGTTAAATTAAAATTTATTGTTGGGATCATTGATTAGTTAAGTAGATAATTCAAGCTTAGAACAAGCAATTGAATTCCATAAAGTATCATATAGGAGATTTAAAATGGCCTTGAATGCTAATTATGATTCAATTGTTTTGATTACTTTAATTATATATATTTGTTGATAAGCAAAATTTTATTCATAACTACAAATTCAGGAAAAATTTAGCATGATATTATAATTAAACTCAGTTGATAGACTGTCATTTTACTTCCAATCAAGACCAACAGCATGCTAAGTGATAGGTTAATTATATGGGTTGTGTGTCTCAAAACCTATATATGTATAGACTTTTTTTTTTTTTTTTTAATAAAAGCATATATAATCAGACTTATCCAAGTAATCCCACATGATATGAGCCTCCAAAAGTGGGAAAGGCATCATATATTAGCAGTTTGATTGGAGGTTGTGTTGTTCATCTAATAAAAACTCCTCCAACAAATATGCATGTAGCCTCTCTCTACAAGATGATAATAGCTACCCATTGCTCAACTAAATCAATAAATTTTTCTTCTTATTTTTATTATTAATTTTAATTAAAATTTAAATTTTAAACTTTAAAATTTTGAGAAAGTATTGTTAATTTAAAATTTATTAATCATTCTTTTATTTATGAAATTAAGAGTGGAAAAATGAATAATGCATCCCTTCCTTTTGCAATGTCAACTTCAAAATTGGGGCCCATATAAAGAATTTAACAGCCTGGATATCAAAACAATGCTCTCTCTAGCTCCCACTCCCTCTCTAGGCCTAATGTGATATTTGGAAGTTTGTTTAGGTTCAAAGCAACATCATTACTAATCCTAATCCTAATCATGATGAATGATTAGTAATTTTTTGAAATTTATCCTTTTTAACTTTTTTACCCTAACAAGCACTACTTACCTTTTTTATGATTCCAAATGGATATTATTAATATTCACAATTCATAATTTTCGAGTGTTCAATTTATGAAGTCGATAATCTGAAGAATGTTTCATTTTACACGTTCAGTTCTCAAAAGAAATCTGTCAATCATAAAACAGAGATAAAAAAATACCCTGATGAATATATACATATTCGTAAAACTACATATTTCATGTTCTATCATTACACAAGTCCATTAATTTTGTTGTGATTGTAGCAATTAAAATATTCAATTTCTATCAATATTTATCATCATATAATTAAGGGCATGCATCAAATTTATCTAAAATGGATCTCATAATTGTGACCCAACATATGCAAGATAATTATTATAGTGAGATGTTTTGGAAGATTATAACACACTATTGTTTGAGGAACATAGGACCAAAGAGAGGTGTCAGCCATCAAGAAAAGAGGAAACAAATTAAAGTTGAGATCAGTACTTAATATGTATGTATGTGAAGTTGTGTACATGCTCAAAATTGGCTTGGTCGATCCATACAAATGCTACTCACTGCTCATCAACATACCTCACATTTCTAGCTGCGTTCTTGCTGCCTATACATTTCCTTTGCCAGTATGATGCACAAGCACAGAGTCGAGACTTCAAATCATACCAAAAAATAGGACAAAATGAAATTCTTTTTCCTTAAAAATAAGGGTTTAAAAAAAAAAAAGAAAATTAATTAGGAGAAGACCTATCATCTAAGCTATGGTGTGTTGTGTATGCCGACATCGTCCATCAAAGGGAAACCAGGTTGTTTGGAATAAGTGGTTTTTGGAAGCGCCGTTGTTTGCAACTAAGAAATCAGAATTTCTCTGGATTTACATTCCCTGTGAGAGAGGGAATTGAAGAGTGACAGTCCATGAAGCTCCATCATGGAGTGGCCACGTGCACGGCTATCATGCCAACAAATTTTTGTGCTCCTCCAAACACATCATGACAAATTCCACGCTTTATGTCTTGTCTGTCTACTACTGGTTTTATCAGTTACTTGGACGGCTGCACCTGGACCCACTCCACAGTCTATTTTTACCCTTTTTTTTTTTACTTAATAAATTTTTTTTATAAAAAATTATAAAATGCATTCCTTATATTAAAAAATAATATTATATTATTTATATGTGCTTTGAAAATATTTTATAATTTTTTTGTTCACTCATATTTGAGAATTTATTATTTAAAAAAATTAATTATCTGCATAATTTAATTATTAATTAACTCATTAATTTTTTTTATTAAATGAAAATATTATTACATTTTCTTTTCATAATTATTGTTGTTAATAACTTTTTCTCGATCTATTATTGTCCCACTACATCCGACTTCTTGTTGGAATGCAACAAAATAATAGTGAAATTTGTTGATGTCAATAGAATTTCATTCACCTTATTTAACAAGTTAATTAAATAGTTAACCCATTAACAAATTTAAGAGAATAGGCAACTTTATTCCCATCCAATTATAAATTAATCGTACGTAATTAGTACGTAATTATTAAAGAAAGTATATAAAATAAATTTTCTAGGCGAAAATCATCATTTGAGAGTAATTAATTGATGCTTCCTAGTAATGCATGGCAATCAAGTGGCTTGCAAAAATTATTTAGTTTAATAATAAATTATTAAGTGCCATGTAATAATGATATGGGGTTGTTAATTTGGATTCTACTGTATATATGGAGCAAAATTTGAACCATAGATGGAAAACTAATTAATTTAAGCTAACCCATGCATTGATATCTCATTGATATCTTTAATTTTTAATTTTCACGATAATCTATAATTATATAAGGAGCAGTTTAATTAGTTTTTCTCCATTTTTAAAATATAGAAAGTGAAGAAATATCAAATTTAAGTATTTTATCTATTTATTATAAGATTATTTAGCTTTATAATAAGAAATTAAAATGATTACTTTTCACTAATTATTACTCAGTTTATTGTGTCTCCATTAAATTTAAAAATAATAATAATATATAATTCTATAATTAATCACCAATGGTGGAAGGTAAAACCATATGTCAAAAGAACTTTATCCTCCCAATTCCTTTTTGTCCTTTTACAATTTTGAGGGAGAATCATATAAGCCTACCAAACAACAGTACCATTTGGTGGTCACATTTCCTTAGTGTAAGGTACCATAGAGAGAGAACTTTTGGACATATGGGCATGCAATCCAAAGAAAATTATTAAGCCTTAGAAAAGAGGGTATCTCAGCACCTCTGGATATACCCATTAAACCTTGAGAAGAATTTGATTGGATGTAGATATAAAAACTTTTTCCTCTTAGAATCACAGTAATAATAATAATAATGATGATGAATAGCAAAGGTGTGTGTATATATATGTGTGTGTGTGTGTGAACAATATAGCTATCTAGGGTTGGTGGGGCAATAAAGATAGATTTGATTGAGCATTTAGACGACAATGATTTTGCCTGTTTGTTGGAATAAAATCTTGAAGAAAAAAGAAAAAGAAAATGTTTTGCTTTTTGCAGTTGATTTTCTTTTTGAAATTTTTGTTGGGCTAGCTTCTACTGATATACATAGAGAGAGACGTATCAAAGTCTGGTTCAATTAATGGAGCAGCCATCTTTCTTGAAATGCTGTATTGTTTGCTTGCTTTTGGTCCAAAACAACCTACTCAAAACCCATGAAAATTTTTTACACTCAAGAATGAATAAGAGATATTGATCATTATCATCAGACCCCACCACAGCTAAATAGATGCTTTCACATTATGGGGTTCTCTCATTCTCTCCAAAATCTTCCAAACCCTTTTGTTGTTTTTGTTTTTCAGTTTCACATGATCAAGATATGTCAAGAAGATGATCATCAAGAAAACCTGATGAACATGCATATATAGTGGATCATATAATGATTATTTTCGTTGGTACAACACTACAAGCCACAAAGTTTTCTTGTGAAACTAAAGGAACATTTATGTGGGATATGATCATATGTCTCGATCTCCTACACACACACACACACACACATATATATATATCATTGTCTTAATGATATCACTGTGGAAAGTGTTGAGATCAGGTGATGCATGCAGTGACCTCTTTATTCATGTTTTGTGTATGTTCATATCCTTATCTTGGAACAGTGCTTTAAAATGGCATTTTCATAGTTTTGGAAATTCAGCTTGTAATGTGTGCAAATCGAATAAAAAAACGACATGCCAGAGAATAAAAGAGCATTTCTATAGAGAAAAAGAAAGAAAAGAAAAGAAAAAGGTTACCATTAATGACTTTGGCCCATTACCTAGAGTTTAGACATGCTGCCTCTTGACTATTATTGCATGAAATATCCATGAATCTGCAGACTCGCACAGCAGCTTTGTATTATTAGCTAAGGAATAGTGGCATTTTATGGGTGGTGGGGGACAATAAAAATGAACAACTTGGAAAATGAGATTTGTTTTGATTGGGCATTTTTTAATTTTTTCAGCAATTGTGTTTGATCATTTGGAGATTTAACTGTTTTCTTAATTACCGTGCAAAGTAAACAGAGAAAATATATGCTAGCTCTTGTACCATTTTTGATGTAATATTACACATTATGCAGCATTTTCAATGTATGATCTATCATTTCTGATGTAAAATTAGGAAAGAAAATTGAGGATAAGGCGGCAACCATAGTTGAATTTATCTCTGTAATAATCTTACATATTTTCCCAGTTTGTCTTGTTAGTCGTATCCATTGTCTTACCTCTCATCCTCTCCTAGACCTACACTTTGTGTTGTGTTCCTTTCAAAGAATATTGGAATCCAACTTATGGGAAGATAATCTAACAATTATGAAATGGTTAAAGATTACATTTTGACTTAATTGATTAATTAGTACTATAAATTAATTACTAAGACATATATACGTTCCTCATTTTATTAATGATATATAAATTTTTAATTAAATTGTTAGGTAAGGTAATTAACAATTAATTAAGCTAAGGAGGTGCACATATATATAATTATAAACATATACAGAAGAGACAAAGCCTAAAATTAGACCCAAGAGAGGGATTAGCAAATTTTCACCTCCCACCACCAACAGCAAGAAAATCTAAAATCTTGAAATCTGTTTGTTTTCTTTCGCAGCTTGGACTGATACTGACAAAATTGCTGGTAACCCTAGCAAGATTTTATCCCATTTCTTCAACTTCAATATCAAACCCTAGCTCACCAAAAACCCTATTTCAAAGGTTGATTAATTTGCTTCTTTAGAACACTCAAATTGATTAAACCCTTCTAGAAATAGATTTGGTTGACTTCCATATATATATAAAAATGTTTACAATTGTGCCGTTTAGATTACTCAAGATCATTTTCAAATGAATTAGTTATGATGTTTAAGGATTTAATAATGACAAAAAATCATTACTCTACTTGAAATTTATTAATTAATTTCCATTAATATTTACCGGCCTATTGCCTTACATTAATATTATCGACCTTGCCTCAATTATGGTAAATTTAATCATAGTGCATGCAAAGAATTAATTTTATGTGTGGTCTTACAGATGTGTTTGATATAAAGGTAAAAAAATTAAGAATTAAATATTACCCTTATAAGTTTTAATTTTTATCGAGGGTAATTATTAATTTAGTCATTTTAAATTAACATTTAATCTTTTAAAAAAGTAAAACTATTAATGATGTGAAAAGTTAATCCAATCTTTTAAGTATTTAAATAATATTAATTGATGATTAAAAATTACCCTTTATTCATCTTCACCAAATGTCCCCTTAATTTGTACATTTCAGTTTTGGTTTAACAGCAAATTCCCTTACCTTTGGTTTAAAATTTTTTAAGTATTGTAGACTTTTTTTTTTTATTTAAATTTACAATATATATATAAAATATAGATACTTAAATTGTAGAAAAAGAATAAGTGATAAATTTTTATTTTGTTAATTTGCACAAAATATATAATAATTTGAAAATTTAAGAGTTCAAGTGGGAGTTAATTTAATGATTCATGTAATCAAATTGAAGCTAGTCTTTTCAAGTTGACTTAATCAATATAAAGTTTGACTTGAAAATTAAAAAATAAAACTATTATTATTTTTTTTTATATAATTGATTTTGATTGGTACTATTAAATTCGAGATTTCATATTTTTAAAGACGATTCTAATACTCCTAATTAAAGCTAATGAGTAAAATTAATTTTTTAAAGTAAACATTTAATTCAAAATAACTTATAATTTAAATTAATGCTAAGTTTATATATATATAGCCTTATAATAAAAAAACCAAAATTAGTATATAATTTGAATTGATTTAAAAAAAATGTAAAAAATTACTCATAATTGGAAATAATTAAATCAAATTTTCACTCTTACACCATTTTTTTTTACTCTACATTGAACAAGGAAAATTAATAATGCAATTTTGATATAAAAGCATTTTTTTTTTATGTTAGATCCTCTTTAAGATTTTATTAGATGTTAAAGAAACACATACCACTCCATCTCTTACAATAAGATAAGAATCACTCCTAAATATATATATATAATAACTACAGATTCATGAGTACGTATTATATTCTATTATATTATAATGTTGTATTAAATCTAACCTTAAATTAATCATTTTAAGTCAAATAATTTAGGGTCTAAAAATTATTTGAACGGGACTGTTACCATGTTAATGCATTAGGGTATGTAACAAATTTGCTATCCGAGGGTCTAAAAATAAAAATAATAAGAAGCATGATTGGGAAGCAAGGTGATGTGGGTGGGTATGGGTGTCTTGACTGCAACAGGCGATCGTCACGTTATATCCACCAAATGCCAATCAAGAGGACACTGATCATGTTCCCTTCTCTTTTTTATACACATTCACTCTTCCCCTTGTACTAGCTTCAACGATTTAAACGAGGATCAAACCGGTCGGTCAAATGCATGAAGTTGAAAATTAGATTAATAATCGATTTGATTCTATTTAATTTAATTTTGTATATTAAAATTATTAATTCTGTTTAGTAATCATAATTTTTTTTGATACTTAAAAAATTTATATAAAAATTTAAAATTAATTTGATTTGACTATAAAATAAATACTTTATCATAAAATTATTATTCAATGATTAAAAAAATAATAAACGAGTGATCGAAGCATTACTTATCATTAGGTAACTAATAATATAAAAGATAAAGAAAAGTAAGTTAATGATTGACTAATTAGTTAATAATCTGAGGGACATGAAGGCCATACGTATCTAATAAACTTTGAAAAAAACCAAAATTAAAATTAAAAAAATGGGGTCAATCCAAATTGATTAGAACTCTTTATATAATGAGAAGACTCAATCATCATCGAATTTCTTAAACAACCATATAAATTTGATACTTTCAAACTAGAGCCAGTTGGGTCTAATTTGTTTTTTTTTTTAATTATTATATTGGGTTAAAAATTAAAAAAAAATATATTTTATTAACTAGTAGTCCAATAATTATTTTATTTAGAACATAAAAAAATTAATTAAAAATTTCAAAGCTTAACAACCATGATTTTTTTTTTTTTAAATTTTCAATTAAATTTGCTTTCATTTAGGTTAAGAGTCAATAACCCTTACCTGATGGCACCTTCGTTAGTTTTAATGGATTACATTTTTTCAATCACAGCACCACTTACGCCATGAATATGTTGGACTATTTATAGTATGCTAATCTTTTGCATTCTCCATGTTAAAAAAAAAAAAAATTGAAGAAAAATTAACTAACACATGTAAACTCAATTTGATTAGATTAATTGATAACAATTAAAAATTTAATAAAATTTTCTGACGTTATCTTTGATTCTCAAGTTTTCAAACGATTATTGTATAATCTATAGCAAGAAAATATGTGAGATTAGTAACCTAAGCAAGGTTACGCCCAAATCTGTAAATGCTAATTAAAAAGAAAAACAAGTACTTAAAATATGAAAGGAATAGATATTTTATCTTGAATATTGTCATGATTCCTATTTATAAAGTAATGAAAAATTTAATAAGATTATCAAAATTTTAAAAAATGACTTATTTTTATTTTTAATTTTAAAAAATATTATTTATTTATTTATTTTTTAAATATTTTAAAAAATATTTTTTACGAAATAAACAAATTCTTAGAATTAATACGGAAGGTGAGAGCCTGGGTCTTTTTTTTGAGGATGAAGCGAGAGATTTTGCATAGTTGATCACTTGATAATAGATATAATAAAAATAAATAAATTTGGCCAATAATGCAATTCTATATAATTTTAATATTATCTTAATATGAAATACTATCAAATTTTTTGTTACAGTCATAAGATTTTGAAGTAAGGTAATTATAATGTAATCGCGATTGCATTACATATTTAATTATATTATTTAGTAATAAAAAAAATTTAACGTAATGAAATGATAATTATATAACGTAATTAATTATATTTAAGGTAATATAATACTCATTACATATAAAAATAAATATAATCAAATTACTTATTTTGATTCTTTTAATTTATTGTTAATATTATTATTATCACTAATAATTGGCCATCACTGTTATTATTACTACTACTCTTACTTCGTTATCACTATTACCATCACTGTCATCACCTTTCTGTTACCACCATCACTTAATTTACCGTTATCTTAGCCGTTGTTACTTTTACTACTATCTGGCCACTATCATCACTACCACTATCTCGCATTGTCACTACTACCGCCACCTCACATTGCCACTACTACCACCACCACCATTTAACTATAATTGTAGTTATCGCTATCATCATTTAGTCACTACTGTCACTTGACTATTAATTACTGTAACTATTATCATTTATTATTAATATCATAAATAAATTAAATATGAAAATAAAAATTATTATTACATTATACTACTTATTTTTTTTTATTTTACAATCAAATAAAGAAATATAATAACAATTACATTATATATAATATTGATTACATTACATAATTGATTATAATATATCAAGTTATGCTCTACTAAAAGTAATCCAAAATCATTAGAATGGCACGTGATTAAACTGGTAATATAAACTGGTAATATAGAAAATTAAGAATTTAAACATTAAAAATTTTATATTTTAAAAAATATTTTTAAAATAATAAAAATACAAAAGCCCATTTACATATTTGAAATTAGTAAATATTAATTATTTTCAAAATTGATAAATATAGCTTAAAACTCATAAGAGCCAGGTTAAAAAAAAATATATTTTGAAAGTATATAATTGTGTGATGCGTACGTGTGTCAAACGGATGAATGGATATTTAAAATTTTAGTCTGTTCAATTAAATATATATATATATATATATATTTTTATATCTAGTCAACGTTATGCATCTTATTTTATTCTTTATATAACGATCAACAGAAAAAAAATAAAATAAAATAAAATTTTTACCTAATTAAATAAAATAAAACTTTAAATATCTTATTGAACTTTAACATAACTGCACCAAGAGACTTATGCACACATTTGATGCAAAAATAATAATAAAAAAAAAAACTCTACTCCAAGCCTTATATCAAGAGAAAAGTTAACACCAAATGGAGAAATTCAATACATTTAGAGCTCCAAAAACAAGAATGAATTATATATATATAAATGGATAATTCGTTAATAAGAATAATAAGTGATGAGGAACCGGTTGCATCAATTTCACATCAAGAGCCAATAACTAGAGCAATAGCTAAGAAACTTCAAGGCTTGGTGCATGAGCACATCACCAAGTCCAACCTCTTGCAAGTATTTGGTTTGGACTTGGATACTTGCAAGAGGGAAGCCAACCTTGCTGTACATTCCTTTGCATATTTGAGGAGTCAAAGGACCAAGTGGCATCCATCTAAGTTGGCATACATGTGGCAGCCACCTCAGCAAGTCCATCCTAGTTGGCATCCAATGTGGCGTCCAGGTGGAGTGCCTAGGTGACAGCACAATTGGCAGCCCATCTCCACCAACCTTTTGAAGATGCTTTTGTCCATTTTGCAAAAATTGGAAGCTATAACTTAGTCCAAGAGCTCCAGCCATGCTTCAACTATTTATAGGAAAAACAAAGTTACTACTTTCAGCTTCAAGACAAAACATCTCTTTTCAGATTGTCTCTCATTTGTAGCCTGCCAAATCTGACATTCCTATTAATATTTGAACTTTGTATCTATTTTTAGGAGAGATTGGTGTATTAACCAAGACTTGTACATGTCCCATGGTTGTTGAAATGTCTTAGCAGAATACACCAACCCATATTTCTGCCTTCTTTTGTTTCATTTTGGAGACAGAATTCATATGGTAATTTTTTTAGCAAAAATTGCTGGAGCTTTGTTTCAAAGTTCTTCTTAAAACTCTCTCTATTTTTTTTAGCAAATTCTTATCTTGATTTGTTAAGTTTTATTATATGTTCAAGGTTGTTCATTAGCATAGGTGAATTGGTCTTGTTCTTGGCTGCCTTTCTTGGGAATTATATTTTCAGTTCTCCATCTTCAAGGTGAAGGGTTGAAGATTCAAGGGAGTTTCTTGGCTTGTTTTGAAGATAGCCCTTTGGTCTTTTTTCTTAGTGAAATTAGCTACTAAAGGTAGAAACCATTTCATTTGGTATCAGAGCTTAGGCTCTCTTCAAAATAGGTTGGTCATACATTTTGTTGTATTCTTGTTTTTCCTTTCTCCTTCTTTTATCTTCCTTGTGTTTCAGCCTTGAAGGTTCTTCAAGTCCTTGTGTTTTCTAGTGTTTTTAAGAAAATCTGAACATATTCACGGCTTAGTAGTGAGTTAACACTCAATACTACTAATCTTAGGGTATATTAGAGTCTTTCTTGCATATGTCCTTGTTTTCCTAGTTTTGTCATATTTGTGTATTTTTCTACCTTAAACCTTTTCTTCACAACCTGGTTATTTGCATCTTTGTGGCTTGTGAAGTGTGTTATTGAAGTGTTTAGTGTTGGATGTGTAGAGTGTATCTGTTATGTGGTTACATGATATATATATATATATATAAGAACAAAAAGAAAGAAGAAAAAAAAAAGGTAAAAAAAAAAAGGTGCTAAAGTGTATGTTTGAGTGCTGGAATATTGTAAGTTCAACATTTCTATTTGGTGGTTGTTTTTGGGGAGGTATAACCAAACCAACCCAGAAAATTCTAAAACTTTATAGGGGTGCTTTGTAGGTGAAATTAAGCCAGAAATCCAAAACATCAAGGTTCTTTTTGGAACCTCTAGACTTGATTTTTTCTACTAAAATTACGTCTTATTGCTGCCCCTTAAAACAGTTTTACAAAATTCCAACTTTGCCTTTTTTTCGGGTAGAGGCAAAAATAGCAAGCTAATTTCGACTCCAAAGGACTGTCTTCAAAACAAGCTAAGAAACTCCCTTGAACCTTCAACCCTTCACCTTGAAGATGGAGAACTGAAAATATAATTCCCAAGAAAGGCAGCCAAGAACAAGACCAATTCACCTATGCTAATGAACAACCTTGAACATATAATAAAACTTAACAAATCAAGACAAGAATTTGCTAAGAAAAATAGAGAGAGTTCTAAGAAGAACTTTGAAGCAAAGCTCTAACAATTTTTGCTCAAAAAATTATCATATGAATTCTGTCTTCAAAATGAAACAAAAGAAGGCAGAAATATGGGTTGGTGTATTCTGCCAAGACATTTCAAGAACTATGGGACATGTGCATGTCTTGGTTAATACACCAATCTCTCTTAAAAATAGATACAAAGTTTAAACATTAATAGGAAGGTCAGATTTGACAGGCTACAAATGAGAGACAATCTGAAAAGAGATGTTTTGTCTTGAAGTTGAAAGTAGCAACTTTGCTTTTCCTATAAATAGTTGAAGCATGGCTGGAGCTCTTAGACAAAGTTATGGCTTCCAATCTTTGCAAAATGGACAAAAGCATCTTCAAAAGGTTGGTGGAGATGGGCTGCCAATTGTGCTGCCACCTAAGCACTCCACCTGGATGCCACATTGGATGCCAACTAGGATGGACTTGCTGAGGTGGCTGCCACATGTATGCCAACTTGGACGGATGCCACTTGGTCCCTTGGCTCCTTAAATATGCAAAGGAATGTACAGCAAGGTTGGCTTCCCTCTTCCAAGTCCAAACCGAATACTTGCAAGAGGTTGGACTTGGTGATGTGCTTATGCACCAAGCCTTGAAGCTTCTTAGCCATTGCTCTAGTTATTGGCCCTTGGTGTGGAATTGGTGCAACTGGTTCCTCATCATCCTCTCCCTTTTCGAAAGAATTCTTCCTCGAATTGTCATCATTTGCATAGAAAGGAGCAAGATCAGTCACATTAAATGTAGCACTTACACCATACTCACCTGGAAGGTTTATCTTGTATGCATTGTCATTAATTCTCTCTAGCACTTCAAAAGGTCCATCACTCCTAGGCTGAAGTTTTGATTTCCTTTGTGTAGGAAACCTCTCCTTTCTCAAGTGAACCCATACAAGATCACCAGGTTGGAACACCATCTTCTTTCTCCCCTTGTTAGCTTGGGCTACTCTCCTCTCATTCACTTTCTCCATTTGTTGCTTTGCTTTTTGATGCATTTGTTTCACCATTTTAGCTTTCCTTTTACCATCTAAACTAGCATGCTCATTAGTAGGCAAAGGTAATAAATCTAAAGGATTTAGTGGGTTAAAACCATATACAAGTTCAAAGGGTGAATAACCAGTAGATGAATGCATAGACCTGTTGTATGCAAATTCTATGAATAGTATGCACTCCTCCCAAGCTTTCAAGTTTTGTTTAATCATTGCACGTAGAAGAGTGCCCACGGTCCTATTGACAACTTCTGTTTGCCCATCCGTTTGTGGCTGGCAAGTGGTGGAGAAACAAAGTTTGGTTCCTAATTTTCCCCATAAGACTTTCCAAAAATGGCTTAGAAATTGCACATCCCTATCACTAATAATTGTTCTAGGAATGCCATGCAGTCTAACTATCTCCCGAAAGAACAAAGAAGCAATGTAAGATGCATCGTCAGTCTTGTGACATGGTATGAAATGAGCCATCTTGGAAAAATGACCAACAACAACAAAAATACTATCATGGCCTTTCTTTGTCCTAGGTAAACCCAAAATGAAATCCATAGATAAATCTACCCAAGGTTCACTAGCAACACTCAATGGCATGTATAGACCATGCGGCCTTACTTTGGACTTTGCCTTCATGCAAGTCACACATCTAGCACACACTCTCTCTACTTCCCTCTTCATGTGTGGCCAATAAAAATGTTCCTTTAAAATTTCTAAGGTCTTTGCAACCCCAAAATGTCCCATTAAACCACCAGCATGTGATTCTTTAACAAGCAACTCTCTAATCAAGTATTTAGGCACACATAATTTATTTTCCCTAAACAAGAAACCATTATGCCTATAGAATTTATCATATGCACACAAAGGGCAAATGTCACAACCCAACCTATGGGCCGGACCGGCACTAGGACCTGGGCCAGCCTAAAGCCCCCGAGGCCCGTAGTAAGCCTAACTGTTCATTAACCCAACTCTAAGGCCCATTTGGGCCCAATTTCAAGAAAACAAACGGACAGAGTCCGGCCATAAAATGGACTTACCAACGGGGAGTTTTCGACTCACCCGACCTGTAAACACAATATATAGTCAATTGGGGAGCTCAGCTCACCCTCCACATACTCATCAACATAATAATAAATGGGAGCTCAGCTCCCTCATCCAATCCATCAAACATGCATAGCATATTAAGTTTACAGGTCCCAAAATAATAATTTAGTTTACAGACCCAAATCAAATAAACATTTATAACACATGCGGAAATTCTAAGATTTAACAAGTTTATACAAACAGTAATAATTGACCTGCGAGGGAGAAAGCAGGTTAACCTCAAAAAATATCCTCCTGTGGCCTGTAAAAATTTTTGAACAGGAGTGAGCGTTCGACTCAGAGAGTAAAATATCAATTTTAACCATAATCCCTATAACTATCTAAAACTAATGCACCCTGTAGAGTGAAATGCAACATCAATAACATTTTCACATCTTAACATCAAAAAGGTAATTTGGAGCACTCACACACCCTGTAGTATCAATCATAACATATGGGAGCTGATCCCTATCTGACTCTCTTAAATCCAACTTTGGTGCCGAATTACTCAAGCTCGGACTTCCACTTAATAACCAAATCGAGGGTCCCAGCGAATTACTCAAGCCGTGACTACCCCTCGAAGGATCGGGTCCCAGCGAATTACTCAAGCCGTGACTACCCCGTCCTATCCATAGTCCACACCACATCACACGCACGCCAACGCACGACACCGCCTCCAAATTACCACAACAACATCCATGGCACATCAACAGTTATGAATGCAACATAAATCGTGCCTAGAGTTTAACTACATAAATATATGCATATAAGTGATGCATGGGCATGCTTGAACATATAATAATATCAAAATTACAATTAAAATTAATATTTTACTCATAGACTTGACGATGGTCACTGAGGCTGGCGGAGGAAGAAAGGTGTCGGCTCACGACAATTTTATTACAATCATTTAATAAATTTGACTCAATACAAACAAAGAAAAAGACCAATACGTCTAAGTAAGTCGTAAAATCCGCAGAGTCTCCCTATACCTAGGACCTACCCAACCTGCAAAAGGGCTAAAAACGCACTTCTATATTCACAATCCATATATCAACAGTTCAATCATATCACACAGCCCCTCCTGGGCCCATCAAATCAATCATCCATTACAATATGTAAAATTTCAATTTAGTCCCTATAATTGACCATTTTTGCAAAAACTGCCCAAATAAGCTCTAAAAATTCTAAAACTTTGTCTTGCGGTCCTTAGCAATATTACTAAGCTATTGCAAAAAGAATCATAATTTTCTAAGCTACCACGAATATTTTACGGATTTTTAATCCTATTTAAGCACTAGAAAATTACGTAAAAACAAGGTTCGGGTTTACCTTTGCCGATTCCGACTTTGGGAACGCGCTCGGGACGTCTGACAATGGGGGGCTAGCCAAAACCTCGGTCCAATTCGGAGACTTTTCCAGCAGTGCATGTCGCCGAATTTCAGAACGGCCAATCGTCAATTTTCGCGAATCGAGGATACCTACACAAAAGCCCATAACACGGGGGTTAGTACATAAATTTTTCAGAATTTTCTAAGCTCATTTAATGCTCGGAAAAACACTGCGAAGTTCCGTGGGACCCACCGAAAAACGGTGTCGGAAAAATTCGAAATTTATGTCGTTGCGAAGCTCTCGACGAGTGGAGCGTGCTGGTAGCCTCGGTTTTCTCGTGGGATTCACGGTTTTCGAGAAATCTAGCCCAAAAGTCGAAATGGGCTAAAAACTTCCCGAGCAAAAATTGGACAAACCGCTCGATGGATTTCGGCGTTCTTGGTGTCTATGGAAAGCTCTCGCCGAGTAGATGATTTTAGACACAAGACCCGGTCCAATTGGTGGCCGGATCGGCCGGATTTTGGCCGGGAAAGCCGAAACGTCGCGCGCGCAGGGGAGGGGCGTTCGCGCGCGTTTCCGGCCGTTTGGGGCGGCGGCCGGTCGGCTGGGACAGCTGGGAGGCGGCGCCGGCGAGGGGGGGACGCAGGGGAGGCGGCTGGCCGGCGGCAGGGGAGGGGAGGAGAGAGAAAAGGGAGAGGGAACGACGCGCGCGGGGAAGAAAAAGGGAAGAAGGAAAAGGCCGGTCCGATTCGACCGGTCCGATCCGGTCCGGTTCGATTCGGCCGGTTCGATTCAGAATACAAAATTTTGAATTTTTACTCTGCCTCGGGACCGAAAACGAGGTCCAAAAATTTCGAAAAAATTCCAGAAAACTCAGAAAAATACATAGACTCCAAATATATTTTTAGTTTTGCCACGTGGTCTTTAAATTAATTTTTAAAAATCATCAAAGTTTATATTTTCGGAAAATCGAACCCGATTTTTAAAATCCGAAAAATCTCAAAAAAATTCCTAAAATTTAAATAAAATTAAAATACCAAAAATGCTCATAAAAATTAAAATTTTGGGGTGTTACTTTCCCAAAGTCATCATCATTAGCATACATTTCTTTCACATGTTCGAAGCCTAAAAGTCTAGTGTCAAGCATGAAAAGTAAAGTGTACTTCCTTGAAAGCGCATCAGCCACCACATTTTCTTTGCCTTACTTGTACTGAATCACATATGGGAAACCTTTAATGAATTCACTCCACTTGGCATGGTGCTTGTTGAGCTTTCTGCCCCTTTAAGTACTTGAGTGACTCATGGTCACTATGAATGACAAACTCCTTTGGCCACAAGTAGTGTTGCCAAGTCTCAAGTGCACGCACCAGAGCATACATCTCTTTGTCATAAGTGGAGTAGTTCAATGTAGCCCCACTTAGCTTCTCACTGAAGTAGGCAATTGGTCTCCTTTCCTGCTTCAAAATAGCTCCAATACCCACTCCAGAGGCATCACATTCAATCTCAAAAGTTTTAGAAAAATCAGGTAAAACAAGTAAAGGTGCAGAACACAATTTCTCCTTAAGTGAATTAAATGCATGCTCTTGTTCTTCCCCCCACTTGAATCCCACATTCTGTTTTACAACTTCATTCAAGAGTGCGGCTATGGTACTGAAGTCCTTTACAAATCTCCTATAAAAACTAGCCAACCCATGGAAGCTCCTCACATCACTCACGGACTTAGGTGTAGGCCACTCTCTAATGGCTTTTACCTTGTCCTCATCAATCTCAATTCCCTTGCCACTCACCATAAATCCTAAGAAAATAACTTTGTCCATACAGAAAGTGCATTTCTTAAGATTGGCATACAAGTGCTCTTTTCTCAACACCTCGAAGACTTATCTCAAGTGCAGCAAATGATCATGCATATTTTGGCTATATACTAGGATATCATCAAAATATACTACAACAAATTTTCCTAGGAAAGCACGCAACACATGTTTCATAAGCCTCATAAATGTACTAAGTGCATTGGTCAAGCAAAATGGCATGACTAACCATTCATATAGTCCATATTGAGTCTTAAAGGCAGTTTTTCATTCATCTCCTAATTTCATGTGAATTTGGTGATAACCACTCTTTAAGTAAATTTAGAAAATATGCATGCACCATGCAACTCGTCAAGCATATCATCAAGTCTAGGTATGGGATGTCTATACTTTACAGTGATTTTTTTGATTACTCTACAACCCACACACATGCGTATGCTCCCATCTTTTTTAGGCACCAACAGAACAAGTACGACACATGGGCTCATGCTCTCCCTAACATGGCCTTTTGCTAGAAGCTCCTCCACTTGTCTTTGAAGTTCCTTAGCCTCTTCCGGATTGGTTCTATAAGCTGGCCTATTTGGGATTATAGCTCTAGGCACAAAATCTATTTGGTGCTCTATGCCTCTAATGGGTGGTAGCCCATTAGGCATTTCTTCAGGGAAGACATCCTCAAACTCCTGTAATAAGGGCAAAGCACAACTAGGAATGGATGGGTCAAGATTAGAAACATTGGTGTAAGCTCCCTTACAAATTAGCAAAGCCATTGGCACACTAGAAAAATATGCAGTCCTCACATCCTTAGCTTTTGCTAGCAAACTGACTTTATTCTCTCCACTCTTCTCATAACTCTCCTTTTGCCCCGAGCCCTTTCCTTTTGGTTTCACTCTTTTTGAATTTTCTCTCTTCTTTTTCTCTTCTTCATTTTTCCCTCTTACTTTTTCCTCTCTTTCTTTTCTTTCTTTCTCTTTTTTCACTCTTAGCTTGGCCTCTCTTTGTTGTTGCTCATTCATGGTCTGTTTTATCCTTAATTGATCTTCAAAAGCTTGTGCGGGTGATAATGCTGCTAAAGTAACCCTTCGTCCATCATGATCAAAGGAGTACCTATTCCTAAATCCATCATGCGCTGCCTTCCTATCATATTGCCATGGTCTCCCTAGCAAAATATGTCCAACATGCATTGGCACCACATCACACAACACTTCATCCTTATACCTTCCAATAGAAAAAGCCAACATCACTTGCTTGTTCACCTTAATTTCCCCACATTCATTTAGCCATTGCAGCTTGTATGGTCTAGGATGCTTGATGGTGCGCATGCCAAGCTTCGCAAGCATGAGTGTGTTGGCAACATTCACACAATACCATTATCTACAATCATGCTACAAGTTTTATCATTCACCAAGCATCTAGTGTGGGAGAGAGTTGTGGAGCATCGATACGTCATGATACTTCTATCTCTCTCAATCAATTTGGTTTTATGCCCGGTCGTTCAACTATGGAAGCGATCTTTCTCATTAGAAGCTTGATGGAGAAATATAGAGATGTGAAGAAAGATCTACACATAGTTTTTATTGATTTGGAGAAGGCTTATGATAGTGTTCCAAGAGAGGTCTTATGGAATGTGTTAGAACAAAAGAGGGTATCTATTAGGTACATACAAGTATTGAAAGATATGTATGAAGGAGCAACTACCATTGTACGTACAGTGGGAGGAGACACAAGAGATTTTCCGATCTCAATTGGATTACACCAAGGATCAGCCATAAGCCCTTACCTTTTTACATTAGTTTTAGATGAACTGACGAAACATATACAAGAGAGTATTCCTTGGTGCATGATGTTTGCGGATGATATTGTTCTGATAGATGAGACACGAGAAGGAGTCAATAAAAAGCTAGAACTTTGGAGAAGTACTCTAGAGTCAAAGGGTTTAGAACAAAGACAGAATACATTGCAAGTTCAGTGAAGGCCAAACTGGTGATAGGGAAGGAGTTAGTTTGAATGGAGTGATACTGCCCCAAAGTAATCACTTTAAATATCTAGGCTCAGTCCTTCAAGTAGATGGGGGATGTGAGGAGGATGTTAGTCATAGGATTAAAGCCGGATGGTTGAAGTGGAGACGTGCCATGGGAGTTTTATGTGATCATAAGATTCCCAATAAATTGAAAGGAAAATTTTATCGTACAGCCATACGACCGGCTATGTTATATGGTAGTGAGTGTTGGGCACTGAAAGAGTCGTATGCATCTAAGATAAGAGTTGCAGAGATGAGAATGTTAAGATGGATGAGTGGCCATACTAGACTAGATAAAGTCCGTAATGAGAGTATTAGAGAAAAGGTAGGAGTAGTGCCAATTGAAGATAAGTTGAGAGAAGGGAGATTGAGCTGGTTTGGTCATGTGAAGTGTAGACATACGGAGGCTCCAGTTAGACAAGTAGAGCACATTAGGTTAGTGGATAGAAAGAAAAAAAGGGGTAGACCTAAATTGACTTGGAGGAGAGTAGTACAACATGACATAGAAGTGTTACATATTTCTGAGGATTTAACCCAAAATCGTTCAGAGTGGAGAAAGCGAATCCATATAGCCGACCCCAAATTTTTGGAATAAAGGCTTAGTTGAGTTGAGTTGAGTTGAGTGCATCTCCCTCTTCTTCCTTTGCTTGTGCACTTAGTGCACATCTAACCACCAGAATATTACCTCCCACGGCATGCTCTACATCACTAGCTTCCTCCAAAGGAGACATACTCTCACTAGCATCATCATCATCAACATCATCATCTTCTGATTCGATCTCCCCATTCTGCCCCATCACCATCACCCTTTTGTTAGGACATTGAGATGCATAATGTCCCTTCCCAAGGCACCTAAAACATTGGATATCCCTAGTTCTCCCACTAGAGGTATTCTGTCCCTTGCCTTTCTCAGTCACACTAAGCTTTTCTCCACCCCTAGTCTCCTCTTTCTTTTCCTTAGAAACAGCCTTGGAATCACTAGTTTCACCCTTCTTCCAATTCGATTTCCATGGAGCATTGTTGCCCAAATTCATACCTACACCCATTTTGAATGCTTTCTTTTTTTTTTTTTTTTTTTTTTTTTTTTTTTTTTATCTTGATTGCCATATTTAACATGTCATCAAGCTCTACATAGTGTTGTAGCTCCACTATGTTGGCAATATCAAGATTCAGCTTCTTTAGGAACCTAGCCATAGTGGCTTCCCTATCCTCCTCTACATTGGCTCTTATCATAGCCATCGCCTTCTCCTTGAAATATTCTTCCACACTTTTGTTTCCTTGCACCAGCCCTTGCAACCTTTGGTGCAACTCCCTATAGTAATGTTGAGGTACAAATCTATCCCTTATGATTTGCTTCATCTCATCCCAAGTTTCAACACCCCTCATCCCATTTTTCCTTCTTTTAGTGAGCAATTGATCCCACCAAACTATGGCATAATCTGTAAACTCAACTACTGCAAACTTTACCTTCTTTTTCTCACTATAATTGTGACAATAAAAAATAAGATCGACCTTTCTCTCCCACTCCAAATATACATCCGGATTGGCTTTGCCTTGGAATGGTGGAATTTTCATTTTGATCCCACTAATGTTACCATCCACTCTCCTTCTCCCTCTTGCTTCCTCTATATTACCTCTTCTCAAGTTTTTGCCTCCACCTCTTCCACCCCTAGTACCTCTCATCCCTCTCGGTCTATGGTGGTCATCATGTGCAGCAGAGTTGCTGGTCATCCTCTTCATCAAAATCATCATCATTTTCATCCCCCTAATCATCTATAGGTGGTGCATTGTTCACTCTAGATCCCCTAGCCCTATTCTGCCCCTCATTTGTGTTTTGTCTACCATTCCCACTATTCTGCTCAATTCTTTCAATTCGGTCAGCTAGGTTGCTCAATTGTCTACCAATTCTTTCCAAATGTTGAACAAGTACTTGTTGGTAAAAAGCATTATCCATATTAAGTCCACTAGTTTGTTCTTGTGACATTTTTAATACCTGCACAAAACAGTTAGTAAAACAGAAAACAATCTTACAAATTCACTCAATTTTTGATCACTCAAGTGTTTGTACTCAGTTTATAGGCCTTTACCCTCTTGGAGTTCTTGCCACTCGATGCCTTTTTCCACTCAAACTTGCTTACTAAGTTCTTGTTAGAACTAATGCAATTCCAGCAAGTTTAAATCAATTTTTAATATATGTTCAAGCATAAACTCAAGCAAAACGTGTGGAATAAGTGTTTGTTATGACACTTGAAGCAAGAAATGAAGACACTAAGCTCTAGAGCAATGAAGTGAAATAGGAGTCGAAATTAGCTTGCTATTTTTACCTCTCCCTGAAAAAAAGGCAAAGTTGGAATTTTGTAAAACTGTTTTAAGGGCAGCAACAAGACATAATTTTAGTAGGAAAAATCAAGTCTAGAGGTTCCAGAAAGAACCTTGATGTTTTGGATTTCTAGGCTTGATTTTGCCTACAAAGCACCCCTATAAAATTTTAGAATTTTCTGGGTTGGTTTGGTTATACTTCCCTCAAAACAGCCACCAAATAGAAATGTTGAACTTACGATATTCCTGCACTCAAACATACACTTTAGCACCTTTTTTTTTTTTACCTTTTTTTTTTCTTCTTTCTTTTTGTTCTTTTTTTTTATATATATATCAATAAGATAAGTATAATATAATTTTTTTCATAAAACAAAAAAATAAATATAAATAATTAAAATTTTATGTTCAGAGATAATTTGTATAGAACAGAATAATCTAGTAAATGATTATTTTACATTTTGGACAACTAAATAAATCTTTTTTAATATTATCTTTTTGAAAACTTATTATTTTTATGGTATACAAAAGATAATAGAAGAACAAGTCACACTATCAGACTCAATTGTGAAATTAAAGAAGTGTTTGGTTTACCTGTTGGGTGCAACTGATAGCTGATAAACAAATTAGAGTGTTTGGTAAGTTTTAAAAAATAAAGCTGATAGCTAATGGGTAGCTAATATGGTACCCATCAGCTGTAGTTTGTATCAGATTTATTTTTAGAACTGTTTCTCATTAGCTGATAGCTGATTTGTTTTTATTTTTTATTTTGACCATATTATCCTTTTTTATTTAACTCGAAAATTAATATTATTAATACTTTTATATTTTTTATTTATAATTTTAATATTTTAATTAACACATTTCAATTTTATTAAAATATTTTTTATTAATAACATAAAATGTAAAATATTTATTTTTATTTAAAAACTTAAATTAATTATAAGTTTTTTCTTTATCAACAACAATAATTACTTTATTATTTTATCTATATTTTTTAAATTATTTAGTTATTTTTTAAAAAATTTAATTATTTTCTTATTTTAATAATAAAATAAATAATATAATATAATAGATTAATAATTATATTTTATTTTAATAATATAATAAATGATATAATATATTAATTTGATAATTGTATATTTAATTTAATAATAAAATAAATAATATAATATCATAAAATAAATTTATAATTTCATATTTATTTTAATAATAAAATAAATTATATAATATATACCCTTATTAGTCATTTCACATATTAACAGCAACAACTAAATATAATTTTACCAAACACTTAACATAAATCAGCCATCATCAGCTACCAGCTATCAACTATCGACTAACAGTAACAGCTATCAGCTAACAGTTATTAGCTATATTCAGCGGTTAAACTAAATAGACCCTAAGTTAGGTATAAGTCCATGTGATAATAGTAACCGATGTTGAAGGAAAAAAAACTGTAAAAAAAAAAAATATTCCTAAAATTGTTGAATTTAATTAATCTAGAATCCAAACTTTCTTCCAACTTTGATTTTCAGAATTTCCAAATATTTTCCAGATTTATTCAAAGAAACCTGAAAAAATGCTATTGGAGTTCCTTTCCTAGTCTTTTATTAGAAAAAAATACTAAAAAACAAAAAAGAAATTTATATGGGTACTAGGTAAAGGAATTGAGTTTGATGAATTTGATCATATGACATGGGTTGGAGAGATTTTGAAAATTTTGAAAGGCTATAGAAGTGTTGGGGAAGAGAGAAGATGGATGAAAATATGGTCACATGGATTCGCAATGTACATAGTCTGACAGAGCAAAGCGTTACAACTTTTTACGCTTGGGGGTTTCTTTTGGTGGTTGATGACAGTGTAGGAATCTCTGCTTTGGCAGACTTTTATTTTTCACAAATCTCAATGTTTTGTTTTCTAGTCGTACATCCGACCCTATTATTACCAAATCACGAACCCTCTTCTTCTTGTCCCTCTCTTTTTCTTCCCTCCCTCTCTCTCTCTCTCTCTCTCTCTCTTCTTTTAACTCTTATTACAGCAGCTAAACGTTCTTGAAGCTTTAATTAAATCTTCCACATGCACTACCTGCATCTGGAAATAAAACCATCCTCCATCATTCTAATTATGCTAAATATTTAGGCTTAATTAGGTAATCTTTTCTTTTGGGTTAGTTTTTGAAGTTGGATTATGCTCGATTTATTTTCTCTACGATTTTATTTACTAATTCTTTGACGTCATAAGTCTTATACCTTTCCTGCAAGAAAAGAAAAACCAAGTTACTATATATGGTCAATCCCTTTTGACAGAAAATCCAAACTCATTTCAGTTTAAAAGCTCCAATCCTTCGCTAGCATGCCTTGCCACAATTAATACCCAAAAACCACAATGCCAAAACTAAAAACTCACTCGATTTACAACCTGTCTCGAGCATTTTATCGAACAAGTCGTCTGCATCTTCCAAACGACCAGAATCACACAACAGTCTAATTAAAAGATAAGTCTCCAGACTACAATAGCCATATCTTTATTAAATAGAGACAAAATAATATTTTAAATCGTATTTTTAAAAAAACTAAACTAATTAATTTTAATTAATTAATTATTTTATTTCAAGCTTATTAATAAATGATTTACCATTATTTTATCATCACAATTAACTTTAATTGTGAGAAATTCTAATACAATTGAATAAATAAGTTTTTTTGCCTCCCCACCACCCTTTATGTCCCCTTTAATTAACCTAATGGGAGGGGGTTAATAATACACTAGAAAGGGATTAACCCCTTAATTAATTAATTAATTATATACTCATATTTTATTTAATTAATATAAACTGTATTATTAATAAATAATTTTATTATTTATTTTTAATATTATATTATTAATTTTAATTATGATAAATATTAATACAATTAAATAAATAAATTTTATCTCTCTACCATTTTTTTTCCTTTTAACATAGGTGAGAGAATTAATGACTAATTAACCTTCTTAACTGTTGTTATCCCTTTAAAGAATTAGGCAAATCAAAACAAAATTAAGTGGTTAACTGCTAACCCCTTTAACCTCAATTCAAATTCACCATTATAATTAAAGGATGGAGTCATTACAAGCACCTAAGTTAATGGACCTACTATGAAATTAACCCTAACTATTTACATTTTTCTTTTTCTTAATTACCCCTAGTACACTATAAACTCTTTTCCATAATTTTTTTTTTTAAATTAACAATTCATTCATAAAAATTATAATGTAAGTACGACATAGATAAAAAAAAAATACAAATTCCAAAAAAATCTTATGGAACACTATTATTTCGAGAACTTATTAATTTTGTGGCTTGTAAAAGATATTAAATCAACAAATTTTAGTGGAGGAACAAGCCACACTATCAAACTTTATTGATGAAATATTATTACTCATACTTGAATATCCAAAGTTTTCAACTAAAAGGAATCAATGATCTACAACGTATTTTGAATTGCCAAAAAGTTATTAAAACTACAACAAATAAAAGAGAGACAGGATTCCCAGTGATGAGAGAATCAGACTCTAATATTAGGAAGTGAACTGGACACATACGAGGAGATTAATTTAAATCTATTCCAAATATATATAAATTTAGGAGTTCATTAAAAAAAAAGATAAAAAAACTCAATCTAGAGGGAGTTACTTGTGAGAAACTTATTGGTGGTTGTCCAAAGAGGAGATCCAACAGAGTAAAGAAAGAAAGAGAAGAAAGATGATGAATAAAGGTGGAAAAAGGGGAAGAATTCATTTTCACAAATTACTAATAATAAACAAAAACTTTAAATTCAGATGTGAATATCCAAGAATAATAAAGGGAGAAGGTAATTGAATTCAAAATTTTAATTTACTCAGGTTGATAGAATGAATGCTATAAATTTTTAATTTTTAATCACATATATAATTAACCTTATAGAATGTTCAACATTTCCTTTATTTTGTTTATTATTATGCCATTGATGATGAGGTAGGTAGCCTTTGAAATACAATTCACTAACTCTCTCTCTATATATAGATATGTTCTCAATCATGCATGTCAATTTCAAAGAGAATGGAAAGTATAAAACAAAAAAGAAATATATTATTGTATCATAGGAAACATGAATGATATATTCATATAAAATTGTGTCTCATTAATTGAGTTATTTTCTTATTTTTTTTAAACATCATTTTCAGTCAATTATATGGCAGATTTTTCCTTATCTTATCTATTTTATAAAAATGATAGGAAGGGGTGGCCATGGTACGGTTTCGAATCAAAATCAAATCAAAACTGGTTCGATCAAAATCAGACCGAAATCAGTCAAAATCAGAACCGGCTTCAAACTGGACCGAAACCATCCTTCTACGGTTTGATTCAAGTTTATATTTTTTACAAACCGTGAACCGGTGGTTCCGAACCGGATTGAACCTATGATTCCAAACCGGACCAAACTGGCGATTTAAATACAAAAAAATTCAATAAATACTTTACTCTACTCCTAATATATATATATATCATTAATTCTCTACACTCTCTTTAATTCTTAATACTCTTTCAATTTCTCTCAAATTTTCTAAATAATTATTTTCTACACTCCTTTTAATTCTCAGTACTTTCACAATTCTCCTACTTTATTATTTTGTATGCTCACTGAAATTTTTAATACTATCTCAATTACTCTATTATTATTTTATATCTTCAATAAAATTTTCAATACCCTCTATTTTGATTTTTTTTCTTTTATATTTTTTTAATTATCAATTATCATATAATTTTTTAAAAAATGGCAAGTAATACTCAATTCAACTAAACTTTTATCCCAAAAATTTATTGGAATCGACTATATGGATTCTCTTTCTCCACTTTGAACAATTTTGGATTAAATACTCGGAAATGTGTAATGCTTTTAGGTCATGTTGTACTATTCTCCACCAAGTCATTTTAGGTCTACCTATTATTTTCTTTCTATCCTCTAACCCAATGTGCTCTACTTGTCTGAAGCTTTCATATGTTTACACTTCACATGATCAAACTACCTCAATCTCCCTTCTCTCAACTTATAACTGAAAATTTTGATTCCTCTAAATCCTAAAGGAATACATAGACAAAATTAAGTTCATGCGCATTTTTCTAATTTAAAAAAAAATTAATTTCATCTCTAGTTTTTTAATAAGTTCAAGTCTTTTCTTATTAATTTTTTCTTAAAAATAAGTTATTTTTATTCTTTTTTTTCTTATTTTATTTTGATTGAAAGATTGCTAAAAAAAATTAAAATATTTTTACAAATATAACTTAAATTCTAAATCAATAAAATTTTCCTTTAATTTTTTCCTTTAAGTCGTTCTTAAACTGCCTCTAAACCTCTTCCATACCGTCTTGAACTGTCATTTTTTGAACCGTCCTTTAAACTGTTTTAAACCGGGACTAGAACCGGAACCAACGGTTCAAGAACCGTCTTCCAAACCATTCCATGACGGTTTGGTTCAAGTTCATGATTTCATTAAACTTGAACCGGCGGTTCAGGAACTGTAATCAGCGGTTCCTAAATCGTGGCCACCCCTAATGATAGGTGTATCTTTCGCGAAAGTATCACAAAACAGATATTTTACAAGAGTTTTTGTTTTAATAAAGTAAATATTATTTCATTAATAACCATCACAAATAAACAAAATAAAATCAGCCAATTTAAGGTAATTTGATTGGTTTTTGTAAAGAGTAGAAAATAACAAAGTCTCGACTTTGAGTTTTTTCATTCATCTAAAATTTACTTTCCACATCCACGAAGTTGGACTAGAAACTCACATGTTATGAAGAAAGAAAAATCAAAGACCCATACCCTTTATTATATATTTTTTGAATTAAAAAAATTAAATTTATATTGATATCTATTTTTAATTAAATGAAAAAATATTATTGAATTTTTATATTTTAATAAAAATAATTATTAATTCTTATATTTTGAAAATATATTATTTAATATTTTTATTTTTCTTTTGTTAAACTATTTAGTTTCTCCATTAAATTTTTTATTAGTCAAAGGATTTTATACCAATCAAACTACTTTAATCATTTTATTTCAATGAAATTAATTAGTTAATCTATATATTTTGAAAAATATATTTCTAAATGAAAAATAAAATTTTATTGTGTGGAAACTAAATCTAAATTTACAATTTTTTTTAAAAAAATTGTTCAAATATAATTTTATTCAATTAGTAGACAAAATTAGTTTTCCCCATACATTAATTAATATATTTATTTTTAGTCAATTATGTAGATATCATTTTTATATTTTCTCTATTAGAAATCAATTTTATTTTGTTATCATTGTAATTACATGGAGATTTTGATCAAGTAATACTTTGACAAGTAGAGAAAATACATAAATGATATTTAGGATATTAAATAAAAATACTTGAATAATTTAAAAAAATATAAATTTAGATTTAAGCTCTGCATAAAAAAATTTTATTTTTTATTTTAGAATATATTTTTAAAATATGGGAATCAACTAATTATTTTTATTGAAATAGATAGACTAAATAATAGTTTGATTAGACTAAAATTTATTAACTAGCGAAAAGAGAGAATAAATAATTTAATGAACTAAAAATGAGAAGACAAAATATTATATTTTTTTAAATAATTAATTAATTTTATTAAAATATAATGATTAAATAGTAATTTTTCTATAATTAAATTTTAATACTATTTCACGTGCAATATATCCTGTAGATTTTGATTCAGTAATGAGAGTCTTTAAAAGGCCGAGTTTCTCAATCAAAACAACACCCAAAAAGCAAAAACACCTCTCTTTTGGGGTTTTCTGTACATTTTGCTATGTGTTGCATATAAACAACAGAAGTTTTTTTTTCTCTGTATCAGAGTGAGAAAGAAAGAAAGAAACAAAGAGAGAAGAAAGAAAGGGATGGCACTAGAGGCTGTGGTGTATCAACAAGACCTGTTTGGTCACAGTAGCAAAGAACTCTACAATTTGCTAGGAGGGAGTTGGAGCTATGATGACTTTAGCCTGGAAAAGGAAGATTATGATAAAGCTTGCTCTTTTAATAGTTTTCTCGAGAATCAATCAGAAAATTTCCTTCATGGGGATTGGAAGTGCTCTTCTCCACCACCACCTTCTGTGTTCTCTCATTTCAGTGAAATGCGACAAATTAACACATCCCCAGATGCTGAAAATGCCAAAAATGGACTAACTACTGCTGCTTCTGCTACTGATCACTTATTGGATCACTCTCCCTCATCCACGATGCCTGCTGCTCGAGCCAAGAGACGTCGATCCAGGAGTAGAAAAAACAAAGAAGAGATCGAGAATCAGAGAATGACTCACATTGCGGTCGAGCGCAATCGAAGAAAGCAAATGAATGAGTATCTCTCCGTTCTTCGATCTTTAATGCCTGAATCTTACGTTCAAAGGGTATCTCTCTTCTTCTCTCTCTCTCTCTTTCATCTGCTATAAGTACTATTGAGTTAAAACTTGTTAATATTGCATGATGGTGACCAAACTTTTCTGGGATTACCTTGCTAGGGTGATCAAGCATCAATTATTGGAGGGGCCATTAATTTTGTGAAGGAGCTGGAGCAACGCTTGCAATTGCTTGGTGGGAAGAAAGAAACAAAGGAAAAATCTAATGGTGGAGGAGAAGTCACTTCGCTGCCTTTCTCTGAATTCTTTACATTCCCACAGTACTCAATTATGACGAGTTCAACTCGGAGCGAAAACTCGGTGGCAGCAGTGAATGAAACAATGAGTGCGACACAGTCTTCTGCAAGTATAGCAGATATAGAAGTGACCATGGTGGAGAGTCATGCAAACCTCAAAATTAGATTGAAAAGGAGACCAAAGCAGCTTCTGAAAGTTGTTTCTGGGTTACATACTATGCGTCTCACTATCCTTCACCTGAATGTCACAACTCTTCACCAAATTGTCCTTTATTCTATAAGTGTTAAGGTTAGTTAATTGCTTAATTAATCTTTCTTTAAAATGGAGAAAAAAAAAATTAACCCAAGAATTGAAGATATATTGGAAGCATTTGATGGAGGAATTTGAATGCAGGTTGAAGATGATTGCAAGCTGAGTTCAGTGGATGAGATTGCCACAGCAGTGAATGAGATGCTAGGTAGGATTCAAGAAGAGTATTCTATGATGAATTGACAAATTAAGTTTTAGTTTTACTTTGTAATTTGGTTATCTTTTTTTTTTTTTTTTTTTTTTCTTTTGGGGTTTGCCTTCATAGATTACCATATGTGGGCATTTCTTGATTTTTAGGCTGCTGGCCTTTGAAAGGCTCACTGCAACTAATGTCTCTCCCATTTCATCTTAGTGTTAGCTTTGTTAATCTTCTGCAGCTGCTCTAATTTGGAGGTTTCTGTTTCTCTACTTGCAACTGTTTTCACCTTTTGCCTTTTTCTGGATTATTAGAGAAGAGCATCTTGTGTATTAGCCATACACACATGCTTGGTCAATTCAAAGTTCAAACCCTTTTTTCTTTTCTTTTCTTTTCTTTTCAAACCTTTTTTCTATTCTTTTCTTTTCTTTCTTTCAGGCTTATATTTAAAATTCAAAATCTCATATGATTCCAATATTGTTTTCACATCTTGCCAATAATAATATATTTTTTTTAATTTATACATCACAATAAAATTAATAATTTACCATCTTGTACAATATATATGGCATTATATAGTGGTTTGTGTTCTCAAATGGGCCATGGATATGAAACTTTATGCCAATTGAATCTTTCAAATCTGTCAATCTTCTGATCATATGTTCCCGCTCTACCCGTTTTTAGCTCCTTAATTTAATATAAAATTATTAAAATTTTCATATATAAATACGTATGGTAGTGGTAGAGAATAATAGAATTCACATGGAATGTCTAATATCATTTCTTAATGATAATCTTGGGTTCCCATTTGCTTGCTCTGTGCATATCTTTCAACTACATATGTTAAAAGATCAATGCAGTGATTCAGAGAAAGCTTAGCTCTTCTAAAGCTGGTAGCAGCCTTCTCTGTCTTTGGTACTTAACCTTCATGAAGCTTTTGATAGATTTTCTTGAAGCTTTTTCTCAGATGATAATCTTCATTCTCAGACTATTTATGCTTATAACTTATTATATATATATATATATATAGTGAACGATCTTCTTTATATATATATGGCATCAAATCAAATCAAAATCATTTGAGCATTGAAGATGATTATAGGTGAAGTCATACAGAATAGTTGAAGGTAGAATCCCAAGGCAAAAAGTTGATGGGCTGGTGGGGATTGAGTGTCTTTAAGAGAACAGAATAAAAAAGAGAATAATAAAGTTGATGATTGAGAATTGTTAGAAGGGACAACTGATAATTATTTCATATGTTTGCTTAAAGCATAGTAATTAATAAGCATTAGGCATTCAGTCATTTTCTTAATTTATTCCACTTGTAATATTAAACCAATCTTTAAAACTTTATAACAAAATATATATAGGTTTATATGTATAAAATTTTTGGCCAGCAACCATTGAAGGTTTGCAGTCTGTAGGGTCCAATTTTAATATTAATACAAAGACAAATTCACATGCCTATATTAAAAAAATAATCTAATAGCAAATATAGCCAAACAAAATTTTATTATTTATTTATTTTTTTTCTATTAAAAAATATAAGAAAAATACCAGAAGCACATAATTTAATGAAATTTTATTTGGTACAACCGTTGTACATGCAATGATTTAATCATAATCATTGATCATGATAAAACTCATATGAAACCTATCATAATCAACGGTTATAATGAAATCATTATCCATATATCAATTTTATTATATAACTTTTTTTGAATTTAGTGCTCCTCACTTTCATAAAAATAGATTTCATAAAATAGATTTCATAAAATATAAAAAAATTAATATTTTTATGTAAATGAAAGTATATATATATAAATAAAGCGGATGTACTGAATAATCTCTAAAAAAAAAAAAAAGAAAAGCCTTTGTCTTAGCAAGTAAGGTAATTAGCTAAATGATTTGGATTTTTACTGTAAGTGAGTGAAAGTAAAATGAACAAGGGAGGATGTTTCTTACTGTGTAACTTTACATGTAGGACTATAATTGTATATGCAGAAGATTTTTTTGTTTTTTAATATTATACAACATTTCAAAAGGTGGGAGTAAAAAGTCTGATTAAGCCTCCATGTATATGCATAAGATATACTTAGGCTATAGGTTAGAGGATTTTTAGAAGATTCCAAGTTGTAAAACTGTAGGGCTTTGTCTTTCTTCACATCTGTTTTTACATATTTGTTTTCTAGTGAAAGAAAGAAGTTCTAAAGATTCCAATTCAATCCTCTCTCTCTCTATATCACAATTCTATTGCTTGGTTAAAAAAGGGTTTTGAAATCTTTTAGTAACTCTAGTGCCACTAGGAATGAGCTATGCTTCCTAAAGGAAGGAAGGAAGGAAGAATACAAAATCAAATGCAACATCATATATATATATATATATATTCTCAAAGATAAATTCATTAGATAAAAAATGTAGGTTTAAAGCTCAAATATAAAAGCTTAGAAAAAGTCTAGCTACCAGAAATATAAACTGAAGAATCAGCCTAAGTGATAAACCCAACCCAAGAACTAACAAAATTCTTTGAACCCAACCCACTGAAAATCTCAGGCCCATAAACCTAAACCCCAGCAAGATAGGAAACTTCTCCTTGCAGAACAAGAGAAGATGCCGCTGATTATATAAAATGGCACCACACTTTGTGTCGGATGGGGTGAAAGGGGTGAAAGAAGGTTCAGTATACCTTAAGATAAAATATGATAAAGTAAGATAATAGTTTGTTTTATGTTTGAAGGAAAGGTAAAGTAAAGTAAGGTATATTAAAGTTTAATAACATTATTTTGTTTGAAGGAAAGATATTAAAAAGTAAGATTAAATATAAATATTATAAATATAATATTTTTATAAAATAATTAACATAAAAACAATGAAGGGGTAATTTTAGGTTTTTAGAAATTAAAGAAGAATAATAGAGGAATATAGAAAACCTTAACCCCTTCAACCCACGAAATCAGTAGGTTGAAAAATGGAAGAATTTGCAACCCCCAAATAACCAACAAAAAAAAATCCCTCCTATATGCTTTCATCTTAAATAATTTAAAAATCTCCTAAAACCTTACTTTACTTTACCCTCAAAGCCCCTCCATTCAAACAGTCTGTGAGGAATTGCAAACTATGGGAAGCATGAGAGCCACTTAAAGACTTTTTAGCAAATGAAAAGGGACCCTAGTACCATCCCCAGCAATGCCAGCAAGCTGAGACAAAGAACCGAAGAAGAAAGCTGCATGCAGACTCTAGGCCAAGGAAGGAATGTGGAGGAAGAAGGCATGGCAGAGTTTTAGCTTACTTCTTCTCACCTTAAGGGATCGAGAAACCCATAGTAGGTACCTTAAAAGTCCTTAAGAATATCAGCCTCAAGGAGATTCTCGCTTCCATATGCAAAAAACAAGACCAACACAAATAGAGTAGCAAACAGGAGGAAACTAGAAAGAACCCAAACAAAGCCTAACAACAATGTAGGTCATTCAAGCAAAACCTCGTTACTTTTAGTCCATCTGACCTGTGAAGAACAAAAACTATAACCTATGTACAGTCCCTACTTGGTGAGGGGAGGGTTACACCCATAAGGAACAGGAAAGCCATCCCCCACTCTTAGGGGTAGAGAACGGCCGACGGAAATTTGACAAAATCGAAACCTGGAGTCTCAAATGAAGAAACCCACTTCGAGAGAAAATTTCTCTCTAAACAAGTACAAAGAGAGTAATTTTTAAGCAGCTGAATCACTTTAATGGGATTATTCATAATTAAAATGGAAGCAAAGTTATAAAGATATTGCAAGACGATTTCAATACTGATGAATAATAAGAAAATTTTAAATTCAAATATAAATTTTTCTGAAAAAAAAGACAATTACAATGTCTATATATATACATGTTAATTCTTGATACGATTTTATATACAACTCTCTCAATTCAACTGCTACTCACTAATCACGGACACTGCAGGTAATAAAAACTAAAGAAACAATTAATGTGCTAAATTTTCTATGCTAATTAATTAATGGGAAAAATCTTATAAACTCGGCATCAAGAATTTCATCAGAAAACTGCTGTTTCTGCTGATGGTTTTAAAGCAATAATATCCAGTTCGCCAAATAAATGATCATCTTGGCTCTGAAGTCTGAAGCTTCTTTCCATTGCCAACCAAACCCAACTACCTAATCAGGAATTTTATAATAGATTACTCATTGTTTCAGAGTTGTATTCTTTCTTGTCAATAAAAAAGAATTCAGAAGAGTCGCATTTAAATCATCCCCAAGTAGAAAAGGATTAAAGAGGGGTTATCCAAATAATTGATCGTGCAGGTCCTCTTCCCAAGTTTACTTTTAGATTTTCTATTTTTTGCTTTTTGCGATATAAATTGAAGAATTTGAACAATCGTTTTGATTAAAAAAAAAAAAAAAATCCTCTCTCATGGTTCCTGTGACCATCTGAATTATATGAGAGAGAGCTCCTGAAATATGAAGACCAGATGCCCAAGTACTTGCAGTTCTGTTCTACAAAAGAACACCACACTTTTGTGATTGTTGACTTGGTAACATTTCTGCAAGATGGGATCGGAAGGGACGACGTTAACATTTCTCCAAGATGGGATCGGAAGGGACGACGTGCCTAGCAAGAACTTCTTGTTTAGATAAGGGATTGAAGCTTTATGAGAATGATATGATGTTTCAAGAACAGGAAAAAGAGAATGAAAAATGCATTCCTATCTAAATTTTATTGGAAAAAACCTAAACACGAGTCGATTGCAGTCCTAGCAATCCCTTCATTCTGTCACCATATTCCTAAATGTCCATGCTTTCCATGGAGCTTGGCAATGTCAAACTTAATACAAGTGATGCACAGAGTAAGAAAATGGGAATTTACCCTTTCTTAGATAACAAGATCACTAAGCAAGTGATACCATTCCCCGCACCTCAACCCCTAATCACCAAGAAAGAGAGAACGCTTACAATCTGCACCATTTTTTATTCAAACTTACACAATGGTGCGCTGAAATCTTTCATTCTGTGGAAGCAACGCCACTCATTTGCATCTTCAGGCTGCCCATTCATAAAGACAATTAAGTACAAGGAATTGTTGATAGATTAATCAAAATATTGTTTTAGAGTGGCATTCCAAAAGAAGTTTTGGGACTGTGCTGTCTTTGAAAGCTTGAGATGAGAAGAAGGTTCTATCATATATTACTATCCAATAAAATCTAGTCTTGACAAGGAACACAACTAGAGAAACACAATTGATTAAGATACCGAATATCGATTGCCTAAACAGGAGAAGCAATCATACCTTCTAGGAGCTATGTCATTCAACTTGCCTAGTGCTGGTAGGATGGAATAGGCACTCCTGACTCTTCTGTCAGCTTTTTGTAAGCATTTTGCAACCTTTGAGTCACGGGACCCACTTTACCATCACCGATTTCACGTCCATCAATCTTCACAACCTGTTACAGGATGTTTATAAAGTATGTATTACTCATCAGAAGATGGAAGATCCTTTTCTTTTCTTTTCTTTTCCAAATTGATCAGATGATTGATGAATTATAATCTGACGTGTACACGAAAACAACACCCAAGGATTTAGTGGCACTCTATTTATTTTAACCAAGTGTAACCCACTTGTTCAGCCAGGCCAAGTCAAGCTTGAATCATTTTGGCCTCAACTCATAATTGCTCAAGCCCATCCCAACTGAATAAACATAATTAAAAATACAAAAAGTACATTTTCTTTTTGTCGGACAGGGCGTCAATAAAGTGTTGATACCAAGCCAGGCCAACCAATTTTGAGAGCAGGCCAGGCCGGGTCATTCCAAGTTACAAAAATCCTAGCCTAAGCTTGACATTTTCTAAGGGAGTTATGTGCTGGTTCCCTAGACTATGAACAAATCTCCCTCAAATTAATATCATCCAAGCAATAATAATAGTTGGTTAGCCAGATTATTGGTGCAAGTTTAATTTGTCTGCCTGCCAAAGGAAAATCTTAAGTCAATTGACTAGATAGGACACAATCCTGAATAAAAATTATGTAATATGCCATATCGTATCACAATGAAGATCTGTATATAGTCAGGTCAGGTTGGACAAGACATCAAACTGGACTGACCAACCAAGCATTGTATCCAAAAACATACCCAAATAAAGAAACATTTTGCAGGTATATAAATACCAGAAAAAATGTTAATGGTTAATCAGACCCAAGACGACATCAACACTGATCCAAAATTCTCAATTCAATATATTCATTGCACGCAGGTCTGCGTTCTAATAAAACTAGATAAAATGCACAAAAATTGCAGCTAGGCTGCAGAATTATACATTGCAGAGGCTAGATGCAGGAGTTAATGGTATCCCAATCAACAGAGGAACCAAGAGGTCCAGAGATTTTACTTCTAGTATGCCATTGAGATTGTGAATTTTATATTACAAGAACAACACACTCACCGGGGTAAGCTCTCCCATGGTTCCTGTTGTCCATACCTGCAAGGCATAATTAACAAATAGATGGAAAGATCTATTACTTGTTACAGAAATAACATTTTACAATTTTTGTGGATAAGAACTATCTAAGATTTTAGAGGGAACACAGCAATGATGCCAAAAAGTATGAATACCTCATCTGCAGTATGGAATTCTGATAGACTAATTCTCCGTTCCTCTAGGACCAAATCCTCC
Source organism: Hevea brasiliensis (assembly GCF_030052815.1). Classification (NCBI taxonomy): domain Eukaryota; kingdom Viridiplantae; phylum Streptophyta; class Magnoliopsida; order Malpighiales; family Euphorbiaceae; genus Hevea; species Hevea brasiliensis. Next base: position 1,452,980 of record NW_026615250.1, read on the forward strand.
TTTACCACTAGATCCATAACCTACAATCTCAAAAAATAATTGGTCATATCTCCACTAGATTAAATAATATGTCATAAGCATATGCGAAGAATGTATCGAGCTTAGTCTTGTCAACCAAAACGAAACTAAAAAGAACGAGCTTATGAAATCAAGCACAAGGCAAAGATGGCTTCAACTTTATTACGGTAATGTATATATGTGTATTACTGTACTCTTACCTTTTTTTACAGCATTAATTCCCTTTAATTTCTTTTACCATTATATCTCAATGGATTGCTACAATCTCACTTTTATACAAATAAAACTACTATATTTTTTTTTCAGTCATTATCTTCTATTCCCCAATATATGCAAGTAGGTCAATTTAGTCCAAACAAGCCCAAATAAATTGATCAAAAGTTTACCAAAAAACTGAGATCGTGATAACATATATGATTTAGTCCTTCCTCTTTTCAAATAGTGACACTTTAGTACTTGCCATTAGTCTCAATCTATGGAAGCATGCAAGAGTAGGACTCATTAGGATGAACTTGTGATTATACTCTCAAATTCTCATTTGGATTAGACAACAATTTATTTTGAGAACTTTATAAATTGAGAGCTAGTAGTAAAAGTTTCGTGGGTTTGCCTGTGATGGAGAGGCAGCCTTGGGTGTCATTGAATATTAGTGGATTTTGCGGATGGAGAGGGGTTTATGTCCACGTTGATGAGAAGTAGGAGGGCTATCCCGAAGAGCTGCTCTACCAAATTTGAGGCTACCAATTATTCGTGTGAATGAGATATGAAAGGCTTTAGGGTGAAATGAGGTTATGGGATTAGAAGAGAGAGAGAGAGAGAGACTATGATTGATTGTAATATGCTACATTGTCACTAGATTATGGTTTGATATGTCTGTGTAAATTGTTTGTGTTCATTTATTTGATTAATTTTCTTGTGGTTTTTTGCTGCAATTTTTAATTAATTTCAGAAGTTGGACATCTCAGTATTTTTACATTCATAACCTACTTAACAGATTACCAATAGTTTGCCTCCAGAAGCATACAACAGTAGGCATTTTTTAATGCATCATATCACAAGTTTTTGGGAAAAAAAAGAGAACAAAGTTGTATAAATGCAAGAACCTTAGTTGTTTTTTTTTTTTTGTTTTTTTTAATTTCCAATAAATTTCGTCACTGGCTATTTACTTCTGATAAGAGATATAATCAATACACATCCTTGATTTCTAGATACACAATAAATACTATGAATAATATGGAAGTTCACACAACTTACAGTAGCTCGAGTGATTCCAGGAAGGCAATAATCAGCATGAGGTGTAAGAACCCGGCCTTTCTTCACTAGAAACTACAGAAAGTCACACTGATGAGTATTTCTTCAGTCAAAAGTAGAAACAGAAAATAAATGCATGTGAAGACTATTTCTTTTTCCTTTTTAACGATAGAGCAGAAATACTATCCACAAGGCACTGCCATTACCTGTTTGGTGCTCGATAGAACAGCAATCATACTGTTGTATAATAGTGCCAAGTGGGGTCTAGCATTTACATTCCTAATAAAACACTTTATGCACTGTGCATCAAGCTGATTACATCTTGACTAATTCATAACTGCCCACAATAAGAATTAACTTTTATTTATCGTAAAAGACGACATTTGACAATGATAGTAAATGCTAAAATTTGGATTGAATTGTTATTGAGGGCCACCTCAAAACAATTTCAGTGGCCCGTCCATGAGATTGGATGACAGGAAACTAACACTTCTCCGTATTCATGCAGGTCAGGTATCAGAAACTGTAACAGAAGCATAAGCTTACAATATTTGTAGCATTTGTTTCAGACACATAACCATCCTTGTCTAGCATAATTGCATCACCTGCGTCCGCATTATTCCCTTCTATCTGCTCCAGCCAAATGAAAAACACATTTTAAGCCAAGAATAAACAGAAATACATAGCCATGGCAATTGGCTGGTCTGCTACCATGGTAATTAAAATAATATAAACTACCCACAGAAATTGTCCAGTTGACACAACCAAACAGAATTTGTTATCTTAGCCTAGTAGAAAATAAAACCACTTCATATCCCATATAAATTTGGAAATTACCTATCCAATATGACAGTAAGAATAAATACGAAAACTGTGCAACAAAATTTGCATTAAACACAAGGGAATAACATAATATGATTAAAAAGTTTTTAAGTTGGGAAATACCTTAGCTAGAATGTTATTGAGGAGGTTATTGTGATGAATCTTTGAATCCAAATTCTGGGGGGCACAAACAGGGAAAAAGAAGGTAAACTAAATGTAAGACACATAAATCAAAGATAGCCTCTAAAAAATTTTAACAAGATACATCATTGATTCATTGACTATTCAGTCAAACCACACATATACTTTTTGTAATCACTGCCATGTTAAGATATGGAATTTGCTTCTTGTTGAATGCCAGTAAATAAACCAAGACCAATAAGGAAGACCAAAAAATTTTACATTTGGTGAATTACGCCGTGTTGTAGCAGTCACCAGATTTATTCCATGTGTGTTGTCATAGACAGGTGGTTTCCATTCAGGAAGCACTGCAATTCAATTGATATAACAAGTGCATCAAAAGAAAGTTAACAAACCATAATAGAAAAATCTATACCTAACCTTGCTAACAGAAACACCCACCCACCCCTGCAGCCACAAAAAAAAAAAAAAAAAGAAGCAAAAAGCAAGAGAAAGAGATCGTTATAATTAAGCTAGAAAAGATAATAAGAGAACTATCCCATTTTAGACAAAGGCCACTGCATTAACATCCACATTTGATAGTAATGACTTCAATAAAGTGCACACAAGTATGTTGCCAAATGTCAAAGACCATTGACATAGTGGTGTTGCTGGTACATGGCAATGATAATTAAGAATTAGCCTTACCAATTAAAGTGCATCCATAAAGATTAAATGCTGGGCTCATGCCTGAAGTGACCTGAAGAAGAAAAAGGAGGGAAAAGTAAGCAAGTGAAGAAATGCAGTGCTAAAAAGGTATGAGAATAAAAAGCTCATCATTTCAAAAGAATGGGATTTTATTGAAATACTTATAACTCAAATGATTAAGACAACCATCTAAAACTCCATTAAGAAAGTCTCTTTGGATGTGTTGGGTTTAAGATTGGCAACAGGCAAGGCCAGTGCAAGTTAGGCTTTGCAATTTCCATTTCCACCTCATTAGGAAATTTTTATAGGAGGAGAGGGGAGTGGACAGGTATCCCCATCTAAAGGGTCTTCAAATCCACTCTTAAAGTAATTAGCATCTGGCCACATTCATTCTTCTGTGTTTTAGATTTATGTCCCAACAGTAAGTTTAATGGACCTTCAAAGAGGAGCCATACTGTGGGACAAACTGGTCACTAGAGAAACAGCGAAACAACAGGACAGCAAACATTATTTTCTTCCAAAGTTTTTTAGTACTTTTAACATACTATTTTGCTGAAAAATAAATATTACTCATCCCTTTAGTGGTGTGGAGTTCTTATATTATAGAAACAACCAAATAATGAAAAACTGTGCATGGTACTGAAAGTTTTCCAATGCTTAGAGTAAGGGAACAGAAAGAGAAGGTAAACCTTCTTTCCACGAGTAAGGGATAGTCGGATGTGTGCATTATCAAACATTCCATTCCTAATTAGAGTTCTGAAGATGGCTTCCTTAACCTGCAATTAATGCAAATGCTACAAAGATGAACTGATCTTCTCTGGAAACTTGCAAAAGAAATGAAATCTATTCACTCAGCCAACAAACTTGAAAGGTTCTAAACAAATTGAAATTCATCTTCAAACCCTAACCTCTTCACGAGTTGGAACATTCTTGAAAGCTAGAGCCTTTGCCGAGTCAAACAACCTAATGGCAAAATAAATCCACATCAGATTTCAAAGATGAAAAATATTATTCTCCAGGCAACAAGACAATCACACTAAGTGGGACATGAAATGGTAAATCAAGAATCTCTTATGAGTTGTTAAATTTGAAAGTTAAAAAAAAAAAGAAAAGAAAAAAACTGTGGTTTTAGGAGAAGAAGTGAAGCTTATGGAACTCAGAGTTCTGTCAAACAGCAAATGAAGAAATAGACAAGAACAGAAAAAATAACAAATTATGATTACAATCTGTTTGTAATTAGTTACAGACCTCTATTGCACTTGTCTTCAATAACAGTATTTGCATAGTAATTTATCCAATGTCAATATTTATGTAGTGTAATAGTTCAACAATTAAGGTGATACTCAAACTTTGTGAACAGCATGTGCCAACATTTGCTAAAAGTTTGAACAATCTTCAACTAACCTATCCAAATGCTCTTCAAGCTTAAATATCTTCCCATTGTAAACTCGAAGGCCCTCCCAGACTGAATCACCACCTTGGACAACCGAGTCAAACACAGAAACCTGATACAAGTCACAAGAAACGGAGTGAAAGTGACACTTCTTGAACAGGGGATCCATATTTTTCCTACAATCACATACCTTGGCACTTTCACGGGGTAGAATCTCATCTCCAACCCAGGCCAACAGCTTTTCATTTGCAGGAACTGGAATATCTGGAGGAGGTAATGGGCTCTTCAAAAGGGCTGTTGTCTTTCTTACATGCCGCCTAAGCATATTGTACAAAGGTAGACTTTTCTCCAACAAGTCATATAGAGAAAATGGAAATGGCTGAAAATGAAATAAAGGCATAAATATACAAGTAATCAGGAGATGAAATCTAAACAAAAGACAGGCATGTGTTTTTTCATATTTAAAAGAAACAAGACTATCTATAAATCTATTCAGTCAAAATGTCTTGTAAAATATGGGAATGCTTTGGAGAACACATAAGTTGCCACTTATTCCCTAGAAAGTCAGCAATTGCATTTTTAGGAGTGTATGTGCCCCATTGTCTAATCCTTGGCTTCCCCATTCCCCACTTCCCCAAAGTGTCTCACTTTAAAAAAAGAAAAACAAAAATTAAAAAAAAAAATGGATCAACCAACACTGCCTTTCAGATACATTTTCTTCTACATTCCACCATAACTGTGGTTGTAACACCCTCATTTTCGTAGTCCGTACGTCCTACTGTTCCGACAGCTAATGTCTGCCCCGAAAAGTCAGAATGTCTGGAACTACACTGTAATGACAGTGAGGAAGTATAAAATAATGAAATATGTGATGAGAAAAATTAAGGAAAAATAAAAGAGATAAAATGTGACTAAGTTAAACGAGCCAAATAGCGATGGGTGACCGCACAGGAAGTTACGGCGAGGACCGTTGACTAGCTCTAGACCGCGGAGAACTCGGAGAAATATTTTCGAGACATAATTAAAGGTCTACTGAGATGTAATTGACATTGGAAATGTCAAAGAAAATTTAGTAAGTCAAAATAAACAAAAACGAAAATTTAAGGAATCGGCGGTGCAAGGAGTAAATCGGTAGCACCAAAAAAGTCCGAATTTGACCCGAAGAGGGGCATTTTGGTCAATTGATACTTAGAGTTGACTTTTGACCTCAATGTCCATTAAAAATAAGTGATATTATATTTTGAAAATATCATGAAAAATAAAAATGTGGTACATTATATAAATAGTGGAAGATTGGTGGCATAATTACAAATTAAGGAACTTTGGATTATTTAAACCATTAATCAAACTTAGTGCTCCACTAACCATGATTTATGGGACCTATATAAAGCCTTTTGGACAGAATTACATCTCATCTTCATCCTCTCTTCATCCAGCCGAAGTGAATCCACCATTGTTCCTCCATGGCCGAAGCTTCATCAACCTTCATGCACTCCATTTCTAGCCACCTTTCCACACAAATTCCTTCATTAATCTTTGCCTACTCAACTTGGGGAAGCTATAGGCAGCAAGAAGGAGAGGATTTGATGAAGTTTGATCAAGCACAAAAAAGGTTAGTGCTTAATCTTTCCATTTTCCTTCACTAATCCTTGTGTTGAGCTTTGGGTAAATTGAATTGCTAAGAAAAATTGAGGAAATGATTGAGTATTGGTGAACCTTAGTTTTGGCAGCCATGAAAATGCATGGTTAGTGACTTATATTTATTTGATGGGAATTAATGTTGATGATTGAGCATTTGAAATTGGAGTTGAAGCAATGGTAGAAGGCTTATGCATTTTGAGGCAATTCGGCAGCTTTGTGACTTCTTGAAGAATGCTTGAATTCATGAAGTTGCTTGATGAATTGTGTTATTAAGAATGGATGAATGTGTATGTAATTTAGTAGTGGAAGTTGTATGTAATATTTAGGAGTATTTATGTGTATACATGGTTAGAATTGGACTTTGTGAATTAGAATTATAATTGGTGTATTGAAGGCATTTGTATTCTGCCCAAATTGACTATAATGTAAAGTGATTGATGAATATGGTAATATACAAAATTAGAATTAGGTATTGAAAGTAAACTAGAACAAGTTGAATGTGCATTTGGATGGGTGTTTGAGGAATGTGTTAAGGGCAGTATACATTTGAGCCTATAACCCTAAATGTGTGACCCCAATTGGCATGAGGCCAATTGGAGGTGAAACTAGGTACAAAATATACCAACTTTCATGTTGGAAGCATACCTAAATTCTGTCCGGAAAGTGACATTAAAACTGACCAAATCCAGAATGGCAACCTTGCAAACCCAGATTTTTGACCATATGAATAGTAGTCATTAGGATGACCATAACTCACTCAAAATATGTCCAATTGACCTGAAATTTTTACCATGGATAGCTTAGATATAGAGCTACAATTCTTATGATGACACCAAAGCCCAGAAATGGCCAGAACCAAGTCAAATAGCTTGCACAAGTTCAGGTACCAAAACTGCAAGAACTAAATATGACCTAAAATTGACCAAATTTTGTACTAAAGGTGCAATCTGTCCAGCTTTAGTAAATTGACCATATCTTAGTCTATATAACTCAGAATGACCTCAAATTTTGCCAGAGGTACAATAAGACATAGAGCTACAATTTTGCTTCTTTGACCAGAAGCTAAAAACTAAGAGAAATAGGACTTTAAACTAGACCAATCTAGCACACAAAAATTGAAATTTTGACATTAACATACAATAAAACTTTGAAGTAAATTGGCAATAAATGCCAACTTGTGAGAATATAAATTGCACTATATTGGTAGCATATTGAAATGCAAATTGTGACATGTTGATACTAGAATCAACTTATGCATGATGTATGAAAAGGTCAACATTTTCATTGACCAGTGAATTGTATAATGATCAGTAAACCATAAAAATAAATACTTAATCTTGTAATATGCCCTATTTTGCCTAGTTGACTAGTTTGGATAGGTTGGCATGCCAATAGGATTCTGACAGCTGTTCTGTAAATGGCTTTACGTCATATTGTGTTTTATGGCTTATTATGCTATACTATGATTTTAATAGCCTATGGCTATACAGATTGTGTTATTATACTCGGCTTAATGCCTGATTGATTATATGGCTTTTTAGCCACACTGTTTGCACCCCGGGAGATACTTTGTGACCGATAGTGTGACGGCCCAAGGTACTAGGTACCCAGTACTAGTATATCCGTTTATCCAGTCTGGTCAGTGTATAGGCTACACGGGCAGTCAATTAAAACATTATTCAATTCAGGCAGTTAAGTTAAGTATACGGAAATTTCAGTACAATTAAATTAAGCATTGAATGAAATGAGTAAAAGAGATTAGCAATAGAAATATAACAAAGATACAATTTGCAGAACCGTAGAGACTTAAAATACAATACAGTTAGAATAATTGATTCCTGGATATCCGAATTATGATTTATTTCTTTCTTTATTTGTATATATTATTTCTTGTTATATTATTGCACCACTAAGATTTTTGGAGTCCAGATCTGCAGAAGTGTCAGAAGAGTTCAAGATTGTCACCTCCTCAGCAATGCATGTAGATAGGGCTCATTTTAAACATGTTTTCTAATTTGTACATTATAATTACTGCTTATATTGTAATGTGAATTAGTAACTATAATTTCATTTGTATATCCAATACTTGATAAATTTATGTACTTAATTGGCAAATTATATAAGTTAATGAAATATAAGAATTCTGATATTTGAATTGATTATCTAATCATAATGATTCTAAATGAGATTGAATTTGAGAAATTTTGAGACTAAATCTGAGTTTGAGAAACTGATGAGAATGCCTTGAGATAATCTGAGTTATGAATTTGAGCATATATTGAAATTGTTTTTGGCAGGTTCAGAAGAACTGTTAGTCCAAATTACAGCCGGCACTCTACCGGATTATCATTAAAATTTTTGAATTTTCTAAATTAGTCAGATTTTGATAAACAGTAAGAATAGCCTAAACTTTAAATAAAGTTTTTGAACAAGTAAATCAAGAACTATAATGAAATCAGATAAGATTAGGTGCTCCGGCACGCCGTGTAGCACGCCTTGCTCGACTACACTGTAGACGAGTGAGGGGTGTTACAATGGTATTAGAGCTTTATGGAAAAGAATATTTCTAATCTATATGGAACTGATATCAATAAGGAATAAAAAAGAAATGTCCAAAAAATTCTTCTTTGTGATGATAACACAATATGCAGATCAGTAACAATATGATTATAAGACTACTTGTAATTTGACTCTCTGGGTTCACTGAAACAGGAATTGATACATGGTATTTGTGTTTGCATCGAAAATATAAAGCACAAACTGCATACCTGAGGATACTTTCTTGTTTGATTGAAGCCTGTTGATTGATGTACACTTTTGTACCACCATGGGGCCCAAACACCATCTATTGGTTTTGGACCAGCTTCCCATCTAACAATATATGGATCAAAACTTGTCATGACCACAATAAAAAGCCCAAATTTCAATAGAAGATAATAGGTCAGAAATCAGAATCCGCAAGCATAAGTACGTTTTGTGCATGTATGGGTGCACTAATTAGGATTGGTGGATTTATAAAATTTCAATATTGAATAAAATATAGTTTCAACAGGAAGACAAATGTAAGGCAAGAACAAGGGCAGTACAGAAGTTGCTTGAGATACTTATTATGTATGTTAGGATCATAAAACAGATGTTATGTATATGTAATCAATCAAGGCAAGGCTTTTCTGAGTTAACTATATTATCTTCAACTAGCATTATTAAAAATTTGGACAAGGAACTTCAATCATGAAGGTTATAATCTCTATACTGCTCCACCTATACCCTTCTAGGTAAACAAAGCAAGATTTTTTTTTTTAATAGAAAAATGGAAACAGTCCTTTCAAACCTGAGCATCGCATCATCAAAAGGAATCTCCAAGTCTTCACAAAGACCACGCAAGGTACCCTGCATGTTGTCGAGGCCAACAGTTACAACTACAAAATCCAGACAATAAGCATTGGTAATTTTCAGAAAAAGTTGACAATTATTATCTCAGAGAAACTATGGCAGACCTTCTAACAATTGACATGGCGTAAATTCTACCTTAACAGATTTATAACAGCTAAAATGAGTAAGATATCAAAATAAAACTAGTGACTATGTAGTTTCAAGAGTTCAATGAATGTTAACATGACTACCTAAAAGGTGAAAAGGAGATCAAATATTCCAAGCTAGGACTCAAAATAAGAAAATGGCCATATGAGTTGCACTCTTGAATTAAAATCAATACATGTCCACTTCAAAGTGCTAAGCCAGTGCACTGTAGCTACTGTAGTAATGCTACAAGGGCATTGCCTTTAAAATGCATCTATTCAAGCTTTACATTTTACTATATTTGTACATTCATTGTTCTTATGTGCTTCATTTGTGGATATACTAGGCAAATGTTTGTTGATTAGGTTCCTGCAACACATCTAGAAAGTTGACATTTCATTAAGGGAATTAGGACTCTCTTAGTAGATATAAGTTTTGTTGTTTTTAGAGAACAAGAAAGTAATTCAATGATAATGTGAGAATCAGTATGAATGTATTGATTAAGAATAATCATGAAAAAAAATCCAATCATTTTCTTATTGTATACAGAGAATTGCATCAAAGCAAAACTTGTATAATTAGCAGACTCTAAAACCTCAGGATCTTGTTGAAGGTCTGCTGCATCAATAACAACTGGGGGCTTTCCCAACTGAGAGAGGTCACTGTATATGGAGACCAATTCTGCCAAACCTAATTCAAGAAAGGATGGAGGCACGACCTTCTCAAAAGATGGCTGACAAGCACAGAAAAAAAAATATATAGGTCAGTCAGTGACATCAGGAATAACTAAATCCAAAATATTACAAAATGCAGACTGGTTATGTCTTTATTCTCGCAGAAGAGAAGGAGGTTGGGGAGGGGATAAGGTTCTTGATCTTTATTCTATAAGTATATTAACATTGATGCCCACAGACACAGCTGTTAGGCTGGACAACCATTTCACATGTAGACCAATGCATCTGGATGGATGCAATGCTAGTAAATGAAGTCTTATATTCTTGCCCAATTTGCTGGATTTAAGACTGATAAATAAGGATTAATTTACATCATCTTACCAATATATCAAGTGGATTGCGTATCAATATAAAGTGCTTTCCTTTCTTCATCAAATCATTGGGCAGACCAGGTAAATGTTGCTTTGCCATATGCTGCAGACATAGAAAGTAAATAAATTTTCATTACCAATCATTTAATGCTGTTGATTTTAAGTGAAATGGTTTATGTATTACCTTACAAAACCGATACTTCTTTTCTCCTGGTCCAAAGATAACCTCTTTTACAACCTTATTTGCATCAGATTCCTATTCCCAGTGAGACAACCCAATTTCAGTGTCAAGAATAAGGGATTACTTAATATCAAAAGAAAAGAAGAAATAATGAATATATTAGATATTGGATGCCATGTATCAACTACTCAATGGTGATGACAATGATAACTAAATTCAACAGAAAACTAAAAGTCATTGAGGATCGTCCTAGTCCAACAAAAAGCAAACCATAGAACTCTTTCTGATGTTATAACATACAATAGTACACACCTCCAATTAAAACCCCTAGTTATCCTGTTTTGATTCTCAGCACATGGAATGCATTCACTAGACACAGTCCAACAAAAGCAAACCAAACAAGCCCACCAGCAATAATCAACTAAGTACATGTAGAGGACCAAAAACATCCTTTTTTTTCCGTCTCATAGTAGAAGATCAGCCATCAGCTGAACAAAGAAAGCAATTGCAACAGCGATAAATAACCTTCTAGGATAAGAGATGAAGATGATACCATTTTGGACAGAACCTCTTCCCTGTAGGGCCTCTCCACACCTGTTACCTTTAGAAAAGTTGCATATAGAGGTTCATCAAGCACTTCCGTATCATCCCTCTTAATACAGCAAAAAACAAAAACACAAAATTAGGAAATGATCACAAACAACTCTCTACAAAAATTAACATCTCTATGAATGTCAAGAATGACCAGATTCTTCCATTTCTCTATTTCCCATTGCAAAAAAAAAAAAAAAAAAAAAAAATCAAATCCAAGTAGGTTATCGAAATTGTAATAGATTGAAATGGGAATTCTAATGAATAAGAAATTAATCATCAAAATAAGAAAAACTAAACAAAGGAACTAGAAGGAGACCTGAGCAAAAGAGTACATGAGAGAGGTACTGAGGGATCTTGGAGCAGACCATGAGTGGATGACCTCTACCTCTCCTTGCTTTTGTCCTCCCATTTTCTGAAAGATTCTTGTATAGCGTTCTGGGCGTGAGAGAATGCTGTGCTGTGGATTAATAATGAATATCTAAGTGGTTGAGTGAGAGAGTTGTACACAGCATACAAAACAGCTCTACGAGTCACAATTACACGTCATAAGCAATAAGCATCGTTAAAAAGGGTATCGATGACTGGACGTGGCGCAGAAACAGATCAAGCTTTTGTTTTTTTCTCCTGTTGCTTTTGTCCAGTGCGGTCAATAGCCAATAGCAACATCCCATTTGACAAAATATATATTATAAAATATAAAATATTTGTCGATATTTTTTTTATCGTAATTAATTGATGATAGAATAAAAAAAAGAATTGTTAATTTTAAAATAATAAATATAAAATATATTTAAAAAAATTAGGAAATTATTTTTAAACTTATATTTGAATTTGGAATGAATCAAATCTCTTAGGATTTGAATCTCATGCTAATCTATTAAAAGTTGACCACTCTATTACTGAATTATTGAGAAATAACTAATACTATGCATGAATTAATTTGTAATTGTAAATTTTTAATTATTATTTAAATAATAAAAATTATTATTAATATTATTAAATTAATTTTTATTAAATTTCACTCTTATTTAATTTAATTTAATAAATTTTCATTGTTGTAATAGTAAATTTTAATTAATTTTTTATATAGTTAATTAAAATAATTTATTTAATTTTTTTATATATAAATTAATTATAATTTTTATGATTAATTTATTTAAAAATATAATAATTACTTTATTCACAAAAATAATTTAAACATTATGAAATTTTTATATTTATCTTTATGTAAAGTGATATTTATTTTTTTTTAATATTTTATGGAAATCTTTCACACAATAATTAATGAAAAAAATCTCCACTTACTTACATTTATAGGTAATTGCTCAATTATTTTTTAATTAATTTTAGATTTTCTTTTTCTTAATTAATAATTAATTTTCACCAATTTTAATAGGAAATTCCCCAACTAATTTTTAGTTGATTTCCTTTTCTTTCTTAATTATTAAATTAATTTCCACCAATTTTAATAGGAAATTCCTCAACTATTTTTAGTAGATTTCGTTTCTTTTCTTAATTAATAAATTAATTTTTTACCTTAAAAAGTATTTTCTTTAATTGTTTTTGCATGTAAGTGTGATTATATAAAAATATCTTATTTAATTTTTAATTTTTTTATATGTATTAATAGAAAAATTGATTTCTTGTATGGATAAGATTATTAATTATATATCATAATTAACTTGAAATTAATTTAAATTTTAATTATTCTTCCTAAAAAAATCATATTTTATTATCTTTTTACATTGATTATGTTGATATCATTTTCCTTCCTTCTTTATATATTTAGAGCATACTAATATAATTTTGATATGGATAAAATCATAAAAATAAGATATGGAGTAATTAATTAAAAAATAGAACAATATAATAATTAAAAATAAATATATAAAATAACTTATTAATTATTATACAAAGCATAAAATTTTAAATCTACAAAAAAAATACAATATAAAAAAATTTTAAGGTGCCTTCTAGGATTACTTAATTCTATACAAAGTATAATTACTTTGTTACCAAAAATAATATAATTTCATATAATTTTATAACTTATCTCATGAAATTTTATAAAATGATTTTTTTCCCATAAATAATTAATTACGAAAATTTTATTAACTTAACAAAAAAAATAAAGTTTCTTCATGTAAAAAAAATACATATAATATTTTTTAAAAAATGTAATAAATAATATTTAATAAGCCTAAACTTGTTCCTATAATTTTTTAACAAAATTTACCATCCTTAATTCATCTCTTAAATTATTTTAAAAAATATTATATGTACTTTTTTATTTAAGGAAATTTTATTTTTTTTAAGTTAATAAAATTTTTATAATTAACTAATTTATGAAAAAAAAATTATTTTACGAAAATCTAATAAGATGAGGAGTAAATTTATGTGAAATTATCTTTTTTTTTTTTTGTACACAACTAAGTTACATAGAATTTCTCAAATTTTAAATATTACATCTAATCACAAAAAGGCTTTAATTTTTTAAAATTAAAATTTTAAAAAAATAATAATTCAATTCATAGAGATAAAGTTATAATATAAATAATAATGATAATTAAAAGAGAAATAAAAAAATTAAATAATAATTAATATAAAATAGAGCTATTACAGAGGGTAATATGTTGTAATTTTTTTAAAAAAGTATCACATAACTAGGAATGACAACAAGTCGGGTCTTTGCTAATACTTATCCGATCAAACTTTAATAGAATAGGTTTGAATAGTGTATAATCGGATTTGAGATAAATTCGAATTTGAAATTTAATACTTGTGACGAGTCTAAATTGAATTTGAATTTTACATGTTAGATATTCGTTACCTAAACCTGTTTAATAAATATTTAATTAAATATAAAATATATATTTTTTATAATAATATTCGTAAATTTTTATATATTTTATTTTATATAAAATAAAATTAAAATATTTTATGAAATTATTAAATTTTTAAAATATAAATTATTAATAAAAATTATTTTTTATATAAATTATTAATTAAAATATATAAAATTAAATAGATTTGGATATTTATCAGGTAATAATAATCAGATTTAAAATAAATTCAGATAATTAAAAATAATTTTTAATCAAATTTAAGACGAATTTAGATTTTAAAAATATTAATCAAGTTCGAAAAGATAATTTTTACAGATACCTACCTATTGTCATTCCTACACGAATCAGCATTACAATATATATATATATATATATATATATAGAAAGAGAGAGAGAGGACATACTTGCCAGAAAAAATTTTAAGTTTAATATATTTTTAAATTAAATAAATATAAAATATATTTTTAAAATATTTATAAATTTTTGAATATATTATACTTTAAATAAATAAAATTTCAACATTTTAAAAATTATTAAAATTTTAAAATGTAAATTATTAATAAAAATATTTGTATATAAGTTACTAATAAAAATATATAAAACTAAAGATATTTGAGTATTATTCAAATAATAATAAAATTTGAAACGAATTTGTTGAAACCATATTAAGATTTTGAATAAAGTGATTTCAGTGGATATCCAAACGTTGTCATTCCTAACTAAAAGCATTATAACGTATCAATAAATGGGTACCCAATGATAGTACACGACATTGATTTGGTGCAATATTAGGTAAGTCTTTAGAATAAAATATGTTTAAGCTACGGAAAACACCTCATCAGGGATGCAATTGCACTTCTTATTTGCCTGTGACATTAAACATACGTATGCTTGATCTATCATATGACTGCATATATGGAAGCAACTCCAACGGCCTTAGAGTTTCAGTTATGTCTGTGACTGCAAGGTCAGCCAGTTCTGCAAGTTGGAGAAAATAACTGAAGGTTTCAATATTGCGAATGACTGCGGCAATATAAGCCACAGGTGCTTTCTTTAGTCCATCTTTTGAAGAACCATTCTCTAGTCTCTCAACTAGAGGAACATCAACTTCACAGCCAATTTGATCTGCCTTGCTTTTCAACCCATCTAAATCACAGGCTGTGTGAGCTTCACCATCATCAGTGCCATTGACTTTGATATCGATGCAGTTAGAATGTATTAATAAGCCCTGGCAACTGTTCTTTAGCGGTTGAGACTCCGAGCATGCCTTTTTTATGTTCAAGAGAATGGCTAGTAATTGAACAAGGTATGGGAGGCACGATGGATCATAAATTATATCTGCACCCAAACTTTAAATTGAAAAACAAGGTAAATGGCAATGGATTCAGTAGCAGTCCTAAACTCCGAATCGAAGACAATGAATTAAACCCCCAGTCACATAAGAAACTAAAAGACATTGCATCAAATACTTAATATTATGTTTGGCATTAAATTTGAAAAATACCTTTTTTATTTTTTTAAAGTGTTGAAAAATACCTTTTAGAAAAGCACAATTTTAGACGTTGAAAAAAGCCATTTAAAGTAGCTTAGCTGTTTTGGAGTTTATATAACTAAATCATATCAAATTTAATATAAAAGTAAGCTCAAATAGTAATGCCAAACAAAATGGAAAAGTAAGCCGACAGAAAAGTACAGTACTCACACAATGTCAGGCATGAACTCCTGAAGCTCATTCTTTGTTGCAGATTCCCAAGGCAGATGAATGCAATTCACCTGAGATTTATTGTCCATTTCAGCTTTCGCCTGCTTTCTGTATAACTGTTTACTACAGTCATTGCTTGGTTCTGATCTTTATTTATTAACTTTCCATTCAATTCAAAGAAAATAACCCACAAAATGAGTCATTGCTTGGTTCAGCTTTCACTTCCATAGTTAAGTTCCACAAAATAAAACAAGCAAAGACGATGATATGCTCAGCTAGTTGCTTAAATAACAGCTACTAGATGGGGAACCAACACAACTGTGATCATCGAATCAATTTATCTCTCGCACATACAACTCATAAGAATTCCTTGAGTTATTCTATTGTCTTATTATTATAGCATCCCAGTATCTTAACTAGAAGAGAAAAATTAAATAAAAATACAGTTAAAATGGACCCCAATGATCAAAACAACTTGCTGGCTAGGACTTCCATAGCTTATAATACAAGGGGGAGAGAGAACTTTAACACTCACCATATTTAGATCTTGGGAAGATCTTTCTGGCATGCCAGTATCAGTCCTCAACTGGTTTAACTCCAAATTAAGCTTCATGTTAGCTAAAGTTGACAAATCACCGTCACTTAATATAACCTGCATCAAACGCACAGATTTTTTTCAAGTCTATTCTTCATTATATTAGATAAGTGTGAGTTCATAATAATAGTTGAGGAAAAACTGTGATATCCCACATCTCAACAGGGGAGCCCTTGGTAAGATATTTAATGCGATTAATTAAATCCTGTACTTTACCTAGTACAGGATTTCAGTGCATATTTGGTAGGATATAATTGAAAGCAATGGAAAGTAATCAAATGTAAATTCAATAGAACAATGACAAATTTCTTTTCATTACATCATATATGTTTTATTACTACAATTTTAAAAATATGCAATTAATAGCCACCAAAAAATAAAGAAGAGAATAAAAACAGAAAAAATGAAAAATAAGGAGCGAACACTAGAATGAATTTCTTCTAGCTAAATTTTTTCATTAGAAGAGCCATGGAAATGAAAGACCAATAGACCTCGAATTCTAATTCATAGTTAAGCCAAAGCAACCACACCATATCATAATAGCTAGGGTTGAGCACGGCTTGGTCCAATCCAGGGATTTGAAAATCTCCATAACCGTCCCAAAGTTGGGGATTTTCAAAATGAAATTTCTAGAACCTTATCATAACATAAAATTTTCGTCTTGTATTGTCCCAAAAATTCAGAACAGTTCAGTTTGGGGATTTTGCAACTCGTTGAAGGGAGAAGTCAAAGCCAGTTGTTTTTAGATGGTTTGGTTGTAACATTTTTACACTAAATTAAAACGCTGAAATGGTTTAGTTTTAACTACAACTACACCATTACAAACAAAATAATGGGAAAATTTTTGTTAGTTAATCTAATTATTATTATTATTATAGGAAAAATTATAGTTTAGGTTTTACTTGTCCGTAATTTTTTGTAGGTTTAGGAGAAAAAAATATATAATTAAAAAGATATTTACTTGTCATATATCAAAATTATTTATTTTTTGGTATATAATAGGAGTGTAAAGGCATTATGATTTCATTGAAATTAAAATTCAATAATAATAAGTAATATATAATGCAATCCAACATATAAAATGATTATTTTATAATAATATAATTCAGTATGTAAATCTAATTACCAATATTCAGCCCTTCTCTATTAAGAAATTAAATGTAAATTGGACTTTGTATTGATTTCCTAATTATTATAGAATATTAGTTTATTAAGGCTTGTAGATGTTTGAAATTATTTAGGAAATTGATTCATATGATAGTAGAATTGAGAATTTAAGATTTACGAAATCTCTAAAAATACGTATGTATTCAGTTTTGGTTTGGTTCAGTTCTCGGTTAGAATATTTATAAATATCCAAAAACATACCACGATAGTAGACCAAGTTTGGTCTGGTGCCTACAGTAGCAAAGACTTTTCATGCCTGAAACTTTTCAATTCATAATTTAGGTTCAATTTGGGGATCTCCAATATTCTTGCTCAGCCAAAATACAACCACCCAGCAACAAGAGAGTTTTCGGCAATTAATTTTCAAACCATTAGAAACTTAAAACCTCATGAAGTTTTGGGCCTCACAACCCTATTCATGTTGCACAAGATCAATTTTTCAGTAACACCATGCACCGAATTGAGAACCACCAAAATAGATTAAAAAAATATATATTCTGAGAATACTGGGAAAGAAAGAAATTTTTCAATGAAACCAACACATACCTTGGAAGCTTTTACATGGTAAAGACAAATTCCAACCAAACCAACACCAGAACCAACCTGCATTCATATTTGGGTTAGATGAATAACTCAAAAATATATATACAATGACAAAAGAAAAGTTCTATTGACACTAAAGAGATGGGGAAAAAAAAGACTAGACTAATGAATTTGGTCTACTAAATGAATGGTAGTAGTAGGGAACTCCCACTCTGTGGAAGAAAAAAAAAAAGTAAAACAACTCCAATACTTATCTTCAAATATATGAATTAAAAGGTCAGATGAGGATAGGAGGCAATAAATAAATAAATAATTAATGAATAAAATCTTATAAGCCATATTTTATTATTCATATAGGAAAATTCCTTAATAGTGTAAATTACCTCAAAACATGATTTTCTGAAGAATATGTTGGGAAAAGAAAGGACAAACTCTGATAAATATAGACTTGCGGGCCAAACAGCACACCTGCATAAACAGCAACCCATACATTACTTTATGTGGTTTCCCATGCATGATTTAAAACACAGAGAGAGAGCAGAAATTCTTTTACACCATATATATTAATAAATTTGAAGAATGCCATTACTGGGTCACAAATACAAAGACTGAGTTCTCTCAAGAATTATGAATTTTAAAACTCAATTTCAATAATCCAGTGCCCAGCAAGGACATCATCCATATGCAAGAAATACATGAAAAAGGAAATGAGGCATACCCAGTGTCTCCTTCAAGCATGTTGAGTGAACAATGCAGTGGAACCATCAACTTTCTCGGCATTGGACAACTTGGAGACCCAGAACAGCCTACAGGCGCCAAATCATCAATTAAACATGAGCTTATGTTAATAACTGTAAAGATCCAGTGCACTAACATCATGATAATATTTATTACCATCAGGAAAAAGAAAAGAGATGCACTTGCAGACCCTTGTATTCCCTTTGCCTGAAATATCATCCTATCAAAACAGCAACCAAGTTGATTGTAATTCAAGTACTGAAGCATGCGAACAAGATCAACACAGTAACAGATGCTTATTCAAGCAGAACCTAAGCCTTACCTTCAATGAAGTCATGTAATAACCATACTGTTCATATAATTCATCCAACACGGTGCTATGACTTGATTCAATCTCAAAAATTAGCTTCTTTAGAAAATTCTTCAAGTATGGTGCATTACCTTTTCCAATCTGCAGTGTTCACACAACTGAACCAAGCTTTGTGATCATGAACACGCCTATTAATCACCAAATTTTACTTTCAAATTTTTTAAATGCCAACCTAAGTGCCCCCAAAATTTTTTTTCCTACTTCTAATATCTTTCCTCTAATGCAAATCAGATCACAGGTAACAAATAAAGTTACGGTGCATAATGACTACTACTTACTGCTTCGCCTATACAATAGTCCCAAATAAACCTCTGCACCCTCTCTGTAACCAAACCTCCTCCGCATGCTCTACATTTGAATCAATCCAACACATATAACAAATACATCCATCAGCGTCAATTTCTTAGCTATCGCAAACAATTATACGCAAATATACACAAAAACAACGCTGGCGTGAGCTCAGGTTATGCTAAAATACTTTCAGGACGTGATCGTTTAGTCCATGGTCTATTTGATGGACGGTGCAAGGCCAGTTGATGCTAAAGTGAACCATGGGATTGAAATTACCTTGCGATTGATATTAAGGAATCCGTCGGCTCCATTGCTAGGAATGCAGAGACCAGGTGAAGGCCGGGGGGGACTGTCGGATCGAGCTTGGAGTTCGCCATGGCCGCAGCAGAGTTTAGGATTTTGGCCATTTTGGGGGTTTTGACTGAAGTTGACAGACCTCAACTTTTGCACGGACGGAATGATTTGACTTCGTTGACCACTCTATCCGCGCAAATTTTTTACCCTTTTAACATAACCATTGAATTATTTTTTGATTTAAGGTCTAAATTTTTAGATTAAAAATAAAATAAATAAAATATTATTTATGTTATTGGTAAATCTTATACTTGAACTTATATGATAAGATATTGATTAATGAATTTGAAAATTTAAAATAATAATAACCATAATAATAATAAGATTATATTGTTAGATCAATAGTATTGATTTTTATTTGTCTTAATATATAAATTAACTCTTAAATTCTTATTTTTTTATTTTAATCTATTATATTTTTAATTTTTACTTATTGCACTATTTATTTTTATTTTTATAATTAACAAACACAATTTCCTCAACTTAATAATAAAGAAACGAAATCGTTAAACTTAATTTGTTTTTTAAATAAATAAAAAAATACTGAGTTTTCCCGGGCTTTTTTTATTATTTTTTTCTTTATTGTTTTTATTTTTTTTTTATTGATTTGTGATTTTTCTCTTAAGGTGTTCTATTTATATCCTCTTAAAGTATCGAGTTAAATCTAAGGCTCATAATTTTCAATTTATTTTCTAAATTATTGGTAATGATGGGTTGGGGAGATTTAGTTGTGGTGGGGTTTTTCCCATCCTATTTTTTCGTTGTTGTATTTAATTTTTTTATTTAATTTAATTAAATTTATATTTTAAAAATTTTAAATATAATTTTAATATTATTAAACTAAAACTCATTAATATTATATAAAAATAAATTAAAATATGATATTTATTATATATAAAATATAATGCAATTAAAATTCGTTTTAAAGAAATTGTGAATATAATTCAATAAATATAAAAAGTTAATAGTTTAATTGATAATTTTTTTAATTTATTTAAAAAGTTTATTTTTAGCAATTTTCCCCTGTTTTAAACGTTCAAAAAGTATAAAAGATTATTTACAACGCATATATTTCATTTATTATTTTTTTAAATATATTTTTTAGTAATTTTACAAGTTAATTTTGCAAATGTTATTAATTTTTATTTTAATTTTTGAATATTATTTTTTAGTATACCACGTGTCAAATGCGCAAATTTTATATTTGTAAAAGCGCAACTGCCTAGCTTCATTTTCACGACGTTGTCTTTCCCGCCAATCGAAGATTCACAAGAACTGCGAGTTTCGTTTCGTTACTTTCCGTTTGGTTGCCCATAAAATATAAGACAATTTTCGTCATCAAATTCTTCAATTTGAAAATCATTTTATTCTCCGCTCGCCTTGAACCAATTTCTAATATAGAAGAGACGAGATTATAATCCCTGAAAGACTTGTATAGAGTTCTGCATCCGAAATCTGGTTATGCTTTATCTTCCTTCGTTTTTTCGACAAACAAACACAGTTCCACAAGCTTATTGATCATCACATTTATATATGATTCCAAGGAATTTGAAATACGAGATTAAAAATCTTTATTTCCTACTATTTTTGAAAGTTGTTAAGTACATAATCAAACGTCTATCCAAATTTATCATCGAGATGTTATTTTCTCCATATGAATTAGGTTTTCATTAACTTTTGTGACGAATTTTGAACAGATTCATCTGAAGATCGAGGTTTGGGAGCAGCAAAGTGATGGCAAATATAACGGTGTTTTGTCGCTTCAGGCCTTTGAGCTCAAAAGAGAAAAGAGATAATGGTGATAGTGTTTGCATTCGCAGTATGGACAGTGAAACTTTCGTTTTCAAGGTCTTCGTTTACCACAGTATTTTTTCTATCCAGTATTTGTTCTAATGATTCTACCTTTCTATCCATAGATTTACTCACAGAGTTGATTGATCCATTGTTGGTGGTAACATTGATTTCTGTTTTGTTTTTGGCAGGATGAGAAGGAAGAAGAATTTGCCTTTAGTTTTGATAAGGTGTTTTATGAGGAATCTTTGCAAGCCGACGTCTACGAATTTCTAGCTCTCCCTATTGTTCGAGGTATAATTCAGAACCCGTTTACATTTTCTTCGCACTATGATTTGGGAATTTTGTGTTTAGTCTCAAGAGTATACAGGAATGGGGCAAAAAAATTTGGATCTTATTTTATACTTTTTTTTGTTTCATTATCTTTATTAACGGGAATCATAACCAAATCTTTGAAGCTGCCTTAAGTTCACTTGAGTTCCTGAATTACTGTTCTCATGCAATGCTTTAATGACTATCAAGCAGGTGCTGTTAATGCAGTAAATGGAACGATCATCACTTACGGACAGGTTAGATTTAGTTGTTTTGGGTTAAATGCTTCCACATATCATATGCTGAAAATTAAATCTCTGCATATATGTGTTAAATCCATTATATATCGAGATATATACATGATTTAAGAATTCCTAATCCTGAGGCAACGGCATATTACATATGCACAAAGATTGAAATATTTCTCTTCATCTTTCTATGTTGAATTTGTTAATTGGTCTCACACTGACAAATTTTGTTTGCGCATTTATTGGCAGACTGGAGCTGGGAAGACTTATAGCATGGAGGTAACATGAAATCCCATAAGTATATTCCGGAAATGGTTCCAAGATAGGTTAAAAACCTTATCAATGTGAAATTTAATAAATTATTTAGGGCCCTAGCATCCTGGAACTTGATGACCTGAAGAAAGGATTACTTCCAAGAGTAGTAGATGGGCTTTTTGAGTGTATTAAATCTGCTGACAAATCAGACAAGTATAGAATCAAGTTGTCAATGGTATTGAGACAAATTCCCTCTATGTTGGACTCCTCACTAGTGTCGACCATACAATAATTTGTAAATGTTTTTCTGCCTTCAGGTAGAAATCTACATGGAGAAAGTAAGGTGTGCATGCCCTGTTTTTGTATTCTAGATTTTGATTTTACACAACTTTGATAGTTCGCTCTCAAATCCATGACTGGAATAGTGATCTTTTACCAAATCTGCTATTATGTTCCAACATGCAGTCTCACTACTGACTGTTACCGCTTTCTGTTTTATAGGGATCTTCTTGATTTAACGAAGGACAATATATTGATTAAGGAAAGTAAAGTTCAAGGAATATTGTTATCTGGAGTGACGGAGGTGAGCTTAGATTGTTTAGCTCTTGTACCATGCACTTTGATTAGTTTTGGCATTGATCTAGGAAAAAGAAATTTGACATGCTGTACTTCATACTTTTCTGCTGTTTAATAGTTGCAATGAATAGTTTGCTTTTATGATGTCTTTATCCACTTGCCTTTCCTTGGATGAAAAGCTGAGTGGCTACTCTCTGGTCAAAATTTAAACAATAACCAGTCAACTAAAGAATGTTTTATCAATGGCCATAGTGATATAATCGGGAGATAGAGTGCTCTTGCTTTGAACTTCATATGACTTTTTTTGCTGAATATATGTGAACTCTTTATATGTTACAAGAAATAGCATCTCTTGACAGTAAATTGCAGCTTCTTGTCGTATTGGGACATACGTATTTGTGACTTGCTCATTAAATGCTTCTTATTACATGTTTACTCACTTGTGCGTGCCCTTTTTCCGCCCTTTTCCAGATTTGTATTTCGGACCCAGCAGATGCTTTACAAAGCTTGTCTGTAAGATGCAAACTGCCCGAGAACTTTCTCTTTATTCTTTCTTAAATAGCCCAGCTTCTAATGCAAAGCTTGACATTGCAGAGTGGGATAGCTAACAGAGCTGTTGGAGAGACCCGTATCTTTTATTTTTTTATTTTTTTTTTACATATCAACTTGTGTTTTCATTGTTGATATCATTTACCTAAAAGAAAAGTATTCTTTGAATATACCATCATTTTACCCCGTACTTTTATTGGCGGTACAGTTGCCAAGTTGCTATAAGTCTTGAGAATTATTTTTTGCAAACTCAACATGATAGAAATGAACATGGCCAGCAGTAGAAGTCATTGTATTTACATATTCACGGTTCAGTCAGAGCTGAGTGATAAGAGGTATTTTTATCTGTTTTCATGCCTGTAGCCAAGATTTCAAGTAAATTAATCATCAAAATTTTGGTGCTTCTGGCAGGGTGAAAACTGGAAAATTAATTCTTGTGGACTTAGCAGGGTCTGAGAAGGTAGAGAAAACTGGAGCTGAAGGGAAAGTTCTTGAAGAAGCCAAGACTATCAACAAATCTTTATCAGTCTTAGGAAATGTAATAAATGCTTTGACATGTGGTCCAACAACCAAAGCAAGCCACATCCCTTATCGCGATTCCAAACTGACTCGGATTCTACAAGATGCTCTTGTTAGTTTCCACACTCAATCCAACTCACCATACTGTATAACAAATTTGTAATTTTGTATTGACAAGGTGCAGTTTCTCATCTTACAGGGAGGGAACTCAAGGACTGCATTACTATGTTGTTGCTCTCCAAGCCCTTTAAATGCAGCAGAAACTCTCTCCACCCTTCGCTTTGGTGCGAGGTAGGAAAATCCCGAACTTATGCTGTTTACCACGTAAGAAAGATAGATTAGAGTTGATTGAAAGAAAAAAAAATCTGATTTAGCTCATTAGGCTATCTTCTATTCTCTTTTAGCTGTCAACAGTGCAAAGATGCTGTACTGATTTTTTTTTAAATGAAAGATACTGGCTTTTCACCTTTTTTTAGGCACTTCATGACATTTCCATTCCATTTTTGTATTTGACATTGTGGCAGGGCAAAGCATATAAAGACATCACCTTTTGTCAATCGTGCCCAAGATAAACTTGCCAAAAAGCATGAGGATGTTGCTCCAACCAAAGATGAATTGTGTGAGAGAATTCTAATTAGGGTGAGACTTAAGTTGTCACATTACTCATCAAACTACTTTTTTCATTATTGAAGTAGATTTGAATTTTGTAGTTGAGGGAGAGACTAGATGTTGAAGATGTGGAGTTACTTGAAGAGTTATTCATACTGGAGGGAATATTATTTGATCCTAGTTCATTCGAAGATTTGGAATCAGCCTATGAAGATGTTACTTTACGAACAATTTCCTCATTGCAGCAGGCTGTAGAAGAGCTTGTGTTTACCATTGAGGAGGTAAGCAGAATACATAAAGATCCCATAGGGGCAATTTCAATGGATGATGGTTTCTTGTTGTGATGACTATTCAAGTTATTTATGGTTGCAAATACCATATCTTCTAAATTAATATGTACAAGTATGAAAATAAATGGATAAAACTAGGACATATAATCTGATACATTTTTTACTTTCGCAAAATGCCTTTTGACAGTTATTTTGCCTCCTAAAGATTTTCTGATTGACGCTATCAGGAATTGTGTCACATGTGGAATTAATATATTTGAGCAGAGGAGGTCATTCTTTCTTTGATTTTGCTTCAAAGCAATCTGATTCCATGTCAGAGTTTATAGTTAAATAGATTGAGTATTATATATATTTATTTCCATATATGAAGTGCTGTGAGATATAATCTTGCAGCTTAAAAGTGAGAACAGGGCTCTTAAGGCCAGAATGGAAGCTGCTGAAAGGTTTAATGCTTTGCACAAGGAAGCTGGAGAAAATGCAAGTGTTATGAGAAAGATTTCAAATATTCTAAGCTTCTTCATCTCATGGGTCAGATCATTCCCTCTGCTTAGCATGCTGAAATGAAATTATACTACTCTACAGCAGTGGCTAGTAAGATTGAGGGGTATGTTACTTAATGGTGCTGACTTGTGCAATTGTCGGGGTTCAAGCACAGGAAGTGGTTATTACACAGCTTACTAATTTTGTTAATATCAATATGATCACCCTGGGAAGAAGATATAAAATAGATATTGCTATTCCATCTAAAATGCACAACGGATTAGGCCATGTCTCAGATTCTATGGCCTTTTTTTTTTTTTTTTTTTTTTTTTTTTTACAATCATTGAGATTTTACCAAAAAATTGTTCCTTTTGAACAAGTTCAGTACAAAATGTTTTGATCTGCCTTCTATTGCTTGTATGATGATGAGTTGTGCATATTGAACTTAAATGACTGACTATTTTAGTTAGTAGGCAGTAAATGGACAAAACTGGACGTTCCTGATTGATAATAATTTACCTAGAGATTATGGAGGTCACAAGAGCATGCGACTCGAACACAATGGAGTATACTGTTCTTAAATGGCTAGCAGCTGAATGAGTTATTATGTAGTAATTAAGTGTTCCACTGGTTTTTATTTTATTTTTTATTTTATTAATGACTGCACGTTTTGATACCTTCTCCTTATGTTTGTTTGTGCATATAAATGACTGACTACATAGGCTGCAGCAGGAGTACTGGTGCTGTAAGTAATGTCAAGAATGTATGGCATGTCCACTTATTTAGATTTTGTAATATTGAAGGAGCAGATAGAAGTTTCATCATTTGTGGGAATGGAAAAGAAGCGGTGGTTGTAGGAGGGCTTAACGGTGGTCAATGGTGGTAAACTTGACGATGAGTCTAAGAGGATATTTGTCTTATCAAACCATTTTTTAAGTTTTAAAAATAGGTTGATTTGTCTGTTTATAATAAATTTTAAGCATATAAATTAAAAAAAAAATAAGCTAGGAGATTTAGTTTTTAATTTTGGTGTTTAGAGAGTTTTTTATTTGACTTACAAGTTTGTCAAATTTACTTGTAAAGAAAAAATCAAAAGTAGATTAGTGTTTGATATAGTTTATAAATTAAAAAACCATTTAAAATAAGTCAAAAGTTATAAATAAGATATATACTTATTTTAAAATAATATTTTGACCAAGTAAAAAATTATATTATACTAATAATTTTTTAAAATATCATATTATTTTTATTATAATAATCACAATACTCATTGATTTTAAGTGCTTTTTAACAAAATATTTGAATTATTTAAAAGTTAATTTTAAATAATTTTATCAAATAATTAATTATTTATTTTTAAATTAACTTATGAGTTTAAAAATGTATTTTAAGTCAAAAGACAAATATAAGTAGTTAAATTACACTCTCTTATAATTCTTGTGTTTATAAATTAGTTCGATCAAGTATTTATTATATTATCCTCATTTAATTTTTAAAATTAGTATCATTTTTAGTCATTTTAATAATAAATGTGCATATAAGCTATTTTTACCAAACACATTAATGATTTATTAGTTATTTATAAGCATTTTAACCAAACATACAACTATTTAAAATTTTAAATATTTATAAATTCAAATTAACTTATAAACACTAGTATATATAAGCTGATTTTTATAAGTTAAGTCAAACACCCTCTAAGATTAAATTCAATTGAGAAATTGCTAATTCCACTTTGTGGCTGAACACTGCAGGGAAAGTTTCAGTCCACAACCACTAGAACTTGGGTGAACCAAGGTCAGCAAATTTCTTGCGTCTTCACCATCCAAGCTATCTCTTGAATGTAAATTTAACGGGTAAAGTCAGAACCAATAGTGTGCATTTATCCGCACAATTCTGAAAACTGTTTATATTTCCTAATTTGTGCACAACAACCCCAAAGTCCATACTAGCAAAGCAAAAATTTTGTGTGCTTTCCTTCTCAACCTCGCAAATGGTTGCTATGTAATCACCTAAATTCACGAGTGATTCTGTCACTTGGGGTGGAGGTGAGAGTGAACATCTTCTCTCTTATCTGGGTGGTTTAAGTGATAAGTTTAGCCATGTTAGCTGTAGCCGTGTGCGTGCACACAATAAAACATTGGAGTAAACCAGAGAGTATGCTATACTTGGAAGGGAAATTCAAAGTCCTTTGCTTGCACAGTGGAACTCAGGTTTGTCCCACTGGCATGTGAAATGCCTCAGTTTTTTCATAATCCAAAATTGACCATTAATGATACACAGATCAAACCATTTATTCCTCCTTAATTGCGGTTTTTTTTTTTTAATTGCCATGGAGGCATTGGCCTACTGCTTTCATTAGTACAAGCCATTTAATTGATATAAAGATAGGACACACTTAAGATCGAAAAAGCAAAATAGAAAAGCTTTGCTTTTGCTTCTCATTTTGCCTTTCTATAATTCAAAGCAAGCATTCAGTATGCACATAAAAACCCTTTACTGTCTCTCATCATTTCATATCGTAAAAAGTCTTGAGCTGTTTTTAGATTTTTGTAAATACAACTTCCCATGGCTACCAAGTTTATTGCTTTCCTCTCCCTACTAATACTACCCATTCTCCCATCTGAAGCAAAATCAGTTGATTTTAATTACCCAGCAGTTTTCAACTTTGGCGATTCCAACTCTGACACAGGTGAACTCGTTGCTGGCCTTGGCATCCTCCTCGATCCACCTAATGGACAAATTTACTTCAAAAGTCCTTCAGGAAGGTTCTGTGATGGCCGTCTCATTGTTGATTTTCTGAGTATAGCTCTCCCCTTGCTCTTACTCTTTCTGCTTAAGTTGGACTCCTACTTCTTTAAGCCCAATTTTTTAAGATCTGCTAGCAAATTCCTAATTGGTTCAGACTTTAGAAAACACTTAAAGCCTGCCACGTTTTGCTCCATCAGTATTATATTTATTTATTAGTATTACACTAAACTAATCAATAAATACAGTAGATGAGTATAAATAATTTCAAATAGATTTTCTTTTATTTTTATATAGTTTTAAAAACACAAAATTACTATAATTAAAATGACAAATTTTGTATAGTTATTTTCTAATGTACCCTCCACTCCTATTGTTTTATTATAATTTAAATAACTCATGTTACTAATTATCCTTAGAACTAATAAATTTTTATTTTTTTATTACATATTAAATAAAGATATATTTATTAATAAATATATAAATAATTAATTATTTCAAACTAGAAAATAGTTTATAATTTGAAATAATAAAAAAAATAAAAATAAATTTATCTGAATAAAATATAATTAATAATAATTATTTATTGACTAAATACATTATTTGTTCACTAATCATGAAAAGTCAGTTGGTACTCTCTCATTTAGTCCGATCACATTTGACACCTAATTTTTCTCTTATAGAACACCCAAATGCATGGTACTTATTAATTTAATGTAATACATCTCATTGTTATGAAGTTTTTCCCTTCAATTTTAATGGTAACCCACCATGGGAAATATACAAAAATACTGTAGAGAAACAAGTCATAACCAAACAAAAAGAAAGATTATGATGTTCATTTTGCTTTCCTTCTTGGTTCTTTTAATTTAAACAATCCAAGGCAAAACTTTGATTGTAGACAAATGACCTACCAGTACCACCATTTTTTCTCTCTTACGGTTGGTAACTAACATCCTACAGAAAGCAACTTCTTCTTCTTCTTTCTTGTGAATAAACATACCCTCTTACTCTGCAGCTCTACCCTGTCCATGGCAACTCAGAACTGTTTCCTCCAAATTTTCACTTTAATCTGCGTCTTCTACTTCTTGCCTCTGGTACATTCCATAGAATTCAATTTCCCTGCTGTTTTCAACTTTGGTGATTCTAATTCTGACACTGGCAACCTTGTTTCTTCTGGGATTGAAACCATCAATCCACCTTATGGGCAATTTTACTTTCAAAAACCATCTGGGAGATACTGCGATGGCCGTCTGGCTATTGATTTCCTCAGTATATCTCTCACCGCTACTGAAAAGCTTTTTCCTTTGATGGGTTTCTTTTTCTTTTTGCACTGTTTTGAGTAGAAAGTACTATTTGCTTAGATATTATAAAAAATTTTCATCTTGTTTTGGTTTTATTGCAGTGGATGCAATGGATCTGCCTTTCCTGAATGCCTATTTGGAGTCTGTTGGGTTGCCAAATTTTCGAAAAGGATGCAACTTTGCAGCTGCAGGATCTAAAATACTTCCAGCAACTGCAGGATCAGTTAGCCCTTTTTCATTGGGAATTCAAGTGAATCAGTTTTTCAGATTCAAAGCACGGGTTCTTGAATTGCTGGCTAAAGGTATGTACATTGATTGTTGGAAACTTGATTGGAGCTGTCGTAAACAATCACTGGAGTTTCATTAGCAAAAGCTAATGTTTAAAGTAAAAGATTTATTAGTGGATTCTCTGATTTTACACTTTCTTATAGGTAAGAAACTTGATAAGTATCTTCCAGCAGAAGACTATTTTGAGAAGGGGCTATACATGTTTGATATAGGGCAGAATGATCTAGCTGGTGCATTTTATTCCCAAACATTTGATCAAATAGTCGCCTCAATTCCAAATATTCTGGTAGAATTTGAAGCTGGAATCAAGGTTTGTTTAATCAACACTAACTTATCTTGGAAGGATGAAAACTTCAAAAATTCTCCTCTGTTGATTGGTTTGCTTTGCCTTTTCTTATTATAGAGATTATATGATCAAGGAGCAAGGAATTTTTGGATACACAACACAGGTCCTCTTGGATGCTTGACTCAGAATGTTGCGAAATTTGGAACTGATCCATCAAAGCTTGACGAGTTTGGATGCGTCAGTGGGCATAATCAAGCAGCTAAACTTTTTAATCTGCAGCTTCATGCTCTCTGCAAAAAACTACAGGGCCAATACGTGGATTCAAATGTCACATATGTTGATATCTACACTATAAAATCTAACCTTATCTCAAACTATTCTCGATATGGTTAGTGTGCTTCATCTCTTTCCGTTTTGCTTCTTAAATGAGTTTACACTTGCGCAATTTAGGAGAATCCCAG
Source organism: Hevea brasiliensis (assembly GCF_030052815.1). Taxonomy (NCBI): domain Eukaryota; kingdom Viridiplantae; phylum Streptophyta; class Magnoliopsida; order Malpighiales; family Euphorbiaceae; genus Hevea; species Hevea brasiliensis. The sequence continues at coordinate 1,483,594 of NW_026615250.1, forward strand.
CTCCAACATCTGCTACCTCAAATTTTTCTTGGCAATGCCGTTAACCTTGTTGCATTTCTCACTCAATTAAGATTGCTGTCTTGAGTGCACCCGTTAGTATTGGTGAAAATGAATGAATATGCTCAACCAACTTCAATTATATCCGCATTTCCTTATTTACGTAGCTGGCTACACTGATACACTCTTTTCCACTTTTATCTTTTCTTATCTTTTGAATATTTTCTTTAAATTCTTGATACCTCTGTTCACAGTCAACTCATAGCCATATAGTTTTTATAAAAACATTAGTTTATTTTCACTTACGAAAATTTTAGTAGAATAGAGTACTGAATGCTGGTTTTTTCAAACAAGTTAAGAAGATAAATAAGATGAAGATAAAAGAAATTTTGACCTGGATGGCTTTCAATTTGCAGGATTTGAGCAACCCATAATGGCTTGCTGTGGCTACGGAGGACCACCATTAAACTATGACAGTCGGATTGGTTGTGGGCAAACAAAAGTTTTGAATGGGACCACAGTCTCTGTCAAAGCTTGCAATGATGGTACTGAATATGTGAATTGGGATGGAATCCATTATACAGAGGCTGCAAATCAGTACATTTCATCACAGATACTTACGGGAAAATATTCTGATCCACCTTTCTCAGATAAAATGCCTTTCCTGCTAAATCTCAAATTCTGAAGAGCTAATTTACTTACTCTGCTATATTTATTTCATTCATTTGTTTGATGGCTGATATTATATGCAAGCCATTAATATTATTAAGTTCTGACAAGTGATGTACTTTGTGACCGGAAGTCAATTCAGAGTGCAATTTCTAAATTATTACATGTTTTGGAGTTCAATGATCTAATTTGACATGGCTTGCATAATTCTCATTTATGATTTATAGTCGAGATTAACATTGTACAACTATAGGTCACCAATTTTCAGAAATCTGAAACTTTTAAGGAAATAATTTGGGGGGGGCAAGTCTAACTAAATGAGTATGTATTACCTATTTCTTGGATACGTACGCATAGTATTGTGCCATAGGAACCACGAAAGCAATCACCAAAAGACCTCCAACCACTAGAGAGAATTGTCCCCTCTTCTCTTCTGTCTCTTCCCTGGTTTTGAAGTTGGATTCTCTCTTATTGTCCTTGAACTTAGGGCCCCCAGGATCTGGAAGCCCATCAATGGCAGCTACTAGCCTCTTTGCACTGCTAAACACTGCTTCATTGTACTTCTCCTCTGTAGCCAATACTACAATTGAAAAGCACATATTTAATCAGCATGAATGCCATATCTTAACTATTGTAATCACTGCTGCTCATGATTAAATAAACAATTGGACATTTCACCCTTTGTGATTTTTCAATAGTATCCTTATCTCTATTGATGACATTTTAACCAGTGGAAGAGTTGCAGCATGAGAAAATGTATGCATCCTCATCTCTTAAGATAAATGACATCTGAACTAGTTCACAATTGGAGCTTGCAAAAGGGAGATGACAATTCACTGACACACAACCTCAATGAGGTAAAATTTTATTTAGGCTAAATAAGATTGAATATCTGACTCATATAATAGTGGAGGCTGACTAGGTGCCTGAACTATAACAACAAGGCATGAATCTGGTACTCTACAACTTATGGTAAGATTGAATCATGCATAATTCTGGCTATCTCAGATATGAATTAGGCCTGCCTCAGGGATAAAAGAATGAAGGGATCCCCCTAAATATTTTCAAGGATAGAAGATTGTATGCAACACATGAAAGAAATCATATTAGGCTTAAAACCTCTGAATCAGCAGATTTCTAAAGCTACGTACTAGAACACATTGAATCGGCTGTTTCCATCTACAATCTATTGAGAACTACTCAGCGATGGGGGTGGGTGACAGTTTCCTGTTAAATTACTAAGGTGAGGTAACCTGTGAAAGGTACTTAGCTCAGGTCTGGATTCTCTATTTTGGCTTTAAGATTGCTCTGAGTTGCTTCGGAGAGGTCCTTATTGAAAGACTCAACATCGTTAGCGGTCAGAAACTCGTGGCCATTATGCAATTGTTCTAGTAGAAGAGTCTTAAGTGGTGGAAGGCATTGAGAAGGGGAGGACATCTACTGGGAAGGTAATGAAGATTAAAATTACACATTGTTTCAATAGATATCTAATTTGTTCAAATTATGTGTAATTATTACCCTAAACTTCATAAATATGGAAAAACCAAGACAGCCACATAGGAGAAGACAATCATAAAATTGAAACATAAAAAAGTAAAGTGCATAGTTACCAGGAAGGTTCTCTGAGACAGTAGAATCAAGAACACTCTCTCCAACTGCTTGGACAAATCCAGGGCCCCCTGTTACTGCTCCTTCCTTTTGGCTGGTTACAAGCACAACAATTCCCTTATTGTTGCCCTCTTCAACAGTGGGATACCATTTCTCCAGAATTTGGTCAGCATACTCAAAAGCATCAGCTTTGCTCTGAAGACCAAAAGTAATTTCTATTCACTACCAGTTACAAAAACATTCCCAAGGCACTTGAATTCATAATTTGGCACAATTAAGTTATATGTCTATCCAATATTTGGATAAAACAATTTTTTTAATTACTTCCCAAAAGACTGAAAAAAAAAGGACTTACAGTAAGCTTTCTAACAGTGATGAAATTAATCTTGAAGTTCTTCCTAGTCTCCAAGTCTGATAATAGCTGCTTTAGATCAGTTTTGGTCACTCGACTGAGCACACCAGCATCATCAACGACATAAGAATCCTTTGGTGGGCCTTCATTAATAACATCAAACTCAGATGCTAGTGCATTGCCAGTGTACAAGAGTGGGCTAAAGTTGAGTGCCAAAGAGAGAGCTACAGCTGCCAGGCCTTGCTGGGCATGAGAAACCCAGCTTGTGGGTATTGGCAAAAATGGCTTAAAAGATTGTGGAGTGTGGTCCTTGAGCTTACAAGTGATGGTTTTAGTGAGAGAGAGTGAGTTAGGTCTTGGTTGAAGTGATGGGGGTAAACAGGTTTTGTGTGAGGAAGCTTTCGGATTGAAGAGAGGGGATGGAGAGTGAGACGAAAGTAAGGTTTCCATGGGAGAGAGAACAACAGATCAGTAATGGTAGACAAAGGGAGATATATTATGGTATGGTTTCCTACAACATTTTCTGGTTTCTCTTGGGTTCTGGAAATTGGGTGGATTAGATTTTGTGCTTTGGATTGCTGGCTGGCTATATTTTGAAGAGGATAACGTCTCTCAACCATGGAAAACTATGAGGACAATTTGGTCTATTCGAGAATCAGGATTGCAAAATCTAAAATTTTAGTAGGAAAACCATGAAGACAATTTGGTCTCTGATTATTAGAAAATAATAATATTCCCACACATTCTTTAAAAGCCCAAAAATACCCTTTCATGAGCAAGAAAATCCAAGATATAAAAAACCTGAAACCCTACCCCACATTATCTCCCTCCATTTTTTTAACGGCCATGAAATTCAAGCTCGTATCCTCTCATGGCCATTCTGCTCTCCCTCTCTTTCCAGCCCCCAAAATCTCCCCAAAACCACAATCCCAAAATCTCCAACTCCCCAAAACCCACCTCTCTTACTTCTACCCTCCTCAACACTTCCTCCAAGAGACAATTTATCTTCAAAACTACTTCATTTGGTGTCGTTTCGCTAATTACTCAAATCCCACTTGCACTGTCCTTAGATGAATCTTTGTCCCCTTCAAAACCGGCTCTTTCAGGGATTGCCAACACCAAATCTTGGTTTCAGTTCTATGGTGATGGGTTTGCCATCCGGGTACCTCCTCAATTTGAGGACATAATGGAGCCAGAGGTATATACTCCTTAATATGGAATGTGATTTTTCTCAAATATGGTGTTGCTAGTTTAATTTTGAATTTTTGGGTTCATAATAAAATCAATTTTGACAAGTGCCTGTACGTGTTTTGGCAGCCATTGATAATGATTTGGAATTTTGCATGATAATTGATGACCTATGTGGTGATTGTGGCATCCATTTGATTGATCCAATATTGCAAAGATTGAAGCCCATATTATGCTACACTTCTTATTATAATTATTGTTCTAAAGGGAAATATAACTATCTAGTACCATGATCTTTTGGTTAGGATCTTGAGCTAGATCTTTTATGGGACTGTCCACAATGGGGTCAATCTGTGTTTTTCCTTTCATTTTCTTCTTTTTACTAGCTTGTAATCAACTGTTTGAGTTCAGGACTACTATTGAAAAACTCTCATTGATAGGATTTGCTTTCTTGCCAGATGCATGAATGATTCATATAGGTCTTGATTTGATGAGTTTTCAAGGGTACAACAAAATGGTCATTGGTGGCACTGAGCTTTAAACATTGCAAATTTTAAAAGTAATTACATTATTCATTCGTATCTTGGTTTGAGTACTACAAAGTTCAAAAATTTTCATGGCTTTTGTTGACAAATGTTGATTTTTTCACTGTTTTCAGGATTTCAATGCGGGATTGTCTTTATATGGGGATAAGGCAAAGCCAAAGACTTTTGCAGCACGTTTTGCATCTCCAGATGGGTATATTAGTTCAAATCAAGTTCCATATTTTTTGATGTATTTATTTACTTAACTTTTCACTGGCTTAAAATGTTTAAAAACTTATTTTTGTCTGTTATGCTTCACTTATTTTTGAGAAAATTGGTTCTTGTAATGTTTGATTACTTCCTTTGGTCTTTGTGAAACTCATATTTAAGCTTTTGTGTGATTTTCTATGGCTTTTGCTCATACAGATCTGAAGTTCTGAGTGTGGTCATTCGCCCCTCCAATCAACTCAAGATCACTTTCTTGGAGGTATCATAGAAATTATGCTATTTTCTTTTTCTGGCACATAGAAACTTTGAGAAGATATTTTTACCATTACAAACCTCTGAATTATGCTGTTTGCTTGTGGACATCTACAGTAATTTAACGTGATCCCTTATTACATAACTAATATCCACAACATTTAAAAGTTCACAATAATATTAATACTTCTGCTAAACATCATATCTTCATGGTGAAATGCCACAGATTTCCCTTACCTTAACCTAGTTATGGGGCTTAGTGTTCGATAGGGTGCCATGAGAAATTCAATTCCCTGACTATAAAATCCACAACCTTTAACCACAAAAATAAGTTGCTTGTTACTTAAAATCCTTATAAAATAATTTATTCCTTTTTTATTGTCTCTCTTTTTTTTGGGCTAAAAGAAAACTAATTAACATGGATGATTAATTCCATAGATCCCTAATTTGAAAGTTGGTTCAATTTGAGATCATACAGAATAACTCCACAAAGAACTTATGTAGTGTTGCTAACTTGAACAGGCTAAGGATATAACGTAGTGTTGCTAACTTGAACAGGCTAAGGATATAACTGATATAGGTTCACTGAGGGAGGCAGCAAAAATCTTTGTTCCAGGTATGTTCATGTTTGAATTTAGTTATTCTTGTAGTTTTGATTCTTTAAAACTGAAAATCAAATGTATAGATCTTCTTATACATACATATAAATTTACACCGTTCCTGCTTTTTCCTTTCTATCAAATTTTATTTGGAAGAACAAGTTTGAAGTTCTCTCTTAATCTTCTTTATACTTAATGTGGTTCTAAATTGTTGTTATGCTACAATGGCAGGTGGAGCAACTTTATACTCTGCTCGAACAATAAAAATAAAGGAAGAGGAAGGTTTCAGGTGAGGTTAACTTTTGGGTGGACTCGGGTGCTCTTACAGAAAATTTGTAAACAATAGATGTGGTACTTTTAGAGACAAAATAAAGATAACAAGGAAACACTTTTTCCCCTTTCTTTTAATTAATAATAGTACCTAGGAATAGGTTCCAAAAAAAAGTAGTACCTAGGAATAGGAAGTAGAGGTTACAATAATATCAAGCGTACCATGTAATTTCCTGCATTTATCAGTAATAAAAGGAGATCATTTCTTTTAATTGGATGCTGAAAACACCTGTTCAGATTCTGCAGAAGTACTGAACTTGTATGATTAACAAAAAAATCACTATAAGAACATGATATCTAAAGAAATTAAAGAATGATATATTCAAAGAAAATTATGGATCTTTTCTATAATTCCTTTTCTAATATATGCTGTTCTGTCCCTTGATTTATTTCAGGACGTATTATTTTTATGAATTTGGTAGAGAAGAACAACATGTGGCACTAGTAGCTGCAGTTAACAGTGGAAAGGTTGGCATACTCACTTTTACTGTTAGAGCATTTTTTCACTTGCTGCCTATCTTTTACAAACAACCCATGAAATGTGGAAACAATGATCGACTAAACTTTAAGCCCAGTGGTTGGTTAGGCTGCAGGTCTTTTATGGAATCAACCTTGCTAAACATGTCTCAGAACCCTGATTTCTTACTTAGCTATCTCATTCACAGGTTGTTCTTGTTATCACTGTGATTTGTTCATATTCTAAATCATCAAGTAATCTAATGCAGGCAATTATTGCTGGAGCTACTGCACCACAGTCTAAATGGGACAGTGATGGCGTTAGGCTTCGCTCTGCTGCTATTTCATTGACAGTTCTTTAGTTGGCTGCCAGTAGCTCATTTTCCAGGTTTGTAAATTACATGTTTTATTATCACCCTATTTGTTTAGCTTTCTTCGCTCCACTCCACTATACGTCGTGATCATGTCATTGCAACTTAAAATCCAGAGTTCACGTTAACACTGTTCTGACCTCCCTTCTCGGCTTGACACTGAAGAGGTCAAGCCTCAAATTCAATCTTTTGGAAGTAGAGATCGAATAGTACAAATTTGGCAGAACTTTCTGACCTTGCCTTTGGAAGTCTTTTTGCCTCAGAAATATACAGAAACTGAATAATTTACATTCAATCTAACATGCTGCTGCTTATTTTTCTCCGTTTTCTGGTTGGTTTCCAGACTATTGGTCCTTGACATTCTTTATCTAATGACATGGCTTTACTAGGGCAGAACAATCTGAATATTAGATTGAAGAGGCATCCTATTCCTAACAATGCCACAATCGCAGAGACAGCATTTCAGATTCTCCTTCATTTATCCTGCATGGGAATGATTCGTCGCGAGTCATGAGAGCTTGGAAATTATAGAAAGAAAATTTTGAATTCAGGGATTTGCAATTGTATTGTACGATGATAACATTTTTTAGTTTAATATTTTCTGTTCCTTCAACATCTTTCATATTTCATTAGCTCATTTATTTATATATTCTATTGCATTTTTCATAGAGTTTTTGGGTTCTTTCAAAATAGTGTAGCAACAAAAGGGTTGGAAAAGAAAGAGCTTTCAATAGCAAGCTTTTCAACTTTGTTAAATAGATAAATTATTATTAAACAAAATCAAGTATTTCTAAACATTTTTTTCCCAATTTAACCTAATTTTTTTTCAACTTTTAAACTAATAGGGTATTTGGTACGAAGTTAACAATGAGAAATTATTACCCTGTAACTTTTAACCTCTTGTTAATATTAGTTGAATGCTCAAAGAGAATAGGTTAATTTTTAACCTAATTAATATTTGTGACTTTTAACTTATTTTAGTTATTTTTTTTAACTTATAAGTCAAAATAAATACTAATCTACTTACGACTTTCTACTTATAAATCGATTTAATCAATTTATGAGTTAAAATAAACATGAGATTTGATTTAGTACTATGAGTTAATGTTTTTATAATTGTGAAATCATGATTGATGAGTTCTCCAATCTGAATTTCATTTATTAAAAAAATAATATATGAATGAAATGTTCATTATATTCAAGCCCCTCGTATTATTTTAAATGTGTCTCAAAATTTTTCAATATATTGGAAATTATAATCACATTAAAGAATGGTATTGGAAGAAAGGGAAAGTTGAGAGATGATGGAGGGGGAGATGGAAAAGGTTGGGTTGAGACAGTGGAGAGAGAGAAAGACAAATAAGCCATGAAGAGATTTTTCTCTTTAATGAAATACAACGGCATAATCTTTTCTCAATTTATTAAATGGCTTTGGAAATTTTGCATGGTCACTCTGCATGTCATCTCTTTTGAAGCTTCTACCTCAAGGCTCTATAATTTTTTCGAAGACATAAAAAATTAGCAAAGCTAAATTTTTAAAAAATTACAGAAATATGCAAAATATTCTTTTTTTCTATCATTCACTTATACCTCAACCTCAAAAATACACTTTCAAAAAAATATAATTTATAAGTTAGTTTTCAAGATATATTAAAAACTAGGTGGCAATTTTTTTTTTTATTTCTTTGTGGCTACAGTACTATTCTAGATTAATTTTATTTATTTACTTTTTTATGTGTCCGTTTCAAATAAATTTAATATTAAGGTCCTGTTTTCTTTAATATTAAAATCTTGTCTTTCCATTATTAGAGTTTTTTTTTCTCCTTAGGTTCGGTTTTATTTATTATTTATTTAATTTTTTTGGTATTGAGTGAAAGATAACATCCCAAGACAAAAAGACCCATTCGATAAAGAATTGACTGATTTCCTTTTGTGATGCAACACATAATTTGAGTGTCCAATGGCGGCCTTGCAAAATTAGCCAGAATTTTACGTGCGTTGATCGTTTCCTTTGAACGCTAGAATGGTGTATGATTCATCTGTCAGGCGTAGGTGAGACTTTTGTAATTGATTTTTCGGATTCTTTTCTTGCCTATACAATACCATCAAACCCAAAATCATGTCTTTACATATCATAATATTTTTTATTTGCCATTTCCTTTTCCACTCTTTTTATACAATTAACTCATAAATTAGGCATCTTCTAATTCTTCATCAATCACTTTCCTCTGGGTTATTAAACTTAATTGATATAATCGAGTCATAGCCCTCGATCAAAGGATCAAAATTTGGTCAATGAGCCTGTTAAAATCAAGAAAGCCGTTGTTTTGTAACAAGATATGGAAGCTAGGCATTCCATTCAAGAAAATTTATTCTTTCACGCGTGTTTAGCAAGAATAATCATTCACCCAATCAGATAATAATTTCAATCTCAAGAGCAACAAATATCTCCATGGAATCCTAGGCAATAAATTTACCAATCCCATCCAAGACCAAGGCAGGGGCATGAACAAAATTTTACTGTAAACAGAAGACAAGTTTGAACATTGAAGCGCCAGCCACCAAAGCAGGAATACCATAAGAATTGCCCTGTGAACTCAGGCTGTTGTTAATGCACTGTACAAGAAAACAGTGCTCAAGTCCCATCAATTTTAATTTTTTGGCATGTATATAGATATAGACAATATAGATAGCCCATTGCAACTACCAGTCTTCCCTCCATTCCACGGTTAAATGAACAGAATAAACGGGGGCTCTTCCCATGAAATACAGATGAGTGTCAACTCCTGCTATTTCCTAGCTCTTTATATCCAAAATTTCACTTCTCAATCCTCGGAAGTCCATACCCACTCCCGTGAATGAAAAATCCAGCCAAACGTTTCCCAAAATGGCCTCTCATGAAACAATACCAATTCAAAATTCATCATCCTTTCTTTCTACCAGCACTATTGTCGCCCTCTGCGTCTTCTTTGCTCTCCTCTGTGCTTGTATCGTCATAGGTCACCTCCTTGAAGAGAACCGCTGGGCTAATGAGTCTATCACTGCCCTTCTTTTGGTATGTTTGCTTCTTCCTGGTGGGTTAGTTTTCCTGACGGCTTTTCTTCTTCTTGGTTGTTTGATTGATTATATATATATGTTCGTACAGGGGTTGTGTGCTGGTGCCATCGTTTTGCTTATTGAAAAAGGGCAGGATTCGCGGTTATTAGCGTTCAGTGAGGATTTGTTCTTCCTTTATTTGCTTCCTCCTATCATTTTCAATGCTGGGTATGATCTCTTTCAACCTTAACTCGAACTTTGGCTGTTGCTTCAAAGTTTGTTGAGGTTGGAGTTTTAGTTCTGGAATTTGAGATTTTCTTTTGTTGCTGACATTTTTTTTTACTTGATTTGGAGTTTGCTCATATAGAAGTTGAATAGTGAAATTATTTTGTGAAAGGATATATAGATCTCAATTTTCGTCTTGAATTTGAATTCTTGGTCTCATCATTTGTGAAAGACAATTTGGTCTGATATGGTTGATTTATTGTCCCAGAGAAAATTTTGGAAGTTTATGTTACTTTCCTCTCTTTCTTTGGTTTACTGAACTAAGTACTATCAATCCAAGGCTGGTGTGTTCTTGGTTACTGATTCTTAGTTTCCAAATTTGGCTCCAGATTCCAGGTCAAGAAAAAGCAATTCTTCAAGAATTTCACTACAATTTTGTTGTTTGGAATACTTGGCACAGTCATTTCATTCTGCCTCATATCACTAGGTAAGATCCGTTTCTGTTATTGTCTTTTTCTAGAAATTTGATTCATCATTTTCAAACTTTAAATCAATAACCATCTCGTTTGAAAGCATTAGTATGTTCATTATTTTTATCTTCTATCCTGTCAAAACAGACAGCCTAACTCTCCGATGGTCTTATAGGTGCCTTTCTGCTTTTTAAGAGAATTGGTCTTACCACTCTTACTCTGCAACAATTCCTAGGTGATTTATTAACTACTGGTGAATTTGTTTTTCATTTATTAGCCTTAATTGATTCCTAGGCCTTAATTTTAGTTTCCTATATGTTCAGCTATTGGTGCCATATTGTCAGCAACTGACTCAGTTTGCACGTTGCAGGTATATCTAAAAAAGTTAAATCTTAGTACAGCAATGGGTTTATATGGAATAATTAACTAAAGATATTAATGCTTGATATTTTCCTTGTGCTAAAGGTTCTGAGTCAAGATGAAACACCCTTTCTGTACAGCATAGTGTTTGGGGAGGGAGTAGTGAATGATGCTACATCTATTGTGCTTTACAATGCAGTCCAATCATTGAATTTCAACAACATTGATGCCACAATAACCTTAAAATTGCTTGGGAACTTTCTTTATCTCTTCTTCACCAGCACTGCTCTTGGTGTAGTAGTAAGTCATGCAGTCATTCTGCTTTTATTAACTTGTTTTCACTAAAATGGATTACGAAGAGCATTTCTGACAAATATGTTAATGTTAGAAAGGAATCCTTATGTGCTACTTAAAACTACAGTTATGTTGCTTTTCCTCAGATTTACAGACAGTAGCTTCTTGGCTTGTGTTTGGTTTGGCTCCCTAGATTGATAGATACTGTTTGTCGGTTGTGTCTAACTTTCCCTATTTCAATGTCTCAGGTGAGTCTGCTAAGTGCTTTTGTCATAAAAACACTATACTTTGGAAGGTAAGAAGGATTACTCTTCACTTATTTCTTTGAGCATTTATTGCAGCATGGGCTCTTTTTATTTTTCTCATTTTTCTGTTTTCCAGAGCATTTTTTCACTGAGATGTCTCCATCTAAGGTAAAGTCAATATTCACACTGTCAAAATGAAGTTCAGATAAAATAAGTTGGACCCTTGTAGGGAAAGAGTTGGGTTGCCACTTGCCAATAGATTGAAATCAATGAAGGTTCATATAAAATGAAAGCAAAATTAATGGTTCAAGAAGAAAGTCTGTGTTTCAGATGCTATTTTTGAATCAATGACAGGTTTTTCATAGTCACTTGACCTTTCCAACTTAGGTTTGTGATGCCTATCATTTAGCACAAAACATGGTTCTAAACTTAGCCGAATGATTATGACATGTAGAGCTATTTTCATCTAAAAATTGGCCTGCTGCAATTGAGAAGGCTCTATAATTACTCAAATCTTGAATAATATAAAAATTCAACTTTGGAAAGGTTCATAATCTAACTTTTAGTTGTGTTCATGTTGGTCTTTGTCTTTTGCATCCTGACATTTTTTTTTTCCTCATAAGCAGGCATTCCACTGATCGTGAAGTTGCACTTATGATGCTTATGGCTTATTTATCATACCTGCTGGCTGAGGTACCAAACCATTGAATCTTAAATCCTTCCTAGAAAATTTTTAACAAAAATAAGTACAGGAACATTGTTTAATCCATCAACAAATGATGCCTCATTTTCCTTCCGTTCCATACAGTAGCCTAGCCAAATATATGCGTTCTCTTAAATCGTATCACCTGCTGCAACTTTTAAATTTTGTATTGAATTTGGTCTTTTGATTGGAAGGGGTACACACATGGCTATCACATCTGTAGAACCTACTTTAGCAAATGCATTTCACTTCAAAATTAGAAATATAGTTTCTTTGCACTATTAATTCCACTCTAGGGCCATGAATGGGTGAAATGTGAATTCTTCCTTCTTGCAGCTTTTAAATCTCAGTGGGATTTTGACAGTTTTCTTCTGTGGCATTGTAATGTCACACTACACATGGCACAATGTTACTGAAAGCTCTCGGATAACAACCAAGTGAGAACCCTTTTTCCTTAATCTTCTTCTTCTTCTTCTTCTTCTTCTTCTTCTTCTTCTTCTTCTTTTTATTTTTTATTTTAATGACCTCTATTTTCCATTTTGTTGCTCCATAGAGATTTCTCCTCTCCCATCAGTTAATGAACTTATTCTTGTTCTAATATAGATGGAAGATTTTTTATATTTGCATTTCTTTTAAGTTTCTTCCAGACATGGTAAATGATTTTAATTAATCTCATGTTGGATGATAATTTCAGGCATGCATTTGCAACAATGTCGTTTATTGCAGAAACTTTTATTTTTGTGTATGTTGGTATGGATGCCTTCGACATTGAGAAATGGAAAGGGAGCAATGCAAGGTAATCTTCTACCTATTAAATATACAGTTTTGGCTTGGATGTTTTCTGGCACCTGTTCTTATTCCTAATAAGCTAAGTGATTCACAATATGATTAACTAAAACTTAGTATTGGCCATGATATTAACTGAAGTGTGATGCGTGTTGCTATGTATACATACAGGAAATTAGTTCATAACCCATTATAATTTATTTCTCTAGAGTTTTTACATTAGAACATGTTATATCTAATTTGTTCCACATTCAAAATTCAGTGCAGCAACTTCAGTTACCATCAGTGCAACATTCTTCGCATTAGTGTTGATTGGAAGGGCAGCATTTGTGTTCCCTTTAGCAAATTTTATAAATTGTATTCAAAAGAGAGACAGTAACAAAATTGAATTTAAACAACAGGTAATGATTACATGCATCCAAAAAATAGCTATTGTCTTGTGGTTCTAAAAAGAAATGTTGCTAACTCTTCAAAATCAATAGTTTATTATGTGGTGGGCAGGACTAATGAGAGGTGCAGTTACAATTGCTCTGTCTTATAACCAGGTATGCCATAATAATTGAATTTCTACTTCAAGATGTTTGATTCTCAGATTGACATTTGCTTCTTCAATCTGCAATTACAGTTTTCAAACACCAAGAAAATCAGTTCTTCAGATTCTGCACTAATGATCACCTGTACCATTATCGTTGTTCTCTTCAGTACAATTGTAAGTTCTGTTTATCTGAAATCCCTTAGATTATTCTATCTTTAAATCCTTGTCTTTGTTCTACACTAAGTAGTAGTTTTTAGGAGCTCAACACTTCAACAGTGGCACATATGACCAATTTAACAAGTCTAGTTTTAGTCAAAGACCAAAATTTTAATAAAGTCTTCATTGAATCATAATCTCTAAGAATTCTATTTGAATTGCATCCATCTTGGTTATTAGCACAACATTATACTAGCACATGCATATGACATTTCTGTTTTCGGAACAGGTCTGTGGCTCTGTGACAAAACCTCTAATTGAAGCAGTGTTGTTAAGAAATAGAAAAACAAATGTTTCAGATGCAACTGATATTCCAAGTCTGGAAGAAGACCTAAGGCAACTTTTCTTTGAAAATGGTGACTCAAGCGGGCAAGGCAACAATCAAATAGCCCCAAGGGCAAGTAGCCTAAGGTTGCTAATAGCTCACCCCACAATAACTGTTCACTACTTGTGGAGAAAATTCGACGACAAATTCATGAGGCCAGTGTTTGGTGGGCGAGGATTTGTACCATTTGTACCTGGTTCACCAACAGGAGCAGATGATGAGACCTCTGCAGCTGTTTAGCGCACACTTGATATTTTTTCATTCATTAATTTTTTTTTAGTTAAGCTACTTCTCTGTGCTGCTTATAAATATCTTGTTCAATTTGAAGAACGTAGTAAGGAAGAAAGATCTAGCATTAGCATTAACAGCAATTAACTAGAGAAACAACATTCCTCGAATGAACATCTAAAAATCAAATGAGCAGAGCCAAGGAAAACAGTCAACAATTAGTCCTTGCTAGTGACCAAAAAAATATAGGAGGCTGAATCCAAGTTTTCCCACACTTGGTTTTTGATATGACCCTCCCAAAAAATCTATAGTCGAAATCGATCTCGCCAGAGCTCAAGGAAGAATAGTAATTTGGCCTATCACATTCAAAATATATCATGTTAGCATATGTGCTCAATTCTCCCACTGCTTCAGCTGAGAATGATGTGCATCCAAGAAATAACACTTGATTTTCCCAGTTGCATTTCTCTTCCTCCACCCATTGCTTTTGCACCATATCAAACCTCCACATCATCCAAATAAAGCCATAATATATCTTGAATTTGCGTACCATGAATAGTTCTTCCTGGGAAACAATAACGTAACATGTGCGAGCAAATCTAAATTGGCTGCTGCTTGTTAGCAATTTCCATTCCTGGAGCTTAACATCAAACACACCTACTAGGCCAGTTACTGAAACTGTATAGAACAACCCATTTTCGTATGCAACTTCCCAGTTCCCCCATGGATGAATATCACTGTTATATTCTTCAGGAACATGAAATTTCAACTTCGTCCACTTCTTGTCACCAATGCGACATATACTAATGAGGGCTTTCAACGATCCACCCCCTTTAATCTCAAATATGAAGAAGATGCAATCTGGGGATGTTGGATCCGTGGAAAACGTGGCTCCTGTATAAGAATCACCATCCCACCTAGGTAGCTTGATGAATTTGTTATTAAAAGGACAATACACAAAAAACCTCCAGAAGCATAAGCTTTGCCTTTTAGAACCATGATTAGGAACTCGTTGTGAGAGAAGCACCCAACCGAATTTTGAAGCACAAGAGATTGCATCAAGAAAGAGTTTTCTTGCTTCATTAGAGATTTTAATGATGTAAGTTTTTTTAGAAACTGGGTCTGTGAGTTTGCAAATTGGACGAGCATAAAGATATTTCATATCACGAATATCATAACTCAATATCCATGGCGACTTACCCTGAAGTTGATAAGGAATTTCGCTCATGAGTCGTCGCCAATCCTTGCAAACCATACGCATGCGGATTCTGTCGACCAAATCCAGTCTTGAAAATATAATCCTCAATATATCATCAGGAAATATTAAGCAAGGTTGATGATGGCACTTGCTTTCTCCTTGTTCACCACCCTCCTTGCTCTCTTGGATATCTCGTTGATTCATAGTTCTGTAACAAAACACACACACACTCGATGACAAGGACTCTTATATATATATATATATATATATATATATATATATATATATATATATATTGGTAGAACAGGGACTCTTGTATTGTTGCTAAATCCAAATCCAAAAAGGATTAAGATTAGGAAAAGAAGAAGGAAAATAATATAAAAAAGATAAGTGATACATATTTTTTAAATCTTTTAAAGAAGCTGTACAAATCCAAATATGAGACAGACACTTAAATATTATATTATATTATATTTATATAATTTTGTATTATATTTTTAAACTCCGATTTTTTCGATTCATAAAAAATTCTTTGAATTAAAATTAGCACAAAACAACTTTTTTAATAGCATGTAAAAAAAAACCAGCCAAATAGGATTTGGGGTGACAAAAGTACGTTCATTTTAACTTGGATTTGCTGAATGAAGCCTGCAGAGAGAAGTAGATGCTTTTTCCTTTAATTTGGTCTGCAGTATGTGGGGAGAATTGCTTCCTTGATTGATGAGGACCCTCTTCTTCTCTTTATTATTATTATTTTTTATTGAGCTGGTCTCTTTAATTTGATTTAGTGTAAGGTAAATTGATAATATTAATAAAATTCAATTAAAACTTGGGACACAGTTTATTTTCGAAGCAACATTAATTCGCTAATTAAAATTTTTATACGTATGTTATATAAGCAGCACATCGTTGTACATGAATGAACTTAATAACCATTAGATCAAATAAGGCATATATATAATCATAATGAAATGCATAAGGCTCATTCTTGTGTAAAGTCAATTTTATAATAGTTGCACCATATCCAAAATACAAAGTTGTTGAACACTATTAATGGGCCAAAGATTCAAAAGAAACAATTACAGCCAATGTAATCAGCTCTTTGCTAAACTCTAATGAATACATTACAGCCGTGTGTCATTACACTCTCATTACATACTCGGTGACTCCTGTAGTGTTAAAGAAAGAAGAAGAAAAACAATTTGCTAAGCCTTCCACAGACAAGACCAAAGGTCTTCACTGTCAAAAAAAAATCTCTGTTGATGTATTGCCGAAGAGTATATGTTATCCAAATTACGAATCCAGATGATATGATGGTGTTTGTAACTGCCTCTGATTATTCTCTCAAAAGAAATATTGCTTGCGAGTGATGAAAATATCATGAATGTACAGGATCATTTAAGCAATGTCCAAAATCATCTTGGCCTCTGCCACCAATCTGGAATTTTTAACCTTCGGCTTCTATGTACAGCAAGCTGAACCCCAGGAAGCTTGTGCTTTACCTGTCTCCATAGCATGTCTACTGCATCTTCCTTTTCTGGTGGGTAATGAAACTCAAAGTGATGGGAGATGTTCTTAAGCTGTTTCCACATTTTAATCCATCTCTCCTTTGGAAATTGGCGGAGTTGATCAACCATGTAACCTGGTTGAATTGCCTCATTTATAGAGAAGAAAACTGAGAATTGGCTGTAATCAATGTCATCCTCATAAGGGAGCTCAATTTGATCACTCACAATGACTGGAACACAATGGCTTACAATAGCATCAAATAAACGGCAAGAAGATGGAGTGTCTCCTGCAGGATGCAGACAGAACTTTGATGAACGCATTCCTTGAGTTGACTGGTACATTAGAAGAAGAAAGAAACGAGTGAGCAAGGGAAATTACGGCTGAAAATTATGTTAAAAAATAATTTGAATGAAAAAATGACAGATTAGGCCCTCATATGCCATGAAAACAGAGCACATCTTTCTAGTCTGAGGACGGAATTATGTTTCTAAATGGAAAATCTAAAGAATAATGATACATATTCAATGCCCTCTATAACTTCAGTAGGGATTAGAAAGTTTAACATTACAACATAAAATGGTATTACGTCTGGCAACTGGTCATAATTCAGTAATAAATTTGTTCCAACTTCAAACTGTATAATGATGTCCAAATTCACCATATTGTAAAATGCACCCATTATAACATAATTCATAAAACTAAAGTAGCACGCTAGATTCTGGATATTGCAATTTCCAGTCTCATGTCCATGGAAATGGATGATCATAAGCTAACAATAAATTTGAACATGAAAAAACAGCAACAGCAAAGAAAAAGTAATCTCGATATCTCCTAACGTTTTAAGGATTAGAAAGTATTACAAGCACTTGCCATTGCTCCATAGCCCAATGGTCGGGTTTGTGTCCACAATGGATGCAATAAGGAGCATAAATCCCCCTCTTCCTTGAACCCGGACCAAGATGAAAAATACACGCTCACAAACACATATATGTATCATAAACACTCAGTAGGGCCTAGGTAAGCAATGGCATTATCAATTTTGACTATCCTCACTACATACCGCTTTTATTGCTTCTGTTGTAGGTGAGCTTCGCTCAAAATGAACATCATCATAACCAGCTAATATCTTTGCCAGTTTAGCACGAACTTTGCCTTCCTGCAACATAAGAAAATCATTAACAATCACTTTGCCACCTGAACGTAGGTTTAGAATGAAGTAACCATCTACATAGGCACCACCAAACATACATCTTTCCTGACTGTATTCCCACGGAAGAAAAGAAGTTTGGTACGAGATTCAAATGGATCTGGAAGTTCATCATCTGTAAAAGAATCAACAACGTGTACATATGGGGCCACCACATCTTTGCTCAGAGTTGACATGGATTTTGGGTAGCGGCCAAAATCTGCAACTATGAGAATAGATGCATTCAACTGTTGTCGGAGAAACCTAAAAGCATTCGGATGTGTCATGGGAATCACATGGTCTCTACCTCCAGACTTCTGCCAGTACTTAGATTTATACAACATTTCTACCACATCAACCTGAAATCACATCCACACCATAGTCAACCTTGATAATAGTACTGAAGTTTAAAACAACATATGTTCAACACAGCAAAGACGAGCAAAACACATGTCAAAGAACTGGATAATCTAGTAGAGTTCCTAGGGATTTAAACAAATGAAGCTACTCGTGAGCTACTCAAGGCTTAAAATCGCCTCAATTAAAACTGAGTTGAGCTCAAGTAGCTAGGCAAGTCGAGTTATAGTATTATAATAATCAAGTGGTTTGCAAGCCACGTGTAATATTTAGAATCACATCAGCAATGATATAATCAAAGCCATGCTATTCTAAAACATAAGTGTGAGGTCAGTGGTATGTAATACTCAAAGGCTTCAATGTGTTCACATCTTTTAAATGAATCAACAACTGATTTCCATGTGTACATAGAAAACCATTTAGTTACACATTCCATACTTGCTGATTCCACACTCACAAAAATTCAGCCAATAATAGGATCATGCAATCCACCCATCAATGAGTTCTGAATATATCTGTTAAGTCTGCAAAATTTAGCCTTTTGTGCTGGCCAAGCTGAAAAGTCTTTATCTAATTATTAAGTTTATCTAATTTATAGAAACAAAACGGCAATGCTACTCCTGTACAAAAATTAGGGGGAAAAAATTCTTAATTCCAAATCCTTCATTGCACCGGTTTCTCAATCATCATTAATAACACAAAAATTAAATTTCTCAAGCTAGTGAACACAATCCAATTCAACAAAACCAATCAAAATTCAATGCCCATTATTGAAAATTTCTCTACAATCACATCACCGGAATTTACAAACTCTGTAAATTGAGCAAAAATAAATGCCATATTATAAACAATTATCAAAAGCACCTGCAATTGGCGATCTATCTCAGTCTCCGGATCCGTCATGGTATGCCCGTGTGTATTGAAGCTCAACGAAGAGAAAAACGGCACGAAGAATGCATCTGCCTTTTCCGGATCTAAAACCCTGACCGCTTCTCTCTCCTCTCCACCGCCTTCATACAAAAGCGAAGCCATTAACCAATACTCGACGCTGTGCTGCTTTCTCAACCCAGAATTGTTGGGCCATCGCGGCAAATTCTCTGCCGTGACCGGCGTATTGTAATCATCATTCCGGTGATCCATCATCCCGACGTGGAATCTCGGCGGAAGATCGTACATGTAGACCTTAAGAGGCGGTCCGGTAGCACAGACGGAAGGTGCAACTGCCGGTGACTGCTGCAGGAGGGGGAAGAAGTATGATCTGATATCGATAGTCCCGATGAAGATGGAGTAAGAGAAGAGCAGAAGAAAGATGAATACCATAGAGAGAATCACTTTTCCATACATTTTGGAGATCTTTAGGCCTCGCCGTTGCCGTTGCCGTTGCCGTTGCTGTTGCGGTTACCGTTGTCGTTTTGGCTGCAACAAGCAACTGTTCGTCCACTCATTTTAAGGAGACAGCGAGGAATAAACTGCTTCACTTCATGGACTTACGTACTAAAATAAAGTAATAAGAGCGTGTTGTTTATTTAAAAAATATAGAATTTTAATTATTGTTTATAAATTAATTTAAAATTATAAATATTTAAAATTTTAAATAATTACATATTTAATTAAAATTTTTATAAATAAATATAAAATAAGATATCTTTTTCGGGCTAAGAATAAAAATAACTTATAAATATATTTATCATTAAAATATTAAAAAATAAAAAATTATTAATTATTTATTATTAATATTTACCTCTTGATCTATAATACCGGACTGCAATTACTTGATCAAATACGATTTTACTCCTATAATTTAATATTTAATATTTATTATTTATAATTAAAAATAAAATATTAAAAAGTTCACTAAAAAAATTTAAAAATTAAAATTAAATATCATAATTTTATTTTTAAATTGATAAAATTTTAAATTTAAATTTAATTTAGAAAAAAGGTTGAGAATAAAGTCTACGAGTTTAGTCTTTTTTTTTTAATGAAAATAGAAAAATTGTTCGGGTTAGGCTTGAACCATAGTCCATGATTGAGAAACCGGTCCAAATTTTTCAGGCCGAAGCCCATGAACTATGGTAGCAACGAGCGACTGCGATGTTGCAGCGGAGTGGCTTAAACCCTTGGAAAGTTGGAATATTGCAAAACCCTTCGCGGATTCGGTCGTCACCAGCTGTAGGAGTTTTGATGTGATCAATCAAGAATGGCCCTTTATAGAAGATTACAAGCAATTCGTGCTCTTTCTCGAACGTTAGAGACTCGAGACTCTTTGTATCTGTAAGTATTACTCTCATTTCTTGTTGCTTGCTTTGTTTGGTTTCTAAGAAAATGCCGGAAAGAGGGATAGAAGTTTGGGATATTTGAGAGAGAAAATCCACTTGGCTTTTTGGCTGGTAAAGTTGTGAGTAAGTTTCCTGGTTGATGGTACGTTTGGGTGCTGAGAAATATCGGAGAAAGAAAAAAATTTTCAATTTTAATCTAAAGTTTTTCACTTTTTGGTCCCGGGAGAAAATCCCATATTGTTATTTGGCTTATGAACACTATGAGGATAAATATTCTCCTTCGCTGCATGAGCGAAATGAAAAGAAACTATGTGGTTGTCAATTTGTTATACTAAACGATAAGCTTCTCCCCATTTATTTTCCTCCCCAAGGAGAAAAAGGTAAAAAGAAATTTTCGTTTATTATTATTTGAACCCAAACTGACAATATAACTAAAAATTTCAAGCTTTATTCCCTTGCATTTACTATTTTTTCTTTGGACTAACATACATTTTTTTTCCCTATTATATTTCTGAAATTGGAGTTGATTTATTGTGCAGCGGAGTTAGTTTTATAAAATTGTTTCTTTTTTCCTTTCAGGCTTGGGAGCTTAAGAAGCTATAGTAGTCATTTTTCAAATGGTAAATTGATTATGTTGGCGTTGTCTAATATTATTTAATGAAGGGTTTCATTAATGGCATAGTGTTTTTTCATTAATCACAGTTCTTTTTTCCTTTGATTAGGTTGTGAACTGAACTCCTGGAGAATTTCATTTTGTCCCCATTGGGACCACAATTCTCTTCCTTGGACTCATGGAAGGACAACCCTTCATTCTTCAATGGTAAGTTTCCGGAACATAAAATTTATTTTAATTGGATGTAAATTTTAGCTGGTGCATCTGAGTTTCAAATATAGTTTCTAATTTACGATGGTTGTTAAATCCACTAAGCTTTCCTAACAAACTAGTAGTTATGATGGTATCCTGTTCTTATTCATAAAATCATCCTGGTTGGCTTGATTTCAGGCCATGGAATTATCAATTTTCTTAAGCAACAAGAGGTTGGCGACAACACAGGCAAGAGCTCCCGCACAAGCACGGCAGATGGTGTGTTATCTACCCCATTAAACTGACCAGTTGCAGCTCTTCTTTTTTGGTTTGATTCATAGAGTGGTTACTTTCTGTTTGCTTCTATGCACTTAATATATGTTCTTGATAGGCAATTGATTAGATGGAGAGAAAAAAAATTGAAGGAATCTAAATGAGTTATGGAGAGGTTTCATTTAATAAGTGAAAAGTTAATAACTAACTTGGAGGCACCATAGGATTTTCAGTACAAATAAAACATTTGTGTGTAATAATAACTTGGTTTGTCTTGCACTCATTTTGACTGAAGATTACTGAAATAGAATTGTCGTTCTAGACATGGCAGCTTAATGATTCCAAGGGTTTACTGAATTGGCAGCAAATGTCTATTACATTCTAGGATTTTCACATGCTCCTCTAGTCATCACACTGTATTTTAAAGTTCAACTCTAGCTTCTGTAATCTTTATCTTATGACTTGTTCATACCATGAATTTTTATGTTTATGAGAAAAATTTAGGACTGTTACTTCTGTGTGCCAGATCAACAAATTTAAAACAACAAAACCGTTGATAACATGTGTAGCCATACTGCAAGCATAAGTTTTGAACATTTTTACTGATGCAAATTCATGATAGGGATAGAGCTTGCATTGTGGTTTGATTTGTTGGGTTTCTCATATTGTCTATCCTCTCTATCCTCCTCATGCATCTTCATGTGCATGGACTGCTATTTGATTCAGGTATGTGACTTTTGGCTAATCATTGATCAGTTTAAAATATTGAGAATTTGCGTCATTATCATACTCTTAATTAAGGGCATAGATGAACTTACTTATGTTATGGCTTTCTTGGCTGTCTTGCTATGGATTGAATTTTTTGTTTTTTTTAATGTGAATATATAATGCTTATGCAGGGGGCTCTTAAAGTGTCCATTTCGAGTCCTGGATTCATCTATGAACCTTATGCACCTCGTGAACCAATCCCATTTTGGCGAAGGTTAGTTACATTTTACATTAGTTTTAATTCTTCTCTGGGCTTTTAGCTTTCACTAGTTGTTATTTCAAAATAGAACTCCTGTGAATGATTCAATGGTGATTCTAGATTGTTACTTCTAGTCACATTATGCTATTTTGGTTCTTGTTGACTACTATTTTTGAACGGAAATTTGTCAATATATCTTGTCAAAATGGGGATTTGGGAATAAACTCTACCAGTTTAATTAGTTCTCAGAGGAAGGAAAATATTTCATATTTTTTCCATTTGTTCCAGTGTGCCTTTGCAGTTTTTAGACTATGTAGAGCACCCTCAGTAAGGTTTATTAGGATGATCAGAGCATTGAGAGATTTCAGCTCATTTGTGAATTCTGCTAGCCAAATACAGGTTCTTTACATTTTATGTTGTGTAAGACAATGAACTTCCTTTTTATGGTTGCAAGCTTTCTACAGGAGTTTTTCCATATTGACTTGTATTTATATGTGGTAGCCTTTTTGCTGCTTCTTTAGAATTGAGCCAAAGTTTTACTTTGCCCTACAGTTGCAAATACGCTTGGAAACACTATTATACTTGTAATCACTTGTAGTACATGTTTTCAGCCATCAACAGACTTCTTATTTTCTTTGTATCAGGTGGTTCACAAAAAGTGGTTGGAGACGAACAAAAGAAGATATCATTCTAGAGGTTACATTCTTGCTTGCATCTTCAACAAATCAACTTATTGATTGGATCCATTCAGAGTATTTTTTATTCTCCTAGAATGCTATAGCCGGCATCTTGTTTAAGAAAATTAATAGCATGTGGCATTCCCAAGTCCCAACAACACCCCCCCCCCCCCCCCCAAAAAAAAAAAAAAAAAAAAAATAATAATAATAAAAAATAATTTTTTTTTTGTGATTATACAGATGTGGAATTGTGATTTTCCTACCATTTTGCTACATGCTTGCACCTATGCTGTGACAATGCTTCTGCAGTTGTTTCATGAAGCCCAGTGTCTATTTGTAGCCCAAATCACAATATTCTGTTCACATTTTGCAGATGAAAAGTGCTTATGCCATTTCCAAGTTAAGAAAATCTGGATACTCGAAACATGAGTTCTACAAAGAGGCCATTGACTTGTACAAGGAGGTGTCTCTATGTTTATTGTTCAAGATTTAAGTGTATACAGACTTTATTATTGTTCATCTGGGTTCAATGACATGTTTGTTTGCCTTCTACCCTCCTTATCCCCTTCTATTCTTCCAGATAAGCACTCTAATCGCAAATGGTGACAAAAATTCATTGAGGAAAATGGTTACAGAAAAAATGTACTCTGTATGTTCTTTTTGCTTTTACCCCTTGTCTTGGTGCCACTGCCACTTTTCTTGAATTCATCTCTCTATTCACAGAGCCATTTATGCTGCTATTTTTTTTTTCCTTCAGCATTATAATCATGTCTCTTTAAAATATCCATTATATGTTAGAGTAATTTTGTTTAGTTATCTTATTGACAGGAACTCAAGAATGAAATTAAGCAAAGAGAGTCCATGTGGAATAAAGTTTGTTGGGAAATGATTGAACCAGTGGTTAAGATACGAACATTGCGAGCTCGACTGGCGAGTATTTTTTTTTGTCCCGACAGTTTTGATCAATGATTTGTAAATACTACATAGTTGAATTTTTGAAGAAATAACTACTGCATGCTTTACAATTTTTCGTTATGTAAAAACTACTGCATATTTTCGAATTTTACTTTATGTAGAAAACGGTAAAGTTATGCACACATGAATATTCTTGAATTACGAAAGGTAACTTCTTTTTGTTCACTTCAAATCACATACCTTGCTTTTCTTTTCGTACACGATTTCAGATAGGTGTTGATCGAAAAGACCTCAATAAAGTTTTCATACAGCTAACCCTTGAGCTTCTAACAAAGCAGGTACAATTACCCTGTCTGTTTGTTCTTCTTTTTCTTTTCTTTTCTTTTTCTCTGTCATATTCTGTTGCCTAAGGATATGTGCGTAATTTGTCCATAATCCCAAATTTGGCTGCGTTTAGTTACTCAAAATATGGATCAGTGTTGATCCTCATCCTTGTAAGACCATTTCCAGCAATACAGGTCCTTTCTTGGCTGGGTAAAGTAGTTTTAGTTTTTTAGGTTAATATTGTCAGAAGTTCCTTTCATTCAATGGTGGGATCATTCTTGGCTGTTGAAGATAGTATTAGATCTGTGGCAACAGAATGACCGACTGCTCTGTTGAAGACACAGTAAATTGCCACTGATGTTACTAATTTGCATATTCACTCAGATTAGTGGCTATATAAATAGTATGTTCAAACAACAACATTTTACAGAGAATTTAGATGTTATATAGAAATGAAGGCCTGATTCTTTGGTTTCAAGCAACTATCTGCGTATTCATTTGCTTTTGCCCACAAAGCATATCCGGTGACAGCTTGGTTGACATGTATTTCTTGTTCCTTGCAGAAGTTTGAAGCTTATGATTCAAAAGGCATTACTGTTGCTGGAGATAAAACAAAGGAGGTAAGGATAATTGTTTTAGTTATCCTTTTGGAGTTGTGCCACCTAATTTTGTAATCCTATACTTGTATTTTCTGTCTTCTTTTATCGATTGCAATTGATTACTGGCATTAATTGGCAGCTTGCTCGCCAATCTCTCTTGAACCCTAAGACAAATGCACTGCCATTTCTCCGCAAGCAGCATCCCATATCCCCAAATCGCCAATCTATACTATCCCTCACCACTCGCTTCTTTGCATCCCAAAGTCTTAGCCTTAACTCATTTCCTGACAAGCCTAGTGCTGCCTATTATGATGATCTTGTCAATGCTGCTGGCCAGGAACGAGACTTCAATACGCTTAGCTACCTCCTCAACAAGCGTGTGAGAGATGGCTGCTTCAACACTGTCAACACCTTCAAATTCATCACCAACACTGATAACTCCCTCTCAATCCTAGATGATCTCACTGAAACACTAGCCCGCCTTGACAGTGGCTTCCCTCGTACAAGTGCATATAATACACTTATTGCTCGTCTTTGCAAACTAGACCGAATTGAGGAATCATTGCACATTGTGGATATCATGGCACATAGGCAGTATGGGTTAAGCGCGTGTAGCTTTCACCCTATACTGAGCTCTCTCACAAGGAAGAAGAAGATGGAGGTTGCCTGGAAAGTAATGGAAATGATGAGGGCAGTGGGTGTTTTGCCTGACCTGACAGCTTTCAATTATTTGTTGACGGCATATTGTTATAATGGCAATTTAATGGCTGCAACTAAGGTGATGAAGAGGATTGAAGAGGAGAGGCTGGGTGCTGATGCACGAACATATGATGCACTGGTGTTGGGTGCATGTAGAGTAGGGAAAGTTGAGGGGGCCCTTGTGGTGCTGAGGAGGATGGAGCATGATGGACCACATGTATTGTATTCTACATATGTGCATGTAATCAATGCATTCTTGAAGTTAGGATTCTATGCACAGGCAATTAAGTTTGTGATGATTTATGCAGGGAGAGATACAATATTAGATGCAGAGACTTTTGGGATATTGGCTAGTAAGTTGATTAAGTTGGAGAGGCTTGAGCAAGCTAAGTTAGTTTTGGAGGAAATGGAGGAAAGGGGTTTGGTAATGGGTGATAAATTGAGGGATTACTATAACTTGAAAGTTAAGAATGTCAAATCGTTTTAGTCGTTGTCCATAGAAGATCAGCATTTTCTGGAGTTGCCTAGGTAGGGATTGAGCTTGCATTTGTATGGACTAATGAGGCACTTATTGTACAGGGGTTTAGTGGCACAATTTCTGGACAATTTCATTTTTCTTTTTCTTCTGGTAATTAAGGTATTGCTATCAATGGTGGGTGTAGAATAGTTGCCCCAATTTGGAAGTTGGACTTTGAATTTGTAGACATGCACTTCTGTTCCCAAGGAAATGATATATGGATCAAAATGAATTGAATGGAATTGTTGGTTTGATACTTGTCATTTAGAAGCTTACGCTTGTAGGTACGAGCTATTCTAATTTTGTAAATCATTTCATTTTGTTTCACAAGTTTAAAGATTGAATTTTATTCACATGTGGAATGGAAGAGGTTAGAAAAGGGGGAAATATTATTCCTAGTGTGAATTATCTTGAAACGTGTTTTTTCCTTTTTGCATTTGGAAGAGAAAATACTGGTGTGAATTATCTTTTTGGTCTTGTGTTCCTTTGATTATAGAAACCGCAGAATGCTCACCAAATATTATAGTTTGCGGTAGTTTGAATAAAGTTTGGTATGATAAGCAATGGAGTTTTATGTTTTGAAGCTTGTATATCTTATCAAGTATTCAGTGTTTCAGTTCAATGTTTAGCATGCTTTTTTCTTTATTTTTATACAACCCCTCCAACTTGTTTGTCGCCCTATATTTTCAGGTCCTTGTCCGTGATATCTGGGTGTTCGAGAAATCCCTTTTTCATCCTGGAGCCTACTGGCGTCTTTGTGGGCGGATTTCAGTTTAATCCGGCTACCTACGATCCAACACTGAGTTCAACTGTGCTGAAAATGAGCAACGATTGTTACCCAATTTTGCAAGCTGACGAGAATCATGGTGTATCGTTATCCCAAATCAAGTTCTTTTCTTTAATTGCATACAGAACTTCAAAGGAATAAAATGGCTTTTCCTCATTTGATTTTCTTCCTTTGAGATTGTCCATTATTGGTGTTGATGTTGTTGAGAAAACTGGTCCTGATTGTATCACAACCCCTTTCAGCATAAAATTAGAAGATGATGAATTCAAGCAGGGGCAAAAGATATTCAATTGAATTAGATAATAATTGTTACCCAGTACAAATGGTTCACAAGAAGCATACAGAGGCATTATTTTTTTGAAAAATCTTATAAATCATTCATCTGTTTGTATCTATTCCTATTGTTAGTTGTTTTTTTCATTTAAAATATGATTACACAAGCATACTGAAAAGCTTTTTCTTTTTATTGCTAGAAACGATAAAAGCTTGTTGGATTGCTCTTCTCGAGTTACATTTTCGATTGTTCAAATGTACGCTCAACCTTCTGATCTTCTTACAGGCTCCTGGCTTCTTTTGCTTTAAGCAGAAATAGAATTGGCAGTGACTTTTGTTTTGGGTTTATGAATAAGAACAGAATCATTTTTCATCTTCATTCTAATTTTCAAGAAAAGTTTCTAAATAAACTCACTATTTATCAAAATCTTCCTCCATTCTATTCATGTAACTTCTGAAACTACATTCCAGTTTTATAGGGTCTAATAAATGGATCAAAGAGTGCATCAGCTTCAAACCCTTAGGCATTTGCAACAGACTCTACAACTTCATCATGAAAACCCTAACAATACTGGCCTTTAAGACTGTGACATTACGCCATCCTGTGCATACAAATCTAGCCAAAGCAAAGAGTATGGCTGCCTGTAAAAGTGATCAAATAGGAAACCAAAGGGCTAAAGAATAATTCATACCTTTTTGTCCACTTTGCTCTCCTAGCAATGGTCTGAAGAAATCTGGCAAAAAACTACCTGAAGGTCAAGACAATGATGCTAAAATCAATGGAGAGAAAATTGATTTCTATGATAGCGATGGAAATCAACAAGAACAACAAGATTCTACAAATATTCATAAGATGATTTAAGATGCAATTGTTCAAAAAGCTCCAATCACAAGGACTAGAGTTAAGAAGATGCAAAAATTAATTGAGGAAGCAGTTGCACAATAAGCTAAATATGGAAATACAATCAATAAATTGGGGTTACAAGAAGATGGAAAGTGACTTAATTTGATCCAAGTTTTGCGTGGGAGATGATCAAGAAATATTTGGACAGAATTGACGGGTTTCCATGTAAATTCAGTGCGTTTTTTTTATCTAAGACAGGTCTGAATAGTTTTATTTAATTATTTTTATCATATTTATGTATTTTGAGCTTTATTTATGTATTTTTGGGTCTTAAATAGAAGTGCAGCTTACTCTAACTTTTTTTTATTAGTTTTTAGGGTTTTATTTTATTTTTTAAAGTTTAGGGATTTAGGGTTTCAGTCACATATATACAGCTAATTTAATACTTTTTTCATCTAACATTACTTTGAATTAAATTAATATAAGAGGGGGATATTTTCTAGTTCTTTCTTGAACTAAATTAAATTCTCTAAAAGTGATTAATCTTGTAGGGTTTAATAATCTTGATATTCTTGATTCTTGTTTGATTATAAATTTTGGTAAAAAATCCTTAATTCTACCTTTGAATTATCTTGGTTTCCAATTCTCTATAATTAATAGGTCAAGATATTTTTTTGTGTTTTTGAACTTCATTTTGGCTTGGTATTGTAAACTAAACTTGTTTGTGGGTTTCAAGGCATCAATCTTAAGGATCGTGTTAGCTAGTCAAGGAGAGAGACCAGAAGAGGAAGCACCATTGGCCATTGCCTTCACTCAAAGCAAAACCTCCAAGAAAGCTGTTAACATAAACGACAAGGTAGAGGAGATAGATACAAGTAAAAAGAAGATAAGAAGAAAGAAATCAAAAGAAAAATTGACTTCACTTGAGAAAGAAGAAGATGAGTCTAAACCTTTGAGATCAATTACTAAGAGAATGAAAACTCGAACATGAATCTACTAAATAAGTGATATGCTTTCAGTTACTGAATCAAATATTTTCTTGCCATCAAAATGTGTTACTTTTATCCTTAGAACCATTGTATAAAATTAAGGATACTTTCACTTATTGGAATCATATTCCTATGGCATCAAATTCGAGCCAAAGCATAATCCTATGTTGAGAAAATGATGGCTTGCTAAATTAAATTTCTATAATAAAAATTGAATTAATAACTATAATTGTTCAATATATTTCCTTTAAACTTTTCTCCCACAAATCTTTAATATTTTATTTATTAAATTTTATAATACTAAACATATAAATAAAATGTGACTGAGTAATACAATTTTTTAATATCAATCTTTTTATAAATAATTTACGAGTATGTGAATTATAGTTATAATGTTAACAAATACAAAATGGCAATAAGATTCGCATAGCAATAGTTATTTTTATTATATAAAGATTAAATTTATAAAGTTAATATATACAACAAATATTTTTTCTAAATAC
The DNA here is from genome assembly GCF_030052815.1 of Hevea brasiliensis. NCBI lineage: Eukaryota > Viridiplantae > Streptophyta > Magnoliopsida > Malpighiales > Euphorbiaceae > Hevea > Hevea brasiliensis. The sequence goes on from NW_026615250.1 coordinate 1,513,292, forward strand.
TTAGTATTGTAAAATGTTGTTGGATAAAAATATTTAATATTTTAAGAATTTTGAAAGAAAATAATTATTATGGTTTGAATATTAATAAACTATTCTCATTTAATAAAATAAAATAAATAATAATTATTAACGTATAAATATTAAATATATGCTAAAACATTTTTTTAGAGAAATAACAACTTAAATTTTTATTTTTTTAATTTTTTTTGTAATTTTTTTATTTATTAAATAAAAAAATTAAAAGAGTAAGAGAATCCACAATTCTTATGTCAGACTAGGGCTTTTTTTTTATAATTTATTTTTTGAATGGAATCTTTTTGTGATTATTCACCAAATGCACAAAGGACCAAAACTTCACCGGATACAGGCAGTGAGCGAATCCAAAAAATAAAGCTAAGCATGGCGTAATCAAGGTTCAAGGACGCTTCGGCACTCTCACAAACAAATCAACAAGCTGCTTTGCTTCCAATCCCACAATTCAATTCATAATTCTTCTCTGTATTGGGCCGCCTTGAAGTCTTATAGTATCATTCAGACCACCAATAAAAAAGGTCCAAATGGGTGCTGCCCATTCCTCTGCTACCTGTCTCTCTTCCCCTGCCACTACTAACATCCCTCGTTGCTATCTTTTCCATCGCGTATCAAAACCAAGCTCAAATTCTTCTTCCATTCCCACCATTTATCTTCATCTTCAGAAACCCACTAGCAATTTTATTTCCCAAAACCATTATTCACTTAAATCTCCCTGTTCATCTTCAAAGATCGTGCCTTTGAGTTGTGCAAGAGTAAGGTTGATGGAGACCCAAGAAGGAAGTGCTTCAAAACCCGTAATTGATTTTCATGGCATCGATGAAGAATTGATTCAAAAGATGGCTTACGATGCGCTTGTTTGGAGTTCTCTCCATGGTCTTGTTGTTGGTGATAAAAGTGTTCAGGTCTGTGCACAAAGATTCTGTTTTTTCTTTAATTTTCTAAGAAATCCCACTTAATTCAGCATATGATCGTAAGATGACTGCAGTGGAAATTTGTTTTTTTTTTCTTATTCGTTTTGAATGAAAGCCATATTCAATAAAGATACCTAATTTGCGTTTCTTTTTCCTCTCCTTTTAGCTGCTTAATGAAGTCAAACTTTTGAATATATAGAAGATGCTTGGTGGGTTTCGTCGTACTACGATTACATGATTGGCTAACACTAGTTTGTTTATCATGGATCAATGTGCTTAAAGCTAGTTTGTACTTTTCATTATTGTTGATGATAATTGTGGAAATAGTTTTTACTTATCATTATTGTTGATGATAATTGTGGAAATAGTTATCGAGAGAGGAAGAATTGCTTTCAAATTGTTTGTGTGTGTGTGTGTGTGTGTGTGTGTGGAAATAGTGTGTGTGTGTGTGTGTGTGTGGAAATAGTTATCGAGAGAGGAAGAATTGCTTTCAAATTGTGTGCGCGCGCGCTTGTGCGTGTGTGTTATTAGTAGTTAAAACCAAAAATTTTACCTTCATATTCTTTAATTTTTTTTTTTTCTTTGCATGAACTTATATCATCATGATATATGTAAGATAGGAATAATGGGGTCATTTGCTTCATAGAGATCAGGAAAAGTACCCGGTGTGGGGATGGTACATGCTCCATTTGCCTTGCTGCCAGTGGCATTCCCAGAAAATCACTGGAAGTCAGCATGTGAAGTTGCTCCTGTATTCAACGAACTCATTGATCGTGTTAGTTTGGATGGAAATTTTCTGCAGGATTCGTTATCCAGGTACTATTCATCCTGGATATCTACATAATTTTACCTCGTTTCACTAATATGTGTGCCAGTAATTCAACCTTCTAGGACATTATTTCTTGGATGGTGGCCTGTTACTTGTTTCTTCAGTTCCTCAACCAGATCCATTTGCTGTTTGCCAACCATTTATAGTAACTGTTGGGATTGTTATCAGTAACACAATCATCCCTTTTGACAAATGTTTGTGTTCAGAGCTGGAACCATCTTGAAAGATGAGTAAATATGCTACAATGTTCTTCACGCTCAATTGTGAGGGTTATTTTGAGAAAGTTGTGCATGGTGAAAGCTATAAATCTCTAACTGAAATTGATAATACCTTCACATGCTCTTTTACCTGTTCTTAGCTTTGCTATTTTTTTTATTCCCTGAAGCTTTAGCAGATCAGTATCAAAATAATCATTATGCATTTGTGGTCCAGCTTAAATAGAGCCGTAGATCAGTTTCAAAATATTCCTTATATTCATTGTTATTTTTGTGCTTTGTCAAGCTTCATCTCTTCTAGTTCTGTTTGCCATTTTATGCTCGTTCTCAATATTCTATTGATAAGTTTGAATAGTTGTGTAATTGATATCTCTTCTATTCTTAACACTGCAGAACAAAGAAAGTAGATGTTTTTACATCAAGACTTTTAGATATTCATTCCAAGGTGCTAGAAATGAACAAAACAGAGGTAATTGTGTCTTAATCAGGCATGTTGGACCCCATTTTACATATTATATTATATTTGGTTGTATTTTATTTATTTTTTCGTGAAGGGAACTTGCTGATTTTCATTTAGCTGGAAAAATGCTAATGTTGTTGCATGCTAATACAGGAAATACGATTGGGTTTACATCGCTCTGATTACATGCTTGATGAACAAACTAAATTACTCCTCCACATAGAGATAAATACAATTTCCTCTTCGTTTCCTGGCCTCAGTTGTCTTGTCAGTGACCTTCACAGGTTAAGAAACGTATTATCAACTTGTAGTCTTGTGCTTTCTTCTTAGTCATATCTGTCTCACTAAATTTGCGTATGATATCTTATTTATTAAGGATAATTTAAATGTTTTTTCAAATGAATAGCTACATAGTTCACATGTAGAAGTAAGCAGCGCCGGTGAAGCAGAGATAGGATGCTACTTTTACACTTGTTATTTTGAGTTGCAAAGTTTACTGTTGTTGGATCAAATGCAAGTCCAGTGCTTAATAGAGTCACAGTTTAGAGTTTACCAATGAAAAATAACATTACATACTTGAAGATTTTGAAGGGGCCTAGCTTGTAATTTTGTTCCATGTATTTGATAATTCGAAATTATTGTTTTATCATGTAATGAGATTGCCCACCCCATCCAACTGCCTGAAACATTTGGGTACTCAAATTCAACACCAACCCCTCCTCCCCTCCCCCTCCCTTCTTCGCCCAAAATTTAAAAAAAAAAAAAAAAACTGTAGATGGTACCACTTTGGGTGACAATATACAAAATTATATATTTTCTGATGCAATGATCACAAAAATTGAGCAAAAGAGAATTGTAACTCTAGCTGTTCATATCTGCAGGAGCTTGCTTAAGCGTTATGGAGAACACCTTGGATTAGATTCCAAAAGAATACCAAGCAACACTACTGTTAATCGGTTTGCAGATGCGCTGGCTAAAGCTTGGACTGAGTATAATAACCCTAGGTTGGGTCTGACTGCAGTTCCTTCATTTCTTTCCTCCTGCTGTTCTTACTGTGTTTATGTAGGTTGATAATCCCTGATACACTTTTGCAGGGCTGCAGTTATGGTTGTTGTTCAGCCTGAGGAGCACAACATGTATGACCAACATTGGCTTTGTGCTGCATTGAAGGAAAAATATCCTTTTCATGTAAAAATTAGACTCTCAATTCTCATTGCAGGACTGGTATAGTTTCTGAGGTGTGATTACACTACAGATGGTCATAAAAAGAAGTTTTTTCATGCATTATAATGTTAGAAAGCTGATGAAATTTTTACTAATTTCTGAATGAATTGGTTGTTGAAGCATGAACTTTTCAGAAATCATTTTTCTGAAATCTCTTTCCAGATATTTATTTTAGTCAGATGCTTTTCCCCCAGTCCTCTTGATATTTTCTTCCTTAGCTTTATAACACACATAATGTAACAGCTATTCGGAAAACATTGGCAGAAATTGATAAAGAAGGGGAACTTCTACCAGATGGAACACTCCTTGTGTACGTCATTTCTGCCTTGGAAATTAGTATCTCCTCTCTAGATTTGTTGTTTTATTTTGTCCTTTTTCAACATTGGTATATGAAAGATACACACTTGCAGAGGTGGACAAGCAATTGCAGTGGTTTATTTTAGAACTGGGTATGCACCAACTGATTATCCTTCAGAAGCAGTATGTGTTTGTTCCTATTCCTTCATTTTCCTATGCTTTATAGTCTCATTTCTTCCTTGTCTACTCCAAAAACGGATCTTTTTTTTTTTGAGTGAGTGCAGAACTTAATTTGGTGGGTAGGTGGATATAAGCTTTGACATAAAGAAAAATGTAAGGAAACAAAATAAACAGATTGGACAGTGTCCTTGAGCTAGCTGTCTCATTTCAGATTTTTCCAGTTACTTTTTTACTTCCAGACATCATTTTATTGGTTATTTCCTGGTCATTTCAAATTAATATAGACTGCAAGACTTTAAAATATTATTCCTAGTTTCTCTGTGGTTATGATGCTTCTATGTTCTGAATGTAATCTCCATTTATGGTGTTCTACTGCTTCATTCATGTTTTATTTGTAGGAATGGAGAGCTAGGCTACTCATGGAGCAGTCATTAGCCATCAAGTGTCCGTCCATATCTTATCATTTGGCAGGCACCAAGAAGATTCAACAAGAGCTTGCAAAGCCTAATGTGCTTGAGAGGTACTGAAATTTTCATGAATACTTGTTACATGGCTCAAATTATTGTGGTTTTGATACTTGGTCCTTTGAAATGATCCAAAATGAAGGATTATAAGGGTCTAATATGAATGGTTTCTTACAGATTTCTCGAGAATAAGGAGGATATCACCAAGTTGCAAAAATGCTTTGCTGGCTTGTGGAGTTTGGATGACTCAGATATTGTCAAAAGAGCCATTGAGAGACCTGAATTGTTTGTGATGAAGCCACAAAGAGAAGGCGGAGGTCTCTTGTTTCTAAAATTCATTTGGATATTCTCCTTGCCATGGTTGTTATTTTGTGGTGTTGGTGTATACTAACAAGGAGTCGTACATTTTCAGGGAACAATATCTATGGGGATGATGTGAAGGAAAACCTTCTAAGGTTGCAGAGGGAAGGAAATGAAGAAGATGCTGCTTACATCCTTATGCAACGAATATTTCCAATTGTTTCCCCGATGTTTTTGGTGCGTAATGGCATTTGTCATAAAGATCATGCAGTATCAGAACTTGGAGTATACAGTGCTTACTTGAGGTACATGACTTGTGCACTAAAAGATGTTAATTAAGATGCATATCTAGTGAAACGTTGGTTAGTTACTAAATAGGGGTCAAAAAATATTTTATATAAATGGCCAGTATCATACTTAAAACAAATTTAACATGGATATTCTTGCATCACAACAAGCAGGAACAAGGATAAAGTTATTATAAATGACCAATGTGGATACCTTATGCGAACAAAGGTGTCATCATCAAATGAAGGTGGAGTTGCAGCTGGATTTGCAGTCTTAGATAGCATGTACTTGACTTGATGGAGCAAATGCTTCATAATTGACTCACACAGAGGTTACAGTTCATCAACAACCAAATTTGATATAACGGGTTTTCCCTTGCAGTTCTCGGAGGAGGGATTGACATGGAGGACTTCCCTTTTGTTTTTATTGTTTCATTGGCAATGCAATGTAATTTTGATGATTTTCCAGTATTGTTGCGTTTCATGGATGTCTTGTGTGACTATATTGCCAAATAAAATTTGAATAACTTCCTCTAATTCACATCATTGCTATACAAGTCAGGACACAATGGAATTTTCAAAATTAAAAAAAAAAATCTTTAAATATGTCTTGAAAACTTTGAGAATTCGAGTTCGAATTGATAATTTTTTTTCTTTTAAAAACAAACATGTACTAGCAAATTCACATTATCCGCAAAATAAACTGAAGGATATACCTGTTGCAGATAAAAGGAGCATTTCCACCAAGAGTCAGACAGCATTTAATCAGAGAATAACATAAACCAAGCACCAGAGCCATTTGCTTGTGTTTACAGTTTGCAGAGAGCAGTCAAAAATTTACATTTAGAAGCAGATGTTTCTTATAAAGTATTACAATCCACCAAGTAATCTTGCACTGTAGCCTCTGTTTGCATTGATCAGAACTATGTTTTCCATGTATTTGTTAATTATGCATCAACTAACACAAGTCAATCGGTGAATCAAAAGAATTTCCCATCTAATTTCTGGGGAGCCTATTCACATGTACTTGAAGAATCATCTGCTTTATCATCACTTTCTTTATCCGGATCTGTCTTCAGATGATCAAAAAATGCATCGAAGTACCAGGAACAGTTGTCATTCCAATCACCCTTGTGGGCATGGATTCGCCACTTCTGATCAGCAATCATTTCAGGAGACATTCCCCATTCTTGCATTTCTTCATCTGTGTGATGAATTGCTAAGCTGTATTCCCTACCTTCTCCTAACTCCATAACTCGAATCTCACAGTTCCCAGGATTATTTAGGTGCTCAAATTGTTCAACTGTCCACTTGAACCACTTCATGAGGAATACACGACAAGTTAATCCATGTGATACAATTATGAGATTTAGGTCATGTGAAGGGTCATGGTGAAGCCTGTTCATATCTATATCCCTCCAGAGAGATTCGAGAAAACCTGCCAGAAGAAAGCATCTAACCCGAATCATTAATTCCGTTAGAAAACTTCTCTTCATTTTTAAACATTGGGGTAAAAATCAAATTGGTCTCTGAATTACAGGCCATAGTCAATTAAATCCAAAATTAACTATTTAGCCAAATCAGCATACAACTTTTATTTCTTAGTCTATTTAGTCCAAGAGCTTGAAATGTGAATGAAATTTATATTTGGTTTTTTTTTTATTATTTTTTCCAACAAAATTTTAGCATTTTGGAGGGAAAATTCTTTAAAAATAAAAAAATCTATTAATCTTCTCCAGCAAGGGCCAAAATGACAGTGTTTGAAAATTTATTAGTCACAGCTATTGATGATGATCATGCCATCATGAGAACAGTCAGCCAACAGTGGAGGCATGGTGATCACCTGGTTGGATGCATGAGCCATCATATCTGCTTCAAAGAAAGAGGTCTAGTGCAAAAAAAGCTTGATTCAATTGGCGAGTTAATAAAAAAAGAAATAGGAAATTGCTGACTAGTTGGCTGATTTTGAGATTTTTCCAAAGAGCCAGCACAACATCAGCCACCATTCTGATTTTTGTGGCCTATAACCATACTATAAATTTTTGTTTTAAGGAGATGAGTTTGGGAGCTGTGTTTTGTTTTCTGTGGAAGGGAGATAGGAAGGCTTTTGGATTAAATGATGATTTGCTTTTCATGCGTGTGGAGAAAATAAATGGAAATAAAAAAGGACTTAGTTTGATCAGGGAAAATTTTCTTTCTGAATGGAATTTGGGGTTGATTGAGTTTGGTTATTGGTCTTAGAAGCCCTAAGAATTCATGGGTTTGGTTTATCCCTCAAATTTTTTCCTAAAATCCTAAATTTTTTTACAAACAAAAAGTACAAAAGAAATATCATTAATAATATTTTATTCACCTTATTCAAACCATTAGGCTAAATTGGCTATAAAATAAAAGTTGCCTTAATTTGACCATGTTATTTATTATCTATATGCTGTGATGAGATTAGAAAAGCAAGCAAGAGAAACCATCAGCTAATATCAAAGATTCAGGCCCCAGAACCAATGCATGAGAACAAATTCAATTGCATACGGTATCTGTAAAATGTATGTTTTTTATGTCCAAATATCATAAAATGAAAGCCTTTTTTGGCTAGACTCGCAAAATGTTCAGAATGAGATGCATATTCTTAATCATTTTCAACTTCTTTACACTAGCATTTCACAACACATTTTCCTATTACCATCTTTGTCATAAAAATAACCGGTTGTAAAAATAGCCCAAGCTGCTCAGACCAACTACGCTGATTGATTTAGCATCTTTAAAGAGACAATCAAGCTCAGTTCATCACATTCCCAAACACAAAATTATGTTGTTTTTCAGTTTTCAACATTAACAGGAAACAGGTTAAAACATAAATAGTTCAGGCTAATACTCAGGTTCTGAATTCTCTATTTTTGCTTATCCTATGATTTTCCCTGTAATCAAATGGCATATAATAGATGATTTAGAAGAGCAGAATACAAAGAAATTCATTATGATATTAAGGGTGATTCACTAAACAACAGAAATAAAGAAAAAGCAGAATACCCATTAACCAAATTAATCAACAAAACGACAATAACAAGGAAGAAAACTTACTTGAAACGCGATCGAAAACATCAGCAGCAGATTCTCCTTCAGGGAACCGATAAAAGAACCTCCCAAACCTCTCTCTGGTCTCTTTAATCACCTTCATCCTCTCCTCGATCTGAAAATTCCCAAAATCTTGCTCTCTAATCCTACACTCCTCTCTAACCCCAATAATCCTCTCCCTTTCAAACGACCGTCCAATCTCCCGGAGGGTGGATAGGGTACGCTGGTAGGGAGAGACATAGAAGTAGACCCGCCAGTTAGTGGTGCAGTTGCCGTGGTTGGATATTAGATTGTGCAAATGAGTCCCAGCGATACGAGCCTGGGCTAGACCCGATGAGGTTAATGGGATTTTGTTGTCAGGGGTGGTGACGTAGGCAGCGGTGTCAATGTTACCCTCCGACTCTCCATGGCGGACGAGGACAATCCGCTTGGGAAGGAACTTGGAGGGATGGTGGTGGTGGTGGTCAGTGATCATGGTTGGGCAATGGCAGCAACGGTGGTGATGGTTGTGCTGATGCAACGTTTTCTGATCGGAATGTATGGTTTTATTGGTTCTTGATTTGGAGATTATGAATCTGATTCTTTCTTTTATGGTGGTGACACTAGATTTCTCTATCTGTTGAGATTGAGAATGTGTATGAAGTCACTTCCAGGCTTGCAGGATTGGTATTTATACTGTTGTTTCCTGTCGTCATTTTCATTTCTTTATTTTCTGGAATTCGCAAGCTGGTACTTTTTCAATTTTCAGTATAAAGAAATAGCATAATGTTCGTGTCATATACAAATAATTTATAATTTTTATTTTTTAATTTAATTTTTAATTATATTTTAAATAAGATAAAATTATTATTATTAAATTAATTTTAAATTAAATTTTTTATTTAATTTAATTTAAATAAATTTTATCTATTATAATAATAAATTTTTAATCAATTTTATGATATAATTAATTAAAATATTTATTTAATTTTTTTATACATATATTAATAATATTTTTTAAAATTATTTCATTTAAAATGTAATAAAATTATTTTATTCAAAAAATAATTTAAATTTTATAAAATGTTTATATTTTATTTATTTAAATTAATATTTATTTTGTATAAATTATAAAAAATAAATTAGATTAATGAAAAAAATATTATTATTTTAAAATATATAAATATAATATTTTTTATTATTAATATAATTAAAAAGTATTAAATTATTAATAATGAATTGAATTATTTAATTTTAATAACAATGAAAATATATAACATTATTATTAACTAAAAATAATATTTTATTATATTATTTTTAAAAAATATTATATTTAAGTGTAAATTTTTTTATTAATCTGGTATATTTTTTATAAAATAATTTTTTGATAAAAATGATTATCACTTAATATAAATTTAAAATATAAAATAAATAAATTTCATAAAATTTAAAATTTTAAAATATCACTATTTTATTTTTATTTATAACTAAATTTTCAATACAATCATATTTATAATTTATTTTTAAATTTTATTTTTATATAAAAATATAGTTAAATAAATAATTTATATATAAAAATATAGATATTTAATTAAAATTTAAAAATAATTATATTAAAATTAATGATAATAAAATATAAATAATTAAAATATTAATTATAATTGCATTAGATATATAAATATAATGAAATAAAATATTTAAAAATTTAAGAAATATCAAATAAAAAATTAATAATTATATACACATTAATTAATTATATTTAAATAAAATAAATTTTGAAAGTAATAACTAATAACTTTTAAAAGCAATAATAAAAAAATAATATAAATAAAAAAATAATTTGAGAGCATTTAAGTGAAATGAAAATACTTAGTGAAATGAGAGTATTTAAAGTATATCATACGTTTTATATAATATAGACAAATAAATAAAAATTATTTAAATAAAAAATTAATTTATAATTAAATATTATTTAGTTGAAAAACAGTAACAAAAGCATTTTAATTAAATGACCATAACTTGGTCATAATTATAATAATAATAATAATAAGTATTAATTACTATTAAAAAAATGAAAGAAAAAAAATATTAAATTATTAACATAAAAAATAATATATAATAATTATAAATAAGTCAAATCTAGGTATTTTATTTTATAACTTTTTATGTAGATTACACTTTTTATCTCTCAAATTTTTTAACAAATATTTCATAAGAAAAATAATAGAAAACATAACAATGTAACAAAAATATTTATTAAAGATATGAAATAATTTAAAATTGATTAAATTGTATGATAGTTGATTATAAGATTATAAATTAATGGTTAATTTTCTTTAAACTAATGACCATTAATGATCTTTTATTATTATTATTATTATTATTATTATTATTATTATAGAGGATAACATATAGTAAATAATTTTTGCATAAATAAATTTATAAAAAATAATATAAATAATTTTTAAATATTGTATTTGATCATAAAAGATCTTAATTTTTAAAAATCTAAATTTAAAGAAAATAATAATTTAAATCATAAATATTAAGGTAGTATTGTAAATAATAATGATAATTAAAAGAGAAATAAAAAATTAAATAATAATTAGTATTTATAAAACAATATAAATAATTTTTAGATATTGCATTTAATTACAAAATATTTTAATTTTTAAAATTTAAATTAAAAAAATAATAATTTAAATCATAAATGTTAAGATAATATTATAAATAATAATAAAAATTAAAAGAGAAATAAAAAATTAAATAATAATTAGTATAAAGAAGAATATTTATGATTAATTATGAAATCACAAATTAATAATTAATTTTCTTTAAACTAATGGCTATCAATGACCTATTATTATTATTATTATTATTATTATTATTATTATTATTATTATTATTATTATATAGCAAATAATATTTTTTTTATAAATAAATTTACCATAAATAATTTTTAAATATTACATTTATTAAAAAAATTCTTAATTTTTATTAATTAAATTAAAAAAATTATAATTTAAATCATAAATATTAAGGCAATATTATAAATAATAATAATAATTAAAAGAAAAATAAAAAAATTAAATAATAATTAATATTTATAAAATAATATTAATAATTTTAAAATATTATATTTAAATAAAAAACATCTTAATTTTTAAAAATTAAATTTTAAAATAAATAATAATTTAAATAATAATTATTAATATGGTATTGTAAAAAATAATAATTATTAAAAGAGAAATTAAAAAAATAATAATTAATTTAAATAAGAGTATTTATTAAAGATAATACGTGATAAATTTTTTAAAAAAGTATCATGTGTCATTTTTTTGATAATATATCCTTGCTTTATATATAGATATAGATTTATTTTCAAGCATTCAACCTTTTTTTTTATTCTTAAATAAGTAAAAAATAATCATTTATAAATTAATAGCTGTAACACCCATATTTGCATAGCCTGGTATATTTCACTATTTCGGTGACCGGTGTCGGTCCGGACAATTAAGCGAATTAGAACCACATCTAAGACACTAGATAAGTCCTGAATGCAAATAATTAGTAATTGCTAGATAGTTAAGTATAAATAAGAAAAACAGAACATAAAAGGTTAAATGAGCCAGGAGTTACAGTGACGGGTGACCTTCCGGGAAAGTGACTGCGAAGCTAGTCTAAACCCTAATTTTGAACCGGAAAATGTGATGCCGCAGTCCTAAGGACTACTACGAACCTAGTGGAAAAGAGAAAACCACAGAAAAGAACTGATAAGTAGGTCAAGTAATTAGGTCAGAGATTCAAAAGAAATATTGAATTACTTACAAACAGGATCAGACCGGAGAGGGGCAATTTGGTCAATTCACCCCTAGAGGTGACTCCTGACATAACTGTCCAATAAAATCGGAGAAATGAAAATTTCAAAATAGAGAATTAAATTAAAGAACTATGGAAAAATTTTAAAGAAAAAGAAAAAGGGAAAAGAAATGGATTATTACATCATTAGGTGACATCATGAATGATGTCAAAATTAAAATTATTTTACCTAAATTTTTTACTAAGTATATTATGGCATAAATGGAGATAAAAACAAAATTAAAAAGACAAAATTTTTTTTCTTCTTCTTCTCCAAATTTCCGTAGCTCTCTCTCTCCCATTTGTTCTCTCACCAAAAACCTCTATTAAAGCATGAAATCAAGCTCTTAAACCCCTAAATTACCCATAAATTCCCCAAATTTCTTTGATTAAACCTTGTTATCTCAACTAGACAAGAAGATTTAAGAAGAAGAATAAAGGAGAAATTGAAGGAATTGAGGAAGTGGAACATCAAAGTTGAGGTTAGTAGTTTAATTTGAAATTCTAGTTTAATACCTGTGTTTTTAGTTCACTTAACCTAGAAATTAACTTAAAATCAAAAGAAAATAATTATGAGGGACTAGATAGGAAATTCGGTCAGCATTAAGGGGTATTGAAATTGCATGATTTTGATGAAATTGAATGGTTAATTAGGTTGAATTAAGCATGTAAACAATGAATATACACTTTAATTGCATTAGATTTTAAAATTGTGTAATTAGGGTTCTTAAGCATCTTGAAGATTAGGGAAAAATTAGGGAAATGGTCAATTGGTACAAATGAGCCTAATTGAAGTGAGAAATGGTCAATTGGGACCATTTGTGGTATATTTGAATTGGTAGAAATCAAGTGCAATTCGAATTGGTTAGGGTCACTATTCTGGCAGCTTGCCTAGGTCTCTTTCAGGGACTAAAACTGAAAATTTACTAACTCAAATGGTGTGAGACCAATTGGGAATGAAAATAAACACATAATGGCCCATTTTTCATTTGGGAACCATGCCCAGAAAATGACATTAACATAGTGAACAATTAGGTAGGTGGAGTGCACTGCCACTGTACCAAAATGACCAAATAAACAGTGTTTGTTCATTTAGCCATAACTTGAGCTATACAGGTCCAAATAACCTGATTTTTGTGGAATTGGAAAAGTATGACATAGCACTACAACTTTCATGCAGAACACCAACCCAAATTCTGCCCATAACTCAGTCATTTTGCCACTTAAATTTAGTAGTCCAAAAATACTAGAACCAAATTAGGTACCCAGAAATCTGGATTAAACCGATCCGGCCAGCCATATTCAAATGGCCATATCTTGTGCTACAAAACTCCGAATGGAGTGATTTAAAAAGGGGATTAAAGCTAAGATAATAAGGAACAACTTCTATGAAGAACACTTAGCCAAATTACCACAGCAACATGACCAATGGAACAGTGCAAAACAGGACATCAAAACTGAAAATTTGAAATTGTGCCTAGGAGACCTAAAAATTGAAGGGGCAACCAAAATCAATAAATTAAGCAACCAAAATGTGGTATGTGGGTAAAATTGAAATTTTCATACCTATTAAGTATAAGAAAGTCAACAATTTAATTTGAATAGTGTCATGAATAGTAACCCTGAAATGCAAAATTCAAAGAACGTTAAATCAAGCATATTAGAACTAGACATAAGTAATTGTGAATTTATGATTGAATTTATTATACGTTATGATACTGAAACACTGTAAAATTGTGTGTTTTAGTTGAAAAGTACAAGGAAAGAACCTGAGACATCGAGTCAAGGCCTAGAGGCGACTCGCACAAGGTTTGTGCACAACATAAAAGTTTCTTTAAATTTCTTTTGCAAAGTGTATGAAATAAATTGTGATCTAATTGTATTGCAAAAAGGTGATTGAATTGTACAATATGTTTTTGACCTAAATTGTTGAAAATTTAATTGTATGTGTTTGAATTGTCAAAAATGTTAAGGTAGTTTTGAAACCACAGTGTCATGACCATATATCTGAATGCCTCACTAGCATACCTAGTGGGAGGAATTAGTTTTGAATTTTAAATTCCCTCTCTGGCTGAAGTGTTGAGGTGTGTGCCAGTAGATGAAGAAATTGAATGGGTACCCATAGATTGAGCTAGCTAGCCTTGAGATTCCTCATAAGCCTCCACCTATTGAGATGAACATTGTACTGATGGCATGATATAACTGTGTGTTTTTATGAAATTTGTTTTAGGACTTCTGAAATGAGACTGTTTTGACTAAAATTATAAATTGTGTTTTGTCTTTATTTTCATTTTCAGTACCATATTTGAATAAATGTGATTTAATTTATGCATAAAATTTTATTTTAGTATGTTGTGCGCCACTGAGTCATAGTACTCATGATATTATTCTTTGAGATAGAGAAACTAGTAGAGTAGCAGTGAGTCGAGGATTTGAGCTATACGGACCTTTTGTCAGATATAATTTTATACCCTGATTGTACATGTTTATTTTGATGTAATTGACTGTATGTACATTTGTAAATTGGTCATGAGCAGTTATACAGATTTTGTAATAATATTATTTTGGATTTTCAGATGTAAATTTATACTGATATATGTAAATTAATTTTTCTTTAATGCAATGTGTAAGAAACTAATTATCTCTATTTTCAGAAATATTTGAATTGAAATTCTTGAGTTGTGAAATTTTTATTTGAATTATGAGAGTTGAGCTAAATTGTGTTGATTTGAGTTGAAATGGTGGTTGTGATTTGATGAAGAGTTATATTGGAAGTGTTTTCTACAGGTAAAATTTTTTGTTTTTCTCAATTACAGCAGGCATTCTGCCAAAATTTTTTCAAAATTTACGAAAAAATAAAAATGAAAAAAATTTTACATAACTTTTAAACTTCAATTAAATATTTTTAATACCTGCTAGAAATGCTCACCACCTTCAAAAAGTAAAAAAAAAATTAATTTAAAATCCCTTGTAGTGTATCTAATGGTTTATCGGTAGGTGAAGTTTGGTAATTCATTAAGTATATTACGGGATCATGTTATGCCTTACAGAGGGGTAAGGTGTGACATGTTTTAGTGGTATCAGAGCAAATTTTTAAGGTTTGTTTTGGCTTGTGAAATTGTATATTTTCTTTGATAAGTACAACTGCTCAATGTTCTTATTTGATACATACAGTGCATTACATTATAAATATGAACTGACGGAGGAAAATCTCTTTGTGTTATTTGTTGAGGAGGTATAATACCCTTGAATTGAAATGGAAGAAGGGGACCGCTCAGTTGAGCAATCGGTAGAGGTTGAGGCATAAGGGGAAGCCCCAGCCCTCCAAAATGTCAGTGGTTCAGTGGCACCAGCCCCACCAATGTCGCAGTTTCCTGCACAATTTGCCCAGCAGATGGCTGCAATGTTTTAACAAATGGCCGAAAGTATGCCTGCTCAAGCTCCACTTCAGACACCGGTGGTGCAACTTCAGGCTCCAGCCAGATAGTATGATAAACTACTGAAGTTTGGGGCTATAGAGTTTAAGGGTACAGTAGATCCTCTAGAGTCAGAGCAGTGGCTGGAGAGAATGGACAGAGTATTCAAGAAATCGCACTACCCGGATGAATTGAAGTTTGAATATTCAGTGTCTTTGCTGCAAGGGGATGCGTATGACTGGTGGAAGACCATCCCCCACAGCTTGGTGAAACCTTTAGTATTAACCTGGGATGACTTCATCAGAGACTTCAGAGAGAAATATGTCCCAGATGCATATGTAGATCAAAAGTTGCAAGAATTTTTAAGTTTAAAGCAAGGCAATAGATCTGTGGTAGAGTATGAAAAGGAGTTCTCCCACTTAAGCCACTATGCAAGGAGTCTCCTATCTACCCGTAAAGAAAGATGTAAGAGGTTTGAAACTGACTTGAAACCCAGTCTGAGGATGCAAGTGGTTGGATTCAGACATAATAACTTCTTTGAGCTCATCTCTCAAGCACTTGAGTTAGAAAAAATTGAGTCAGAAGGGGCACCAATGAAAGAGAAAACAGAGAAGACAGAGAAATCAGAAAAAGAGAAAAGTGAAAAGGCAGTGGATCAAAGTTCCAGTGGCAATACTGGAAAAAGAAAGAAATTTGAGGGATCAGGCAGAGGTGGAAGGTCTGGTAAAGGTAGATTTTCTGGGCAGAGACCTCCTTGGTCTGGTCAGCAGACATCTAGGAGTTCTCACCCTCCCCGCCCTTGTGAAACATATGGCAATACCCATAGTGGGATATTTTATTGGGCTTCAAGAGCCTGTTTTAACTGCGGGGGCATGGGCCATCTGGCCAAGGACTGCACCAGTGCCCGTAGATTTGGGCTAGCTTCTACTACTGCAAAAGGATCCTTTCAAAGTTCTACTACTAGATGTTCATAACTAGTTAGCAGAGGTAGAGATAGAGGTCAGGGCAGCACTTCAAGCAGTCAGGGTACAGTAAATCAGTCAGACAAGGTAGTGCCCCGGTTAGAGTCTACACTATGAGACAGCGGGAAGAAGCTGAAACTTCTGACATTATAGCTGGTACATTCTCTATCTCTAATCAAGATGTATTTGTACTGTTTGATCCGGGTTTTACCCATTCGTATGTTAGTACTAGTATCGTCAGTTCCTTTGCGGTTCCGTGTGCCAAAATGGATTTTGAGGTGTTAGTAACAAGTCCGTTAGGACAAGAGGTCAGGGTCAACCGAATATATAGAGATTGTCCTTTGGTAATCCAAGGACATGTTTTTCTATCAGATTTGATTGAAATGCCCTTCAGAGATTATGATATTATCTTGGGCATGGATTGGTTAGCCAGGCATCATGCAATGATTGACTGTAGACTGAAGACAGTCACTTTTAGTCTCCCTCTGTACGGTGATGTGGTAATACACGAGGAGAGGCAGTTATTGCCATCAAACATCATTTCGGCTGCACTAGCCAGGAAGATGATCAGAAAAGGGTGTGAAGCATACTTGGCACATGTGATAAACACCCAAGTGGGGAGTCCAGTATTGAGAGATATCCCTACAGTATGTGACTTTTCAGATGTGTTCCCTGATGAGTTGTCAGGATTACCTCTGAAAAGAGAGATGTAGTTTGAGATTGATGTCATGCCTGGTGTGGACCCAATCTCCACAACACCATACAGAATGGCACCAGCAGAATTGAAAGAGTTGAAGGTGCAGTTGCAAGAATTGCTTGATAAGGGCTTTATTCGCCTTAATGTGTCACCTTGGGGAGCGCCAGTGTTGTTTGTTAAGAAGAAAGATGGCACTCTCCGCTTATGTATTGACTACCGACAGTTGAATAAGGTGACAATAAAGAATAGATATCCATTGCCCCGCATTGATGACTTGTTTGATCAGTTAAGGGGTGCAGCTGTGTTCTCCAAAATTGACCTAAGATCGGGTTATTATCAGCTGAAAATGCAAGAGCAAAGTATCCCAAAAACTGCCTTTAGAACTCGATATGGCCATTATGAGTTCCTGGTCATGCCATTCGGGTTGACTAATGCTCCAGCTGCATTTATGGATCTGATGAACACTATCTTCAGACCATACCTCGACCAGTTTGTGGTGGTATTCATTGATGATATATTGGTTTACTCGAGGAGTGCAGAGGAGCATGATAGACATCTGCAAATTGTACTACAGTCTTTGAGGGAGAAACAGCTATATGCCAAACTGTCAAAGTGTGAATTTTGGCTGAAGGAAATATCATTCTTGGAGCACATAGTATCGGCAAAGGGCATCAAGGTAGATTCCAGTAAAATAAAAGCTATCCTTAATTGGAAGCCACCTAGAAATATCACAGAGATTTGCAGTTTTCTGGGTCTAACTGGATACTACTGCCATTTTGTGAAAGGGTTCTCCATGTTGGCATCTCCATTGACTAAGCTACTTCGAAAGGATGCGAAATTTCAGTAGACGGATAAATGCCAGCAGAGTTTTGATGAACTGAAGAGATGTTTAATAGAAGCTCCAGTCCTTACTTTACCCACCCCGGGTAAAGAATATACAGTTTATAGCAATGCTTCTCACAATAATTTAGGCTGTGTACTGATGTAAGATCGAAATATCATTACATATGCATCACGCCAGCTGAAACCGCATGAGAGGAACTATCCGACACATGACTTGGAGCTTGTAGCTATTGTGTTTGCTCTTAAGATCTGGAGACACTACTTATATGGGGAAAAGTGTTACATCTACACAGATCATAAGAGTTTGAAGTATTTGGGTACTCAAAAAGAGTTGAATTTGAGACAGAGGAGATGGTTAGAGTTGATGAAAGACTATGATTGTCTGATAGACTATCAGCCACGGAAAGCTAATGTGATGGCTGACGCCTTAAGTCGCAAGACTATGGCAAGTCTGAGAGTTTCTTCTTTGTTTATGGTACATGAGTTGAGAGCATTGCATGTGAGCTTAGAGATTAAAGATGAGGGGCAGACAGTAGTTGCATGGCATGTATAGCCAGTGTTGATTGATCAGATCAAAATGGCTACTCAAAATGATAAAAAATATCAAAAGCTGTTAGAAGAAGTCAGACAAGGCAAGAAACCAGAATTATCAGTAAGAGATGACGATCTACTGCTACACCAGGGCAGAATGTGCATTCCTAATGATGTTGACTTGAGACAAATCATTATGAAGGAAGCATATGAGTCTCCTTTTGCTATGCACCCTGTGGTACTAAAATGTACAGAGGACTGAAAGAACATTACTGGTGGATGGGTATGAAAAGAGATGTAGCTGAATTTGTATCCAAATGTCTAACTTGTCAGCAAGTGAAAGCAGAGCATCAAGTACCAGCTGGTTTGTTACATCCATTACCAGTGCCTGAATGGAAATGGGAGTGGATAACTATAGATTTTGTGATGGGACTTCCGAAGACACAGAAGAGCCATGATTTAGTATGGGTCATAGTTGACAGACTGACCAAGTCTGCTCATTTTCTACCAGTCCGGATGGACTATAGCTTAGAAAGATTGGCCAAATTATACATAAATGAGATTGTGAGACTACATGGAGTGCCAGTATCGATTGTATCTGACAGAGATCCTAGGTTCACTTCTAGATTCTGGGGTAGTCTTTAGAAAGCCCTAGAAACTAGATTGAACTTCACCATGGCATTTCACCCACAGACAGATGGCCAGTCTGAGAGGGTAACACAGATATTGGAGGATATGCTACTGGCTTGTATGATTGAGTTTGATGGAAGTTGGGACACACACTTGCCTCTGATTGAGTTTGCTTACAACAACAGCTACCAATCAAGCATTGGGATGCCTCCATATGAAGCTTTGTATGCCAAGAAGTGCAGAACTCCCCTATGTTGGGATGAAGTGGGTGAAAGAAAGATGATTGGGCCCGAAATTATTCAGTAGACTGAGGAGAAAATCAGATTGATCAGAGATCGACTCAAAAATGCATCAGACCGTCAGAAGTCCTATATTGATCTGAAGAGAAGAAATATTGAATATACAGTGGGTGAGAAAGTATTCATCAAGGTTTCCCCTTGGAAGAAAATTATGAGATTTTGTAGAAAGGAGAAACTAAGTCCTCATTTTATCGGACCATATGAGGTTCTAGAAAGAGTGGGTCCCTTAGCATATCGATTGGCATTACCTCTAGAGTTAGAAAAGATACATAACGTCTTCCATGTGTCTATGTTGAGGAGGTATAGATCTGACCCATCTCATGTACTACCAGTGAAAGAAATTAAAGTGAATCCAGACCTCGCATATGAGGAAGAACCCATATAGATTCTGGCTTATGAGGTAAAGCAGTTATGGAACAAGCAGATACTGTTAGTTAAAGTGCTGTGGAACCATCATTTGGGCCAAGAAGCTACTTGGGAACAAGAGGAGAATATGAGGAGACAGCACCCACAGCTGTTCAGATACTGATATCAGGTAAAATTTCAAGACGAAATTTATTTTAAGGGGGGGAGAATTGTAACACCCCTATTTACATAGTTTGGTATATTTCACTGTTCCGGTGACCGATGTCGGTCCGGACAATTAAGAGAATTAGAACCACATCTAAGACACCTATATAAGCCCTGAATGCAAATAATTAGTGATTGCTAGATAGTTAAGTATACAGAAGAAAAACAGAACATAAAAGGTTCAATGAGCTGGGAGTCACAGTGATGGGTGACCTTCCCGGGAAGTGACTGCGAGGCCAGTCTAAACCCTAATTTTGAATCAAAAAATGTGACGTCGCGGTCCTAAGGACTACTGCGAACCTAGTGGAAAAGAGAAAACCACAGAAAAGAACTGATAAATAGGTCAAGTAATTAGGTCAGGGATCCGGAAGAAATATTAAATTACTAACAAACCGGATCAGACTGGCGAGGGGTAATTTGGTCAATTCACCCTTAGAGGTGACTCCTGACCTAACTATCCAATAAAATTGGAGAAATAAAAATTTCGGAATAGAGAATTAAATTAAAGAACTATGAGAAATTTTAAAGAAAAAGAAAAAGGAAAAAGAAATGGATTATTACATCATTAGGAGACATCATGAATGATGTCAAAATTAAAATTATTTTACCCAAATTTTTTACTAAGTCAATTATGGCATAAATGGAGATAAAAACAAAATTAAAAAGACAAATTTTTTTTTCTTCTTCTTCTCTAAATTTCTGTAACTCTCTCTCTCCCATTTGTTCTCTCACAAAAAACCTCCATTAAAGCATGAAATCAAGCTCTTAAACCCCTAAATTACCCATAAATTCCCCAAATTTCTTTGATTAAACCTTGTTATCTCAATTAGACAATAAGATTTAAGAAGAAGAAGAAGAAATGAGAAATTAAAGGAATTGAAGAAGTGGAATATCAAAGTTGAGGTTAGTAGTTTAATTTGAAATTCTAGTTTAATACTTGTGTTTTTAGTTCACTTAACCTAGAAATTAACTTAAAATCAAAAGAAAACAATTATGAGAGACTAGATAAGAAATTCAGCTAGCATTAAGGGGTATTGAAATTGCATGATTTTGATGAAATTGAATGGTTAATTAGGTTGAATTAAGCATGTAAACAATGAATATACACTTTAATTGCATTAGATTTCAAAATTGTGTAATTAGGGTTCTTAAGCATCTTGAAGATTAGGGAAAAATTGGGGAAATGGTCAATTGGTACAAATTGACCCTAATTGAAGTGAGAAATGGCCAATTGGGACCATTTGTGATATGTTTGAATTGGTAGAAGCCAAGTGCAATTCGGATTGGTTAGGGTCACTATTCTGACAGCTTGACCTAAGTCTCTTTCACGGACTAAAACTGAAAATTTACCAACCCAAATGGTGTGAGACTAATTGGGAATGAAAATAGACACATAATGGCCCATTTTTTATTTAGGAACCATGCCCAAAAAATGACATTAATATAGTGAACAATTAGGTCAAATCCGAGTAGAGTGCACTGCCACTGTACCAAAATGATTAAATAAACAGTGTTTGTTCATTTAGCCATAACTTGGGCGATACAGGTCCAAATGACCTGATTTTTATGGCATTGGAAAGGTATGACATAGTACTACAACTTTCATGCAGAACACCAATTCAAATTCTGCCCATAACTCAGTCATTTTGCCACTTAAATTTAGTGGTCCAAAACTGCCAGAACCAAATTAGGTGCCCAGAAATCTGGGTTAAATCAATCCGGCCAGCCATGTTCAAATGGCCATATCTTGGGCTACAAAACTCCGAATGGAGTGATTCAAAAAGGTGATTAAAGCTAAGACAATAAGGAATAACTTCTATGAAGAACACTTAGCCAAATTACCATAGCAACTTGACCATTAGAACAGTGTAAAATAGGACATCAAAACTGAAAATTTGAAATTGTGCCTAGGAGACCTAAAAATTGAAGGGACAACCAAAATCAACAAATTAAGCAAGCAAAATGTGGTATGTGGGTGAAATTGAAATTCTCATACCTATTAAGCATAAGAAAGTCAATAATTTGACTTGAATAGTATCGTGAATAGTAACCCCGAAATGCAAAATTCAAAGAACGTTAAATTAAGCACATTAGAACTAGACATAAGTAATTGTGAATTTATGATTGAATTTATTATACATTATGATACTGAAACACTGTAAAATTGTGTGTTTCAGTTGAAAAGAATATCGAAAAAGAACCCGAGACATCGAGTCAAGGCCTAGAGGCGACTCGCACAAGGTTTGTGCACAACATAAAAGTTTCTTTAAATTTCTTTTGCAAAGTGTATGAAATGAATTGTGATCTAATTGTATTGCAAAAAGGTGATTGAAATGTACAATATGCTTTTGACCTAAATTGTTGGAAATTTAATTGTATGTGTTTGAATTGTCAAAAATGTTAAGATAGTTTTGAAACCACAGTGTCATGACTATATATCTGAATGCCTCACTAGCATGCCTAGTGGGAGGAATTAGTTTTGAATTTTGAATTCCCTCTCTGGCTGAAGTGTTGAGGTGTGTGCCAGTAGAGGAAGAAATTAAATGGGTACCCATAGATTGAGCTAGCTAGCCTTGAGATTCCTCATAAGCCTCCGGCTATTGAGATGAACATTGTACTGATGGCATGATATAACTGTGTGTTTTTATGAAATTTGTTTTGGGACTTCTGAAATGAGACTATTTTGACTAAAATTATAAATTGTGTTTTATATTTGTTTTCATTTTCAGTACCATATTTAAATAAATGTGATTTAATTTATGCATAAAATTTTATTTTAGTGTGTTGTACACCACTGAATCACAGTACTCAGCGATAGCTGTTTATTGCTGTCGCAGATAAAGAGACTAGTAGAGTAGCAGAGTGAGCTGCTGAGGATTTCAGAGCTGCTTTTGGACCTTTTGTCGGGTATAATTTTATACCCTGATTGCACATATTTATTTTGATGTAATTGACTATATATACATTTGTAAATTGATCATGAGCAGTTGTACAGATTTTTTAATAATATTATTTTGGATTTTCAGATGTAAATTTATACTGATGTATGTAAATTAATTTTTCTTTAATGCAATGTGTAAGAAACTAATTATCTCTATTTTCGGAAATATTTGAATTGAAATTTTTGAGTTGTGAAATTTTGATTTGAATTATGAGAGTTGAGCTAAATTGTGTTGATTTGAGTTGAAATGGTGGTTGTGATTTGATGAAGAGTTATATTGGAAGTATTTTCTACAGGTAAAATTTTTGGTTTTTCTCAATTACAACCGGCACTCTGCCAAAATTTTTTTAAAATTTGTGAAAAAATAAAAATGGAAAAAATTTTATATAACTTTTAAACTTTAATTAAATATTTTTAATACATGCTATAAATGCTCACTACCTTCAAAAAGTAAGAAAATTGTTTTAAAATCTCTTGTAGTGTATCTAGTGGGTTATCGATAGGTGAAATTCGGTAATTCATTAGGCATACTACGTGATCATATTATATCTTACAGAGGGATAAGATGTGACAATAACGGTAAAATATAAGAATTATCAATGATCTAATGAGAGTTCATATTTTGTAGAATATCCTCCCAATAGGTTCTCAAGATTTTTTTTTTTGGTTAAGTCATATGATCCTGATATTATGTTATCATTTTATATGTACTGGATTGTGAATTTTTACTTTAATTTATATATTTTATTTTAATTAAGTTTGATAAACACCACTTTTATTAAAATAACTTAAGTCATTTTAATTTTATGAGCATCATATTTATAAATCCTTTTTTTTTCCTATTATCCACCAATTTAAAACTCTTTATATTCCAACAAGGAGTCACACTACCTTTTTATAAAAATAAGTGTTGAAAAAATAAATTCAGCAAGCGGATGGCATAATTAAAGAAAAAAAAAAGTAATTAAGGATCTTAAAAGGTAAATCTTAATAATTAAGGATCCTATAAGAGAGGCTAATCAATTTGCACGCATATCACCCTTTTTGCACTACTCAATTTCGAGAAAGTAACTCATGAACAGAGCTTTGATATATATATATATATATATATATATATATATATATATATATATATATATATATATATATTATTTAATCTTATATTTTAAAAAATATATTATTTAATTTCTATAAAAATTTTCGTTAAATTATTTGGTCTCTCCATCAAATTTTCTGTTACACATATTATTTATACTATTATTTAGTCACTCTATTTTAAAGAAAATAATTAGTTGATCTATATATTTTAAAAAATATAACTATTTAATCCTATTTTAATTGAAACTAATTAATTGATTTATATGTATTTTGAAAAATATATTTTTAGATAAAAATAAAAATTTTGCTATGTGAAAAACTAAATCTTAATTTACATTTTTTTTAATTTTTAATTCTTTGAATATCATTTTTATATTTTTTATACTTAGAAATAATTTTTCTTAATTATTTAAAAATTAAAATAAATTGATTTAACTTTTTTTTGGTGCCAGCTTACACCATTTTTATTGATAAACGAAAATAAAGAGAAAATAAATGAGAGAAAAGTATAGGTGTAGAGGAAAAAAAATATAAAGAGAGAAATAAGAAAGAATAAGAAAAAAAATAAGAATGAGAGAATTATGATAGTTTAAGTATAAAAAATAATTATATAATTAAATAATTAATAAAGTCAAATTTTAGAGACTAACTAATATATTTTTTTAAAATATAAAAATTAACTAATTAATTTTATTAAAATAGATGAATTAAATAATAAGTTGATCAATATTAACTAATAAAGATACGCTCAACTTATTTACACATATATTTATATAAAAAATTAATTAATACTATTAATAAATTTTCATTTTGTATTATAAAAGCTATTTTAATTTCGAATTTCAATCAGTGCTACATGAATAATAAAAAAATATATTTGAATTATCGTAGATAAAAATATTTATTTAAATACGAATTAGTTAAAATTTGATTTTAAATTAAATTTGATATATTTTAATTATAAACTAATTTTGTTCAAGTTGTCTTTTAATATACGTACGGTGCAACGAAAAGAAAAGAAGTGGGCAGAGAGAGGCGTGAGGGTGGGGGTTGGGGCTGTGTTTACACCTCCTGAGACAGGTTGTCTGAAGGGATAAGCCAGCAGAAAGCCAAGCTGATGATGACAATAAGACGATCCTTCCTCTTTCCTTCCACTCCACCGTCTCCGCTTCTTCCATTATTCCTTCCGGTACTCTCGCACATTTTTTTTTATCTTTTTTTGGGTGGATAAAGAGAATATCCAAGAAACATGCTACCCAGCACAAATATCAACAGACGAAACTGAGACCTTCAGCTTCAGGAGAAGGAGAATTCCACATGATGGTATCATCCAAACCCATCTCCAAGGCGTGCATGGACACGAATAAAGAGCCCAGCTCTTTGCTTTCAAGGAGGAGGCCAACGGGTACTAATGGCTAATCTCATAAAATAAAAAATAAATAAATATTGGAGACGCGGGGAATCGAACCCCGTGCCTCTCGCATGCGAAGCGAGCGCTCTACCATATGAGCTACGTCCCCGACAAAGTTTATTGCTTTAAATATTTTTATAAATATAAATACAATTCATTTAAATTTCCAACCCATTGCGTTTTTCTTATTCAAGACAACATTTAGTAAAATTTAATGTAATTAATTATATAATATAATTAAAATTATAATATAATAAAAAATAATTATCATTATATTTATTTATTTAGTTATAAAATAAAAATATAAACAGTATAATATAATGATAAATTTATTTTAATATTTATTTTATTTATAATATTAATAATAAATGGTAATGGTTGTAATAATTGTTAGTCGAGTTATAATGATGGTTAAATAGTGATAATGATTATGACAACGATGGTTAAATAGTGACAATGATTATGACAATGATGGTTAGATAGTGATGACAATGACAAGATAAAGTAGTGACCAGATAATGGTAGTGATCAGGTAGTAGTAGAGGTGACAATAACTAAATAGTGATAACAGTGGTTAAGTGATGGTGATAGCATAGTGGTAACAAGATGATGATGGTGATGGTGGTGATCGTGGTGGTTGTCGTGGTGGTAGTAGTAATGGTGACAGAGTAGTGATAGTATTGATAGTAGTAAAAATAAATAGAGAAATTAAAATAAATAATCATGATTACATTTATTTTTTAATGTAATGCAATTACATTACTTTAACTATAATTAATTATTTTACGTAATTGTCATTTTATTACCTCAAATTTTTTTGTATTACTAAATAATATAATTAAATATATAATATAATAACGATTATATTATATATTTGATTACGCTATACTAAACATAACTTAAGCTCTCAAATTTAAATTATATATTTTCCTTTTTAATTAGACATTTATTATCATCATAAACTAAGAAATACGCTTTAATTGATTTTTTTTAAATGTCTTTATTTATTTATGTGACATTTTCAATTTTTCTTTTATGTCTCCCTTTTTTATAATAATTTATTTTTAAGTATATATATATATATATATATATATATATATATATATATATATATATATATATATATAACTTAACAATATATATACATACTGTTTTACACTGAATAATTATTGTCATTCGTAATCATTTTATACTTACCACTATAAAATTAAATTGTAATATTATTTTTTTTTTTTAAATGCACTATAACAAACAAATCATATTAATGATTGACTTTTTCAATATAATATATAGACAACAGGAAAAATTAGGTAAATTATAATTTAGTTTATGAGATTTAACAAAATTTATAGATTAATTTTTTTTATTTTTAAAATACATATATTTAGTTTTTGAAATTTTAATAAAATTTAAAATTAATCTATATCATTAAAAATACAGTCATCATTAATTTTAATAAAAACGATTAAAATGTAATATATTTTCTATCAAAAATAATTTAGTCCTTCAAGTTTGACAAATTCATGTAAAATATAACTATTAAAAATACAAACAAATTACTTTAAGGCTCCGTTTGTTTTACGAAAAATATTTTTCTGAAAAATATTCTCTACATTTTTTGGTGTTTAGGACACTTAACAAAAATTAGTCAATAAAAAATATTTTATTGATCAAAAGGAAAACTAAGTCATTTTTAAAGAAAACGACTTTTATTTTTCAAAAGAGGAAGTCATTTTTTATTTTTTGAACTTTAATAATCTTATAAAAATGTGAACACATTCATAAATATTTTTCATATATAAATTATTTTTCGTAAAACAAACGAGCCTAAATTCCTTTGAAATTTTGATTCATTACAAAATTATTTATATATTTACAAAATGATTTATAAATATCATAACTATTTATAAACAAGCTCTTATATTTTTTAAATTAATAAACATATAAGAATTAATTTATAAATAGTTATAGTTATTATAATTTGAATTAATTATTTTACCATCCTTATATTTTTGTTAATTACAAATTCATTTTTACATTTTTAACAATATAATATAAAACAACTAAATTATAAGTTTTGTTAAATCTTATGAATTAAAAATTTCAAATAAAAAATATAGTAAATAACATTTTGATTATTTTTCTTAAGTTTATTAAATTATCAATAAATAAGTAGGCGAGTTCTACCAAAATTTAAAAACTAAATTATAATTTACCATATATCTTAATATAAAATTTACATTTCTTATGATATGTATAAGAGTTTAATTTCAATTAAATACATTATAATCTTTATCATAAATAAATTTAAAACCGATGTCTTAATTTAATGATAAATACATTATAAAATTTATATTTTATTTAGTAATTTAGTTTATGAGATTTGGTTAAACTTATAAATTAGTCTTTATAATTTTAAAATTAAGTAATTTAATTATTAATATTTTAATAAATTTATAAGTTAGTCCTTACCGTTAGAATTACGTTTAATTTTTTATTAAATTTAATAAAAATACTAAAATACTTTTAATTATATTGAAAGTATGAAATAATTTAATCATTAAAATTTTATTTTAATAACAATTTGTATTCATATTAATTTTTTTTCTTTTTTTACATATAATAATATAATATAATATATAAAAATATTATAAGTTAATAAATATTTATATATTATTAAAATAATAATGAAATAAATATAAAATTATAAAGGATTATTTATAAATATCTATAATATTTAATGATCAATTTATAAAATATATGAATAATTTTATAATTAACTAAAATTTTAAAGTATCTTAAAGTAATTAATCTATATTTTAATAATTTTAAAATTTTTTAATTTAATAAGATCTATATTTTATAAGTACAGCACTAAATTTTTAATAAAACAAAATTTAATAACTTAATTAATAAAAAATATTTTAAAGACTAAATTATTTTTAAACTAAAAATAAAAAAAAATATTTCCGTTATTTTTATAAAAATTAATGGAAATTTAATAGAATCCTAATGTTTTAGAGTAAATTGTAAGTTTTATTAAATTTAATGATTAAATTATTTAATTTTTAAAATATATGTATTAAATTATAAATTGTATTAAATTTTAGGGGTTAACTTATAGTCTCGGAAAAAAAAAAGTAATGACGGTATAATTTTTTTTTTATACATTTTAGATAAAATTGCTAATAACAAAACAGTAAAGATACACTGCACATATTCTTACAAACGCACGAATTAATAGCCATCAGATCACCAGATTAAACTATGATAGAAGGTCTGATTGGCTAAATTATATATGCGTACAAAATGCAAGAGCGCACACAATCTTCACCCGACAACAAAGTCTGGAACTGGGATTTGGTGGGGCTGCCTCCGGCCATGGAGCCTGCATATATAAGGAGCCAAAAATTGCTGCCTCGCATTTGTAGGGCATGAATTTGGATGCCACTTATTTGGAAACAGAACAGGACAATGATCATATTCTTTCCCAATCAAATCTAAGAACGAGAAGTTTCAAACCATTGTGCTCGTCCACATTATCTCCATTATCTCTATATGTATATCACTCTCAAGCATCGTTTTTCTTCGAAATTATTGCAATGCTTCTGATTCTTGCAATAAAGACAACATTTTGTTGGTTTTTGGGATATGGGTATTGGACTATTGGTCTGTGGTTGTAATTGAACACACCCATTGTTCATTTCCCGTATGTGTCACCACTTAGCATTGTCGATTCGGTTAAGAAAGAGTTTTGTGATAACTATTCTGGGTTGAGCTTGGATTTCACCCAAATGGGTGTTGGTTATTTTGATAAAGAATTCGATAAGAGTGATGAATTTGTAGTCACAAAAATGGTGTAATTACAGTGGCTTTTCTTGTTGTTAGGGAATTTGTAATGGGGAGATTCCTCAATGGATTTGCGTTGCCTGTACTGCTTTTGACAGGTTTGAACCGTCCTTCTATCTCTGAGTGAAGTTTAACGAGGATTGATCATCTTATGTTTATATTTCTGAAACGCCGTTAAGATTCTTATGAGCGGTTAATCTTGGAAAGCTGTTTTCACTTTCCACTATGCAAACGTAAATGGGTTGGTACGATATGAACAATGGTCGTGTTAAGTTAGAGATTTTTATTCTTGTATTTATGCTATACATGCCTAGGCATACAAACCTTTGTAAAGCACAGGAATGAAACGCAGCAGAGGATATGAACAATCTCTCCCCGTTTAAGTTTGATTGATGGGTGATCCTTGTGGGACTTCTTAGGCTAGTATGCTTGAGATTCTAAATTTCTAATATGATTATATGATTTATAGCTATTTCTTACGTGTACTCTTTATAGCACTTCATCACTAGTATAGTTATCAGGTAGCACAAGTGTAATACTTCTTGATGAATGTTTTTGTGAAGTTATGCTCCCTTCTGGTGATGCTATGGGAAATTTCTTGAAAGCTTGCAACTTTTAAGCAATGAATTTGAGTTACTTCTGGTCTGTAATATACATTGTTGTTCATTTCATCCATTCCACTCAGTTTATGGCTACACCTTTAGAAATATTTGGACACCTTAGGCCTGCCCTGCGCTTTCTTTTTCATACAAACTTCCTTGTGCTAAAATTTCCACATTGGTGCATTTGTTAGCAGGCAATACATGTGTCCAAATCTTCTCATTCTCCCTTCTCTTATCTTTCCTTCAATCGGTGTTATTTTCACTTTTCTACAAATGCATTACATCCATCTTAGTACCCTTATTTCTGCCATGCTGATCTTGTGAACATATTACTTCTCTGCCTAACAATCATTCCTCTCAATGATGTTATTACTGATATATAATATCATTAAACACAATGGGATATGACCAGATATTCTAGTGGCAATTTATCTATTTGGCTGTATGCTACTTTGGCAGTAGAGTGGAGGAAAATGATCCATTTGGTGGACCTCAATTAGTTGGGGATTAAGGTTTAGTTAAGTTGTCTTGGCTACATGCTTCATGATATTATATTTTGGGTTTCCATATATTTTCTACAGTGTTGTGCATTTGCTAAGTGCTTTGACTATGAATTACTGCATCAGCTGTAACCTTATATCCTTTTGTGCTCTGCTTCATCCAGCTGCTTCACTTAATTGGAGTTTGATGTCTCTGGTTGATTTGATAGCCTTTCTCTTCATTCAGTATGCTGCACCAAAAATTGGTAAGCTGCCGATGCTATATTCGATGCCTTAATCATATCTCATCCTTCTTGTATTCTGCTATAAAGTTTCCTAACAAAGATTTTGTCCCTCATATTTTGCTAGCTGAGGTTTACATTCCTTTTATGTTCTACTTTAGTTCAATTTGATTATGCATTGAAGAATGGTTGTTACAAGATGTGAAAGGCAGAAAAGCATGTCTAATTTTTTACATCTTCTTTGTCCTAAATGCATGGCAGTGCTGGAAATTGGCTGTCAAATGCTACCTATTTTTGGCCCTGATGCTACATTGAAAGAAAATTGAAGAATATAATTTTGTACACTACTAGATTTGACTTGAATAATTGACAAGAACACATATATAACTCTAGATTTTAAAAAGTGGTCAGGTTTGACATTTGGTCTGTCCATTCATGAATCCACCTCCATTCATGTAGAGTAGGAGCTAGTTGTGTACTTAGTAAATTGGTTCATGCTTTGAAGTTCTCAAGTCTAACTCCATTTGTGTATGAAGTTGACGATTTGACATATCTGGCATCTTGTATTTTGATTCCTGTGAATGATAACAGATATGAAAGACATAAATAGATAATGGTCTTCAACTCTTTCTGTTCATCCCCACACACTTTACCTCTCAGATAATGCATTATAAATCTAAAATCCTACTTATAGAGTTATTTATGAAGTCTTATATTGATTTGGCTTTCTGTAACAGCCATCTTCTGCATATGTTTGACCAGGAAGTCTAATGCATATGTTCTCTTTTCATATGTAATTTATGTTTGTTGTTATCGAGGTGCTATTGTTCAGGAACTTGAGTCAGACAAGATAAATAAAGTTGAGATGGAATATTGAATGTAAGATCTATGGATGGATTAATTTGTGACTGATCAGTAGTTCTTAAAGTGCTCCTGAAAGAATTTTATGATTGAATTATTACTGTACGTGTTGTTCTTGAATAAGAGTTTGATAATTAGGTAAATGAACAAAAATGACAACTAAGACTGGACTAATGCAGTAAAGCCATATCAATATGATATCCCGTTTGATATAATGTTCTTCTCTTCATATTGTTGATATTTTACCTATTTTATTGTCATAATTCTAAACATAATTTATTTGTTGCAAACCTAATAGGGTTTCGATCTCAAAGACAATCTCTGTTATCATGGTGTACGCTTGTCTTCTCTTCTCTGGCTGTTCTTTCACATGCCATATTTCACATTGTATGGGCTGTTAAGGGGGATCAGTGGAGTATTTCTGATGCTCAGTGGGCCAAGTTAGTTGGTTTCATAAGGTGAGGTTTGATGTTGACAACTGCTACCTTTAGTTTCTCCTTCTGTTGATATTCCTTTGTGAAAGTTTGCTGAAGATGCGGGGTTACTTTTTTAAGCAAATCTATACATACTGAAATGTGTTGGTTTTGCAGTGTTCATTCTTGGAGTTTGCCATATGTAATTTGCTTTTTGGTCATCCAAGTATCTGCAGTTTTTGTTGCTGTAATTGGAATCTATGGGAGCAGATTTCATCTGGATCTATTGGAAGATTCGTGGTTAGGGCATCTATATTCTTCTGTCACACATATAGGTTTGTCATTGTATATTGTGACATACTTCTTCTTTAAAATATTTGCAGTCTTCTTCATTTTCTAGTTTGCTTTCAATTCAAATATTCATTAAGGTACTTTTGCAATATAGTTGGCATATAAAGTGTTCTTAGAGCATTTTGGTTTTAATAGGATGGTGACTAAATTAGTGAGATATTCTTCAGCAATTGATCTTGCTTTCCCCCTGCCCAAACTTCCTCTTGTTTTCTCATTTATTTATTCTATCTTGTAAATAGGTATTATAGCATAGTTTGTGAAATGACTTTTTGTCTAAAATCTAAGTGTTAACCTGAACTATCAGAGATACAGAATCATTTCATTTGATTCAGTGAAACATTTACAATTTCCCCCCTTCATTGTTAGTATTGTGTCCTCCATATTCCTCAACTATATTCTTATCACCATTAAATGGTGTGGTTAGTTGTTTTTATATTTTTCTCCAATTAATCAAACCTTGGGATGTTCATCATTGATTATCTTTCCTTTTGCTCCATGGAAGGTTCTCATCTCAGAGTTTTATGCTGCTTATTGTTGCCTGCTGTACAGTTGGTTGTGGGCATTAGTCATCCATCTTTGGCATCCTTACCATTTTTCATTTGTAGCAGTATTGGACTTATCAATTGGTCTATAACAAGCAATTTCTTTGGCCTCTTTCAGTAAGTAACTTGTATTTCCTGTAGACTTGCTCTTGGCTGACTAAGAGTAGTTATTTTTTCTACAATCATATGATGTGAATGATTTATGCTAACTCATATGAGTTTGAAGGTGGTGGAGTTACCTATTGTTGTATGCGGGCTTCAACATTGTCCTGTTGTATGCATATCAGCTTCCTGTCAAGTTTCCTGGGATTATTCAATGTGTTGCTGGTTTCATAGGTCTCTATAAAATATCTGCAAAATCAGAGTGGTCAGAAATCTGTTCTTGCCTTTCACTTCTATTTTTCTACATCATGGTGAGCAAATCATATTCACTTTAAATCTACTACCTGGTTTAAATTGTGAAAATATACACTGAGGAATGAACCAATCATTTCTGATTTTTTTTGTCCCTCAACTTCTTTTTGGGCTTTTTATGAATCCAATAAATACTGCATCACACCTCATGTCTGCATAACTTGTAAGAGGTCAATGACCCATCGGGTAATGTGTCCTATAAAATCTGTAATCTGCTAGTAATTTTGGTTGACCATTCTAATTCTTCATTTAATCCTTTAGGCGGTGTTTTATGTCTTTTTTAACAAATATGGAAATATCCATCAATTTGAGCCTTAAAGACTGGCAATTTCCCTTACTATGGAAGATGCAAGAATAGATAAATGATCCGGAATTTTAGAATGCATCTCTGCTCCTGGTGACTGTAGTCAAGTGCTTCTTTTGCACAAGGAATGGGCAGTAAACTAGTACAAGGCTAGTGGCTTAGTTTAAATAAAATGGAGATGTTTTGATATGACTATGCTGCATCAGTTTGTACAAAGGTGTCCCTTTCAATTATATTACTCAAATGCAATTGATAAATTAAGCCGGTATTGTTCTTTCTGCTTTAATCACTTGTCCATGGCTCGTATTTGTTGTTGCTGATTCTTACTGAATGGAAAAGTATTTGGAAGCATTTGGACTGAGGACCTTTGACTGAACAAAGCAATAATCTAGATCTAGATCGTTGCATGGGCAGCTTTGTAAGCCTAGAATGCTATATGAATTATGTGAAGGATTCATACAATTCTAAGGAGACCACTAATTATTTTCCTTTGACATACTACGAAGTTCAGATGTGCAGCAAACAAGAAAACTTTCCATGCCTTTCTCTTTCTACACATGGAAATATTCCTTTTCATTGTTCATAAACATTTACTGTGCCTATTTCCTTAACAGCTATCTTGGATTAGATGTGATCTCGCAGAGATGGATTTTATCATGTTGACAAGAGAAAGCAGTTTGACGGTGCAACTGCTTCCCCCAAAGCATTCATTTTTTATTCATAAATCAAGGTAATTTATGGTGGCGCAATTACGTTTTGATCCCTTTTTTTTTTAATATGCTCTTTTAACTACATATGAGAGCTTTTCCCAAATGTGAATTTATCTCCATTTAAGTACATCATGAGGTTTTGTTGTGTTTTAGTTGGAGTCTTATCATTGCATTTTCTTTTTATTACTGTGCAGATCTGGTGCAAGGCACACAAATATGATGTTGAGAGGATCAGTTTTTTGGACTTTCAGTGTGAACTTTTTGGCTTATGGCTTTCCTGTATGCTTACTATACTAACTGCTCCCAATTTTTTATCATTTGCTTCTTCTTGTAAATCATCAATTCATAACTAATTTGTAATATTCCATATATTAACTTGTACTGGTTATTTTGTTTTATTGTTCCTCAACCTGCATAAAAATAAGGAAAAGTTTAAATTTTACAGCATAAAATGACAACAAATCCAGCTTACAGTGCTGATTGATATTGTTATGGAAAGTCAATCACTGTATTATTTCTCTGTATATTCTGTATTCCTATTTAGGATTTCTTCCTAATTAGTAGAACACAATTATAGGAATCAATTGTATATATATATCCATGTACAGATTAATTGAAATTAAGGAGAATCATATCTTTCTATATGGTATCAGAGCAGGTTCATTAAGGAATTTAAATCTGGAATTTCTTTCCTGGCTGTTTCTGGTCTGAAACCCATTGTTACCCTAGGTTATCTATCTAGGGTGACTATTTGTTCTCACCACCCAGCTCAGAAGAGTCCTTGGCCGCCCACCGGCCGTCCCCTCTGATTCGGTCGTCGGAATCCAAGCACGTGAGGCTCATGCGCCCAACTTAGGTTCTCTCCGTTTCTTCACTCGCCAGCGCGTGGAGGCGCGTCCGCCGGCCGTTTCGACTCTGATCAGCATCGCCGGCGTCGCCTCAACCTCCTCATTCCACCACTGTGTGCTGTTGCCTGATCCAGTACACTATTAAAGGACTTCTGAGGTTTGGCTCAACTCAACTCAACTCAACTCAACTAAGCCTTTATCCCAAAAATTTGAGGTCGGCTATATGGATTCGCTTTCTCCACTCTAAACGATTTTGGGTTAAATCCTCAGAAATGTGTAATGCTTCTAAGTCATGTTGTACTACTCTCCTCCAAGTCAATTTAGGTCTACCCCTTTTTTCTTTCTATCCTCTAACCTAATATGCTCTACTTGTCTAACTGGAGCCTCCGTATGTCTATGCTTCACATGACCAAACCACCTCAATCTCCCTTCTCTCAACTTATCTTCAATTGACACCACTCCTACCTTTTCTCTAATACTCTCATTACAGACTTTATCTAGTCTAGTATGGCCACTCATCCACTTTAACATTCTCATCTCTGCAACTCTTATCTTAGACACATACGACTCTTTCAGTGCTCAACACTCACTACCATATAACATAGTCGGTCGTATGGCTGTACGGTAAAATTTTCCTTTTAACTTATTGGGAATCTTATGATCACTTAAAACTCCTGTGGCACGTCTCCACTTCAACAATCTAGCTTTAATCCTATGACTAACATCCTCCTCACATCCCTCATCTACTTGAAGGACTGAGCCTAGATATTTAAAGTGATTACTTTAGGACAGTACCACTCCATTCAAACTAACTCCTTCCCTATCACCAATTTGGCCTTCACTGAACTTGCAATGCATGTATTCTGTCTTCGTTCTACTTAACTTAAAACCCTTTGACTCTAGAGTACTTCTCCAAAGCTCTAGCTTTCTATTGACTCCTTCTCGTGTCTTATCTATCAGAACAATATCATCCGCAAACATCATGCACCAAGGAATACTCTCTTGTATATATTTCGCCAATTCATCTAAAACTAATGTAAAAAGGTAAGGGCTTATGGCTGATCCTTAGTGTAATCCAATTGAGATCGGAAAATCTCTTGTGTCCCCTCTCACTGTGCGTACAATAGTAGTTGCTCCTTCATACATATCTTTCAACACTTGTATGTACCTAATAGATACCTTCTTTTGTTCTAACACATTCTATAAGACATCTCTTGGAACACTATCTCTTGGAACACTTCTGAGGTTTGGCTATCAAATCCTATTTCGGTATTTGCTTGATTTGTGATTTTGGGTTATTTTGCAGCTGTAAGCACTTTGGATTAGCGTTTCGGTTAGTTTTCTTTGTCTCAACAAATGGCAGACAATAAGAATGTTATTTCTAATGTGATTCCGGTGATGATTAAGATCACGGAACACAAACTTAATAGTTCGAATTACCTGAAGTGGAGTAAGACTGTTAAGGTCTATTTGTGTAGAATTGATAAGGATGATCACCTTACTAAAAACCCACCTACTGATCATACATGACAAACTTAGCTAAGGGAGGATGCTCAGTTGTTTTTGCAGTTTTGGAACTCGATTCACAGTGAGGTAATTAGTTTAATTAATCATTGTGAATTTATTAAGAAATTGATGGATTACTTAGATTTTCTGTATTCTGGTAAAGGGAATATCTCCTGTATTTATGATGTTTGTAAGGCATTCTACCGTGCTGAGAAAGAGGGTAAGTCTCTCATGGCTTATTTTATGGATTTTAAATGGGTATATGAGGAACTTAAAGTATTATTGCCCTTTAGTCCTGATGTGAAAGTTCAGCAGGCCCAACGGGAGTAACTGGCTGTTATGAGTTTTCTTGCAGGCTTTCCTTCAGAGTATGAGACTGCTAAATCTCAGATTCTCTCCAGTTCTGAGATTTCCTCTTTGCATGAAACGTTCACACGAGTCCTTCGTACAGAGAGTACTCAATCTTCACAGCCTGCCAGTAGTGCTCTTATTAGCCGAATTCAAATGGACAACAGGGTAATAGAAGAGGAAGTAGAGGAGGAATTACAGGCAACAGAGGTAATCAGCGTAATGGGGAGGCTAGTTCTAATCAGGACTCAAGAGGAGTCCTTTGTTATTATTGCCATGAGCCTGGCCATACAAAATATAATTATCAGCAACTTCAGAGGAAAAATCAGCGATCACAGATGGCAAATATGGCAGCAGAGGATTCTACAGTATCTTCCTCTGAGAAAACTATTTTGGTATTTGCAGATGATTTTGCATAGTTTATCCAGTATCAGGCATCTCTAAAACCTACCAGTTTCCCTGTCACTGTTATTGCTGAGTCAGGTAAATTCACTACATGCCTTGTGTCTTCCTCATCCAAATGAGTTATTGATTCTGGTGCGATAGATCACATGACAGGTAATTCTAGTCTTCTATCTGCTTTTTAGTCTAATCTCACTTCCTCTACTATTACTTTAGCTGATGGTTCTACTTCTTGTGTCATAGGTTCTGGAACTGCGAACCCGACTTCGTCAATTTCTTTGTCATTTGTTTTATGTCTACCAAAATTCTCTTTTAATCTACTTTCTGTTAGTAAACTTACTCGTACCTTAAATTATTCTATTTTCTTTTTTTCTGACCAGTGTTTGTTTCAGGATTTTACGACGAAGCAGATTATTGGTAGAGGACGTGAGTCAGGTGGTCTCTACATTCTGAAAAATCATGTACTGCGGTTGCTTGTTTGCTCCAGTACCTTAACACCTCTTGAAGCTCATCTTAGATTGGGCCATCCTTCTTTGTCTACCATGAAGAAGTTGTGTCCTCAGTTTCAGTCTTTATCAGTAGTAGAATGTGAGTCGTGTCAGTTTGCTAAATATTATCGTCTGCCTTCTGTGTCTAGAGTCAGTAAACGGGCTTCATCTCCTTTTGAGTTAGTTCATTCTGATGTTTGGGGTCCTTGTTCTGTTACTTCTAAAACTGGATTTCATTATTTTGTTAATTTTGTTAATGATTACTCTCGTGTTATATGGTTATATTTAATGAAGAATCGTTCTGAGTTATTTTCTATCTTTTGTGCCTTTTGTAATGAAATCAAAACTCAATTTAATATTTCTGTGCGCATATTAAGAAGTGACAATACTTAAGAATATTTTTTAGCACAATTTCAGTCTTATATGACACAAAATGGCATTCTTCATCAGTCTTCCTGTGTTGATACCCCATCCCAAAATAGCGTGGCCAAAAGAAAAAATCGGCATCTTCTTGAGGTAGCTCGTGCTCTTCTTTTTCATATGAAAGTTCCTAAACACTTTTGGGCGGATGCAGTTTCTACGGTATATTTTTTGATCAATCGTATGCCGTCTTCTGTCCTTAATGGGGATATTCCTTATACTGCTTTGTTTCCTACAAAATCTTTGTTCCCTGTTGAACTCCATATTTTTTGTTGTACCTGTTTTGTGCTTGATGTTCGTCCACAAGTTACTAAATTGGATCTGAAGTCTCTCAAATGTGTCTACCTTGGGTACTCCCGGCTCCAAAAAAGGTATCGCTGTTTCTCTCCTACTCTTAATCGTTATCTTGTTTCTGCAGATGTCACATTTTTTGAGTCCACTCCATTCTTTCCTCAATCATCTGTGTATGAGAGTCAGGGGGAGGAGGATGATCTCTTAATATATACTGTCCAACCAATGTCTAGTCCTCTCCCACAGCTTGTTACTTCTGTCTCAAGACATACTCGACTTCCCGTTGTTCATGTTTATTCCAGGAGATTGGAGATTCCTGACTCAGATCCTCCACCAGCTACTTTGTTGGGAGATCCTGTATCTCATACTGATCATGATTCTGACCTAGACTTACCCATTGCTCTTCGTAAGGGTAAGCGTTCATGCACTTACCCTATCTCTTCCTTTGTTTCTTATAATCAATTGTCTTCTTATTCTCAGTGTTTTGTTACTTCTTTAGACTCTGTTCCTATCCCTAATACTGTTGGTGAGGCACTGTCTTATCCTGGCTGGTGTGCTACTATGAAAGAGGAAATGGAGGCTTTAGATGCTAATGGTACATGAGAACTGTTG
Organism: Hevea brasiliensis; assembly: GCF_030052815.1. Taxonomy (NCBI): domain Eukaryota; kingdom Viridiplantae; phylum Streptophyta; class Magnoliopsida; order Malpighiales; family Euphorbiaceae; genus Hevea; species Hevea brasiliensis. The sequence continues at coordinate 1,552,481 of NW_026615250.1, forward strand.
CCTTTGCCCACTGGTAAGAAAGCTGTTGATTGCAAATGGGTATTTACAGTAAAGGGAAATCCTGATGGTTCTGTGGCTAGGTTAAAAGCACGCCTTGTGGCAAAAGGATATGCTCAGACATATGGAGTTGATTACTCTGATACTTTTTCTCCTGTAGCTAAACTTATTTCTGTTCGCTTGTTTATCTCTTTAGTAGCTACATATGATTGGCCCTTGCACCAATTGGATATCAAGAATGCTTTCCTTCATGGTGATCTTTACAAAGAGGTGTATATGGAGCAACCACCTGGGTTTATTGCTCAGGGGGAGTTGGGTAAAGTTTGTAGGCTTCGGAAGTCTCTTTATAGCTTGAAACAAAGTCATAGGGCCTGGTTTGGGAGATTCAGTGAAGCAGTACAGGAATTTGGTATGCAAAAGAGTAAGTGTGATCACTCAGTATTTTATAGGCAATCTGAGGTTGGTCTAATTCTCCTAGTAGCCTGTGTAGATGACATTGTCATCACTGGGAGTGACACTGTAGGTATTTCATCTCTTAAAACCTTCCTCCAAACCCAGTTTTAAACCAAAGACTTGGGATTGTTAAAGTATTTCTTGGGTATTGAAGTTATGATAAGTAAGAAGGGTATTTTCTTGTCTCAAAGAAAATATGTCCTCGATCTATTGACAGAGACAGGAAAATTAGGTGCTAAGCCTTGCAGTGCACCAATGACTCCAAATTTACAACTATTAGCAGGGGATAGTGAGTTGTTTGAAGATCCAGAGAGATACAGGAGATTGGTAGGAAAATTGAACTACCTTACAGTCACTCGTCCTGTCATTGCTTATGTCGTTAGTGTGGTAAGTCAGTTTATATCTTCCCCAATTGTTGCTCATTGGGAAGCCTTGGGACAAATCTTGTATTATCTGAAGGGCACTCCAGGAAAAGGTTTGTTATAATATATGGTAATCATGGGCATTTGAATATTGAATATTTTTCAAATGTCGACTAGGCTGGATCTAAGGTTGATAGGAGGTCAACTACTAGATATTGCGTTTTTGTTGGAGGAAATTTGATGTCTTGGAGTAGGGGTGGCCACGGTTCAGGAACCGTCGGTTACAGTTCCTAAACCGCCGGTTCAGGTTCAATAAAATCATGAACCTGAACTAAACCGTTATGGGACAGTTTGGAAGACGGTTCCGGTTCGAGGACAGGTTTAAAACGGTTTAAAAGACGGTTCGAAAAATGACAGTTCAAGACGGTTTGAAAGCGGTTTAGGAGCGGTTTAAACTCAACTCAACTCAACTAAACCTTTATCCCAAAAATTTGGGGTCGGCTAGATGGATGCGCTTTCTCCACTCTGAACGATTTTGGGTTAAATCCTCAGAAATGTGTAATGCTTATAGGTCATGTTGTACTACTCTCCTCAAAGTCAATTTAGGTCTACCCCCTTTTTTTCTTTCTATCCTCTAAGCTAATGTGCTCTACTTGTCTAACTGGAGCCTCCGTATGTCTACGCTTCACATGACCAAACCACCTCAATCTCCCTTCTCTCAACTTATTTTCAATTGGCACCACTCCTACCTTTTCTTTAAACTGGTTTAGGAGCGGTTTAAAGAAAAAAATTAAAGAAAAATTTTATTAATTTAGAATTTAAGTTATATTTGTAAAAATATTTTAATTTTTCTTAGAAATCTTTTAATCAAAATAAAATAAGAATAAAAAGAATAAAATTAACTTATTTTTAAGAAAAATTTAATAAGCAATGACTTGAACTTATTAAAAAACTAGAGATGAAATGAATTTAAAAAAAAAAAATTAAAAAAAGGTGCATGAATTTAATTTTGCCTATGTATCCCTTTAGGATTTAGAGGAATCAAAATTTTCAGTTATAAGTTGAGAGAACGGAGATTGAGGTGGTTTGGTCATGTGAAGCGTAGACATAGGAAAGCTCCAGTTAGACAAGTAGAGCACATTGGATTAGAGAATAGAAAGAAAAGAATAGGTAGACTTAAACTGACTTAGAGGAGAATAATACAATATGACCTAAAAGTATTACACATTTCCGAAGATTTAACCCAAAATCGTTTAGAGTGGAGAAAGAGAATCCATATAGCAAATCCCAATAAATTTTTGGGATAAAAGCTTAGTTGGATTGAGTTGAGTTGAGTATTACTTGCTCTTTTTTAAAAAATTATATGATAATTGATAATTAAAAAAATATAAAAGAAAAAAAAAATCAAAATAGAGGGTATTGAAAATTTTATTGAAGATATAAAATAATAACAGAGTAATTAATATAGTATTAAAAATTTTAATGAGCATATAAAATAATAAATTAGGAGAATTGTGAAAGTACTGAGAATTAAAAGGAGTGTAGAAAATAATTGTTTAGAAAATTTGAGAGAAATTGAAAGAGTATTGAGAATTAAAGAGAGTGTAGAGAATAATTGTACAGAAAATTATATATATATATATATGAATTAGGAGTGGAGTGAGGTATTTATTGAATTTTTTTTATATTTCAATCGCTAGTTTGGTCCAGTTCAGAACCGTCGGTTCAATCCCGTTCAGAGCCGTCGGTTCACGGTTTCTAAAAAATATGAACTTGAACCAAATAGTAGAAGGACTGTTTCGGTCCGGTTCGAAACCGATTCTGGTTTTGACAGATTTTGGTCCGATTTCGGTTCAGTTCTGGTTCGAAACCGGACCGTGGCCACCCCTATCTTGGAGAAGTAAGAAGCAGAGTGTAGTTTCTCGATCTAGTGCTGAATCGGAATATAGAGCCATGGTACAATCAGTATGTGAGGTAATGTGGATACTTTAATTCTAGATGAGACAGGTTTTAAGACCTCCCTGCCTGCGAAATTGTGGTGTGATAATCAAGCTGCTCTCCATATTGCTTCTAATCCGGTGTTTCATGAGCGGACCAAACATATTGAGATTGATTGTCACTTTGTTCATGAAAAGATTCAACAACAGATCATCTCAACAGGACACATCAAAACTGGAGAGCAGTTGGGAGATATTTTCACAAAAACTCTGAATGGAGCTAGTATTGACTACATTTGTAACAAGTTGGGCATGATTAACATCTATGCTCCAACTTGAGGGGGAGTGTTATGGAAAGTCAATCACTATATTATTTCTCTATATATTCTGTATTCCTATTTATGATTTTTTATTTAGAATTTCTTCGTAATTAGTAGAACACAATTATAGGAATCAATTGTATATATATACCCATGTACAGATTAATTGAAATTAAGGAGAATCATCTCTTTCTACAGATATCACCCATTCAGAACTGGATTTCCTTGTTAGAATGATTAAGCGTCTGTTTATCATTTATAATGAGGATATCAATATGTCATAGGTGATTGGTAAAGTTTATTTTAAGCTATTTCATTTAGATATTGTTTTTCTGGGAAAAAATTTGGAAAGTTGGTGGTTTTTGGACCAAGTATAAAAGAGCGCTTTCATTTTTCAATAAGCACATACATGCACTCAAAATGCAGCATAAATGTTCTGAATAATGCGAAGGCTTATATTAAACAGGGCATTCAAAAGTAATTTCTCAATGACTTGATAGAAACTGTGTGTTATCTATTGGTTCATGTTATGTTGTTTTATGCAGTAAGCCTTGCCCTTATTTTGATGTTCCTCAACACATTTTGGATTGTGTCTTACTAACTTAATTGTTATTGATACTGCCATGACAGATTTCCTTGCTTGCTCTGTCATTTTGGAGTTTCCATTTTCCAAGTGTCTGTGCATTTGGACTACTTGCATACGTTGGCTACAATGTGTTTGCCTTCCCTTCATTGTTCCACTTGCACCAGTTAAATGGTTTGCTTCTCATCTTCATTCTCTTATGGGCTGCTAGCACCTACATCTTCAATGTGACATTTATGTTCCTAAATAAAAAAACGTGGGAGGTATTTTTTGTTTTCATTGTGTGCTTTAAGAGTCAAGCATTGAGGATTATCATGTAATCATTATAAGATCTATTGAAATATTTTGCAGGATATGGAAATATGGGAAACTGTTGGCTTATGGCATTACCCTATTCCTGGATTTTATCTACTTGCACAGTTTTGTCTTGGTGTCCTTGTGGCCTTGGGCAATCTTGTGAACAACTCTGTCTTCCTATATTTGTCTGACATGGATAGACAATCTTCTAGTGAAGATTTCACAGTAGAAGGTTGGGAAGTCAAATAGTCTAACTATTGGACTATTTGCAATTTTGCATACATTATTTATTTTTCTTTTCTAGTATACTTTTCTGTCCTGCTGTTAGCTAAGCTCTTTCTTCTTCTTCTCCTTTTTCTTTTTTCCTTGAGAATAGTTTGCTTCTTGATGGTGCTGCATGACCATCAAATAATCATTTTATATGAAAATGGCTGTCTAATTAGTTTTTCTGATTTGTATTTTTGTGATTGCTGTAGGGTACAAAGGGTCAATATTGCATGTCCTTGGTTTTCTGAACTCCAGCAAATGGAGCTAGATATAGTCACCATTTTCCTGTCAAATTAGGGGCCATGGTCACAGCCATTAACAACACTGTTCTTGCATAAAGTTCTGTATATTTCTCACTTGTCTTTCCTTTAATTAGAAAATACTCTCCCTTAATTATTATATGCTTAGAAGTCTGAAAATCATCATCATCATCATCATTATTATTAATATTAATTTGAATTGTAAATTGGTGTATGGGAGAATTCACAATAAAATCACACATTTTTTGTCATAATTGTCATGGCCCCCTAAATTTTTATGGGACATAGTTGACATAAACTTTTACATGAGAAACCAGTTTCTATTAAGTGACATTATTAGACAAGAAGTACTCAGAGTTCAAAATGAAGTCTTACTGCTACTGATCATTAAGAGAAAATCACCAGAATTGACTAGAAATCTTTTGCTTGGAATTGGGGCATATAGCTAATGTTTACATGCACTCTGTTGTGGGTTAAGCACTGGTACACACAGTTCAAAGTTTAAATGAGGATAGATCCTGGCATGTATATCATTTCTTGTCACTCCTTTACGGTGCGCTAACCGTTTTGATAATGCTTGTTACAAGCATTTATCTTCTTTCCTGTTACACCTGTAATGGCAGTTTAAATGATGAAATACTTCTTATAAATATTTTTTATTATTACATCTATAGTTTTTCATTTAATTATTCCTTGGAAGGTTGCTACTGTTATCAACCATAATTTCACTTGCCTTTATATTTCAGAAAGTGAAGAAACTAAAGTATTGATTGTAGCTACAATATCATGGGGATTGCGTAAAAGCTCTCGTGCTATAGCACTGGTGCTGATATTTTTTATTGCATTGAAACCTGGAATCATTCATGCTGTATATAGTAAGTTGAAGCACTTTTATTCAAGTTTTATTCATGTAGAAATTGCCTATTCATACAGATTCCTCGAATGTATTGAACTCTTGGAATGCTTTTGACATTTTTGGAAATATATATTGTAGTTTTCTAAATGCTTTCTTGCATTTTATTACATCTTACCCATTTCATTAAAAACTTATGTCTGCTTTTATGCTTCAGTGGTTTTCTTTCTATTGTATCTGTTAAGCCACACCATCAGTTGGAAGATACGTCAATCATTGATTGTTCTGTGTGAGGCACATTTTGCACTGCTGTACATTCTTCAGCTTAATCTAATCTCAAGAGCCTTGAAACAAAAAGGTTCATTTGCCACAGACATCCTGTCACAGTTAGGTAAACACTTGTACAAAATTTAAGTTATTTAGGCAGTTTATCATTATTGAGCTATAATATGTATTCTTTGTGTGGAGACATGCATATTCTTTCTTTATCTTTGATGATACAATTTTTTTTTTTTTTTTCCCACTTTTCTGAATTTCCATAGGTTTTCTTAATCATGCTAGTTATGGGGATTTCTTGAGGATAGCAGCACTTGCATTCTCCTGTGCTGTTCATAATCATGGCTTTGAAATGCTATCCTCATTTTCAGCAATTTTGCAGCACACTCCCTGTCCTCCAATTGGTTTTAGCATCTTGAGAGCTGGTTTGATCAAATCAGTTCTATTATCAGTTTATACTTCACTATCTGGGCAGATCCATGATGATAACTCCTCTCATGGTATGACTTATTAAAGGTTGAGTGTAATTTTAAGATGCTTTTGGTTTTCTCTAGTTTATGTCTTTATACATTCAAATGCCATTGAGAATGGCCATAATCTACTTTTATTTTAAGAAGGTTGATTTTGTAATGATTATACATTGAAAAAAAAACATTTTGATTTGTGACATCATAAATGGCCAATGGATGCAATTCCGATTTGGGGTTTGCAATTGATAATTCACCATGCCACACCCAGCAGGTCAACAAGGAAATGTCAAAATGAATTCTGTTAGATAAATTTTTGAGGGTGCTACTGATAATTTCCATTATTATTTTTATCAGTGCCATTGAAAATAATATGGTGGATTTCTGTTGTAAGGATAATTTCCAGCTTTTCTTATCACTTTATAGTGTTGCCCGTTATTTAGAAGTTATAACATTAAATCAAGTTTGGCCAACTCATTTTTCTTGAAGTCAAATGTTGTGAAACTTTGTCAATATCCTTGGTGGAGTGGGTTTATGTCATGAATTTGATAACTAACCTAGTTTTTTTATATATTTATTAACTGTTATATTTTTGCTTTTGTTTTCAGAGAAAAAAATAGCATCATATCTGAGGGCAACTGGGCAGAAGTTTCTTTCAGTTTATCGATCATATGGAACCTACATTGCCTTTCTAACAATTCTTCTCACAGTATACCTGGTAAAACCGAATTTTATTTCATTTGGTTACCTATTCTTCCTTCTGTTATGGATGACTGGAAGACAAATTTTGGGAAAGACAAAAAAGCGCCTTTGGTTACCACTGAAAGTTTATGCAGTTCTAGTGTTTTTTCTTATTTATGGATGCAGCGTCTGTTTTAGTTTTCAGAAGTGGTTGTCGAGGATGGTTGATGTGTCTTATGCCTTTGGATATAAACCAGAAGTTTCCATGCTGGAAAATATCTGGCATTCCCTTGCTGTATTAATTGTGATGCAACTATACAGCTATGAGAGGAGAAAGAATAAATTTCCTCAATCAGATTATGATAATGCACCAGAAAAAAGTTCCTTTTCTTTTGTGAAACGTCTACTAATTTTGCACAGTGAGAAGATACTACATCTGGCCTTGTTTTATGCATCTCTGTCCCCTGTAAGTGCATTTGGTTTTCTATATATTTTTGGCTTGGCTGTTTGTTCAACACTGCCAAAATCTTCTCGGATCCCATCAAAGCTGTTTCTAGTTTATTCAGGATTTCTTGTGATGTTTGAGTATCTCTTCCAGCTATGGGGTGACAATGCTGAAATGTTCCCTGGTCAAAAGCACTTTTCTCTGTCACTTTTCCTGGGATTGCAGTTCTATAAGCCTGGTTTCTTGGGTTTAGAATCAGGCTTGAGGGGAAAAATTTTTGTTATTGTATCATGTATACTTCAGTACAATGTCTTCCATTGGTTGGAAATGATCCCTTACAATTTTGGAGATGGAAGAACATGGGAGGAGCCCTGTGCTTTGTTTAGCTCACCAGAAGAAACCTCAAGTGACACAACAAACCAAACAAGCAAAAGTAAACACCCTATAGGTGCTAGCCACTTGTCAGAAAAACAAAAAGAAGGGAGAAGTCATTCATGGCCATCTTTTAGAAATATTTTATCTCAAGGGCCAAACGCTATCTTCTCTGAAATAGGAGGCTTTAAAGGCAGTAACATGGGAAAATATTCAAATAACTGTGGAAGTTCCAAAGAAAGCGATAAGTGGAACCGTAAACGAGTTCATATCTTGAGAAAAGAAAGACTTCACCTGCAGATGACTACTTTAAAAGCATGCATGAAGTTTTGGATAGAGAACGTGTTCAATCTCTTTGGACTTGAGATTAACATGGTAGCACTGCTTCTTGCCAGCTTTGCTGTGCTTAATTCCATCTCCTTGCTTTATGTTGCGTCACTTGCTGCTTGCATTCTTTTACCTCGGCATGTCATGCGAAAATTGTGGCCCATGTTTGTATTCTTTTTTGGTTCTGTTATTATCCTTGAGTACTTGGCTATTTGGTTGAATCAAATATCCGGAAAGCAACATGCTGCGGGTGACACACAAGTTCCTTGTAATGCTTGTTGGCGAAACTCTGATCTGTACTTTGACTACTGCAAAAAATGCTGGCTAGGTATATCTTTCTATAAAATGTTTAGAATTGTAGGTTAACAAACAAAACAGCTTTTTCCTATTTACATATTACTGAATTTATAACTTTAGACTTCAGTGTTTCAACTTCTAACAAGTGAATCTTTGTTTCATGGATTGTAATAGGATCATTATTGATTAGCTCTCTAAGAAACTTTCAGAAGGATAGAAAGCTTTATATAAAATCATATGAATACTATCTGGATATCTCACTTATTTTTTTGCACTGACATCCTCTCAATTCACAAATCTTTGACTTAAAACTTTATCCATCCTTTTTTTCTTAATTAAGTTAGCCATCAAAATTTTCTGCAAATTTGGCACATGAAGGGCAAGGGTACTATCACATTTTGAGTGAGGCGGATGGCATTTGCCAAATTTACTGTTCATTTTGATGGAAAATTAATGAATTTGGATGGAGATATTCTAAATGAATTTTGTGGAAGTGTGGACTAAATTTCAATCAAAAGATCTCTGTCACACCTAGATCCAAATGGTCTACGGTTGATGAGTATTTGTACAGCTTTAAGAAAATAATTGCAGTCGCTTTTGTACTTTAGTAAAAAATGCACTGAACGGGATACTTTTGGGATTTGCCTAATGCGCATGGTCAAATTAGACTGATATGTTAGTCATGGCTAATTTGCAATGCGCATAACTTCTGCAAAATTTGATTATATTGAGTCTGTGAGAAGGGAACTAATACAGGATGAAGTAATTCTGCTTCTCTTTCTTCATAATCGAAGTTTGATTAGCCTTTACTCATTGTGGCATTTAACTGAAGGATTTGTTTGTTTATTGACATGAATGAATTGTTAAGCAATTTCTTTTAAGATTAGCATTGCACTGGCATCTAAAGCATGCATCACCTTAATCTTTTTTTTTTTTTAAAATGAAAGCACCCAGGACTATCAGTTCACATGCTTAAATGCCAAAAATATTGAAATCATCTCACTTCAATTCCAAAATGTGCCTCAGAACATCCTATAGTGCCATCTCTCCCAGATGTTGACTTCAGAAACCATGCTACTTTTCTGCAGGAATCATAGTTGATGATCCGCGGATGCTCATAAGCTATTATGTGGTATTCATGCTATCATGTTTGAAATACCGTGCTGACCACTTGTCCAGTCTCTCAGCATCAGAGACATATCAACAATTGAAGTCTCAATATAAGAATGCATCACTGAATGCTCTCTTATTTGAAAGAAAGTTCTTGTGGACATTCGTTGATTACCTGAGGCTTTATAGTTATTGCCACTTGCTAGATCTTGTTCTGACTTTAATTTTAATCACGGGAACACTTGAATTTGACATTCTGCACCTTGGATACCTTGGTTTTGCTCTGGTTTTCGTTCGGATGAGGCCTGAAATACTAAAGAAGAAGAATGAAATTTTTAAGTTCTTGCGGTTGTACAACTTTGCTGTAATTGTCCTGTCTCTTGCTTATCAATCCCCTTTTGTGGGGGATTTTTGCAAGGGGGAATGCCAAATGATAGACTACATAAGTGAGGTGGTGGGATTTTACAAATATGATTATGGGTTCAGAATTACATCAAGATCAGCATTGGTTGAGATTATCATATTTATGCTGGTATCCCTACAGTCATATATGTTTTCAGCACAGGAGTTTGATTATGTGTCTGAATATCTTGAAGCAGAGCAGATTGGTGCTATAGTGCAAGAACAGGAGAAGAAGGCTGCTTGGAAGACTTCTCAGTTGCAACAGATACGAAAATCTGAAGAGGAGAAGCGCTTGCGTAATTTACAAGTGGAAAAGATGAAATCAGAGATGCTTAACCTCCAAATCCAGCTTCAGAGTATCAACAACAATGCAGATTGTGGTAATGCTTCTCAAAGTCAAGGCAATATGTGGAGAAACTCATCCCCAAGAATAGATATAGTGAATAGCATCACAGGCAAAGGAGAATATGATTTTAAGAAGCAAGCAGTTGATTTAAGCTCTGATTTATTTCCTTTTGATGTGAATGAATCTCCCAAGAATGAAAACACTGTTAGTTCATCTGCAGTGCACACCAGAAAGCATTCATTGGAATTTATTAATGAGATCACTGAGCTATCAGATAAAGCTGCTAGTTGTGAGTTTTTACATTCACATGAAAGAGATGAAGCAACATTCCAAGCCAAGAAAAGGCCTCTAGTCTCAGCCGTACATCTTTTCAGTGATGGAGTTTCTCAAGTGCAATCTCTTAGTAATATGGCGGTTTCCAATATAGTGAGTTACTTAAATATAAAACATGAAGAACTAGATCTTAGTGGTGATTCTTCTGATGATGAGGTATACTTTAAGATGGAGAATAAGAACATAGGGTGTGAACCTATGGACTGGACATTTTCCACTCAATCTGATGATGAGCCGATCACCTCTGATGGTGCATGCTTGCAAATTGGGATGATCCTCCGCCACATGTGGGCACAAATGCGATCTAACAATGACGTTGTTTGTTATTGTTGCTTTGTTCTAATATTCATGTGGAATTTTAGTTTGTTTTCAATGGTTTATCCTGCTATTCTCTTTCTGTATGCTCTTTGTGTGAGTACTGGTCCAAATCACATGTTCTGGGTTATTGTGTTGATTTATACAGAGATGGCTATATTGGTTCAGTACATATATCAAATCATCATCCAACATTGTGGTTTGACCTTCAATGTGAATTTGCTTCAGGAACTAGGATTTCCTGCACATAAAATCATGTCATCTTTTGTAATAAGCAACTTGCCTCTTTTTGTGGTGTATTTATTTACTCTCCTTCAAACCTCCATAACTAGAGATAGTGAATGGGCAGCCATAGCTGAAAGCAACTTTGGAAAGAGAAGAAACAAGTGCCAAGAACAGGCTGTTAAGAATTGCAGGATAAGAATAGAGAGGTTGCTTTTTTGTGCTAAAAATTTTATGGAACAATTGATTAGAAGCCTTAACAGGTATTGGAAATCTCTGACACAGGGTGCAGAAACTCCACCTTATTTTGTACAGCTGTCTATGAAAGTGGATTTATGGCCTGGGGATGGTATTCAGCCAGAAAGAATCAAATCAGGAATAAACAAGCTACTCAAGATCATGCATGACAAAAGATGCCAGGAAATGAGCCCGAACCATTTCCATTCAGTCAGTAGGATTCGTGTTCAAAGCATTGAAAGAAGTCTAGAAAATGATAATGATAATGATAATGTTGCTCTGGCTGTGCTTGAAGTGTTATATACCTCTCCTTTCAAACAATGTACCCAAGTGGGATTTTACCAGTCACTGACTCCGGCAGCTGATGTAGCATATGAGATTCTAGAAGCTCAACGTACTGGTGTTGTTAAAGAAATAGGATTCCCTTATCCGATACTCTCAGTGATTGGTGGAGGAAAGAAACATATTGATCTTTATGCCTACACATTTTGTGCTGATTTGGCTGTTTTTTTCTTGGTGGCCATTTTCTACCAATCAGTCATGAAGAACAACAGTGAATTTCTTGAAGTTTATCAGCTTGAAGATCAATTCCCTAAAGAATTTGTATTTATCTTAATGGTAAATTTTAAACCTCTTTCCTTGAGGCATTGCTAATATTGGTGTAGAATCACAAGTTAGTAATTACTTTGCTTTTGTATGTTGGGAGTCTATCATTCAGAATTGCTCCTTTATATACTACTCACACAACCAACGGCATCAATTGGATTCTGAATTTTATTAAATAACTCGAAAGAAAGAGAGATTCATTTTTGAAAGAAGCTACAATCAACTCATTTGGTTTGTTCCCTTTAACGCCCATATATGTTGTTAAGGAGTTCACGCGGAATGGCTTTAAAGTTGGATCTGTAAAAGGTCTCCAAGTATGTAGTTGACTGCTTTCCAAATCTTTTAATTCATACTCAAACTAAGTTTTAAATGAAGTTCCATAACCTGAATAGATCCAGTGATGTCAATTTCTGTCTTTTGACCTGTTTGCTATCCTAGCTTATTATGCCATGCTGTTTTTGTTTCTTCTTGTAGGTTATCTTTTTGTTGATAGTGCTTGACCGTATTATCTACCTTTGTTCATTTGCCACTGGAAAAGTCATCTTCTATCTTTTCAATTTTGTTCTCTTCACATACTCAGTTACAAAGTATGCTTGGAACATCGAGCTACAAAACAGACATGCTGCAAAATTTGCACTTTGTGCTATCTATTTCACAAAGGCGATTTCTCTAGCTCTGCAAGCCATACAAATAAGATTTGGGATTCCACACAAAAGTACTTTATATAGGCAGTTTTTGACAAGTAGCATTTCACAAGTTAATTATTTGGGTTTTCGACTTTATCGCGCTCTTCCATTCCTTTATGAATTGCGATGTGTCCTTGATTGGTCTTGCACAACTACATCTTTGACTATGTATGACTGGCTGAAGGTATGTACATTGTTGTTGAAATATAATTATCATCATTATTGTCATTGTCATTATATTTTGGTGAAATCACTCGCTATGCTTTAGACATGCACTGGCATGCAGATCCACATGTCTATTAAAGCATCTGTTCTTGATCTCCATATATACTGTGAACTTTTAATATTTATCAATGCTTGACCATATCATTTTCAATGATTAACTGTATGCAAATAATTGGAACAGTAACCAATAATTAATCTAGTCATTGTAGTTTCCTATCATAATCTCTTTCCATTTTCATGTGAATGCTTCATAGGGAATGGTATATGTGCTTATCTCCCTTAAGCTCTTAGATAAACATAGGGACTTCCTTAGATTACCATTAACAGGGATTTCCAAAAGGATACTTCTCACATTGTTTGACCTATGCCTCTAGCACATGGGTAAGGTGTTTGATGTCCATTGTTGGCTTGTTCCCTATCAGCTTAAGATTTTTGGATTATTGATAAGCTACCACGCATCCATATTTATTTATATGCATATATAGCCAATATCATATAGAGGTTATTACATCCTTCTTAACATATTAAAACATTCATTAGATTATATATTAGTGGATTCCACACCCTATTCTACTTTATCAAATCCAAAGCTTCCATTGCTGCTGTTATCAGTACCAGAACTGCTGGCAGTATTATTGTTACTATTGTGATAACAAAGAATCCCTTCTCCACCCCTCCCACAAAAAAAAAAAAAAAAAAAAAGGGTAGGCAATCTACTCTGACTCTTTGGTATAAAGATATATTTTACATTTCATTAATTACCCAAGAACAAGTTATTCCTTTGAGTACGGATGTAAACAAGCTAAGCCGAGCTTTGAAGAGTTCAAGCTCGGCTCTTTAAATTTTCTCTAAGCTTGAGACCAACTCAAGCTTAGATTTGAAACTTGAGCTCAACTCATTTAGATTTTAACGGACTCAAGCTTGGCTTAAGCTCAGCTTGCATTTAGCTTCTTTATTAAGCTCAAGCTTGACTCATCAAGCTTAATTAGTCAAATTACTTAAAAAAAATTATCTTTATTAATTACTATCTAAAACTCATTTAATGATAAGTCCAATGAATCATAGTAATTAAATTAATAATTATAATGAACATAAATTATATATATTTGATATATCTATATATTTTAATTATACTTTTGATTTTATAGTTGTCTTATTTACAATTTGATTATCTTATTATTAGTATTAACTATTAGCTTGCGAGCCTAAATAAGTTGAGTAGTAGTAGTAAGCTCAAGTTCAGCTCATTTGTTAAATAAGCATAAAAACAAAGCTCGAGCTTAGCTCACTAAGCAAGTGAGCTAAGCCAAGTTGAGCCTCAAGCAGCTCACAAGCGGCTCAACTCATTTACACCCCTAGTTTGAATCATGAGATCAAGATGATTCAGGCAACATGCCAGTGACTTGGATTCTTATAAGTAGTTTTACTGAATCAAAACTGAATGATATAAATGTATTGTGTGCTCTTATAACAAAAAGTCAGCATCTTTTAGTTGAAAGCTATGATAGTAATTGCTTATGCGGAATGTTAAAATCAGCTCCATTTAACTAAGTGTTAATCCAAACGATGATTAATATTAATTTGATATTTGTTCTATGACAACCATGTCCCATAATAGAGCTTACTTTATAGTAGCTGTCATTGTTTTGTTTAATCAAACTAGTGGTTTGTTCTGAATCTGATATAAGCTCCTTTCAGTTGGAAGACATTCATGCCAACTTGTTTCTTGTCAAATGTGATGTGGATCTGAATAGAGCAAAACACCAACAAGGAGAAAAGCAACCCAAAATGACTAAATTCTGCAATGGGATATGCTTATTCTTTGTATTGATGTGTGTTATATGGACTCCTATGCTGGTAAGGATTTAAACTGTGCCCTGGTTTTCTGAAGCCTTTATAGCAAATTTAAACATTTTGAGAATGTGTATGATGGAAACCTAAGCATATTGAGTCTTGTAATTTGTTAGACTATACTGTGAAACAAATAATTGCAAAGGGAGACTATATTACTCGAAATCAAGTGCTGAGTTGATAGGCGTCAATATTTGTTATCTGGCTGTACTTAATGGATTGTGTTTAATTAAAATACCAAAGACAAAGGAGATGAAAAATGGATAAAACTACAAAAAAGAAAAACCAGGACATAAAATTGACACTTCCAGACAGGGATGTGCGTTCAGGAGTTAGTTAGTTCAGTTTGAAGGCATTATGCTAACCCAAACTGATAGTCATGGGTTGATATTTTACTCAAATGAATCGAACACATGATATGTATGAGCCAGCAATTTTTGGGTTACAAAAAGTTGGTTTTGGTTGATCCGAAAATAGACAACCTAGAAAAAATAGCACTCAATGTACTAAACACTGCGTGTAGATATGGTTTTGAAGAGGGAAGACCTCTTTTCATAAACAGAAGCCTTCCCATCACTGGAAACTGATGTGGGATTTTATCCCATGATGTTTCACTGTGGGATACAATCCCACAAAAAATTTTGCACGTGGACTGAAGATCAAGCTCTTATAAAAGAGGAGGCTATCCTTCCTCATTTAAAATCAATTATTAATGGCTTCTTTAAGTAAAAAGAATGTAAAAATAATTATTAATGGCTTCTTTAAGTAAAAAAGCATGTCCTTATAATGAATGTGGGCCTGAGAATGAGATTTTAGTTGAAATAGTTTCTAGGATAACCAATAAAATGATTGGTGATTTGGGCAGTTTGTATGTTTTTGGAGGTTCAGACCGTGGGTTGAACTAAATGATTGGTTTCATAAATTTTGCGGACCTAATCTAACCAAATTAAATGATAAACCACAAAAATTGTTTGTTTGACTCAGTACACTTGGGTTGGGTGGTTTGACCAGGTTGGTGAACAGTTTCAAGCTCAGTAATACACTGATTTAAGCAACTCTACATTGTGTTTACAACTAAAAATAAAACTTCTAGAGTCCTGCATTCCCTTGGCATTTCAGAAGCCTTAATTGTTTATATTTTATACTGTAAGATGGCAATGCAAACATCAGGATCTCTAGAATTTTGGTCCTGACTAATTCTGAAGAATATTAATATTGTATTCATATTCTTAATTTGCTGGACAGATGTACAGCAGTGGTAACCCCACAAACATTGCTAACCCTATTAAGGAAGCCAGCATCCGGATTGATATACGAACAAATAGTGGGCGGCTTACATTATTTGAGACAACATTGTGTGAAAAAATCTCATGGGATGAAATTGGTTCACATACTGATATGGATCCTGGAGGTTATTTACGTGCTTATGATGAGAAAGACATTCAATTAATATGCTGCCAAGCTGACGGTAGCACATTGTGGCTTGTTCCACCTGTAGTCCAGGCTGGATACATGAATTCTCTCAGATGGAGCATGGACATCATCTTTTCCTGGCAGTTAACCAGGGATCGGCCCAAAGGAAAGGAAGTTGTGAGATATGAATTGATTGTTCGAGATGAGGATCTTCCAACATATTCAGAAATAATGGCAGTGCTAAATGGTAGTGCCAATAGCTTCAGAATACATAATGTTTTTCCAAGATACTTCCGGGTTACTGGATCTGGTGAAGTTCGATTTTTGGAAGATTTGGTATGTTGTTTTCCTTCCCCTATGCTTTCCTCTCTTGCCTTGATGTTTATGAATACTGGCAACCAAGGTAATCCATCAGTGTCAATTGATCAGCTACCATTGAAAACAGCAGTTTGACATTATGTTTATGCAGGTAGATCTGGTTAGTGGGGATCTTGTTCTCAATCGTGGAAATCTGGAGTGGTGGTCTTTTCATGTCATTAATGTGTCATCTGGATGTGGTGACTTTGCAGGTCCTATGGCCATAATTGTATCTGAGGAAACACCACGTAAATACTTATCAAAACTTAGATTACTGTAGCTTTTATGTGCATTTATAAACTGTGTATGCTGGTGAAAGTTCCACAGATGTTATAGTCTGTTGACCTATGATGTGCTATTTTCTTTCAGAGGGCATTCTAGGTGAAACACTTAGCAAGTTCAGTATCTGGGGTCTGTACATTACCTTTGTGCTCGCAGTTGGTCGTTTTATCAGACTACAATGTTCTGATCTAAGAATGAGAATACCATTTGAGAATCTTCCTTCTTGTGACAGGTACGCAAGCTTCGTTTCTGGTGTGGATATCCATCTCACATTTTATAAATTTTCTCAATTTTCATACTGAACAATGATGTGCTTGTGATGTCTTATTCCTGCTTACTCTGTTTATGCCATTGTAATTTGTAAATCAGAATCTAAGCCTCCAAAGTTCTTATTCTATGTTACTACTCTACTGGACTCTAGAAGGGTGTCACTTATGCATACACATAAGTTTATTATATCAGTGAAATATTGCCATGTAAATCTGCGATGCGTTGTCTTCTAAAATATTTTATTCCAAAGCTTCATACTCATATTGAGTGTGAATTACTTCAACTCATTTTTGGAATATTGTTGTTGGTCCTGAAAAATTATGGAAACAAACTTCAAGTTCACAGCTAAAATAATGATGATAAATGCTCGATGGCATTGATAATGCAACCTTTGTTGCTTAATGCACCCATGGTTTTATCTTTTCTTCTTTGTATGCTTTTTACTCTTTACCTTTTACCTTTTCTTTTGGGTAGAAGGAATCTTTTGCTCATGCAACAACTTTTATGTGCCATACAGCAGCATTTGGTGGTGATGAACTGAAAAACACAAAAAGAAGATTACTAAATGATTGGTTTCCAATTAAAGATCTCTAAGGAAAATCTTAGTAAAAGAACCTTTGTTTCTGATGCTTTCAATGGTTTTATGAGTGGCGCTTTCCATGCCTTTAGTTGCTGACAAGCAGAAATTATCAAAGTGTTTGATATAGTAAGTAAACTCTGGAATGGTATATTAATGGTGCAATTAAAGCTATATAAACAGTATGGATTAAGCCAAAGTCCTTTCTGGCTTCAGTGCAATTTTATAAATCTGTTCTTGCTTCTATTACTACAAGTCTTTAGATCTGCGTTTTGAGATTCTTGGGCAGCATCGAAATTGATAATTATCAATGTTAAGAGGAAACAAGGAGAGAACAGATTTGTGCTTTTGGCACCTGAACTAAATTTAGTTATGAATCAAATCCGAGAAGAAAAACAATATAAGATATAGATATGCATGTACTTCTGAGTCCTAAATGCTTATAGAAGATCATATTAGATGTGATTGCTTTGTTGATGCAGGTTGATGGCAATCTGTGAGGATATTTATGCTGCAAGAGCAGAGGGTGAGCTTGAAGTTGAAGAGGTTCTTTATTGGACACTGGTGAAGATTTATCGATCTCCACACATGCTGCTTGAATACACCAAGCCTGACTAAGTCATCTGGGATGTGTGATCTCTTGTCACTTGCTATCCTTCCTAGCATAAATGCTTAAATCTAGACCCGATTTGATTGAGACTATAAAAACTCATTATTTATTGATGGGAAATTTTGAGGATTCATTTAGCAGTGATGCACATTTTTTTCAATTGGATAAAAGGATCTTTTTATTATTGGAATTTTTTTCCTTCCATGGAAGATTTCCCATAATTAGATGTACAGGTTAACGAGCACAAAAATGTTACAGGCAAGGGAAATGTGGAAGCTCTACTAATTTTGAAAAGAGCTTCTGTAGTCCATGGAGTGAACTTAACAATGCAAAATGTAAAATTCCACATTCTTGGCGAATTGTATAGATTTATGCTTCATCTTCCTGAAATTACTAGTTCTACTTTTAGAACTGGTTTATACTTCTGTTGAATGAATCTAGTACTTGCTATGGCAAAAGACTTGAGTGTCGATTGAATCCTTACCTTTTGGCGATGAAATGCTGCTACCCTGAAATCCTTGGGGTATTCTTCATGTTCATACTTCCTTACAATCTGTAGAATTCATGTTGAAGAAACACTTGATTTTGATCATAGTACTTTGTTGCATTGTTAAGCTCTTGGACAGAAAAGCATCGGATAGGAACTCTGCCATTAATTATTAAAGGTGATCGATTCCTCTAATAACGTTCCTCCATTTCTAATTAGCACTGTCTCATCCTTCTTGGCGCTGAGGAGTGGAGTTATCTTGCCTTTGCAATAAACTCCAAATTCAGTACTCACTCAAATCATGAAGTGCTTTGCTCTCTGGCTAGCAAGTACAATGTTTCCTGTGATTTCACTTGTGCCTATGGATATATTTCCGTCATGTGGAGTAGAGGTCCTCCAATTCCATTGCTGATTCACTCACTTTGTGTAATCACATTTTGAACAACTCATGCGTCTTTTGTATGATGTTGTTTACTGTAATGACTAGTTAAACTAATATTTTGTTTGGTTGGTCGCTGCAATTCAATTTTCCATTGGATTCCAAACATAGCCTAAGATTTTTTGCACTAGAAATGTATTTTTCAGACTCTGTCGAGTTAATTATAACAATCGCATCTCTCTACTAGAGTCAACGATTAGAGAAAGGATTATATTGTATATTGAGCGAACAACAACTCAATAGAGTCGATATGTCCGAGTGGTTAAGGAGACAGACTTGAAATCTGTTGGGCTTCGCCCGCGCAGGTTCGAACCCTGCTGTCGACGTTCCTTTTATTTTTTTTTTAATTTTTGAATAATTTTTTAAGTGTTAAATCAATGAATTAAAAAAAAAAATTCATTTTCAGCTCTCATCATTTCAACTTTATTATTATTATTATTATTATTATTATTATTATTATTACGGTGGTGGTGGTGGTGTCCCTCTCCATTTCTTTTTTTTTTTTTACTTTTCTTTTATTTATAAAATTAATGATCTAGTGGTGACGATATGATCTCTACAGTACAGGCTGATTCTGTGATCACATTTATAGTGTTGACTATAATAATAATTTAATAATTGCCATTTGGTGTACATTTCCCATCCATTGACCCAACATCATCCAACCAATAAAAAAAGCCCACATTGGCTAGCTTTTATCATGAATCTGATCACTACAGTACAGAACACAACTTTAAACCAAGGCAAGATCAACCAAAGAAGGAACATAGCCCTCATACTAAAATATCCATTATAATTAATGCATGATTTATTATTATTATTATTATCACTTCTTTTGTTCTTTGGCGAAAGAGACCATAAACCCTTCAAATTTATAGTCGTCATGGATATGGTATTTGGCATTTCTTTGGAAATTTTAACTGATAAATCTCTGCGTGTTACTGTTAGCTACAAGGCCATTTCAATTGGTGTAGGGGCCGAGATTCGTTTGCATGTCATTCTACTATTATCCGATCCATTCCTCCAAATTTGGTTGTGGCACATCAACCGATTGATCTCCCATGATCAATTATGTTATGTCTCTACCCACGCTAGGAATCTCTAATTAAAGACACGCAGATACGTACACAGACACACACAACCTTAATTCTTGTCTCTTTTCACACCTCCACATCACCATTCTAGCTTTACTTAGTTGTCACGCAATGCTGGCTCCATACATGCAAGTTATAGTGATGGCCGTGGCGGTCGTGGTGATAATCATGATGGTGTGTCACCAACTCATGACACCTTCTAAGCCCCTCTCTATTCACCGGAAACCTCCACTCCCCACCTGTCTTTTCTTCATCTTTCTCCCATATTTCTTCTTTTGTTTCTTCCTACAGTTCATATTCTTGATCTTGAAGTCGAGTTTCTTCATTAATATCAGAGTCTTCATCTCCAGATGCAACCTCAACCTTCCACCTTCACGATGAGCACGAAAAATCTCCGGCCGATCAATCCTAACCGCCCTCAACTCGAGTCTTCCATCCTTTCTAACCGGTCGGAGAAAGAAACAAGGGTGAACATTATGGTCCAAGGAAGAAATCAGTGGTGGAAACCTTTTAACCTCTCTTTTCTCACTAATCTTCCTCCACTTAATAACCTTATTAGCAGAACAACACAACTCAATCTCATCATCATCATCTACTCTTCTTTCATCAGAGCTCTCAAACCCTAAACTCTTAGTGCAAGACATCAATCCATTAACACCACCACCAACATCATCAATGAAACCAATCCCACCAGGATAATCTTTTTTGAAAGGACAGGGAGGAGGAGAGGTGGTCGATGACGATGATGAACAAGACTTGACAAGAGAAGCAGATTTAAGAACATTAGGAGTTCTTGTAAAAGAACTAAGAAATTTTGGAAAAAGAATTCTGATGTTTATTGCCTCAGAAATTAAAAATATATATAAAAAATTACCGCTAACAAATAGTTTCCTAATCAAGCTAAACTACCAAAATTGTATCAGAATCATACAACAAAAGGTAAAAACAGATATGCACACAAAAATTTCTAAACAAATGTCCTAAATAAATGCAAAATAAGTGGCAGCTAACAGCTGCCTTTCCAATACCCCCCTCAAGTTGGAGCATGGAGATTTCGAATGCCCAACTTGCGAAGAAGAAAGTCAAACTGATCCTTTCCCAATGGCTTTGTGAAGATATCCGCAGGTTGCATTGAACTACGTACATAATCTGTTTGAATGTTACCATTCAATATCTCATCACGGATAAAATGACGGTCCACTTCAATATGCTTGGTACGTTCATGATAGACAGGATTAGCAGCTATATGCAGAGCTGCCTGACTATCACAATACAAATTCATAGGTTCAGTATGCGCCACACCAAGAGAATTCAATAATCCTTTCAACCATTTAAGTTCACAAGTTGTAGTACTCATAGATCGATATTCAGCTTCAGCGGATGAGCGAGACACTGTCTGTTGCTTTTTAATCTTCCACGAGATAGGGGATTCACCCAAAAGAACAAAAAAATCGGTCAAAGACCATCTCGTCAAAGGACAGCTAGCCCAATCAGAATCACAGTAAGCAGACAATTTGAGATCACAATTGGCATGCAGTAGTATATCCTGACCTGGATTTCCTTTCAAATAATGCACAACTCTAACAGCTGCCTCCCAATGAGCTTTCTTCGGTTGTTGCATGAACTGAGCAAGAATATGCACACAATAAGACAACTCGGGCCGAGTTATTGTTAGATAAATAAGCCATCCCACCAGACGCCTATACTGAGCAGGGTCATCCACATCATCACTCTCGGTAAGGGCCAGCTTGTGATTTTGTTCAAGAGGAGTTTTAGCCGGCTTGCAACCCAGTAATCCAACTTCTGAAATTACATCCAACGCATACTTACTTTGACACAAGAAAATACCATTCGAGTTTCTGGCTACTTCAATCCCTAAGAAAAATTTCAGCTTCCCCAAGTCTTTCATATGAAAGCAACGACTCAAATAGTTCTTGAATTTTTGTACAGTGGAAACATCATTGCTGGAGATAATAAGGTCATCCACATAAATAAGCACATTCAATTGAACAGTCCCAGCTCAAAAAGTGAACAAAGAGTAATCTGAATATGATTGCTGAAATCCATAAGCTTTCAGAGATGCAGCCAATTTCGCAAACCAACATCTAGGTGCTTGTCGCAAACCATATAGAGATTTCCAGAGTTTACAAACCTTCCCTGGTGATTGAGAAGCAAATCCAGGCGGCATCTTCATGTAAACCTCTTCCTCCAAATCACCATGTAAGAAAGCATTTTGGACATCCATCTGATGGAGTTACCAATTCTTTGCAGCCGCAACAGTAAGAAAGGTGTGCACAGTAACCATTTTTGCTGTAGGAGCAAAAGTCTCCTGATAATCTATGCCTTTAACTTGATTATTTCCCAATATCACTAACCGCGCCTTGTATCGTTCAACACTTCCATCAGAATTGTATTTAATTTTGTATACCCACTTGCTTCATATTGCTTTCTTCCTAAATGGCAGATTTTCAACTGTCCATGTACCATTATCCTCCAAAGCCTGTATTTCTTTTCTCATAGCCGCTCTCCACAGTTCATCCTTAACTGCTTCTGCATAAGAGCTTGGTTCATGTCTTGTAGTAATGGCTGCCAAAAAACATCGGTGTTGTGTAGAGAATTTATCATAACCCACATAATGAGCTATAGAGTAAGGCGTACCTGAGGAATTAGATTGGGAAGGTGAGCATACCGAAAGGCTTGTTTTGATAGCGTTTGTCACATAATCCTTCAAATGAACACTAGGTTGCTTGGCCCTTTGTCCCCTACCTAGTTGCTTTTCAACAACTTCACCTCTATCCACTCCCTCACTGTTTTCAAGGATCAATTCTTCCGTTTCAGGATTCACCTCACTTTCTCTACCCACACTTTCATCGTGCTCCTTTCCCAAGTTGTTCTCTAAACCATCAACTTCATCACCCAACTCCTCAACTCCATTTTTAATGAGTTCATCACCCATTGTTTTCTCATTTGCATATGGAAATTCTGTTTTAGCGAATACCACGTCTCTTGATACAAAGTATTCTTTAGTTTCCAAATCATACAATCTCCATCCCTTCTTTTCAAATGGATACCCAACAAAAACATACCTACGACTTCTACTACCAAATTTTATCTTTATCCCGATTCAGATTATGCGCATAGCACAAACAACCGAAAACCCGAACGTGTTTGTAAGAAGGTACTTTCCCAAAGAGCATCTCATATGGGGTTTTACCATTTAACAACATAGATGGAGTCCTATTAATCAAATGCCCGGCTGTAAGTACACATTCTCCCCAAAATTTTATGGGTAAATTTTCTTGGAAACGTAAGGCTCTTGCCACATTAAGAATATGGCGATGTTTTCTTTCCACTCGGCCATTTTGTTGAGGTGTTCCTACACAGGAAGTCTGATGTAACATCCCTTGTTCATCAAAATATTCTTTCAAGCACATAAATTCACTTCCGTTATCACTTCTGACAATTTTCACATTTTTTTCAAGGCGTTTAACCATCACAACAAATTTCTTAAGAACACAAGCTACTTCTTGTTTTCCATTCAGCAAAAATATCCAAATAGCACGAGAGTAATCATCAACAATTGTTAAGAAGTAAATTGCTCCACAAGAAGTTGGGACTCTATAAGGTCCCCATAAATCACAATGTATCAATTCAAAATAACCATCAGCTTTATTGTCACTAGAAAAGAAAATCTCTCTTGTTTGCTTTGCTCTAAAACAAACTTCACAAGTTTTATTAGTTTTCCTAACTATGCTACCGACTTCTGGAATTAACTCTACCACCTTATGAGAAGGATGACCCATTCTCTTATGCCAAAGCTCAAAAGACCCCACATCAGTTATCTTACAAGCATGTACCGATGTCACTCCCTTGAGAAAGTACAGCCCCTCGCGTTGCTCACCCGCTCCAATCAGGTTCCTCGAATTTAGGTCTTGTATAGCATAAATTTTGTTAGTGAGTTGAATAACCAAATTTGAATCATTAAGTAGTTGTGATACAGAGATCAGATTGCAATTCAAATTTGGCACATAAAGGACTCGTTGCAATTTCAAGTCTCCTCCAAGCAACACAATTCCTTCTTTCACCGCCAAGGTCTTTTCTCCATTAGGTAACCCGACTAAGCATGGCATAATGTCACGCAATTCACTAAAAAATGCCAACGTTCCTGTCATATGATGGGAAGCTCCTGTGTCAATAATCCAAGGAAATATCCTCTACGTACTTGTCAGCCTCTCATTGCCACCATTCTGATAAGAATTCAACATGCCCAGCAAAGCAACCCACTGCTCTTCATTTAATCCACTAAGACCGTTTCGATCTGAATCTATCACAATTCCACGCCCACCATCAACTCCAGTTGCTTGTGTGGCGTTGGCACGAGCAACTCCTCCCTTGCTACATCCTGCTCCATTGCCACGCTTTTGACCACCTCCTCGTCCAGCAAAAGTTCCACGTGGTCTATTACCCCACCATTCTGGATAACCTATCAGCTGGAAACAACTTTCAGCATCATGTCCCTCTCTGTTGCAATTAGAACAAATTGAGGATTTGTCTTTATCCCCCCCTGAATTTTGACTTCCTGCTCGAATTGCAAAACTCATAGGATTGCCTCTTTCTTCTTTGGTTCGTGTCATAGTTCGCACCCGCTCTTGCTAAACAACCATAGCATAGGCACGATTCAAATTGGGCAAGGGTTCAGTGCTCAAAATATTAGAGCGCACTGTTCTGTATCCTTCTTCATCCAAGCCCATCAAAAACTGATGAACTCTCTCTTCTTCACGCTTTCTTTCCAATTCAATGGTAAGATTGCATCTGCAGCCTGCACAGATACACACTGGTATCTGATCATAGTTGTTTATTTCATCCCATAACGTTTTGAGTCTTCCGAAATAAGACACGATCGGTTGACCTTCCTGCCTATAATTCGCTAGATCCGATCTCAGTTGCTGCATTCGTGGACCATTCCCAATCGAGAACCTCTATTTAATATCCTCCCACAGATCCTTTACGTTCTCCATGTGAGAGATGGTTTAGCGAAGCGTCGGTTCAATGGTGTTAAACACCCAAGAAACCAGCATAGAGTTAACCGTCCACCAATCTTTGAGTTCCAGTGAGTCATCTGCTGGTTGCTTAACAGATCCATCAATAAAACCATATATCTTTTTGGCCCGCAATGCAGTCCGCACAGCTTGCGCCCATTTTTCGTAATTCTCGCCCTTCAACTGAACTTGGGTAATTAAGTTACCTGGGTTGTCATTCGAATTCAATGTGTAAGAACTAAAAGTTTTCTTCCCTGATCCAGAACTCTCATTTTTCTTTTCATCAGCCATGGCTCTGATACCATGTAAAAGAACTAAGAAATTTTAAAATAAGAATTCTGATATTTATTGCCCCAGAAATCAAAGATATATATAAAAAATTACAGCTAACAAATAATTTCCTAATCAAGCTAAATTACCAAAATTGTATCAGAATCATACAATAAAAGATAAGAACAGATATACACATAAAAATTTCTAAATAAATACCCTAAATAAATGTAAAATAAGTGGCAGCTAACAGCTGCCTTTCCAATGGTTCTATGAGAATCACCTTCAGTGACAGTGACCAAGCCAAGGCCACCAGTTAAACATAGAGAAACGCATTTGGAGGAGGAAGAAGAAGAAGGTTGTTTATTATCATCATCAAGATTCATGGGAATTGTGGAGAGACCTAGAAGAGAGTGAACGCTCTTCTTACAAAAGCTCATCATAGTATGTTATTGTTATGCAGTAGCATACACCAAAATGGAAAAAAGAAAGATTAAAGAAGCATATGAATGTATACTAAAAAAATATTAAGAAAATCTCCGGAAATGTTGGAGAGGGAGATGAGGTTATTAATAACATCCTTACGCCACAGAGAGAGAGAGAGAGAGAGAGAGAGAGAGTTGTTATGGTACAGAGAGTGCCAACGATACACGAAAGAGCTCGGGAAATGTTAGCTTGACCGATAGAGTGGGAAACGGTGCCGGGTCCCACGTAGACTACCTTTCCGTCTGAGAAATATTTGCCTGCATCAAAATTTTCCATTTATTATTTCCGATTATTGGGTAATTTGATGATTAGATGTTGCTATGTGTATCATGTAGTTTGGCTTTGATCTTATCTATGTATTTAACACTCTGTCTATTCATGGAATAACAGAAGTAAAATATTCTAACTACACTCATAATTAAATTAAATTTATCATTACTAGCTAATTAAATTCTCTTTTCATTTATTTTTATTTATCCTATTTAAATTTTTTTATTTAAAATTATTTATCATATCTATAAGATTAAGAATATTAATTATTTTTATTTTTATTTTATTTTTATCTCTATTAAATATAATAAATATTTATATAATAAATAACTATATAGATGAGATAAATAATAATTTAATTAATTATTAATATGTTTTTATAAAAATAGAATTATCTGATTATTTTATGTAAAATTTAAATGTGATAAATAAAATTAAATAAGGAGAGAGTAGAATTAAAAGAAAATAAGTGGATACTAATGTTGGGAAATAAAGCTTCATGGAAGTTGCGAGGTTGGGTATCTAATAACAGGATAAGATGCAATGCCAACTGTTATTAAGTCTATTTCTTTCTAAAATATTAATTAAAAATAACTATTTTATAAAAAAAAAAGGAAAAATATAGTAGTCGATAGCATATGATTGTAAAGTATTATATGTATATAGTTGCATCATAAAGAGTGGGGAACTATTTCTTCTATTACAAGAAAGAAAGTCGAATATTGTCAACCCCATTAACGACATCAATAACTCATCACTGGTGAGGCTCTATTCATGATTTTTGCTAGCTATATATATGTCACGACCCAACTTATGGGTCGGACCGGTACTAGGATCTGGACCGGCATAAAGCCCCCGATACCCGTAGTAAGCCTTATTATTCTCAAATCCGTAACCAAGGCCCAATATATAAATAAAATAAAATATTTTTATTCGGGTCAACCCAATCTGATAACCATCAAAAACTGAAGTAAGAGGAGCCCCGCTCAACCCTAATACCATCACTTATAAATTATTTAAATACCATACAAATATTTATTTATTAATCTCAAGAATTTAAATTAACGCAATTTCTATCCATACTACTACTAACACATGCAGAGTTCTAGATTTCAAATTTAGAAAAATAATAAAATAATTAAATAACCGATGTTAAACCTGCAAGGAAGAAAACATGTTGCTCTGTAAAAGAACTCCTCCTGTAGTCTGGAAAAAATAGGTGAACAGGAGTGAGCGTTTGACTCAGAGAGTAAAATACCAATTTTAACCACAATTTCTATAGCTATCTAAAGCTAATGCATCCTAAAGAGTGGAATGCAACATCTTCATAGTTTTCAAACGAATCACATCATAACAGTAAAAAGGCAATTTGGAGCACTCACCCACCAACACTGTTCAAACAGTACATATATGGGAGCTGATCTCCTATATAGCTCTCTTAATCCAACCTCTGTCTGCGAGTGTCTCTCAAGCCGAACTTTGGCTTAATAAACCAAATGCGGGGTCCCAGCGAGTGTCTCTCAAGCCGTGTCTACCTGTCCTGTCCATATCCAATACCATACCACACGCACGCCAACGCACACACACTACTCCAAATTACCATAAACAACATCCATAGCATTTCATTAATTATGAATACAATATAAAACGTGCCTAGTGTTTAACCACATAGATACATATTTATAAGTAATGCATGGGCATGCTTGAACATATAATAATATCAAAATTATAATTAAAATTAATATTTTACTCATTGTACACTGAGGACTATTGTGGCTGCTGGATGGAGAAAAATAGCTGACCTTGATCACTTAATTAATTATATTATAAATTTATTAGTACTAAGTCAAAATAAAACTCTAAAGAGATAACAGACAGCCTAATTCATGCCGAAAATCTGACAGAGTTTTCCCTATACCTGAGACATACCTAACCTGCAAAAATGGTTCAAATAACACTTCTAAACACTACCTATATCTTATCATCATTATATGGCCCCTTCTGGGCTCTCCAAACCAGGCAATACTCACAATCTTAAAAATTATGTTTTAGTCCCTATAATTAACATTTTGTAAAAATCCACTAAAACAAGTTCTAAAAATTCTAAAATTTTGCAGCAATATTTTAAGGCTATTGCAAAAGGAATCAAAATTTTCTGATCGTCCACGAATATTTTATGAATTTTATTCTAACCCAGTACAAGACAAAAATTGAGTGATGTAGAGTTCGGGTTTACCTATGCCAAATCTGACATCTGGAACGCGCTCAGAACGTCTAAAAATGCTAGGATTAACTATAATATCGATAACGTTCTGAGACGAGCTGCTAGGCAGTCGGATCTGACTGAAAATGCGGTCCCGACACTGGTGAGCTATCCTCGATCTGATTGCACCTAAACTAAGTCCAAATTGTGTTAATAATTATCATAAAATTATTTTTAAATTTTAAAAATCGAAAAAGTTCAAAAATCTCACCAAGTGATCTGGATCGTCCGATTATCGCCTTTTTCAAACGATGTCCGATCGGAGCGGGACTGGTCCTATCTCGAAGATTTCACCGTCTTGAGTCCATCGGTGGCTTCGGATTTTCAATCCAACAGTCAGATCGCTGGCAAAGTAGCCGGGAACCGGCAGAACCCATTTGATTTTCTTCCAATTTTCTCTCGTTGGTTCATCTTCCTCCGGCCACCAAACGGGGTATTACTGGTGTCATATGAAAGTTCATCATCTTGGGAGTTCGTGACACTTGAAATCACCTGAAATGGTTCCCGGAGTTGGCCGAGGCAACGCTACAAATTTGGGCCCCTGTCGCGTGCTCTCTCTCTCTCTCTCCCTCCTCTCTTTCCTCTCTCCTTCTCTCTCTTTCTGCCTCCTCCTGCTGGGTGGTGTTGTTGCCTGGAGGTTGCCCTAACATGTGGGAAGGCCGCCGGTGCCTTGTCGGCGGGGATGGTGGCTCGTCGGAGTAAAAATGGGAAGGGAAAATACTAATTTAGTACCTTAAATAAAATATTTTAAATTATTATAAAAAATATATAATATATATATATTAAATAAAAAAAATATCAGGTTGTTACATTCTTCCTCCCTTACAGAAAATTCATCCCGAATTTTCAAAAAAATAATAAGGGATAAAGAAAAAGGGTTATTGGAATAGGTGCAAGCATTTACTCCTCCAGCTAAGCAAAGATTGGTAAAATATCTTGTTCTTCAAACTCTTTGTATATTATAGATGACATTCTACTGCTCTCTCTTTTTTACCGTAGTGCCCTAACTGTCATCATCTTTTATTAGAGATGCTTTTATCTCTTAACTATTCATTGACCATTTTTCTGACATCTCAAGTATTCACTATACCTCTCTGTACTTGACTTGATGTTTCTTAATTTTAATCAAACTTGACGCTTACCCCTCAACCTTATGCTTTCCAAGGACATGACTTATGTTCCTTATCCTATAATGTTCTATAAGATGTTTCCTATAGTACCTATTACAGGCATCTTATTCTAAATCTTTACTTGTCCTTTGACCTCAACGGTTAGCACCTATGCATCTTCTTATTTTCATGATACTTCAAATTTTCAATCTATTTGTGTCATTACTAAGGTACTTAGACCAACCTCTGTCCATCTTATGTAACTAGTTAGGTAGAGTTCCCTCCAAGGGCTAAGTGTACCATTTATCAACATTGGAAAGTGAACTGGGTCTCTTCTCTTATATGACAAAAGTGTTTATATTCCGTGCCAACTCAGTCCACGTGACTTTATCATTTCTCACTCCTCCTCTAGAATGGGAATATCCTAACTTCTTTCTAAAGCTTCTTATTATGTGACGTACTTCCTAACACATTGACACTTAGGTTGAGGCTTCACTACTCCTTTAATCTATCATCTCATAATAACTTGTTTCAAACATCTCTTAGTGTGTTCCTAACATTCCTATTCCTTCTTATCCTCATCCTTATAACTAGCTCTACTGAGCTTTCTTCCTGTCCTTTGGATCTTATCCACTTCCTTTTTCTATTTCTGCTATTGTTGATTTCTTTTTAACCTATTGTACTTATTTCTTAATCTTAGTCCTATCTCACCCTTACACCTTTTCCTTCAAGGATGTCCATCCCATCATCAACTTTAACTTTCTTTTTATTTTTT
Source organism: Hevea brasiliensis (assembly GCF_030052815.1). Classification (NCBI taxonomy): domain Eukaryota; kingdom Viridiplantae; phylum Streptophyta; class Magnoliopsida; order Malpighiales; family Euphorbiaceae; genus Hevea; species Hevea brasiliensis. The sequence continues at coordinate 1,582,749 of NW_026615250.1, forward strand.
AGTCCTATCTTGATTACTAGTTCCATTACTTCTAGAATTCTAATATTACGATTGACTCCTACTAGCACATCCTTCACATTATGTAACACTTATAATTAACCATAGAAAATTCCTTTTGTATCCCCTTTCCCAACTTAATTATCAGAACATTATCATTCCTTACCTTCCTTAGTAGGAAATTACTCATCCTGGATGGATAGGAGACACAGAAACTATAAGTTCCATCTGCATTAACACGGCTATGGGAAATGTGTGCCATGCCTTAATTCTAAATAAGATACTTCACGTGTTCATTCTCCTTAATATAATCACATATACTGCCCACAGCTTTTCAAACTTCAGCCTCAATTTTTCCCATTAGCAACAATTTCATCTATTGAAACTCATCCACAAATAGTACTTCTTCTAGCTCATAGTTTAAAACGGTTGCAAGCCTTGGTAGCTAACTCAATTAAACTCCTGTCACTACTTTGATCGTCCTTTTATACTTAACATTAGGTATACACTTACCGTCATTCTCATATCAGGAGATTGTGTATGAATTGGTGCCTACCAAACTCTCAAATAACTAGGTCTTCTTGACTCAATCTCTGTTCCTTATATAACCCTTTAGAACCAAAAGCACGAGCTAAACTTGAAGAGAAAGAAAAATATCCTCTTACAGTCAACTACGCCCGATTGTCCATATAATAACGTTTAACCTATGTTTCTTGGTCTTTCTCTTCAAATTTCATCATCTCCTAGCACAATTGTGCTCTACCTATAAGGTATCATATTTACTTTGCAACTAATCCGCAACCTCTAGTCTGATGGCAACTCTTGATGTAACTCTAGCTCATGCTGAGGTAACGAGTCACTGACTCTAGTTACCACCCCACTGTGACCTTTCGATATTCTAGCTCTAGATCCCTAACTAGGAGTTCCCAACTCCTCTGCAGATATAGAACTCTGTTCTGGCATAATTATACCAAAACAGAGGCCATTTGCAAACACCCTCATTATGGAGCACCACGGGGATGCACGCAACTCTACACAATAATCCCATGTCGGTACTATAATCTGCAGCTTACAGCACAAACATCGAGAATATTGCATAGTTACTACAGTAGTCCTGACAGACTAGGTCTCCCAATCTCTTATCTCTCTTGAATCTACTGATATTATAAACTTACTCTGACTGGGTCATCCACTGACAACTGCTAGCAGTGGTATCCTCACCCTTATCTAGGGCAACTTTACCATCAAAACTCACCTTTATGTACTCGTGCCTAGCACTAAATAGGCACAACACTTAGACCCATACTGTAACATCCCTACTGTACGTGTTCTATACGTTCTGTTGCTCTGGTGACCTAATGTCAGTCCAGGCAAGTCAGGATATCTGGAACTACACTTCAGTGATAGTGAACAGACATATAATGATGAAATAAATAAAAAGAAAATACAAGAAAAATTAAAGAAAAATAAAGAGAGAAAATGAAACTAAGTTAAATGAGCCGGTACCGTAGCGATGGGTGACCGCACTGGGAAGTTACGGCAAAGGCAATTGCCGACCCCAGGACTGCGGGGAACTCTCGAAATTAAATTTCGGGACATAATTAAAGGTTTATTGAAATATAATTGACACTAGAAATGTAAAAAAAAATAAATTAGTACAAAAAAAAATGAAAAATCAATAAACAGACAAAAATCGGTGTTACCGAAAAATCGAAAATACAATCCGAAGAAGGGCATTTTGATCATTTGACACCTAGAGTTGCCTTTTGACCTCAATGTCCATTAAAAATAAATGATATTATACTTTGGAAATATCATAAAAATAAGAAAGTTTACACACCATGTAATTAAAGGAAGTCTGGGGGGATTAATTGAAATATTACTAAGTTTACTTGTTAAATTATTAAACTATACTTAGTGGAACTTAGGGATTAATGGGACCATATAACCACTTAAGGACAGATTTTCTTTCCCACTAACAACTTCATCTTCAACCTCACTCTCACCTTGCCGAAATTGATCCTCCCATTTCTACCATTGCCGCCCATGCAAAAGCTCCATTGGTACATGATCAAGCCATGATTTCTTGCAAGTTTCTTCATTAAACTTGGTCTACACTTCATGGTCAATACATAGGCAGCAAAAAGGAGAGAAAATATCAAGGTTTAGCAAGCTCCAAAACAAGGTTAGTGCTAGTTTTCCTTACCTCACTTGATTAAACTTTATACTAAGGTTGAGATGAGTTGAATGGTGAAGAAATTAGAAGGTTTTGATGGGTTATTGATGTGTACAAGTTTTGGCAGCCATGAAAGCTTGATGTGTTTGAGTTTTTCTTACCTCTAATGAATGAGAATTAAGGTTGATTAACTCAAATGGAAGTTGTAGTAGGTCAAGCATGTGTATGTTAGTGCTTGAATTAAGGGTTTAAAAATGGGACTTTGATACTTTAGTAAACTGCCATGTTTGGCAGCCTTTAATCTCATGAAATTGTGTGTGAGTTTATGAAATTTATTGATGAAATATGATGGTGTTGAATTGTGGGTAGTTTGTGTAATTTCCATGGAAGTGTATGTGTAATATAAGTGTTGATGTATATTGAATTTGGGTTGAAGTAAATGTTAAATATTAATGGTGTATTGTGTGCATTAAACACTTGAGTGTTTTGCCCAAAATGCTTTGCTGGAATTGTGTTGAATATGTATAGAAGTGCCATGAATGAATATTGAAGTATTGGAAGGAGGAGGATTGTCAAAATGGAAGTGTGATTTTCATGTGCAGGTTGTGTGTTGTTGGTAGTACCTAAATTAGGTTATAAGTGCAAAATTGTAAACCCAATTGGTATGAGGCCAATGAGAGGCAAAATTAGACACAAAATAGGCCAACTTTCATGTAGAAATATTGCCAAAATTCTACCTAGAAACTGACCTTAAAAATGACCAAATCCGAAATTGCAATCTTGCAAACCCATATTTTTAACCATATGAACAATAGTCATTAAGATGACCATAAATCACTCAAAACAGGTCTAAATGACCTTAAATTTTTACCATGGAAAGCTTAGACATAGAGATACAATTCTTATGAAGACACCAAAGCCCAGAAATGGCCAGTACCAAGTCAAATTGCTTACCCAAGTTCGGGTATCAAAACTGCCAGAACTGAATTTGACCTAAAATTGACCAAATTTTACACTAAAGATACAATCTGTCCAGTTTTAGTATATTGATCATATCTTGGTCTATACAACTCAGAATGACCTGAAATTTGTGTCAAAAGTTCAATAAGACATAGAGCTAAAATTTTGCTTCTTTGACCAGAAGCTACAAACCAAGAGAAATAGGACATTAAGCTAGACCAATCTAGCACACTAAAACTGAAAATTTGACATTTACCTACAATGAAGCTTGAAGTAAATTGGCAATAAATGTCAACTTGTGAAAAGGGTAAATTGCATTATATTGGCAGCATATTGAATTACAATTTGTGACATGTTGATACTAGAATCAACTTATCCGTATTACCTAAAAAGGTCAATATTTACATTGACTTGTGAATTACATGATAACTAGTAAACTCAAAAAAATGAAGAATTAAATAATTAATTTGTAATGTGCCCTAGTTTTCCTAATTGACTAGTTTGGATAGGTTGGCATGCTAATAGGATTCTGACAGCTGTTCTGTAAATGGCTTTATGCCATACTGTGTTTTTATGGCTTATTATGCCGCACTGTGATTTTAATAGCCTAAGGCTATACAGATTGTGTTATTATACTTGGCTTATCGCCTGATTGACTATATGGCTTTTTAGCAACACTGTTTGCATACCGGGAAACACTTTGTGACTGATGGTGTAAAGGCCTGAGGTACTAGGTACCTAGTGCCAGTATATCTGTTTATCCAGTCTGGTCAGTGTATAGGCTACACGGACAGTTAATTTAAGCACTATTAAATTCAAATAGCTAAATCCAGTTTACTGACATACATCACCACCAAAATTAGCAAAAATTGAAATGGTAGCAAATAAAAATATAAAGAGCAACTGCAAAGAATATCGATGTCATAAATTCATAAATAATTCATTTATTTTATTTTAGTGTATATTTCTTTATATTTGGCACCACTAAGCAGAATTGTTTAGTGCGTTGCTTTTGCTACGCGTAGGTATTGGAGACACAACTAGGGAGCCCAGCAGACCTACGACCGGGTGAGACATCAGATTTGCACAGGAGTCCAGAGTCATCTGCACTACACTGTATACATGGTAGGACTTAGGATATTGTGTAATGACTATCAGTTGTATTTTGACATTTTATTATGTAATTTTGTATATTCTAAAACTTTAAGGTTTGTAATAATTTGTGTATATTAAACTCCTATGGAGAGTGTTTGGATGAATGTAAATTAAGATGGATTGTATTTTGAAACTATGAAATAGTTGAGATTTTGAGAATATTATCATATTGAACTATTTTTAACAGGTTTAGAAGGACAGTTTGTCCGAAATACAGACGGTACCTTGCAGGATATTTATTACTATTTTGAAACACTGATTTTATTAAAATATGAAAATAGAACCAGTATGTTATGAATATCACATAAAGACTTCTTAAATCAAATTGAGTTCAGAAAATGAGATAATCACAGACTAGGTGCTCCGGCACGCCGTGTAGCACGCCTCGCTCGGCTACACTGTAGACGGGTGAGGGGTGTTACACATACTGATAGAAACATAGCATTTCTTGAAGTACATATTTCCATGATAGACCTAAACACATTTGCTAAATTTATTTCACGTCTCTATGTACTCCTCAAAAATCAAGATACTAACTAAAGCACTCTTATATTACTCAGGGTATAACGCAGAAGCTAGAAATAAGGAGTTACAGAAAAAGACGAAATAGGATCCTATACTCCACATGTGACAACTCTGGGTGCACATTTTTCCATAAATCTAAAGCCTAAGCTTTGATACCAACTTTGTCACGACCCAACCTATGGGCCACACCGGCACTAGGACCTGGGCCGGCATAAAGCCCCCGAGGCTCGTAGTAAGCCTTACTGTTCTCAAATCCGTAACCAATATCCAAAAACTTAGGCCCAATATGTAAATAAAATTAAATAAAATAAAATATTTTTATTCAGGTCAACCCAATCCGATAACCATTAAAAACTAAAGTCAGGGGAGCCCCACTCAACCCTGATATCATCACTTATAAATTGTTTAAATACCATACAAATCTTCATTTATTAATCTTAAGAATTTAAATTAACACGATTTCTAACAAGGTCCATACTACTACTAACACATGCAGAGTTCTATATTTAAGATTTAGAAAAATAATAAAATAATTAAATAACTGATGTTAAATCTGTAAGGAAGAAAACAAGTTGCTCTGTAAAAAAACTCCTCCTTTAGTCTAAAAAAAATAGGTGAACAGGAGTAAGTGTTTAATTCAGAGAGTAAAATACCAATTTTAATCACAATTTTTATAGCTATCTAAAGCTAATGCATCCTAAAGAGTGGAATGCAACACCTTCATAATTTTCATACAAATCACATCATAACAACAAAAAGGCAATTTGGAGCACTCACCTACCCAATATTATTCAAATAGTACATATATGGGAGCTAATCCCTTGTACAGCTCTCTTAATCCAACCTCTGCCAGCGAGTGTCTCTCAAGCTGGACTTTCGCTTAATAAACCAAATGCGGGGTCCCAGCGAGTGTCTCTCAAGCCGTGTCTACCCTGACTTATCCATAAAGGACCGGGTCCCAGCGAGTGTCTCTCAAGCCGTGTCTACCCGTCCTGTCCATATCCAATACCATACCACACGCACACTAATACACACACACTGCTCCAAATTATCACAAACAACATCTATGGCATTTCATCAATTATTAATACAATATAAAACGTGCCTAGACTAATTTATTATAGACTCAAAATATAAGAAATATGATGAGATTCATATATTAAATATATGAGTTTTAAGTATTTATATTTTAAGTTCATAATAAATTGAATCTAAGTAAGAATTCGCTAATGAGAGAAGGGATATTCAAGTTGTTAGAGCTTTGCATCAATGGGATATTCTTCTTGTAGGGCTATATGTAATCTTTGTATAATTGGCTGCCAGTTGCCAAATTCAATTATCTTTTCGTAGCTTCCCATTTTTGTCACATGACCCATTACCCACGTTTGGTTTGATGGTGATTGTGTTCTTACAAGTCGTAATCCAATTCATAAAATTTTAAAATTATTGGAGGTGTCATTATTATTATCTTTAGTCTTTATAGTGGACTATACATGTAGTCAACCATTGGAGGATACTGAGAACTCCATTCCTTCTTCTCTTTAATATATTTTTGTTGTTATTTGAGATTTTTATATTAAATAACATTTTTTACATATAAATTATTTTTTTGAAACTGTTATTTTTTGTAGCTTGAATTTTGAATATATTTTTCATGGACCTGAAAGTTTCATACTGCGACCCGATTGAGATAAAAAATGAGATTTGTGGTGATAGCGAAAGGCATGGACCAATAAGCCTGGGCTCGAAGCCCACCACTGATCTCCTTGGGGGTGCAAGGGCAACGCCCCAGCGGTACAGAACAGTATAAATATTATAATATTCTACCATTTACGGTAGAGTTGTGAGATATTTGAAATTAGGATTTGAGAGTTCTGAGTAATTGTATCTTACTCTTTTTATCATAGTAAAACTTTTTTTTCTTATCTTGTCTGTGGACGTAGACCTTAAGCTTGAACCACGTTAAATCCTGTTCTTCTTCTCTTTTTATACTGTATAATTATGTAATTTGTGTATGCCCCTTAAATTTACGTGCTTATTATAACAAAAACACACGTAACCTTGTTGAAATTTAATAAAATTTCTTTTAAATTATAAAAAATAAGAATACATAATTAATAAATTTTAATTTAATAATATAATAATATTATCAAATTCAATCCACAAATTTAGTTATCTTAATAGGAATTAATAAATTATTATTAATAATTGATAAAGAAAATTAATTATATAATAAGTATCTAATATTTATTTAATAATATATATTGAATTTCAATTCAATACTGATTATCTTTATTTTTATCCCTTCAAAGATCGGACCGGTTTTGAAAACGATGGTCATGGATCTCAGGACCCAATGGTGTCGTGTCTCCATAGCCAATTCCTCTACGTTTAGTGGGAAAAATCATGAACAAAAAGCTGCTCAAAATGCCAGCTCCTAATGGCAAATTTATGATCAGTTGTTTCTCATTAGCTCCTGCTTTAAGAAAGAAACAATCTTGCACATCAGTGCTACTAAGAGCAAAAACCAAGAACACCGTTAGCGATGCAAAGGCATGCACAAAATCTATCACAGTGATTCTGTACTTTGCCTTCTGGTTATCATCCAGTTCTTCCTCTCCGTTCCCATCGTTGCAATCACAATCGTTGAATATATATATGCCTTTAAAGGTGGCAATACCATAATAAAGCTTCTTGTCTTGCTGCCCAATGAAACTGTCGGTGAACGAGGAGATGAAGCAAACTAGAGAACAACAAGCAATCACTGCTAAGGTGAGGTACTTGTTTGCTACAACACACTCACCATTATTCGAGAAAGAAGGTACAAGGGCTTCAAATATAAGTACTGTTCCTGTTGGCAGAAGGTTTGCAAGATTGGCTGCAGCAGTTGCTGCACTCTTAGTGCCAACTTTTGACATTTCAATAAAGGATTTGGTGGTTTTACTGTTTGCTGGTTTTGGTTTGAAGGTATCTATCGCAGCTGGGTTCGCCATATGAAGGGATAAATAAAGAGGTGGAAATTAGTTAAAACAAGCTTGCTACTGCCTACTGTTTTGTTAGCATATATGATATGTTCGTTATGTTTATAGGCAAGAAAAGGTTGCATATGCAGAGGGAGTAGCGTCAGGGTATCCCTAAAAAATGGCCAAATTAATTTGTTTGCTGCAAGAAATATGTAAAAGGCATGTCATTTGCATTTTGCATGCATGAGTCACTTTAATTAATATCTTGCTTTGGTGAATCAAGAAAAAACAAGATAGTGTTTGCTTCTGCATCTTTCTTCTCAAGAATTGAGCAAAGAATAAGAGATAGATAGAGAATACACTTGCTTAAAGTAATGTCTCTCTTGTTTACCTGCAGAATGGTGCCTAAACATTAATTTATGCATGAATATATAAGCACAAGTGGTTGCATAGAAGTTGACCTCCATAAGTTACTCGAGAGAACAATATACGATTGAATGTAATTCTATTAGTGTCCTATCAAATCATGGCAGCTATTTCTTGATTTTAAAGTCACAGCATGATCTTGTTTCTTCTCAGGTGAACCTTATTCCTCCTAGCAGAAAAGGTTAAGAAAAGGACCACTTTCCTTATTTCTAGCTTTGAGGTTAATAACCATAGATTTTTCAGGTCAAGTCATAATTCAGCCCAAAAAAAAAAAAAAAAAATCTGAAACACAAGCCACATCATAAGATTTTCAGTAAACAGTTAGGAATTAAGTTGATTAGAAACAGTTATACTTGAATGCTAAGCAGTAGGCACGCTGCGAAGAGAAGTGCAGAACTAGAGAATGACTAGAAACTAAAATCTATCATTCCTGCATCAGCAGAGGATAAGCCCCAAATTTCATCTTCTGTGCCTACTGCTAATGGAATTGACTTGAATTGATACATTATCTAAACCTAATACAGTATGTAATGCTATGAATTTGAGATATGAAATCTTCAGTATAGCCTAATGGGGAACTATTGTTTATAAAGTTCTATCTATTGGGATCTCCAAACGAATTTCCAGTCTAAAATTGTTACTTTTATTAGTCTATCAATCAAAGCAGTTCTCTGGTAGAACTGGAGCTCAAATTTTCAAGATAGAGCAGGGTACAATTGGATCCAATAAAATTTCAATAAAAGACAATTTCAAGTCAAGAAGTTTTATTAATCATCTAATGTTGTGCTAGGTCTCAGTGAATAACCAGAACAACTTCTTGAATATTTGCAGTGATAATGTAAGAATAACAATAGGATCAAGAACCTCAACTTCAAGTACTGTAATGCATGGATTTATCTTAGAAATATTTAAAGAGGGAAATACATCACCTAAGCATGGCAGGCCTATCTTCTCTCTGTTAATGGGTTCATCACTGCTTGTATTTCTTCCAGTGTTCTTCCCTTAGTTTCAGTTGCTATCTTTGCAACAAACAGAACAGTCAAGCCAGAAACACTGGAGAATAAGAAAAATGTTCCTGAAACAATGAAGGGGTGGTAACTTGCATTAGGCTATGGCAAAATTAAAGAAAAAAAACACATGCACATACACATCCAGAGATAGTAAGACAGCAAAAGAAGAGAAAAAAAAAAATACCAGCTGAGCTCCATTTCATTAAGAAATTGAAAATGTAGGAAACAATCTAAGAACTAAACCAGTTGACTAAAGACACAAGGCTTCCAGCTGAACCCTTCATGTTTATGGGAAATATCGGAAATAGCAGTTCATTAGTCAGTTTGGCCAAATATGGATATCTTAATTAGGCACGATATTGGAACTTCAAGTTTGATAAACTTCACTAACCTCTGACATAATAAGCCAAGGAATTCCAGAAAGCCCAAGTACAAATGATGCATATATACCTGATTTCATAGTCTAATAAATCAACACACAACTCATTTATATCCATTTTTATCTCACGAGTATTTCATCTTATCAAAATGGATTTGCTAGTAAAGATTCAAAACATTGGAGAAAATTTTAATTCATGTCATTTCATGCATTCACGAGCAAAGATGATAAGAGTTTCCTTTTGTAAATCAATAAGTGCTTGTGCAGTTTAAAACCTACTGTTAATAAGGCAGTAAAATAAACCAAACTGCTGAAGTACTTATTGTGAGTATGCGCATAATATACGAGTGCCTGAGACCTGAGTGTATGCATGTGAAAAAAAAAATCCTCTGTTAAGTTGACTTGCAATCAAACCAAAAAACACCAAAATGGGGGCGATATGCTCTTTCCACTGTTGAAAGTCCTAGTCATGGCAAAGAACTAATTTCTCGGGAAATAAAATTGAAGTAATAATGACATAAAATAATCCTTCAAAGAAACTATTGTTGATTATTATTTAATAGACCTGGCAATGAGAATGACAACCCTGCTAGAAAGCAACCTAAGCATGTTCCTGCTGCAGAAACCTGCAAAACATCAATAAATTTTAGTGTGGTCTTTTTTTCAACAACAACATCATTACAAATAGAATACTTGGTGTTTGTACCATCAGAAGTGGTCTTCTTCCATTTCTATCCATTAAGAATATACCTAATATGTTTGTTGGAATCTGTATAGGGAAAATTTTAAGAATCTCATTAGGCAATAAAAAAAGATGTTGAAATTCACATTTATGAGTGAATAACCAGAACAATGGCCAGTGCTATAGTTCCGGTCTTAGCTTAAAACCTCACAATGAGTGAACGAGCATATATGCGCTGGAATAAGTCTAGAATTCTACCCTCCAGAAGCTATGTGAGATTTTCCATATATTCCTGGAAAACAAAAGGATAAGTTTATATTTCAATTCTATCAAATTCCAAGCAAATTTAATAATTAGGAGTTTCATTTCTTTCCATTTAGAAAGGGCCCAAAGTTACTTGAATGTCAGTAGCTTCCTCAGAAATATCAACATTTTCTCCTCGAAAGCGCCTCAAAGCAGCTCGAGACTCTTTTCCTTGATCAATCTTTGCCTGCAGGTAATTTACATTAATCATTCAATCTCAATAAGATTTGTTCTTTGATCCACCATGATATAAGAAAGTGCAATTAATGATAGCTTTAGCAAAAAGAAGCTTCCTTACAAAAATTATCATAAAATAGGGCTAGTATTTCCCTTCTTCAAGACTCAGTTAATGCATCTCCAACTCACCAGCCATCTTGGTGACTCTGGAATGATTAATAGACCTAAAAGCTGTGCTAGAGAAGGGATGATTCCTGCATTTAATTATAAAGAGTCCTGTTGCATGAAGTTATCATTTTATAATTAAGTCAATACAAAGAAAGTGAGTTCAACTTATGATGGTAACTAGAAGAGCCAGGATCCGCCAGGAGATGACAACTCCAATAAAATACGTCAATGCTATACCAAAACATATCATGAACTGGAAAACAAGCATTAGCTACACACTTAAGCAAAGAGTTCTTTCTTCAACGCTGACAATGTCTATGCTTTACCCAATGAACACTTGCAAATCCTCCTCGAAGATTTTTCGGTGTTATTTCTGCTATGTATACAGTTATCTACATCACAAAACTTTTTTCAATTGACAGAAGTTAAAAAAAAATAAAACAGCAATTTCTTTTAGAATTACCACATAAGAAAGAACCCCAACACCACATCCTATGAACAGTCTTCCAAGGTCAAGCAACCAAGCAGCCTTTCAAGTTTCAACAAGCACGAGATGGTTATTGTTATTTAAAAAAAAATGTTAACAACAAAAAGAAAAGAAAAATAAAATAAATAAAATTCCTAAGCAGATCACTGAATTATATATCCTTGAGGCACTCACATGGAGTACCTTTAACTGGCAAAACATTAACTTCACAGCAAGGAAAAAAAGGGAACCTGAGAAAGTGAGATTAAAAGCCACCCTATGATGCAAAATATTTGCGAAATCCCCATTGCCTGTTTCAGGAATATTGTCAAACAATGAGTATAATAACCTATATGATAACATATGTGGGTCTGGAATTTCAAAATAGGTCCAGAAATAGCACTGGAATTTGAGAAACTTACACCTCTCCTACCAATCAAATCTGCAATCTTTCCCCTAAATATTGCCCCAAACATTGCTCCAATAGTCAAACTTGAGCCAAAAACTGAGTGCTGAATGGTGAGAATTACATATTTAAATTACAAGAAAACATCTGAAATAATCATATAAGTTATGATAAAGTACACAATGCTCTAACTATATATCTTACCTCTGCCAAAGAGAGGCCTAGATCATCTATGATACCAGATTCAGTAGGCGATGAATATGCAATCTGAAAAAGAAAGGAGACCACATTAAGATTTATACTAGAGAGAAAGAAGAATGGTAATGGGTGCAATGGTACTTAGTTACTTACAGAAGCACCAAAAACATAGGAACCACAAACAGCGATGAAGGTGTTGAACACTAGCACACCAGAGGCAGAGGCACCACTCTCCGGGTGGTAGCCTATGTTAATGCCATGTTAAAGCAGAGAACCCCTCAAGGGAACTTGTGTGCTGTCTCCTACCATTTTCTTATGAAACAAACAGAAGGTGAGGAACTATGGTCGTTGTAGTTTTTAAGAAAAAATAAAAAGATTTGGCGGTACCATATCTTCATTACTTGTGCCCTGATCTGAGTGAACCACCGGTCAATCCTCATTAGTCGTTATGTCAGTTAAAAAAATTAAATTGACTAAATTATAATAAAATACTGTTTAATTTTCTCTGTCTTGGCTTCCTCTTCCAACTTTCTTCTCCAAAATTTATGTTTTGATTTCTTACCCAATTCACCCTTAACCCCACAAATTCAATCAAACCCAGTTTAGTTCTCTCATCAACAATTCTCAGATTGTCAAAATCTAGTCTACCCATTTTCCTCTAATTGATGTTCAGAATTGGGGCTGCCATCCTCCATTTCTCTGGTTTCCCTCCTATACTTTCCCTCTCAAAATATCATAATACTGTAAAGGGTGCATTACTATCAGGTCCTTACGATTTATCAAAATTAATTATTTAATTCACATATTCTTTTAAAATCCAATTAAAACGACCCTTATTTTGAAAATTTAATTAAAATTATAGGAAATAAACGGTATAAATAATTAAAATTATGTGAATTAAATATTATAAAAATTCAAGACTAAAATAGAGTGACTAACTTTTTTTCAAAGAACTAAAGAGTTTAATTTTACAAAATATAAAGATATTCTAATTAAGTTTTAAGTAGTTAATTTTAACAAATTATAGAAACCCAATAATAATTTACCCTAGTATAAAACAAAATTAATTAACAATTAAAGTAAAAAAATTACCATTAATTGATTTTTATCGCTTTCAATTTCACTCTCAAATTAAAAATCAAATTCAACAAATATTTAACAAATTGAAAAAGAAAATCAACAATTTAAAAAAAAATTAAAAAATATAAAGTTTTACTTATTACTTTGATTAAAATTCAAAAAATTGAATAATAATAATAATAATAATAATAATAATAATAATAATAATAATAATATAATTTACTAAAATCAAATTTGGGCTAAATTGTCCTAGCTTGCCAAAATTTGAGATTAATTGATACAAATTGACGAATTTGGATTTAATCATCCATGGCTTCAAATTGACCTTATTCCATTTTAAACCAGTCAATGAACAATCCGACAATCTGCAACATGCATAAGTTGAAATGGGATATCAAAATGATGAAATATAGCATTTAGAAAGCTTGTTTCACATGGAAACCAATATGTTTTTTCATACTTGAACCCAAATATTTCAGGTCCATTTTCTATCCAAGATTTGCATGAGCTACAGTACTCAGGCCTTACTACAATCCATCAAAACATAGAATGAGTGTAAGGTGAGGATGCCAAATTTATCACTTGGATAAAAATGGATTCATGGATGCTTGTATTTCTTCCAATGTTCGTCCCTTGGTCTCTGGCACCAGCTTTGAAACAAACAGAACAGTTAGGCCACAAACACTTGAGAATATGAAGAATGTTCCTGAGGTAAAAAGATTAAAAAGATAAAGGAAAAAAAAAAAGATTAGATCATATCTAAATAATTCTAGACTTGCTTGCACACATTCACTAGCACATTGATCATTTTACCCGCTGAGCTCCAATTCATTAGGAAGTTAAAAGCATAGGAGATAATCCCAGAACATAGCCAGCCAACTACTGTCACAAGACTTCCAGCTGAGCCCTTCATGTTTATAGGAAATACCTAAAATTGAAACCATTTTCAGGCAGCAAGTCCTCTTCATGTATGGAAAGGTTATGAAAAGCAAAGATTGCGGAATTCCAGCCCTATTAGGTCAACCTACCTCAGACATTATAACCCAAGGAACTCCTCCCATGCCTAGTGAGAATGATCCTATATACATCTGAGTATACAATTCAACAGATCAATATATATATACAAGGCATTTCCTCTAAAAATATGTAATTAGATGAAGTTTGAAATGAGGCAATGGTAAACAAGCTTGAGGCAACATTTCAATGTTACAGCCAATATCATTATAAAGTTAGCAACAAAAATAAGGAACAACAAACACCGGGTAATGAATGGATTGATCCAATCGGTAAAGTGGTACTTTTCTGAGAAAGAAAGTCAATACCATTTAAAGAATGGAAAAGACTTTCCAAAAACATTACCAAATCATGCAGTAGTTTTTTCTGCCAATTCTAATCCAGTCAAAAGATGATAACAGAACATTTCATCATAAAGATTCATTTAGTTCCATATGAAGAACAGAATGTATGAAAACCGATACACTATCTCCTTGTTTGAAAACTAGAATTTTACAAGAATTCAATTCAATTGATTTCTTTTTGGTCAATTCTCATGTTTGGAATAAAAGAATTCAATTTTTTTTAACTTAAAAAAAAAATCAAAAGAAATAGAAATCAAGCATGATTTTGTGAGATTCAATTGAATTATTTTCTTGCAAATAATTTATTCCAAAAGAAGCCAATAAGCTTAACCTATAAACGGAGGGTTATGCTAACACCACCTAAGGTTTCAATGCTGGAATTGGTAGGCAGATCAAGAACGGGTAGAAAATAGTTCAAAGCATATACCAAATGAAATTCCTCCATATGATCTGCTTTTCCTGTGTACATATATCAAGAAGAAACAGACAACTGAGTTTAAAATTAATCTAAACTTACATACCAGTACACCAATAAGTGCCAAAAAGGGAGAGAACTCTATCCATTTATGAAGGCCCTGCAAATGGCAAGCTTGTAATCCACGTAAACACAAGGGAAAAAGAAACAGTAAACCAAGAGAAAAGTTGACTCTAATTTTTGAGAACCTGTGACAAAAATGACAATGCTACCAGGAAGCAACCCAAGCATGTTCCAGCTGCAGAAATCTGCAAAATTCTAAGCATCATGATGGGTTTCTTTTTCCAAACAACATCACAAATTTGGAACAATTCCTGGGAGTGCTTACCATCAGAAGTGGTCTTCGCCCAGATATATCCATCAAGACTACTCCCAGTGCTGTCATTGGAATCTGCAGAAAATCAGATGCCATCTCTTAGAAAAGCATCAAGCAGAATGCAATACATGTATTACAATAGAAGTCAAGTCATTGACCTGGACAACAGCCATTGCAATAGTTCCAACACTACCAGAGAAACCTGTCATATAATTAGGATTCATCACTTTTCCTTTTCATTTATTATTCATTAATTATAATGATGACATACCAGCTGACACGAATATAGAACTTGCATAAAATGCAATGCCATTGACCCCTCCAAATTGTTGCAGTACCATCAGGCCCACTCCAACCTTAATAGGATTTCAATTATTCTTTAAGCAATCCCTCCAATCCAAATCAAACAAAATGAAACATAAAAAAAGAAAAGAAAAAAAAAATGCTGCAGCTAGGATTAACTTAGAAAACTCACAATGAGTGAATAAGCATATTTCCTCTTGAACAATTCAAATATGGTAGCTTCAGAATGCTGTTGAAGGGCTTCTGTATAATCCTATAAACCATAAAAACCCCATCTCAGTTCTTGCTTTGAGATTATAATCAATACAAAAATGCAAAATGAGCCAAAGATTCCATCTTTTTCTGAACATAAAGTGTTTGAGAATAAAATGATAAGTGGAAACCAGAAGATTCAAATTGTTATTGTACAAATAAAGTAAAAGCCCTACCCTAATCTCAGCTGCTTCATCAGATATATCAACATTTTCCCCTCTAAAACGCTGCAGAGCGGCTTCACAGTCTTTCCATTGTCCAATCTTTGCCTGTGAATGTCATTTAACATTTAAAACCACAATCTTTCCTAGCCTCACTGCAATGCACAAAAGAAATTATAGCCATTTAACTACTTTTCATAAGCATACCCATAACAATTTTCATTTTTCATGTTTTGGGCTGAGAGTTGTAACACATTTGTAAAAGTTTTTTGAGAGTAACAGAAAACAAAACTTAATTATTCTTTTATTACTTTTTTGACAAAAACGTAATCCATACATCGCCTGATAGTGAGCCATTACAAATTCACAATGCTCACCAACCATCTAGGAGAATCTGGAATGAAGGATAGCCCTAGCAGTTGAACAAGACATGGAATAGTTCCTGAAGTCAAACCACAGACAAGCCATGTATTATGCAATTACCTTTACAGTGCATTAAAACACCACAAAAAGAGACAGAAATATTACCAATCAGAGCCAAAATTCGCCAGGACACAAAAGCTCCAATAAGATACATAACTGAAGCACCGCAACATATCATCAACTGAAGAATCAGTGGTAAGTAGGCATTCACAAACTGTATACCCTTCCAGCCAACTAAACAATACTACACAATTACCTGATGCAATGTTGTGAATCCTCCTCGTATATTCTTGGGTGTAATCTCAGCTACGTAAATAGGCACCTTTTCATTAATTGGATGAAAACGAATTAATCCACATTCTCCACACGTGAATGAGTAATCAAATGGGTTGCAAAATCAAAAAGTTTACCACATAAGCAAGAAGCCCAATCCCATATCCTACCAACAGTCTTCCAAGATCAAGCCACCAAGAAGCCTTTCAACATGCATTGAATGTTAATGAAGTAAACTAAAACCAAGAAAAATAATGCTATTCAAAACTTCATTATAGTTTTATCTGTCCTCTGATAGTTATGATCATTTAAAATTACATCCACTAAAGAATGTGGATGCTGCTCTAAAGAAGAATTGCTTTTGCACAATCAGGATGATCCAATATCCTATTGCTTAAATTTTCAGCATTAGTTCAAAGGTAGCTTATCCTTGGGAATTCAGTAATGAATGTCTGCAAGACAATCCAAGGTTCACTTCTTTGTAACCATGCATGTAAAGAAATGAAAGCTTTCATTCTATATCATTCTATTTGGCAATCATACAGAGAATGAACAAATTAAAGAAATAGTGGAATGGAAAGGAGACACGGAAAGAGAACCTTTGAGAATGCTATTGCAAGCCATCCTATGATGCAGAATATTTCTGAAAAGCCCATAGCCTGGTTCACCACAACCAAATAGATAAAAACCAAACAGTTAAGAAGAGTTGTTTGATAGAACTTCATGGTATGGCTAGTGATAATCACAGTAACAAGAAAGCCTTACACCTCTTCGACCAATGTAATCTGCTATCCTTCCACTCATTATTGAGCCTATCATTGCCCCGATTGTTATTATAGAACCAAATAGTGAGTACTGCATAATAAAATCAAATTGAAAAGGAAAAGAAATTATAAATTTGCATTTTCATCTAATTAGACAGAACACAAAGTAATTTTGCCTCAAAGGTATCAAATTTCTAACGAGAGAATGTTTTTCCCTTCACATGCAGGGTAATCCATAGAAAAGGAAAGGTTCATAACTAGTTATCAAGACTTCTTTATTTCACAGTTTATGCAAAAAGACAGCATTCATAGTGCTACATATATACTTGCATATCTGTGAAATGTGAATTTAATAGAGGCAGGAATGCATGAGAAATTAAATGCAATGTATGAAAAATTAAAATGCCAGCTTTCTGTTACTTCTTTTTTCCATCATTGTTTACCTCTGCCACAGAAAGACCCAGGTCGTCCATTATCCCAGCCTGAGTGGGTGATGAATATCCTACCTGTCCATAGCATGGTTATTCAATAACAATATACCATTTGGGTACCCCATTAAGCCTTGTTAGTTCACATTAGCTCATCGTCAAAGGAAGGATTTTTGGCGACGGGTGGGCGGACATTAATTAGGAAGTTGGTGTTGATGTTAATTTGAGCTCAAAAATTCACTAGAGAGGACTTACAGCTGAGCCAAAAACATATGAACCAGAGACAGCAACCAGGGTGCTTATAACCACCACAGTTGTTGCTGAAGAACCTCCATTCTGCCCATCTCCACCAACATTGGCATCATCTCTTCCACGTATCTGAGATCTATCTTTGAGAAGCAGAGGGCTTGATATATCTCCTTCTTCTATGCTTTCCCTACCCATTTCCTGATTTTCTTCGGTGCCCAAGAAGACAGTGAAGGAAATGTAGGAGGCTTATATGAATTCAAGACAAAGCAAAGTTCTTGTTTAAAGAGATACACAGAGCTTTGGGTTTGTTTAATTGGAGTAATTGAGGCAAGGACAACAAAAACAAAGACAAAGACGACATTGAAATGTCATGGAGTTGGTGGAATTTCAATTTTTTTAAAATAAATATAAATTAGTATACTTCCTGTTCTTGCAACTGCTGCTTGTACTTTTGGTAATATCACTTAGACCCCTCATGTTCTTCATTTTCTGATTTGAAACAACGTGACTTGACAATTTTAACAAAATTATCAGTTTAGATGTAATGGTAATTTCACAGTTATTGCTAAATGCTGTTACAGCCACCGTCCACATTCTTGAGCTTAGCTTCCACGCCATTAATTTTATATTCACATGAACTGTCGTACTCTATGGTGCTCACAACTCACAATCACAATTCTGCTGTACTTGGAGCTTTATTTATTTGGTTATGGAGCTGCCATGAACTTAAATTTGATTGCAATCTTAAATCTAAGTTTGTCTATTGGTGTAAAACTCTTACTTTTTTACTCCCAAATCTTATATCGAAGAATAAGGATGCTATAGCTTCTTCGACCGTTGATCGATCTCAAAAATTAAAACTTGAATGAAATTTGATTGAAATTGATTTTAAATTAGATTGAAATTACGTTCAGTGTAAAAAAAATTTTTTTTTCCTATTTGGAAAATTAAAAAATTCTAAATAAATTTTAAACCATTAGATTTAATTAAATCGAAATCAGGAGAATTCCACAATTTCAATTCTCCTAAATCCTGAATCGAAACTATCGATTTCAACTCGTACTAGCCCTTTGGCCACCCCTACCACTAGTTGGAGATTTCCTCCCTCTCCTGGCTATTTGGCTAATAAATTTATGCAACTGCCTGAATATATTTGTGAATCTCCCTCTTCTCTCTGTTAATTTGGCAGTCTGGTGGTGTAATTTTTGGAAAAATTTTGCACTTTATAGGTGCTTTAATCATTATGGGATTAGATTATTAAGCTGAACTAAAAATTAGCACTCCATATGATTTGAGGTGCAACTAAAAGTCATAATCAAATGCTATATCTTGTTCTAAAATATGGAAAATGATGTTATTTCATAGTTTTGAACCAATTAATAAACTATCAAACAATATGCAACATGTAAGTTAAAATGAGATGCTGAGATTATAAAATCCAGTATTTAGTAGCTTGTTTCTCATGGAAACCAGTATGTTTGTTCCTACTCAGTAACAAAATATTTCAGGTAAATTTTTCCATCAGAGATTTGCATGAGGCCTCACGGTAATTCATCAAAACACAAAATGAGTGCAAGACGAGGCTGCCAAATTTTCACTTTGCAGAAAATGGATTCATGGATGCTTGTATTTCTTCCAATGTTCGTCCCTTAGTCTCTGGCACTAGCTTTAAGACAAATAGAACGGATAGGCCACATATGCTTGAGAATATGAAGAATGTTCCTGAGGTTAAAGATTATAAAAGAAGACATAGATTACATCCAAAAACTCCAAAATTTCTTGCAAACGTAAATTCACACACTGAGCAATTTACCTGCTGAACTCCAATTCATTAGGAAGTTAAAAGCATAGGAGATAATCCAAGAACCTAACCAGTTAACTACTGTCACAAGACTTCCAGCTGAGCCCTTCATGTTTATAGGAAATACCTGAAATTGAACCCATTTTCAGACTGTAAGTCTTGATCTGTTGAAAGCATATGAAAGGCAAAGACTGCAGAATTCAAACCCCATTAGGTCAACCTACCTCAGACATTATAACCCAAGGAATTCCTCCCATGCCTAGTGAGAATGATCCTGTATATGTCTGAGTACAGAATTCAACAGATCAATATAGAAGTCATTTCCTCTTACAATACATTATAATCAGATGAAGTTTGAAATGAGGCATTGGTAAACAAGCTTGAGAAAGTATTTCAATGTTAGCCAATATCATCGTAAAGTTAACAACAAAAGTGCAAGAAAACAAACACCAGGTGGTGCTATTCTGACAGAAAAATGAAAAAGACTTGCCAGAAAACGCTACATAATCATGCAGTAGTTTTTTTCTGCCAGTTCTAATCCATAGTCGAAGATATATAACCGAACATTTCACCATAAAGATTCATTTAGTTCTATAAGAAGAACACAACAGGATACACTAAAAGCTTACAATCTAAGGTTTCAACACTGGATTTAGCAGGCACACCAGGGATTAATAGATTGTAGTTCAAAGTGTAAAACAAAGGACATTCTTCCATATGTGCTGCTTTTCATTTGTAAATATATCAAGAAATAGACAACTGAGTTCAAAGTTAATCTAGCATTACCAGTACACCAATAAGTGCCAAAAAGGGAGAGACCACCGTCCATTTATGAAGGTCCTGCAAATGGAAAGCTTGTAATACAATAAAATAAGGGGAAAAAAAACCATAAACCAAGAGACAATTCAATTGTTAAGAACCTGTGACAAAAATGACAATGCTACAAGAAAGCAACCTAAGCATGTTCCAGCTGCAGAGATCTGCAAAATTTTTAGACTTCAGCATGCGCTTTTTTTTCAAAACTACATCACAAATTTGGAACAATTCCTAGGAGTCCTTACCATCAGAAGTGGTCTTCGCCCAGATATATCCATCAAGACTACTCCCAGTGCAGTCATTGGAACCTGCAGAAAATCAGTTACCATATCTTTCTTATAAAATCATGAAGCAGAATGCAACAGTATTACAGTGGGAGTCAAGTCATTAACCTGAACAACAACCATTGCAATAGTCCCAACACTACCAGAGAAACCTGTCATATAATTATGGATTCATCACTTTTGCCATTCATTTCCTATTCATTAATCACAATGGAGGCATACCAGCTGATACAAATATAGAACTTGCATAAAATACAATGCCATTGACCCCTCCAAATTGTTGCAGTACCATCAGGCCCACTCCAACCTTAATAGGATTTCAATTATTCTTTAAGCAATCCAAATCGAACAAAATGAAACATAAAAAAATAAAAAAAAAAAAAAAGCTGCTGCTAGGAGTAACATAGAAAACTCACAATGAGTGAATGAGCATATTTCCACTGGAACAATTCAAATATCCTAGCTTCAGAGTGCTGTTGAAGGGTTTCTGTGTAATCCTATAAAAAAATAATAATAAAACCCCATCTCAATTCTTCCTATGTGAATATATCAGAACGAAAATGCAAGTGAGTCAACTATCAAATCTTCTCTCAACATAAAGTGTTTAAAAAACAAAGATAGATTGTATAGAAACCAAAAGATCCGAACTGTTTTTGTACAAATAAAGTAAAAACCTACTTTAATCTCAGCTGCTTCATCAGAGACATCAGTATTCTCCCCTCTAAGACGCTGCAGAACAGCTTCACACTCTTTCCATCGTCCAATCTTTGCCTGTGAAAGTCATTAAACATTTAACACCACATTCTTCCCTAGCCTTACTACAGTCCACAAAAGAAGTTATAGCATTTACCTCAGTTCCATAAATGCATAGCAATTTTGATTTTCATTTTTCATGTTTTGGGGAAAGAGTTGTAACACATTTGTAAAAGTTTATTGGGTTCAATGGAAAACAGCACTTAATTATTCTTTCATTACTTTTGTGGCAAAAACATAATCCATACACAGCATGATAGCGAGTTTTTACAAATTCTTAATGCTCACCAACCATCTAGGAGATTCAGGAATGAAGAATAGCCCAAGCACTTGAAAAAGACAAGGAATAGTTCCTGAAGTCAAACCACAAACAAGCCATGTATCATAGACTTACCTTCACACTTTACAGTGAATTGAAACACCACAAAGGGAGACAAAAATATTACCAATCAGGGCCAAAATTCTCCAGGACACAAAAGCTCCGACAAGATACATTGCTGAAGCACCACAACAAATCATCAACTGCAGAATCACTGGTAAGTAGGTGTCTGCAAACTGTACACCCTGCCAACCAACTAAATGGTGCCATAAAATTACCTGATGCACTGTTGTGAATCCACCACGAATGTTCTTGGGTGTAATCTCAGCTATGTAAATAGGTACCTATTCATTAATGGGATGACAATGAATTAATCCCCATTCTCCATACATGAATGACTAATCAAATGAATTGCAGTACTTGTTAAAAAAAGTTACCACATAAGCAAGAAGCCCAATCCCATATCCTACCAACAGTCTTCCAACATCAAGCCACCAAGAAGCCTTTCAACATGCACTGAATGTTAATGACATACACTAAATCCAGGAAAACAATGCTATTTAAAACTTCATTTTATCTTTTTTATGTTCTCTGATAGTTATTATGATTATTTAGAATTCCATCCATTAAAGAATGTGGATGCTACTCAGAAAAAGAATTGCTTTTGCACAATAAGGATAAATCTAATATCCTATTGCTTGAATTTTCAGAAGAGTTTAAAGGCATTTTATTCTTGGGACTTCAGTAATGAATGTCTCCAAGCCCATCCTGTAAATAAATGAAAAGCTTTGAAGAAATTATCATTCTGTTTGGAAATCATACAGAGAATGAGCAAATTATTGAAATTGTGAGATGGAAAGGAGAGAAGGAAAGAGAACCTTTGAGAAGGCTATTCCAAGCCATCCTACGATGCAGAATATTTCTGAAAAGCCCATTAGCTGGGGCAGCAGAACCCAAATACAGAAAAATCAAACAGTCAGAGGAGTTGTTTGATATACAACTTCATGTTATGGCTAGTGATATCACAGTAATAAAAAATGCTTACGAGTCTTCGACCTGTGTAATCTGCAATCTTCCCACTCATTAATGCGCCTACCGTTGCTCCAATTGTTAATATAGAACCAAATAGTGAGTACTGCATAATGAAATCAAATTGAAAAGGGGAAAGAAAATTATAAATTTGCATTTTGACCTGCTTAGACAGAACACAAAGTATTTCATAGCACTGTGCTATATATACATACACACACACACACACACCCATATATCTTTAAACCCATATATCTGGAAATTAATCTAGGCATGAATGCATAAGAAATTAAAACGCAATATATGAAAAATTAAAATGCCAACCTTTCTGTCTCTTCTTATTTCTATCAATGCTTACCTCTGCCACGGAGAGACCCAGGTCATTCATGATCCCAGACTGAGTGGGTGATGAATACCCTACCTATACATACATTACACCATTTGTTTAGCAATTCATCCTCAGCACAGTTATCCAATACCATCTGGGAACCTCATTAGGCCTAGTAAGATCACATTAGCTTAGCACCAAAAGAAGGGTCTTTGGGGAGGGGGGCCACTAATTAGAAAGTTAGTGTTGATCTTTAATTTGAGCTCAAAAATTCACCATAGAAGACTTGCTATAATATGAAGTTAATAACCAGTATACTTACAGCTGAGCCAAAAACATAAGAACCAGAGACAGCAACCATGGTGCTTATCACCACTACAGTTGTTGCTGAAGAACCTCCACTCTGCCCATCTCCACCAAGACTGGCATCGTCTCGTCCACGTATCTGAGATCTATCATTGAGAAGCAGAGGGCTTGAGGTAGCTCCTTCTTCTATGCTTTCCCTGCTCATTTCTTGATTTTCTTCAGTGACCAAGAAGAGAGAGTGAAGGGACTGCAGGAGAGCTTATACGGAGTTTAAGACAAAGCTAAGTTCTTGGGAAAGACAGAGACACACAAACAGACAGACAGACAGACAGACAGAGAGTTTTGGTTGGTTTAAATTTAATAGCAGTAATTGAGGCAAAGTCCTTATCAAATTCAATATTAAGCCATTAAACATCATTTTCCTTTAAATTAAAAAATAATAAAATTGGATCACTTGCTACTTGTATTTTTGGTAATACTATTTAGACCCCTTTTTTTCTTCAATTTCTGTTTTGGGACGGCATCAAATTACAATTTTAACAAAATTATCACTTCGGATTTCTTTTAAGAACATTCATTGCAGTATGGTAGGAGCACATCTCTTTAATTGATTCTAATTAAGATTTAATTCTAAATTTTATAATTTAAAAAAAAGTTCTTTTCAAGGTAAAAAGGTTTGTTACTAATAAACCCTAAATTTGATTGTCCCCTAACTCAAATTCTCTCACGTATGGCGAAAACTCATTCACGAGAGTCTAACAATGGCAGCCTTTATTATGACTGCAGGTAATGAAAAAATTCTGTTCATGCTTAAAGTATTGTTTATGTAATTTAGACGTGATCTTCCATTAAAATTCTTCTCACATAATTTAAGCTGGATAATCTGTGACTGCGTTGGAAAGCTTATCGACACTTATCGAAAGCTTCAATCAGTTCTGGAATATTGCCTTCAAGATTTCATCAGGTAATTATGATTCTTTTTAATTATTGTGTGGATAACAATCGTTTGGATTACTTTACCTTATCAGGTAATTGATGAATGCTTTAGAATCATGATGATAGGACTAGAAAAATTAATATATGATATCCAATGTCAAATAAATATTTATTTATGTATCTGTCATTAATTATATCTAAAAATAATGATAAATTGAACAAATAATTATGTAATAGAGATAAATATAAATTTTTGAAATAAAATTTTTAATCTCAATGTAATATAGAAAATAAGAATGAAAGAATTTTATTTTTCTTTTCTCTGCATTTCATCAAATAATATAATATTTTTTTAGAATGAAGAATTAAACCTAAGTCTGTCAGGGCGATCGATATACCTTTAGCTACTAGACCAAGTTAGTCTAGGCATTAAATAATATACTATTGATGATACAGCTGAACTCACAAATGTTTTATTACACTTGTGTGATTTAGTTATTGCAGGAAATGAGTAATTGATGCTTGTAATTCCTCCAACATTATGCCCTTGGTCTCTGGCACCACCTTGGCAATGAATAAAACAGCTGAAGCGCACATGCCAGAAAATATGAAAAATGTACCTAAGAGAATTAGTACAAAACATCAAACAACAGCATCTGTAAGTATCAAGAGCGAGCAAGCATCGCTGAAAAAAGAGATGGTAGGAATTTATTTCAAGTACCTGCAGAGCTCCACTCCATTATAAAGTTGAAAGCATATGAAACAATCCAGGAGCTTGCCCAGTTGATTATTGTGGCCAGACTTCCACCAGTACCCTTGACATTTATGGGAAATATCTGAAAGGAAAATATTTTAAATTTGTTTTTTTTCAAACTGTATCAATTTATATGCAGAGTTTAGGCCTCATAAAGTTATATACCTCAGACATTATAACCCATGGTAATCCAGCCATGCCTAATGAGAAAGCTACACTAAATCCCTGTTAACAAAGTGTAAGTAGTTGGCATGTTAAATAAATCCATATTTCAAGCTCAATTCAAAGGAAAACCTTTCAAACAATTAACAGAATCTAGATTTTAGTTATTTTCTTGGTTGGGGTGCTAGTGCTTCAAGTGCATCAAGATTTTAAATGCTACCCCAATTAAGCTTACAATTGAGCATATCAAGAACCTTAGATCCTCTACAATCTAACTGGTGTGTTAAACAAAGAGAAGGAAATGTTTCAGTTGCTTGTCATTACCAGTATGCCAATGTAAACTAGAATGGAAGTGATCCCCTTTGTCTTGTTGAAGTCCTGCTCAAAAGAGGCCTAAGATTTTCAGAGAATGACTATCTATAGGCATTGACAAATAAAACCCTCAAATCATGCTAAGTATCTATTTTGATTTGTTGTTAAACCTGCAAGCAGAACGCCAGTCCTATGAGGAAGCAGCTTAAGCACATGCCAGAGGCAGAAACCTGCAGCAAATAATTGAAGGACTCTCAGAAGCTACTGTTTTATTAGCTTCACAGCAAACTTGTAAACAAATTTTGTGGCATTCTAACCAAGAGAAGCGACCGCCTTCCAGCTCTATCTGTTAAGATTACAGAAACAGCAGTAGCTGGAATCTGCAAAAGAAGTCTAGTATGATAACAAAAGCGCAAAACAGAATCGTTCCTTCATAGTTGAAATAACAAGTACCTGGATAATGGCTATCGATATTAGCCCAACGCTACTTGAAAAACCTGTCATCAACAAGGCATTTATCTTAGCATTTCTCAGTTGTATATATGGTTATCTACATACAGGAATACTCTTAAGCTTTAAATTTTACCAGCTTCTTCAAAAATGGAGCTGGCATAATATGCTATTGCATTGGTCCCTCCAAGTTGTTGAAATAGCATTAGCCCAAAGGCAACCTAAAATAATCCATTGATTATCAGATCATTCATGAAGAGAAAACTTGAAATACTTTAATTTTATTTTAAGACTCACAATGAGAGCATGAGCATATCTCCGCTGGAACAAGTTGAAAAGTCTAGTTTCTGAATGCCTTTGAAAAGTTTCCGTATAGTCCTGTACAACAATGGAAGTGAATCCCATGTCCTTACTATGTGGCAAAGCAAGAAAGGCATCCTAAGTCGGGAAGTTTACTTTGATGTTAGCTGCTTCTTGTGAAATATTGACATTCTTTCCTCTGAGGCGCTGGAGAGTTGACTCTAACTCTTTTTCTCGACCAACCTTTGCCTGTAGACGGCTGTACTCTTTAGCCAACCAATATAATGTTCATCATATTGCTGCATCAATTCTCTAAGGGGCGTAAAGGGGTATGCAAGGTGTACATTCTTTCTATCGTTTATACCAATGTTTAGATTGTCTAGGATCAAGCGAAATGCTGAAAGCAGCGAAAAATTCTTAAACTTTTGTTTCATACCACAACAGAAGAATTTTAACTAAAAGTTTAAGGGCTCACCAACCATCGAGGAGACTCAGGAATGAAGAATACACCCAAAAAATGCAATGCACATGGAACAACACCTTTAAATCCAACCAAATAAAGGTTAGCAATCTTTTAATTCTCCAACGCAAAAATCAGTTACAAATAGAGGGCGAGGAGATTTTACTAATCAGAGCCAAAATGCGCCAGGAAACAACAGTTCCAACGAAATATACAAGTGAAAGGCCACAGCATACCATGAACTGTATAATTGACAAAACACAGATGCAAGAAGAATGAGTTGATAGGATATAATTAATGATACAATTAAAGTCATGGTGGTTGTATATTACCTGGTTAGCAGCAGTAAATCCACCACGAACGTTCTTAGGCGTTATTTCTGCAACATATACAGGCACCTGCTTGCAAGAAGAAAACAAATTAGAATGTCAACACAAAAAATGTACACATATACATAAATGTTTGCAGGGTTGAATTCGTAGGAAGATAGTATTATTACCACATAAGCAATAATCCCTATTCCAATTCCCATTAAAAGTCTTCCAAGATCCAGCAACCAAGCAACCTTTTAATAAGCATTTTAAAGTTAACTCCATAGCTTGTAATGAAGCCTAATTTTGAGAAAGAGAGGAAGAAAAGAGAACAAACCTGTGCAAATGCTACAGAAAACCACCCGATGATGCAGAAAATTTCTGATACCCACATAGTCTACATTACAAGGTAAACAAATTGAAAACTTGATCCAAGATTTTGTAGTTGAAGTTTTACTCTGCACTGAGAGAGAGTTTAAAGGGTAAAGAAGAACCTACAAATCTTCTACCGATGAGATCTGCCATCTTTCCATTTACTAAAGAACCTATCACTCCTCCAACTGTAATTAAAGAACCAAAAACCGAGTACTGCAGATTGAAAAAATGCTCATAAGGAGACTGGCCAAGAACAAGGAAATTAATTTGGTTAACATCAGATAGTTTTCATTTTATGATTGCTGTAATGGGAGACTAGTCCTTACTGCTGCCACAGAGAGGCCCAGGTCTTCCATGATTCCAGACTCAGCAGGTGATGAATATCCAGACTGCAAAAAGCAATCACAAAATCTATAAGTCCAGTAAAAAATAGTTCATGTAGTGATCAGATGGTTAATGGGAATTAGGCACAGGCTAATTATTTCATTGGAGCTATGGGGTTAGCTATTATCTGCGATTTAATTCTCTAATGGCCTATAGCTTTTGGGTTGTGATTTACTGGTTTTATAAAATAAGGAAATCCTGGAATGAACTAATCAATCCCAACAAGTTTACCCTCTAAGCACACTTTCAGTTTGTGATTATGTACAGTTCAGGTACAGCATGTTTATCTCAAAGCAAACTACTGCGCTGATAGCTTAGCGTTTTGGCCTGAATAGGCTTCGAAGTAAATGTTACTGTTCATTAAAAGTTCGGTAGTGTTGACAGTTGAGCTTGGTTTGGGCGCGCTCTCGCCGATGATGGTATGGAGAGGGATTTGCGGGGCTTTTGTACTTTAGCTTTTGATTTTGGGTTGTTAAACCTGAAAGGCCCAGAACCATTTCCATGGAATTATTTCCTCAATATTTTATGAAAAAAATAGTGGGCTTTCCCATAGGGCTTCGAGTTCTGACATGTCCCTTGGCCCAAGGCCAGACTACAGGCCCAATGAACTGAAACTGCACTAGAGAGAAGCCGCAGACTGCAGAGCAGAGAAATCAAGAAAATGCAGCAGCCACCCAAATGAGAGCGAAAACTTAAAAAAGAGGATAGAAATAGAGAGAACTTACAGCACACCCTGTGCCAAAGGAACCGCAAATAGCAACTATGGTACTCAGAAACACCACAACAGTGGCCGAAGATTCACTTGGTGGTGGTGGCAAGTCATTGATGGGATTAACTTGCAAAATAAGTGTAGACTTTGGTAGGAGTTCTTCTTCCATGTTTGCTCTCTCCCGTAGCTTATTTCTTGAAAGAGAGTTGAAAATGAAAACCAAGAAGAGTTGGAAAATTGTAACATGTTTCTTTTTTTTCCTTGTTTATTATGATATTGATGACAAGTTTAGCAGAATTTCAAAGAGTAATTCAGCGAAAGTTCAGTTGATAAAAAGTTCATTGACGGGAAAATTCACTTGCATACGTTTGATGTTAGTTAGGTGTGACTGGCCGGTAAGAGTTGGTTTCATGCATAGCACAGAAACCAAATTTTAAATTTTTTTTGAGATTTTCACCCATTTATTTAATTGAAGTTCAAATTCTATCATCAAACCATAACAAAGAATTATTATTATTATTTTTTGAATTTTCTAATTCAAGTTCTTGCTATTATCCATTCTGTGATATTCTCTTATCCGCCTCTACTAAAATGGCTTACTATCATACATTTTAAAATCCCAAATTGTGGCCTGCTCTATCATTCTAGAGTGTTAAAAACTGTTCGCAAGATTTAATTGTTAAACTTGAGGTTGCCTCCACCTAAAATGACTTAAATCAATTGGACTTGACTCTCTCTTATTATATATTCTTTTTTAATTTATATTCCAATACACTATATAATTGACTTTCGGTTGGAGCATAGGCAGCTGAGGCAGAAACATGGTTTCTACCAAAAATTACAGTTGGCCGGAAAATAATATAAGACCACTGCCCCATTCTAAAAACGTGTACGATACGTATGGCTATCCTCCCCCAAACACTCTCCAATTCAGGGTGCTGAATAAGAGGAAGAAGGATCCCTCCTCTCCACTCCAACCATACCTGACATTGTTATTGTTGTTTCCTCTTATCTTTTACCCCCAATTTCTTCATCTTCCTCGTGCCTACCTATGTATTTAGGTTACCATGTTCGCACTTATTTGACACAAACATTGGATTTTGAAGTGGATTGAGTCGAGGATTATATGACAATATGATGTTGTTGCTTGTTGGTCATATAGCTCTATTCAATGGTTGATGTTTTTGTGCATATGGGAGAACATGCACACAGATTCATTTTCAAAGTTTGGTAAGGTTTGTCAATTAAGTATAACCTAATTAGTGTCCTTATCTTATCACAAGATATATCTCAATTTCAAGTCTTACATTATATACATTGGTTGAATGATTGAATTACATGTGGTGAAACTTGTAAGGACTTGTGAGGAAAGTATCAAAATTAATGGAATAGAAAATTAATTGTCATGCTATAGAAAAAAGTTCAATGAAATATACAATAATGATACATAATAGGGGTTGAAATAATTTCCCCTTTCATATTTCATAAATTTCATCATATTAATGAACAATAGGTCTCTAATTCAAGACCCCCTCATACCACACCCTCTATACTCTTCTTATCATAAATATCACCATATTTATGAATAATGGGTCTCTAATTCGAGACATTCTACTACTTGCATCTTTTGATAGTTATCCCTTATTGTATGTCTTGCTGTGGAATATAAGCAATTTTTGCCTGTATTTCTTCCAATGTTCGTCCTTTGGTCTCTGGCACCAACTTCCAAACGAATAGAACAGTTACACCACACACACCCGCGAAGATGAAAAATGTTCCTGTAGGTCATAATTTTAATTGCGATGTTCAACAAAGCATAGCAAGATATTAATAATGACAATGAATTTCAATTTAATAGTAATGGAATCGTCTCTGGTACTGATATCTCAAATTTGAATTTCAGTCAGAATCAATTATATGAAAAAAATATATATATAGCAAGATACTGGGGAGAGAGAGACCTGCTGAGCTCCATTCAAGCATAAAGTTGAAGGTGTAGGACATAAGCCAAGAACAGGACCAATTGGTTAAGGTAACTAGGCTTCCAGCTGAGGCCTTGACACTTAGAGGAAATATCTGAAATGAAAATTCATCTCTCCATTTAAGCTATAAATCAGCCATTTCATCTATTAATTTATAAGAAAATTACTCACCTCTGACATGATAACCCATGGTATTCCTGATATGCCTACTCCAAAAGCTGCAAGATAACCCTGTTTGCAGCAGTGTCAATAAATCTAGTCATTTATTTTATAACTTGAATGTTAATTCTAATTTCTTGGCTAGATTTACTTACCAATAAGCCTGCAAATGCCATAAATGGAGTGACCTCCTCCAAATAGCCATGTTCCTGCTTGTCCATGAAGAGAGAAGGAAATGTTTATGATTCAGGAAATGGCAAACGCCACATGTAAAATATAATTAAAAGACATCTTATTAATTTGGTTAAACCTTCAAGTAGAATGATAATCCAACTAGGCACAAGAACAAGCATGTTCCACCAGAAGAAACCTACAAGTTCAGATTCACCATCACCTCTATAATTTAACTCTACATATCAAAACTGAAACAGTTAGAAAGAAGCAGAAGAAGAAGAAGACACTAACCATCAGGAGTGTTCGTCTTCCAAATACATCCATTAACAGTAGACTCACCACAGCTGCGACCATCTGCAAAACATTTTCTGATACATGTAATATTTGAACCAAGGCAAAGCAGATTCAATTCACTCATTCAATATTAGGCTAATGGTCCTTATAAGGGTAAGAGGTTAAGTACATACCAATATAATAGCTAACGATGTAGTTCCAATAATAGTAGAAAAACCTGTAACAAACCAAACAAAACTCACCATTTTTTCTAAAAATCACCCAGTTATGTGAATACCAGTAAAATTAGTAATGGGATATTTCAGTACTGGTTCTCTTACCAGCTTCAGTAAATATGGTGCTGGAATAATATACCAAGCCACTGTTCCCTCCAAGTTGTTGCAGTAACATTAGCCCTACTCCAACCTGAACCAAGTTTAAAAAATCAGAAAAAAGATCTTCATGAAATTGAAAGGAATCAAAAGAAATCACTCAAGGCTCACAATAATTGAATAATAATATCTCCTTTGGAACAAATCAAGAGCTCTGCCTTTTGAATCGTTTTCAAAGGCTTCTGTAATGACCTAAAAAACAATGAAGCCCATGTCACAAAAGGTTTCTATCTTTAATATCCTATACGTAGAAATACAAATCCGCCACTTTCTGTGGGAGATGAAATTAATAAGTTGAAAGTTTACTCTTATATCCATTGCTTCTACAGAAATATCTACATTCTTTCCCCTAAGACGTTGCAAAGCAGATTCAAATTCTTTTTCCCTGCCATGCTTCGCCTGTAGAAATTCCAACAGAATTAGTTCAAATCCATGTATTCTTGCTCATAAAATAATTCATCTGCCACAACAAGCTTTCACTCAGTAGTGCTGAAATCGTTTATAAAATCTTTATTACAATTTACAATCACAAATTGAAAAATCACCCTAGTTTTCCGTTGAACTCACCAGCCATCTAGGAGACTCTGGAATAAAGAATAAACCCGCAAGCTGCACCACGCATGGAATAGCACCTGAAAAGAAGATGAGGAAATTAATAATACGATTAACAGGGAGCAATAAATTATACTTAAGGAATCCATTAACAAAGTAAAAGATGAAAAGGAAAAACAAATTACCAAATAGAGCCAAGGTGCGCCAAGAAATAATATTTCCAACACAGTATGACAGTGCAAAGCCACAACTAGTCAACATCTGTGGACTCCAAAAAATTAAAAAAAAAATTGAAGTTCTTGATAATAATAAAATAAAGATTCTTTCTCTGAGATTGAATTGTTTAGTTTCACCTGACTGGCTGCTGTAAATCGACCTCTAAGATTCTTAGGTGTTATTTCTGCTACATATACCGGCACCTGTTATTGGACAAAGACACCAACTATAATTTCATCCACACACGTATAGGGTCAAATATCAATCTAAAATGAAACAACATTAATTACCCAGAAATTTTTATTTAAAATTCCCCTTATAATAATTTTTAGTTTAAAAAAAAATTAGCATTACCGCATAAGTAAGAAGCCCTATCCCAAATCCAATCAACAGTCTTCCAATATCCAGCCACCAAGCATCCTTTTGAACAAAAAAAAATAAATTTATTTCACTGATTTAATCCAAAATTTTAATAATTTTGATTTCACAATGGCAATTGCAATGGGAGTCAGGAAAATAAACCTTGGCAAAGGCTATTGCAAGCCACCCTGGAGTGCAAAATAATTCTGATAACAACATAGTCTGCTTCTCGTAAACACATAATCATTAATCAAGTGTTGAATTTTAAAAGTCTCAATCGAAATTAAATGAATTAAAATAAATTATTTACTCGTTTCCAACCGATGAAATCGGCTATCTTCCCACTTATAATAGCACCAATCATTCCTCCAATTGTCATTATGGATCCAAAAACTGAGTACTGCACAATTTAAAGAAGGAATGTTCATTGAATAGATAGAAAAAAATATTTATTTTCTTATTCTTATATATTCTTTGCTCTGTTAGAACTAACTGCAGCCACAGAGAGTCCCAAGTCTTGCATGATTCCAGATTCGGCCGGCGAAGAATAACCCACCTGGACAAGCATTTCCAATCGTAAGTCAAACAAGTAACATGTAACCTAAATTCATACCTAAAATACTCCGGCAACCAATAAATTAAACCACAAGCAATTCCTTACACAAGTCAAACAAGTAACATATTAATTAAAATTATTAGTTTCCATTGAAAAATAATTTATATGCAAACCCAATAAAATTAGTCAATTGAAAAATAAGAAAAGATTATTTATATGTAAAATTTATGGGAATATAATTAAAGTTTATGGTGATGCATCATAATCCTGGTATTATTCCAACTACCCCAGTTGATATTTTAATTATTTAGACAAAATTAATGGTTAATGGAGAAATTAATTAATTAAGAATTATAATAAAAGTCAAATTTAATGGTATTTGCATCCTCTATGATTCCTTAATTCATGAATCAAAAAATAGGTTAATTCTTTTATTTTTTTTTATTTTTTTATATGTCTTGTGATAGTCTAAACGTGCAATGGGCCCAAACTTAATAATAGTGGCTAACCATCTATTCTTGTAACTAAACATTATATCTCTATCATTCATAATTTTGTTTGACTGTACATCTAATTAATAAAATATTCATAAAAGGGTTTGATGTAGAATTCAACCTCAAAACAAAACTCCAATTGGCAGATCAATATAGATGCATATATATACACACAAATCAGAATAAAATCATAATTATTCTATATAGATAAATAAGATATTATTAATTATTTAGGCCCCTATAATATGGAGGAGGAGCTAAGATACCTCCAAAAATAGCAATGTTTGAGTACCATACATATTTGCCTGTCACTTATGTCTTGTTCTTAAACGCAAATCTTGAGAATCTGGATTTGCACCCCAGAAAATATTAAAATATGATTTACAATCTTTAATTTTTACATATAGAACAGTAAATATTAAAGGTTTTTTTTTCCTCAATCAAAAGATTTACTTTTGGAATTAATCTTAAGAAAAAGAAAAGAAAGAAAGAAATCAAAGTTATGCTTTGCTTTTCCTGTTCTTTGGGATGTAACTAAATAAAAATATGTGTGTTTTCAACTGCATAATCAGTGGGACAATGATGACTACTTGTGATTACGGAAATTATGCATAGTACTTACAGCACAGCCATAGCAGAAGGAGCCACAGACAGCGACGAAGGTGCTGAGAACAAGAACAGGAGTTATGGAGGAATCTGTGGCTTCTGTGTCTGTGTTGAAGGAGTTATCAATCTCATGATTTGAACTGGACGCCTTTGCATCAAGAAGCAAAGGCTTTGTCGTCGTGGGTAGCCCTTCTTCTATGCAACCTCCTCCCATGGCTTGTGTTTCTTGAAAGTTGGAAGTGAAAAGCAACCAAAGCAAGTAAGCAACAGAGAAAGAAAGTGGGGATTGTTGTGTTAATTGTTAATCATGGCACAAAGATATGCTATGCCCATTGCAATAATTATATAGCAAGCAGGGGAAGGCACTGTTCTCCCCTGCACATCTGTTGAATTGTATTCCTATGTTGGAAGTCCAAGCCTTATGCTGTGATATCTTGAATTTAACTGTGATCATCATTAAATAAAAAAAATATATATATATATATAATTATTCTAATGATTGCAAATATATATATTCATTAAAATTTATTTAATATATTCTATTTATATTTGTAATTGGTTAAATATAATTTTCACCCATTTAGCACAAATTTTTATACGAATTACCATTAAAATTATAATTTTTATATAAATAAAATATATTAAATAAATCTTAATATATGTACATTTATTTGCACTCATTAGAAAAATTGAAAAATAAAATGTATAATTTAATTCTTGAATTTTATTTTTTTAACACGGTATAATTATATTTATAACTCAAAACTTTACAGATTTAAAAATGATTGATGTATTTTTTAGTTAAAATTTCGTTAGTGATGTAAAATCAAAATTTCATTGGTGAATTCTAGAGTCGTAATTCTTTTTACAAAATCAAGATCTGATTGGCTATAATTTTTTGTCATTAGTAATTTTATAATAATTATAATAAAAAATTAATAATATTTCTCTTATCCCCCGTCGTGTAATCTGACTGGAAAAATAACAACCATTCCTAACTCTAACTACCTCCTGGTCCATAAAAACTCCGAAGAAATTAAACCTTCCACCACCGCCACCTCCTTGACGTGATCATCTGTGCGCGATAGAGACCCTCAACGAATGGTAAACTTATCAACCAAAAAGATTTCACAAATCAAATCAAGTTTACTAAATTTAAACAGAAGAATTATTAGATTGATAAGATGTGATGAAATATAATAAAATATTTATTAAATTTCAATTAAAATTATAATAAATTTTATTACGTATTACGAAGCTATCATTAGATCACTTTTGCTGAGTGCCTTATTATGATCGAATTTTATCGGATATAAGCTAATACAGTAACTATTTATAAGTTAATATAAATATTTTTTTTATTATTAAAAAAAAATTGTTTCATAATTGAAACACATAAAATAAATTTTAAAAGTAAATAAATTTATGAATATAGAATATATTTTTATTTTAAATTATATAAAAAATCAATTTAAACATATATATATATATATATATATATAAATATTTTAAGTCAATTTATCCAATATTACAAGCTATGGTGCGAGGGCCGAGCTAGAGAAGGAAGATGATGGTCTCACAATTTCGTGGAGTGAAGGAATTAAACTCTTAAAAAGTTATTAAAATGCTAATGAAAATGCCATGATTGATTTGGACGGCCCGATGTTGTCTTTCTCCTTATCATCTATATATTGCGTATTTTCCTTTGTATTTTAACACTAGAAATCAATGAATTAAAATTTATTAAATATTAAAAAAGAAAATTTGAAAACATAATTCATAGAATCATTCGAACCATTATTACGATAAAGAATTACGTAGCTTTATCACGGTATAGTTCTTTTATCTTAGCTCATAAAGGATAAGATGGTGAACTCAAAATGAAGACCTTATCTAAGTAGAGAACTGCACTCAATTAATTTAAATTTTAAGAATAGTCTCTTTAAAACTTGAAGACAAAAGCTAATGATGTAAGACATTTAAAGCTCAGTTTGATACTGTATTTCGGAGTCTGAAACTACTTTTTTGAATAAAAGTATCATTTTAGATGCTATTAAGAAAAACAGTTTAAAAAAAGTTATTTTTTTATTATAATATTTTTATGACTAAAACTAATCAAATTTAATTTTTAATTATTTTTTAATATTTTCTAATTAATATATTTAAAAAAGTGATTTTCTCAACAGTAATTTCAATAATAATATCAAACATACCCTAATTCTACTTCAAGTTGATGAAATCATCCTAAAAATAGGCCAATAAAAAATATGGTTATATAATATTTAGAAACCAAAAAATAATCCCATGGATTCCAAGACATATATTAAAGCCTGTTTGCATTGAATTTTAGCATCAAATTAAAAAAAAATGATTTACTGCTAATAAATAAGAATATTTTATGCAAGCTTATAAATATTATCCAGTTATTAAAAGCACTTTTGTGAGGGATGGAAAGGACTTTCTACTTGGAGAAAAGAGGGAGTGTAGAAGGTGACAAGAAATGAGTGATGTTGCTCTCTGTTATTTTTTATTGTTTTTGAATGGCAAGAAAATTTGTGGGGTGGGGATGTTGAATTTGTTACTTTAAAGTGGAGGACAAAATAATTACATATATTAAAATTTAATTTAATATATTAATTACTTAAAATACCATGAAAGTTTATGCTTCACACGTCAATAAGATGTGAAATTACACGCATTATTGATTGAAAAATTTATGTTTAATAATAGTAAAATTTAAAATTTAGAAATATGATAAGATGGAACAAAAAAGTGATGAATTTTTTATTAAAGATTAATGGTGAAAAAATGCGAAGATTAAGTGAGTGTTTGATTTGATTATTTTATTTTAATTTTTTATTAAAATATATATTTTTAATTAAAATATATATTTTTAATTTATGAATTAAATTAAAAATAAGTAATTAATTATTTAATAAAATTATTTTAAAATAATTTTTAAATAATTTAAGTGTTTAATTAAAAAGTATTTAAAAATA
Organism: Hevea brasiliensis; assembly: GCF_030052815.1. NCBI lineage: Eukaryota > Viridiplantae > Streptophyta > Magnoliopsida > Malpighiales > Euphorbiaceae > Hevea > Hevea brasiliensis. The sequence goes on from NW_026615250.1 coordinate 1,620,374, forward strand.
ATTTAATTTATTAAAATCACCAAAAAGAATATATAATTAAGGATTATGATTGTTAAATAAGATAATATTAATATTTTTAAAAAATTATTATGATAATTTATTCTTTCACATGGTAAAAAGTAGTTTTAAAATAAGTAGATAAGTTATAAGATATATTTACTCATAATTTTTTTATTTATTTTAAATAATTTTTTTAATTTACGAATCAAATTAATATTTGTGATACTTATGAATAAATTTAATTGATTTATAAATTAATTCAAATATTCTCTAATTGCCGCAATCAACCTATGGGCTAGGCCGGACCAGCACTAGGACCTGGATCAGCCTAAAGCCCCCGAGACTCGTAGTAAGCTTAATTATTACTTAATCCTTCCTTAACCCAATCATAAGGCCCATTTTAAGCCCAATTTCAAGAATTCAACAGGACAGAATCCGGCCATAACATGAACCATACAACAGAGAGTTTTTGACTTGTTCGACCTCTAAGCACAATATATAATCATTTGGGGAGCTCAGCTCACCCTCCACATACTCATAATATTATAAAATCCAATGAGAGCTCAGCTCCTTCATCCAATCCAGTCATGCATGCATTTAATAGGTTTACAGACTAACGTGGCAATTATAAAACAAACCCAAATCAAATAAAGTACTTTTAATACATGTGGAGTTCTAAAATTTAGCTAAATTGTACAAAATAAATTAGATATTACTAATTAACCTGCGAAGAAGAGGAGCAGGTTAGTGTAGACCCTTATTTTGTGACGAGTATGTGCATTGAGGCCGTGGAAAATCCAATGATGAAAAATTGTATGACTGTAAGATATAATTGAAGGCATGGAACTGAATTATTAATTTCGTGGCATGATTTTGAAAAAAAAATAATATGTTTTTTTGGGAAATTAATTTAATTTAAATAAAATTTTATTTTATTTAAATTTAATATGGGTAGTTCTTAAATGGACCTAATTAAGTTTAATTGGATCCCATGGGCTTAAGAAACCTAGTTAGGAATTTTAAAATAGAACCTGTTTAATTTATTTTCTGAAAATTAAAATAAGAAAATATTTTTTTCTCTCTCCCTCTCCCATACAAACTCTCTCTCCCACTTAGCCTCACTCTCTTCCTCACTCCCTATTTGTGCTGCCCCTTTTCCCTCTCTTCCTATTGGTTGAAATACCTCACCCATATCACAATCTCACCCAAATTTCTCAATTTTAGTTGTTTAAGTTATCTGAACCTTATCACACTAGTACTTCAAACCCTTTGGCCCCACTCTCTTTCTCACTCCCTATTGGTACCATCCCATTTTCCTCTCTTTCTATTGGTTGTAACACCTTACCCATATCCCAGTCTCACCCATATTCTGCAACCCTTATCACACCTCTCTCCCAAAACTCTATAAATACCCTACTAGAAAAAAAACAAAAAAAAAAAAGAAAAAGAAAAAGAAAAGGAGAGGTGGAGGAGAAGACAAAAATAAAAATAAAAAAAGGAAAAAAAATTAAAGAGATGAATAGTCAAAATTCTTTTAGTTCTTCTTTCTTTCTAGCGATATTTCTTAAAGGTTAGTTCTTTTATTTTCTTTTCAAGATCTATACCATGTAATGTTTAATTCTATGTTCCTTATTTTTAATTTATTTTATATGTTCATATAAATCATGTAATCATATTTAATTTGAGTGGATACACAACTCTGCACATGTTCAGTTTTCTGTCTCTCGCATTTTTATTATTTTCCGTTATTTTCTGAATCTATAAAAAATTTGTAAAAATTATATTCATATTCTACACTAAATTCTATTAATTTTAGGCTCAAACATCACTAAAAAAATCTTTAATATTTTGTAAGCTATGGCTATTTGAAATTAGAGTTCCTGTAAAATTTAATTTGCAGGATACTCGACTTGTAAAGCCCATATCTCCCTTGTTTCTTAATATTTTTGTGTAAATCTGGTGTTTAAAATTAAGTTTAGAATCTTGTGAATCTTTTCCAATTAGTTTCGTATTCATATCTATTATGGTTGGTGAGTTATAAATTTTATAAAAAAAGTAGCGCGATTCTGTCATCAGGAAAATTTACGATTTGTGTTGATTTTTTTGCTAGGATTTTGTTTAATCTATGAATTTTATGATGTTGTATGATGTTTTGACTGTCTTCTGTAATTTTTTCATGATTTTTAGGCTTATCTAACTATTTTTCAAAAATTAAATTTCTTGTTACTGTCAATCTGCCAGAATTTGGAAATTGTATGTTTATGCATGTTCTTGTATTTTCTTGGGTTCCAATTGATATTTGATCTATTTTTCTGTGCTTTTTTAATTCAATAAGTGTCATGAAGTGTTGGGAATATGTTAGAAGATGTGGACCCTTAGGTAGTTATAACTAATAAGGAATCTTAACCCTTTAGGAGAATAGAGTTAGAATCCAATGTAAATTGTTATTAATATTTTCTTATTTTCTTTATTTCTTTTATTTTCTTTAGTTTTTTTTTTATTTTTTATTACAAACAAAAATTGATAAGTAGCCCCAAGGTAAGTACTAAAGAGGGCATTTGCATGGAGTTTATATAGAGCAAAATGGGAGTAAGTCAGGGATATCATTGCCATACCAGAAGAGAATACCCTTTTTTAAGGGTAGCTTGCCCCAATAGTAATTGCAATTACTAACAAATAAGTAATTCTAAATTCCTAGAATAACCATTGGCATGAAATTGTAGTAATAATAAGATTTTTATTTGGTAAATTGAAATTAACTTTGTTTTTAATTTAACTGACTTTTGTATGTAATTAATTTAAATAAATACTTTATAAATACAAATTAATCTTGTTTGTAAATTAAACTAACATTGGCATGTAAAATAAATTTAATTTAATACTTTGTAATTGTAAAATAAATTTGCATGTTAGAAATCTTTATTAGGTTGTTATTGTTTGGGCCTTATGTGATATTAGAATAAATTACACATGTACATAATTAACTTAGTTCAATTATCCTTAGGGTAACTTGGTGAAAATTAATTAATTAGGTTAAATAAAAACATAGGGTTATTTGAAATTGAATTTGTTTGTAAATTAAATTCTCAATAATAAAATAATTTTAGTTATTTGGTAAATATCATTTAAATAATTAGCAACCCCATAGATAGGAATTACTTATACATGAAAATTATTTGTAAACAATAACCCTTTTGTGAATTACTTGCCTGTGTAGGATTAGAATTGCATTTTTTAGGATGAAGTTTAATAAATGAATAATAAACAAGACTTTTAGAAACATTAATAGAGGGCTGGCACTCGAATTAACGAGGTTGGACCAGGCATAAGGGGTGCTTAACACTTTCCCCTTACGTACCCACTATCTCGAACCTAGACATTGGGCTATGGTAATGACGATTGTGGAAACTCTGTAAGGAGTAAGTTGCCATCCATGACCCTCGGAAGAAACACTGAATATGTTCCGGTTATTACCTGGGTGGCGACTCCTGTCTATCTATGCCTTCGTGGCATAAATCCTTAGTACCGTGGTAGTGTTATGGGAAGACGGTACTTACCAGTGATTTGATTCTATTAGGATTGTATGAAGTGCATGTCTAGGAAATGCTGTCTAAGGAGGTGGTACTTAAGTGAGACCATTATGACTCCACCATCTTTCCTATGCATTACCTGGTGTATTTTTATATAATTCTAATAGATGATATTTTGACTCACGCCTACCGCCCTACAGTTAGTCACAACAAGTAATCCTCTTGTAGCTTGAGAAAATAAAATAAACTGGAGTGAGCGTTCGACTCAGAGAGTAAAATATAAATTTTAACTACAATTTCTATAACTACCTAGAGCTAATGCATCATAAGGAGTGGAATGCAATACCATCAAAATTTTCATACACATCACATCATAATAGCAAAAAGGCAATTTGGAGCACTCACACACCTAATAATGTTCAAACAGTACATATATGGAAGCTGATCCCCAATACAACTTTCTTAATCCAACCTCTGCCAGAGAGTGTCTCTCAAGTCGGACTTTTGCTTGATAAACCAAATGCGGGGGGCCAATGAAATTATCTCGAGCCGTGCCTATCCCGACCTATCCATAAAGGACTGGATCTCAACAAGTGTCTCTCAAACCGCATCTACCCGTCCTATCTATATCCAATACCACACACCACACGTACGCTAATGCATGCATATTGCTTCAAATTACCATAAACAATATCCATGGCACTTCATCAATTAAGAATGCAATATAAAAATGTACCTCGTATTTAACTACACAGATATATATTTATAAATGATGCATGGGCATGTCTGAATATATAATAATATTGAAATTATAATTAAAATCAATATTTTACTCACAGACTTGAACCGAGGTCAGTGCGGCGGCTGGGCGGAGGAGGAAGGCTGTCCCAGCTCACCTGACAATTTCATTGTAATTATTTAATATATTTGACTCAATACAAGTTTAGAAAGAACCAAAAACACCCTAAGTCATGCCGAAAATACGATAGAGTCTCCCCTATACCTAGGACCTACCCAACCCGCAAAAGGGCTCAAAATGCACGTCTATATCCATAAGTCACACATCCACAACTCAATCACATCACATGGCCTTCCTGGGCCTATCCAAATAATTAACAATCACAATTTGAAAAATTATAATTTAGTCCCTATAACTAACCCTTTTACAAAAACTGCCCAATTGAGCTCTTAAAATTTTAAAACTTTGTCATGCGGTCCTTAGCAATATTACTAAGCTAATACAAAAGGAATTATAATTTTTTAACTACCCATGAATATTTTATGAATTTTTAATCTAAACTCAAAACTAAATAATTAAAGAAACTTAGGCGAAGGCTTACCTACACTAATTTGGATATTGGAAACGTATCAGAGACATCTGAAAATGGTGGGGTAGCCTATAATCTTGACTTAATTCTGAAGTAATTTCAATAGCTTATCTGCTTGATTCAAAATTATAGATTCAGACTACGATCAAATTGCCATAAAATAAAAATACCTACGTAAAGTCAACAACACCAAAGATTAGGCTAAAATATTTATATTTATATATAAAATAATTATTTAATAATTAAGAGTATTACACTAATTATTAAAAATATTAACATGAATATTAATCACATAAAGAATAAATTGTATTAATATATATATATATTTTTTATTTATTACAATAAATTAGTATTATCATGTGCAAAAGGAAGGGGACACGCGAGAATCATGGCCCTAACACTTCTAAATTTTGTTCTTATAGGCTATAAAATACTTTATTAAAAAAAAAAAGTGCAGTACATAGCTCAAACTATGCCCAAAAATGGGTCAATAAAAAATGGACCAATAAAAAATATGGTTATATAATATTTAGAGACAAAAAAATAATTCCATGGATTCCAAGACAAATATGGAGCCTGTTTGCATTGAATTTTAGCATCAAATTAAAAAAAAAATTATCTACGGCTAATAAATAAAAATATTTTATACAAGTTTATAAATATTATCCAGTTATTAAAGGCACTTTTATGAGGGATGGAAAGGACTTTCTACTTGGGGAAAAGAGGGAGTGTAGAAGGTGACAAGAAATGAGTGACGTTGCTCTCTGTTATTTTTTATTGTTTTTGAATGGTGAGAAAATTTGTGGGGTGGGGATGTTGAATTTGTTACTTTAAAGTGGAGGATAAAATAATTAAATATATTAAAATTTAATTTAATATATTAATTATTTAAAATACCATGAAAGTTTGTGCTTCACACGTCAATAAGATGTGCGAAATTACACGCATTATTGATTGAAAAATTTATGTTTAATAATAGCAAAATTTAAAATTTAGAAATATGATAAGATGGAACAAAAAAGTGATGAATTTTTTTATTAAAGATTAACTGTGAAAAAATGCGAAGATTAAGTGAATGTTTAGTTTGATTATTTATTTTTAATTTTCAATTAAAATATATATTTTCACTTATGAATTAAATTAAAAATAATAATTAATTATTTAATAAAATTATTTTAAAATATTTTTTAAATAATTTAAATATTTAATTAAAAATTTTTTAAAAATAATTTAACTTATTAAAATCATCAAAAAAAAATATATAATTAAGTATTATAATTATTAAAATAAAATAATATTAATATTTTTAAAAATTACTATGATAATTTATTACTTGATAAAAAGTAATTTCAAAATAAATAAATAAGTTGTATGATATATTTACTTAGAATTTTTAATTTATTTTAAAGAATAAATTATATTAATATATATATATATTTATTTTTTATTTATTATAATAAATTAGTATTATTTGGTGCAGGGAGGGGACAATCATGGCCCTAACACTTCCAAAACTTGTTCTTTTTTGCTATAAAATACTTTATTAAAAAAAAAAAAAAGTGTGCGGTAGATAGCTCAGCCTATGCCCAGAAGCCAACCCCAAGAAACCAACACGTGGGATGCCGCTAAGCTCACACTTAAAAAAAAAATCAAAATATTATTAAGTAATATGAAATATTATTAATATTAATTTATATATAATTTTTTTTAATATATAAAAATAAAATATTTTTAATTTATAAAAATTGAATACCCTATTTTATTTAAGAAATATAAAATCTTTTATTAATAGCACTAACTTATAAATTAATTTATATATAATATTAATCATTCAAGAAAAATTTTAGTTACACACCTGACCGTTGTGGCCAACTTTGGCACTCAATGTCTCCGTCGTTTAAAAGCAAACTATCAAAGCGAAAAGTAAGAGATTTATAAAGGAGATCCTTATTTAATTATTGATAATAATTTAAATTATCAATTTTCTTTAATTTTTTTTTATTTTCTTTCCAAATTAGGTAAGCATTAAACATCTTAATGACTGTGTACCAATAAAAGGAGACTTGAAATGGCAAAAGAATATTTTCTAAATCTCTAATTAAGTCCTACCTTTTGATTAATATTTTTCTAAATCTCTAATTAAGTCCTACCTTTTGATTTTTCTGTGTTGCTTGAGAATCACTCCATCGATCTTCTCTAGTTGCTTCCAAGGAAACATCCCCATTCACCTTATGACTACCATCTTTGAATTTTCATTTTCTCTTTTTGATGGGATGGATATGAAAAGTTTGTTTTGGTTTTATGCATACATGAGACTTCAATGATTTTTTTTTTTTAACAAAAAAAAAAGAGAGAAATGATTGGACTTGTGCAATCAAAATTGATCAAATTTAAATTGAATAAGAATCATTTTATTTTGAATTTAATTGTGTCATTTTGATCAATTCAGTCTGATTTTGATAAAAATAAATTTTTATCTTTTAAAAAATGTTAATCATTTATTAGATTTATGGCCTAAAATTCTAATTGATTTAGAGAGACTTTTCTTATATAGAATTTCTAAAACTCTTATTTTAGTATTATTTTTAAATTGAGTGTAACTTCTAATCAAATAATGATTGAAGAAATTAACACTATAAATAGGATAATGGTGAAAATGTTATTTGACTTTACCCATAAAGAGAGGCTTTACCCATAGAAAGTGGCTTTGCCTACAAGTGTGGCTTTACTCATGAAGAGTGACTTTTAATCTATAAAGTAAAACTATCACCAATCGTGTAAAGGGGTTTTGCTAATTGTTTCTAATGGAAGGAAAAAAAGCTTCGGTTAAGGTAGAGAAAATACATAATATTGAGAAGTTTATAGGAAATTAAGAAAACTAATTATTATATTTACTATAAGAGTTCTCTTAGGTGTAATTGAACTAATAGGTAGTATAGTTTTAAAATGATTTATTATTTGATTATAGTGGAAAATGGCATACCCATTGATGTAATTTTTATGCGAAAAATATGAACTACGTAAATATAGATACTTTGTGTGTTTGTTTTATTTCTTTATAATTTACACGTTTCCCCGATATATAATGTCATCATTAAATTTTATCAAATTGAATCAAACTGAATTAATGTAAGTTATAATCAAATTGAAAACAAAATCGAAATCGAGAGAAACCTCTTAATTATCAAATCAAAATTTACCCATATCTAAATTGAACTAAATATTTATGAAATAATTCTCCATATTCTCACTTCTCATCATTATCAACTTTTTTTTGTTTACATTTGAAATTTACAATTTTCAAGTTTCAATATAGAATTAAATAGCTTATATTGGCTATGCAATATTCAACATAATTTAAATATAAAATTTCTAATATATATTTCATCATTCTCATTGAAATTCTATTTTAAAAATTTATATTTTTAATATCATTAAATTAAAATTAATTTATTTAAAAATTATAATATATATGTAAATATTTATATATATATATATGATTTTTCTTACGTATATCGAGTCTACTAAAATCTCAAGATATAGGATATATAGTGAGACCTACCTATTAAATACATGAATCTAAATATTTATATTTTAAATCCATTAAAAACTCAATTTAAATAAAAATTTTCTCATATATATATATATATATAATATGGATTTTTCCAATTATAGAAATCCTAAATTCATGTCTCTTTTTCCTATCTTCTCTTTATCCTCCGCAATAGATAAGTGGTTGGAAAGAAATAACTTTTTAAAAGTTGCATCATTTGATTTTTTTTTATTTGATTTCATTTAATTCATCATAAAATTAACAAAGTTAAAATAATTGAAATTGTTAATTAATTACTCCATTAATTATCACTTGTCAAGTTGTTTAGTCATGCTTAATTTAGTGATTAAAGACATATTACTCACTTAACGGAGTCAAATTCGAGTCTTCATTCTCTTAATTTTCTTACAGAAAAATATATCAATTAACATTTTCACATGCTATATATAAATTGAAAATTTTCTAATGAAATTAATAATATCATCCTTTGGGGATCTTGATGACTGCATATTATTTGAAATTGAAAGGTAAAGCAAGATATATGTACTTGAGCAGAAATGTAACAGAAAAGTAATGACAATAATGCATGGCTGGTCATTTTGCGCAATTGAAAGTTTACTAATCAATACGTATTCAACAAAATTAGTATCTTGAAAGTGAGCGAGAGAATCCCATTTAAATTTTAACCATTACATTTATATATTTCCAAACACAACTTTAAAGCTCTATAATTTTTTTTTTATCATTATTTTATGCTAACAAAGCTGGGTGGATTCATTATATTTAATATTTTAAATTTTTTTGAGAAATTTAAATCATTTTTAACTAGTATAGGTAAATGTAATGTGATAATAAATATGTAAAGTTACTTTTAATTTTTTTTTTTATACAAATAAACTCTACTTAGTTTAGAGTTATAAATTAAATAAACAAATTTATTATAGTTTTCATATATAAATATATTAATACTTAGGACGTCAAAAAATTATTGATTATAGGTATTTTTCTTCTACATATTATACTTAAAGTTATTTTTCTCTCGCTTTCCTTCTTCGAGTGGGGCTGTAAATAATCTTTTGTTACTTTTCTTTTACATGCATATTGGTATTGACTTGGTGGGGGAAGAAGACGAATCTGCTTAAGTCGCATGGGTTGTTGCCTCTTTGCGCAGGTTGGTTGAGAGAGGAACTTGGTGACCCATGATATGTTGTGTCGTTGGCTTGTATCCGGTTGTTCTTCACCAAGAGGGGAATGAGCTTCTTTGGTTTCTATCCTTTTTTTTTTTTTTTTCTTCCTGTAGTTTAATTTGAGTTGGTCTGAGCTCTTCTAGTCTTGCAGGGCAAGGGATCAGTCCTAATCTAGTGGTGGATGCCATAAAGAAGGTTGGCCAGGAAAGTTCAGTAAGATGTCGAAGAGCTCTACTATCACTGTCCTCTGCCTTTTTTTGTTGTCGGTGTCTTGCTTCCATGGCTCTTTCAAAATGTCCAATAGCTTCCCTTGTGGTTTTGAGTGATTAGGATGGGATCTTCTTCTACAACAAATTAGTTTTCTTATATGCAAATCTGGTGTCTTCTTTCTATCTGATGCCTTTTTCCTTGAGGAGCAAAGGCATGTGGTGGCATTAAGCGCAGGGAACGGTGCTAGTTTCTTCCTTTGATCTACCTAGGATTTTTTGTGGGCATGGGCCCTATTTGATTGGCTAGATTAAATTCCTGGTTGAACTGAGTTGTTAAGCCTTCTTACTTAAAATTTTTGGGTTGGCCTATGAGCCAATCCTTTGTATCGTAATATGTTAGACGAGATCCTTTAGTGAAATAGCTATATCCTTAAGAAAAAAAAAAAAGTGTTATAATATTTATTACTTTCCTAAATTCTCCGCGTATGGATGAAATTAATCACGCTTAATTCAGGATTTCATTTCTCGTTCTAAATTGAATGCTTTATTTTTATTTTTCTCTACTCTCTTAATTCAATTAATTTTGTTAAAAAAATTTCTTTTAAATTTTCTTTTTAAATTTAAAAAAATTTCTTTTAAATTTTCTTTTTAAATTTTCTTTGTAAATTTAAACTTAATACCTTTCCATTAAACATTCTGATTTAGCGAATTGAAATTCTAAAAATTGAGAGCTTTTTCCTAATCACTTAACAAAACGGTAAAAACTGAGAGTTTTTTTCTAATTTAATGAATAAATATATGGTAAGAATTTTTCTAGGTAAGAATTTTTTTTATTTAAATTTGATTTAATTGTAATTCAAAATATAAAATATATAATGAGATCAACTTATTAAGTATATGAATTTTATATATTTGTGTTTTAAATTATGTTGAATCACATATATTATATGTAAGAGGACAAGAAACAATTAATTAATTTTCTTGTCCAGGGAACCCTTACCACTGAGTTTCAAACTGACGAGATCCAACTATTCATCACGATGGAAACTAAACTAACTAATAATTAGGTACTGTGAGCATCTGAGGACAACCTTGGTTTTGGGTGCACCAACAAGGGCTGAGAACGTTGCAAGGTTAGTCCATAAGCTTCTTCCATGTCCAAATTCTCTGCAGGCTTCAACCCGTCTGCCAAATCCCATTCAAATGCATGCACTAGAGTTTCTACCAGCAGATGAACCATGCGCAAAGCCATGCTCACACCGGCATATATTCTACGTCCTGCACCAAACGGCATAAGCTCAAAATCATTTCCCTTTACATCAACACTTGCATTTTCACTTCCACCCAGAAACCTTTCAGGCTTAAACTTTAGTGTATCAGCCCATATATTTGGATCTCGGGCTATGGCCCAGATGTTCGCCAAAAGAGTTGAGTTCTGGGAATGTGGCGGCCATTTATTTCACAAGCAGTGGCTGCAATCCGTGGAAGAGATAATGGCGTTGCCGGGTGGAGCCGGAAGGTTTCTTTGACCACCGGTTGGAGGTAGGTGAGTTGCGCTAGGTCCGATTCGGTAACCAGAAGGTCTCGGCCGACAACGCGCTCTTGTTGGACTTGGGCTAGGATATGTGGGTGCCGAATGAGTTCAGCAATAGCCCATTATTCTACTGTGCTGGCAGACGCATCAGTGCCTGCTGTGAACATGTTCTGCAACCACAAACACAATGCAAATATACTTGTAACATGCATCTGTTGTAGGATGAAACCCATGTAGATTATAGAAAATAAAACTCATATTAACAATGTTATATGTTGAAACCTAAGCTTTAATGGTGCCTTGTAAGATAGAGAAATACCAAAAGCAATGCTTTGATTTCAGTGTCGGTAAGTTTCAGTCCATCACCATCACCATCACCGTCTTCTTTCAAAGAAATCAACGTATTCAACATGTTACTGTACTCTTCGGCGCCATTAAAACCATTAATCTTGTGCTCCTCCACAATCTCAGTCAAGAAACCATCAAATCTGCTATGGAGTTTCTTCATTTTGGCTACCACCCCTTGTAAGTCCGGCCACTCCAATGCTGGAACAGTCACCGATATTGAAAACTCCCGAAAACACCATCAACTCCGTAACCATCGATTTTAAATCGACTGCCTTTTGTTCACCACCACCGGTACCGTCACCGACCACTCATCTGCCTAGCATCATTCGTCCAAGGGTATTGGTGGTGCCCACGTTGAGCAATTGTCCCAAGTTTACTGCTTCAGTTGGGCTCGCTCTCGCCAGTGCTTTTGTGAGCACTGCCACTTCTTCCTGCATTTATAGTCACCTAGAAACGTCAAACTTACAAAAAGTATGGTTTAAGGAGATTCCTATCGTCGTCTTAGTTCCATTATTAATGTCGTAAGAATGTAGCTAGGACTAGGAGGCAATAATAGTAATAATAATTAACCTGTCTAAGATGTCTACGATCATCCAAGGCCTTGCCGGGGAAGAGATGGACAGAGCTGATCTTCCTAAGCATGCGCCACCGAGGACCATAGGGTGCAAACACAAGGTCTTGGTAATTATAAGCAACATATTTTGCACCGGAATTAGGTGGCCGGCTGGAGAAATTAGCACCATGAGCCTTCAAGAATTGGGCAGCGACGGAAGCTGAAGCAGCCACAGCAACATCGACGAGTCCCATCCGAAGGTGCATGAGAGGTCCATATTTCGGAACCAAGGCAGCCATGGAATGGTGGGGCTTGGAGCCCAAGTGTGGTGAGTTTCCATCAAGAAGCCTTGGCTTGGGGGTGGCCGTAGACGGTGGGAGGTGCAGAGGTTGAGGAAGCAGAGATACAAGAAGATGGCCACAGCTATGGAGTACAAGACTAGAGGAGACATTTTTCACTTTCTTGAAGGCTTGTTTCGTAGGGTTACACGTTAAGTTATAGAAAATTATAGATTATTATTATTTAATCTTTATTTTAAAAAAACAAAATATATTAAAAATTTTTAAAATTTAATTTCATCAAATATTTTCTTTTTTTTTTATTTATTGTAAATATATTCTAAAATATTTTATTATGTAAATAAATCAAATGAGATATAAAATTTTTAAAAATCATTATTTCATCTACTAAATTTTACTATTATTAATACTTTTATCTTTTTATTTTGAAAGATAGATGAAAACATTCTTAAAATTGTTGATTTAAATGAAGATATTTTAATATTTTTTTTCTTGAAATATTAATGATTTAATCAAACTAAAGTATTTGATAAAATTAAATTTTACAAATTTTTGAATTTATTTTTTAAATAGAGACACTACCATAACTATTAAAATTAATAATAAAAATTTTTAAAGCAATATTAATTTTTTTCGCTGCTATAAAATTAACATATAACAGCACATAAACAATTACAATTAATGATACATAAAAATTTAATAAAAAAATTTAAGCTATTTTCTTTTTAAAATTTATTATATTATTTTTCTATATTTGTTTACATTAAAATTCAAGATTGTAACTTTAAACAATATATTATCTGAGAATCAAACATGAGTCGGTGACTTTCCTATTAAAAACGCAGTGGTCTTAACAGTATACCAACACTCGTGGTTTGAGCTTTTTCCTTTTAAAATCAATGTTAATGCAAATGACAAAACAAAGGACATTAATAGATGGCACGTCCTTTGTCTTCAGCCATTCAAAGTGGAAATTGAAATATCACAAGCCAAGTTTTTCAAATTGCCTTATTATAGAATCGATTAAGATAGAAAAATTCAAATATTTAATTAACAAATTATTAAATAAATATTATATAAATGTATATTGTGAAATTACTAATTTTTAAAATCTTAATTATAATAAAATTTCTAAATAATAAAATCTTAATTATACTTTCTAATATTAAGTCTCCACCATCATTGCATTACAATGTACGTACGATAAGAGGCAAACTAATTGTATTTCAGCCTATCTAAAAATGAAATAATTAGCATGATATGGTAATTACTGGGTAAAAATTGAGGCTTGAATCTCTTCAAGCGTTCGCCCCTTCGTCTCAGGTACCAACTTGGCAATAAATACAACCCCCAAGCCGGCAATGATTGCATATATGAAAAATACTCCTGAAATTATATATTACAGGAAATTAATGCTCTTAGCGTATATAAAAAGCTTAAAATGGAGCCATGTCTAGGAAGAGAGAAGTGGAAGAAGGCGTTTACCGGCTGAGCTCCACTCAAACAAAAAGTTAAATGTGTATGCAACAATCCAGGACCCAACGGAACTGACCAAGTTTACTAAGCTTCCAGCTCTACCCTTTATGTTTACAGGAAATATCTGACATAGAAAGCCAGCATGTGATTTGCTGAGCTGCTTATTTAGCAACTTATGATCAAGCTATGGACAAATCAAGTAGAAATATATTGTCATACCTCTGCCACTATAATCCATGGTATCCCTCCCACGCCTACTGCCAAAATGCTATGAATACCAAATGGCAGAATCAAGAATTTTAAATCTATGCTTCAAGTAATATTATAATTTATTAACTGATATAATTTATTAACTGATACAATTAATTAAATCATATTTAATTAGGTGATAACTTGTGTATGTGTGTGACTTACTAGGCTCATCGCTACTTGGCAATGAGATATGATATCAACTCTTAACATCATCAGAACTCTTTCTTACCATAAATGATTTCTCTAAATAATTTTATGCACCTCATAGACCATGGTTAACACCTAGCATAGCATACTATGGCTACCCAATTAGTAATAAGGTTTACCTTAAATGAACCTATAATCATATGTTACCATGCACTAGAATCTCTCTGTTATAAAATTCCAACTCAAGCTGGAGTCATGGTTTATGTTAAACTCCATTTGCTATGAATATGATGTTCTCTTTTAATTCCAGTTTTTGATTAAAAAGATTTTTCTCATCAGAAACTCTTTTCTGAATAAATCTATCTGTCCTGATCAGGAACTTGAAACATCAAGAACAATTAAATGAACATAGGATTTTATCTCTATTTACTTAGAAGAATAGATTCCATATTGATTAACACCTACCTCCATATATAACTAGTAGGAGCCAACACATGCCCATATACCCATACACAGTACAAGTATGAAAGTAGAATCAAACTCAAACTACCTATATATAAGATAACTGTGCTATCTCAGGTCTAAAGATTATATGCACTAATATGATTTATGACAATGCATTGACAAGAGTAAACTCCATGTGCTTGTCATAAGTGTCACTGGTTCGGCCTACTTATAATGTATAAGTGTCTATCATGTTTGTTATATGGCATGAAACTCACCATTCCATTTTATTTATATCTCATATAAATAACTTAGGAACAAACATGAATACAATCTTTCTGGATAAATCATGTCCTTATTATGAAGTATCCTCGATTGTGAACCTATTTATGATACTTTATACTATAAATAATGTCACTCATATTCTTAACAACTTAAGAATAGAATTTCTAACAAAATATCAATGGACCTTTTCTATTACACATAAATATCTTATGCAAACGGAAAAGTGGAAATACCTTTTATTAATAAAAACATGTACAAGATACATACTAGATGATATGCTCAAGGGCATACTACTAACAATCTCCCACTAACACTAGAGCCATTCATTACAATATCTTAGACCCAACTTCTCAAGATGTCGGTCTAGCTGAGTCTGTGACATAGGCTTAGTGAATGGATCAGCTGGATTTTCAGCTGATGCTATTTTCTGCATCGTTATATTGCCTTGCCCAACTATTTTTCTGATAATGTGGTAGCGCCTTTCTATGTGTTTGGATTTTTGGTGAGACCTTGGTTCCTTAGCCTATATGACAGCTCAATTGTTGTCACAGTATAGTGGAACTGCTGACTCAATGGAAGGAACTACTATAAGTTCTGTCATGAACTTCTTTATCCAAAAAACTTCCTTTGCAGCATCTGATGCAGCAATATACTCAGCCTCTGTAGTAGAATCTGCAGTCGTGCTCTGTTTGAAACTCTTCCAACTGACTGCACCTCCATTACAAATGAACACATATCCAGAGGTAGACTTTCTATCATCAATATCTGATTGGAAATCAGAATCAGTATAACCATCCAATTGCAAGTCTCCACCTCCATAGATCAAGAATAAATCCTTAGTTCTTCTCAAGTACTTAAGGATATTTTTGTGACTATCGATGTTCCAAACCTGGATTGGATTGATACCTGCTAGTCAAACTAACAGCATATGCGATATCCGGCCTAGTACACAACATTGCATACATTAAACTTCCAATAGCCGAAGCATATGGAATCCTGGCCATTTTATCTCTTTTTTCAGGTGTCTTTGGAGACATCTCTTTAGAAAGATGGATACCATGTCTCACCGGTAACAATCCTCTCTTGGAATCAAGCATGTTAAACCTCTTTAACACCTTTTCCAAGTATAGACTTTGGGATAAACCAATTATTCTTTTCGCTCTATCTCTATAGATGCGAATCTCAAGAATATAGGTTGCCTCCCCTAAGTCTTTCATGGAGAATGTATTTGATAACCATACCTTTACAGTTGTCAATATACCTGTGTCATTACCCATCAACAGTATGTCATCCACATATAAGACAAGGAAAGTGATAGCACTGTCACTAACCTTCTTATATAAACATGGCTCGTCCTCATTTTTGATAAAACCAAAGGATTTAATGGCTTCATCAAAATGGATGTTCCAACTCCTCGAAGCTTGTTTCAACCCATAAATGGATCGCTTTAGCTTGCATACCTTGGAACTATCTTGGGATGCAAAACCCCTAGGTTGTTCCATGAAAATGTTTTCTTCAATGTATCCATTGAGAAAAGCTGTTTTGACATCTATTTGCCAAATCTCATAATCATAGTATGCAGCTATTGCTAATAGAATCCTAATTGATTTAAGCATGGCAACAGGTGAGAAAGTCTCCTCATAGTCGATTCCTTGCCTTTGGCAAAACCCTTTCGCTACTAGCCTTGCCTTATAGGTCTTTACCTTTCCATTAGAACCAATTTTCTTCTTGAAAATCCATTTGTTCCCTATAGGTACAATACCTTCAGGTGGGTCAATAAGATCCCAAACTTGATTCTTATACATGGAATCAATCTCGGATTTCATAGCATCAATCCATTTTGAAGAGTCTATATCTGATATAGCTTCTTCATAGGTAAGTGGATCATCTCCATGATCTAATTCTTCATGAGTAGACAACTCTTGTTCTTCTTCATGAAGGAAACCATATCTTACTGGTGGGTGAGATACCCTGGTTGTTCTACGAGGAACAGCTGTAGATGTTTCATCAACGGATGTAGGTTGACTAGATGGATCTATATCCATCTGATCTGTTGGTTGATTAGAATTCTCCAATTCCAACTCTATTTGCCTTCCTTTGCCTCCCTCTTGGACAAACTTTTGTTCAAGAAATGTGGCATCTCTACTTATCACAACCTTTTGTGAAGTAGGCAAATAAAAATAATATCCAAAACTATCTTTTGGATATCTAACAAATCGACCCTTTTCTGATCTGGTCTCCAATTTATCAGTGTTCAGCTTTTTGATATAAGCTGGATAACCCCAAATCTTAACATGCTTAAGACTTGGTTTTCTTCCATGCCATATCTCATAAGGTGTGGAAGAAACTGATTTTGATGGAATCCTATTCAGAATATACAAATCTGATTCTAATGTAAATCCCCAAAAGGAGATTGGCATATCAGTATAGCTCATCATACCACGTACCATATCCAATAAGGTACGATTTCTCCTTTCAGATACACCATTCAGCTGTGGCGTTCCTGGAGGAGTCAGCTGGGAAACAATGTCGTGCTCTCTCAAGTATTCATGAAATTCAGTACTCAAATATTCACCTCCACGATCTGATCGAAGAGCTTTAATACTCTTTCCTGTTTGATTTTTTACTTCAGACTTAAATTCTTTGAACTTTTCAAAGGATTCATGTTTGTATTTCATCAAATACAAATGCTCAAACCTTGATTTATCATCAGTAAAGGTAATGAAATAATGAAAACCGCCTCTAGCCATTTTCTTAAATAGACCACATATATCATTATGTATTAGCTCCAAAATATTTTCAGCTCTTAGCCCTTGTCCAACAAAGGGTGATCTATTCATTTTGCCCTGAAGGCAAGATTCACAAGTTGGAGCAGGCTCAGAGTCTAATGAGGATAGAATCCCCATTTTCTCCAATTTTGTAATCCTATCTTCTGCAACATGACATAACCTTAAGTGCCAAATATATTTTAAACTTGAGTTGATTTTCACTATGGCATTGCATTCATTTAGATCACTTGCATTCATTTTGTATTTGTCATTATTATCCAAATAATAAGGACCATCATTCATATAACCCGAACCAACATATTTATTTCTAAAATAAATATTGCAAACATTATCTGTGAACTGAAATTCATAGCCATTTCTAGTCAAATTAGATATAGAAATGATGTTCTTAAAAGCATCAGGTACATATAAAATATTATCCAAACACAAAATATGTCCAAACATGTAAAAAGATTTAGATCCTTTGGCTAAAGCTTCAACAGTTGAGCCATTGCCAATCCGGACTCTAACATCTTGAGAACGCAAGTTACTATTTGCTAGTTCCTGCATATCATTAGAAATGTGAGAATTGGCACCAGTATCTAAAACCCAAGCTGAAGATGAACTATGAGTATCATTAGAATCTAAATAACAAGATATGGACATACCTTCTAAAGGTGTATCCTTCTTGTCCTTCAGAGAAGCAAGATACTCTGGGCAGTTCCTTTTCCAGTGCCCATCCTTCTGACAGTGGAAACACTTTCCTTTGCCTCAATTAGCTTTAGTTTTCCCTTTCTATTTAGCTATTTTCTTGCAAGGACCAGGAATCTGAGGTTTCTTTTTCTTATTGCCCTTCTTCTTGTTGGACTTTCCAGTAGAAGAAGATGCAATCAAAGCTACCTCTTTTCTTTTATTGCCTGGCATATTCTTTTGGGCAATAACCAGCATGTTGAGTAAACCAGCTAAGGTGCATTCCTGTTTAGTCATATAGAAATTTGTCACAAAATTCCCAAAAGACTCAGAAAGGGATTGATGGATCAAATCCGTCTGAAGTTGGAAATCCATGTTGAAATCAAGATGTTCCAACTGCTTAATCAGCCAAATCATCTTATGGACATGATCTCTAACATTTTGTCCCTCAGACATCCTCATGTGGAACAGCTGCCTAGATATGTCATACCTAGCATTCCTGCTGTGCTCACCATACAACTCTTGTAGGTGAAGGAGGATCTCACTCGCACTCTGCATGTTCTCATGCTGCTTCTGTAACTCATTACTCATGGAAGCAAGCATGTAACACTTAGCTCTCATATCATGCTCCTTCCACTTGTCCAAAGTTTCATGTTCCTCTTGAGTGGCCTCTGGAGGTAAGGGACCAGGAACATTTGAATCTAGAACATATCCTATATGTTCAAGGTTCAGGACAAGTTTCAAATTTCTTAGCCAATCAAAGAGATTAGGTCCTGTCAACCTATTGCGATCAAGTATGCTTACAAGGATATTGGATGGTGGTGGTTGTTCTGTGCTCATTATTATCAGAAAATTAACTACATAAAATAATCAGATTAATTAGTAAATGTATCATGTAATTAACCAAAATGATTATGGTCTTTTAATCAAATTGGTCCTCCCACTAACTTAGCGAATCCTACACTTCTAAAGTAGAAAACGAAAATCCTAGTTGGATGGATTTCTAGTGGGTGATTGAATTCTTATAATTCTATTGATCATCCTCAGGTACATCCGTTATTGGAATTACAATAAACTATAAGTGAGTAACTCCTTGCCCCTCACATCTCATGTGAGTTCAATCCTTTACCTAGCCCCTAATGCTCAAAATTTCAGGTACATCTATTATTGACTTATCTTGCATTAGTTAAGTTGATCCCATTGAACCAGTAATTATGCAAATAATTTTAATGTCCTCAGGTACATCCAATATTAGGCACCAAACCATTTACATATTTACAACATCTCATGCTTAATAATTATTCTTAAGAAAATCTCTTAAATTAATTGCATCTTATGCAACTATTTAAAATTTCTTAAAATAATTGCCCCAATAGAGGGCCTATGTTATAATTACTTTAATTATAGCATTTCCAACTTAATCATTTGTTTGGAAGATTTTATGGTCATCCTAATTACTATTTAGGTCTCACTTTACACATTATCTATTTAGCATGCATATATCATATAATTGCATACATTCCCATACATCTCATGCAATCATGGATAAGCAGTAAATATGGTATGATCATGGACTTTCTAAGGGATTCAATTCTGAGCCACCAAGAATTGAATCAGGGCATTCCTAGGTGCATTTCATTCATTCATTTTACAAGAGTTGCTAAAGGAGTACATAATCAACACTTGATCTTGAATTTCTCTCACTGGTCCCACCAATGCTCTTGACCTCCTTGAACTTCTTGCAATCCAATTACATAGTAATCCTTGGCATACCAAGGCGAATTTACAAGAACTTAAATAAATGAAATTACAACCCAAAAATTATTACAAACTTAATAATACATGCCCAAAATAAATTAAAATAAATTAATTAATTTACAATCCCAAAGAAACATAAAAGAAATAAATCCAATCACATTGATCTTTAATAGTACATGATCATCCATCATGCATATCACTATTTAACAATTAAATAAAACATACATACTTAAATTAAATTGAATATCTCATATTCAACTTAAAAATCCAGATTTGAATATGATTCAAATAAATTTAAAAATTCAGATTTGAATCTCATTCAAACAAATTTAAAAATTCATATTTGAATCACATTTAAACAACCTTAAAAATTTAGATTTGAATCACATTCAAACATTGCTTAAAAAATCATATTTGAATCACATTCAAACATTTTTTAAAAAATCAGATCTGAATATTATTTAATCAACTTTAAAATTTCAGATTTGAATATGATTTAAACAACTTTAAAAATTCAGATTTGAATCACATTCAAACAACTTTTAAAATTCAGATTTGAATCACATTCAAATAATTTTTAAAATTCTGATTTGAATCATAATTTAATTGTGTGATTAAAACTACTAATTAAACACTTTAATTAGTCAAAGAATAGGCCTTAGATCATACAACAATTGCATAATTAAAAGCCAAACCTTGAACCACCCATGGAAGCCAAACCATGAGCACCATTGATGGTGTTTTTCGAGCATGCCGCCACACCTCCATTACAACCAGCAATGGATAAATCATCTCATGATCAAAACACACAATTAAATCATATAATCAACAATCTAAATAGCAAATATAGTGGCTCTGATACCAATTGAAGGAACGGAAGCGTGAAAAATAGAAGTTTATACCATTGAATTCAAAATTTTTCACTTAGGGTCACATGCATCATGCAAGATTTATTTTTATCTATTTGATTTCAATGATAAACAACATATTAAAACTCTTTTAATATGTTTTTGGATTTGAATTTGCCATTTAAGATTTTAAAATTAATCAGATTAATTTTAGAACCCTAGATTAAATCAAGAACAAACACACTAACCTCTTAATGCACTGCAGTGTATTTGCGCCTTTGAGATTCGTCTTCAGGACACCAAATGTTATCCCTCTAGCTTGTCCACATCAAGAACACCTATGGCAACCCTTGAATAGCTTCTAAAGCTTTCTATTAATTAGAAAATCAAGTTCTGCCTTTTAAAAGATTAAAGATGTAAACAGGACACTAGAAACTATTTCTAGTATTTTTAATTCAAGAGATTGATGGCTAATCTTTTTGAATTGATGAGAGATCAAGAAGAAGAGATGGAGAGCCTCAAAATGGCATGATAAAGGAGGAGTGGCTGCTGGTTGTCATATTTTTAATTCATAACAACACTTATATAGCTAGGTCAACACATTAAACCCTTGCCACATGTCACCCTTTGATTAGCTCTAGGTTTAAGTGACCTAATCACATTGTGCCAAGTGTCAAACCTATATTTAATCTTAATTTTAATCATCTTACATGATTAAAAAATATTTAGCAAGCTTATGTGTAATCTCATGTGTCACCATCTCATGGTGCCACGTGTCACCCTGTGAAATGACCAAAATGCCCCTGTGTCTTAATTTTGAGTTCTCAACCCAAAATAATTATTTCTCTTCTTCTAATTAATTTATATCAAATATAAATTAATTAATTAATCTCTATTAATTAATTTCTCATTAATTAAATTCATATTTAAATACTTTAAGTATAAATTTAACTTATACTATACATCCAATAATCTAGATTTGATTTCAAGTCATGCTAGGGACTTTGCAATCTAATTGCAAACCAAACCTATTTAATTAATCAATTAAACTTTTTAATTAATTAATTAAATCATATTTAATTAGGTGATAACTTGTGTATGTGTGTGACTTACTAGGCTCATCACTAATTGGCAATGAGATATGATATTAAATCTTAATATCATCAGAACTTTTTCTTACCATAAATGATTTCTCTAAATCATTTTATGCACCTCATAGACCATGGTTAACACCTAGCATAACATGCCATGGCTACCCAATTAATAATAAGGTTTACCTTAAATGAACCTATAATCATATGTTACTATACACTAGAATCTCTCTGTTACAAAATCCCAACTCAAGCTGGAGTCATGGTTTATGTCAAACTCCATTTGCTATGAATATTATGTTCTCTTTTAATTCCAGTTCTTGATTAAAAAGATTTTTATCATCAGAAACTCTTTTCTGAATAAATCTATCTATCCTGGCAAGGAACTTGAAACATCAAGAACAATTAAATGAACATAGGATTTTATCTCTATTTACTTAGAGGAACAGATTCCATCTTGATTAACACCTGCCTCCATATATAACTAGTAGGAGCCAACACATGCCCATATACCCATACACAGTACAAGTATGAAAGAAGTATCAAACTCAAACTACCTATATATAAGATAACTGTGATATCTCAGGTCTAAAGATTATATGCACTGATATGATTTATGACAATGCATTGACAAGAGTAAACTCCATGTGCTTGTCATAAGTGTCACTGGTTCGGCCTACTTATAATATATAAGTGCCTATCATGTTTGTTATATGGCATGAAACTCACCATTCCATTTTATTTATATCTCCTATAAATAACTTGGAAACAAACATGAATACAATCTTTCTGGATAAGTCATATCCTTATTATGAAGTATCCTCGATTGTGAACCTATTCATGATACTTTACACTATAAATATTGTCACTCATATTCTTAACAACTTAAGAATAGAATTTCTAACAAAATATCAATGGACCTTTTCTATTACACATAAATATCTTATGTAAACGGAAAAGTAGAAATGTTTTTTATTAATAAAAACATGTACATGATATGCTCTAAGGCATACTAAATGGGTCTTAGAGTTGGGTTGAGGAATTGTTAGACTTTCTATAGGCATCGGGGGTTTTAGGCTGGCTCAGGTCCTAGTACGAATTCAGTCCATAGGTTAAGTGGTGACAAAAAATTCTCACTTGTTTCCGCATTGCATTTATCAATCTCACAGAGCTTTTCTCACAAAAGTAATGATCTTGCTATTGCTTCTTCTTCTTCTCCTCCCATGCTTTGGTTCACACCCATCCATGCCTAGCGAGCACACAGATAATTATTTGGCCGAACATGGCACTCACTCGAGTGAACAACCGTCCGATGATGTGTATTTGTTAGATCGGATGGTTGTCAATCCTTGCGGTCAAGTTGGCCTGTACTTCTTGACGGAGAGCCTTCGGGTGGGTCCGCCGTTGATAATTGCGTACGTACCAGGACCACCATGCATGGAAGGGAAATAAATGTGGAAAATTATTGAATAGTTTCATTTTTAGAATTTATAAAAAAAATTATTTTTTTCTATAAATATAGAATATATTATTTTTTAAAATTACATAACTTATCAATAATTGTCTAATTATACCTATACAACAATAAAATATATAATTAATCTTTTTTATTTATAATTTCTTTAAATTATTTTTAAAATATATTTTCACATTGATATGGTGCATTTAAAATAAACAATTTTAAAATGCTTTTCAATAAAATTAAATCTTAATAAATAAAAATAAAGCCCTCATTTTTATTAATTAAATTAATTTTATTCATAATAGTATAACAGTCATTTAAAGTAGTAAGTGAAATAATCAAAATCTGTTTATTAATAATATTAATTATAATTCATTAATAATATGAATAATTTATAATATTTTTGTCGATCAATATTTTTAAATAAAAAAAATTATATTTAATTTAATTTGATTGGATAACCGTTGATTGAGATATGCGAAACTATATAATAAAATTCAATTGAATTCTCTCCCCATGTCCTCAAACTTTTCTTAGTAAGGGCAGCTTCATAAAAAAAACAAGAATTTTAAATGGTCAGTGGTAGTAATTATATTGATTTAATGAGGGCAATTGCACAAAAGGAAAATATTAAATAAAAATTTAATGAAGAGGTGCGTTGGTGGGTGCCCCATTTTAAATTCTCACAGAATATTTATTAAGAATATCTAATTTATAATAATTATTAATATATTAAAATTTAATAAAAATTAAAATTATAAAAATAAAAATAAAAATATTTATTTAATATAAAAAATAATTATTTTATTCCCATCCTATTTCATATAAACAAACGCAGTCCATATACTGTTTTATTATTGGTGCTGTGACTGCCATATATTCACATGCCAAAATATCAGACCCAATGCTAAAACTTGCGGTGGTGGGCTGCTGAAACAGTAAACACATGGACCAGTATATTTTTCAATAATTCATGCTGTGTATATTTATCATCAATAATAATAATAATAATAATAATTAAATATATTGATTGATATGAATATTGTGTTTTATCATTACGATAAATTTAAAAAATGTACTGTAATTAGCGTTTGAAAGCTCTAATGATTACATATTATTTTTGAAAGCTCTAATGATTGTAAATTATATTTTTTTTATTATAATAAAATTTTTTTTATTATTTTATATGTGATTGTAAGTTTTATAATCAAATTATATAGATTTTGTGTTCATAATTTTTTTTATATTACACAATTATTTGATAGTATGTGACTTAAATTTAAGTGTCTATTTTAATAATTATCTTAATTTAATAAAGTTCTTTTTTTATTTGTTAAATCTCTTTTAAATTTAAGCTTAATACTTTAATATAATATTCCATCATGATAGTATATATTAAATTGAATTTATTAAACACCTCAATTTATTAAATTGAGCTTTCAATCCATCTATCATGGATCCAAGATGCATCATATGAGATCTATTGATCTCATCCTATATTTTATATTTTAAATTGACAACAAATGAAAAATAATTAGAAACTAAGCACCGTAAGCATCCGAGGACAACCTAGGATTTGGGTGCACCGTCAAGGGCTGAGAACGTTGTAAGGTTAGTCCATAAGCTTCTTCCATGTTCAAATCTGCAGGCTTCAACCCATCTGCCAAATCCCATTCAAATGCATGCACTAGAGTTCCCACCAACAGATGAACCATGCGCAAAGCCATGCTTATTCCTGCACATATTCTACGTCCTGCACCAAACGTTATAAGCTCAAAATCATTTCCCTTCACGTCAACACCTGCATTTTCTCCTCCGGCCAGAAATCTTTCGGGCTTAAACTCTAGTGGGTCGGCCCATATAGTTGGATCTCGGGCTATCGCCCAGATGTTCACCAAAAGAGTTGAGTTCTTGGGAATGTGGTAGCCGTTTATTTCACAACTATTGGCTGCAATCCGTGGAAGAGATAATGGCGTTGCTGGGTGAAGCCGGAAAGTTTCTTTGACCAATGCTTGGAGATAGGTGAGTTGGGTTAGGTCAGATTCGGTAACGAGACGTTCTCGGCCGATAACAGAGTCGAGCTCTTGTTGGACTTTGGCCAGGATACGTGGGTGCCGAATGAGTTCAGCAATAGCCCATTCCACTGTGCTGGCGGACGTATCGGTGCCTGCTGTAAACATGTTCTGCAACCACAAACACAATGCAAATCCATATATGGATTATAGAAAATAAAACTCATATTAATAATTTTCTATATTTGAATCAAAGCTTATAACGCTGCCTTGTAAGATAGAGAAAGTATACCAAAAGTAACGCTTTGATTTCAGTATCAGTAGGTTTCAGACCATCACTATCACCTTCTTCTTTCAACGAAATTAACGTGCTCAACATGTTGTTCATTTCAGCACCATTAAAACCATTAATCTTGTGGTCCTCCACAATCTCTGTCAAGAAAGCATCAAATCTGCGATGGAGCTTCTTCATTTTGGCTGCCACCCTTGTAAGTCCAGCCACTCCAATGCTGGAACAAAGTCACCGATATTGAAAACTCCCGACAAAACCATCAACTCCCTAACCATCGATTGGAAGTCGACTGCCTTTTGATCACGACCACCGCTACCGTCACCGACCACTCTTCTGCCTAGCATCACTCGTCCAATGGTATTGGTGGTGCATACGTTAAGCAGTTGTCCCAAGTTAACTGCTTCTGTTGGGCTCGCTCTCGCCAGTGCTCTAGTGAGCGCTGCCACTTCTTCCTGCATTATAGTCACCTAGAAATGTCAAACTTACTAAAAGCGAGGAATTACCGTGTGCTTCTGAGCACATACTCTTCCTATGTATAAAATTATGGATCGCACATTAGTGTTCCCAGGTGTATTGGGGATTCCGTAATTAATGTAGTAAGCATGCAGCTAGGACTGGGATGTAATAATAGTAATAATAATTAACCTGTCTAACATGTCTAAAATCATCCAAGGCCTTGCCGGAGAAGAGATGGACAGAGCTGATCTTCCTAAGCATGCGCCACCGAGGACCATAGGGTGCAAACACAAGGTCTTGGTAATTATAAGCAACATATTTCGCACCGGAATTAGGTGGCCGGCTGGAGAAATTAGCATCATGAGCCTTCAAGAACTGGGCAGCGACGGAGGCTGAAGCAGCCACAACAACATCGACAAGTCCCATCCGAAGGTGCATGAGAGGTCCATATTTCTGAGCCAAGGCTGCCATGGAGTGGTGAGGCTTGGGGCCCAAGTGTGGTAAGTTTCCAACAAGAGGCCATGGCTTGGGGCCTGGCGGTAGACGGTGGGAGGTGCGGAGGTTGAGGAAGCAGAGATACAAGAAGATGGCCAAGGCTATGAAGTACAAGACTAGAGGAGACATTTTACTTTCTTGGAGGCGTGTTTCGTAGAGTTGCACATAAAGCCGGGAAGGGAAGTAGGTAGCGTTAGAAGAGGGAAGAGAGCAAAGGTGGAGAGAGAAATTCATTATAAAATTTTATTTTAATTAATTAAAATTTTTAAGTGTTAAACTAAAATTTTAATCGAACAGGTAGATAAAAACAATTTAAAATTTAACTATTTTCACATTATTTAAATTAAAAATTTATAAATTAAAATTAAAATATTTTATTATTGTGCATATAATTTTTCTCACTAATATCAAGAATTTTTTTTTTAATAAAAATCATCTAATAAGCTCATCGATTTGACTAATCTTAATTCACGTAAGACAGTCCCATAAAAAGAGATAAAGCATTTTCTTTTAAATTTATAAAGACGTTCCACACCCAAAGTAAAATCTGATACCTCTAATTAAGAAAAAAGAAACTTTTATCATCTCATTTCATCCATTATAATAATATTAAAAAATATTTTATTTATATAAAAATTATAAATATTCAATCAATAAAAATTATATATTATTTATATTTATATAAGATGTATTATTATTTTAATTAAAATATTAATTAATAATCGATTAAACGGAGGTGTAACAACCTAAAACAAAAAAGAAAAAAGAAAAAAGAAAAAAGAAAAAAGGGAAAAGGGGATGGGACTTGGTGTATGACAATGGATTTTACTGTCACTGTCAGTCACCTTATTAAAAAAAAAAAATTCAAAACAAAAATCGGGAGGACTCTCCCAAAAAAAAAAAAATTCTCTCCTCTCCTCCCCTCTCTTCTTCTTTTTTCTCTCTCCGGTGACCTGCCGGCTACCTCCCAAGCGACTCTCCACTCACCAGCAACGTCACCAATGGCGGCAGCAGCCCGAAATCCGGCCAACAGTGGAGAGAGAGAAGAAAAAAAATGGTCCCAAACTTTGAATGCTCGTATCTGGCGATCCAGACATCTGATTGGAGTGATTCCAGCGACTATGGACTTCTAAGAGCGAGCCCTTTCAGATGAGACCAGCCTCGCCGGATTTGGTGGCCGTTTCCGGTGTCGGCGATGAGAGAGAAAATCGATTTTTTTTTTTACTTTTTGACGAGATTTCCGACAATCCGACCGATCGATCGACGATCCAATACCACCTATGGACTCAGGAGGAGGAGAGGAATATTTTGGTGTAACCAGTTTCGGCAGATGTCGCCAGCGACTGATGGCCGGTTACCGTACGCGGTGGTTCCGACGATGGCTCCTGTGAGCTTTGGGGATGATTCAACTTCCAAATACTTTCTCATAAATTTTTGAAAATTTTGAGACACAAATAAGCTTCGAGTAAGATTATTTTCATTATTTCTCTGTCTGTGGAGCATAAATGCAATGTTCCTTAAACAGAAAAAATTTGAAAAAAATTCTAAGAAAAATATATGATGAAAGTAAAATTATTTGGAGATATTCTATGGTATTTGTTGAATTTTTGAGTGATTGTATAATATTTTTGAAAAATGTAGATGGATTTTAGTTAGATTTTTAGCATATGGGCATATAAGATTATTTGAAATTAAGATATTTAAATTTTATATGATTGATTGAAGCTTGAGGATGGAGGTTTCAATATATAAATATTGAATTGGATTGAATTAAGAATTTGTTAGCTGTTGGAAACTTATGAAATTGAGTAATATTTTTGAATAAAATATTCATGGGTGATTAGAAAATTACAATTCATTTTGCAATAGCCTTATAAAATTATTAAGGACCGCGGGGTAAAATTTTAGAATTTTTAAAACTTATTTAAGTGGATTTTTACAAAATGTTAATTATAGAGACTAAAACGTAATTTTTAAAGTTTTAAGTATTGCTTGGTTTGGAGGGCACATGAAGGACCATATAATAATGATAAGATATGAGTTAAATTTAGAAGTGTTATTTGAGTCTTTTTACAGGTTGAGTATGTCCTAGATATAGAGAAAACTCTATCCGATTTTCGATATGAATTAAATTATCTGTTGCGTCTTTAAAATTTTATTTTGATTTAATATTAATAAATTAATATTATCAAGTGCAAAAGGAAGGGGACGCGCGAGAATCATGCCCTAACACTTCTAAAATTTGTTCTTATAGGCTATAAAATACTTTATTAAAAAAAAAGTGCAGTACATAGCTCAACCTATGCCCAAAAATGGG
Organism: Hevea brasiliensis; assembly: GCF_030052815.1. Classification (NCBI taxonomy): domain Eukaryota; kingdom Viridiplantae; phylum Streptophyta; class Magnoliopsida; order Malpighiales; family Euphorbiaceae; genus Hevea; species Hevea brasiliensis. The sequence continues at coordinate 1,649,708 of NW_026615250.1, forward strand.
CCAATAAAAAATGGACCAATAAAAAATATGATTATATAATATTTGGAGACAAAAAAATAATTCCATGGATTCCAAGACAAATATGGAGCCTGTTTGCATTGAATTTTAGCATCAAATTAAAAATAAAATTGTTTACGGCTAATAAATAAAAATATTTTATACCAGTTTATAAATATTACCAGTTATTAAAAGCACTTTTATGAGGGATGGAAAGGACGTGCCACTTGGAGAAAAGGGGTGTAGAAGGTGACAAGATATGATTGTGATGTTGCTCTCTGTTATTTTTTATTGTTTTTGAATGGTGAGAAAATTTGCGGGGTGGGGATGTTGAATTTGTTACTTGAAAGTGGAGGATAAAATAATTAAATATATTAAAATTTAATTTAATATATTAATTATTTAAAATTCCATGAAAATTTATGCTTCACACGTCAATAAGATGTGTGAAATTACACGCATTATTGATTGAAAAATTTATGTTTAATAATAGCAAAATTTAAAATTTAGAAATATGATAAGATGGAACAAAAAAGTGATGAATTTTTTTTATTAAAGATCAACTGTGAAAAAATGAGAAGATTAAGTGAATGTTTAGTTTGATTATTTATTTTTAATTTTTAATTAAAAAATATATTTTCACTTATAAATTAAATTAAAAATAATAGTTAATTATTTAATAAAATTATTTTAAAATAACTTTTAAATAATTTAAGTGTTTAATTAAAAATATTTAAAAATAATTTAACTTATTAAAATCACAAAAAATATATATATAATTAAGTATTATAATTATTAAAATAAAATAATATTAATATTTTTAAAAAATTACTATGATAATTTATCATTTTTAATGATAAAAGATAATTTTAAAATAAATAAATAAGTTATAAGATATATTTATTTATAATTTTTAATTTATTTTAAATAATTTTTTTAACTTATGAATCAAATCAATATTTGTGATGCTTATAAGTAAATTTAATTAATTTATAAATTAAATTAAATATTCTCTAATTATTAAAAATATTAACATAAATATTAATCACATAAAGAATAAATTGCATTAATATATATATTTATTTTTTATTTATTATAATAAATTAGTATTATTTGGTGCAGGGAGGGGACAATCATGGCCCTAACACTTCCAAAACTTGTTCTTTCATGCTATAAAATACTTTATTAAAAAAAAAAAAAGTGTGCGGTAGATAGCTCAGCCTATGCCCAAAAGCCAACCCCAAGAAACCAACACGCAGGATACCGCTAAGCTCACACTCATCAAAATATTATTAAGTAATATGAAATATTATTAATATTAATTTATATATAATTTTTTTAATATATAAAAATAAAATATTTTTAATTTATAAAAATTGAATACCCTATTTTATTTAAGAAATATAAAATCTTTTATTAATAGCACTAACTTATAAATTAATTTATATATAATATTAATCATTCAAGAAAAATTTTTTAGTTACACAAAATTTTTTAGTTACACACCTGACCGTTGTAGCCAACTTTGGCACTCAATGTCTCCGTCGTTTAAAAGCAAACTATCAAAGCGAAAAGTAAGAGATTTATAAATGAGATCCTTATTTAATTATTGATAATAATTTAAATTATCAATTTTCTTCAATTTTTTTTTATTTTCTTTTCAAATTAGGTAAGCATTAAACATCTTAATGACTGTGTACCAATAAAAGGAGACTTGAAATGGCAAAAGAATATTTTCTAAATCTCTAATTCAGTCCTACCTTTTGATTAATATTTTCTAAATCTATAATTAAGTCCTACCTTTTGATTAATATTTTCTAAATCTATAATTAAGTCCTACCTTTTGATTAATATTTTCTAAATCTCTAATTAAGTCATACCTTTTGATTTTTCTGTGTTGCTTGAGAATCAATCCATCGATCTTCTCTAGTTGCTTCCAAGGAAACATCCCCATTCACCTTATGACTACCATCTTTGAATTTTCATTTTCTCTTTTTGATGGGATGGATATGAAAAGTTTCTTTTGGTCTTATGCATACATGAGACTTCAACGATTTTTTTAATAAAAAAAAAAGAGAGAAATGATTGGACTTGTGCAATCAAAATTGATCAAATTTAAATCGAATAAGAATCATTTTATTTTGAATTTGATTTCGTCATTTTGATCCATTCAATCTGATTTTGATAAAAAAAAAATTTATCTTTTAAAAAATGTTAATCATTTATTAGATTTATGACCTAAAATTCTAGTTGATTTAGAGAGACTTTTCTTATATAGAATAAAACTCTTATTTTAGTATTATTTTTAAATTGAGTGCATCTCTAATCAAATAATGATCGAAGAAATTAATAATATAAACAGATTAATAGTGAAAAAGTTATTTGATTTTACCCATAAAAAAAGGTTTTACCCATAGAAAGTGGCTTTGCCCACAAGAATGGCTATACTCATAAAGAGTGACTTTTAGCCTATAAAGTGAGACTATCACCCATCGTGTAAAGGGGTTTTGCTAATTGTTTCTAATGGAAGGAAAGAAACTTTGGTTAAGGTAGAGAAAATACATAATATTGAGAAGTTTATAGGAAATTGAGAGAACTAATTAGTATATTTACTATAAGAGTTCTCTTAGATATAATTGGGTTAATAGGTAGTATAATTTTAAAATGATTTATTATTTTATTATGGTGAAAAATGGCATTCCGGTGAATGTAATCTTTATGTGAAAAAGGTGAACCCCTTAAATATTGATACTTTGTATGTTTATTTTATTTATTTATAATTTATACACTTTCGCAATATATAACGTCATCATTAAATTTTATCAAATTAAATCAAACTGAACTAATGTAAATTATAATCAAATTGAAAACAAAATTAAAATCGAGAGAAACATATTAATTATCAAATCAAAATTTACCCATATCTAAATTGAACTTAAATATTTATGAAATAATTCTCCATATTCTTACTTCTCATCATTATTAACTTTTTTTTTTCTACATTTGAAATTTACGATTTTCAAGTTTCAATATAGAATTTAAATAGCTTATATTGGCTATGCAATATTCAACATAATTTAAATATAAAATTTCTAATATATATTTCATCATTCTAATTGAGATTCTAATTTAAAATTTCACATTTTTAATATCATTAAATCAAAATTAATTTATTTAAAAAAATTATAATATATATATATGAAATATGGATTTTTCCAATTATAGAAATCCTAAATTCATGTCTCTCTTTACTATCTTCTCATCCTCCGCAATAGATAAGTGGTTGGAAAGAAGTAACTTTTTAAAAGTTGCATCATTTGATTTTTTTTATTTGATTTGATTTAATTCAGCATAAAATTAATAAAAAGTTAAAATAATTGAAATTGTTAATTAATTACTCCATTAATTATCACTTGTTAAGTTGTTTAGTCATGCTTAATTTAGAGATTGAAGACATATTACTCACTTAACAGAGTCAATTCGAGTCTTCATTCTCTTAATTTTCTTAAAAAAAATATATCAATTAGCATTTTCACATGCTATATATAAATTGAAAATGTTCTAATGAAATTAATAATATCATCCTTTGGGGATCTTGATGACTGCATATTATTTGAAATTGAAAGGTAAAGCAAGATATATGTACTTGAGCATAAATGTAACAGAAAAGTAATGACAATAGTGCATGGCTGGTCATTTTGCTAATAAAACAGGCAATTGAAATTTTACTAATCAATAGGTATTCAACAAAATTAGTATCTTGAAAGTGAGCAAGAGAATCCCATTTAAATTTTAACCATTATATTTATATATTTCCAAACACAACTTTAAAGCTCTATAATTTTTTTTTATTATTATTTTATGCTAACAAAGCTGGGTGGATTCATTATATTAAATATTTTAAATTTTTTTGAGAAATTTAAATAATTTTTAACTAGTATAGGTAAATGTAATGTGATAATAAATATGTAAAGTTACTTTTAATTTTTTTTTAATACAAATAAACTCTACTTAGTTTAGAGTTATAAATTAAATAAACAAATTTATTATAGTTTTCATATATAAATATATTAATACTTAGGACGTCAAAAAATTATTGATTATAGCTACTTTTCTTCTACATATTATACTTGAGTTATTTTTCTCTCGCTTTCCTTCTTCGAGTGGGGCTGTAAATAATCTTTTGTTACTTTTCTTTTACATGCATATTGGTACTGACTTGGTGGGGGAAGAAGACGAATCTGCTTAAGTTGCATGGTTTGTTGCCTCTTTGCGAAGGTTGGTTGCGAGAGGAACTTGGTGACCAATGATATGTTGTGTCGTTGGCTTGTATCCGGTTGTTCTTCACCAAGAGGGGAATGAGCTTCTTTGGTTTCTATCCTTTTTTTTTTTTTTTTTTTCTTCCTGTAGTTTAATTTGAGTTGGTGTGAGCTCTTCTAGTCTGGCAGGGCAAGGGATCAGTCCTAATCTAGTGGTGGATGCTTGTGAGGTGCGATAAAGAAGGTTGGCCAGGAAAGTTCGAGTAAGATGTCGAAGAGCTCTACTATCACTGTCCTCTGCCTTTTTTCGGTGTCGGTGTCTTGCTTCCATGGCTCTTTCAAAATGTCCAATAGCTTCCCTTGTGGTTTTGAGTGATTAGGATGGGATCGTCTTCTACAACAAATTAGTTTTCTTATATGCAAATCTGGTGTCTTCTTTCTATCTGGTGCCTTTTTCCTTGAGGAGCAAAGGCATGTGGTGGCATCAAGCGCAGGGAACGGTGCTAGTTTCTTCCTTTGATCTACCTAGGATTTTTTTTTTTTTTTTTTTTGTGGGCATGGGCCCTATTTGATTGGCTAGATTAAATTCCTGGTTGACCTGAGTTGTTAAGCCTTCTTACTTATAATTTTTTGGGTTGGCCTATGAGCCAATCCTTTGTACCGTAATATGTTAGACGAGATCCTTTAGTGAAATAGCTATATCCTTAAGAAAAAAAAAAAAAAGTGTTATAATATTTATTACTTGCCTAATTTCTCCGCGTATGGATGAAATTAATCACCCTTAATTTAGGATTTCATTTCTCGTTCTAAATTGAATACTTTATTTTTATTTTTCTCTACTCTCTTAATTCAATTAATTTTTTTAAAAAAAGTTCTTCTAAATTTTCTTTTTAAATTTTCTTTGTAAATTTAAACTTAATACCTTTCCATTAAACATCCTGATTTAGTGAATTGAAATTCTAAAAATTGAGAGCTTTTTCCTAATCACTTAACAAAACGGTAAAAACTGAGAGTTTTTTTTCTTAATTTAATGAATAAATATATGGTAAGAATTTTTTCTAGGTAAGAATTTCTTTTTATTTAAATCCGATTTAATTATAATTCAAAATATAAAATATATAATGAGATCAACTTAATAAGCATATGAATTTTATATATTTGTGTTTTAAATTATGTTGAATCACATATATTATGTGTAAGAGGACAAGAAACAATTAATTAATTTTCTTGTCCAGGGAACCCTTACCACTGAGTTTCAAATTGACGAGATCCAACTACTCATCACGATGGAAACTAAACTAACTAATAATTAGGTACTGTGAGCGTCTGAGGACAACCTTGGTTTTGGGTGCACCGTCAAGGGCTGAGAACGTTGCAAGGTTAGTCCATAGGCTTCTTCCATGTCCAAATTCTCTGCAGGCTTCAACCCGTCTGCCAAATCCCATTCAAATGCATGCACTAGAGTTCCTACCATCAGATGGACCATGCGCAAAGCCATGCTCACACCGGCATATATTCTACGTCCTGCAACAAACGGTATAAGCTCAAAATCATTTCCCTTTACATCAACACTTGCATTTTCACCTCCACCCAGAAACCTTTCAGGCTTAAACTTTAGTGTAATATTTGGATCTCGGGCTATGGCCCAGATGTTCGCCGAAAGAGTTGAGTTCTGGGAATGTGGCGGCCATTTATTTCACAACCATTGGCTGCAATCTGTGGAAGAGATAATGGCGTTGCCGGGTGGAGCCGGAAGGTTTCTTTGACCACCGGTTGGAGGTAGGTGAGTTGCGCTAGGTCCGATTCGGTAACCAGACGGTCTCGGCCGACAACGCGCTCTTGTTGGACTTGGGCTAGGATATGTGGGTGCCGAATGAGTTCAGCAATAGCCCATTATTCTACTGTGCTGGCAGACGCATCAGTGCCTGCTGTGAATATGTTCTGCAACCACAAACACAATGCAAATATACTTGTAACATGCATCTGTTGTAGGATGAAACCCATGTAGATTATAGAAAATAAAACTCATATTAACAATGTTATATGTTGAAACCTAAGCTTTAATGGTGCCTTGTAAGATAGAGAAATACCAAAAGCAATGCTTTGATTTCAGTATCGGTAAGTTTCAGTCCATCACCATCACCGTCTTCTTTCAACGAAATCAACGTATTCAACATGTTACTGTACTCTTCGGTACCATTAAAACCATTAATCTTGTGCTCCTCCACAATCTCAGTCAAGAAACCATCAAATCTGCTAGGGAGTTTCTTCATTTTGGCTGCCACCCCTTGTAAGTCCAGCCACTCCAATGCTGGAACAGTCACCGATATTGAAAACTCCCGACAACACCATCAACTCGGTAACCATCGATTTGAAATCGACTGCCTTTTGATCACCACCACCGGTACCGTCACCGACGACTCTTCTGCCTAGCATCATTCGTCCAAGGGTATTGGTGGTGCACACGTTGAGCAATTGTCCCAAGTTTACTGCTGCAGTTGGGCTCGCTCTCGCCTGTGCTTTTGTGAGCACTGCCACTTCTTCCTGCATTTATAGTCACCTAGAAACGTCAAACTTACTAAAAGTATGGTTTAAGGAGATTCCTATCGTCGTCTTAGTTCCATTATTAATGTCGTAAGAATCTAGCTAGGACTAGGAGGTAATAATAGTAATAATAATTAACCTGTCTAAGATGTCTAAAATCATCCAAGGCCTTGCCGGGGAAGAGATGGACAGAGCTGATCTTCCTAAGCATGCGCCACCGAGGACCATAGGGTGCAAACACAAGGTCTTGGTAATCATAAGCAACATATTTTGCACCGGAAGTAGGTGGCCGGCTGGAGAAATTAGCACCATGAGCCTTCAAGAATTGGGCAGCGACGGAAGCTGAAGCAGCCACAACAACATCGACGAGTCCCATCCGAAGGTGCATGAGAGGTCCATATTTCGGAACCAAGGCGGCCATGGAATGGTGAGGCTTGGAGCCCAAGTGTGGTGAGTTTCCAACAAGAGGCCTTGGCTTGGGGGTGGCCGTAGACGGTGGGAGGTGCAGAGGTTGAGGAAGCAGAGATACAAGAAGATGGCCACAGCTATGGAGTACAAGACTAGAGGAGACATTTTTCACTTTCTTGAAGGCGTGTTTCGTAGGGTTGCACGTTAAGTTATAGAAAATTATAGATTCTTATTATTTAATCTTTATTTTAAAAAACAAAATATATTAAAAATTTTTAAAATTTAATTTCATCAAATATTTTCTCTTTTTTTTATTTATTGTAAATATATTCTAAAATATCTTATTATTTAAATAAATCAAATGAGATATAAAATTTTTAAAAATCATTATTTCATCTACTAAAATTTTCTATTATTAATACTTTTATCTTTTTATTTTGAAAGATAGGTTAAAACATTCTGAAACAATTACAATTAATGATACATAAAAATTTAATAAAAAAATTTAAGCTATTTTCTTTTTAAAATTTATTATATTATTTTTCTATATTTGTTTACATTAAAATTCAAGATTGTAACATTAAACAATATATTATCTGAGAATCAAACATGAGTCGGTGACTTTCCTATTCAAAACGCCGTGGTCTTCACCGTGTACCAACACTCGTGGTTTGAGCTTTTTCCTTTTAAAATCAATGTTAATGCAAATGACAAAACAAAGGACATTAATAGATGGCACGTCCTTTGTCTTCAGCCATTCAAAGAGGAAATTGAAATATCACAAGCCAAGTTTTTCAAATTGCCTTATTATAGAATCGATTAAGATAGAAAAATTCAAATATTTAATTAATATTTTATTAAATAAATATTATATAAATTTATATTGTGAAATCACTAATTTTTAAATTCTTAATTATAATAAAATTTCTAAATAATAAAATCTTAATTATACTTTCTAATATTAAGTCTCCACCATCATTGCATTACAATGTACGTACGATAAGAGGCAAACTAATTGTATTTCAGCCTATCTAAAAATGAAATAATTAGCATGATATGGTAATTACTGGGTAAGAATTGAGGCTTGAATCTCTTCAAGCGTTCGCCCCTTCGTCTCAGGTACCAACTTGGCAATAAATACAACCCCCAAACCGGCAATGATTGCATATATTATAGGAAATTATATATTATAGGAAATTAATGCTCTTAGCATATATAAAAAGCTTAAACTCCTGAAATTATATGTTACAGGAAATTAATGCTCTTAGCATATATAAAAAGCTTAAAATGGAGCCATGTCTGGGAAGAGAGAAGTGGAAGAAGGCATTTACCGGCTGAGCTCCACTCAAACAAAAAGTTAAATGTGTATGCAACAATCCAGGACCCAACTGAACTTACCAAGTTTACTAAGCTTCCAGCTCTATCCTTTATGTTTACAGGAAATATCAGACATAGAAAGCCAGCATGTGATTTGCTGAGCTGCTTATTTAGCAACTTATGATCAAGCTATGGACAAATCAAGTAGAAATATATTGTCATACCTCTGCCACTATAATCCATGGTATCCCTCCCACGCCTACTGCCAAAATGCTATGAATACCAAATGGCAGAATCAAGAATTTTAAATCTATTCTTCAAGTAATATTATAATTTATTAACTGATACAATGGAGAAATTAAGATGCTTAGGCAACTTCCATTACCAATATGCCTGCAAGTGCCAATGAAGGAGTGATTTCTTTTCCCAAATGAAAGCCCTGCCCAAAGAGGAGTAAATTTATGTGAACAATATCAAGGAACTGAAGAAAGAATCATTTTTTTTTTTAAAAAAAAAAGGCATATAACTTCTAGTTCATTAGAACCTGCAACAGGAAGGACAGTCCTGTAATGAATGAACCCAAGCACACTCCAGTTGAAGAAACCTGAAAATATAAAGAACTTTCAGGTTTTCTCTCTTTTCAACTATATTCCAAACTCTATACGTTTCACATTTTAATACTAACCAAGAAAAGTGGTCGTCTTCCACTTTTATCAACTAAGAACAGACCGCAAATGTTCATTATTATCTGTTATAAAGATGTAAACTAGAAATGAGAAATGCACCTAGAAGATTGCCACTTTCAATAACACTTGAAAAAAAGGGAGGGGGCTGTTGTGGAGGATAGACATACCCGCACAACACTTGCTGCTACAGACCCAACACCACTCGAGATACCTGCAATGCATCAAAATATCAAGTTTATATATTTCTATATAATTGTCCAATATGATGAATTATTTTATGAAGCATCCTTGCCCATCCCTAAGTTACCAGCTGACTCTAAAGTAGAGTTCATATAATATGCATAGCCATTGAGTCCTCCAAACTGTAGCAGTGCCATCAGTCCAACTCCAACCTCATCCAAGTTTAAGCTAAAACAATGTATTAAACAAATAATGGAAAAAGGCATGAAATAGATGAGTAATTTATTAAACTCACTATAACTACACAGGCGTATTTTTGCTGGAACAACTCTTTAATTCCATCTTCTGCTAGCTGATCTAAGTGTTCGGTATATTCCTGTTAATTTTTTGAGAAGAAAAAACAGAAGTTAAAGTAAATATTCTACTTTAAATGAATTATATTAGCTTGTGCATAGATACAGAGCCAAAAATATTACAGTGATTTCAGCTGCTTCATGAGAAACATCAGCATTCTTTCCCCTGAGCAGCTTGAGAGCAACTTCCAACTCTTTTTCTCGACCAACTTTTGCCTGTTGAAATTATAATCATCAATAAGCATCTCAATGGTTTCTTGAGCCACATTAATAATAAAGACAAAACAAATTATCAGAGAACAAATGTGGTTCTGCTTTTGATAAATGAAATTGATATATAAGAACAAGTTGAAAGAAACTGCCTATGCTATCATTTGAAATGGTTTGACAAAAATAATATGGACAATTGCAAGCAACAAATCTCTATTTCCGGTCATGTCTGCTCAACATATTCACCGTGCAAAAAACTTCTAAACAATATCTTCTGAGATAATTTTGGTTTGGACTCACCAGCCATCTAGGAGACTCTGAAATGAAGAAGGCACCAAGAAGTTGAATTAGACATGGAATAGTACCTGAGATTAATGAAACCATAAAATGATCGTCATGGAGCTGCCTTCAAATTTTTATTAGTACAAAATTGCGGGATAACAAAGAAATTACATTACCAAGTAGAGCCAAGATGCGCCAGTCACAAACAGAACCAATGACATAGGTAACTGATATGCCACAGCCTGTCATGGCTACAAAGTGGACAATGATTGAAAGAGAAAACAAAATTAAAACAAAGTTCATACTCTGCATTGGTGACATGTACCATAATAAGTGAGACAAATGCTCCCCTGAAATTCTTGGGTGTAATTTCTGCAATATAAACCGGTACCTATAGAATGGAAATATAGTACATCCACTAGTGATAGACTTGAGCAGTGAAAAATAGATCATGACCAAAAAATTGAAATATCAACATTAATTGAACTAACCACATAAGCAAGAATTCCAATTCCGACTCCCATTAACAATCTTCCAAGGTCAAGTGACCAGGCACTCTGTGAAGATTGCTTAGACATTTAAATTATGCTTAAAAGCAATAAATAAATAAATAATATTTAATCCAGAAAAGTTAGGTGCACCACCCCAATAAACCAAATAAAGGCAGCTTACTAATCTTGATTTCTAATATGAAATGTTAAACAGACCAATGACTTTAGCCTTCGGGAGCGACAATAATTCTTGTTGGTAATCAAATGCAGAGAAAGTAAAAGCATAAATTCTCAAAGACAAGAGAGATACCTTTGACAATGCTATTGCAACCAACCCTCCAATGTATAATGCATTTGAAACCCAAATTGCCTGTTTTAAATGATCAGTAAGAATGAAGATAGAAAGGCTAGCTGGGATGAAATTATTAATAGTAAAGGTCAGAAAAGGACTTTGGTAACATACACCTCTGCGGCCAACAAGGTCTGCTATCTTCCCACATGAAGCTGCACCTACTATTCCCCCAATTGTTAATACTGAACCGAAAAATGAATATTGCAAAGAAGAAAATAAAACCATACGGTGAAAAAATAAATGAAAGAAAAGTTTGTTTAATAATAGCCCCAATGATTATGTTAAGTAGAAATTACAGATGTAATCAATGAAGATTTATTTAAGTGTTCAAGAAAAATCAAAGTTTCAATCAAATTATTATCTTCAATGTATTAAGCATAACATGTGATGGTCACTAGTGCTCATCCAGGTTAAATATGTATCGCATTAACTCATTAATAGTAATGAACTGTTGGCACTTACTGCTGCCAAGGAAAGTCCTGACTCATCCAAAATTCCAAATTCAGCAGGTGATGTGTATCCCACCTATATGCAAATCACAAATCTTCACCAGTTCAATGAAAATTCAAGTGATAACATAGCTGTAGTTAACGGAAGAAAATCAGGAATTGGGAAAAAAAATTATTCTACTACTGCTTGCTGCTGTCGCAAAGTATTTTGCGGGTCGCCTGGACGAACACTCACCAAAGTGGGAAGAGTGAGGAGTCCCACTTTAATTTTGAGAAAAATTAAAGAAAACCTTCTATGAAAATAAATTAAAACAAACCACTTCGAAAACAGAGATTCTAGGTTCGGGGTCCATGTACGGGCGGGAAAGATGTTAGGCACCCCGCCTCATCCCTCAATGAGGGTAAACAGATTTAATCTTATGCTCTTTTATGAATTAAAATGGTATTTAGGGGATTGGGATGATGATGTTAATCCTTTGTGCAAAATAAAGGAATGTTTGATATTTCACTTTTTTTTTTTTGAGTTGCCCAGGAACACAAATTTGTGAGATGACCCTTTGGTGAGTAAGTGTTTGGATAAAGTTGCCTCGTGTATTGGAGTTTTGTTTATTTTGAACTTTGCTAAGAGAGCTCAGGACGAAACTTTTCCCGATCTCTAGACATGTTTATTAGGAATTTTGAGTGGGAGATTTTGGATAAGAACTCTCCTCCGATCTTTCCATTTTGTGAGAATCAGGTAAGAACTCTCCCCTGACCTCTTAAAGTATTAGGTTTAAAGATTTTAGTGAAGGAATTCGGATAAGAACTCTCCTCTGATCTCCGTTTTTGTTCGAATTTTGGATGAGAATCAGGTAAGAACTCTCCCTCGATCTCTTAAAATATTTGCTTTAAAAATTTTAAGTGAAGGATCTCGGATAAGAACTCTCCTCTGATCTCCACATATTTAATAAAATTTTGGGTTGAAAATCGGATAAGAACTCTCCTCCGATCTCTTTAAGTATTTAATTTAGAGTTTAGCGCGAGGAATCTCGGATAAGAACTCTCCTCCGATCTCCACATTTATTAAAATTTTTGGTTGAGAATCGGATAAGAACTCTCCTCCGATCTCTTTATACTTATTTATTACGATCGTATATCGTAAGAACCTTAGACTAAGGGTTCTGGGGCCTGAAGACGCCAGGAACCCGAGCGAGGCTTTTCTTAACTCATTGATGCCTTATAACTAGGGAGGGGATACCAGACTGAGTTTTTACCGATGTCCTTTGTAATCTCCTTACCAGAACTCTTTGGCAGGCAATGTCCGATCTCTTTCATTTACTAGTCTAGGATCCGATCTCATCTCGATCCCCACTATACCAGGTTATTTCCTGAGCTCGTTTAGTAGTTCGACTTCGTGACTTCTTCCTCCGATTTATTATTCAAAATTTTATTATTTTTATTTGTTTTAAAGAAACTCATGTGTTAAGATACAGCTACCAACATTTTATTAAACTACCTACACGTTACCCGTAACCAGAACACCTATATTTGAAGGTAATAAAAAGCTAAGAATAAATAAATAACATGAACTGATGAATAAAAGATAAACTCAAGAGAATAACTATCTACGTGGGGCTCTTTAGCATAACCGAACTTAATGAAAATTACGGGCATGAAAACAAAGAAAATAAAAGGCTAGCATTTGATAAAGCAATGGTCTAGACACTTACCTGTGGGGGATTGAGTCTATTGAACTAATTGTGGAACCACAAATATTGTAGAGCTGCGAGCTAATAGTCTGGGGACTAATGCTTACTTTGAAATAACAAGTTCCAAGTTAGAATGCAATTGGGCCGAAGTAACAGTAACCGGGTTGGGATGAGATTAAACTTGAAGAATAAAATGTTGATATTAAGATGATGAGGACGAAACTGAACTGAGAAATGACATCGCAGAGGAGTGAACAAACTGCAAAGGAAGAGTTTCAGGGTCCAACACTCCTTCAATTGAGATACTTAAGAAAACTGGTTTCCGAAGTTTCTCTATTTCGAAAGCTTAAAATAGCAAAGTAGTACGACTGAATCAAATTTCAGAGCTTCTCCACTATAGTTACCACCTTTTTTCATCCGTCCCCTTCAACAGTATTGCATGCAGGTATTTATAGGGAATGGGTGCTCCTAATGAAGGGTTAGGATCTCTTTTAGGGAGATGGAAGGTTTGGATTTAAAAGGACATGATTCGATGCCTGAGAATTGAGGAGAATCAAAATGGACGGCTGAGATCCCATTCAGAATATTTGTCCTTTCTCTTTTCCAATCCAACGGCTCAGGATCTTCCTGTCAAGATGGATCCAAAGGCCGGGAACAAAGGCGTCGGTCTTGTCATCTACTTTTTGATCCAAGGGCTCCGGATTTGTCCTTAAAAGTAAGATCAACGGTGGAGATCGAAAAGTACAGGACTGCCATGACATGTCCTGGCACCTGTCAGCAATGTGGGCGATTCTGCAAATGAGGCGTGCGGTGGAGATTTGATCTTGCCTGCAACGCTTTAACTACCTCAGCTCTGATTATGACGACCGTTATTGGAAGTCTTTTGTTCTCTTTTCCGATCTTTATTCAATCTGATCTCTCAGTTATGACTCTTTTCCGATCTCTCTTCCTTCCGATCTCTCAGTTATGACTCTTTTCCGATCTCTCTCACATCAGGTCCCTCATCACTTCCTGATGAAATTCGGTTCTCAATGGTTCTCTCAATGATGTAATCCGATCTCTTGGGATCGCCCAAATGATGAAATCTGACCTTGTGAAAGTGAAGTTAAATTTCCGATCTCTGATCCGCCTACCCGATCTTCTAACTAAATCATTTTTAACCGATCTGTGACTCTGAACATTTGCCCGAACCTGACGACCTTAGCTAACCAATCTCATCTTATTTCATTTATGGTGTTTCTGGAACCTTCCCGCGATGTGTCAATAAAATCGGCAGATTTTCGCTAACCGATGTATTGCTTGGGGCATTGTGAGCATTGAATGCTCAAACGGGTATAAATGGAGGGAGGATTTCTCATTTGCTCCCCTATGTCATTTTCAGCTTTCTGCTTACAACTTTGACCTTCTCTCATTTCTTCAAGTCTTTCTGACATCGATCACACTCCGGTAAGGACTTTACTCCCTCTCTTAGTTAATTTCTTTTGTTTTTTTTTTTGAAAATGGGCGGCGCAGAAGGTCAGAGAGTGGAGAGCCCCCCTTCCGTCCATATCTCGTGGACATCGGACGAAGTTGAGGTGGCTCAGCCAAGTGGCCGACCTGAGCCTCCCACAACTTCCACTTCAGCTCACGGTCGAGCAGCTCGGTCAAGAGAAAATCTACCCGTGGACAAATTGTCGTCGGTCCTTAAGGAAACCGATCTGCAAACCATTAGTCAAGAGTACAACCTTCGAATCGATTCGTACGAGCTCATCAGATGCCATGGCGATCTCCGAGCCGATCATTTCTTTGATAAAAATGATATGATTCTGGTGTACGAAGAGCAGTTAAAAGCCGGGCTACGGTTTCCCCTTGATGACTTTTTCAAGGATGTTCTGAAGTTTCATCACATAAGTATAACCCAAGTGCATCCAAACTCGTGGTGGATCCTGGTGGCTTTTAGAGGCTTATGCCAGGCTAAGAAGCTCAATCCTTCAGCGAAGGTGTTTGCCGAGCTGCATAGGCTTACTCGTCGAAAGGACGACGAGTACTGGTTCTTTCAAGCAAAACTGCACTGTGGGCTCTTTACCGATCTCCCCTCCTCACTGAAGAATTAGAAAAATCATTTCTTCATGTTGAGGAGTAAGATTTCGAATGACTTTGAGGGGATCCCACGGAGTTGGCAATACCTGGTTGCTCCGACCCCGAAGAAGATCGCCTTGAGTAAGGACGAGGGCGCCATGGCAATGGAGCTGAAGGATCAGGCAGCCACTCAGAAGTTCTCCTACTTAGAGGCAGTGATGGCCAAACTGCACCATTGGATGATGCGGCTGGTTATTGGCGAAGAATACGACCTTCAGCTCTCTGACCTCGACCCTGTGCAGGTATGGCGGGCAGCAAGGCTTCCAAAGAGAGCCGAAAGCGTAAGAGGGAGGTCTCCAGGAAAGTGCGGGAAATAAAGTGTGCTGAGGCTTCGCAGACGCCAAGGCATAATTCAGGAGAGGTGCCGGGAGGCTCGCCCCGACCCTCGGGACAGCCAGTCCCTGAAATAGAAATAGCTCAGTCTCCTCCTCGACAAGAAGAGCCACCGCCTCCACCTACTCCTTCGAGTGCGGAAGGTGGTCCTTCCCAACCCATTGTGAGGACCTTGTCTCGTGGTGCCCAGGTCCTCATTCATACTTTGGAGAAGAATCACTCTGTCCGGGAGAACCCAGGTTTGGCTAAGGTTCTGGGAGCTTCCATCTACCTCCAGAAGGATCGACATAGGTTGACCCCGGGCAGCATCGACAATCTCCTAGCCTAGACGATGAGCTTGAGTATGGAGAGCTTGGTAAACCAGCATATAATCAGGGAAAAGGCTTATCTTCTGAGGCAGGAGATCCTGAAGGCGGTCTAGGATGCAACTTCCGCCCGAGCTCAACTTTCATCCGCTCAGGACTATATAACTGAAATTAAGGGTCGGATGAAATCCTATGAGGATAAATTGGCCGAGCAGGCTTATGAACACAGAGAAGCTCGGGTGCTCTGAACTGCTGATGTCGCTCACCTCACTGAAGAACTTAGAGCGAAAGAAGAAGAGGCAGTGACGAGGGAGGTCGGTGCTTATGTGAACGCCCACAGCGACCTTTTGGCCGAGCTCAGGAGACGTTATCCTGAGGAAGACTTCTCTTGGATGGTGGACCTGGCTCCTTAAGACGAGGAGGAGAGCGAGGAGGAGCCTAAGGGAGAGAGAAAGACTGAGCGAAATGTAGAACAGGCTGGGGGTGATCCTTCAGCCAAATGACTTATATTTTATTTTGATATGAAATGAAATCTCTTTTGTTCAATTTCTTGATGAGCTCGAAAGTATCTAAATTGCATGAATGCTTAATTGCTTGAACGTATTGGGACATTTAACTTAATCAGCGATTATTAATCTAAGTATAAGAGGTCGGAAGAACATTATAACCATGAGATCGGCTTGGGCCGAAACCAAACACCGGATAGAACTTAGATCATTAAAATTGGAAACTTGATTTGAATACTTAAGATTGGAAACACCATTAATTCTGACTAAAACCTTAACATTATTAAACGATTATCCCCAATATTTATAAAAGAGAGATCGGAAATAAGACTGGATGGCACGGAGACTTGATGTTGGTTTGATTTTCTTTGATGAGAGATCGAAAAATATGATTGACTGGCGAGGAGACTTGATATTGGTTTGAGAGATCGAAACTGAGGTTGAACGACATGGAGACTGAAGGAACGGAAGCGTGAAAAACAGAAGTTTATACCATTGAATTCAAAATTTTTCACCTAGGTCACATGCATCATGCAAGATTTATTTTTATCTATTTGATTTCAATGATAAATAACATATTAAAACTCTTTTAATATGTTTTTGGATCTGTATTTTCCATTTAAGATTTTAAAATTAATCAGATTAATTTCAGAACCCTAGATTAAATCAAGAACAAACACACTAACCTCTTGATGCACTGCAGTGTATTTGCGCCTTTGAGATTCATCTTCAGGACACCAAATATTGTCCCTCTAGCTTGTCCACACCAAGAACACCTATGGCAGCCTTTGAATAGCTTCTAAAGCTTTTTCTATTAATTAGAAAATCAAGTTCTGCCTTTTAAAAGATTAAAGATGTAAATAGGACACTAGAAACGATTTCTAGTATTTTTAATTCAAGAAATTGATGGCTAATCTTTTTGAATTGATGAGAGATGAAGAAGAAGAGATGGAGAGCCTCAAAATGGCGTGATAAAGGAGGAGTGGCTGCTGGTTGTCATATTTTTAATTCATAACAACACTTATATAGCTAGGTCAACACATTAAACCCTTGCCACATGTCACCCTTTGATTAGCTCTAGGTTTAAGTGACCCAATCACATTGTGCCAAGTATCAAACCCATATTTAATCTTAATTTTAATCATCTTACATGATTAAAAAACATTTGGCAAGCTTATGTGTAATCCCATGTGTCACCATCTCATGGTGCCACGTGTCACCATGTGAAATGACCAAAATGCCCCTGTGTCTTAATTTTGAGTTCTCAACCCAAAATAATTATTTCTCTTCTTCTAATTAATTTACATCAAATATAAATTAATTAATTAATCTCTATTAATTAATTTCTCATTAATTAAATTCATATTTAAACACTTTAAATATAAATTTAACTTATACTATACATCCAATAATTTAGATTTGGTTTCAAGTCATGCTAGGGACTTTGCAATCTAATTGCAAACTAAACTTATTTAATTAATCAATTAAACTCTTTAATTAATTAATTAAATCATATTTAATTAGGTGATAACTTGTGTATGTGTATGACTTACTAGGCTCATCACTAATTGGCAATGAGATATGATATCAACTCTTAATCATCAGAACTCTTTCTTACCATAAATGATTTCTCTAAATCATTTTATGTACCTCATAGACCATGGTTAACACCTAGCATAGTATGCCATGGCTACCCAATTAGTAATAAGATTTACCTTAAATGAACCTATAATCATATGTTACCATGCATTAGAATCTCTCTGTTACAAAATCCCAACTCAAGCTGGAGTCATGGTTTATGTCAAACTCCATTTGCTATGAATATTATGTTCTCTTTTAATTCCAGTTCTTGATTAAAAAGATTTTTCTCATCAGAAACTATCTGTCCTGGCCAGGAACTTAAAATATCAAGAACAATTAAATGAACATAGGATTTTATCTCTATTTACTTAGAGGAACAGATTCCATCTTGATTAACACCTACCTCCATATATAACTAGTAGGAGCCAACACATGCCCATATACCTATACACAGTACAAGTATGAAAGCAGTATCAAACTCAAACTACCTATATATAAGATAATTGTGCTATCTCAGGTCTAAAGATTATATGCACTGATATGATTTATGACAATGCATTGACAAGAGTAAACTCCATGTGCTTGTCAAGTGTCACTGGTTCGGCCTACTTATAATGTATAAGTGCCTATCATGTTTGTTATATGACATGAAACTTACCATTCCATCTTATTTATATCTCATATAAATAACTTGGGAACAAACATGAATACAATCTTTCTGGATAAGTCATGTCCTTATTATGTAGTATCCTCGATTGTGAACCTGTTTATGATACTTTGTACTATAAATAATGTCACTCATATTCTTAACAACTTAAGAATAGAGTTTCTAACAAAATATCTATGGACCTTTTCTATTACACATAAATATC
Organism: Hevea brasiliensis; assembly: GCF_030052815.1. Lineage (NCBI taxonomy): Eukaryota > Viridiplantae > Streptophyta > Magnoliopsida > Malpighiales > Euphorbiaceae > Hevea > Hevea brasiliensis. Next base: position 1,668,639 of record NW_026615250.1, read on the forward strand.
TTATGTAAACAGAAAAGTGAAAATGCCTTTTATTAATAAAAACATGTACAAGATACATACTAAATGATATGCTCTAGGGCATACTACTAACAATCTCCCATTAGCACTAGAGCCATTCATTACAATATCTTAAACCCATCTTCTCAAGATGTCGGTCTAGCTGAGTCTGTGACATAGGCTTAGTGAATGGATCAGCTGGATTTTCAGCTGATGCTATTTTCTGCATGGTTATATCGCCTTGCCCAACTATTTTTCTGATAATATGGTAGCGCCTTTCTATGTGTTTGGATTTTTGGTGAGACCTTAGTTCCTTAGCTTATATGACAGCTCCATTGTTGTCACGCGATTAGTGGAACTAGCGACTCAATGGAAGGAACTACTATAAGTTACGTCATGAACTTCTTTATCCAAACAACTTCCTTTGTAGCATCGATGCGAGAATATACTCGACCTACGTAGTGGAATCTCTGATCGTGCTCTATTTGGAACTCTTCCAACTGACTGCACCTCCATTACAAATGAACACATATCCAGAGGTAGACTTTCTATCATCAATATCTGATTGGAAATCAGAATCAGTATAACCATCCAATTGCAAGTCTCCACCTCCATAGATCAAGAATAAATCCTCAGTTCTTCTCAAGTACTTAAGGATATTTTTGACAGCTATCCAGTGTTCCAAACCTAGATTGGATTGATACCTGCTAGTCAAACTAACAGCATATGTGATATCCGGCCTAGTACACAACATTGCATACATTAAACTTCCAATAGCCGAAGCATATGGAATCCTGGCCATTTTATCTCTTTCTTCAGGTGTCTTTGGAGATATCTCTTTAGAAAGATGGATACCATGTCTCACTGGTAACAATCCTCTCTTGGAATCAAGCATGTTAAACCTCTTTAACACCTTTTCCAAGTATAGACTTTGGGATAAACCAATTATTCTTTTTGCTCTATCTCTATAGATGCGAATCTCAAGAATATAGGTTGCCTCCCCTAAGTCTTTCATGGAGAATGTATTTGACAACCATACCTTTACAGTTGTCAATATACCTGTGTCATTACCCATCAACAGTATGTCATCCACATATAAGACAAGGAAAGTGATAGCACTGTCACTAACCTTCTTATATACACATGGCTCATCCTCATTTTTGATAAAACCAAAGGATTTAATGGCTTCATCAAAATGAATGTTCCAACTCCTCGAAGGTTGTTTCAACCCATAAATGGATCGCTTTAGCTTGCATACCTTGGAACCATCTTAGGATGCAAAACCCCTAGGTTGTCCCATGAAAATGTTTTCTTCAATGTATCCATTGAGAAAAGCTGTTTTGACATCCATTTGCCAAATCTCATAATCATAGTATGCAGCTATTGCTAATAGAATCCTAATTGATTTAAGCATAGTAACAGGTGAGAAAGTCTCCTCATAATCGATTCCTTGCCTTTGGCGAAACCCTTTCGCTACTAGCCTTGCCTTATAGGTCTTTATATTTCCATCAGAACCAATTTTCTTTTTGAAAACCCATTTGTTCTCTATAGATACAATACCTTCAGGTGGGTCAACAAGATACCAAACTTGATTCTTATACATGGAATCAATCTCGGATTTCATAGCATCAATCCATTTTGAAGAGTCTATATCTGATATAGCTTCTTCATAGGTAAGTGGATCATCTCCATGATCTAATTCTTCATGAGTAGACAACTCTTGTTCTTCTTCATGAAGGAAACCATATCTCACTGGTGGGTCAGATACCCTGGTTGCTCTACGAGGAACAGCTGTAGATGTTTCATCAATGGGTGTAGGTTGACTAAATGGATCTATATCCATCTGATCTATTGGTTGATCAGAATTCTCCAATTCCAACTCTATTTCCCTTCCTTTGCCTCCTTCCTGGACAAACTTTTGTTCAACAAATGTGGCATCTTTACTTATCACAACCTTTTGTGAAGTAGGCAAATAAAAATAATATCCAAAACTATCTTTTGGATATATAACAAATCGACCCTTTTCTGATCTGGTCTCTAATTTATCAGTGTTCAGCTTTTTGATATAAGCTGGATAACCCCAAATCTTAACATGCTTAAGACTTGGTTTTCTTCCATGCCATATCTCATAAGGTGTGGAAGAAACTGATTTTGATGGAATCCTATTCAGAATATACAAAGCTGATTCTAATGCAAATCCCCAAAAGGAGATTGGCATATCAGTATAGCTCATCATACTATGTACCATATCCAATAAGGTACGATTTCTCCTTTTAGATACACCATTCAGTTGTGGCGTTCCTGGAGGAGTCAGCTGGGAAAAATGCCGTGCTCTCTCAAGTATTCATCAAATTCAATACTCAAATATTCACCTCCACGATCTGATCGAAGAGCTTTAATACTCTTTCCTGTTTGATTTTTTACTTCAGATTTAAATTCTTTGAATTTTTCAAAGGATTCATGTTTGTATTTCATCAAATACAAATATCCAAACCTTGATTTATCATCAGTAAAGGTAATGAAATAATGAAAACCGCATCTAGCCATTTTCTTAAATGGACCACATACATCACTATGTATTAGCCCCAAAATATTTTCAGCTCTTAGCCCTTGTCCAACAAAGGGTGATCTAGTCATTTTGCCCTGAAGGCATGATTCACAAGTTGGAGCAGGCTCAGAGCCCAATGAGGATAGAATCCCCATTTTCTCCAATTTTGTAATCCTATCTTCTACAACATGACATAACCTTAAGTACCAAATATATTTTGAACTTGAGTTGATTTTCACTATTGCATTCATTTAGATCACTTGCATTCATTTTGTGTTTGTCATTATTATCCAAATAATAAAGACCATCATTCATATAACCCGAACCAATATATTTATTTCCAAAATAAATATTGCAAACATCATCTGTGAACTGAAATTAATAGCCATTTCTAGTCAAACTAGATATAGAAATGATGTTCTTAAAAGCATCAGGTACATATAAAATATTATCCAAACACAAAACATGTCCAAACATGTAAAAAGATTTAGATCCTGTGGCTAAAGCTTCAATAGTTGAGCCATTGCCAATCCGGACTCTAACATCTTGAGAACGCAAGCTGCTACTATTTGCTAGTTCCTGCATATCATTAGAAATATGAGAACTGGCACCAGTATCTAAAACCCAAGCTGTAGATGAACTATGAGTATCATCAGAATCTAAATAACAAGATATGGACATACCTTCCGAAGGTGTATCCTTATTGTCCTTTAGAGAAGTAAGATACTATGGGCAGTTCCTTTTCCAGTGCCCATCCTTCTGGCAGTGGAAACACTTTCCTTTGCCTCCATCAGCTTTAGTTTTCCCTTTCTGTTTAGCTATTTTCTTGGAAGGACCAGGAATCTGAGGTTTCTTTTTCTTATTGCCCTTCTTCTTGTTGGACTTTCCAGTAGAAGAAGATGCAATCAAAGCTACCTCTTTTCTTTTATTGCCCGGCATATTCTTTTGGGCAATAACCAGCATGTTGAGTAAACCAGCTAAGGTGCATTCCTGTTTAGTCATATGAAAATTTGTCACAAAATTTCCAAAAGAATTAGGAAGGGACTGATGGATCAAATCCATCTGAAGTTGGAAATCCATGTTGAAATCAAGATGTTCCAACTGCTTAATCAGCCAAATCATTTTATGGACATGATCCCCAACATTTTATCCCTCAGACATCCTCATGTGGAACAACTGCCTAGATATCTCATACCTAGCATTCCTGCTATGATCACCATACAACTCTTGTAGGTGAAGGAGGATCTCACTCGCACTCTACATGTTCTCATGCTGCTTCTGTAACTCATTACTCATGGAAGCAAGCATGTAACACTTAGCTCTCATATCATGCTCCTTCCACTTGTCCAAAGTTTCATGTTCCTCTTGAGTGGCCTCTGGAGGTAAGGGACCAGGAACATTTGAATCTAGAACATATCCTATATGTTCAAGGTTCAGGACAAGTTTCAAATTTTTTAGCCAATCAAAGAGATTAGGTCCTGTCAACCTATTGCGATCAAGTATGCTTGCAAGGATATTGGATGATGGTGGTTGTTCTGTGCTCATTATTATCAGAAAATTAACTGCAGAAAATAATCAGATTAATTAGTAAATGTATCATATAATTAACCAAAATAATTATGGTCTTTTAATCAAATTGGTCCTCCCACTAACTTAGCGAATCCTACACTTCCAAAGTAGAAAACGGAAATCCTAGTTGGATGGATTTCTAGTGGGTGATTGAATTCTTATAATTCTATTGATCATCCTCAGGTACATCCGTTATTGGAATTACAATAAACTATAAGTGAGCAACTCCTTGCCCATCACATCTCATGTGAGGTTCAATCCTTTACCTAGCCCCTAATGCTCAAAATCTCAGGTACATCCATTATTGACTTATCTTGCATTAGTTAAGTTGATCCCATTGAGCCAGTAATTATGCAAATAATTTTAATGTCCTCAGGTACATCCAATATTGGACAGCAAACCATTTACATATTTACAACATCTCATGCTTAACAATTATTCTTAAGAAAATCTCTTAAATTAATTGCATCTTATGCAACTATTTAAAATTTCTTAAAATAATTGCCCCAATGGAGGGCTTATGTTATAATTACTTTAATTATAGCATTTCCAACTTAATCATTTGTTTGGAAGATTTTATGGTCATCCTAATTACTATTTAGGTCTCACTATGCACATTATCCATTTAGCATGCATATATCATATAATTACATACATTCCCATACATCTCATGCAATCATGGATAAGCAGTAAATATGGTATGATCATGGACTTTCTAAAGGATTCAATTCTAAGCCACCAAGAATTGAATCAGGGCATTCTTAGGTGCATTTCATTCATTCATTTTACAAGAGTTGCTAAAGGAGTACATAATCAATACTTGATCTTGAATTCCTCCCACTGGTCCCACCAATGCTCTTGACCTCCTTGAACTTCTTGCAATCCAATTACATAGTAATCCTTGGCATACCAAGGCGAATTTACAATAACTTAAATAAATGAAATTACAACCCAAAAATTATTACAAACTTAATAATACATGCCCAAAATAAATTAATTAATTTACAATCCCAAAGAAGCATAAAAGAAATAAATCCAATCACATTGGTCTTTTATAGTCCATGATCATCTATCATGCATATTACTATTTAACAATTAAATAAAACACACATACTTAAATTAAATTGAATATCTCATATTCAACTTAAAAATTCAAATTTGAATATGATTCAAATAAATTTAAAAATTTAGATTTTAATATCATTCAAACAAATTTAAAAATTCATATTTGAATCACATTCAAACAACCTTAAAAATTCAGATTTGAATCACATTCAAACATTTTTTTAAAAATCAGATCTGAATATTATTTAATGAACTTTAAAAATTCATATTTGAATATGATTCAAACAATTTTAAAAATTCAGATTTGAATCACATTCAAATAACTTTTAAAATTCTGATTTGAATCATAATTTAATTGTGTGATTAAAACTACTAATTAAACACTTTAATTAGTCAAATAATAGGCCTTAGATCATACAACAATTGCATAATTAAAAGCTAAACCTTGAACCACCCATGGAAGCCAAAACATGCGCACCATTGATGGTGTTTTTCAAGCATGCCGCCACACCTCCATTGCAACTAGCGATGGATAAATCATCTTATGATCAAAACACACAATTAAATCATATAATCAACAATCTAAAAAGCAAATATAGTGGCTCTGATACCAATTGAAGGAACAAAAGCATGAAAAACAGAAGTTTATACCATTGAATTCAAAATTTTCACCTAGAGTCACATGCATCATGCAAGATTTATTTTATCTATTTGATTTCAATGATAAACAACATATTAAAACTCTTTTAATATATTTTTGGATCTGTATTTGTCATTTAAGATTTTAAAATTAATTAGATTAATTTTAAAACCCTAGATTAAATCAAGAACAAACACACTAACCTCTTGATGCACTGCAGTGTATTTGCGCCTTTGAGATTCGTCTTCAGGACACCAAATGTTGTCCCTCTAGCTTGTCCACACCAAGAACACCTATGGCAGCCCTTGAATAGCTTCTAAAGCTTTTTCTATTAATTAGAAAATCAAGTTCTGCCTTTTAAAAGATTAAAGATGTAAACAGGACACTAGAAATGATTTCTAGTATTTTTAATTCAAGAGATTGATGGCCAATTTTTTTGAATTGATGAGAGATGGAGAAGAAGAGATGGAGAGCCTCAAAATGGCGTGATAAAGGAGGAGTGGCTGCTGGTTGTCATATTTTTAATTCATAACAACACTTAATAGCTAGGTCAACACATTAAACCTTTGCCACATGTCACCCTTTGATTAGTTCTAGGTTTAAGTGACCCAATCATATTGTGCCATGTGTCAAACCTATATTTAATCTTAATTTTAATCATTTTACATGATTAAAAAATATTTGGCAAGCTTATGTATAATCCCATATGTCACCATCTCATGGTGCCACGTGTCACCCTGTGAAATGACCAAAATGCTCTTATGTCTTAATTTTGAGTTCTCAACCCAAAATAATTATTTCTCTTCTTCTAATTAATTTATATCAAATATAAATTAATTAATTAATCTTTATTAATTAATTTCTCATTAATTAAATTCATATTTAAACACTTTAAATATAAATTTAACTTATACTATACATCCAATAATCTAGATTTGGTTTCAAGTCATGCTAGGGATTTTGCAATCTAATTGCAAACCAAACCTATTTAATTAATCAACTAAACTTTTTAATTAATTAATTAAATCATATTTAATTAGGTGATAACTTGTGTATGTGTGTGACTTACTAGGCTCATCACTAATTGGCAATGAGATATGATATCAACTCTTAATATCATCAGAACTCTTTCTTACCATAAATGATTTCTCTAAATCATTTTATGCACCTTATAGACTATGGTTAACACCTAGCATAGCATGCCATGGCTACCCAATTAGCAATAAAGTTTACCTTAAATGAACCTATAATCATATGTTACCATGCACTAGAATCTCTCTATTACAAAATCCCAACTCAAGCTGGAGTCATGGTTTATGTCAAACTCCATTTGCTATGAATATTATGTTATCTTTTAATTCCAGTTATTAATTAAAAAGATTTTTCTCATCAGAAACTCTTTTCTGAATAAATCTATCTGTCCTGGCCAGGAACTTGAAACATCAAGAACAATTAAATGAACATAGGATTTTATCTCTATTTACTTAGAGGAACAGATTCCATCTTAATTAACACCTACCTCCATATATAACTAGTAGGAGCCAACACATGCTCATATACCCATACACAATACAAGTATGAAAGCAGTATCAAACTCAAACTACCTATATATAAGATAACTGTGCTATCTCAGGTTTAAAGATTATATGCACTGATATGATTTATGACAATGTATTGACAAGAGTAAACTCCATGTGCTTGTCATAAGCGTCACTGGTTCGACCTACTTATTATGTATAAGTGTCTATCATGTTTGTTATATGGCATGAAACTCACCATTCCATCTTATTTATATCTCATACAAATAACTTGGAAACAAACATGAATACAATCTTTCTGGATAAGTCATGTCCTTATTATGAAGTATCCTCGATTGTGAACCTATTTATGATACTTTGTACTATAAATACTGTCACTCATATTCTTAATAACTTAAGAATAGAATTTCTAATAAAATATCAATGGACCTTTTCTATTACACATAAATATCTTATGTAAACGGAAAAGTGGAAATGCCTTTTATTAATAAAAACATGTACAAGATACATATTAAATGATATGCTCTAGGCATACTAAATGGGCCTTAGAGTTGAGTTGAGAAATTGTTAGACTTACTATAGACTTCGGGAGTTTTAGGCAGACCCAGGTACTAGTGTCGGTCCAGTCCATAGGTTAAATGATGACAAAAAATTCTCACCTGTTTCCGCATTGCATTTATCAATCTCACAGATCTTTTCTCACAAAATTAATGATCTTGCTATTGCTTCTTCTTCTTCTCCTCCCATGCTTTGGTTCACACCCATCCATGCCTAGCGAGCACACAGATAATTATTTGGCCGAACGTGCCGGACATGGCACTCACTCGAGTGAACAACCGTCCGATGAAGTGTATTTGTTAGATCGGAAGGTTGTCAATCCTTGCGGTCAAGTTGGCCTGTACTTCTTGACGGAGAGCCTTCGGGTGGGTCCGCCGTTGATAACAGCGTACGTACCAGGACCGCCATGCATGGAAGGGAAATAAATGTGGAAAATTATTGAATAGTTTCATTTCCAGAATTTATAAAAAAAATTATTTTTTTTCAATAAATATAGAATATATTATTTTTTTAAAATTACATAACTTATCAATAATTGTCTAATTATACCTATATAACAATAAAATATATAATTAATCTTTTTTATTTATAATTTCTTTAAATTATTTTTAAAATATATTTTCACATTGATATGGTGCATTTAAAATAAACAATTTTAAAATGCTTTTCAATAAAATTAAATCTTAATAAATAAAAATAAAGCCCTCATTTTTATTAATTAAATTAATTTTATTCATAATAGTATAACAGTCATTTAAAGTAGTAAGTGAAATAATCAAAATCTGTTTATTAATAATATTAATTATAATTCATTAATAATATGAATAATTTATAATATTTTTGTCGATCAATATTTTTAAATAAAAATAATTATATTTAATTTAATTTGATTGGATAACCGTTGATTGAGATATGCGAAACTATATAATAAAATTCAATTGAATTCTCTCCCCATGTCCTCAAACTTTTCTTAGTAAGGGCAGCTTCATAAAAAAAACAAGAATTTTAAATGGTCAGTGGTAGTAATTATATTGATTTAATGAGGGCAATTGTACAAAAGGAAAATATTAAATAAAAATTTAATGAAGAGGTGCGTTAGTGGGTGCCCCATTTTAAATTCTCACAGAATATTTATTAAGAATATCTAATTTATAATAATTATTAATATATTAAAATTTAATAAGAATTAAAATTATAAAAATAAAAATAAAAATATTTATTTAATATAAAAAATAATTATTTTATTCCCATCCTATTTCATATAAACAAACGCAGTCCATATACTGTTTTATTATTGGTGCTGTGACTGCCATATATTCACATGCCAAAATATCAGACCCAATGCTAAAACTTGCGGTGGTGGGCTGCTGAAACAGTAAACACATGGACCAGTATATTTTTCAATAATTCATGCTGTGTATATTTATCATCAATAATAATAATAATAATAATAATAATAATAATAATTAAATATATTGATTGATATGAATATTGTGTTTTGTCATTACGATAAATTTAAAAAATATACTGTAATTAGCGTTTGAAAGCTCTAATGATTACATATTATTTTTGAAAGCTTTGTATATTATTTTTTTTTATTACAGTGAAATTTTTTTTATTATTTTATATGTGATTGTAAGTTTTATAATCAAATTATATAGATTTTGTGTTCATAATTTTTTTTTATATTATACAATTATTCGATAGTATGTGACTTAAATTTAAGTGTCTACTTTAATAATTATCTTAATTTAATAAAGTCCTTTTTTTATTTGTTAAATCTCTTTTAAATTTAAGCTTAATACTTTGCTATAATATTCCATCATGATAGTATATATTAAATTGAATTTATTAAACACCTCAATTTATTGAGCTTTCAATCCAAGATGCATCAGATGAGATCTATCTATTGATCTCATCCTATATTTTATATTTTAAATTGACAACAAATGAAAAATAAATAGAAACTAAGCACCGTAAGCATCCGAGGACAACCTAGGATTTGGGTGCACCGTCAAGGGCTGAGAACGTTGTAAGGTTAGTCCATAAGCTTCTTCCATGTTCAAATCTGCAGGCTTCAACCCATCTGCCAAATCCCATTCAAATGCATGCACTAGAGTTCCCACCAACAGATGAACCATGCGCAAAGCCATGCTTATTCCTGCACATATTCTACGTCCTGCACCAAACGTTATAAGCTCAAAATCATTTCCCTTCACGTCAACACCTGCATTTTCTCCTCCGGCCAGAAATCTTTCGGGCTTAAACTTTAGTGGGTCGGCCCATATAGTTGGATCTCGGGCTATCGCCCAGATGTTCACCAAAAGAGTTGAGTTCTTGGGAATGTGGTAGCCGTTTATTTCACAACTATTGGCTGCAATCCGTGGAAGAGATAATGGCGTTGCTGGGTGAAGCCGGAAAGTTTCTTTGACTATTGCTTGGAGATAGGTGAGTTGGGCTAGGTCAGATTCGGTAACGAGACGTTCTCGGCCGATAACAGAGTCGAGCTCTTGTTGGACTTTGGCCAGGACACGTGGGTGCCGAATGAGTTCAGCAATAGCCCATTCCACTGTGCTGGCAGACGTATCGGTGCCTGCTGTAAACATGTTCTGCAACCACAAACACAATGCAAATCCATATGTGGATTATAGAAAATAAAACTCATATTAATAATTTTCTATATTTGAATCAAAGCTTATAACGCTGCCTTGTAAGATAGAGAAAGTATACCAAAAGTAACGCTTTGATTTCAGTATCAGTAGGTTTCAGACCATCACTATCACCTTCTTCTTTCAACGAAATTAACGTGCTCAACATGTTGTGCATTTCAGCACCATTAAAACCATTAATCTTGTGGTCCTCCACAATCTCTGTCAAGAAAGCATCAAATCTGCGATGGAGCTTCTTCATTTTGGCTGCCACCCCTTGTAAGTCCAGCCACTCCAATGCTGGAACAAAGTCACTGATATTGAAAACTCCCGACAACACCATCAACTCCCTAACCATCGATTGGAAGTCGACTGCCTTTTGATCACGACCACCGCTACCGTCACCGACCACTCTTCTGCCTAGCATCACTCGTCCAATGGTATTGGTGGTGCATACGTTAAGCAGTTGTCCCAAGTTTACTGCTTCTGTTGGGCTCGCTCTCGCCAGTGCTCTAGTGAGCGCTGCCACTTCTTCCTGCATTATAGTCACCTAGAAATGTCAAACTTACTAAAAGCGAGGAATTACCATGTGCTTCTGAGCACATACTCTTCCTATGTATAAAATTATGGATCGCACATTAGTGTTCCCAGGTGTATTGGGGATTCCCGAGTTCCGTAATTAATGTAGTAAGCATGCAGCTAGGACTAGGATGTAATAATAATAATAATAATAATAATTAACCTGTCTAACATGTCTAAAATCATCCAAGGCCTTGCCGGAGAAGAGATGGACAGAGCTGATCTTCCTAAGCATGCGCCACCGAGGACCATAGGGTGCAAACACAAGGTCTTGGTAATTATAAGCGACATATTTCGCACCGGAATTAGGTGGCCGGCTGGAGAAATTAGCATCATGAGCCTTCAAGAACTGGGCAGCGACGGAGGCTGAAGCAGCCACAACAACATCGACAAGTCCCATCCGAAGGTGCATGAGAGGTCCATATTTCTGAGCCAAGGCTGCCATGGAGTGGTGAGGCTTGTGGCCCAAGTGTGGTAAGTTTCCAACAAGAGGCCATGGCTTGGGGCCTGGCGGTAGACGGTGGGAGGTGCGGAGGTTGAGGAAGCAGAGATACAAGAAGATGGCCAAGGCTATGAAGTACAAGACTAGAGGAGACATTTTACTTTCTTGGAGGTGTGTTTCGTAGAGTTGCATATAAAGCCGGGAAGGGAAGTAGGTAGCGTTAGAAGAGGGAAGAGAGCAAAGGTGGAGAGAGAAATTCATTATAAAATTTTATTTTAATTAATTAAAATTTTTAAGTGTTAAACTAAAATTTTAATCGAACAAGTAGATAAAAACAATTTAAAATTTAACTATTTTCACATTATTTAAATTAAAAATTTATAAATTAAAATATTTTATTATTGTGCACATAATTTACTCACTAATATCAAGAATTTTTTTTTTAACAAAAATCATCTAATAAGCTCATCGATTTGACTAATCTTAATTCACGTAAGACAGTCCCATAAAAAGAGATAAAGTATTTTCTTTTAAATTTATAAAGATGTTTCGTACCCAAAATAAAGCCTGATACCTCTAATTAAGAAAAAAATTTTTTTTTATCATCTCATCTCATCCATTGTAATAATATTAAAAAATATTTTATTTATATAAAAATGATGAATATTCAATCAATAAAAATTATATTATTTATATTTATAAGATGTATTATTATTTTAATTAAAATAGTAATTATTAATTGATTGAACGGAGGTGTAACAACCTAAAAAAAAAAAAAAGAAAAAAGGGGAAAGGGGGATGGGACTTGGTGTGTGACAGTGGATTCCACTGTCACTACCAGTCACCTTATTAAAAAGAAAATTTCAAAACAAAAATCGGGAGGACCCCCCTCCCAAAATTTCTCTCCTCTCCTCTCCTCCCTCTCTTCTTCTTCTTTCCCTCTCCGGTGACAGGCCGGCTACCTCCCAAGCGGCTCTCCACTCACCAGCGACGTCACCAGTGGCGGCAGCAGCCCGAAATCCGGCCAACAGTAGAGAGAGAGAAAAAAAAAAAAAAGGATCCCAAACTTTGAATGCTTGTATCCGACGATCCCGACATCCGATTGGAGTGATTCCAGCGGCTATGAACTTCTAAGAGTGAGCCCTTTCAGATGAGACCAGCCTCGCCGAATTTGGTGGCCGTTTCCGGCGCCGGCGAGGAAGGAGAAAATCATTTTTTTTTTACTTTCTGATAAGATTTCCGACAATCCGACCGATGGATCGATGATCCAATACCACTTATGGACTCAGGAGGAGGAGAGGAATATTTTGGTGTAACCAGTTCCGGCAGATGTTACCTGCGACCGATGGCCGACCATCGTGCGCGGTGATTTCGACGGTAGCTCCGGTGAGCTTTGGGGATGATTCAACTTCCAGATGCTTTCTCATAAATTTTTGGAATTTTTAAGACACAGATAAGCTTCGGATGAGATTATTTTTATTATTTGTCTGTCTGTGGAGCATAAATGCAGTGTTTCTTAAACAGAAAAAATTTGAGAAAAATTTTAAGAAAAATATATGATGAAAGTAAAATTATTTGGAGATATTCTATGGCGTTTGTTGAATTTTTGAGTGATTGTAGAATATTTTTGAAAAATATAGATGGATTTTAGTTAGATTTTTAGCATATGGGCATATAAGATTATTTGAAATTAAGATATTTAAATTTTATATGATTGGTTGAAGCTTGAGGATGAAGGTTTAAATATATAAATATTGAATTGGGTTAAATTAAGAATATGTTAGCTGTTGGAAACTTATGAAATTGAGTAATATTCTTGAATAAAATATTCATGGGTGATTAGAAAATTACAATTCCTTTTGCAATAGCCTTATAATATTATTAAGGATCGCGAGCAAAATTTTAAAAATTTTAAAGTTTGTTTGAGTGAATTTTTATAAAATGTCAATTATAGGGACTAAAATATAATTTTTAAGGTTTTGAGTATTTGTTTGGTTTGGAGGGCCCAGGAGGGGCCATATAATAATGATGAGATATGAATTGAATTTAGAAGTGTTATTTGAGCCTTTTTGCAGGTTGGGTATGTTCTAGGTATAGGGGAAACTCTGTTGGATTTCCGGCATTAATTAGGTTGTCTGTTATCTCTTTAGAGTTTTATTTTGACTTAGTACTAATAAATTTATAATATAATTATTTAGATGATTGATTTCAGCTATTTTCCTCCATCCAGCAGCCACAATAGTCTTCGGAGTACTGTGAGTAAAATGTTAATTTTAATTATAATTTCGATATTATTATATGTTCAAGCATGTTCATGCATCACTTATATGTATGTATCTATGTAGTTAAATAATAAGCACGTTTTACCTTTGCATTCATAAATGTTGAAGTGTCATGGATGTTGTTTGGGGTAATTTAGAGCAGCGTGTGTGCGTTGGTGTGCGTGTGGTATAGTGTTGGATATGGACATTGTTAGTAGTATGCCCTAGAGCATATCATTTAGTATGTATCTTGTACATATTTTATTAATAAAAGGCATTTTCACTTTTTCGTTTACATAATATATTTATGTGTAATAGAAAAGGTCCATTGATATTTTGTTAGAAATTCTATTCTTAAGTTATTAAGAATATGAGTGACAGTATTTCTAGTACAAAGTATCATAAATAACAATCGAGGATACTTCATAATAAGGACATGACTTATCCAGAAAGATTGTATTCATGTTTGTTACCAAGTTATTTATATGAGATATAAATAAGATGGAATGGTGAGTCTCATGCCATATGACAAACATGATAGGCACTTATAAATGATAAGTAGGCCGAACCAGTGACACTTATGACAAGCACATGGAGTTTACTCTTGTCAATGTTTTGTCATAAATCATATCAGTGCATATAATCTTTAGACCTGAGATAGCACAGTTATCTTGTATATAGGTAGTTTGAGTTTGATACTGCTTTCATACTTGTACTGTGTATGGGTATATGGGTATGTGTTGGCTCCTACTAGTTATATATGGAGGTAGGTATTGATCAAGATGGAATCTGTTCCTCTAAGTAAATAGAGATAAAATCCTATGTTCATTTAATTATTCTTGATGTTTCAAGTTCCTGGCCAGGACAGATAGATTTAATCAGAAAAGAGTTTCTGATGAGAAAATCTTTTTAATCAAGAACTGGAATAAAAGAGAACATAATATTCATAGCAAATGGAGTTTGACATAAACCATGACTCCAGCTTGAGTTGGAATTTTGTAACAGAGAGATTCCAGTGCATGGTAACATATGATTATAGGTTCATTTAAGGCAAACCTTATTACTAATTGGGTGGCCATGGCATGCTATGCTAGGTGTTAACCATGGTCTATGAGGTGCATAAAATGATTTAGAGAAATCATTTATGGTAAGAAAGAGTTCTGATGATATTAAGAGTTGATATCATATCTCATTGCCAATTAGTGATGAGCCTAGTAAGTCACACATATATACAAGTTATCACCTATTTAAATATGATTTAATTAATTAATTAAAGAGTTTAATTGATTAATTAAATAGGTTTGATTTACAATTAAATTGCAAAATCCCTAGCATGACTTGAAACTAAATTTAGATTATTGGATGTATAATATAAGTTAAATTTATATTTAAAGTGTTTAAATATGAATTTAATTAATGAAAAATTAATTAATAGAGATTAATTAATTAATTTATATTTGATATAAATTAATTAGAAGAAGAGAAATAATTATAAATTAATTAGAAGAAGAGAAATAATTATTTTGAGTTCAGAACTCAAAATTAAAACACATGGGCATTTTGGTCATTTCACATAATGACACGTGGCACCATGAGATGGTGACATATGAGATTACACATAAGCTTGCCAAATTTTTTTTAATCATGTAAGATGATTAAAATCAAGATTAAATATAGGTTTAATACTGACATGTGGCAAGGGTTTAATGTGTTAACCTAACTATATAAGTGTTGTTATGAAAAAGAAAAATACAACCAGCAGCCACTCCTCCTTTGTCACGTCATTTTGAGGCTCTCCATCTATTCTTCTTCATCTCTCATCAATTCAAAGAGATTAGCCATCAATCTCTTGAATTAAGAACACTAGAAATTGTTTCTAGTGTCCTATTTACATCTCTAATCTCTTAAAAGGCAGAACTTGAATTTCTAATTAATAGAAAAAGCTTTAGAAGCTGTTCAAGGGCTGTCATAGGTGTTCTTGGTGTGGACAAGCTAGAGGGACAATATTTGGTGTCCTGAAGATAAATCTCAAAGGCGCAGACACGCTGCAGTGCATCAAGAGGTTAGTGTAATAGTTCTTGATTTAATCTAGGGTTCTAAAATTAATCTGATTAATTTTAAAATCTTAAATGGCAAATACAGATCCAAAAACATATTAAAAAAGTTTTAATATATTGTTTATCATTGAAATCAAATAGATAAAAATAAATCTTGCATGATGCATGTGACCCTAGGTAAAAAATTTTTGAATTCAATGGTATAAACTTGTGTTTTTCACGTTTTCGTTCCTTCAATTGGTATCAGAGCTACTATATTTGCCATTTAGAGTGTTGATTATATGATTTAATTGTGTGTTATGATCATGAGATGATTTATCCATTGCTGATTGCAATGGAGTTTTGGCGGCATGCTTGAAAAACACCATCAATGGTGCGCATGGTTTGGCTTCCATGGGTGGTTCAAGGTTTGGCTTTTAATTCTGCAATTGTTGTATGATCTAAGGCCTATTGTTTGACTAATTAAAGTGTTTAATTAGTAGTTTTAATCACACAATTAAATTATGATTCAAATCAGAATTTTAAAAATTGTTTGAATGTGATTCAAATCTGAATTTTAAAAGTTATTTGAATGTGATTCAAATATGAATTTTAAAGTTGTTTGAATCATATTTAAATCTGATTTTTTAAAGTTGATTGAATAATATTCAGATCTGATTTTTAAAAAAATGTTTGAATGTGATTCAAATCTGATTTTTTAAAAAATATTTGAATGTGATTCAAATCTGAATTTTTAAGGTTGTTTGAATGTGATTCAAATCTGAATTTTTAAATTTATTTGAATGAGATTCAAATCTGAATTTTTAAATTTGTTTGAATGAGATTCAAATCTGAATTTTTAAATTTATTTGAATCATATTCAAATCTGGATTTTTAAGTTGAATATGAGATATTCAATTTAATTTAAGTATGTATATTTTATTTAATTGTTAAATAGTGATATGCATGATGGATGATCATGGACTATAAAAGACCAATGTGATTGGATTTATTTCTTTTATGTTTCTTTGGGATTATAAATTAATTAATTTATTTTAATTTATTTTGGGCATGTATTATTAAGTTTGTAATAATTTTTGGGTTGTAATTCATTTATTTAAGTTCTTGTAAATTCGCCTTGGTATGCCAAGAACTACTATGTAATTGGATTGCAAGAAGTTCAAGGAGGTCAAGAGCATTGGTGGGACCAGTGGGAGGAATTCAAGATCAAGTGTTGATTATGTACTCCTTCAGCAACTCTTGTAAAATGAATGAATGAAATGCACATAGGAATGTCCTGATTCAATTATTGGTGGCTTAAAATTGAATCCCTTAGAAAGTCTATGATCATATCATGTTTACTGCTTATCCATGATACATGAGATGTATGGGAATGTATGCAATTATATTATATATGCATGCTAAATGGATAATGTGCAAAGATAGACCTAAATAGTAATTAGGATGACCATAAAATCTTCCAAACAAATGATTAAGTTAGAAATGCTATAATTAAAGTAATTATAACATAGGCCCTCCATTGGGGCAATTATTTTAAGAAATTTTAAATAGTTGCATAAGATGCAATTAATTTAAGAGATTTTCTTAAGAATAATTGTTAAGCATGAGATGTTGTAAATATGTAAATGATTTGGTGGCTAATATTGGATGTACCTGAGGACATTAAAATTATTTGCATAATTACTTACTCAATGGGATAAACTTAACTAATACAAGATAAGTCAATAATGGATGTACCTGAGATTTTGAGCATTAGAGACTAGGTAAAGGATTGAACCTCACACGAGATGTGATGGGCAAGGAGTTGCTCACTTATAGTTTATTGTAATTCCAATAATGGATGTACCTGAGGATGATCAATTGAATTATAAGAATTCAATCACCCACTAGAAATCCCTCCAACTAGGATTTCCATATTCTACTTTGGAAGTGTAGGATTCGCTAAGTTAGTGGGAGGACCAATTTGATTAAAAGACCATAATCATTTTGGTTAATTACATGATACATTTACTAATTAATCTGATTATTTTTTGTAGTTAATTTTCTGATAAAAATGAGCACAGAACAACCACCACCATCCAATGTCCTTGTAAGCATACTTGATCGCAATAGGTTGATAGGACCTAATCTGTCTGATTGGCTAAGAAAATTGAAACTTGTCCTGAAACTTGAACATATAGGATATGTTCTAGATTCAAATGTTCTTGGTCCCTTACCTCCAGAGGCCACACAAGAGGAACATGAAACTTTGGACAAGTGAAAGGAGCATTATATGAGAGCTAAGTGTTACATGCTTGCTTCCATGAGTAATGAGTTACAGAAGCAGCATGAGAACATGTTGAGTGCGAGTGAGATCCTCCTTCACCTACAAGAGTTGTATGGTGAGCACAACAGGAATGCTAGGTATGAGATATCTAGATAGCTATTCTGTATGAGGATGTCTGAGGGACAGAATGTTGGGGATCATGTCCACAAGATGATTCGACTGATTGAGCAATTGGAATATCTTGACTTCAACATGGATTTCCAACTACAGACGGATTTGATCCTTCAGTCCCTTCCTGAGTCTTTTAGGAATTTTGTGATAAATTTCCATATGACTCAACAGGAATGCACCTTAGCTGGTTTACTCAAAATGCTGGTTATTGCCCAAAAGAATATGCTGGGCAATAAAGGAAAAGAGGTAGCTTTGATTGCATCTTCTTCTGCTAGAAAGTCCAGCAAGAAGAAGGGTAATAAGAAAAAGAAACCTCAGATTCCTTGTCCTTCCAAGAAAATAGCTAAACAGAAAAGGAAGACTAGAGCTGATGAAGGCAAAGGAAAGTGTTTCCACTGCCAAAAGGATGGGCATTAGAAAAAGAACTGCCCAGAGTATCTTGCTTCTCTGAAGGACAAGAAGGATACACCTTCAGAAGGTATGTCCATATCTTGTTATTTAGATTCTGATGATACTCATAGTTCATCTACAGCTTGGGTTTTAGATACTGGTGCCAGTTCTCATATTTCTAATGATATGCAGGAACTAGCAAATAGTAGCAGCTTGCGTTCTCAAGATGTTAGAGTCCGGATTGGCAATGGCTCAACTATTGAAGCTTTAGCCATAGGATCTAAATCTTTTTACTTGTTTGGACATGTTTTGTGTTTGGATAATATTTTATATGTACCTGATGCTTTTAAGAACATCATTTTTATATCTAGTTTGACTAGAAATGGCTATTAATTTCAGTTCACAGATGATGTTTACAATATTTATTTTGGAAATAAATATGTTGGTTTGGGTTATATGAATGATGGTCTTTATTATTTAGATAATAATGACAAACACAAATTGAATGCAAGTGATCTAAAAGAATGCAATGCCATGGTGAAAACCAACTCAAGTTCAAAATATATTTGGCACTTAAGGTTATGTCATATTGCAGAAGATAGGATTGCAAAACTGGAGAAAATGGAGATTCTAACCTCATTGGGCTCTGAGCCTACTCCAACTTGTGAATCTTGCCTTCAGGGCAAAATGACTAGATCACCCTTTGTTGGACAAGGGCTAAGAGCTAAAAATATTTTGGAGCTAATGCATAGTGGTGTATGTGGTCCATTTAAAGAAATGGCTAGAGGGGGTTTTCATTATTTTATTACCTTTACTGATGATAAATCAAGGTTTGGGCATTTGTATTTGATAAAATACAAACATGAATCCTTTGAAAAGTTCAAAGAATTTAAATTTGAAGTAGAAAATCAAACAGGAAATAGTATTAAAGCTCTTCGATCAGATCGTAAAGGTGAATATTTGAGTACTGAATTTGATGAATACTTGAGAGAGCACGACATTGTTTTCCAGCTGACTCCTCCAGGAACACCACAGCTGAATGGTATATCTGAAAGGAGAAATCGTACCCTATTGGATATGGTACGTAGTATGATGAGCTATACTGATATGCCAATCTCCTTTTGGGGATTTGCATTAGAATCAGCTTTGTATATTCTGAATAGGATTCCATCAAAATCAGTTTCTTCCACACCTTATGAGATATGGCATGAAAGAAAACCAAGTCTTAAGCATGTTAAGATTTGGGATTGTCCAGCTTATATTAAAAAGCTGAACACTGATAAATTGGAGACCAGATCAGAAAAGGGTCGATTTGTTGGATATCCAAAAGATAGTTTTGGATATTATTTTTATTTGCCTACTTCACAAAAGGTTGTGATAAGTAGAGATGCCACATTTCTTGAACAACAGTTTATTCAAGAAGGAGGCAAAGAAAGGCAAATAAAGTTAGAATTGGAGAATTTTGACCAAACCAACAGATCAGATGGATACAGATCCATCTAGTCAACCTATACCCGTTGATGAAACATCTACAGCTATTCCTCGTAGAACAACCAAGGTATCTCACCCACCAGTGAGATATGGTTTCCTTCATGAAGAAGAACAAGAGTTGTCTAATCATGAAGAATTAGATCATGGAGATGATCCACTTACCTATGAAGAAGCTATATCAGATATAGACTCTTCAAAATAGATTGATGCTATGAAATCCGAGATTGATTCCATGTATAAGAATCAAGTTTGGGATCTTGTTGACCCACCTGAAGGTATTGTACCTATAGGGAACAAATGGGTTTTCAAGAAGAAAATTGGTTCTGATGGAACAGTAGAGACCTATAAGGCAAGGCTAGTAGCGAAAGGGTTTCGCCAAAGGCAAGGAATCGACTATGAGGAGACTTTCTCGCCTGTTGCCATGCTTAAATCAATTAGGATTTTATTAACAATAGCTGCATACTATGATTATGAGATTTGGCAGATGGATGTCAAAACAGCTTTTCTTAATGGATACATTGAAGAAAACATTTTCATGAAACAACCTAGGGGATTTGAATCCCAAGATGGTTCCAAGGTATGCAAGCTAAAGCGATCCATTTATGGGTTGAAACAAGCTTCGAGGAGTTGGAACATCCGTTTTGATGAAGCCATTAAATCCTTTGGTTTTATAAAAAATGAGGATGAGCCATATGTATATAAAAAGGTTAGTGACAATGCTATCACTTTCCTTGTCTTATATGTGGATGACATACTGTTGATGGGTAATGACACAGGTATGTTGACAACTATAAAGGTATGGTTGTCAAATACATTCTCTATAAAAGACTTAGGGGAGGCAACCTATATTCTTGGGATTCGCATCTATAGAGATAGAGTGCAAAGAATAATTAGTTTATCCCAAAGTCTATACTTGGAAAAGGTGTTAAAGAGGTTTAACATGCTTGATTCCAAGAGAGGATTGTTACCAGTGAGACATGGTATCCACCTTTCTAAAGAGATGTCTCTAAAGACACCTGAAGAAAGAGATAAGATGGCCAGGATTCCATATACTTCGACTATTGGAAGTTTAATGTATGCAATGTTGTGTACTAGGGCGGATATCGCATATACTGTTAGTTTGACTAGCAGGTATCAATCCAATCCAGGTTTGAAACACTGGATAACTGTCAAGAATATCCTTAAGTACTTGAGAATAACTAAGAATTTATTCTTGATATATAGAGGTGGAGACTTGCAATTGGATGGTTATACTGATTCTGATTTCCAATCAGATGTCGATGATAGAAAGTCTACCTCTGGATATGTGTTCATTTGTAATGGAAGTGTAGTCAGTTGGAAGAGTTCCAAACAGAGCACAACTGTAGATTCCACTACAGAGGTTGAGTATATTACTGCATCAGATGCTGCAAAGGAAGCTGTTTGGATAAAAAAGTTCGTGACAGAACTTATAGTAGTTCCTTCCATTGAGTCAATGATTTCACTACAACTGTGACAACAATGGAGAGCGATCATCTGAGCTAAGGAACCAAGGTCTCAGTAGAAATCTAAACACATAGAAAGGCGCTACCACATTATCAGAGAAATAGTTGGACGAGGTGATGTAGCCATGCAGAAAATAGCATCAGCTGAAAATCCAGCTGATCCATTAACTAAGCCTATGTTACAGACTCAGCTAGACCGACATCTTGAGAAGATAGGTCTAAGATATTATAATGAATGGCTCTAGTGCTAGTGGGAGATTGTTTGTAGTATGCCCTAGAGCATATCATTTAGTATGTATCTTGTACATATTTTATTAATAAAAGGCATTTTCACTTTTCCGTTTACATAATATATTTATGTGTAATAGAAAATGTCCATTGATATTTTGTTAGAAATTCTATTCTTAAGTTATTAAGAATATGAGTGACAGTATTTCTAGTACAAAGTATCATAAATAGGTTCACAATCGAGGATACTTCATAATAAGGACATGACTTATCCAGAAAGATTGTATTCATGTTTGTTACCAAGTTATTTATATGAGATATAAATAAGATGGAATGGTGAGTCTCATGCCATATGACAAACATGATAGGCACTTATAAATGACAAGTAGGCCGAACTAGTGACACTTATGACAAGCACATGGAGTTTACTCTTGTCAATGTTTTGTCATAAATCATATCAGTGCATATAATCTTTAAACCTGAGATAGCACAGTTATCTTGTATATAGGTAGTTTAAGTTTGATACTGCTTTCATACTTGTACTGTGTATGGGTATGTGGGCATGTGTTGGCTCCTACTAGTTATATATGGAGGTAGGTGTTGATCAAGATAAAATATGTTCCTCTAAGCAAATAGAGATAAAATCCTATGTTCATTTAATTGTTCTTAATGTTTCAAGTTCCTGGTCAGGACAGATAGATTTAATCAGAAAAGAGTTTCTGATGAGAAAATCTTTTTAATCAAGAATTGGAATTAAAAGAGAACATAATATTCATAGCAAATGGAGTTTGACATAAACCATGACTCCAGCTTGAATTGGGATTTTGTAACAGAGAGATTCCAGTGCATGGTAACATATGATTATAGGTTCATTTAAGGTAAACCTTATTACTAATTGGGTGGCCATGGCATGCTATACTAGGTGTTAACCATGGTCTATGAGGTGCATAAAATGATTTAGAGAAATCATTTATAGTAAGAAAGAGTTCTGATGATATTAAGAGTTAATATCATGTCTCATTGCCAATTAGTTATGAGCCTAGTAAGTCACACACATACACAAGTTATTACCTATTTAAATATGATTTAATTAATTAATTAAAGAGTTTAATTGATTAATTAAATAGGTTTGGTTTGCAATTAAATTGCAAAGTCCCTAGCATGACTTGAAACTAAATCTAGATTATTGGATGTATAGTATAAGTTAAATTTATATTTAAAGTATTTAAATATGATTTTAATTAATGAGAAATTAATTAACTAATTTATATTTGATATAAATTGATTAGAAGAAGAGAAATAATTATTTTGGGTTGAGAACTCAAAATTAAGACAAAAGGGCATTTTGGTCATTTCACATTATGACACGTGGCATCATGAGATAGTGACACATAGGATTACACAGAAGCTTGCCAAATATTTTTTTAATCATGTAAGATGATTAAAATCAAGATTAAATATAGGTTTGACACTTGGCACAATGTGATTGGGTCACTTAAACCTAGAGCTAATCAAAGGGTGACATGTGACAAGGGTTTAATGTGTTAACCTAGCTATATAAGTGTTGTTATGAAAAAGAAAAATACAACTAACAGCCACTCCTCCTTTGTCACGTCTTTGTGTTAACCTAGCTATATAGTGTCCTGTTTACATCTCTAATCTCTTAAAAGGCAGAACTTAAATTTCTAATTAATAGAAAAAGCTTTAGAAGCTGTTCAAGGGCTGCCATAGGTGTTCTTGGTGTGGACAAGCTAGAGGGACAACATTTAGTGTCCTGAAGACAAATCTCAAAGGCGCAGACACGCTGCAGTGCATCAAGAGGTTAGTGTAATAGTTCTTGATTTAATTTAGGGTTCTAAAATTAATCGGATTAATTTTAAAATCTTAAATGGCAAATACAGATCCAAAAACATATTAAAAGAGTTTTAATATATTATTTATCATTGAAATCAAATAGATAAAAATAAATCTTGCATGTTGCATTTAACCCTAGGTGAAAATTTTTGAATTCAATAGTATAAACTTGTGTTTTTCACTCTTCCGTTCCTTCAGACAGGACGGGTATACACGGCTTGAGATCTTTGCTGGGACCCGGTCCTTCGGGGTAGACATGGCTTGAGTTCTTCACTGGAATCCCATATTTGGTTTATTAAGCGAAAGTCCAACTTGAGATCTTCGCTGGCAGAAGTTGGATTAAGAGGGTTGTATAGAGGATCAGCTCCTATATATGTATTATTTGACAGTGTTAGGTGTGTGAATGCTCCAAATTGCCTTTTTGATGTGATTTATATGAAAAATATGACGATGTTGCATTTCACTTCACAGGGTGCATTAGCTTTAGATAGCTATAGAAATTATAGTTAAAATTGATATTTTGCTCTATGAGTCGAACACTCACTTCTGTTCACTATATTTTTTCAGGCTACAGGAGAAGACATTTTTCAGAATAACCTGTTCTTTCCTCGCAGGTTATGAAAATAAAAATTACTTAACTGTATTGTATTTATCTAAATTCGTAATTTAGAACTCCGCATGTACTAGTAGCAGCACTAATCCTGTCAGGGATTGCATAAATTCAAGTTTTTGTATTAACAAATAAAAATTTTTTATGAGTTTTAAATAGTTTGTAAATGATGTAATAAGGTTGAGCTGAGCTCTTCTAATTTTAGTTTCTGATGATTACTGGGTTAAGCTGGCCCAAAATGAAATTATAATAGTTTAATTTAAATTATTTTATATGTATATTGGGCCTAAATTGTGGGCTTGATTATGGGTTTGAGAACAGTAAGACTTACTACAGGCCTTGGGGGCTTTAGGTTGGCCCAAGTCTTAGTGTTGGTCCAGCCCATAGATTGAGTTGTGACAGGAAGCATGTCACCGAAAAATGTGAATGCAAAAGGATAAAGTCCTTTTGTATTTAGCTTAGCTTGCTTAGTGAAAATATGGCTTTAAAATGGAAAGGCTCTTCAATTTTCAACTCTTTATTATTAGTGGATTTTTCTATATGTATTAAAAGTTATTTATTTCAGTCATACTGAATCAGTTTTAAAGAAGCAGTTGTTTTGGCTGGACATTATATAAATTATTTATTATTTTATTTTAGTATTATAAATTAATATAGTTTTATATTTTTATAATTATATTATAAAATTACATTAATAATAAAATTTTTAATCAATTATAATTTTACTTCAGATAACATTAAATTTTTTAATATTTAAAATTATAAATTTTAAAATTTTAAAATTTTTAAAAAAATGTTGTAAAAAAGAAATTTAAATAATCATCTTATGTCTTTCTCATATTCCACGAAAATGTAATTTTAATTAATAATTCAAGTTGGTAATCAAATGCAGAGAAAGTAAAAGCATAAACCTATGGCAACACCTTTGACAAGGCCATAGCAACCCATCCTACAATGCAGAATGCAATTGAGCCCAAATTGCCTCTTTTAAATTATCAAACCAACCGAAGAAAAATTACAAACCCAATTTATGAATTCAATTACATTAATTATAATTTATATTCAAGCAAAATGTTTACCATATTTATTAGATCAGATGGTCGTCAATCCTTACGCTAGAGATTGGCGTGTACTTCTCGACGGAAAACCTTCGGGTGGGTCGGCCATTAAAACTGCGTACGTACCAGGACCACCAAGCGTGGAAGGGAAGGGAAATGAACGTGGAAAATTATTGAATACCTTCATTTTCATAATTTATAATTTTTTTTATAAATGTCTAATATATTATTTTTTTAATATACTCAATATATATTATAATTTATGAATAATTGTCTACATCATACCTATGCACCAATCAAATATATAAGTAATTTTTATTTAAAATTATCATAATTTTAACAACAATTTAATTTTATTTTTAATTTGTGTGAATATATCCTTACTTTTAAGAAAAAAAAATATGAGTATATTCAAACTACTTTTATATATTTAATTTTTAAAAATAAATTTTCATGTTAATATAGTATATTCAAAATAAATAATATAATAATATAAATATTTTTCCAATCAATCCATGTTCATGGAGGTTAAGTTATAATTCCCTCATCCTCTTAACCTAAGAGAGAGAAAAAGAAAAAATAATATTTTTAATTCAGTTAATAATTAAAAATGAGAGTTTATTTTATTTATCAACTAAATAATATTAAAAAAAAACTAATATAGTTAATTCAGTTTATTTAAAGTTTAATTTTGTTGGAAAATATTTTTAAATTATGTAAGAAATTCTAAATGTAGTAAGTTAATAAAAGGAATTGCGCCTTAGGTGTAAGTTGCCCAAAAATACTCTTGATATTAAGTTAAAATAAAATAGCCAAACCACACATGAAGTGTAATTTTGATATCTCATAAGCAATGAAAAATCACTTAAATTAAATTTCTTGGGTTATTATGCTTGATATTGTTTGAACCCATCTCATAAAATCTCTACCCCATTATCCTCGCATGGATTTTTTTTTTTTTGCCTGAACTCGATCTATCTTGTACTTAAGATATAAGATATATGATATCCACCTATTGAATATATGAGTTTCACATATTTGTATTTTGAATCGCAGGTGGACTAAGTCTAGGCAATCAATGATGCTTGTATTTCTTCAAGTGCTCGCCCCTTTGTGTAACACCCCTGATTTTTTTATATATTATTATTAGGCTTCGTGTAGGTATCCTCAATTCGCGGAAATTCGACAGTTGTCCGGATCTGTGAATTTCCGGCCAGACAGACCAGTTATCGGAAAAGTCTCCGAATTGGATCGAGGTTTTGGCTACCCCACCATTGTCATGCATCCCGAGCGCGTTCCCGAAGTCAGAATCGGCAAAGGTAAACCCGAACCTTGCTTTTTCGTAATTTTCTAGTGCTTAAATCCATAAAATATTCGTGGTAGCTTAGAAAATTACGATTCTTTTTGCAATAGCTTAGTAATATTTCTAAGGACCGCGGGGCAGAGTTTTATAATTTTTAGAGCTTATTTGAGCAGTTTTTTTGCAAAAATGATCAATTATAAGGACTAAATTGAAATTTTACATATTGTGATGGATGATTGATTTGATGGGCCCAGGAGGGGCTGTGTGATGTGATTGAGTTGTGGATATATGGATTGTGGATATAGAAGTGTGTTTTGAGCCCTTTTGCAGGTTGGGTAGGTCCTAGGTATCGGGGAGACTTTGCCGGATTTTCGGCACGACTTAGGACGTATTGGGTCTTTTCTTGATTTGTATTGAGTCATTTGTATTAAATAATTGTAATATAATTGTCAGGTGAGCCGGGACAGCCTTCTTCCTCCGCCCAGCCGCCACAGTGATTGCCGTCAAGTCTGTGAGTAAAATATTAATTTTAATTGTAATTTCGATATTATTATATTTTCAAGCATACCCATGCATCACTTATATGCAAATATTTATGTAGTTAAACTCTAGGCACGATTTATGTTGCATTCATAACTGTTAGCGTGCCATGGATGTTGTTGCGGTAATTTGGAGCAGTGTGCGTGCGTTGGCGTGCGTGTGATGTGGTGTGGACTATGGATAGGACGGGTAGACACGGCTTGAGATCTTGTGGGACCGGTCGCCGGGGTAGACACGGCTTGAGTTCTTATTTGGGACCCCGATTTGGTTATTAAGTGGAAATCCGTGCTGAGTTCTTCGCTGGCACCAAGTTGGATTTAAGAGAGCTGTATAGGGGATCAGCTCCCATATATTATGATTGATGTTACAGGGTGCGTGAGTGCTCCAAATTACCTTTTTGTTGTTATGATGTGAAAATATGGTTCTTTGTTGCATTTCACTCCACAGGTTGCATTAGTTCTAGATAGTTATAGAGATTATGGTTAAAATTGATATTTTACTCTCTGAGTCGAACGCTCACTCCTGTTCAATATTTTTTTCAGGCTACAGGAGGATTTTATTGTGGTTAACCTGCTTTTCTCCTTCGTAGGTTGTTTATCAATAGTTTTGTAATTTTATTTACTCCTAGAATTTCCGCATGTGTTAGAAATATTTAAATGATTCGGGTCTGTAATATAAATTGTCATGTGGACCTGTAAAATTATATGCATGTTTGATGGATTAGATGAGGGAGCTGAGCTCCCATTTATTTTTATGCTGATATGAGTATGTGGAGGGTGAGCTGAGCTCCTCAATTGATGATATATTTTGTTTACAGGTCGGGTGAGTCAAAAACTCCCCGTTGAAAGGTCCACTTTATGGTCGGGCTCTGTCCGGTTGGTTTCTTGAAATTGGGCCCAAATGGGCCTTAGAGTTGGGTTAATGAACAGTTAGGCTTACTACGGGCCTCGGGGGCTTTAGGCTAGCCTGTGTCCTAGTCTTGAGTCCGGCCCATAGGTTGGGTCGTGACAAATGTGGTATCAGAGCTTAGGCTCCAGATTCATAGGGAAAAATTATCTAAGTGTTGGGAAGAGTCTACTAGGAGTCACATGCGGAGTATAGGATTCTGTTTCGTCTTTTCCTGTAATTCTTTGTTTCTAGATTCTACGTTATACCTCGAGAAATATAAGATTACCTCAGTTAGTGTCTTGATTTTCGTGGAGTACATAGAAATATGAAATAGATTTAGCAAACTTATTGAGGTCTACGTTGGAAACACGTACTCCAATAAATACTATATTTTAAATCGGTATGGGTTTAAATGGTGTGCCCATTTCGTGCAAGGCACGAGTACATAAAAGTGAGTCTTGAAATACAGTTGCCTAGATAAGGATGAGGATACCATTCTTTGGCGATCATCGGTGGATGACCCGCAGAATAAGTTTATGATAATAGAAGATTCAAGAGAGATAAGAGATTAAGAGACCTAGTCCGCCGGGGCGTATCGTAGTAACTATACAATATTCTCGATGTCCGTACGTAGCTGCAGATTACTGATCTGACATGAGATTATTGTGTGTAGAGCGCGTACTTCCTGTAGTGCTTATGATGAGGATGTTGCGAGTCTACATTTTGGTACAATAATGCGAGCAGTTCTATATCTGCAAAGGAGTTGGGAACTCTGGTTAGGGATCTAGAGCTAGAATATCGAAGGTCACAGCTTGGGTGGTAACTAGAGTCGGTGACCAGTTACCTAGCATGAGCTAGAGTTACAGTAAGAGTTGCAAAGTAAAGGTGACACCTATAGAGTGAGACCATCTAGTCTTCGGTATGGAATTTTGGATGGTTTTTGCAGTATGACAAACATTTTGCTTAGAGCTTAGTGAGAATAGTATACCTTGTGTGTATCAGTATGGAATAAAGTACAACCCTACTACCTAGAGAAGGTCGAAACTATGAATATATGATTTACAGAGCTATGATATGATAAGAGAGACATTAGTTTGACATGGTTTTGGGCAAGGTGGTAAATGTAGTACCTTTGTTGCAGCAAGTTAGGGTATAGTCCTATCTTTTCAGAAGGGATCGAAAGTTATTACTAATAATGGTGACCCACAAAATAGTGCCCCAGATGGGACTGTAGAGTGTGGTAGAGAGTAGTTGGCTCGGGTATCCTGGAGAGGATACAAGTTCCATTATAGGAATCATATATAATCAGATCACGATGGATGTAAATCCTTTGAATTGGATGACGGGTTTGGGTGCCCGAAATCTTAAGTTTTGGAATTGAGTAAACATGGAAAATAATAATAATAATAATAAAAATAATAATAAATAAAATTACTGCAGAATCAGTTCTCGAGGTAGTAAGGGTATTATGTAAGCTAAAGGATAAGAATAGAAATCATACGATAAAGGTATGACTGCAATTTCCTGAGTTCCTTTCTGACTTCATATTGTTCAAACAGTAGTATAATCTAATTATAATAGTGTTAAGAGTAATAAATTAGTGAAGATAAATCACAGAAGGCCAGTAGATAGAGAAAGTGTAGAATGAAAATTGGGATAATTGATTACAGATGCAATATAATCTAAGTGCCAATGGGAGTACTAGCTAGAGTGGTCAAAGGACCAAATCTGAGTAGCACAGACATATGATAACGCGATAGAGACTCTGAAAGATATAGTTAGCAAGTACAGCTGTTATGTTAGGAAGAAGAATGGAACCAGGGATAGAATAGTCAAGTTCTATTTTGGGTAAGACAAAGGAAATAAATGAAAGGACAACCTAAAGAGCACATAATAAAAGGAACAAAGTTAAGATATAGGATAGGCTAAGTGTTATTCTTGGCAAGGAGAATGACAAGGATGGAAAATCCAAAATGGGACCACATTAGTGAGAAAAGTGATGGAGGTATGGAATACAATAATAATGAGTAAATGTTAGAAGGTGTGCGATGGTATTGCGGACTACCTAAATAGGTAGAGAAAGAGAAGTTAGTAAGCAGTAAGTTGAATAAAAGTCGGTCTAAGGGATCAAATAGGTATGATGAGAGGAAAAGAATGATAGATAATGACACATAGGTTTTAGGTTAGACTTTTGAGATAGTGAGAAGGTAGTTAGAGGTTCGTTATGAATGTCAGGCAAACATTTTTAGTGTGATCAACAGAATCACTTTGCAGTGAAGCAATAACGACAGAGCAACAGTAGGGGTAGAATAAAAAGTGACAAGTATGGATGGTAATAAATCACTAGAAAGTTTAAGGATCAAATTAATGACCATAGATAAGGGTGGAATTAGTGTTGGAAGAATCTATTAGCGAGAGAAATCTTTCAGGATTCAACAAGGGTTAAGGGCACAATATAAACGATGATAGATATGAATCATAGGTCGAGTATAAGTAAAGTTAATAAATTATAAAATATTATGTCAGGAAGGACGATGGTACATTAAAGGGTTCATGCAGATGATACCTTATAGGTAGAGCATAATTGTGCTAGGAGATGATGAAATTTAAAGAGAAAGACTAAAAAACATAGGTTAAACGTTATTATATGGACAATCGGGCGTAGTTGAATATAAAGGATATTTTTCTTTCTTTTCAAGTTTAGCTCGTGTTTTTTATTCCAGAGCGTTATATAAGGAGCGGCGAGGCAAGGAGACCTAGTTATTTGAGATTTTGATAGGCACCAATTCATATACAATTTCCTGATATGAGAATGACAGTAAGTGCATACCTAGTGTTAAGTATGAAAGGACGATCAGAGTAATGACAGGAGTTAAATTGAGTGAGCTACTAAGGCTTGCGACTGTTTTAAACTATGAGCTAGATGAAGTACTATTTATGGATGAGTTTCAATAGATGAAATTGTTGCTGATGGGTAATTTGAGGTTGAAGTTTAGAAAGCTATGGGCAGTATATATGATTATATTAAGGAGAATGAACACGTGAAGTATCTTGTTTGGAATTAAGGCATGACACATATTTCCTACAGCCGTGTTAGTTCAGATGGAACTTATAGTTTATGGGGCTCATATTCATCCAGGATAAGCAATTTCCTACTAAGGCTGGTAGGGAATGATAATGTTCTGATAGTTAAGTTGGAAAAAAGGGGATACAAGAAAAATTTTCTATGGGTAATTATAAGTGTTACATAAGGTGAAGAATGTGCTGGTAGGAGTAAATCATAGGGTTAGAATTCTCGAAGTAATGAAACTAGTAATCAAGATAAGACTAAGAAATAAAAAGAAAGTTAAAGTTGATGATGGGATAGACATCTTTGAAGGAAAAGGTGTAAGGATGAGATAGGACTAAAATTAAGGAATAAGTACAGCAGGTTGAAAAGATGCCAACAATACCAAAAATAGGAAAAGGGAAGTAGATAAGATGCAAAGGACAGGAAGAGAGCTAGATAGAGTCAGTTATAATGATGAGGATAAGGAGTGTCTAACCACTGTCCCTGTGTTAACACTACCTATGAGTGGTGAAGGATACACCGTGTACTGTGACGCCTTCAGAGTTGGCCTAGGGTGTGTTTTGATGCAGAATGGAAAAGTAGTGGCTTATGCTTCAAGGCAGCTGAAGAGGCATGAGCAGAACTATCCCACCCATGATTTGGAAATGGCGGCTGTAGTCTTTGCACTAAAAATCTGGAGACACTACTTGTATGGTAAAGTGTGCGAGATATACACCGACCATAAGAGTTTGAAGTACATCTTCCAACAGAGGGATTTAAACTTGAGACAGAGGAGATGGATGGAGCTTACGAAAACTATGATTGCACCATCGGTACCACCACAGGAAGGCCAATGTAGTAGCAGATGCTTTAAGCGAGAAAATCTTACAGCGATTTAGCGCACATTTCAGCAGAGAAGAGACCGTTGATTCAGGAAGTACATGAGTTAATGGATCAAGGTTTAATCCTAGATCTTTCAGATGAGGGGGTCTTGTTGGCTCATTTTTCAGTGAGGCCAGACTTGCGAGATAAAGTTAGAGTTTTCCAATACAGAGACCAACAATTAATGAAGATCATAGAAAGAGTACAGCAAGGTGAAGGTGGTGAGTTTGGATTTGCCAATGATGGTGCCCAAGTGCAAGGTTCTAGGATGTATGTGCCCGATGTGGACAATCTCAGAGATGAAATCATGCGAGAGGCACACTATACACTGTACAATGTCCACCCAGGTTCCACCAAGATGTACCATGATGTGAAAGATAGCTATTGGTGGAATGGCATGAAGAGAGACATAGCAGACTTTGTGTCCAAGTGCTTGACTTGTCAGAAGGTGAAGTTTGAACACCAGAGACCGTCAGGGAAGTTGCAAGAGCTCCCTATCCCAGAATGAAAGTGGGAAATGATTTCTATGGATTTTGTGACTGGGTTGCCTCGTACCACGCGAGGATATGATTCGATATGGGTAATTGTAGACCGCCTAACCAAATCAGCTCACTTCTTGCCTGTGAAGACTACATATTCTGTGGCACAGTACGCCTGGCTCTACATTCGAGAAATAGTCAGATTGCATGGAGTTTCGGCTTCCATAATATCGTGAGAGGGCCAATTCACTTCTCGGTTTTGGAGAAAGTTGCGGAGGCACTTGGCACACTGATTGAACTTGATGCGGCTTTCCACCCTCAGACAGACGGACAGTCCGAAAGGACAATCCAAACACTGGAAGACATGCTTCGCATGAGTGTTTTGGATTTTGGAGGTCAATGGGATGAGCAGCTAGCTTTGGTGGAGTTTGCCTACAACAACAGTTATCACTCCAGCATAGGGATGCCACCCTATGAGGCACTATATGGAAGAAAGTGTAGGTCTCCTCTGTGTTGGATGAAAATGGGGGAAGCGAAGGTGCATGATGTAGACCTAGTGCAGTACACTTCAGAGATAGTTCCTTTAATCAGGAGCAGTAACAGCTTTTCGATGGCGTAAGAGTTATGCGGACCCAGACGGAGGATGTGGAGTTTGCGATGGCGACTATGTATTCTGAAGGTTTCTCCAATGAAGGAGTCATGAGATTTGGAAAGAAGGGCAAGTTGGCACCTCGGTATATTGGACCTTTTGAGGTTACTGATAGAGTTGGAGCAGTTGCCTACCGGTTGGAGCTACCACCCAACCTTTCTCACGTTCATCCCGTGTTTCACATCTCCATGCTCAGTAAATACATTCTCGATCCTTCTCATGTACTACAGTCGGATCTAATAGAACTAAAGGAGAACTTGACATTTGAGGAGCAACCTGTAGCCATAGTGGACTACCAAGTGAGACAGCTAAGATCAAAACAGATCCCTATAGTTAAGGTTTTGTGGAGGAGCCAGTCAGTGGAAGAGTGCACCTGGGAGTCAGAACGGGACATGCGTAGCAAGTACCCTTATCTGTTCAATGTGTAATAATGTACTTTATTCTGCCTTGTGTAAAATTCGAGGACGAATTTTCTGTAAGGGGGGAAGAATGTAACACCCCTGATTTTTTTATATATTATTATTAGGCTTCGTGTAGGTATCCTCAATTCGCGGAAATTCGACAGTTGTCCGGATCTGTGAATTTCCGGCCAGACAGACCAGTTATCGGAAAAGTCTCCGAATTGGATCGAGGTTTTGGCTACCCCACCATTGTCATGCATCCCGAGCGCGTTCCCGAAGTCAGAATCGGCAAAGGTAAACCCGAACCTTGCTTTTTCGTAATTTTCTAGTGCTTAAATCCATAAAATATTCGTGGTAGCTTAGAAAATTACGATTCTTTTTGCAATAGCTTAGTAATATTTCTAAGGACCGCGGGGCAGAGTTTTATAATTTTTAGAGCTTATTTGAGCAGTTTTTGCAAAAATGATCAATTATAAGGACTAAATTGAAATTTTACATATTGTGATGGATGATTGATTTGATGGGCCCAGGAGGGGCTGTGTGATGTGATTGAGTTGTGGATATATGGATTGTGGATATAGAAGTGTGTTTTGAGCCCTTTTGCAGGTTGGGTAGGTCCTAGGTATAGGGGAGACTCTGCCGGATTTTCAGCACGACTTAGGACGTATTGGGTCTTTTCTTGATTTGTATTGAGTCATTTGTATTAAATAATTGTAATATAATTGTCAGGTGAGCCGGGACAGCCTTCTTCCTCCGCCCAGCCGCCACAGTGATTGCCGTCAAGTCTGTGAGTAAAATATTAATTTTAATTGTAATTTCGATATTATTATATTTTCAAGCATACCCATGCATCACTTATATGCAAATATTTATGTAGTTAAACTCTAGGCACGATTTATGTTGCATTCATAACTGTTAGCGTGCCATGGATGTTGTTGCGGTAATTTGGAGCAGTGTGCGTGCGTTGGCGTGCGTGTGATGTGGTGTGGACTATGGATAGGACGGGTAGACACGGCTTGAGATCTTCGATGAGACCCGGTCCTTCGGGGTAGACACGGCTTGAGTTCTTCGCTGGGACCCCGATTTGGTTATTAAGTGGAAGTCCGTGCTGAGTTCTTCGCTGGCACCAGGTTGGATTTAAGAGAGCTATATAGGGGATCAGCTCCCATATATTATGATTGATGTTACAGGGTGCGTGAGTGCTCCAAATTACATTTTTGTTGTTATGATGTGAAAATATGGTTGCTGTTGCATTTCACTCCACAGGTTGCATTAGTTCTAGATAGTTATAGAGATTATGGTTAAAATTGATATTTTACTCTCTGAGTCGAACGCTCACTCCTGTTCAATATTTTTTTCAGGCTACAGGAGGATTTTATTGTGGTTAACCTGCTTTTCTCCGTCGCAGGTTGTTTATCAATAGTTTTGTAATTTTATTTACTCCTAGAATTTCCGCATGTGTTAGAAATATTTAAATGATTCGGGTCTGTAATATAAATTGTCATGTGGACCTGTAAAATTATATGCATGTTTGATGGATTGGATGAGGGAGCTGAGCTCCCATTTATTTTTATGCTGATATGAGTATGTGGAGGGTGAGCTGAGCTCCCCAATTGATGATATATTTTGTTTACAGGTCGGGTGAGTCAAAAACTCCCCGTTGAAAGGTCCACTTTATGGTCGGGCTTTGTCCGGTTGGTTTCTTGAAATTGGGCCCAAATGGGCCTTAGAGTTGGGTTAATGAACAATTAGGCTTACTACGGGCCTCGGGGGCTTTAGGCTGGCCCAGGTCCTAGTGCCGGTCCGGCCCATAGGTTGGGTCGTGACACTTTGTCTCTGGCACCAAATTTGCCACAAATACAACTTCCAAGCCAGCAATGATTGCATAAATCAGAAAAACCCCTGAAATCATGTATAGGAAATATCATAGCATAAGAGATTAAGAAAGTGACTCAATGAACTTTAGTTCAGTGATACTACAACTTTTTTTACAGAACTTCAAGACAGGCAGAGGAGAGGCAGTTACCTGCTGAGCTCCACTCAAACAAATAATTGAAAGTATATGCAACAATCCAAGTCCCAGACCAGCTGAACAAATTTACTAAACTTCCTGCTGAACCTTTTACGTTTACAGGAAATATCTAATAGAAAAAACCTTCATTCCATTTAAGCTGCAAATGTTAGCCACCTCACATGTTTCAGAGCCAAAATATGTTACTATACCTCTGCCACCATAATCCATGGTATTCCTCCCAGGCCTATTGACACAGAACCTATAAATACCTGATTACAGAATCAAAATTTCGATGCTTATTTGTCTAATAATATTTCAACTAACAAGTGCAAAAACCGTATGTTCTGGCCGAATCGTATTACCAATATTCCTGCAAGTGCCAGAATGGGAGTGATTTCTTTCCCTAGGTGATAGCCCTGCACATGACATTGGTACCTTTCAAGAAAAGTAAATTTATACCCACAATAAGGAACAAGAGAACAAGAAAAAGAGGGCATATAAATTCTATTTCTTTGGAACCTGCAATAGAAAGGACAATCCTGTTACAAGTGAACCTAAGCAGCATCCACTTGTAGAAACCTGAAAAGATGATTAAGATTTTCAGGATTCGTGCTCAGGTCAGCTATACTAATTCCAAATTTATGGGTTTCAGACTTTCAATACCAACCAGTAGAAGTGGTCTTCTTCCAAATTTATCAATTAAGAACAAGCTGCAAATATTCATCACTATCTGCAGCGAAAATGTGAACTGTAAATGAGATATGCGTCTTGAAGACTGCCAGATTCAAGCACACTTTTCAGGAGAAAAAAAAAATAAATCAATAAAATAGATAGAGAGAGACCTGAACAATACTTGCTGCTACAGACCCCACACTACTAGGGAAACCTGCCATGTACCGAGATGTCAAATTTATATATTTCTTTATATTTGTCCCATAAGTTCAATTGTTATTGTGAAGCATATTAAATTACCAGCTGATTCTAAAATAGAGCTTAAATAGTAAGAATAGCCATTGAGCCCTCCAAATTGTAGAACTGCCATCAGCCCAACTCCAACCTAATCCAAACAATGAGTTATACCATACAGGTAATGTATGAAAAAGTGAGGATTGAGTAATTTGCAAGACTCACAATAATTGCAAGAGCATATTTCCTTTGAAACAACTCTTTAATGCCATCTTCTGATGTCTGATTAAAGTTCTGAGTATAATCCTGTCAAATATTCCAAATGGAAAGATCATAAATTATAAAATGAATCTTCTCTGAATTGAAGTCTGCCTTTTCCATAGATATCAAGTGAAAAAAATTACAATGATTTCAGCAGCCTCTTGAGAAATATCAGCATTCTTTCCCCTAAGGCTCTGGAGAGCAACTTTCAGCTCTTTTTCTCCGCCAACTTTTGCCAGCAGAAAATTGAACTCATTGAGCGTCTGATGGTTTCTCACATTAGATAAAACAACTTAAGAACAGGTAGAAACATCTAGATGCAAACGCAATGTATACTCTATAGACTTCCTAAATTTGGAAAAGAATGGTCGTCAGATGAGCATGAAGTGCTTGACATTGCACATTTGGTAAGGTTCTGTAATTTCATACAATGAACAATGTCAAAATTTTCAATCCAAATGGAAAAGCTCCATTTCTTTTTAGCAGATGCATACATTCGAACATATCTTTTAAGGAGACAATTTTGAATTGGACTCACAAGCCATCTGGGAGACTCTGGAATGAAAAATGCACCAAGGAGCTGAATAAGTAATTAATTATTTAATAAAATTATTTTAAAATAATTTTTAAATAATTTAAGTGTTTAATTAAAAACTATTTAAAAATAATTTAATTTATTAAAATCACCAAAAAGAATATATAATTAAGGATTATGATCGTTAAATAAGATAATATTAATATTTTTGAAAAATTACTATGATAATTTATTCTTTCACGCGGTAAAATGTAGTTTTAAAATAAGTAGATAAGTTATAAGATGTATTTACTTATAATTTTTTATTTATTTTAAATAATTTTTTTAATTTACGAATCAAATTAATATTTGTGATACTTATGAATAAATTTAATTGATTTATAAATTAATTCAAATATTCTCTAATTGTCATGACCAACCTATAGGCCAGGTCAGACCGGCACTACGACCTGGACCAGCCTAAAGCCCCCGAGACCCATAGTAAGCTTAACTATTCCTTAACCCAATCTAAGCCTAATTTTAAGAATTCAACATGACAGAATCTGGCCATAACATAGGCCATACAACGGGGAGTTTTTGACTTGCTCAACCTGTAAGCACAATATATAATCATTTGGGAAGCTCAGCTCACCCTCCACATACTCATAATATTATAAAATCTAATGGGAGCTCAACTCTTTCATCCAATCCAGTCATGCATGCATTTAATAGGTTTACAGACTAACGTGGCAATTATAAAACAAACCAAAATCAAATAAAGTACTTCTAATACATGCGGAGTTCTAAAATATAGCTAAATTGTACAAAATGCATTAGATATTACTAATTGACCTGCGAAGAAGAGGAGCAGGTTAGTGTAGACCCTTATTTTGTAGCGAGTATGTGCATTGAGGCCGTGGAAAATCCGATGATGAAAAATTGTATGACTTTAAGATACAATTGAAAGCATGGAACTGAATTATTAATTTCGTGGCATGATCTTGAAAAAAAAAATAATATGTTTTTTTGGAAAATTAATTTAATTTAAATAAAATTTTATTTTATTTAAATTTAATATGGGTAGTTCTTAAATAAACCTAATTAAGTTTAATTAAATCCCATGGGCCTAAGAAAGCCTAGTTAGAAATTTTAAATAGAACTCATTTAATTTATTTTCTGAAAATTAAAATAAGAAAATATTTTTTTCTCTCTCCCTCTCCCATACAAACTCTCTCTCCCACTTGGCCCCACTCTCTTCCTCACTCCCTGTTGGTGCCATCCTATTTTCTTCTCTTTCTATTGGTTGTAACACCTCACCCATATCCCAGTCTCACCCATATTATGCAACCCCTATCACACCTCTCTCCCAAAACTCTATAAATACCTTACTGGAAAAAAAACAAAAAAAAAAGAAAGAAAAAAAGAAAAGGAGAGGTGGAGAAGAAGACAAAAAAAAAATTAAAAAAAATGAAAAAAAAAATTAAAGAGAGGAATAGTCAAAATTCTTTTAGTTATTCTTTCTTCCTAATGATATTTCTTAAAGGTTAGTTCTTTTATTTTCTTTTCATGATCTATGCCATGTAATGTTTAATTCTATGTTCCTTGTTTTTAATTTATTTTATATGTTCATATAGATCATGTAATCATATTTAATTTGAGGGGATACACAACTTTGCACATGTTCAATTTTTTGTCTCTCATATTTTTATTATTTTTCGTTATTTTCTGAATCTATAAAAAATTTGTAAAAATTATATTCATATTCTACACGAAATTCTATTAATTTTAGGTTCAAACATCACTAAAAAAGCTTTAATATTTTATAAGTTATGGCTATTTGAAGTTAGAGTTCCTATAAAATCTGATTTGCAGGATACCCGACTTGTGAAGCCCATATCTCCCTTGTTTCTTAATATTTTTGTCTAAATATGGTGTTTAAAATTAAGTTTGGAAGCTTGTGAATCTTTTTCAATTAGTTTTGTATTCATATCTATTATAGTTGGTGAGTTATAAATTTTACAAAAAAAGTAGCGCGATTCTGTCATCAGGAAAATTTATGATTTGTGTAGATTATTTGGCTAGGATTTTGTTTAATCTATCAATTTTATGATGTTGTATGATGTTTTGGATGTCTTCTGTAAATTTTTCATGATTTTTAGGCTTGTCTAACTATTTTTCAAAAATTAAATTTTTTGTTATTGTCAATCTGCCAGAATTTGAAAATTATATGTTTATGCATGTTCTTGTATTTTCTTGGGTTCTAATTGATATTTGATCTATTTTTCTGTGCTTTTTTAATTCAATAAGTGTCATGAAGTATTGGGAATATGTTAAAAGATGTGGACCCTTAGGTAGTTGTAACTAATTAGGAATCTTAACCCTTTAGGAGAATAGAGCTAGAATCCAATCTAAATTGTTATTAATATTTTCTTATTTTCTTTATTTCTTTTATTTTCTTTAGTTTTTTTTTATTACAAACAAAATTGATAAGTAACCCTAAGGTAAGTACCAAAGAGGGCATTTGCATGGAGCTTATATGGAGCTAAATGGGAGTAAGTCAGGGATATCATTGCCATACCAGAAGAGAATACCCTTTTTTAAAGGTAGCTTACCCTAATGGCAATTGCAATTACTAACAAATAAGTAATTCTAAATTCCTAGAATAACCATTGGCATGAAATTGTTGTAATAATAGGATTTTTATTTGGTAAATTGAAATTAACTTTGTTTTTAATTTAACTGATTTTGTATGTAATTAATTTAAATAATTACTTTGTAAATAAAAATTAATCTTGTTTGTAAATTAAACTAACATTGGCATGTAAAATAAATTTAATTTAATACTTGGTAATTGTAAAATAAATTTGCATGTTAGAAATCTTTATTAGGTTGTGATTGTTTGGGCCTTATGTGATATTAGAATAAATTACGCATATACATAATTAACTTAGTTCAATTATGCTTAGGGTAACTTGGTGAAAATTAATTAATTAGGTTAAATAGAAACATAGGGTTATTTGAAATTGAATTTGTTTGTAAATTAAATTCTCAATAATAAAATAATTTTAGTTATCTAGTAAATATCATTTAAATAATCAGCAACCCCATAGATAGGAATTACTTGTGCATGAAAATTATTTATAAACAACAACCCTTTTGTGAATTACTTGCGTGTGTAGGATTAGAATTGCATTTTTTAGGATGAAGTTTAATAAATGAATAATAAACAAGACTTTTAGAAACATTAGTAGAGGGCTGGCACTCGAATTAATGGGGTTGGACCAGGCGTAAGGAGTGCCTAACACCTTCTCTTTACATACCCACTATCCCGAACCTAAACATTGGGTTATGGTAATGACGATTGTGGAAACTATGCAAGGAGTAAGTTGCCATCCATGACCCTCGGAAGAAACACTGAATATGTCCCGATTATTACTCAAGTGGCAACTCCTGTCTATCTATGCCTTCGTGGCATAAATCCTTAGTACCGTGGTAATGTTATGGGAAGACGGTACTTACCAGTGATTTGATTCTATTAGGATTGTATGAAGTGCATGTCTAGGAAATATTGTCTAAGGAGGTGGCACTTAAGTGAGACCATTGTGACTCCACCATCTTTCCTAGGCATTACCTAGTATATTTTATATAATTCTAATGGATAATATTTTGCCTCACACCTACCGCCCTACAGTTAGTCACAACAAATAATCTTCCTGTAGCCTGAGAAAATAAAATGAACTGGAGTGAGCGTTCAACTCAGAGAGTAAAATATCAATTTTAATTATAATTTCTATAACTATCTAGAGCTAATGCATCATAAGGAGTGGAATGCAACACCATCAAAATTTTCATACATATCACATCATAATAGCAAAAAGGCAATTTGGAGCACTCACACACCTAATAATATTCGAACAATATATATATAGAAGCTGATCCCCTATACAACTTTCTTAATCCAACCTCTGCCAGCGAGTGTCTCTTAAGCCGGACTTTCGCTTGATAAACCAAATGCGGGGGGCCAATGAAATTATCTCGAGCCATGCCTATCCCGACTTATCCATAAAGGACTGGATCTCAACGAATGTCTCTCAAACCGCATCTACCCGTCCTATCCATATCCAATACCACACACCACACGCACGCTAACGCACGCATATTGCTTCAAATTACCATAAACAACATCCATGGCATTTCATCAATTAAGAATGCAATATAAAAACATGCCTAGTATTTAATTACATAGATACATATTTATAAGTGATGCATGGGCATGTCTAAACATATAATAATATTGAAATTATAATTAAAATCAATATTTTACTTACAGACTTGAACCGAGGTCAGTACGGCGCCTGGGCGGAGGAGGAAGGCTGTCCCAGCTCACCTAACAATTTCATTGTAATTATTTAATATATTTGACTCAATACAAGTTTAGAAAGAATCAAAAATACCCTAAGTCATGCCCAAAATACTACAGAGTCTCTCCTATACCTAGGACCTACCCAACCAGCAAAAGGGCTCAAAATGCACTTCTATATCCATAAGTCACACATCCATTTTAATATATCTAACCCTTTTACAAAAACTGCCCAATTGAGCTCTAAAAATTTTAAAACTTTGTCATGCGGTCCTTAGCAATATTACTAAGTTAATACAAAAGGAATTATAATTTTTTAACTACCCACAAATATTTTATGAATTTTTAATCTTAACCCGAAACTAAGTAATTAAGGAAACTTAGGGTTCGGGCTTACCTACACCAATTTGGATATTGAAAACGTATTCGAGACGTCTGAAAATGGTGGGATAGCCTATAATCTTAACTTGATTCTGAAGTAATTTCAACAGCTTATCTGTTAGATTCGAAATTATAGATTCGTACTACAATCAAATTGCCATAAAATAAAAATACCTACGTAAAGCCAACAACACAAAAGATTAGACTAAAATATTTATATTTATATATAAAATAATTATTTAAAAATTAAGAATGTTACACTAATTATTAAAAATATTAACATAAATATTAATCACATAAAGAATAAATTGCATTAATATATATTTATTTTTTTATTTATTACAATAAATTAGTATTATCAGGTGCAAAAGGAAGGGGACACGCGAGAATCATGGCCCTAACACTTCTAAAATTTATTCTTATAGGCTATAAAATACTTTATTAAAAAAAAAAAAGTGCAGTACATAGCTCAACCTATGCCCAAAAATGGATCAATAAAAAATGGACCAATAAAAAATATGGTTTATATAATATTCAGAGACAAAAAAATAATTCCATGGATTCCAAGACAAATATGGAGCCTGTTTGCATTGAATTTTAGCATCAAATTAAAAAAAAAAAATTATTTACGGCTAATAAATAAAAATATTTTATACAAGTTTATAAATATTATCCAGTTATTAAAAGCACTTTTATGAGGGATGGAAAGGACTTGCGACTTGGAAGAAAGGGGGAGTGTAGAAGGTGACAAGAAATGATTGTGATGTTGCTGTCTGTTATTTTTTATTGTTTTTGAATGGTGAGAAAATTTGTGGGGTGGGGATGTTGAATTTGTTAATTTAAAGTGGAGGATAAAATAATTAAATATATTAAAATTTTAATTTAATATATTAATTACTCAAAATACCATGAAAGTTTATGCTTCACACGCCAATAAGATGTGTGAAATTACACGCATTATTGATTGAAAATTTTATGTTTAATAATAGCAAAATTTAAAATTTAGAAATATGATAAGATGGAACAAAAAAGTGATGAATTTTTTTTTATTAAAGATTAACTGTGAAAAAATGCGAAGATTAAGTGATTGTTTAGTTTAATTATTTATTTTTAATTTTAATTAAAATATATATTTTCACTTATGAATTAAATTAAAATTAAAATTAATTATTTAATAAAATTATTTTTAAATAATTTAAATATTTAATTAAAAAAATATTTAAAAATAATTTAACTTATTAAAATCATCAAAAATATATATATAATTAAGTATTATAATTATTAAAATAAAATAATATTAATATTTTTAAAAAATTACTATGATAATTTATCCTTTTACATGATAAAAAGTAATTTCATATATTTATTTATAATTTTTAATTTATTTTAAATATTTGGTGCAGGAAGGGGACAATCATGGCCCTAACACTTTCAAAACTTGTCCTTTTATGCTATAAAATACTTTATTACAAAAAAAAAAAAGTGTGCGGTAGATAGCTCAGCCTATGCCCAAAAGCCAACCCCAAGAAACCAACACGTAGGATACCGCTAAGCTCACACTTAAAAAAAAATCAAAATATTATTAAGTAATGTGAAATATTATTAATAGCAATAATATTATATATTATTATATTAATTTATATATAATTTTTTTTTAATTTATAAAAAAAGAAATATAAAATCTTTTATTAATAACACTAACTTATAAATTAATTTCTATATAATATTAATCATTCAAGAAAAATTTTTTAGTTACACAAAATTTTTTAGTTACACACCTGGCCGTTGTGGCAACTATCAAAGCGAAAAGTAAGAGATTTATAAAGGAGATCCTTATTTAATTATTGATAATAATTTGAATTATCAATTTTCTTCAATTTTTTTTTATTTTCTTTCCAAATTAGGTAAGCATTAAACATCTTAATGACTATGTACCAATAAAAGGAGACTTGAAATGGTAAAAGAATATTTTCTAAATCTATAATTAAGTCCTACCTTTTGATTAATATTTTTCTAAATCTCTAATTAAGTACAACCTTTTGATTTTTCTGTGTTGCTTGAGAATCATTCCATCGATCTTCTCTAGTTGCTTCCAAGGAAACATCCCCATTCACCTTATGACTACCATCTTTGAATTTTCATTTTCTCTTTTTGATGGGATGGATATGAAAAGTTTGTTTTGGTTTTATGCATACATGAGACTTCAATGATTTTTTTTTTTAACAAAAAAAAAGAGAGAAATGATTGGACTTGTGCAATCAAAATTGATCAAATTTAAATTGAATAAGAATCATTTTATTTTGAATTTGATTTCGTCATTTTGATCCATTCAGTCTGATTTTGATAAAAATAAATTTTTATCTTTTAAAAAATGTTAATCATTTATTATATTTATGGCTTAAAATTCTAATTGATTTAGAGAGACTTTTCTTCTATAGAATTTCTAAAACTCTTATTTTAGTATTATTTTTAAATTGAGTGTAACTCCTAATCAAATAATGATTGAAGA
The DNA here is from genome assembly GCF_030052815.1 of Hevea brasiliensis. NCBI lineage: Eukaryota > Viridiplantae > Streptophyta > Magnoliopsida > Malpighiales > Euphorbiaceae > Hevea > Hevea brasiliensis. Next base: position 1,713,229 of record NW_026615250.1, read on the forward strand.
AATTAACACTATAAATAGGATAATGGTGAAAAGGTTATTTGGCTTTACCCATAAAGAGAGGCTTTACCCATAGAAAGTGGCTTTGCCCACAAGTGTGACTTTACTCATGAAGAGTGACTTTTAATCTATAAAGTAAAACTATCACCCATCGTTTAAAGGGCTTTTGCTAATTGTTTCTAATGGAAGGAAAAAAGCTTCGGTTAAGGTAGAGAAAATACATAATAGTGAGAAGTTTATAGGAAATTAAAAGAACTAATTATTATATTTACTATAAGAGTTCTCTTATGTGTAATTGAGTTAATAGGTAGTATAGTTTTAAAATGATTTATTATTTGATTATAGTGAAAAATGACATGCCCGTGAATGTAATTTTTATGCTAAAAATATGAACTACGTAAATATTGATATTTTGTGTGTTTGTTTTATTTCTTTATAATTTACACGTTTCCGCGATATACAATGTCATCATTAAATTTTATCAAATTGAATCAAACTGAATTAATGTAAGTTATAATCAAATTGAAAACAAAATCGAAATCGAGAGAAACCTCTTAATTATCAAATCAAAATTTACCCATATCTAAATTGAACTAAATATTTATGAAATAATTCTCCATATTCTCACTTCTCATCATTATCAACTTTTTTTTTTTTTTTACATTTGAAATTTACAATTTTCAAGTTTCAATATAGAATTAAATAGCTTATATTGGCTATGCAATATTCAACATAATTTAAATATAAAATTTCTAATATATATTTCATCATTCTCATTGAAATTCTAATTTAAAAATTTATATTTTTAATATCATTAAATTAAAATTAATTTATTTAAAAATTATAATATATATGTAAATATATATATGATTTTTCTTACGTATATTGAGTCTACTAAAAACTCAAGACATATGATATATAGTGAGACCTACCTATTAAATATATGAATCTAAATATTTATATTTTGGATCCATAATAAACTCGATTTAGGTAAAAATTTTCTTATATATATATATATATATATATATATATATATATATATATATATATATATATGAAATATGGATTTTTCCGATTATAGAAATCCTAAATTCATGTCTCTCTTTCCTATCTTCTCTTTATCCTCCGCAATAGATAAGTGGTTGGAAAGAAATAACTTTTTAAAAGTTGCATCATTTGATTTTTTTTTTATTTGATTTCATTTAATTTGTCACGACCCAACCTATGGGCCGGACCGGCACTAGGACCTAGGCCAGCCTAAAGCCCCCGAGGCCCGTAGTAAGCCTAACTGTTCATTAACCCAACTCTAAGGCCCATTTGGGCCCAATTTCAAGAAAACAAACGGACAGAGTCCGGCCATAAAATGGACTTACCAACGAGGAGTTTTCGACTCACCCGACCTGTAAACACAATATATAGTCAATTGGGGAGCTCAGCTCACCCTCCACATACTCATCAACATAATAATAAATGGGAGCTTAGCTCCCTCATCCAATCCATCAAACATGCATAACATATTAAGTTTACAGGTCCCAAAATAATAATTTAGTTTACAGACCCAAATCAAATAAACATTTCTAACACATGCGGAAATTCTAAGATTTAACAAGTTTATACAAACAGTAATAATTGACCTGCGAGGGAGAAAGCAGGTTAACCTCAAAAAATATCCTCCTGTGGCCTGTAAAAATTTTTGAACAGGAGTGAGCGTTCGACTCAGAGAGTAAAATATCAATTTTAACCATAATCCCTATAACTATCTAAAACTAATGCACCCTATAGAGTGAAATGCAACATCAACAACATTTTCACATCATAACATCAAAAAGGTAATTTGGAGCACTCACACACCCTGTAATATCAATCATAACATATGGGAGCTGATCCCCTATACAGCTCTCTTAAATCCAACCCGTGCCAATAATTACTCAAGCTCGGACTTCCACTTAATAACCAAATCGAGGGTCCCAGCGAATTACTCAAGCCGTGACTACCCCTCGAAGGATCGGGTCCCAGCGAATTACTCAAGCCGTGACTACCCCGTCCTATCCATAGTCCACACCACATCACACGCACGCCAACGCACGCACACTGCTCCAAATTACCACAATAACATCCATGGCACATCAACAGTTATGAATGCAACATAAATCGTGCCTAGAGTTTAACTACATAAATATATGCATATAAGTGATGCATGGGCATGCTTGAACATATAATAATATCGAAATTACAATTAAAATTAATATTTTACTCACAGACTTGACGACAATCACTGTGGCGGCTGGGCGGAGGAAGAAGGCTGTCCTGGCTCACCTGACAATTATATTACAATTATTTAATACAATCTGACTTAATACAAACAAAGAAAAAGACCAATACGTCCTAAGTCGTGCCGAAAATCCGGCAGAGTCTCCCCTATACCTAGGACCTACCCAACCTGCAAAAGGGCTCAAAATACACTTCTATACTCACAGTCCATATATCCACAACTCAATCACATCACACAGCCCCTCCTCGGCCCATCAAATCAATCATCCATCACAATATTTAAAATTTTAATTTAGTCCCTATAATTGACCATTTTTGCAAAAACTGCCCAAATTAGCTCTAAAAATTCTAAAACTTTGCCCCGCGGTCCTTAGCAATATTACTAAGCTATTGCAAAAAGAATCATAATTTTCTAAGCTACCACGAATATTTTACGGATTTTTAATCCTATTTGAGCACTAGAAAATTACGTAAAAACAAGGTTCGGGTTTACCTTTGCCGATTCCGACTTCGGGAACGCACTCGAGACATCTGACAATGGGGACTAGCCAAAACCTCGGTCCAATTCGGAGACTTTTCCGGTAACGGGTCTGCCTGGCCGGAATTTTGCAGACCCGGTCAACTGTCGAATTTCCGCGAATCGAGGATACCTACACGAAGCCCATAACACGGGGGTTAGTACATAAATTTTTAAGAATTTTCTAAGCTCATTTAATGCTCGGAAAAACACTGCGAAGTTCCGTGGGACCCACCGAAAAATGATGTCGGAAAAATTCGAAATTTATGTCGTTGCGAAGCTCTCGACGAATGGAGCGTGCTGGTGGCCTCGGTTTTCTCGTGGGATTCACGGTTTTCGAGAAATCTAGCCCAAAAGTCGAAATGGGCTAAAAACTTCCCGAGCAAAAATTGGACAAACCGCTCAATGGATTTCGGCGTTCTTGGTGTCTATGGAAAGCTCTCGCCGAGTAGATGATTTTAGACATAAGACCCGGTCCAATTGGTGGCCGGATCGGCCGGATTTGGCCGGGGAAGCTGAATCGACGCGCTTCAGGGGCGTTGTAGCGCATTTCGGCCGGTCGGGCGTGGCCGCTGGTTGGGAGGGTGGGCGCGCTCCGTCGGTGAGGCTGGGCAAGTGGGCTGGCCGGGGTGGGGAGGAGAGAGAAAACGCGAGGAAGAGAGAAGGAGGAAGGAACGCGCGCGGGAGGAAGAAAAAGAGAAGAAGACCAGTCCGATTCGACCGGTCCGATCCGGTCCAGTTTGATTCGGCCGATTCGATTCAGAATACAAAATTTTGAATTTTTACTCTGCCTCGGGACCGAAAACGAGGTCCAAAAATTTCGAAAAAATTCCAGAAAACTCAGAAAAATACGTAGACTCCAAATATATTTTTAGTTTTGCCACGTGGTCTTTAAATTAATTTTTAAAAACCATCAAAGTTTATATTTTCGAAAAATCGAACCCGATTTTTAAAATCCGAAAAATCTCAAAAAAATTCCTAAAATTTAAATAAAATTAAAATACCAAAAATGCTCATAAAATTTAAAATTTTGGGGTGTTACATTCTTCCCCCCTTACAGAAAATTCGTTCTCGAATTTTACACAAGGCAGAATAAAGCACATGATTATACATTGAACAAATAAAGGGTACTTGCTACGCATGTCCCGCTCGACTCCAGTGCACTCTTCCTTGATCGACTCCTCCACTATACCTTAAGCATAGGGATATTTTTTGATATTATCTGTCTTACTTGTTAGTGCACTATGTCTACAGGTTGCTCCTCATTTGTCATGTTCTCTTTTAGCTCTATCACATCCTACGCAAGACATGAGAAGGATCGGGAATGTATTTCCTGAGCATGGAGATGTGAAACACGGGATGAACGTGAGAAAGGTTGGGTGGTAGCTCCAACCGGTAGGCAACTGCTCCAACTCTATTCGTAACCTCAAAAGGTCCAATATACCGAGGTGCTAACTTTCCCTTCTTCCAAATCTCATGACTCCCTTCATTGGAGAAACCTTCAGGAATACATAGTCGCCCACTGCAAACTCCACATCCCTCCGTCTGGGGTCTGCATAACTCTTCTCGCCATCGAAAGTCAAGTTTTCAATCGTTCCCTGATTAAGGGAACCATCTCTGAAGTGTACTGCACCAGGTCTACATCATGCACCTTCGCTTCCCCCATTTCTGTCCAACACAGAGGAGACCTACACTTTCTTCCATATAATGCCTCATAGGGTGCCATCCCTATGCTGGAGTGATAACTGTTGTTGTAGGCAAACTCCACCAAAGCTAGCTGTTTATCCCATTGACCTCCAAAATCCAAGACACTCATGCGAAGCATGTCTTCCAGTGTTTGGATTGCCCTTTCGGACTGTCCGTCTGTCTGAGGGTGGAAAGCCGTACTGAAGTTCAACTGTGTGCCAAGTGCCTCCTACAACTTTCTCCAAAATCGAGAAGTGAACTGGGGCCCTCTGTCAGATATTATGGAAGCTGGAACTCCATGCAATCTGACTATTTCTCGAATGTAGAGCCGGGCATACTGTGCCACAGAGTATGTAGTCTTTACAGGCAAGAAGTGAGCTGATTTGGTCAAGCGGTCTACAATTACCCATATGGAATCATATCCTCGCGTGGTACGAGGCAACCCAGTCACAAAATCCATAGTGATCATTTCCCACTTCCATTCTGGGATAGGGAGCTCTTGCAGCTTCCCTGACGGTCTCTGGTGTTCAAACTTCACCTTCTGACAAGTCAAGCACTTGGACACAAAGTCTGCTATGTCTCTCTTCATGCCATTCCACCAATAGCTATCCTTCACATCATGGTACATCTTGGTGGAACTCAGGTGGACATCAGCATGCTGTGTAGTGTGCCTCTCGCATGATTTCATTCCTGAGGTTGTCTACATCGGGCACACATATCCTAGAACCTTGTACTAGGGCACCATCATTGGCAAATCCAAACTCACCACCTTCACCTTGCTGTACTCTTTCTATGATCTTCATCAGTTGTTGGTCTCTGTGCTGGGAAACTCTAACTCTGTCCCTCAAGTCTGGCCTCACTGAAAAGTGAGCCAACAATACCCCCTCATCTGAAAGATCTAGGATTAAACCTTGATCTATCAACTCATGTACCTCCTGAATCAATGGTCTCTTCTCTACTGAAATGTGCGCCAAACTGCCAGAAGATTTTCTGCTCAAGGCATCTGCCACAACATTGGCCTTTCCAGGGTGGTACTGGATGGTGCAATCATAGTCTTTCAGAAGCTCCATCCATCTCCTCTGTCTCAAGTTTAAATCCCTCTGTTGGAAGATGTATTTCAAGCTCTTGTGGTCGGTGTATATCTTGCACACTTCACCATACAGGTAGTGTCTCCAGATTTTTAGTGCAAAGACTACAGCCGCCATTTCCAAATCATGGGTGGGGTAGTTCTGCTCATGCCTCTTCAGCTGCCTTGAAGCATAAGCCACTACCTTTCCATTCTGCATCAAAACACACCCTAGGCCAACTCTGGAGGTGTCACAATACACGGTGTATCCTTCACCACTCACGTAGTGTCAACACGGGGCGTGGTTAGACACTTCTTAAGCTCGGAAACTCACCTCACAATCATCTATCCAAATGAATGGAACATTCTTCCTGGTCAACTTAGTTAGGGAGCCGCTATCCCGAGAAATCTTGTACAAAACGCCTATAGTAGCGGCTAAACCCGTAAAACTTCGCACCTCGGTGGATTGTTGTAGGCCTAAGCCAATCGATTCTGACTTCAATTTTCTTGGGATCCACTTGAATGCCGCACTAGAAACCACGTGTCCCAAGAATGAGATGCTTTCTAGCCAAAATTCACATTTTGAAAATTTGGCATATAGCCGGTGCTCCTCAAAGTCCGCAACACCATTCTCAAGTGCCACACGTGTTCTTCCTCGGTCCGAGAGTATACGAATGTCATCTATGAATACGATGACAAACGGTCCAAAATGACTTGAACACCTGTTCATCAAGTCCATGAAGGCTTTGGTGCATTAGTGAGTCCAAAAGACATCACCAAGAACTCATAATGACCATATCTTGTCCTCGAAGCCGTTTTGGACACGTCCTCATTCCCGATTCTCAACCGATGGTAGCCCGATCGCAGTCTATCCTCGAAAAGAATCTAGCTCCTTGAGCCGATCAAACAAATCATCGATCCGAGGAAGTGGATACTTGTTCTTCACGATCACCTTGTTCACCGGTATCAGAGTCGATACACAACCTCAATGACCCATCCTTCTTTCTCACGAATAGAACAGAGCGCCCCAAGGTGAAGTGCTGGACGTATAAAACCCTTGTCCAAAAGCTCCTGTAGTTGCTCCTTCACTCTTTCAATTCTGCTGGTGCCATCCTCGTAAGGTGGCATCGATATGGGGTTTGTACCCAGACAACATCAATGCAAAACTCTATTTCCCTTCCCGTGGCAACCCCGAAGCTCCTGGGAAGACATCCATAAATTCTCGACAACAAGAACATTTTCCATGCTGACACCTTCTACAGATGTATCTCTCACCAATGCCAAATACCCTTGGCATCCACGCCTCAACATTTTTCTAGCACTAATTGCTGACACCAAATTATATGGAGCCACGCTCCTGTCACCATCAAAGCTAAACTCTTCCACACCAGGTATGTGGAAATACACCTTTTTGTTCCTGCAGTCTAAAGTGGCATAGTGAGTTGACAACCAATCCATCCCCAGGATTACATCAAAATCCATTACTGGTAGAGGAACCAAGTCTGCTGGGAGGATCTTTCCATCCACTACTACTGGGCTACCCGGAAAAACCATATCTACATCTATGTTGTCACTAAGTGGGGTAGCTACTGACAAAGGGCACTCTAAAGTTGTAGGGTTTCTACCCAACCTCATGGCAAACACAGGGGAGACAAATGAGTGCGTAGCACCCGGATCTATCAAAACACGAGCCTCATAAGAACAGACCAGAAGAATACCTGCCACAACTGCATTTGAAGCTTGAGCATCCTGGTGGGTCAGGGTGAAAACTCGAGCTTGACCCCTACCCTGAGTGGCAGAACCCTGATACTGACTTCTACCTCCTGATCTGCCTCCAAATCCACGTCCCCCTTGTCCTCGGCCCTGTTGGCCACTGAACTGACTGCCTGCCATGTTGGAAGCACCCGGATACAATTGTCGAGGAACATTCGCAACAGAACCTTGTGACCCCATCTGTGGCTCGCTGAACACGGGGCATTCTCTAGCAAAGTGACCTGGTTGGCCACACCTGAAGCATACTCCTGATCCCATCAAACAAGGTCCTGAATGTCCTCTTCCACACTGTGCACAAGGTGCCAAGGAGGATCCTGAACCAGACCCAGAACTGCTGTACCCCGAACTGTGACCACTGCTGGATCCGTACCCTGGTCTGAATCCTCGTGGTCTGTGTCTAAAACCACTTCTCTTGCTCCTACCCTTTCCTCTGTAATTACTCTGGCCACCACTATCCGGAGTACCCATTTGGGGAACACCTGAAGAACCCTCTGCTCTGTTTTTCTTTGCTCTTCCGCTGTCATCCACAGCATAGCTAATCTCAATCTGTCTGGCTCGATCAACCACCACATCAAAAGACTGACCAGACATCATGGCCAGGTTTGCATACCTCCTGTCAAGCCCCTTTAGGAACCTCTTCACCTTCATAGTTTCTGTAGCTACTGCTGTAGGGGCATATCTGCTCAATTCCAGAAATTCTGTAGCATATTCATCTACAGACCTGCCATTCTGTCTTAGGGCCTCAAAGGCCCACTGTTTCTGATCTCTGAAGCTTTCTGGCACAAACCGATTGATGAAAAGTTCTACAAACTGAGCCCATGTCAAACCCTCCATCCGGGGTAACACATAGTCATTCATCCATTGTCTAGGCATAGGCCCCATGACATGCTGCATACACTCTATCAATCTTCTATCAGTCAGCTGTAATTCTGTTCCTGCCTATCTGCAGGAATCCAAAAATCGATATGCATCGTCTGACACATCATAAGTACCAGGCACCAACTTCTTGAAATTTATGATCTGTTTGTAAGGTTCCCCTCTTGGTGCGATGGATTGCTGCTGCTGTGGAGGGTGGACCATATACTGCGCTATCATGTCGATGGTTCTCTACAGACCAGCTAGAGTAGCTGCCATGGGGTCCATGGGACCCTGTGCCATAAAAGACTGATCCCGTACTGGTGGTAGCTGCTCTTCTACTTGAGCAGCTCTAGGCCTCCTACCCCGCCTCCTCGGGGCAGGCGCCTCATCTTGTGCCGACACCTCGTCAGGCACATCTGGTTCTGGTGTAGTGGCAGCTCTCCTGCTTCTACGCATTTTCCAGAAATTCAGCAGCATTAGCCCACAAAATTCAAAACTGCACATTGCACAGCTCTATGGACTCATATTTACACACAATATATGAAGCAGAAACTAGAAGCAAAGACGACAATGCAAGACGAATATGGACCCTATTTTTCTGCATGTGACTCCTAGTAGACTCTTCCCAACACTTAGACAATTTTTCCCTAAGAATCTGGAGCCTAAGCTCTGATACCACATTTGTCACGACCCAACCTATGGGCCGGACCGGCACTAGGACCTGGGCCAGCCTAAAGCCCCCGAGGCCCGTAGTAAGCCTAACTGTTCATTAACCCAACTCTAAGGCCCATTTGGGCCCAATTTCAAGAAAACAAACGGACAGAGTCCAGCCTTAAAATGGACTTACCAACGGGGAGTTTTCGACTCACCCGACCTGTAAACACAATATATAGTCAATTGGGGAGCTCAGCTCACCCTCCACATACTCATCAACATAATAATAAATGGGAGCTCAGCTCCCTCATCCAATCCATCAAACATGCATAGCATATTAAGTTTACAGGTCCCAAAATAATAATTTAGTTTACAGACCCAAATCAAATAAACATTTCTAACACATGCGGAAATTCTAAGATTTAACAAGTTTATACAAACAGTAATAATTGACCTGCGAGGGAGAAAGCAGGTTAACCTCAAAAATATCCTCCTGTGGCCTGTAAAAATTTTTGAACAGGAGTGAGCGTTCGACTCAGAGAGTAAAATATCAATTTTAACCATAATCCCTATAACTATCTAAAACTAATGCACCCTGTAGAGTGAAATGTAACATCAACAATATTTTCACATCATAACATCAAAAAGGTAATTTGGAGCACTCACACACCCTGTAGTATCAATCATAACATATGGGAGCTGATCCCCTATACAGCTCTCTTAAATCCAACTTTGGTGCCAATTACTCAAGCTCGGACTTCCACTTAATAACCAAATCGAGGGTCCCAGCGAATTACTCAAGCCGTGACTATCCCTCGAAGGATCGGGTCCCAGCGAATTACTCAAGTCGTGACTACCCCGTCCTATCCATAGTCCACACCACATCACACGCACGCCAACGCACGCACACTGCTCCAAATTACCACAACAATATCCATGGCACATCAACAGTTATGAATGCAACATAATTCGTGCCTAGAGTTTAACTACATAAATATATGCATATAAGTGATGCATGGGCATGCTTGAACATATAATAATATCGAAATTACAATTAAAATTAATATTTTACTCACAGACTTGACGACAATCACTGTGGCGGCTGAGCGGAGGAAGAAGGCTGTCCCGGCTCACCTGACAATTATATTACAATTATTTAATACAATCTGACTTAATACAAACAAAGAAAAAGACCAATACGTCCTAAGTCATGCCGAAAATCCGGCAGAGTCTCCCCTATACCTAGGACCTACCCAACCTGCAAAAGGGCTCAAAATACACTTCTATACTCACAGTCCATATATCCACAACTCAATCACATCACACAGCCCCTCCTGGGCCCATCAAATCAATCATCCATCACAATATGTAAAATTTCAATTTAGTCCCTATAATTGACCATTTTTGCAAAAACTGCCCAAATCAGCTCTAAAAATTCTAAAACTTTGCCTCGCGGTCCTTAGCAATATTACTAAGCTATTGCAAAAAGAATCATAATTTTCTAAGCTACCACGAATATTTTACGGATTTTTAATCCTATTTAAGCACTAGAAAATTATGTAAAAACAAGGTTCGGGTTTACCTTTGCCGATTCCGACTTCGGGAACGCACTCGGGACATCTGACAATGGGGGGCTAGCCAAAACCTCGGTCCAATTCGGAGACTTTTCCGGTAACGAGTCTGTCTGGCCGGAATTTTGCAGACCCGGTCAACTGTCGAATTTCCACGAATCGAGGATACCTACACGAAGCCCATAACACGGGGGTTAGTACATAAATTTTTCAGAATTTTCTAAGCTCATTTAATACTCGGAAAAACACTGCGAAGTTCCGTGGGACCCACCGAAAAACGGTGTCGGAAAAATTCGAAATTTATGTCGTTGCGAAGCTCTCGACGAATGGAGTGTGCTGGTGGCCTCGGTTTTCTCGTGGGATTCACGGTTTTCGAGAAATCTAGCCCAAAAGTCGAAATGGGCTAAAAACTTCCCGAGCAAAAATTGGACAAACCGCTCGATGGATTTCGGCGTTCTTGGTGTCTATGGAAAGCTCTCGCCGAGTAGATGATTTTAGACACAAGACCCGATCCAATTGGTGGCCGGATCGGCCGGATTTGGCCGGGGAAGCTGAATCGACGCGCGCGCAGGGGGGGGCGTTTCGCGCGGCGCCGTCGGGCGGCGGGGCGGGGGAGGCTGGCGGTGGCCGGTCGGGTGAGTGGGCGGTGGTGGCCGGTGGGGAGGAGAGAGAAAACGCGAGGAAGAGAGAAGGAGGAAGGAACGCGCGCGGGAGGAAGAAAAAGAGAAGAAGACCGGTCCGATTCGACCGGTCCGATCCGGTCCGGTTCGATTCGGCCGGTTCGATTCAGAATACAAAATTTTGAATTTTTACTCTGCCTCGGGACCGAAAACGAGGTCCAAAAATTCCGAAAAAATTCCAGAAAACTCAGAAAAATACATAGACTCCAAATATATTTTTAGTTTTGCCACGTGGTCTTTAAATTAATTTTTAAAAATCATCAAAGTTTATATTTTCGGAAAATCGAACCCGATTTTTAAAATCCGAAAAATCTCAAAAAAATTTCTAAAATTTAAATAAAATTAAAATACCAAAAATGCTCATAAAATTTAAAATTTTGGGGTGTTACATAATTCATCATAAAATTAACAAAGTTAAAATAATTGAAATTGTTAATTAATTACTCCATTAATTATCACTTGTCAAGTTGTTTAGTCATGCTTAATTTAGTGATTAAAGACATATTACTCACTTAACGGAGTCAAATTCGAGTCTTCATTCTCTTAATTTTCTTACAGAAAAATATATCAATTAACATTTTCACATGCTATATATAAATTGAAAATTTTCTAATGAAATTAATAATATCATCCTTTGGGGATCTTGATGACTGCATATTATTTGAAATTGAAAGGTAAAGCAAGATATATGTACTATAAATGTAACAGAAAAGTAATGACAATAATGCATGGCTGGTCATTTTGCGCCATTGAAATTTTGCTAATCAATACGTATTCAACAAAATTAGTATCTTGAAAATGAGCGAGAGAATCAAATTTAAATTTTAACCATTATATTTATATATTTCCAAACACAACTTTAAAGCTCTATAATTTTTTTTTTATCTATCATTATTTTATGCTAACAAAGCTGGGTGGATTCATTATATTAAATATTTTAAATTTTTTTGAGAAATTTAAATCATTTTTAACTAGTATTGGTAAATGTAATGTGATAATAAATATGTAAAGTTACTTTTAATTTTTTTTTATACAAATAAACTCTACTTAGTTTAGAGTTATAAATTAAATAAACAAATTTATTATAGTTTTCATATATAAATATATTAATACTTAGGACGTCAAAAAATTATTGATTATAGCTACTTTTCTTCTACATATTATACTTAAGTTATTTTTCTCTCGCTTTCCTTCTTCGAGTGGGCCTGTAAATAATCTTTTGTTACTTTTCTTTTACATGCATATTGGTACTGACTTGGTGGGGGAAGAAGACGAATCTGCTTAAGTTGCATTGGTTGTTGCCTCTTTGCGAAGGTTGGTTGCGAGAGGAACTTGGTGACCCATGATATGTTGTGTCGTTGGCTTGTATTCGGTTGTTCTTCACCAAGAGGGGAATGAGCTTCTTTGGTTTCTATCCTTTTTTTTTTTTTTTTTTTTCCTGTAGTTTAATTTGAGTTGGTGTGAGCTCTTCTAGTCTTGCAGGGCAAGGGATCAGTCCTAAGCTAGTGGTGGATGCTTGTGGGGTGTGATAAAGAAGGTTGACCAGGAAAGTTCGAGTAAGATGTCGAAGAGCTCTACTATCACTGTCCTCTGCCTTTTTTTGGTGTCGGTGTCTTGCTTCCATGGCTCTTTCAAAATGTCCAATAGCTTCCCTTGTGGTTTTGAGTGATTAGGATGGGATCTTCTTCTACAACAAATTAGTTTTCTTATATGCAAATGTGGTGTCTTCTTTCTATCTGGTGCCTTTTTCCTTGAGGAGCAAAGCAGGGAACGGTGCTAGTTTCTTCCTTTGATCTACCTAGGATTTTTTTTTTTTTGGGCATGGGCCCTATTTGATTGGCTAGATTAAATTCCTGGTTGAACTGAGTTGTTAAGCCTTCCTACTTATAATTTTTTGGGTTGGCCTATGAGCCAATCCTTTGTATCGTAATATGTTAGACGAGATCCTTTAGTGAAATAGCTATATCCTTAAGAAAAAAAAAAGTGTTATAATATTTATTACTTACCTAATTTCTCGCGCGTATGGATGAAATTAATCACGCTTAATTCAGGATTTCATTTCTCGTTCTAAATTGAATACTTTATTTTTATTTTTCTCTACTCTCTTAATTTAATTAATTTTTTTAAAAAAATTTCTTTTAAATTTTCTTTTTAAATTTTCTTTGTAAATTTAAACTTAATACCTTTCCATTAAACATCCTGATTTAGCGAATTGAAATTCTAAAAATTGAGAGCTTTTTCTCAATCACTTAACAAAACGGTAAAAACTGAGAGTTTTTTTCTAATTTAATGAATAAATATATGGTAAGAATTTTTCTAGGTAAGAATTTTTTTTATTTAAATTTGATTTAATCATAATTCAAAATATAAAATATAGAATGAGATCAACTTATTAAGTATATGAATTTTATATGTTTGTGTTTTAAATTATGTTGTATCACATATATTATATGTAAGTGGACAAGAAACAATTAATTAATTTTCTTGTCCAGGGAACCCTTACTACCGAGTTTCAAACTGACGAGATCCAACTACCCATCACGATGGAAACTAAACTAACTAATAATTAGGTACTGTGAGCGTCTGAGGACAACCTTGGTTTTGGGTGCACCATCAAGGGCTGAGAACGTTGCAAGGTTAGTCCATAAGCTTCTTCCATGTCCAAATTCTCTGCAGGCTTCAACCCGTCTGCCAAATCCCATTCAAATTGTTGACCCCACAAGCTCAAAGGAGCATAGATTTTGATGATACCAAAACTCAACTAGAATCAAACTAACATTGTTTTAAGTGTTGTGTATCTCAAAGAAAAAGGACAAAAGGATTTCATGATGGATTCGTGCTTATGAAGAGAAAGGATGACATTCTAAGGATAACACAAGACGAAGCAAAAGAGATAAAAGAAGAAAAGGTTACCTTCCAAGGCTGCATTGAAAATCAGAATTGAAGGTACATATAGTATTAGAGTTAGTTTTATTTCTTAGGATTACTTGTGAAAAGAATTGAGGAGTAAAAGTCAATGATGCTTATTTTTAATCCCTCAAAAGATTTTCTTTTTAAATATCATTATTATTGGCCTAAAAAATATTTAACTATGATTTGGTGTAAAGTTTTATAGTTTTGAAAGTTATGCAGAAAAGTTTTCCTGGTATGCTAACTGGTTTGCTACTTATTTTAGTATGCTAACTGGTTTGCTATTTTCTCAAGTATGCTAACTGTTTCAACTCTGCACAACATCGCAGAAAACGACAAAATAACGGCTATTTTCTTGAAATTCGTATCTGTAACGTTCAAATGAGTTCTGCAACGGTAAAAAACGTTCCAAAGCTATAAATACACCTTCCTTTGGCCATTTTGCACTTAATGAAAGTCCCTCTACTGTTCAAAATCTTTAAAGCTTTCATTCAAAGTGCTCAAAGTGATTTATTGCTCATCATTGGCTTATTTACTCAACTCTTCTTTATAGATTCTGTTGTAATTGAGTGAGAGTGAGTTTTCAACACATTATTATCATTTGTGAGAGGTCATTCAAGCACCTATTGAAGCTTGGTTGTGATAAGTGTTTGGAATAACACTTGGTAGAAGTGTGAAGCTACTTGTAAAAGCTTTGTTGAGAAGATTTGTAAAGGGCTTTGTCTCTTGCCTTGAAAAGAGAAGAATAGTGGAGTGAAGACTCAAAGTGGGATCTTTGAGAGAGTGGATGTAGGCTAGTTAAAGCCGAACCACTATAAAAATTCCAGTGTTCATTTTCTCAACCCTTGCTCTTTACATTTTTGCAATTTAGCTTTATGAATGATATGCTTTTGCTGATATGAAAATTGATATCATATGCTGTTGATCTTGCTGCTATCTGAGAAAAATAGTTTACTGCAAAATCTGCTGATATCTGATATATTCTGTTGGTTATCTGTTGTCTTTGTCGGATAGGATATCCGTATAACGCTCTAGTTCTTTGTGATAAAAACGTATTCAGCCATCGATATATTTACTGAATGCTTATATAGTCTGTTATATCAGTATACTGATTGCATATAAGTTAACCTTGAATCAACTTGTTAATTGAGTTATATTGTTCATATTTAGCATTAGTTAATTAAGTTGAACTTAGCTGCAATTTTCAAAGGTTTTGAGCAAGAACCGAAAATTGTTTTTAAAGTCCAATTCACCCCCCTCTTGGACATATTTTGGGACATCAATTTGGTATCAGAGCATGTCTCTCTTGCTTGAGGATTAAACCCCTTGGAGTGATCCACACACATGGCTAGTTCATCTAGAAATTCTGCTGGTATACCTGCCCCCTTAGCTGAAGGTTATTCCATCACTAGACCACCACTTTTTAATGGCACAAATTACTCCTTTTGGAAAACTAGAATGAGAAACTTTATACAATCTGTTGACATTGATGCTTGGAGAATAGTTAAAGATGGTCCTTATATTCCTTATAAAACCAGTGAAGGAACTATACAAATTCCTAAAGCTGAATCTTATATTCCTTATAAAACCAGTGAAGAAACTGTACAAATTCCTAAAGCTGAAGTTGAATTTGATGATAATGATTGGAAGAAAATTTCTACAAATGCCAAGGCTATTAATATTCTTCATTGTGCTCTTGATATTAATGAGTATAATCGTGTTTCAGGATGTTAAACTGCAAAAGAGATATGGGACAAACTAGAAGTCACATATGAAGGAACTGATGTGGTAAAAGAGTCAAAGGCAAACCTCCTCATCCGTGATTATGAATTATTTGAGATGAAACCTGGTGAAACTATTGCTGAGATGAGTACCAGATTTACAAACCTTGTAAATCTACTTAAAGCTCTTGGAAAGAGATTTGAAGAACAAGAACTTGTAAAGAAAATTCTGAGGTCTCTTCCAAAGACGTGGGAAGCAAAGACTACTGTTATTCAAGACACCAAGGATTTCAGAAAATACACCTATGATGAGCTGATTGGTTCTCTCATTGCACATGAGATGATTTATAAGAAAGATGAGAATGAAGGTGATCAAAAGAAAAAGAAAGGGATAGCTTTCATATCCGAAAAAGTAGATGAGAAAAAGAAAAATGTTGCTCTTAAAGCTAATTCAAGTGATGATTCAAGTGCTTCAAGTGATGATGATGAAGACATGGCTATGATAGTCAAAAGATTCAAAAGAGCATTTAGAAAAGGTGGAAGCAAATACAAGAAGTTCACAAAGAAATATGCTCCAAAGACTCCAAATCATTCAAGTGAAATAGTTTGTTATGAGTGTAACAAACCAGGCCACATTAAGCCAAAATGTCCTACATTGAAGAAGAAAAACAAGTTCAGAAAGGACAAAAGCAAAAGGCAATGGCAAAGAACTTGGAGTGACAGTGATTCTTCATCAAATGATGAAACAAGTGACAAAGAGGCTGCAAACACTTGTATGATGGCAATTGAAGAAAAAGGTGAAAGCTCACACATCGAAGATAGTGAAAATGAGGTAAATCTTGAACTTTCTAATGTTGATGAATTAGAACTTGCATTTGTGAAGACATATGATAAGTATAGAACTTTTAAAAAGAAATGCAAAATTTTAGTTCATGAAAATTGTGCTTTAAGATCAGAAAATATTTCATTGAGTATGGTTTCAAAGGAAAATGAATTTTATAAATCTCAAATGAAATTATTTAAGGAAGTTAATGATGAGCTTCAAAGATCAAAAGAAGTATGTGAACAACTTCTTGAGAAAAACAGAATTCTTGAAGAAAAAGTTGAATCTTTGACAAGAGATTTATCTAAATTTACAAAAGGAAAAGAAACACTTGATATACTTCTTGGAAATCAAAGATTTACAAATGAAAAATCTGGAATTGGATATGATGGATTTATGAAGTATGGAAAATACAAACAATCTTTTGTTAAAGCTACATCCTTTTCTCAACCGAGTATTACATGCTTTTATTGCAATCACAATGGTCATATGATTAATGCTTGCCCTATTAGGAAAGGAACCTTTAAGGCAAAGAAAGTATGGGTGCCTAAAGGAACCCTACCTAATGTTACTAACATTCAAGGACCCAAAGTTGCTTGGGTACCTAAGAACAGTTAACTGATTTCAGGTCTGCCTAAGGAGTATGCTGGAAACAGAACATTGGTACATTGATAGTGGCTGCTCTAGGCACATGACAGGAAATAAAGGCAAGTTTTCCTCTCTTACTTTGAAAGAAGAAGGTTATGTGAAATTTGGTGATAAAAGCAAAGCTAAAATTGTTGGATGTGGAACTATTGGTAAAAATCCTTGCATTGAGAATGTTGCATTAGTTCAAGGATTAAAGTATAATCTTTTAAGTGTTAGTCAATTATGTGATAACGGTTTTAAAGTGATTTTTACTTCTACACACTGTGAAATTCATGGAAATAATGTTATGTTTGCTGGTGCTAGAATAGATAATATTTACCTACTTGATTTAACAAGTCTTGAAGAAAATTGTGAAACATGTTTTATGACTTCAGATGATAGTGCATGGTTATGGCATAGAAAATTAGGACATGCTAGCATGAGTACACTTGCTAAACTTTCTAGAAAGAACCTTGTTAGAGGACTTCCAAAGCTAAGATTTGAAAAAGAATTTCAATGCAAAGCTTGTGCACTTGGTAAACATACAAAATCATCTTTTAAATCAAAAAATGTTGTAACTACGTCTAGACCATTGGAATTATTACATCTTGATCTTTTTGGTCCAATCACACCTAGAAGTCTAGGAGGCAAGGCATATGCATTTGTAATTGTTGATGATTTTTCAAGATTCACATGGACTTTCTTTCTTGCTCATAAAGATGAAACCTTTGATATATTTGAAGCTTTTTGCAAAAGAACTCAAAATGAAAAAGGATATTGCATTACATCTTTAAGGAGTGATCATGGAAAAGAATTTGAAAATAATTTGTTTGAAAATTTCTGCTCTCAAAATGGTATTTATCATACATTTTCAGCTCCTAGAACTCCACAACAAAATGGAGTTGTTGAAAGGAAAAATAGATCTTTGCAAGAAATGGCAAGAACAATACTGAATGAAAACAGTTTACCAAAATATTTCTGGGCAAAAGTCAGAATACAAAGATGCTACATTTTAAACAGAGTTTCCATTAGAGCTATTTTAAAGAAAACTCCTTATGAACTTTGGAAAGGAAGAAAACCCAATATTGCATATTTTCATGTCTTTGGTTGCAAATGTTACATTTTGAATAACAAAGACAGCAATCTCAAGAAATTTGATGCTAAATCTTGTGAAGGAATATTTCTAGGATATTCAACAAATAGCAAAGCATATAGGATCTTCAATAGAAAAACATTGACCATGGAAGAATCAATGCATATACTTTTTGATGATGCTAACACTTCCTTGCAAAGGAAAGATTCTTGTGATGATGAAATTGAGCAGATTCTAAATTCAAAGAAGTCGAATAATGATGAGCTTGAATCAAAAGAACAAGTGGAGGATGATCAAAATGACAAAGAAGAAGAACTCCCTTGCTCCACAAATATTGAAATTCAAGAAGACTCCCAACCAAATGTGGAAGAACTACAAATTGAGGAACCTCAACATCAAGATATTCCACAAGAATGGAGGTACCATAGAAATCATTCCAAAGATGACATTCTTGATAGTCCATCACAAAGAATGATGACAAGAGCTCAACTTAGAAGATATTTTGGTAATGTTGCTTTTGTTTCTCAATTTGAACCCAAAACATATGATGATGCTCAAAATGATGAAAATTGGCTTTTTGCTATGCAAAAGGAATTAAATCAGTTTGAAAGAAACAAAGTTTGGAAACTTGTTCCTAAACCTAAAAAGCACACTGTTATTAGAACTAAATGGGTATTTAGGAATAAGATGGATGAAAAAGGACATGTAGTTAGAAATAAAGCTAGACTAGTAGCTCAAGGATACAACCAAGAGGAAGGTATTGATTTTGATGAAACCTTTGCTCCGGTTGCTAGAATTGAAGCTATTAGAATGTTGTGTGCATTTGCTTGTTTTAAGAATTTCATGCTTTATCAAATGGATGTTAAAAGTGCATTTTTAAATGGATACATTGATGAAGAAGTTTATGTAGCTCAACCTCCTGGTTTTGAAGACCCTCACTTTCCAAATCATGTTTACAACCTTACTAAAGCTCTCTATGGTTTAAAGCAAGCTCCTAGAGCATGGTATGAGAGACTTAGTAAATTCTTACTTCAAAATGATTTTAAAAGAGGAAAAGTGGATACTACTCTTTTCATTAAGAAAATTGGAAAAGACATGCTTATTGTGCAAATTTATGTAGATGATATTATTTTTGGTGCTACTAACCATTCTCTTTGTAAGAAATTTTCCAACATGATGAAAAGTGAATTTGAAATGAGTATGATGGGTGAACTTACTTTCTTCCTTGGATTGCAAATTAAGCAAATGAAAGATGGAATTTTTATAAATCAGTCCAAGTATATAAAGGATATGCTAAAGAAGTTCAAAATGGAGGATATGAAGAGTATTGGAACTCCCATGAGCTCAACAATTAAATTGGAGAAAGATGAAGAGGTAAAGAGGTAGATAACAAATTTTATAGAGGTATGATTGGTTCTTTACTCTACTTAACAGCATCTAGACCAGATATTCATTTTAGTGTATGTTTATGTGCAAGATTTCAGTCATGTCCAAAAGAATCTCATCTTGTAGCAGTTAAGAGAATTTTTAAATATCTCATTGGCACTCACAATATTGGCTTGTGGTATCCAAAATGTGAATCATTTGATCTTATTGGTTATAGTGATTCAGATTTTGCTGGTAGTAGATTAGACAGAAAAAGCACTTCTGGAACTTGTCAATTTCTAGGTCATGCATTAGTTTCATGGCACAGTAAAAAGCAAACCTCTGTTGCACTTTCTACTGCAGAAGCTGAATATATTGCAGCTGGAAGTTGTGTTGCACAGATTTTGTGGATGAAACAACAGCTTGAAGACTTTGAAATTAAATTTGATCACATTCCCATAAGATGTGACAATACTAGTGCTATAAACCTATCAAAAAATCCTGTTCAACACTCTAGAAGCAAGCATATTGAAATTAGACATCATTTTATTAGGGATCATGTTCAAAATGGTGATATTCAAATCGAATTTGTCCCTTCTGAAAAACAGCTTGCTGACATTTTCACAAAGCCACTTAGTGAGAAAATTTTTTGCAAAATAATAAGAGAACTTGGTATGATTGATGCTTTTGATTAAGTTTTGATGTATTCTCATGTTTCCATATGAAAATGAAGTGATATATGTTGATTTGCAGTGTTGAAAATGCATTCTGATATTTTTGGTGCAATTTGAAAAATTCTGGGTTATATCAGATATGAACAGTAATCTGCAGAATTTGCTCTCAGTGGCATACTAATCCGTTTGCTAATTTTCTTGTTTGCTAAATGCTTTACCACTGCTCCTACTTTTTCGTTGGCAAACTGGAAGTCAGGTCTGATTGCTCTAAAACTCTAAAATTATTTTTTCTCGAAGCGCCTATTCTGCATGCTTAAAGCCCATATGACTTAAATACCCCTCTACTTTAAGTATTGCATTATTATGTATTTAAGGGCAAAATGGACTTTTTAACACTTTGATTTGCGCGGGATTTAATTTTTTCTTCTGAACCATCAGTCTTCTCGCCGTCTCTCCTCTGTTACACGCTACCTATTTCCTGCAAAACCTACAGTTGTGTCTTTTCAGTTTTTAAAATTCAAAACTCCTCTTTCCGTCATTTCGTATCTCAGAACCCGAACGGCTGCATTTCTCTCTCCACTTGCAAACCCATTTCGGTCGCACCATTCCAAGCCGTTGTCTCCCTTCATCGTTCTCAAATACTTCTGAAACCCTTTGATAGTGAATCGATTAAATCGATTGTTTGCAGAAAGAAAATCCCTGAAATTTTTCGTTTCCTTATCTCACTGAATCTGCTGAAAGAAATCATTTGCTGTTGGTTATTTTTCTTTGTCGATTCGCACACTCTGTTTCAGTATATTTCAGGTATAAAGTCTAAACCTTTAATGGAATCGTGTTTCATATTCTTCTATGCCTGTTTGTAATGCTTTCGTAATATGCTGATAATTTTTTTTTGTGCTTGATTTACTCTCGCCTGTTTGTTCTGTTTTAGCGCTCTGTTGTTAATTTTTTTTTTGGGCATTAACATTTCGTAAAATGTGGTATATAATAATAAATCGACTGCCATGGATTCGTAAGAACTCGAATATTTTTTTCTTGCTGTCTGTTCTATTTTTTTTTTGTCATTGCGCTCTGTTGTGAAAAATGGATGTTGATATGCTTAAATTGATTATATATATAAATATATATATATTGGCTGCTCACATCACTGAATTTATAATCTCAGTTCTCTCTATCATTTCGGCCTAATTTGTTTCTGAGATTGGTTATGGCACGAGACAAAGGAAAAGGGAAAGCCAAAATCACCACATACTCATCATCAAACTCAACTGACACAAGTATCCCTGCGTCCACAAAAGGATGCTCCTCTGATAATTGGTAAACCAAAAGAAACAACCAAGAAAAGAACAAGCGAGCCAGTCCAAGAAAAGGGAACCAAAAAGAAAAAGATTTCAAAAGCTCCAGTTGTGCATATGGAGAGGGCTATTCATGAGCCAAGGTACATTCACTGGCCTGCTTTTGTTGAAGTTTCTGTTCCTTTGCAATCTTTGTTTGAGTATCAAAAATGGGATAAACTGTGTTCTGATACTGAAGGAGCGTATGTGGACTTAGTGCAAGAATTCTATAAAAATTTGAGGGTTGATGATTCTGACAAAGATGAGTCTTTTAAGGTAAAAATGAAAGGGACAATTTATGAAGTGACACTAGCTAGATTAGCTAAAGCCCTAGGAATTCCAAACAGTGGGAACAAAATCTGCTCCCACAAAGATGTTTTTGCTGTTGGTGGATTTAACAAAAGGGATTTTGAGGGTGAAGTGTTTAAAGGAGAAGTGAAGGATAAGACTAGCATTACCCATGCTCATCAACACATTAAAATTCTTCATAGTTTTATCATTTATGTGTTGAATCCTAGAACCGGCAGTCCCAACTATTTGAGTACCCTTGACCTCTGCATAATTTGGCATATAGTGAACCAAATTGAGTTTAATCTTGCCTATTTTATGCTGAAACAAATCATGAAATGGAAGCCACCCTATAAGCTACCCTATGCTCATCTTCTAAATGGTCTATTTAGAGACTTTGGGATACCTTTGGAAACTGAGAAACTTAGGACCAATATGATCCCAATCACTAGCTTGTAAAAAGATGATGATGGTAGAAAGCTTAGATTTGAGCAAGGTGCTAGTTCCAAAGATAGTGCAAGTGGTACTTTCAATGTTGAAGGTATTTTGGAGGAAGTAAACAATTTGAGAGAATTTGTTGAGATGGAACTTGGAGAGCTACAAAAATTTAGAAGTTTTCAAACTATTCTTATGAATGCTCTTGACTCTAAAGTTGATGGATCTTTGATGTTGATGTACAAGATTGTGGAAGAATTGTTTAAAATCAAAGTCCATTTGGGTATTTCAACCACTGAGGCTGGAGAAACCAGTAAGGTTGCTACTGGTTCTGTTCCTCTAGCCGAGAAAATAAAAGAAAAGGAGAAAGAGAAAGAAACAGAGGAAGAAGAAGAAACAGAAGAGGAAGAGGAAGAAGAAACAGAAGAAGAGGAAGAGAAAGAAACTGAAGAAGAAGAGAAAGAGGAAGAAAAGGAAGAAGAGGAAAAAGCTGAAGCAGAAAAAGATGATGATGATTCTGATGAAAATGGTAATGGAGGCAGCAAAGAAGGTAGTGGGAAAGATATGAGTGACTCAGAGTCTGAGGCAGAACCTGAGACACCTGCTCCTGCTGCTCCTGCAAAAGGAAAGGGCAAAACAGCTCAACAAGAACAAAGACGCAAACAGAAAGAGGAAACTGGTAAACCCACTGGCAAAAAGACTAAAACTGGCAAAAAGTCTGCAGCTGAGTCTGGTACTACTGAGTTAGCAGCTGGGCCTATTGTTCCTTTGACACCCGGGACTGAATTGGCTGCTGCAATTCTTCAAACTTTGAGTGACAAACCTATCAAGCCCAAAAAGCTGAAAATGGGTGCTCCAAAACCAATCAGGAGAAGTTCCAGGCTGAAAGGATAAACTGAACTTTGATTGAATTTTGTCTAACAGTCTGTCTGTTAGTTTGCTACTTAGTTTGCTACTTTTGATTTTTCTGAACTTTAAATTAGTTTGCTATATCAGTTACTATTTTGACTGTTTACTCACTGCATTTAGACTGATTTTTGACATGCATGATTTCTCCCGTATTCTTTTGATGCTGACAAAAAGGGGGAGAAAAGTAATGAATGGTAATCTTGATACTTGATATAGTTTGTGATTACTCATGGTTGATATAATTTGTGAATAGTATATTGTTGATATAACTTTATGGTGTGCATATTGTTGATATCACTTGTGAATGATATATATAGTTTGTGATTAGTGTGTATATTGTGCATATTTAGTTAGTATCTTTAGTCACACTTGACTCCTTAAGAAAATGCTTATGAATATTTTATTGAAATTATTAAGGGGGAGTTATTTGTGATTAATTGTTGATATAAGCACATACACAGGGGGAGTTATTCTCACATACACATTCATACACATACTCACACTTACTTACATTTACATGGTGATTCAATTGAGTTTTGTCATCATCAAAAAGGGGGAGATTGTTGACCCCACAAGCTCAAAGGAGCATAGATTTTGATGATACCAAAACTCAACTAGAATCAAACTAATATTGTTTTAAGTGTTGTGTATCTCAAAGAAAAAGGACAAAAGGATTTCATGATGGATTCGTGCTTATGAAGAAAGGATGACATTCTAAGGATAACACAAGACGAAGCAAAAGAGATAAAAGAAGAAAAGGTTACCTTCCAAGGCTGCATTGAAAATCAGAATTGAAGGTACATATAGTATTAGAGTTAGTTTTATTTCTTAGGATTACTTGTGAAAAGAATTGAGGAGTAAAAGTCAATGATGCTTATTTTTAATCCCTCAAAAGATTTTCTTTTTAAATATCATTATTATTGGCCTAAAAAATATTTAACTATGATTTGGTGTAAAGTTTTATAGTTTTGAAAGTTATGCAGAAAAATTTTCCTGGTATGCTAACTGGTTTGCTACTTATTTTAGTATGCTAACTGGTTTGCTATTTTCTCAAGTACGCTTAATCGTTTCAACTCGCACAACATCGCAGAAACGACAAAATAACGGCTATTTTCTTGAAATTCGTATTCGTAACGTTCAAATGAGTTCTGAACGGTAAAAACGTTCCAAAGCTATAAATACACCTTCCTTTGGCCATTTTGCACTTAATGAAAGTCCCTCTACTGTTCAAAATCTTTAAAGCTTTCATTCAAAGTGCTCAAAGTGATTTATTGCTCATCATTGGCTTATTTACTCAACTCTTCTTTATAGATTCTGTTGTAATTGAGTGAGAGTGAGTTTTCAACACATTATTATCATTTGTGAGAGGTCATTCAAGCACCTATTGAAGCTTGGTTGTGATAAGTGTTTGGAATAACACTTGGTAGAAGTGTGAAGCTACTTGTAAAAGTTTTGTTGAGAAGATTTGTAAAGGGATTTGTCTCTTGCCTTGAAAAGAGAAGAATAGTGGAGTGAAGACTCAAAGTGGGATCTTTAAGAGAGTGGATGTAGGCTAGTTAAAGCCGAACCACTATAAAAATTCCAGTGTTCATTTTCTCAACCCTTGCTCTTTACATTTTTGCAATTTAGCTTTATGAATGATATGCTTTTGCTGATATGAAAATTGATATAATATCTTTGTTGATCTTGCCGCTATCCGAGAAAAATAGTTTCTTCGCAAAATCACGATATCCGATATATTCGCTGGTTATCGGTTGTCTTTGCCGATAGGATATCCGTATCTCGCTCTAGTTCTTTGTGATAAAAACGTATTCAATTTACTGATATATTTACTGAATGCTTATATAGTCTGTTATATCAGTATACTGATTGCATATAAGTTAACCTTGAATCAACTTGTTAATTGAGTTATATTGTTCATATTTAGCATTAGTTAATTAAGTTAAACTTAACTGCAATTTTCAAAGGTTTTGAGCAAGAACCGAAAATTGTTTTTAAAGTCCAATTCACCCCCCTCTTGGACATATTTTGGGACATCACAAATGCATGCATTAGAGTTCCTACCAGCAGATGAACCATGCGCAAAGCCATGCTCACACCGGCATATATTCTACGTCCTGCACCAAACGGTATAAGCTCAAAATCATTTCCCTTTACATCAACACTTGCATTTTCACCTCCACCCATTCAGCCCATATATTTGGATCTCGGGCTATGGCCCAGGTGTTCGCCGAAAGAGTTGAGTTCTGGGAATGTGGCGGCCATTTATTTCACAACCATTGGCTGCAATCCGTGGAAGAGAAAATGGCGTTGCCGGGTGGAGCCGGAAGGTTTCTTTGACCACCGGTTGGAGGTAGGTGAGTTGCGCTAGGTCCGATTCGGTAACCAGACGGTCTCGGCCGACAACGCGCTCTTGTTGAACTTGGGCTAGGATATGTGGGTGCCGAATGAGTTCAGCAATAGCCCATTCTAGTGTGCTAGCAGACGCATCAGTGCCTGCTGTGAACATGTTCTGCAACCTCAAACACAATGCAAATATACTTGTAACATGCATCTGTTGTAGGATGAAACCCATGTAGATTATAGAAAATAAAACTCATATTAACAATGTTATATGTTGAAGCCTAAGCTTTAATGGTGCCTTGTAAGATAGAGAAATATCAAAAGCAATGCTTTGATTTCAGTATCGGTAAGTTTCAGTCCATCACCATCACCGTCTTCTTTCAACGAAATCAACGTATTCAACATGTTACTGTACTCTTCGGTACCATTAAAACCATTAATCTTGTGCTCCTCCACAATCTCAGTCAAGAAACCATCAAATCTGCTATGGAGTTTCTTCATTTTGGCTGCCACCCCTTGTAAGTCCAGCCACTCCAATGCTGGAACAGTCACCGATATTGAAAACTCCCGACAACACCATCAACTCCGTAACCATCGATTTGAAATCGACTGCCTTTTGATCACCACCACCGGTACCGTCACCGACCACTCTTCTGCCTAGCATCATTCGTCCAAGGGTATTGGTGGTGCACACGTTGAGCAATTGTCCCAATTTTACTGCTTCAGTTGGGCTCGCTCTCGCCAGTGCTTTTGTGAGCACTGCCACTTCTTCCTGCATTTATAGGGGCTTTTACCAAAAAGGTGTAATGGAAAACAAAATAATATCAAAAAATAGTGCATTCGAATATAATTATTAAAAGGGGTGATTTATGTTGAATTAGACAAGGTGAGTGCAGAAAGTTAATTTATAATAACATCTGCATCAAAATTTTGTAACGAAAGTTGGATGCTATTTAAAATAGCGTCTTGCTTTCTTTTAAATAATAAAAAATTAATTAAAAAAAAATTTAAAGGTTGAACGCTACTCATAATAACATTCAATCTTTTTTTTTTAATTTTTAATTATTAATTATTTTATTTTATATTTTAAATTAAAAAATAATATTTATAATAAATAAAATTATAATATATAATATTATATATTATAATATTTTTATTATAAATATTATTTTTTAATTTAAAATTAAATTAAAATTTAATAAAATAAAAAATTAATAATTAAAAAAATTTAAGAAAAATTAGATGGTACTATAATTTTCTTTAAATTTTTAATTATTTTATTTTATATTTTAAATAAATTAAAAATATTAATTTATATATTATAATATTTTTATTTTTTTAATTTTATAATAATATAAAAAATATATATTATAATATTTTTATTATAAAAATTATTTTTTAATTTAAAATTAAATAAAATAAAAAATTAAAATAAAAAAATTAATAATTTAAAAGATTTAAGACAGTAGCGTCTAACTTTTTTTTTTAATTTTTAATTATTTTATTTTATATTTAAAATAAATTAAAAATATTATTTTATATATTATAAAAATATTATATTATAATATTTTTATTTTTTAATTTTATTATAATATAAAAAATATATATTATAATATTTTTATTATAAAATATTATTTTTTTAATTTAAAATTAAATTAAAATTTAATAAAATTAAAAATTAAAATTAAAAAAATTAATAATTAAAAAGATTTAAGAAAAGTTAGACGCGCATCTAATTTTTTTTTTAATTTTTAATTATTTTATTTATATTTTAAATAAATTAAAATATTATTTTATATATTATAATATTTTTATTTTTTTTAATTTTATTATAATATAAAAAAATATATATTATAATATTTTTATTATAAAATATTATTTTTTAATTTAAAATTAAATTAAAATTTAATAAAATAAAAAATTAAAATTAAAAAAATTAATAATTAAAAAGATTTAAAAAAAAGTTAGATGCTACTATAGTAGCGTCTAATTTTTTTTTTTAATTTTTAATTATTTTATTTTATATTTTAAATAAATTAAAAATATTATTTTATATATTATAATATTTTTATTTTTTTAATTTTATTATAATATAATAATATAAAATAATAAAATTAAAAAAATAAAAATATTATAATATATAAAATAATATTTTTAATTTATTTAAAATATAAAATAAAATAATTAAAAATTTAAAAAAAAGTATAATAGGTCCAACTTTTCTTAAATTTTTTAATTTTAATTTTTTATTTTATTAAATTTTAATTTAATTTTAAATTAAAAAATAATATTTATAATAAAAATATTATAATATATAATATTATATATTATAATTTTATTTATTAAAATAATATTTATATTTTATTTAAAATATAAAATAAAATAATTAATAATTAAAAATAAAAAAAATATATTGTACGCTACTATAAGTAGCGTCCAACCTTTAAATTTTATTTTAATTAATTTTTTATTATTTAAAGGAAAGTTGAGCGCTATTTGGAATAGCGTCTAGCTTTCGTTGAAAAATTTTGATGCAGACGCTATTATAAATAGCGTCCGAACTTTAAAAATGGTATTATAATTAACGTCCTGCACTCAACTCGTCCAGCTCAGCGTAACTCACCCCTTTTTGATAATTATGTTCGAATGCACTATTTTTTATATTATTTTATTTTCGATTACACCTTTTTGATCAAAAGCCGTATTTATAGTCACCTAGAAATTTAATAAAAAAATTTAAGCTATTTTCTTTTTAAAATTTATTATATTATTTTTCTATATTTGTTTACATTAAAATTCAAGATTGTAACTTTAAACAATATATTATCTGAGAATCAAACATGAGTCGGTGACTTTCCTATTCAAAACGCCGTGGTCTTCACCGTGTACCAACACTCGTGGTTTGAGCTTTTTCCTTTTAAAATCAATGTTAATGCAAATGACAAAACAAAGGACATTAATAGATGGCACGTCCTTTGTCTTCAGCCATTCAAAGAGGAAATTGAAATAGCACAAGCCAAGTTTTTCAAATTGCCTTATTATAGAATCGATTAAGATAGAAAAATTCAAATATTTAATTAATAAATTATTAAATAAATATTATATAAATGTATATTGTGAAATCACTAATTTTTAAATTCTTAATTATAATAAAATTTCTAAATAATAAAATCTTAATTATACTTTCTAATATTAAGTCTCCACCATCACTAATATTAAGTCTCCACCATCACTGCATTACAATGTACGTACGATAAGAGGTAAACTAATTATATTTCAGCCTATCTAAAAATGAAATAATTAGCAGGATATGGTAATTACTGGGTAAGAATTGAGGCTTGAATCTCTTCAAGCGTTCGCCCCTTCGTCTCAGGCACCAACTTGGCAATAAATACAACCCCCAAACCGGCAATGATTGCATATATGAAAAATACTCCTGAAATTATATATTACAGGAAATTAATGCTCTTAGCATATATAAAAAGCTTAAAATGGAGCCATGTCTAGGAAGAGAGAAGTGGAAGAAGGCATTTACCGGCTGAGCTCCACTCAAACAAAAAGTTAAATGTGTATGCAACAATCCAGGACCCAACTGAACTTACCAAGTTTACTAAGCTTCCAGCTCTATCCTTTATGTTTACAGGAAATATCAGACATAGAAAGCCAGCATGTGATTTGCTGAGCTGCTTATTTAGCAACTTATGATCAAGCTATGGACAAATCAAGTAGAAATATATTGTCATACCTCTGCCACTATAATCCATGGTATCCCTCCCACGCCTACTGCCAAAGATGCTATGAATACCTAATGGCAGAATCAAGAATTTTAAATCTATTCTTCAAGTAATATTATAATTTATTAACTGATACAATGGAGAAATTAATAAGTTTAGGCAACTTCCATTACCAATATGCCTGCAAGTGCCAATGAAGGAGTGATTTCTTTTCCCAAATGAAAGCCCTGCCCAAAGAGGAGTAAATTTATGTGAACAATATCAAGGAACTGAAGAAAGAATCATTTTTTTTTTTTTAAAAAAAAAGGCATATAACTTCTAGTTCATTAGAACCTGCAACAGGAAGGACAGTCCTGTAATGAATGAACCCAAGCACATTCCAGTTGAAGAAACCTGAAAATATAAAGAACTTTCAGGTTTTCTCTCTTTTCAACTATATTCCAAACTCCATACGTTTCACATTTTAATACTAACCAAGAAAAGTGGTCGTCTCCCACTTTTATCAACTAAGAACAAACCGCAAATGTTCATTATTATCTGTTATAAAGATGTAAACTAGAAATGAGAAATGCACCTAGAAGATTGCCACTTTCAATAACACTTAAAAAAAGGGAGGGGGCTGTTGTGGAGGATAGACATACCTGCACAACACTTGCTGCTACAGACCCAACACCACTCGAGATACCTGCAATGTATCAAAATATCAAGTTTATATATTTCTATATAATTGTCCAATAAGATGAATTATTTTAGGAAGCATCCTTGCCCATCCCTAAGTTACCAGCTGACTCTAAAGTAGGGTTCATATAATATGCATAGCCATTGAGTCCTCCAAACTGTAGCAGTGCCATCAGTCCAACTCCAACCTCATCCAAGTTTAAGCTAAAACAATGTATTAAACAAATAATGGAAAAAGGCATTAAATAGATGAGTAATTTATTAAACTCACTATAACTGCACAGGCGTATTTTTGCTGGAACAACTCTTTAATTCCATCTTCTGCTAGCTGATCTAAGTGTTCGGTATATTCCTGTTAATTTTTCGAGAAGAAAAAACAGAAGTGAAAGTAAATATTCTACTTTAAATGAATTATATTAGCTTGTGCATAGATACAGAGCCAAAAATATTACAGTGATTTCAGCTGCTTCATGAGAAACATCAGCATTCTTTCCCCTGAGCAGCTTGAAAGCAACTTCCAACTCTTTTTCTCGACCAACTTTTGCCTGTTGAAATTATAATCATCAATAAGCATCTCAATGGTTTCTTGAGCCACATTAACAATAAAGACAAATCAAATTATCAGAGAACAAATGTGGTTCTGCTTTTGATAAATGAAATTGATATATAAGAACAAGTTGAAAGAAACTGCCTATGCTATCATTTGAAATGGTTTGACAAAAATAATATGAACAATTGGAAGCAACAAATCTCTATTTCCGGTCATGTCTGCTCAACATATTCACCGTGCAAAAAACTTCTGATGTCCCAAAATATGTCCAAGAGGGGGGTGAATTGGACTTTAAAAACAATTTTCGGTTCTTGCTCAAAACCTTTGAAAATTGCAGCTAGGTTCAACTTAATTGACTAATGTGAAATATGAACAATATAGCTCTATTGACAAGTTGACTCAAGGTAAAGCTGTATGCAATCAGTATACTGATATAACAGACTATATAAGCATTCAGTAAATATATCAGTAATCTGAATACGTTTTTAACACAGCAATCAGAGCAGTATACCAGATATCCTATCTGACAGCACAACAGATAACTAGCAGAATATATCAGATATCAACAAATTAGCAGTAAAAGCAGATTTAGCAGTAAACTGTTTTTCTCAGACAGCAGCAAGATCAACAGCATATGATATCAATTTTCATATCAGCAAAAGTATATCAATCATAAAGCTAAATTGCATAAATGTAAAGAGCAAGGGTTGAGAAAATGAACACTGGAATTTTTATAGTGGTTCGGCTTTAACTAGCCTACATCCACTCTCTCAAAGATCCCACTTTGAGTCTTCACTCCACTATTCTTCTCTTTTCAAGGCAAGAGACAAAGCCCTTTACAAATCTTCTCAACAAAGCTTTTACAAGTAGCTTCACACTTCTACCAAGTGTTATCCCAAACACTTATCACAACCAAGCTTCAATAGGTGCTTGAATGACCTCTCACAAATGATAATAATGTGTTTAAAAACTCACTCTCACTCAATTACAACAGAATCTATAAAGAAGAGTTGAGTAAATAAGCCAATGATGAGCAATAAATCACTTTGAGCACTTTGAATGAAAGCTTTAAAGATTTTGAACAGTAGAGGGACTTTCATTAAGTGCAAAATGGCCAAAGGAAGGTGTATTTATAGCTTTGGAACGTTTTTTACCGTTGCAGAACTCATTTGAACGTTACAGATACGAATTTCAAGAAAATAGCCGTTATTTTGTCGTTTTCTGCGATGTTGTGCAGAGTTGAAACAGTTAGCATACTTGAGAAAATAGCAAACCAGTTAGCATACTAAAATAAGTAGCAAACCAGTTAGCATACCAGGAAAACTTTTCTGCATAACTTTCAAAACTATAAAACTTTACACCAAATCATAGTCAAACACTTTTTAGGCCAATAATGATATTTAAAAAGAAAATCTTTTGAGGGATTAAAAATAAGCATCATTGACTTTTACTCATCAATTCTTTTCACAAGTAATCCTAATAAATAAAACTAACTCTAATACTATATGTACCTTCAATTCTGATTTTCAATGCAGCCTTGGAAGGCAACCTTTTCTTCTTTTATCTCTTTTGCTTCGTCTTGTGTTATCCTTAGAATGTCATCCTTTCTTCATAGGCACGAATCCATCATGAAATCCTTTTGTCCTTTTTCTTTGAGATACACAACACTTAACAGCAATGTTAGTTTGATTCTAGTTGAGTTTTGGTATCATCAAAATCTATGCTCCTTTGAGCTTGTGGGGTCAACAATCTCCCCCTTTTTGATGATGACAAAACTCAATTGAATCACCATGTAAATATTGATAAGTGTGAGTATGTGTATGAATGTATATGAGAGAATAACTCCCCCTTAATACTTTCAATAAAACATCCATAAGCATTTTCTTAAGGAGTCAAGTATGACTAAAGATACTAACTAAATATGCACAATATGCACACTAATCACAAATTGTATATCATTCACAAGTGATATCAACAATATGCACACCATAAAGTTATATCAACAATATACTATTCATAAACTATATCATGCACCATTAATCACAAACTATATCAAGTATCAAGATTACCATTCATTACTTTTCTCCCCCTTTTTGTCAGCATCAAAAGAATATGGGAGAAATCATGCATGTGTGAATAAGTCAAAATTCAGTTTAGGTGCAGTGAATAAACAGTCAAAATAGCAACTGATATAGCAAACTAATTTAAAGTTCAGAAAAACTAAAAGTAGCAAACTGAGTAGCAAACTAACAGACAGACTGTTAGACAAAATTCAATCAAAATCTAGTTTATCCTTTCAGCTTGGAGCTTCTTCTGATTGGTTTTGGAGCAGCCATTTTTAGCTTTTTGAGCTTGACAGGTTTGTCACTCAAGGTTTGAAGAATTGCAGCAGCCAATTCAGTTCCTGGTGTCAAAGGAACAATAGGCCCAGCTGCTAACTCAGTAGTACCAGACTCAGCTACAGACTTTTTGCCAGTTTTAGTCTTTTTGCCAGAGGGTTTACCAGTTTCCTCTTTCTGTTTGCTTCTTTGTTCTTGTTGAGCTGTTTTGCCCTTTCCTTTTGCAGGAGCAGCAGGAGCAGGTGTCTCGGGTTCTGCCTTAGACTCTGAGTCACTCATATCTTTCCCACTACCTTCTTTGTTGCCTCCATTACCATCATCAGATTCATCTTCATCTTTTTCTGCTTCAGCTTCTTCCTCTTCTTCCTTTTCTTCCTCTTTCTCTTCTTCTTCTTCTGTTTCTTTCTCTTCCTCTTCTTCTGTTTCTTTCTCTTCCTCTTCTTCTGTTTCTTCTTCCTCTTCCTCTTCTGTTTCTTCTTCTTCCTCTTTTTCTTCCTCTTCCTCCTTTTCTTTTTCTTTCTCGGCTAGAGGAACAGAACCAGTAGCAGCTTTACTGGTTTCTCCAGCCTCAGTGGTTGAAATACCCAAATGAACTTTGATTTTAAACAATTCTTCCACAATCTTGTACATTAACATCAAAGTCCCATCAACTTTAGAATCAAGAGCATTCATAAGAACAGTTTGAAAGCCTCTAAATTTCTGTAGCTCTCCAAGTTCCATTTCAACAAATTCTCTCAAATTGTTTACTTCCTCCAAGATTCCTTCAATATTGAAAGTACCACTTGCACTATCTTTGGAGCTAGCACCTTGCTCAAATCGAAGCTTTCTACCATCATCATCTTTTTGCAAACTAGTGATTGGGATCATATTGGTTCTAAGTTTCTCAGTTTCCAAAGGTATCCCAAAGTCTCTAAACAGACCATTTAGAAGATGAGCATATGGTAGCTTGTAAGGTGGCTTCCATTTCATGATTTGCTTCAGCATAAAATAGGCAAGATTAAATTCAATTTGGTTCACTATATGCCAAATTATGCAGAGGTCAAGGGTACTCAAATAGTTAGGACTGCCGGTTCTAGGGTTCAACACATAAATGATAAAACTATGAAGAATTTTGATGTGTTGATGAGCATGAGTAATGCTAGTTTTATCCTTCACTTCCCCTTTAAACACTTCACCCTCAAAATCCCTTTTGTTAAATCCACCAACAGCAAAAACATCTTTGTGGGAGCAGATTTTGTTCCCACTGTTTGGAATTCCTAGGGCTTTAGCTAATCGAGCTACTGTCACTTCATAAATTGTCCCTTTCATTTTCACCTTAAAAGACTCATCTTTGTCAGAATCATCAACCCTCAAATTTTTATAGAATTCTTGCACTAAATCCACATACACTCCTTCAGTGTCAGAACACAGTTTATCCCATTTTTGATACTCAAACAAAGATTGCAAAGGAACGGAAACTTCAACAAAAGCAGGCCAGTGAATATACCTTGGCTCATGAATAGCCCTCTCCATATGTACAACTGGAGCTTTTGAGATCTTTTTCTTTTTGGTTCCCTTCTCTTGAACTGGCTCACTTCTTGGATGTTTCTTTTGGTTTGCCAATTACCAGAGGAGCATCTTTTTGTGGAGGAGGTGACGCAGGGATACTTGCGTCAGTTGAGTTTGATGATGAGTATGTGGGGATTTTGGCTTTCCCTTTTCCTTTGTCTCGTGCCATAACCAATCTCAGAAACAAATTAGGCCGAAATGACAGAGAGAACTGAGATTATAAATTCAGTGATGTGAGCAGCCAATATATATATATATATATTTATATATATAATCAATTTAAGCATATCAACATCCATTTATCACAACAGAGCGCAATGACAAAAAAAAATTAGAACAGACAGCCAGAAAAAAATATTCGGGTTCTTACAAATCCATGGCAGTTGATTTATTATTATATACCACATTTCACGAAATGTTAAACCCCAAAAAAAATTAACAACAGAGCGCTAGAACAGAACAAACAACCGAGAGCAAATAAAAAAAAATACCAGCACATTACGAAAGCAGAACAAACAGGCATAGAAGAATATGAAACACGATTCCATTAAAGGTTTAGACTTTATACCTGAAATATACTGAAACAGAGAGTGCGAATCGATCCAGGCAAAAGAAAAATATTCAACAGCAAATAATTTCTTTCGGCAGATTTAGTGAAATAAAGGAAATGAAAAATTTTGGGGATTTTCTATCTGCAAACAATTGATTTAATCGATTCACTATCAACAGGTTTCAGAAATATTTAAGAATGATGAAGGGAGACGATGGCTTGGAATGGTGCGACCGAAATGGTTTTGTGAGTGGAAAGAGAAAGGCAGTCGTTCGGGTTCTGGGAGACAGAGCGACGGAAGGAAATGAAGTTTTGAATTTTAAAACTTGAAAAGACACAACTGTAGGTTTTTGCAGGGAATAGGTAGCGTGTAGCAGAGGAGAGACGGCGAGAAGACTGATGGTTCAAAAAAAAAAATTGAATCCCGCGCAAATTTGAGTGTTAAAAGTCCATTTTGCCCTTAAATACATAAAGATGCAATACTTTAAGTAGAGGGGTATTTAAGTCATATGGGCTTTAAGCATGCAGAATAGGCGCTCAAAAAAAATAATTTTAGAGTTTTAGAGCAATCAGACCTGACTTCCAGTTTGCCAACAAAAAAGTAGGAGCAGTGGTAAAGCATTTAGCAAACAAGAAAATTAGCAAACGGATTAGTATGCCACTGAGATCAAATTCTGCAGATTACTGTTCATATCTGATATGATCCAGAATTTTTCAAATTGCACCAAAAATATCAGAATGCATTTTCAACACTGCAAATCAACATATATCACTTCATTTTCATATAGAAACATGAGAATGCATCAAAACTTAATCAAAAGCATCAATCATACCAAGTTCTCTTCTTATTTTGCAAAAAATTTCCTCACTAAGTGGCTTTGTAAAAATATCAGCAAGCTGTTTTTCAGAAGGGACAAATTCGATTTGAATATCACCATTTTGAACATGATCCCTAATAAAATGATGTCTAATTTCAATATGCTTGCTTCTAGAGTGTTGAACAGGATTTTTTGATAGGTTTATAGCACTAGTATTGTCACATCTTATGGGAATGTGATCAAATTTAATTTCAAAGTCTTCAAGCTGTTGTTTCATCCACAAAATCTGTGCAACACAACTTCCAGCTGCAATATATTCAGCTTCCGCAGTAGAAAGTGCAACAGAAGTTTGCTTTTTACTGTGCCATGAAACTAATGCATGACCTAAAAATTGACAAGTTCCAGAAGTGCTTTTTCTATCCAATCTACTACCAAAGAAAATCAATCACTATAACCAATAAGATCAAATGATTCACATTTTGGATACCACAAGCCAATATTGTGAGTGCCAATGAGGTATTTAAAAATTCTCTTAACTGCTACAAAATGAGATTCTTTTGGACATGACTGAAATCTTGCACATAAACATACACTAAAATGAATATCTGGTCTAGATGCTGTCAAGTAGAGTAAAGAACCAATCATACCTCTATAAAATTTGTTATCTACCTCTTTACCTTTTTCATCTTTCTCCAATTTAATTGTTGAGCTCATGGGAGTTCCAACACTTTTCATATCTTCCATTTTGAACTTCTTTAGCATATCCTTTATGTACTTGGACTGATTTATAAAAATTCCATCTTTCATTTGCTTAATTTGCAATCCAAGAAAGAAAGTAAGTTCACCCATCATACTCATTTCAAATTCACTTTTCATCATGTTGGAAAATTTCTTACAAAGAGAATGGTTAGTAGCACCAAAAATAATATCATCTACATAAATTTGCACAATAAGCATGTCTTTTCCTATTTTCTTAATGAAAAGAGTAGTATCCACTTTTCCTCTTTTAAAATCATTTTGAAGCAAAAATTTACTAAGTCTCTCATACCATGCTCTAGGAGCTTGCTTCAAACCATAGAGAGCTTTAGTAAGCTTGTAAACATGATTTGGAAAATGGGGGTCTTCAAAACCAGGAGGTTGAGCTACATAAACTTCTTCATCAATATATCCATTTAAAAATGCACTTTTAACATCCATTTGATAAAGCATGAAATTCTTAAAACATGCAAATGCACACAACATTCTAATAGCTTCAATTCTAGCAACCGGAGCAAAGGTTTCATCAAAATCAATACCTTCCTCTTGATTGTATCCTTGAGCTACTAGTCTAGCTTTATTTCTAACTACATGTCCTTTTTCATCCATCTTATTCCTAAATACCCATTTAGTTCCAATAACAGAATGCTTTTTAGGTTTAGGAACAAGTTTCCAAACTTTGTTTCTTTCAAATTGATTTAATTCCTCTTGCATAGCAAAAAGCCAATTTTCATCATTTTGAGCATCATCATATGTTTTGGGTTCAAATTGAGAAACAAAAGCAACATTACCAAAATATCTTCTAAGTTGAGCTCTAGTCATCATTCTTTGTGATGGACTATCAAAAATGTCATCTTTGGAATGATTTCTATGGTACCTCCATTCTTGTGGAATATCTTGATGTTGAGGTTCCTCAATTTGTAGTTCTTCCACATTTGGTTGGGAGTCATCTTGAATTTCAACATTTGTGGAGCAAGGTAGTTCTTCTTCTTTGTCATTTTGATCATCCTCCACTGGTTCTTTTGATTCAAGCTCATCATTATTCGAATTCTTTGAATTTAGAATCTGCTCAATTTCATCATCACAAGAATCTTTCCTTTGCAAGGAAGTGTTAGCATCATCAAAAAGTATATGCATTGATTCTTTCATGGTTAATGTTTTCTATTGAAAATCCTATATGCTTTGCTATTTGTTGAATAGCCTAGAAATATTCCTTCACAAGATTTAGCATCAAATTTCTTGAGATTGCTGTCTTTGTTATTCAAAATGTAACATTTGCAGCCAAAGACATGAAAATATGCAATATTGGGTTTTCTTCCTTTCCATAGTTCATAAGGAGTTTTCTTTAAAATAGCTCTAATGGAAACTCTGTTCAAAATGTAGCATCTTTGTATTCTGACTTACACTGTAAATATTTTGGTAAACTGCTTTCATTCAAAGATTGTTCTTGCCATTTCTTGCAAAGATCTATTTTTCCTTTCAACAACTCCATTTTGTTGTGGAGTTCTAGGAGCTAAAAATGTATGATAAATACCATTTTGAGAGCAGAAATTTTCAAATAAATTATTTTCAAATTCTTTTCCATAATCACTCCTCAAGGATGTAATGCAATACCCTTTTTCATTTTGAGTTCTTTTGCAAAAAGCTTCAAATATATCAAAGGTTTCATCTTTATGAGCAAGAAAGAAAGTCCACGTGAATCTTGAAAAATCATCAACAATTACAAATGCATATGCCTTGCCTCCTAGACTTCTAGGTGTGATTGGACCAAAAAGATCAAGATGTAATAATTCCAATGGTCTAGACGTAGTTACAACATTTTTTGATTTAAAAGATGATTTTGTATGCTTACCAAGTGCACAAGCTTTGCATTGAAATTCTTTTTCAAATCTTAGCTTTGGAAGTCCTCTAACAAGGTTCTTTCTAGAAAGTTTAGCAAGTGTACTCATGCTAGCATGTCCTAATTTTCTATGCCATAACCATGCACTATCATCTGAAGTCATAAAGCATGTTTCACAATTTTCTTCAAGACTTGTTAAATCAAGTAGATAAATATTATCTATTCTAGCACCAGCAAACATAACATTATTTCCATGAATCTCACAATGTGTAGAAGTAAAAATGACTTTGAAACCATTATCACATAGTTGACTAACACTTAAAAGATTATACTTTAATCCTTGAACTAATGCAACATTCTCAATGCAAGGATTTTTACCAATAGTTCCACATCCAACAATTTTAGCTTTGCTTTTATCACCAAATTTCACATAACCTTCTTCTTTCAAAGTAAGAGAGGAAAACTTGCCTTTATTTCCTGTCATGTGCCTAGAGCAGCCACTATCAATGTACCAATGTTACATTTCCAAAGATACTCCTTAGGCAGACCTGAAATCAGTTAATTGTTCTTAGGTACCCAAGCAACTTTGGGTCCTTGGATGTTAATAACATTAGGTAGGGTTCCTTTGGGCACCCATACTTTCTTTGCCTTAAAGGTTCCTTTCCTAATAGGACAAGCATTAATCATATGACCATTGTGATTGCAATAAAAGCATGTAATACTTGGTTGAGAAAAGGATGTAGCTTTAACAAGAAATTGTTTGTATTTTCCATACTTCATAAATCCATCATATCCAATTCCAGATTTTTCATTTGTAAATCTTTGATTCCCAAGAAGTATATCAAGTGTTTCTTTTCCTTTTGTAAATTTAGATAAATCTCTTGTCAAAGATTCAACTTTTTCTTCAAGATTTCTGTTTTTCTCAAGAAGTTGTTCACACACTTCTTTTGATCTTTGAAGCTCATCATTAACTTCCTTAAATAATTTCATTTGAGATTTATAAAACTCATTTTCCTTTGAAACCATACTCAATGAAATATTTTCTGATCTTAAAGCACAATTTTCATGAACTAAAATTTTGCATTTCTTTTTAAAAGTTCTATATTTATCATATGTCTTCACAAATGCAAGTTCTAATTCATCAACATTAGAAAGTTCAAGATTTACCTCATTTTCACTATCTTCGATGTGTGAGCATTCACCTTTTTCTTCAATTGCCATCATACAAGTGTTTGCAGCCTCTTCGTCACTTGTTTCATCATTTGATGAAGAGTCACTATCACTCCATGTTGCCGCCATTGCCTTTTTGCTTTTGTCCTTTCTAAACTTATTTTTCTTCTTCAATGTAGGACATTTTGGCTTAATGTGGCCTAGTTTGTTACACTCATAACAAACTATTTCACTTGAATGATTTGGAGTCTTTGGAGCATATTTCTTTGTGAATTTCTTGTATTTGCTTCCACCTTTTCTAAATGCTCTTTTGAATCTTTTGACTATCATAGCCATGTCTTCATCATCATCACTTGAAGCACTTGAATCATCACTTGAATTAGCTTTAAGAGCAACATTTTTCTTTTTCTCATCTACTTTTTCGGATATGAAAGCTATCCCTTTCTTTTTCTTTTGATCACCTTCATTCTCATCTTTCTTATAAATCATCTCATGTGCAATGAGAGAACCAATCAGCTCATCATAGGTGTATTTTCTGAAATCCTTGGTGTCTTGAATAATGAGTCTTTGCTTCCCACGTCTTTGGAAGAGACCTCGGAATTTTCTTTACAAGTTCTTGTTCTTCAAATCTCTTTCCAAGAGCTTTAAGTAGATTTACAAGGTCTGTAAATCTGTACTCATCTCAAGCAATAGTTTCACGAGTTTCATCTCAAATAATTCATAATCACGGATGAGGAGGTTTGCCTTTGACTCTTTTACCACATCAGTTCCTTCATATGTGACTTCTAGTTTGTCCCATATCTCTTTTGCAGTTTGACATCCTGAAACACGATTATACTCATTAATATCAAGAGCACAATGAAGAATGTTAATAGCCTTGGCATTTGTAGAAATTTTCTTCCAATCATTATCATCAAATTCAACTTCAGCTTTAGGAATTTGTACAGTTCCTTCACTGGTTTTATAAGGAATATAAGGACCATCTTTAACTATTCTCCAAGCATCAATGTCAACAGATTGTATAAAGTTTCTCATTCTAGTTTTCCAAAAGGAGTAATTTGTGCCATTAAAAGCGGTGGTCTAGTGATGGAATATCCTTCAGCTAAGGGGGCAGGTATACCAGCAAAATTTCTAGATGAATTAGCCATGTGTGTGGATCACTCTAAGGGGTTTAATCCTCAAGCAAGAGAGACAAGCTCTGATACCAAATTGATGTCCCAAAATATGTCCAAGAGGGGGGTGAATTGGACTTTAAAAATAATTTTCGGTTCTTGCTCAAAACCTTTGAAAATTGCAGCTAGGTTCAACTTAATTGACTAATGTGAAATATGAACAATATAGCTCTATTGACAAGTTGACTCAAGGTAAAGTCAGATGCAATCGATAATCGATATAACAGACTATATAAGCATTGAGAAATATATCGATGTAATCAATACGTTTTTAACACGAGAACCAGAGCGTGATACGGATATCCTATCGGCAAAGACATGAGATAACCAGAATATATCAGATATCAACAAATTAGCAGTAAAAGCAGATTTAGCAAGATGAACTGCTTTTTCTCGAACAGACAAGATCAACGAGATATGAGATCAAATTTCATATCAGCAAAAGTATATTAATCTTAAAGCTAAATTGCATAAATGTAAAGAGCAAGGGTTGAGAAAATGAACATCGAATTTTTATAGTGGTTCGCTTTAACTAGCCTACATCCACTCTCTCAAAGATCCCACTTTGAGTCTTCACTCCACTATTCTTCTCTTTTCAAGGCAAGAGACAAAGCCCTTTACAAATCTTCTCAACAAAGCTTTTACAAGTAGCTTCACACTTCTACCAAGTGTTATCCCAAACACTTATCACAACCAAGCTTCAATAGGTGCTTGAATGACCTCTCACAAATGATAATAATGTGTTTAAAAACTCACTCTCACTCAATTACAACAGAATCTATAAAGAAGAGTTGAGTAAATAAGCCAATGATGAGCAATAAATCACTTTGAGCACTTTGAATGAAAGCTTTAAAGATTTTGAACAGTAGAGGGACTTTCATTAAGTGCAAAATGGCTAAAGGAAGGTGTATTTATAGCTTTGGAACGTTTTTTACCGTTGCAGAACTCATTTGAACGTTACAGATACGAATTTCAAGAAAATAGCCGTTATTTTGTCGTTTTCTGCGATGTTGTGCAGAGTTGAAACAGTTAGCATACTTGAGAAAATAGCAAACCAATTAGCATACTAAAATAAGTAGCAAACCAGTTAGCATACCAGGAAAACTTTTCTGCATAACTTTCAAAACTATAAAACTTTACACCAAATCATAGTCAAACACTTTTTAGGCCAATAATGATATTTAA
Source organism: Hevea brasiliensis (assembly GCF_030052815.1). NCBI lineage: Eukaryota > Viridiplantae > Streptophyta > Magnoliopsida > Malpighiales > Euphorbiaceae > Hevea > Hevea brasiliensis. Next base: position 1,755,164 of record NW_026615250.1, read on the forward strand.
AAAGAAAATCTTTTGAGGGATTAAAAATAAGCATCATTGACTTTTACTCCTCAATTCTTTTCAGAAGTAATCCTAAGAAATAAAACTAACTCTAATACTATATGTACCTTCAATTCTGATTTTCAATGCAGTCTTGGAAGGTAACCTTTTCTTCTTTTATCTCTTTTGCTTCGTCTTGTGTTATCCTTAGAATGTCATCCTTTCTTCATAGACACGAATCCATCATGAAATCCTTTTGTCCTTTTTCTTTGAGATACACAACACTTAACAGCAATGTTAGTTTGATTCTAGTTGAGTTTTGGTATCATCAAAATCTATGCTCCTTTGAGCTTGTGGGGTCAACAACTTCTAAACAGTATCTTCTGAGATAATTTTGGTTTGGACTCACCAGCCATCTAGGAGACTCTGAAATGAAGAAGGCACCAAGAAGTTGAATTCGACATGGAATAGTACCTGAGATTAATGAAACCATAAAATGATCGTCATGGAGCTACCTTCAAATTTTTATTAGTACAAAATTGCGGGATAACAAAGAAATTACATTACCAAGTAGAGCCAAGATGCGCCAGTCACAAACAGAACCAATGATATAGGTAACTGATATGCCACAGCCTGTCATTAGCTACAAAGTGGACAATGATTGAAAGAGAAAACAAAATTAAAACAAAGTTCATACTCTGCATTGGTGACATGTACCATAATAAGTGAGACAAATGCTCCCATGAAATTCTTGGGTGTAATTTCTGCAATATAAGCCGGTAGCTATAGAATGGAAATATAGTACATCCACTAGTGATAGACTTGAGCAGTGAAAAATAGATCATGACCAAAAAATTGAAATATCAACATTAATTGAACTAACCACATAAGCAAGAATTCCAATTCCGATTCCCATTAACAATCTTCCAAGGTCAAGTGACCAGGCACTCTGTGAAGATTGCTTAGACATTTAAATTATGCTTAAAAGAAATAAATAAATAAATAAACAATATTTAGTCCACAAAAGTAATAGTTTAAGGTGCACCATCCCAAAAAACAAAATAAAGGCAGCTTAAAGATATTACTAATTTTGATTTCTAATGTGAAATGTTAAACAGACGAATGACTTTAGCCTTCAGGAGCGCCAATAATTCTTGTTGGTAATCAAATGCAGCGAAAGTAAAAGCATAAGTTCTCAAAGACAAGAGAAATACCTTTGACAATGCTATTGCAACCCACCCTCCAATGCACAATGCATTTGAAACCCAAATTGCCTGTTTTAAATGATCAGTAAGAATGAAGATAGAAAGCTGGGATGAAATTATTAATAGTAAAGGTAAGGAAAGGACTTTGGCAACTTACACCTCTGCGGCCAACAAGGTCTGCTATCTTCCCACATGATGCTGCACCTACTATTCCCCCAATTGTTAATACTGAACCAAAAAATGAATACTGCAAAGAAGAAAATAAAACCATACGGTAAAAAAATAAATGAAAGAAGAGTTTGTTTGATAATAGCACCAATGATTATGTTAAGTAGAAATTACAGATGTAATCAATGAAGATTTATTTAAGTGTTCAAGAAAAATCAAAGTTTCAATCAAATCATTATCTTCAATGTATTAAGCATAACATGTGATGGTCACTAGTGCTTATCCAGGTTAAATATGTATCGCATTAACTCATTAATAGTAATGAACTGTTGGCACTTACTGCTGCCAAGGAAAGTCCCAACTCATTCAAAATTACAAATTCAGCAGGTGATGTCCCACCTATATGCAAATCACAAATCTTCACCAGTTCAATGAAAATTCAGGTGATAACATAGCTGTAGTTAACGGAAAATCAGGAATTGGGAAAAAAAAAAAAATTCTACTTCTGCTTGCTGCCATACTCAAAGTCTCAAAACAAATTGAGAAAGTTACTCCCAGCATTTCCATTAATGTAAGCACCAGAAACAATGATGAACGTGCCGAAGAGAAGCATAAAAGTGAGAGGCGAAGAATTCTCACTTGTTTCCGCATTGCATTTATCAATCTCACAGAGCTTTTCTCTCAAAAGTAATGATCTTGCTATTGCTTCTTCTTCTTCTCCTCCCATGCTTTGGTTCACACCCATCCATGCCTAGCGAGCGCGCAGATAATTATTTGGCCGAACGTGCCGGACATGGCACTCGAGTTAACAACAGTCCGATGAAGTGTATTTGTTAGATCGGATGGTTGTCAATCCTTGCGCTCAAGTTGGCCTGTACTTCTTGACGAAGAGCCTTCGGGTGGGTCCGCCGTGATAACTGCGTGCGTACCAGGACCACCATGCACGGAAGGGAAATAAACGTGGAAAATTATTGAATAGTTTCATTTTCATAATTTATAAAAAAAAATTATTTTTTCTATAAATATAGAATATATTATTTTTTAAAATTACATAATTTATCAATAATTGTCTAATTATACCTATACAACAATAAAATATATAATTAATATTTTTTATTTATAATTTCTTTAAATTATTTTTAAAATAAACAATTTTAAAATGCTTTTCAATAAAATTAAATGTTAATAAATAAAAATAAAATCTGTCATTTTTATTAATTAAATTAATTTTATTCATAATAATATAAAATTCATTTAAAGTAGTAAGTGAAATAATCAAAATCTGTTTATTAATAATATTAATTATAATTCATTAATAAAGTAAATAATTTATAATATTTTTGTTGGTCAATATTTTTAAATAAAAAAATTATTAATTATAAATTTAATTTAATTTGATTGGATAACCCTTGATTGAGATATGCGAAACTATATAATAAAATTAAATTGAATTCTCTCTCCATGTCCTCAAAGTTTTCTTAGTAAGGGCAGCTTCATAAAAAAAACAAGAGTTTTAAATGGAAATTTTAAATGGTCAGTGGTAGTAATTATATTAATTTAATGAGGGCAATTGCACAAAATGAAAATATTAAATAAAAATTTAAAGAAGAGGTGGGTTAGTGGGTGCCCCATTTTAAATTCTCACACAATATATATTAAGAATATCTAATTTATAATAATTATTAATATATTAAAATTTAATAAAATTTAAAATTATAAAATATTCATTCAATAGAATAGTGTTTGGAATTTAAAAATAAAAATAAAATTATTTATTTAATGTAAAAAATAATTATTTTATTTCCATCCTATTGCATATAAACAAACAATCTCCGACCGCCACATTCACATTCCAAAATATCAGACCTAATGCTAAAACGTGCGGTGGCTGGTTGCTCAAACAGTAAACACATGGACCAGCATATTTATCAATAATTCATGCGGCGTATATTTATCAATAATAATAATAATAATAATAATAATAATTGATATAAATATTGCATTTTGTCATTATGAAAATTTTTAAAAATACACTGAAATTAATATTTGATAGCTCTAATAATTGTATATTATTTTTTTTATTATAGTGAATTTTTTTTTTGTCTTGTATGTGGATAAACTTTATGTTCATTGTTTTTTTATTTTTTATATTATACAATTATTTGATGGTATGTGACTTAAATTTATGTGCATACTTTAATAATTATCTTAATTTAATAAAGTCTTTTTTTTATTTGTTAAATTTCTTTTATAAATTTAAGCTTAGTACTTTTCTACAACATTCCATCGTGATATTACATATGAAATTGTATTTACTAAACACCTCACATTATGATAGTATATATAAAATTGTATTTATTATACATCTCAATTTATTTAGATTTTCACTGATATATCATAAATTTAAGATATATTATATAAGATCTAGATAGATGTCGTTATATATTTTATATTTTAAATTTACAACAAATAAAATTTAGGTAAGAAATATGCAAAAAATAAATAATAATTGAGCACGGTAAGCATCCGAGGACAACCTAGCCTTTGGGTGCACCATCAAGGGCTGAGAACGTTGTAAGGTTAGTCCATAAGCTTCTTCCATGTTCAAATCTGCAGGCTTCAACCCATCTGCCAAATCCCATTCAAATGCATGCACTAGAGTTCCCACCAACAGATGAACCATGCGCAAAGCCATGCTCATTCCTGCACATATTCTACGTCCTGCACCAAACGGTATAAGCTCAAAATCATTTCCCTTCACGTCAACGCCTGCATTTTCTCCTCCGGCCAGAAATCTTTCGAGCTTAAACTTTAGTGGGTCGGCCCATATAGTTGGATCTCGGGCTATGGCCCAGATGTTCACCAAAAGAGTTGAGTTCTTGGGAATGTGGTAGCCGTTTATTTCACAACTATTGGCTGCAATCCGTGGAAGAGATAATGGCGTTGCTGGGTGAAGCCGGAAAGCTTCTTTGACCAATGCTTGGAGATAGGTGAGTTGGGCTAGGCCCGATTCGGTAACGAGACGTTCTCGGCCGATAACAGAGTCGAGCTCTTGTTGGACTTTGGCCAGGATACGTGGGTGCCGAATGAGTTCAGCAATAGCCCATTCTACTGTGCTGGCAGACGTATCAGTGCCTGCTGTGAACATGTTCTGCAACCACAAACACAATGCAAATCCATATATGGATTATAGAAAATAAAACTCATATTAATAATTTTCTATGTTGGAATCAAAGCTTATAACGCTGCCTTGTAAGATAGAGAAAGTATACCAAAAGTAACGCTTTGATTTCAGTATCAGTAGGTTTTAGACCATCACTATCACCTTCTTCTTTCAACGAAATTAACGTACTCAACATGTACTTTTCAGCACCATTAAAACCATTAGTCTTGTGGTCCTCCACAATCTCTGTCAAGAAAGCATCAAATCTGCGATGGAGCTTCTTCATTTTGGCTGCCACTCCTTGTAAGTCCAGCCACTCCAATGCTGGAACAAAGTCACCGATATTGAAAACTCCCGACAACACCATCAACTCCCTAACCATCGATTGGAAGTAGACTGCCTTTTGATCACCACCGCCGCTACCGTCACCGACCACTCTTCTGCCTAGCATCACTCGTCCAATGGTATTGGTGGTGCAAACGTTAAGCAGTTGTCCCAAGTTTACTGCTTCTGTTGGGCTCGCTCTCGCCAGTGCCCTAGTGAGCACTGCAACTTCTTCTTGCATTTATAGTTACCTAGAAATGTCAAACTTACTAAAAGCGAGGAATTACTGTGTGCTTCTGAGCACATACTCTTCCTATGTATAAAATTATGGATCGCACATTAGTGTTCCCAGGTGTATTGGAGATTCCCGAGTTCCGTAATTAATGTAGTAAGCATGCAGCTAGGACTAGGATGTAATAATAGTAATAATAATTAACCTGTCTAACATGTCTAAAATCATCCAAGGCCTTCCCGGAGAAGAGATGGACAGAGCTGATCTTCCTAAGCATGCGCCACCGAGGACCATAGGGTGCAAACACGAGGTCTTGGTAATTATAAGCAACATATTTTGCACCGGAATTAGGTGGCCGGCTGGAGAAATTAGCATCATGAGCCTTCAAGAACTGGGCAGCGACGGAGGCTGAAGCAGCCACAACAACATGGACGAGTCCCATCCGAAGGTGCATGAGAGGTCCATATTTCTGAGCCAAGGCTGCCATGGAGTGGTGACGCTTGGAGCCCAAGTGTGGTAAGTTTCCAACAAGAGGCCATGGCTTGGGGCCTGGCGGTAGACGGTGGGAGGTGCGGAGGTTGAGGAAGCAGAGATACAAGAAGATGGCGAAGGCTATAAAGTACAAGACTAGAGGAGACATTTTACTTTCTAGAAGGTGTGTTTCGTAGAGTTGCATATAAAGCTGGGGAAATGCATGAAGGGAAGTAGGGGAATTTACCGGGTGAGTTAGAAATAAAAATTACTAGAAATGGGTGTGGTATAAAAAATTTACGAGATCAGGTGAGAAAAGTCAAGAGCCCTAAAAATATTTTAATGTCCAAAACGCTATTAATAATAATATTTTGTGCGGATGGCATTCAAATTAAAAAAAAATAAAAAAAAAAGCTGGACCTACTATAAGTAGCGTCCAGCTTTTTTTTTTAATTTTTTTAATATTTTAAATAAAATATAAATATTATTTTAATAAATAATATTATAATAATTAATAATATATATTATAATATTTTTATTATAAAAAATTATTTTTTAATTTAAAATTAAATTAAATTTTAATTAAATAAAAAATATAAAATATTATTATAATAAAAAAAATTAAAAAATTTAAATGAAAACCTGAATGCTGTAAACAGCGTCCAGCTTCTTATTTAATTTTTAAATATTTTATTTTTACATTTTTAATAAAAATATAAATATTATTTTAATAAATAATAGTATAATAATTAAAATCATATATTATAATTTTTTATTATAAAAAATTATTTTTCAATTTAAAATTAAATTAAAAAATATAAAAAATTTGTAATGTAATTTAATTTTAATTTTTAATTGAAAAATAATTTTAATTTTTTATTTAATTAAAAATATTATTTTAATAAATAAAATTATAATATTTAATATTATACATTATAATATTTTTATTATTATAAAATATTATTTTTTAATTTAAAATTATATTAAAATTTAATTAAATAAAAAATAAAAAAAAAAATAAAAAGTTTAAGAAAAATTGGACGCTACTATAGGTAGCGTCCAATTTTTCTTAAATTTTTTATTTATTATTTTTTATATTTTAAATAAAATATAAATATTATTTTAATAAAATAAAATTATAATATTTAATAATATATATTATAATATTTTTATTATAAATATTATTTTTTAATTTAAAATTAAATTAAAATTTAATAACATAAAAAATAAAAATAAATAAATAAAAAGTTTAAGAAAAATTGGATGCTACTCATAATAGCGTTTAATTTTTTTTTAATTTTTAATTATTTTATTTTATATTTTAAATAAAATATAAATATTATTTTAATAAATAAAATTATAATATTTAATAATATATATTATAATATTTTTATTATAAATATTATTTTTTAATTTAAAATTAAATTAAAATTTAATAACATAAAAAATAAAAAATAAATAAATAAAAAATTTAAGAAAAATTAGATGCTACTATAAGTAGCGTTCAATTTTTTTTTAATTTTTAATTATTTTATTTTATATTTTAAATAAAATATAAATATTATTTTAATAAATAAAATTATAATATTTAATAATACATATTATAATATTAATTATTATAATATTATTTATTAAAATAATATTTATATTTTATTTAAAATATTAAAAAAATTAAAACAAAAGCTGGACGCTACTTATAGTAGCGTCCAGCTTTTTCTTTTTATTTTTTTTTTAATTTGGATGCCATCCGCACAAAACGCTATTATTAATAGCGTTTTGGACATTAAAACGCTATTGATACTAGCGTTTTTAGGACTCTTGACTTTTCTCATTCTGATCTCGTAAATTTTTCATACCGCACCCATTGTTAGTAATTTTTATTTCTAACTCATCCTTGTACGGTAAATTCCCCAGGGAAGTAGGTAGCGTTAGAGCAGGAAAGAAAGAGAAATTATTAGGGATAATTATCGTATGTAATCTGTATATATATCTCATTTCTTGTAGTTATGTGAGATTTATCTTTCATATTATGAAAAAAATATTTTTTTGTGAGAGATGAAGCACTACTTTTTAGTACTTCTTATAAATCTAATAATTAGTTTAAAAGAGAGCAAAAGTGGAGAGAGAAATTTATTATAATTTTATTTTAATTAATTAAAATTTTTAAGTGTTAAATTAAAATTTTAATCTAATAACAATCTAATAAGTAGATAAAAATAATTTAAAAATTAACTATTTTCATAGTATTTAAATTAAAAATTTATAAATTAAAATTAAAATATTTATTATTGTGCATATAATTTACTCTCTAATATTAAGAAATTTTTTTTTAATAGAAGCCACCTAATATATCAAGTTTATTGGCTTGACTAATTTTGATTCATGTCGGACAGGCTCAAAAAAAGAGGCTAAGAGTTTTCTTTCAAATTATAAAGGTGCTTCATATTCAGGGCTATGGCAACACCATAATCTAAAGGAAGAGAGCAATACCCTTGACAACGCTATGGCAACACCTTTGACAAGGCCATAGCAACCCATCCTACAATACAGAATGCAATTGAACCCAAATTGCCTGATTCAAATGATCATACCAACCGAAGAAAAATTAGAAACCCAATTTATGAATTCAATTACATTAATTATAATTTATATTCAAGCAAAATGTTTACCATATTTATTAGATCAGATGGTCGTCAATCCTTACGCTAGAGATTGGCGTGTACTTCTCGACGGAAAACCTTCGGGTGGGTCGGCCATTAAAACTGCGTACGTACCAGGACCACCAAGCGTGGAAGGGAAGGGAAATGAACGTGGAAAATTATTGAATACCTTCATTTTCATAATTTATAATTTTTTTTATAAATGTATAATATATTATTTTTTTAATATACTCAGTATATATTATAATTTATGAATAATTGTCTACATCATACCTATGCACCAATCAAATATATAATTAATTTTTATTTAAAATTATCATAATTTTAACAATAATTTTATTTTATTTTTAATCTGCATGCATATGTTCTTATTTAAAAAAAAATATGAGTATATTCAAACTACTTTTATATATTTAATTTTTAAAAATACATTTTCATGTTAATATAGTATATTCAAAATAAATAATATAATAATATAAATATTTTTCCAATCAATCCATGTTCATGGAGGTTAAGTTATAATTCCCTCGTCCTCTTAACCTAAGAGGAAGAAAAAGGAAAAATAATATTTTTAATTCAGTTAATAATTAAAAATGAGAGTTTATTTTATTTATCAACTAAATAATATTAAAAAAAACTAATATAGTTAATTCAGTTTATTTAAAGTTTAATTTTGTTGGAAAATATTTTTAAATTATTTAAGAAATTCTAAATGTAGTAAGTTAATAAAAGGAATTGCGCCTTAGGTGTAAGTTGCCCAAAAAAACTCTTGATATTAAGTTAAAATAAAATAGCCAAACCACACATGAAGTGTAATTTTGATATCTCATAAGCAATGAAAAATCACTTAAATTAAATTTCTTGGGTTATTATGCTTGATATTGTTTGAACCCATCTCATAAAATCTCTACCCCATTATCCTCGCATGGATTTTTTTTTTGCCTGAACTCGATGTATTTTGTACTTAAAATATAAGATATATGATATCCACCTATTGAATATATGAGTTTCACATATTTGTATTTTGAATCACAGGTGGACTAACTCTAGGCAATCAATGATGCTTGTATCTCTTCAAGTGCTCGCCCCTTTGTCTCTGGCACCAAATTTGCCACAAATACAACTCCCAAGTCAGCAATGATTGCATAAATCAGAAAAACCCCTGAAATCATGTATAGGAAATATCATAGCATAAGAGATTAAGAAAGTGACTCAATGAACTTTAGTTCAGTGATACTATAACTTTTTTTACAGAACTTCAAGACAGGTAGAGGAGAGGCAGTTACCTGCTGAGCTCCACTCAAACAAATAATTGAAAGTATATGCAACAATCCAACTCCCAGACCAGCTGAACAAATTTACTAAACTTCCTGCTGAACCTTTTACGTTTACAGGAAATATCTAATAGAAAAAACCATCATTCCATTTAAGCTGCAAATGTTAGCCACCTCACATGTTTCAGAGCCAAAATATGTTACTATACCTCTGCCACCATAATCCATGGTATTCCTCCCAGGCCTATTGACACAGAACCTATAAATACCTGATTACAGAATCAAAATTTCGATGCTTATTTGTCTAATAATATTTCAACTAACAAGTGCAAAAACCGTATGTTCTGGCCGAATCGTATTACCAATATTCCTGCAAGTGCCAGAATGGGAGTGATTTCTTTCCCTAGGTGATAGCCCTGCACATGACATTGGTACCTTTCAAGAAAAGTAAATTTATACCCACAATAAGGAACAAGAGAACAAGAAAAAGAGGGCATATAAATTCTATTTCTTTGGAACCTGCAATAGAAAGGACAAGCCTGTTACAAGTGAACCTAAGCAGCATCCACTTGTAGAAACCTGAAAAGATGATTAAGATTTTCAGGATTCGTGCTCAGGTCAGCTATACTAATTCCAAATTTATGGGTTTCAGACTTTCAATACCAACCAGTAGAAGTGGTCTTCTTCCAAATTTATCAATTAAGAACAAGCTGCAAATATTCATCACTATCTGCAGCGAAAATGTGAACTGTAAATGAGATATGCGTCTTGAAGACTGCCAGATTCAAGCACACTTTTCAGGAGAAAAAAAAAATAAATCAATAAAATAGATAGAGAGAGACCTGAACAATACTTGCTGCTACAGACCCCACACTACTAGGGAAACCTGCCATGTACCGAGATGTCAAATTTATATATTTCTTTATATTTGTCCCATAAGTTCAATTGTTATTGTGAAGCATATTAAATTACCAGCTGATTCTAAAATAGAGCTTAAATAGTAAGAATAGCCATTGAGCCCTCCAAATTGTAGAACTGCCATCAGCCCAACTCCAACCTAATCCAAACAATGAGTTATACCATACAGGTAATGTATGAAAAAGTGAGGATTGAGTAATTTGCAAGACTCACAATAATTGCAAGAGCATATTTCCTTTGAAACAACTCTTTAATGCCATCTTCTGATGTCTGATTAAAGTTCTGTGTATAATCCTGTCAAATATTCCAAATGGAAAGATCATAAATTATAAAATGAATCTTCTCTGAATTGAAGTCTGCCTTTTCCATAGATATCAAGTGAAAAAAATTACAATGATTTCAGCAGCCTCTTGAGAAATATCAGCATTCTTTCCCCTAAGGCTCTGGAGAGCAACTTTCAGCTCTTTTTCTCCGCCAACTTTTGCCTGCAGAAAATTGAACTCATTGAGCGTCTGATGGTTTCTCACATTAGATAAAACAACTTAAGAACAGGTAGAAACATCTAGATGCAAACGCAATGTATACTCTATAGACTTCCTAAATTTGGAAAAGAATGGTCGTCAGATGAGCATGAAGTGCTTGACATTGCACATTTGGTAAGGTTCTGTAATTTCATACAATGAACAATGTCAAAATTTTCAATCCAAATGGAAAAGCTCCATTTCTTTTTAGCAGATGCATACATTCGAACATATCTTTTAAGGAGACAATTTTGAATTGGACTCACAAGCCATCTGGGAGACTCTGGAATGAAAAATGCACCAAGGAGCTGAATAAGTAATTAATTATTTAATAAAATTATTTTAAAATAATTTTTAAATAATTTAAGTGTTTAATTAAAAACTATTTAAAAATAATTTAATTTATTATAATCACCAAAAAGAATATATAATTAAGGATTATGATGGTTAAATAAGATAATATTAATATTTTTGAAAAATTATTATGATAATTTATTCTTTCACGCGGTAAAATGTAGTTTTAAAATAAGTAGATAAGTTATAAGATATATTTACTTATAATTTTTTATTTATTTTAAATAATTTTTTTAATTTACGAATCAAATTAATATTTGTGATACTTATGAATAAATTTAATTGATTTATAAATTAATTCAAATATTCTCTAATTGTCATGACCAACCTATAGGCCGGGTCAGACCGGCACTATGACCTGGACCAGCCTAAAGCCCCCGAAATCCATAGTAAGCTTAATTATTCCTTAACCCAATCTAAGCCTAATTTTAAGAATTCAACATGACAGAATCTGGCCATAACATAGGCCATACAACGGCGAGTTTTTGACTTGCTCAACCTGTAAGCATAATATATAATCATTTGGGAAGCTCAGCTCACCCTCCACATACTCATAATATTATAAAATCTAATGGGAGCTCAGCTCTTTCATCCAATCCAGTCATGCATGCATTTAATAGGTTTACAGACTAACGTGGCAATTATAAAACAAACCAAAATCAAATAAAGTACTTCTAATACATGCGGAGTTCTAAAATATAGCTAAATTGTACAAAATGCATTAGATATTACTAATTGACCTGCGAAGAAGAGGAGCAGGTTAGTGTAGACCCTTATTTTGTGGCGAGTATGTGCATTGAGGCCGTGGAAAATCCGATGATGAAAAATTGTATAACTTTAAGATACAATTGAAAGCATGGAATTGAATTATTAATTTCGTGGCATGATCTTGAAAAAAAAATAATATGTTTTTTTGGAAAATTAATTTAATTTAAATAAAATTTTATTTTATTTAAATTTAATATGGGTAATTCTTAAATAAACCTAATTAAGTTTAATTGAATCCCATGGGCCTAAGAAAGCCTAGTTAGGAATTTTAAATAGAACTCGTTTAATTTATTTTCTGAAAATTAAAATAAGAAAATATTTTTTTCTCTCTCCCTCTCCCATACAAACTCTCTCTCCCACTTGGCCCCACTCTCTTCCTCACTCCCTATTGGTGCTGCGCCTTTTCCCTCTCTTCCTATTAGTTGAAATACCTCACCCATATCACAATCTCACCCAAATTCCTCAATTTCAGTTGTTTAAGTTATCTAAACCTTATCACTAGTACTTCAAACCCTTTGGCCCCACTCTCTTTCTCACTCCTTATTGGTGACATCCTATTTTCTTCTCTTTCTATTGGTTGTAACACCTCACCCATATCCCAGTCTCACCCATATTATGCAACCCCTATCACACCTCTCTCCCAAAACTCTATAAATACCTTACTGGAAAAAAAACAAAAAAAAAAAGAAAGAAAAAAGAAAAGGAGAGGTGGAGAAGAAGACAAAAAAAAATTAAAAAAAATGAAAAAAAAATTAAAGAGAGGAATAGTCAAAATTCTTTTAGTTATTCTTTCTTCCTAATGATATTTCTTAAAGGCTAGTTCTTTTATTTTCTTTTCAAGATCTATGCCATGTAATGTTTAATTCTATGTTCCTTGTTTTTAATTTATTTTATATGTTCATATAGATCATATAATTATATTTAATTTGAGGGGATACACAACTTCGCACATGTTCAATTTTTTGTCTCTCGTATTTTTATTATTTTTCGTTATTTTCTGAATCTATAAAAAATTTGTAAAAATTATATTCATATTCTACACGAAATTCTATTAATTTTAGGTTCAAACATCACTAAAAAAGTTTTAATATTTTATAAGTTATGGCTATTTGAAGTTAGAGTTCCTGTAAAATCTGATTTGCAGGATACCCGACTTGTGAAGCCCATATTTCTCTTGTTTCTTAATATTTTTGTGTAAATATGGTGTTTAAAATTAAGTTTGGAAGCTTGTGAATCTTTTCCAATTAGTTTTGTATTCATATCTATTACAGTTGGTGAGTTATAAATTTTACAAAAAAAGTAGCGCGATTCTGTCATCAGGAAAATTTACGATTTGTGTAGATTATTTGGCTAGGATTTTGTTTAATCTATCAATTTTATGATGTTGTATGATGTTTGGGATGTCTTCTGTAATTTTTTCATGATTTTTAGGCTTATCTAACTATTTTTCAAAAATTAAATTTTTTGTTACTGTCAATCTGCCAGAATTTGAAAATTGTATGTTTATGCATGTTCTTGTATTTTCTTGGGTTCTAATTGATATTTGATCTATTTTTCTGTGCTTTTTTAATTCAATAAGTGTCATGAAGTGTTGGGAATATGTTAAAAGATGTTGACCCTTAGGTAGTTGTAACTAATTAGGAATCTTAACCCTTTAGGAGAATAGAGCTAGAATCCAATGTAAATTGTTATTAATATTTTCTTATTTTCTTTATTTCTTTTATTTTCTTTAGTTTTTTTTTATTACAAACAAAATTGATAAGTAACCCTAAGGTAAGTGCCAAAGAGGGCATTTGCATGGAGCTTATATGGAGCTAAATGGGAGTAAGTCAGGGATATTATTGCCATACCAGAAGAGAATACCCTTTTTTTTAAGGGTAGCTTGCCCCAATGGCAATTGCAATTACTAACAAATAAGTAATTCTAAATTCCTAGAATAACCATTGGCATGAAATTGTAGTAATAATAGGATTTTTATTTGGTAAATTGAAATTAACTTTGTTTTTAATTTAACTGATTTTTGTATGTAATTAATTTAAATAATTACTTTGTAAATAAAAATTAATCTTGTTTGTAAATTAAACTAACCTTGGCATGTAAAATAAATTTAATTTAATACTTGGTAATTGTAAAATAAATTTGCATGTGTCACGACCCAACCTATGGGCCGGACCGGCACTAGGACCTGGGCCAGCCTAAAGCCCCTGAGGCCCGTAGTAAGCCTAACTGTTCATTAACTCAACTCTAAGGCCTATTTGGGCTCAATTTCAAGAAACCAACCGGACAGAGTCCGGCCATAAAGTGGACCTTTCAACGGGGAGTTTTTGACTCACCCGACCTGTAAACAAAATATATCATCAATTGGGGAGCTCAGCTCACCCTCCACATACTCATATCGGCATAAAAATAAATGGGAGCTCAGCTCCCTCATCCAATCCATCAAACATGCATATAATTTTACAGGTCCACATGACAATTTATATTACAGACCCGAATCATTTAAATATTTCTAACACATGCGGAAATTCTAGGAGTAAATAAAATTACAAAACTATTGATAAACAACCTGCGAAGGAGAAAAGCAGGTTAACCACAATAAAATCCTCCTGTAGCCTGAGAAAAAATATTGAACAGGAGTGAGCGTTCGACTCAGAGAGTAAAATATCAATTTTAACCATAATCTCTATAACTATCTAGAACTAATGCAACCTGTGGAGTGAAATGCAACAGCAACCATATTTTCACATCATAACAACAAAAAGGTAATTTGAAGCACTCACGCACCCTGTAACATCAATCATAATATATGGGAGCTGATCCTATCTGACTCTCTTAAATCCAACCTGGTGCCAGCGAAGAACTCAGCTCGGACTTCCACTTAATAACCAAATCGGGGTCCCAGCGAAGAACTCAAGCCGTGTCTACCCCGAAGGACCGGGTCCCAGCGAAGATCTCAAGCCGTGTCTACCCGTCCTATCCATAGTCCACACCACATCACACGCACGCCAACGCACGCACACTGCTCCAAATTACCACAACAACATCCATGGCACGCTAACAGTTATGAATGCAACATAAATCGTGCCTAGAGTTTAACTACATAAATATTTGCATATAAGTGATGCATGGGCATGCTTGAACATATAATAATATCGAAATTACAATTAAAATTAATATTTTACTCACAGACTTGACGGCAATCACTGTGGCGGCTGGGCGGAGGAAGAAGGCTGTCCCGGCTCACCTGACAATTATATTACAATTATTTAATACAAATGACCCAATACAAATCAAGAAAAGACCCAATACGTCCTAAGTCGTGCCGAAAATCCGGCAGAGTCTCCCCTATACCTAGGACCTACCCAACCTGCAAAAGGGCTCAAAACACACTTCTATATCCACAATCCATATATCCACAACTCAATCACATCACACAGCCCCTCCTGGGCCCATCAAATCAATCATTCATCACAATATGTAAAATTTTAATTTAGTCCTTATAATTGATCATTTTTGCAAAAACTGCTCAAATAAGCTCTAAAAATTATAAAACTCTGCCCCGCGGTCCTTAGAAATATTACTAAGCTATTGCAAAAAGAATCGTAATTTTCTAAGCTACCACGAATATTTTATGGATTTTTAATCCTATTTAAGCACTAGAAAATTATGAAAAAGCAAGGTTCGGGTTTACCTTTGCCGATTCCGATTTCGGGAACGCGCTCGGGATGCCTGACAATGGTGGGGTAGCCAAAACCTCGATCCAATTCGGAGACTTTTCCGGTAGCTGGTCTGTCTGGCCGAAAATTCACAGATCCGGACAACTGTCGAATTTCCGCGAATTGAGGATACCTACACGAAGCCCAATAATAATATATAAAAAATCAGGGGTGTTACAGCATGTTAGAAATCTTTATTAGGTTGTGATTGTTTGGGCCTTATGTGATATTAGAATAAATTACGCATATACATAATTAACTTAGTTCAATTATGCTTAGGGTAACTTGGTGAAAATTAATTAATTAGGTGAAATAGAAACATAGGATTATTTGAAATTGAATTTGTTTGTAAATTAAATTCTCAATAATAAAATAATTTTAGTTATCTAGTAAATATCATTTAAATAATCAGCAACCCCATAGATAGGAATTACTTGTGCATGAAAATTGTTTATAAACAACAACCCTTTTGTGAATTACTTGCGTATGTAGGATTAGAATTACATTTTTTAGGATGAAGTTTAATAAATGAATAATAAACAAGACTTTTAGAAACATTAGTAGAGGGCTGGCACTCGAATTAACGGGGTTGGACCAGGCGTAAGGAGTGCCTAACACCTTCTCTTTACATACCCACTATCCCGAACCTAAACATTGGGCTATGGTAATGACGATTGTGGAAACTATGTAAGGAGTAAGTTGCCATCCATGACCCTCGGAAGAAACACTAAATATGTCCCGATTATTACTCAAGTGGCGACTCCTGTCTATCTATGCCTTCGTGGCATAAATCCTTAGTACCGTGGTAATGTTATGGGAAGACGGTACTTACCAGTGATTTGATTCTATTAGGATTGTATGAAGTGCATGTCTAGGAAATATTGTCTAAGGAGGTGGTACTTAAGTGAGACCATTGTGACTCCACCATCTTTCCTAGGCATTACCTGGTATATTTTATATAATTCTAATGGATAATATTTTGCCTCACACCTACCGCCCTACAGTTAGTCACAACAAATAATTCTCCTGTAGCCTGAGAAAATAAAATGAACTGGAGTGAGCGTTCAACTCAGAGAGTAAAATATCAATTTTAACTATAATTTCTATAACTATCTAGAGCTAATGCATCATAAAGAGTGAAATACAACACCATCAAAATTTTCATACATATCACATCATAATAGCAAAAAGGCAATTTAGAGCACTCACACACCTAATAATATTCAAACAATATATATATAGAAGCTGATCCCCTATACAACTTTCTTAATCCAACCTCTGCCAGCGAGTGTCTCTCAAGCCGGACTTTCGCTTGATAAACCAAATGCGGGGGGCCAATGAAATTATCTCGAGCCATGCCTATCCCGACTTATCCATAAAGGACTGGATCTCAACGAGTGTCTCTCAAACCGCATCTACCCGACCTATCCATATCCAATACCACACACCACACGCACGCTAACGCACGCATATTGCTTCAAATTACCATAAACAACATCCATGGCATTTCATCAATTAAGAATGCAATATAAAAATATGCCTAGTATTTAACTACATAGATACATATTTATAAGTGATGCATGGGCATGTCTAAACATATAATAATATTGAAATTATAATTAAAATCAATATTTTACTTACAGACTTGAACCGAGGTCAGTGCGGCGGCTGGGCGGAGGAGGAAGGCTGTCCCAGCTCACCTAACAATTTCATTGTAATTATTTAATATATTTGACTCAATACAAGTTTAGAAAGAATCAAAAATACCCTAAGTCATGCCCAAAATACTACAGAGTCTCTCCTATACCTAGGACCTACCCAATCAGCAAAATGGCTCAAAATGCACTTCTATATCCATAAGTCCCACATCCATTTTAATATATCTAACCTTTTTACAAAAATTGCCCAATTGAGCTCTAAAAATTTTAAAACTTTGTCATGCGGTCCTTAGCAATATTACTAAGTTAATACAAAAGGAATTATAATTTTTTAACTACCCACAAATATTTTATGAATTTTTAATCTAAACCCGAAACTAAGTAATTAAGAAAACTTAGGGTTCGGACTTACCTACACCAATTTGGATATTGAAAACGTATCCGAGACGTCTAAAAATGATGGGATAGCCTATAATCTTAACTTGATTCTGAAGTAATTTCAACAGCTTATCTGCTAGATTCGAAATTATAGATTCGTACTACGATCAAATTGCCATAAAATAAAATTACCTACGTAAAGCTAAAAACACCAAAGATTAGACTAAAATATTTATATTTATATATAAAATAATTATTTAAAAATTAAGGATGTTACACTAATTATTAAAAATATTAACATAAATATTAATCACATAAAGAATAAATTGCATTAATATATATTTATTACAATAAATTAGTATTATCAGGTGCAAAAGGAAGGGGACACGTGAGAATCATGGCCCTAACACTTCTAAAATTTATTCTTATAGGCTATAAAATACTTTATTAAAAAAAAAAAGTGCAGTACATAGCTCAACCTATGCCCAAAAATGGATCAATAAAAAATGGACCAATAAAAAATATGGTTATATAATATTTAGAGACAAAAAAAATAATTCCATGGATTCCAAGACAAATATGGAGCCTGTTTGCATTGAATTTTAGCATCAAATTAAAAAAAAATTATTTACGGCTAATAAATAAAAATATTTTATAGAAGTTTATAAATATTATCCAGTTATTAAAAGCACATTTATGAGGGATGGAAAGGACTTGCGACTTGGAAGAAAGGGGGGAGTGTAGAAGGTGACAAGAAATGATTGTGATGTTGCTCTCTGTTATTTTTTATTATTTTTGAATGGTGAGAAAATTTGTGGGGTGGGGATGTTGAATTTGTTACTTTAAAGTGGAGGATAAAATAATTAAATATATTAAAATTTTAATTTAATATATTAATTACTTAAAATACCATGAAAGTTTATGCTTCACACGCCAATAAGATGTGTGAAATTACACGCATTATTGATTGAAAAATTTATGTTTAATAACAGCAAAATTTAAAATTTAGAAATATGATAAGATGGAACAAAAAAGTGATGAATTTTTTTATTAAAGATTAACTGTGAAAAAATGCGAAGATTAAGTGAATGTTTAGTTTGATTATTTATTTTTAATTTTTAATTAAAATATATATTTTCACTTATGAATTAAATTAAAAATAATAGTTAATTATTTAATAAAATTATTTTAAAATAATTTTTAAATAATTTAAATATTTAATTAAAAAATATTTAAAAATAATTTATCTTATTAAAATCATCAAAAAAAATATATAATTAAGTATTATAATTATTAAAATAAAATAATATTAATATTTTTAAAAATTACTATGATAATTTATCCTTTTACATGATAAAAAGTAATTTCATATATTTATTTATAATTTTTAATTTATTTTAAATATTTGGTGCAGGAAGGGGACAATCATGGCCCTAACAATTCCAAAACTTGTCCTTTTATGCTGTAAAATACTTTATTAAAAAAAAAAAAGTGTGCGGTAGATAGCTCAGCCTATGCCCAAAAGCCAACCCCAAGAAACCAACACGTAGGATACCGCTAAGCTCACACTTAAAAAAAAAAAATCAAAATATTATTAAGTAATGTGAAATATTATTAATAGCAATAATATTATATATTATTATATTAATTTATATATAATTTTTTTTAATTTATAAAAAAAAAATATAAAATCTTTTATTAATAACACTAACTTATAAATTAATTTCTATATAATATTAATCATTCAAGAAAAAATTTTTAGTTACACAAAAATTTTTAGTTACACACCTGGCCGTTGTGGCAACTATCAAAGCGAAAAGTAAGAGATTTATAAAGGAGATCCTTATTTAATTATTGATAATAATTTGAATTATCAATTTTCTTCAATTTTTTTTTATTTTCTTTCCAAATTAGGTAAGCATTAAACATCTTAATGACTGTGTACCAATAAAAGGAGACTTAAAATGACAAAAGAATATTTTCTAAATCTCTAATTAAGTCCTACCTTTTGATTAATATTTTTCTAAATCTCTAATTAAGTCCTACCTTTTGATTTTTCTGTGTTGCTTGAGAATCACTCCATCGATCTTCTCTAGTTGCTTCCAAGGAAACATCCCCATTCACCTTATGACTACCATCTTTGAATTTTCATTTTCTCTTTTTGATGGGATGGATATGAAAAGTTTGTTTTGGTTTTATGCATACATGAGACTTCAATGATTTTTTTTTTAACAAAAAAAAAAGAGAGAAATGATTGGACTTGTGCAATCAAAATTGATCAAATTTAAATTGAATAAGAATTATTTTATTTTGAATTTGATTGTGTTATTTTGATCTATTCAGTCTGATTTTGATAAAAATAAATTTTTATCTTTTAAAAAATATTAATTATTTATTAGATTTATGGCCTAAAATTTTAATTGATTTAGAGAGACTTTTCTTATATAGAATTTTTAAAACTCTTATTTTAGTATTATTTTTAAATTGAGTGCAACTCCTAATTAAATAATGATTGAAGAAATTAACACTATAAATAAGATAATGGTGAAAATGTTATTTGGCTTTACCCATAAAGAGAGGCTTTACCCATAGAAAGTGGCTTTGCTCACAAGTGTGGCTTTACTCATAAAGAATGACTTTTAATCTATAAAGTAAAACTATCACCCATCGTGTAAAGGGGTTTTGCTAATTGTTTCTAATGGAAGGAAAAAAGCTTCGGTTAAAGTAGAGAAAATACATAATATTGAGAAGTTTATAGGAAATTAAGAGAACTAATTATTATATTTACTATAAGAGTTCTCTTAGGTGTAATTGAGTTAATAGGTAGTATAGTCTTAAAATGATTTATTATTTGATTATAATGGAAAATGACATGCCCGTGGATGTAATTTTTATGCAAAAAATGTGAACTATGTAAATATTAATACTTTGTGTGTTTGTTTTATTTCTTTATAATTTACACGTTTCCGCGATATACAATGTCATTATTAAATTTGATCAAATTTAATCAAACTGAATTAATGTAAGTTATAATCAAATTGAAAACAAAATCGAAATCGAGAGAAACCTCTTAATTATCAAACCAAAATTTATCCATATCTAAATTGAACTAAATATTTATGAAATAATTCTCCATATTCTCACTTCTCATCATTATCAACTTTTTTTTTTTTTTTTTTTTTTACATTTGAAATTTACAATTTTCAAGTTTCAATATAGAATTAAATAGCTTATATTGGCTATGCAATATTCAACATAATTTAAATATAAAATTTCTAATATATATTTCATCATTCTCATTGAAATTCTAATTTAAAATTTTATATTTTTAATATCATTAAATTAAAATTAATTTATTTAAAAATTATAATATATATGTAAATATATATATGATTTTTCTTACGTATATTGAGTCTACTAAAAACTCAAGACATATGATATATAGTGAGACCTACCTATTAAATATATGAATCTAAATATTTATATTTTTGATCCATGATAAACTCGATTTAGGTAAAAATTTTCTCATATATATATATATATATATATGAAATATGGATTTTTCCGATTATAGAAATCCTAAATTCATGTCTCTCTTTCCTATCTTCTCTTTATCCTCCGCAATAGATAAGTGGTTGGAAAGAAATAAATTTTTAAAAGTTGCATCATTTGATTTTTTTTTATTTTATTTGATTTAATTCATCATAAAATTAACAAAAAAGTTAAAATAATTGAAATTGTTAATTAATTACTCCATTAATTATCACTTGTCAAGTTGTTTAGTCATGCTTAATTTAGTGATTAAAGACATATTACTCACTTAACAGAGTCAAATTTGAGTTTTCATTTTCGTAATTTTCTTACAAAAAAATATATCAATTAACATTTTCACATGCTATATATAAATTGAAAATTTTCTAAAGAAATTAATAATATCATCCTTTGGGGATCTTGATGACTGCATATTATTTGAAATTGAAAGGTAAAGCAAGATATATGTACTTGAGCATAAATGTAACAGAAAAGTAATGACAATAATGCATGGCTGGTCATTTTGCGCAATTGAAATTTTGCTAATCAATACGTATTCAACAAAATTAGTATCTTGAAAATGAGCGAGAGAATCCCATTTAAATTTTAACCATTATATTTATATATTTCCAAACACAACTTTAAAGCTCTATAATTTTTTTTTATCATTATTTTATGCTAACAAAGCAGGGTGGATTCATTATATTTAATATTTTAAATTTTTTGAGAAATTTAAATCATTTTTAACTAGTATAGGTAAATGTAATGTGATAATAAATATGCAAATTTACTTTTATTTTTTTTTTATACAAATAAACTCTGCTTAGTTTAGAGTTATAAATTAAATAAACAAATTTATTATAGTTTTCATATATAAATATATTAATACTTAGGACGTCAAAAAATTATTGATTATAGCTATTTTTCTTCTACATATTATACTTAAGTTATTTTTCTCTCGCTTTCCTTCTTCGAGTGGGCCTGTAAATAATCTTTTGTTACTTTTCTTTTACATGCATATTGGTACAGACTTGGTGGGGGAAGAAGACGAATCTGCTTAAGTTGCATGGGTTGTTGCCTCTTTGCGAAGGTTGGTTGCGAGAGGAACTTGGTGACCCATGATATGTTGTGTCGTTGGCTTGTATTCGGTTGTTCTTCACCAAGAGGGGAATGAGCTTCTTTGGTTTCTATCCTTTTTTTTTTTTTTTTCCTGTAGTTTAATTTGAGTTGGTGTGAGCTCTTCTAGTCTTGCAGGGCAAGGGATCAGTCCAAGGCTAGTGGTGGATGCTTGTGGGGTGCGATAAAGAAGGTTGGCCAGGAAAGTTCGAGTAAGATGTCGAAGAGCTCTACTATCACTGTCCTCTGCCTTTTTTTGGTGTCGGTGTCTTGCTTCCATGGCTCTTTCAAAATGTCCAATAGCTTCCCTTGTGGTTTTGAGTGATTAGGATGGGATCTTCTTCTACAACAAATTAGTTTCCTTATAAGCAAATCTGGTGTCTTCTTTCTATCTGGTGCCTTTTTCCTTGAGGAGCAAAGGCATGTGGTGGCATTAAGCGCAGGGAACGGTGCTAGTTTCTTCCTTTGATCTACCTAGGATTTTTTTTTTTTTTTTTTTTTTTTTTTGTGGGCATGGGGCCCTATTTGATTGGCTAGATTAAATTCCTGGTTGAACTGAGTTCTTAAGCCTTCTTACTTATAATTTTTTGGGTTGGCCTATGAGCCAATCCTTTGTATCGTAATATGTTAGACGAGATCCTTTAGTGAAATAGCTATATCCTTAAGAAAAAAAAAAGTGTTATAATATTTATTACTTACCTAATTTCTCCGCGTATGGATGAAATTAATCACCCTTAATTCAGGATTTCATTTCTCGTTTTAAATTGAATACTTTATTTTTATTTTTCTTTACTCTCTTAATTCAATTAATTTTTTTTGAAAAATTTCTTTTAAATTTTCTTTTTAAATTTTCTTTGTAAATTTAAACTTAATACCTTTTCATTAAACATCCTAATTTAGCGAATTGAAATTTTAAAAATTGAGATCTTTTTCTTGATCACTTAAAAAAATGGTAAAAACTGAAAGTTTTTTCCTAATTTAATGAATAAATATATGGTAAGAATTTTTCTAGGTAAGAATTTTTTTTTATTTAAATCCGATTTAATCATAATTCAAAATATAAAATATATAATGAGATCAACTTAATATATGTTGAATCACATATATTATATGTAAGACAACAAGAAACAATTAATTAATTTTCTTGTCCCAGGAACCCTTACCACTGAGTTTCAAATTGACGAGATCCAACTACTCATCACGATGGAAAACTAAACTAACTAATAATTAGGTACTGTGAGCGTCTGAGGACAACCTTGGTTTTGGGTGCACCATCAAGGGCTGAGAACGTTGCAAGGTTAGTCCATAAGCTTCTTCCATGTCCAAATTCTCTGCAGGCTTCAAGCCGTCTCCCAAATCCCATTCAAATGCATGCACTAGAGTTCCTGCCAGCAGATGAACCATGCGCAAAGCCATGCTCACACCGGCATATATTCTACGTCCTGCACCAAACGGTATAAGCTCAAAATCATTTCCCTTTACATCAACACTTGCACTTTCACCTCCACCCAGAAACCTTTCAGGCTTAAACTTTAGTGTATCAGCCCATATATTTGGATCTCGGGCTGTGGCCCAGATGTTCGCCAAAAGAGTTGAGTTCTGGGAATGTGGCGGCCATTTATTTCACAACCATTGGCTGCAATCCGTGGAAGAGATAATGGCGTTGCCGGGTGGAGCCGGAAGGTTTCTTTGACCACCGGTTGGAGGCAGGTGAGTTGCGCTAGGTCCGATTCGGTAACCAGACGGTCTCGGCCGACAACGCGCTCTTGTTGGACTTGGGCTAGGATATGTGGGTGCCGAATGAGTTCAGCAATAGCCCATTCTACTGTGCTGGCAGACGCATCAGTGCCTGCTGTGAACATGTTCTGCAACCACAAACACAATGCAAATATACTTGTAACATGCATCTGTTGTAGGATGAAACCCATGTAGATTATAGAAAATAAAACTCATATTAACAATGTTATATGTTGAAACCTAAGATTTAATGGTGCCTTGTAACATAGAGAAAATACAAAAGCAATGCTTTGATTTCAGTATCGGTAAGTTTCAGTCCATCACCATCACCGTCTTCTTTCAACGAAATCAACGTATTCAACATGTTACTGTACTCTTCGGTACCATTAAAACCATTAATCTTGTGCTCCTCCACAATCTCAGTCAAGAAACCATCAAATCTGCTATGGAGTTTCTTAATTTTGGCTGCCACCCCTTGTAAGTACAGCCACTCCAATGCTGGAACAGTCACCGATATTGAAAACTCCCGACAACACCATCAACTCCGTAACCATCGATTTGAAATCGACTGCCTTTTGATCACCACCACCGGTACCGTCACCGACCACTCTTCTGCCTAGCATCATTCGTCCAAGGGTATTGGTGGTGCACACGTTGAGCAATTGTCCCAAATTTACTGCTTCAGTTGGGCTCGCTCTCGCCAGTGCTTTTGTGAGCACTGCCACTTCTTCCTGCATTTATAGTCACCTAGAAACGTCAAACTTACTAAAAGTATGGTTTAAGGAGATTCCTATCGTCGTCTTAGTTCCATTATTAATGTCGTAAGAATCTAGCTAGGACTAGGAGGTAATAATAGTAATAATAATTAACCTGTCTAAGATGTCTAAAATCATCCAAGGCCTTGCCGGGGAAGAGATGGACAGAGCTGATCTTCCTAAGCATGCGCCACCGAGGATCATAGGGTGCAACCACAAGGTCTTGGTAATTATAAGCAACATATTTTGCACCGGAATTAGGTGGCCCGCTGGAGAAATTAGCACCATGAGCCTTCAAGAATTGGGCAGCGACGGAAGCTGAAGCAGCCACAACAACATCGACGAGTCCCATCCGAAGGTGCATGAGAGGTCCATATTTCGGAACCAAGGCAGCCATGGAATGGTGGGGCTTGGAGCCCAAGTGTGGTGAGTTTCCAACAAGAGACCTTGGCTTGGGGGTGGCCGTAGACGGTGGGAGGTGCAGAGGTTGAGGAAGCAGAGATACAAGAAGATGGCCACAGCTATGGAGTACAAGACTAGAGGAGACATTTTTCACTTTCTTGAGAGGAATTATTAAGTGCACCCGGTGCACATATACCTTCTCTCACAATCATATGGAACCCACTTCCTATACAATAGGAAGGACTCACTATTTTTTAGTGCACCGGGTGCACCTAATAATTAACCCTTTCTTGAAGGCGTGTTTCGTAGGGTTGCACGTTAACTTATAGAAAATTATAGATTCTTATTATTTAATCTTTATTTTAAAAAACAAAATATATTAAAAATTTTTAAAATTTAATTTCATCAAATATTTTCTCTTTTTTTTATTTATTGTAAATATATTCTAAAATATTTTATTATTTAAATAAATCAAATGAGATATAAAATTTTTAAAAATCATTATTTCATCTACTAAATTTTTCTATTATTAATACTTTTATCTTTTTATTTTGAAAGATAGGTTAAAACATTCTGAAACAATTACAATTAATGATACATAAAAATTTAATAAAAAAATTTAAGCTATTTTCTTTTTAAAATTTATTATATTATTTTTCTATATTTGTTTACATTAAAATTCAAGATTGTAACATTAAACAATATATTATCTGAGAATCAAACATGAGTCGGTGACTTTCCTATTCAAAACGCCGTGGTCTTCACCGTGTACCAACACTCGTGGTTTGAGCTTTTTCCTTTTAAAATCAATGTTAATGCAAATGACAAAACAAAGGACATTAATAGATGGCACGTCCTTTGTCTTCAGCCATTCAAAGAGGAAATTGAAATATCACAAGCCAAGTTTTTCAAATTGCCTTATTATAGAATCGATTAAGATAGAAAAATTCAAATATTTAATTAATATTTTATTAAATAAATATTATATAAATGTATATTGTGAAATCACTAATTTTTAAATTCTTAATTATAATAAAATTTCTAAATAATAAAATCTTAATTATACTTTCTAATATTAAGTCTCCACCATCATTGCATTACAATGTACGTACGATAAGAGGCAAATTAATTGTATTTCAGCCTATCTAAAAATGGAATAATTAGCATGATATGGTAATTACCGGGTAAGAATTGAGGCTTGAATCTCTTCAAGCGTTCGCCCCTTCGTCTAAGGTACCAACTTGGCAATAAATACAACCCCCAAACCGGTAATGATTGCATATATGAAAAATACTCCTGAAATTATATATTATAGGAAATTAATGCTCTTAGCATATATAAAAAGCTTAAACTCCTGAAATTATATGTTACAGGAAATTAATGCTCTTAGCATATATAAAAAGCTTAAAATGGAGCCATGTCTGGGAAGAGAGAAGTGGAAGAAGGCATTTACCGGCTGAGCTCCACTCAAACAAAAAGTTAAATGTCTATGCAACAATCCAGGACCCAACTGAACTTACCAAGTTTACTAAGCTTCCAGCTCTATCCTTTATGTTTACAGGAAATATCAGACATAGAAAGCCAGCATGTGATTTGCTGAGCTGCTTATTTAGCAACTTATGATCAAGCTATGGACAAATCAAGTAGAAATATATTGTCATACCTCTGCCACTATAATCCATGGTATCCCTCCCACGCCTACTGCCAAAATGCTATGAATACCAAATGGCAGAATCAAGAATTTTAAATCTATTCTTCAAGTAATATTATAATTTATTAACTGATACAATGGAGAAATTAAGATGCTTAGGCAACTTCCATTACCAATATGCCTGCAAGTGCCAATGAAGGAGTGATTTCTTTTCCCAAATGAAAGCCCTGCCCAAAGAGGAGTAAATTTATGTGAACAATATCAAGGAACTGAAGAAAGAATCATTTTTTTTTTTAAAAAAAAAAGGCATATAACTTCTAGTTCATTAGAACCTGCAACAGGAAGGACAGTCCTGTAATGAATGAACCCAAGCACACTCCATTTGAAGAAACCTGAAAATATAAAGAACTTTCAGGTTTTCTCTCTTTTCAACTATATTCCAAACTCTATACGTTTCACATTTTAATACTAACCAAGAAAAGTGGTCGTCTTCCACTTTTATCAACTAAGAACAGACCGCAAATGTTCATTATTATCTGTTATAAAGATGCAAACTAGAAATGAGAAATGCACCTAGAAGATTGCCACTTTCAATAACACTTGAAAAAAAGGGAGGGGGCTGTTGTGGAGGATAGACATACCCGCACAACACTTGCTGCTACAGACCCAACACCACTGGAGATACCTGCAATGCATCAAAATATCAAGTTTATATATTTCTATATAATTGTCCAATATGATGAATTATTTTATGAAGCATCCTTGCCCATCCCTAAGTGATGTGTCCCTACCGCAAGTGTACGGGTCGTTCAAGTAGTATAGAAAAAGATATCGTTCCCACGAGGAGTTGTGTTAATGAATGAATTTTTGATGTAAAATAAAATATGTTAAAATTGTATTTTAATCAAATTAATAAAAGAAATTTAGGAATTTGAAGCAGAAAATGCAAAACTAAATTCAAATAATGACTAATTTAATAATTCGCAAAATAAAGAAGTTGATAATAACGAAAATTAATAAAATAAGATTAAACTAAACACTCAAAAGTAAAATTCCAACCAATAATTGATGAAAGACGATTCTGGAGTTAAGGGTTCATATTTAAGTCATTTTGGGATTTTTCCTAGCTAGCCCAATCAATGAAATTTATGGGTTTAAAGGAGATTAATTCTAAAATCCTTTGAAAACTCTTTCGAGTGAGACAAAGAGTGCCTTAATTAACTTAATCCTACTTTCGTGGAGTTAAAATTAACCAAGACCCATTAGGTTCTTTAATCAATCTATTAAAACCCTCTTAACCCTTAGTCTATTTCTAGATCTAAGTTAATTAAGTCCAATTTCTTGATTAACTATCACTTGGTTTTCTCCTTTCGGTGCTTCAACCAAGGATTAAGAACATAACTTAATGGGGCCCTTCATTAAGCATGTGAATAAGCACACAAGAAATGGATTAAACCTCATAAATTCATTAAATTGGGACTAACCCAGTTTAAATCCACAAAAATAACTAAAATATTACATCCCTTACTCCAGAATCAAAGTGAAACTACTCACTACCCATAATGTCTACAAGATATTCTGAATTTAAATGGAAATAAAGCTCTAATCTAAGCTAAGAAATAAAAAAAACTCAACACTAGAAATGTAGGAAAAGGTAAGAAGAGAAAGAAATCCCAAATCTGGTTGGAAATGGTGTGGAAAACTAAATGTGACTCTTCAGCTGCCCTTGCTCCTGCTCCTCTCCTTCCTTTCTTTCTTCCCTGTCTCCCCTTTAAAATGGGAAAATGAGACTATTTATAGCATTTTTCTGACATGGAGCCCTAAAATGGTATGTTCTAGGAGGAATTATTTGAGGGAATCTCCTGCCAGCTCATTAATGAACTCTTCATGGGACTGCATAAGTGGACTGCATAAGTTATGCAGTCCCTTATGCGCTGATTCTGGGTCACTTATGCGAAGTCATGACTTGGTGCATAGGTTATGCACAATCCGTGAAGGTGCATAAGAGGCGAGAATGTGCATAAGCTATGCGATCTCCTTATGCACATTTCGCCGGTTCTGGAAACGATGATCTTTCTCCTTATGCGAATCTGCATAGCTTATGCGGCAAGTTATGCACGCTTGGTCAATGCATATTTCACTTAAAAACCTGTTTTGACATCTTTTGGCTGTAGGAGACACTCCTCAATGGCAAAATTCTCTTGATCCTTCAAAACACCATTTTTCCTACAAAACAAAGTAAAAATTACAAATTAATGCAAAATTGACAACTATGAAAAACTAACTAATTTACTAATGAAATTAGCTAAAGATAACTAATAATAGAATAAAATGACTATAAAATTAGACCTAAATGACTATGCAAAATGTATGCATCACTAAGTTACCACTCTAAAGTAGAGTTCATATAATATGCATAGCCATTGAGTCCTCCAAACTGTAGCAGTGCCATCAGTCCAACTCCAACCTCATCCAAGTTTAAGCTAAAACAATGTATTAAACAAATAATGGAAAAAGGCATGAAATAGATGAGTAATTTATTAAACTCACTATAACTACACAGGCGTATTTTTGCTGGAACAACTCTTTAATTCCATCTTCTGCTAGCTGATCTAAGTGTTCGGTATATTCCTGTTAATTTTTTGAGAAGAAAAAACAGAAGTTAAAGTAAATATTCTACTTTAAATGAATTATATTAGCTTGTGCATAGATACAGAGCCAAAAATATTATAGTGATTTCAGCTGCTTCATGAGAAACATCAGCATTCTTTCCCCTGAGCAGCTTGAGAGCAACTTCCAACTCTTTTTCTCGACCAACTTTCGCCTGTTGAAATTATAATCATCAATAAGCATCTCAATGGTTTCTTGAGCCACATTAATAATAAAGACAAAACAAATTATCAGAGAACAAATTTGGTTCTGCTTTTGATAAATGAAATTGATATATAAGAACAAGTTGAAAGAAACTGCCTATGCTATCATTTGAAATGGTTTGACAAAAATAATATGGACAATTGCAAGCAACAAATCTCTATTTTACGGTCATGTCCGCTCAACATATTCACCGTGCAAAAACTTCTAAACAATATCTTCGAGATAATTTTGGTTTGGACTCACCACCATCTAGGAGACTCAAATGAAGAAGGCACCAAGAAGTTGAATTAGACATGGAATAGTACACGAGATTAATGAAACCATAAAATGATCGTCATGGAGCTGCCTTCAAATTTTTATTAGTACAAAATTGCGGGATAACAAAGAAATTACATTACCAAGTAGAGCCAAGATGCGCGCTACACAAATGAACCAATGACATAGGTAATCGATATGCCACACTGTCATGGCTACAAAGTGGACAATGATTGAAAGAGAAAACAAAATTAAAACAAAGTTCATACTCTGCATTGGTGACATGTACCATAATAAGTGAGACAAATGCTCCCTGAAATTCTTGGGTGTAATTTACGCAATATAAACCGTACCTATAGAATGGAAATATAGTACATCCACTAGTGATAGACTTGAGCGTGAAAAATAGATCATGACCAAAAATTGAAATATCAACATTAATTGAACTAACCACATAAGCAAGAATTCCAATTCGACTCCCATTAACAATCTTCCAAGGTCAAGTGACCAGCACTCTGTGAAGATTGCTTAGACATTTAAATTATGCTTAAAAGCAATAAATAAATAAATAATATTTAATCCAGAAAAGTTAGGTGCACCACCCCAATAAACCAAATAAAGGCGACTTACTAATCTTGATTTCTAATATGAAATGTTAAAGCAGACCAATGACTTTAGCCTTCGGAGCGACAATAATTCTTGTTGGTAATCAAATGCAGAGAAAGTAAAAGCATAAATTCTCAAAGACAAGAGAGATACCTTTGACAATGCTATTGCAACCAACCCTCCAATGTATAATGCATTTGAAACCCAAATTGCCTGCTTTAAATGATCGATAAGAATGAAGATAGAAAGGCTAGTGGGATGAAATTATTAATAGTAAAGGTCGAGAAAAGGACTTTGGTAACATACACCTCTGCGGCCAACAAGGTCCGCTATCTTCCCACATGAAGCTGCACCTACTATTCCCAATTGTTAATACTGAACCGAAAAATGAATATTGCAAAGAAGAAAATAAAACCATACGGTGAAAAAATAAATGAAAGAAAAGTTTGTTTAATAATAGCCCCAATGATTATGTTAAGTAGAAATTACAGATGTAATCAATGAAGATTTATTTAAGTGTTCAAGAAAAATCAAAGTTTCAATCAAATTATTATCTTCAATGTATTAAGCATAACATGTGATGGTCACTAGTGCTCATCCAGGTTAAATATGTATCGCATTAACTCATTAATAGTAATGAGCTGTTGGCACTTACTGCTGCCAAGGAAAGTCCTGACTCATCCAAAATTCCAAATTCAGCAGGTGATGTGTATCCCACCTATATGCAAATCACAAATCTTCACCAGTTCAATGAAAATTCAAGTGATAACATAGCTGTAGTTAACGGAAGAAAATCAGGAATTGGGAAAAAAAATTATTCTACTACTGCTTGCTACTGTCGCAAGGTATTTTGCGGTCGCCTGGACGAACACTCACCAAAGTGGGAAGAGTCACCAAAGTGGGAAGAGTGAGGAGTCGCCACTTTAATTTTGAGAAAAATTAAAGAAAACCTTCTATGAAAATAAATTAAAACAAACCACTTCGAAAACAGAGATTCTAGGTTCGGGGTCCATGTACGGGCGGGAAAGATGTTAGGCACCCCGCCTCATCCCTCAATGAGGGTAAACAGATTTAATCTTATGCTCTTTTATGAATTAAAAGGGTATTTAGGGGATTGGGATGATGATGTTAATCCTTTGTGCAAAATAAAGGAATGTTTGATATTTCACTTTTTTTTTTTTTAGATGCCCAGGAACACAAGTTTGTGAGATGACCCTTTGGTGAGTAAGTGTTTGGATAAAGTTGCCTCGTGTATTGGAGTTTTGTTTATTTTGAACTTTGCTAAGAGAGCTCAGGACGAAACTTTTCCCGATCTCTAGACATGTTTATTAGGAATTTTGAGTGGGAGATTTTGGATAAGAACTCTCCTCCGATCTTCCCATTTTGTGAGAATCAGGTAAAAACTCTCCCCTGACCTCTTAAAGTATTAGGTTTAAAGATTTTAGTGAAGGAATTCAGATAAGAACTCTCCTCTGATCTCCGTTTTTGTTCGAATTTTGGATGAGAATCAGGTAAGAACTCTCCCTCGATCTCTTAAAATATTTGGTTTAAAAATTTTAAGTGAAGGATCTTGGATAAGAACTCTCCTCTGATCTCCACATATTTAATAAAATTTTGGATTGAAAATCGGATAAGAACTCTCCTTCGATCTCTTTAAGTATTTAATTTAGAGTTTAGCGTGAGGAATCTCGGATAAGAACTCTCCTCCGATCTCCACATTTATTAAAATTTTTGGTTGAGAATCGGATAAGAACTCTCCTCCGATCTCTTTATACTTATTTATTACGATCGTATATCGTAAGAACCTTAGACTAAGGGTTCTGGGTCCTGAAGACGCCAGGAACCCGAGCGAGGCTTTTCTTAACTCATTGATGCCTTATAACTAGGGAGGGGATACCAGACTGAGTTTTTACCGATGTCCTTTGTAATCTCCTTACCAGAACTCTTTGGCAGGCAATGTCCGATCTCTTTCATTTACTAGTCTAGGATCCGATCTCATCTCGATCCCCACTATACCAGGTTATTTCCTGAGCTCGTTTAGTAGTTCGACTTCGTGAGTTCTTCCTCCGATTTATTATTCAAAATTTTATTATTTTTATTTGTTTTAAAGAAACTCACATGTTAAGATACAACTACCAATATTTTATTAAACTACCTACACGTTACCCGTAACCAGAACACCTATATTTGAAGGTAATAAAAAGCTAAGAATAAATAAATAACATGAACTGATGAATAAAAGATAAACTCAAGAGAATAACTATCTACGTGGGGCTCTTTAGCATAACCGAACTTAATGAAAATTACGGGCATGACAAAGAAAATAAAAAGCTAGCATTTGATAAAGCAATGGTCTAGACACTTACCTGTGGGGGATTGAGTCTATTGAACTAATTGTGGAACCACAAATATTGTAGAGCTGCGAGCTAATAGTCTGGGGACTAATGCTTACTTTGAAATAACAAGTTCCAAGTTAGAATGCAATTGGGCCGAAGTAACAGTAACCGGGTTGGGATGAGATTAAACTTGAAGAATAAAATGTTGATATTAAGATGATGAGGACGAAACTGAACTGAGAAATGACATCGCAGAGGAGTGAACAAACTGCAAAGGAAGAGTTTCAGGGTCCAACACTCCTTCAATTGAGATACTTAAGAAAACTGGTTTCCGAAGTTTCTCTATTTCGAAAGCTTAAAATAGCAAAGTAGTACGACTGAATCAAATTTCAGAGCTTCTCCACTATAGTTACCACCTTTTTTCATCCGTCCCCTTCAACAGTATTGCATGCAGGTATTTATAAGGAATGGGTGCTCCTAATGAAGGGTCAGGATCTCTTTTAGGGAGATGGAAGGTTTGGATTTAAAAGGACATGATTCGATGCCTAAGAATTGAGGAGAATCAAAATGGACGGCTGAGATCCCATTCAGAATATTTGTCCTTTCTCTTTTCCAATCCAACGGCTCAGGATCTTCCTGTCAAGATGGATCCAAAGGCCGGGAACAAAGGCGTCGGTCTTGTCATCTACTTTTTGATCCAAGGGCTCCGGGTTTGTCCTTACAAGTAAGATCAACGGTGGAGATCGAAAAGTACAGGATTGCCATGACATGTCCTAGCGCCTGTCAGCAATGTGGGCGATTCTGCAAATGAAGCGTGCGGTGGAGATTTGATCTTGCCTGCAACGCTTTAACTACCTCAGCTCTGATTATGACGACAGTTATTGGAAGTCTTTTGTTCTCTTTTCCGATCTTTATTCAATCCGATCTCTCAGTTATGACTCTTTTCCGATCTCTCTTCCTTCCGATCTCTCAGTTATGACTCTTTTCCGATCTCTCTCACATCAGGTCCCTCATCACTTCCTGATGAAATTCGGTTCTCAATGGTTCTCTCAAAGATGTAATCCGATCTCTTGGGATCGCCCAAATGATAAAATCTGACCTTGTGAAAGTGAAGTTAAATTTCCGATCTCTGATGCGCCTACCCGATCTTCTAACTAAATCATTTTTAACTGATCTGTGACTCTGAACATTTGCCCGAACCTGACGACCTTAGCTAACCGATCTCATCTTATTTCATTTATGGTGTTTCTGGAACCTTCCCGCGATGTGTCAATAAAATCGGTGGATTTTCGCTAACCGATGTATTGCTTGGGGCATTGTGAGCATTGAATGCTCAAACAGGTATAAATGGAGGGAGGATTTCTCATTTGCTCCCCTATGTCATTTTCAGCTTTCTGCTTACAACTTTGACCTTCTCTCATTTCTTCAAGTCTTTCCGACACTGATCACACTCCGGTAAGGACTTTACTCCCTCTCTTAGTTAATTTCTTTTGTTTTTTTTTTTTTTTGAAAATGGGCGGCGCAGAAGGTCAAAGAGTGGAGAGCCCCCCTTTCGTCCATATCTCGTGGACATCGGAAGAAGTTGAGGTGGCTCGGCCAAGTGGCTGACCTGAGCCTCCCACAACTTCCACTTCAGCTCACGGTCGAGCAGCTCGGTCAAGAGAAAATCTACCCGTGGACAAATTGTCGTCGGTCCTTAAGGAAACCGATCTGCAAACCATTAGTCAAGAGTACAACCTTCGAACCGATTCGTACGAGCTCATCAGATGCCATGGCGATCTCCGAGCCGATCATTTCTTTGATAAAAATGATACGATTATGGTGTACGAAGAGCAGTTAAAAGCCGGGCTACGGTTTCCCCTTGATGACTTCTTCAAGGATGTTCTGAAGTTTCATCACATAAGTATAACCCAAGTGCATCCGAACTCGTGGTGGATCCTGGTGGCTTTTAGAGGCTTATGCCAGGCTAAGAAGCTCAATCCTTCAGCGAAGGTGTTTGCCGAGCTGCATAGGCTTACTCGTCGAAAGGACGACGAGTACTGGTTCTTTCAAGCAAAACCGCATCAGGCTCTTTACCGATCTCCCCTCCTCACTGAAGAATTAGAAAAATCATTTCTTCATGTTGAGGAGTAAGATTCCGAACGACTTTGAGGGGATCCCACGGAGTTGGCAATACCTGGTTGCTCCGACCCCGAAGAAGATCGCCTTGAGTAAGGATGAGGGCGCCATGGTAATGGAGCTGAAGGATCAGGCAGTCACTCAGAAGTTCTCCTGCTTAGAGGCAGTGATGGCCAAACTACACCATTGGATGATGCGGTTGGTTACTGGCGAAGAATACGACCTTCAGCTCTCTGACCTCGACCCTGGTACTTTCTATATCTCTGATCTCTGGGCCTTAGTGAACTCACTGACATTCCTTTGTGCAGGTATGGCGGGCAGCGAGGCTTCCAAAGAGAGCCGAAAGCGTAAGAGGGAGGTCTCCAGGAAAGTGCGGGAAATGAAGTGTGCTGAGGCCTCGCAGACGCCAAGGCATGATTCAGGAGAGGTGCCGGGAGGCTCATCCCGACCCTCAGGACAGCCAGTCCCTGAAATAGAAATAGCTCAGTCTCCTCCTCGACAAGAAGAGCCACCGCCTCCACCTGCTCCTTTGAGTGCGGAAGGTGGTCCTTCCCAACCCATTGTGAGGACCTTGTCTCGTGGTGCCCAGGTCCTCATTCATACTTTGGAGAAGAATCACTCTGTCCGGGAGAACCCAGGTTTGGCTAAGGTTCTGGGAGCTTCCATCTGCCTCCAGGAGGATCGACATAGGCTGACCCCGGGCAGCATCGACGATCTCCTAGCCTAGACGATGAGCTTGAGCCTGGAGAGCTTGGTAAACCAGCATATAATCAGGGAAAAGGCTTATCTTCTGAGGCAGGAGATCCTAAAGGCGGTCTAGGATGCAACTTCCGCCCGAGCTCAACTTTCATCCGCTCAGGACTATATAACTGAAATTAAGGGTCGGATGAAATCCTATGAGGATAAATTGGCCGAGCAAGCTTATGAACACAGAGAAGCTCGGGTGCTCTGAACTGCTGATGTCGCTCACCTCACTGAAGAACTTAGAGCAAAAGAAGAAGAGGCAGTGACGAGGGAGGCCGGTGCTTATGTGAATGCCCACAGTGACCTTTTGGCCGAGCTCAGGAGGCGTTATCCTGAGGAAGACTTCTCTTGGATGGTGGACCTGGCTCCTTAAGACGAGGAGGAGAGCGAGGAGGAGCCTAAGGGAGAGAGAGAGACTGAGCGAAATGTAGAACAGGCTGGGGGTGATCCTTCAGCCGAATGACTTGTATTTTATTTTGATATGAAATGAAATCTCTTTTGTTCAATTTCTTGATGAGCTCGAAAGTATCTAAATTGCATGAATGCTTAATTGCTTGAACGTATTAGGACATTTAACTTAATCAGCGATTATTAATCTAAGTATAAGAGGTCGGAAGAACATTATAACCATGAGATCGGCTTGGGCCGAAACCAAACACCGGATAGAACTTAGATCATTAAAATTGGAAACTTGATTTGAATACTTAAGATTGGAAACACCATTAAGTCTGACTAAAACCTTAACATTATTAAACGATTATCCCCAATATTTATAAAAGAGAGATCGGAAATAAAACTGGATGGCACGGAGACTTGATGTTGGTTTGATTTTCTTTGACGAGAGATCGAAAATATGATTGACTGGCGAGGAGACTTGATATTGGTTTGAGAGATCGAAACTGAGGTTGAACGACATGGAGACTGAAGGAACGGAAGCGTGAAAAACAGAAGTTTATACCATTGAATTCAAAATTTTTCACTTAGGTCACATGCATCATGCAAGATTTATTTTTATCTATTTGATTTCAATGATAAATAACATATTAAAACTCTTTTAATAAGTTTTTGGATCTGTATTTTCCATTTAAGATTTTAAAATTAATCAGATTAATTTTAGAACCCTAGATTAAATCAAGAACAAACACACTAACCTCTTGATACACTACAGTGTATTTGCGCCTTTGAGATTCATCTTCAGGACACCAAATATTGTCCCTCTAGCTTGTCCACACCAAGAACACCTATAGCAGCCTTTGAATAGCTTCTAAAGCTTTTTTTATTAATTAGAAAATCAAGTTCTGCCTTTTAAAAGATTAAAGATGTAAACAGGACACTAGAAACGATTTCTAGTATTTTTAATTCAAGAAATTGATGGCTAATCTTTTTGAATTGATGAGAGATGAAGAAGAAGAGATGGAGAGCCTCAAAATGGCGTGATAAAGGAGGAGTGGCTGCTGGTTGTCATATTTTTAATTCATAACAACACTTATATAGCTAGGTCAACACATTAAACCCTTGCCACATGTCACCCTTTGATTAGCTCTAGGTTTAAGTGACCCAATCACATTGTGCCAAGTGTCAAACCCATATTTAATCTTAATTTTAATCATCTTACATGATTAAAAAACATTTGGCAAGCTTATGTGTAATCCCATGTGTCACCATCTCATGGTGCCACATGTCACCCTGTGAAATGACCAAAATGCCCCTGTGTCTTAATTTTGAGTTCTCAACCCAAAATAATTATTTCTCTTCTTCTAATTAATTTACATCAAATATAAATTAATTAATTAATCTCTATTAATTAATTTCTCATTAATTAAATTCATATTTAAACACTTTAAATATAAATTTAACTTATACTATACATCCAATAATCTAGATTTTGTTTCAAGTCATGCTAGGGACTTTGCAATCTAATTGCAAACTAAACCTATTTAATTAATCAATTAATTAATCAATTAAACTCTTTAATTAATTAATTAAATCATATTTAATTAGGTGATAACTTGTGTATGTGTATGACTTACTAGGCTCATCACTAATTGGCAATGAGATATGATATCAACTCTTAATCATCAGAACTCTTTCTTACCATAAATGATTTCTCTAAATCATTTTATGTACCTCATAGACCATGGTTAACACCTAGCATAGTATGCCATGGCTACCCAATTAGTAATAAGATTTACCTTAAATGAACCTATAATCATATATTACCATGCATTAGAATCTCTCTGTTACAAAATTCCAACTCAAACTCGAGTCATGGTTTATGTCAAACTCCATTTGCTATGAATATTATGTTCTCTTTTAATTCCAGTTCTTGATTAAAAAGATTTTTCTCATCAGAAACTATCTGTCCTGGCCAGGAACTTGAAACATCAAGAACAATTAAATGAACATAGGATTTTATCTCTATTTACTTAGAGGAACAGATTCCATCTTGATTAACACCTACCTCCATATATAACTAGTAGGAGCCAACACATGCCCATATACCTATACACATTACGAGTATGAAAGTAGTATCAAACTCAAACTACCTATATATAAGATAACTGTGCTATCTCAGGTCTAAAGATTATATGCACTGATATGATTTATGACAATGCATTAACAAGAGTAAACTCCATGTGCTTGTCATAAGTGTCACTGGTTCGGCCTACTTATAATGTATAAGTGCCTATCATGTTTGTTATATGGCATGAAACTCACCATTCCATCTTATTTATATCTCATATAAATAACTTGGGAACAAACATGAATACAATCTTTCTGGATAAGTCATGTCCTTATTATGAAGTATCCTCGATTGTGAACCTATTTATGATACTTTGTACTATAAATAATTTCACTCATATTCTTAACAACTTAAGAATAGAATTTCTAACAAAATATCTATGGACCTTTTCTATTACACATAAATATCTTATGTAAACAGAAAAGTGAAAATGCCTTTTATTAATAAAAACATGTACAAGATACATACTAAATGATATGCTCTAGGGCATACTACTAACAATCTCCCATTAGCACTAGAGCCATTCATTACAATATCTTAGACCCATCTTCTCAAGATGTCGGTCTAGCTGAGTCTGTGACATAGGCTTAGTGAATGGATCAGCTGGATTTTCAGCTGATGCTATTTTCTGCATGGTTATATCGCCTTGCCCAACTATTTTTTTGATAATATGGTAGCGCCTTTCTATGTGTTTGGATTTTTGGTGAGACCTTAGTTCCTTAGCTTATATGACAGCTCCATTGTTGTCACAGTGTAGTGGAACTCTGGGCAGTTCCTTTTCCAGTGCCCATCCTTCTAGCAGTGGAAACACTTTCCTTTGCCTCCATCAGCTTTAGTTTTCCCTTTCTGTTTAGCTATTTTCTTGGAAGGACCAGGAATCTGAGGTTTCTTTTTCTTATTGCCCTTCTTCTTGTTGGACTTTCCAGTAGAAGAAGATGCAATCAAAGCTACCTCTTTTCTTTTATTGCCCGGCATATTCTTTTGGGCAATAACCAGCATGTTGAGTAAACCAGCTAAGGTGCATTCCTGTTTAGTCATATGAAAACTTGTCACAAAATTTCCAAAAGAATTAGGAAGGGACTGATGGATCAAATCCATCTGAAGTTGGAAATCCATGTTGAAATCAAGATGTTCCAACTGCTTAATCAGCCAAATCATCTTATGGACATGATCCCCAACATTTTGTCCCTCAGACATCCTCATGTGGAACAACTGCTTAGATATCTCATACCTAGCATTCCTGCTATGATCACCATACAACTCTTGTAGGTGAAGGAGGATCTCACTCGCACTCTACATGTTCTCATGCTGCTTCTGTAACTCATTACTCATGGAAGCAAGCATGTAATACTTAGCTCTCATATCATGCTCCTTCCACTTGTCCAAAGTTTCATGTTCCTCTTGAGTGGCCTATGGAGGTAAGGGACCAGGAACATTTGAATCTAGAACATATCCTATATGTTCAAGGTTCAGGATAAGTTTCAAATTTTTTAGCCAATCAAAGAGATTAGGTCCTGTCAACCTATTGTGATCAAGTATGCTTGCAAGGATATTGGATGGTGGTGGTTGTTCTGTGCTCATTATTATCAGAAAATTAACTGCAGAAAATAATCAGATTAATTAGTAAATGTATCATGTAATTAACCAAAATAATTATGGTCTTTTAAT
Source organism: Hevea brasiliensis (assembly GCF_030052815.1). Classification (NCBI taxonomy): domain Eukaryota; kingdom Viridiplantae; phylum Streptophyta; class Magnoliopsida; order Malpighiales; family Euphorbiaceae; genus Hevea; species Hevea brasiliensis. The sequence goes on from NW_026615250.1 coordinate 1,795,270, forward strand.
CAAATTGGTCCTCCCACTAACTTAGCGAATCCTACACTTCCAAAGTAGAAAACGAAAATCCTAGTTGGATGGATTTCTAGTGGGTGATTGAATTCTTATAATTCTATTGATCATCCTCAGGTACATCCGTTATTGGAATTACAATAAACTATAAGTGAGCAACTCCTTGCCCATCACATCTCATGTGAGGTTCAATCCTTTACCTAGCCCCTAATACTCAAAATCTCAGGTACATCCATTATTGACTTATCTTGCATTAGTTAAGTTGATCCCATTGAGCCAGTAATTATGCAAATAATTTTAATGTCCTCAGGTACATCCAATATTGGACACCAAACCATTTACATATTTACAACATCTCATGCTTAACAATTATTCTTAAGAAAATCTCTTAAATTAATTGCATCTTATGCAACTATTTAAAATTTCTTAAAATAATTGCCCCAATGGAGGGCTTATGTTATAATTACTTTAATTATAGTATTTCCAACTTAATCATTTGTTTGGAAGATTTTATGATCATCCTAATTACTATTTAGGTCTCACTATGCACATTATCCATTTAGCATGCATATATCATATAATTACATACATTCCCATACATCTCATGCAATCATGGATAAGCAGTAAATATGGTATGATCATGAACTTTCTAAGGGATTCAATTCTGAGCCACCAAGAATTGAATCAGGGCATTCTTAGGTACATTTCATTCATTCATTTTATAAGAGTTGCTAAAGGAGTACATAATCAATACTTGATCTTGAATTCCTCCCACTAGTCCCACCAATGCTCTTGACCTCCTTGAACTTCTTGCAATCCAATTATATAGTAATCCTTGGCATACCAAGGCGAATTTACAAGAACTTAAATAAATGAAATTACAACCCAAAAATTATTACAAACTTAATAATACATGCCCAAAATAAATTAAAATAAATTAATTAATTTACAATTCCAAAGAAGCATAAAAGAAATAAATCCAATCACATTGGTCTTTTATAGTCCATGATCATCTATCATGCATATCACTATTTAACAATTAAATAAAACACACATACTTAAATTAAATTGAATATCTCATATTCAACTTAAAAATCCAGATTTGAATATGATTCAAATAAATTTAAAAATTTAGATTTGAATATCATTCAAACAAATTTAAAAATTCATATTTGAATCACATTCAAATAACCTTAAAAATTCAGATTTGAATCACATTCAAACATTTTTTAAAAAATCATATCTGAATATTATTTAATGAACTTTAAAAATTCAGATTTGAATATGATTCAAACAACTTTAAAAATTCAGATTTGAATCACATTCAAACAACTTTTAAAATTCTGATTTGAATCATAATTTAATTGTGTGATTAAAACTACTAATTAAACACTTTAATTAGTCAAATAATAGGCCTTAGATCATACAACAATTGCATAATTAAAAGCTAAACCTTGAACCACCCATGGAAGCCAAAACATGCGCACCATTGATGGTGTTTTTCAAGCATGCAGCCACACCTCCATTGCAACCAGCAATGGATAAATCATCTCATGATCAAAACACAAAATTAAATCATATAATCAACAATCTAAATAGCAAATATAGTGGCTCTGATACCAATTGAAGGAACAAAAGCGTGAAAACAGAAGTTTATACCATTGAATTCAAAATTTTCACCTAGGGTCACATGCATCATGCAAGATTTATTTTATCTATTTGATTTCAATGATAAACAACATATTAAAACTCTTTTAATATATTTTTGGATCTGTATTTGCCATTTAAGATTTTAAAATTAATCAGATTAATTTTAAAACCTTAGATTAAATCAAGAACAAACACACTAACCTCTTGATGCACTACAGTGTATTTGCGCCTTTGAGATTCGTCTTCAGAACACCAAATGTTGTCCCTCTAGCTTGTCCACACCAAGAACACCTATGGCAGCCCTTGAATAGCTTCTAAAGCTTTTTCTATTAATTAGAAAATCAAGTTCTGCCTTTTAAAAAATTAAAGATGTAAACAGGACACTAGAAATGATTTCTAGTATTTTTAATTCAAGAGATTGATGGCCAATTTTTTTGAATTGATGAGAGATAGAGAAGAAGAGATGGAGAGCCTCAAAATGGCGTGATAAAGGAGGAGTGGCTGCTGGTTGTCATATTTTTAATTCATAACAACACTTATATAGCTAGGTCAACACATTAAACCCTTGCCACATGTCACCCGTTGATTAGTTCTAGGTTTAAGTGACCCAATCATATTGTGCCATGTGTCAAACCTATATTTAATCTTAATTTTAATCATCTTACATGATTAAAAAATATTTGGCAAGTTTATGTATAATCCCATATGTCACCATCTCGTGGTGCCACATGTCACCCTGTGAAATGACCAAAATGCTCTTATGTCTTAATTTTGAGTTCTCAACCCAAAATAATTATTTCTCTTCTTCTAATTAATTTATATCAAATATAAATTAATTAATTAATCTTTATTAATTAATTTCTCATTAATTAAATTCATATTTAAACACTTTAAATATAAATTTAACTTATACTATACATCCAATAATCTAGATTTGGTTTCAAGTCATGCTAGGGATTTTGCAATCTAATTGCAAACCAAACCTATTTAATTAATCAACTAAACTGTTTAATTAATTAATTAAATCATATTTAATTAGGTGATAACTTGTGTACGTGTGTGACTTACTAGGCTCATCACTAATTGGCAATGAGATATGATATCAACTCTTAATATCATCAGAACTCTTTCTTACCATAAATGATTTCTCTAAATCATTTTATGCACCCCATAGACCATGGTTAACACCTAGCATAGCATGCCATGGCTACCCAATTAGCAATAAAGTTTACCTTAAATGAACCTATAATCATATGTTACCATGCACTAGAATCTCTCTATTACAAAATCTCAACTCAAGCTGGAGTCATGGTTTATGTCAAACTCCATTTGCTATGAATATCATGTTCTCTTTTAATTCCAGTTATTAATTAAAAAGATTTTTCTCATCAGAAACTCTTTTCTGAATAAATCTATCTGTCCTGGCCAGGAACTTGAAACATCAAGAATAATTAAATGAACATAGGATTTTATCTCTATTTACTTAGAGGAACAGATTCCATCTTAATTAACACCTACCTCCATATATAACTAGTAGGAGCCAACACACGCTCATATACCCATACACAATACAAGTATGAAAGCAGTATCAAACTCAAACTACCTATATATAAGATAACTGTGCTATCTCAGGTCTAAAGATTATATGCACTGATATAATTTATGACAATGTATTGACAAGAGTAAACTCCATGTGCTTGTCATAAGTGTCACTGGTTCGACCTACTTATAATGTATAAGTGCCTATCATATTTGTTATATGGCATGAAACTCACCATTCCATCTTATTTATATCTCATACAAATAACTTGGGAACAAACATGAATACAATCTTTCTGGATAAGTCATGTCCTTATTATGAAGTATCCTCGATTGTGAACCTATTTATGATACTTTGTACTATAAATACTGTCACTCATATTCTTAATAACTTAAGAATAGAATTTCTAATAAAATATCAATGGACCTTTTCTATTATACATAAATATCTTATGTAAATGGAAAAGTGGAAATGCCTTTTATTAATAAAAATATGTACAAGATACATACTAAATGATATGCTCTTGGGCATACTAAATGAGTCTTAGAGTTGGGTTGAGAAGTTGTTAGACTTACTATAGACTTCGGGGGCTTTAGGCTGGCCCAGATACTAGTGTCGGTCCAGTCCATAGGTTAAATGTACAAAAAATTCTCAACTGTTTCCGCATTGCATTTATCAATCTCACAGAGCTTTTCTCACAAAATTAATGATCTTGCTATTGCTTCTTCTTCTCCTCCCATGCTTTGGTTCACACCCATCCATGCCTAGCGAGCACACAGATAATTATTTGGCCGAACGTGCCGGACATGGCACTCACTCGAGTGAACAACCGTCCGATGAAGTGTATTTGTTAGATCGGAAGGTTGTCAATCCTTGCGGTCAAGTTGGCCTGTACTTCTTGACGGAGAGCCTTCGGGTGGGTCCGCCGTTGATAACTGCGTACGTACCAGGACCGCCATGCATGGAAGGGAAATAAATGTGGAAAATTATTGAATAGTTTCATTTCCAGAATTTATAAAAAAAATTATTTTTTTCTATAAATATAGAATATATTATTTTTTAAAATTACATAACTTATCAATAATTGTCTAATTATACCTATATAACAATAAAATATATAATTAATCTTTTTTATTTATAATTTCTTTAAATTATTTTTAAAATATATTTTCACATTGATATGGTGCATTTAAAATAAACAATTTTAAAATGCTTTTCAATAAAATTAAATCTTAATAAATAAAAATAAAGCCCTCATTTTTATTAATTAAATTAATTTTATTCATAATAGTATAACAGTCATTTAAAGTAGTAAGTGAAATAATCAAAATCTGTTTATTAATAATATTAATTATAATTCATTAATAATATGAATAATTTATAATATTTTTGTCGATCAATATTTTTAAATAAAAAAAATTATATTTAATTTAATTTGATTGGATAACCGTTGATTGAGATATGCGAAACTATATAATAATATTCAATTGAATTCTCTCCCCATGTCCTCAAACTTTTCTTAGTAAGGGCAGCTTCATAAAAAAAACAAGAATTTTAAATGGTCAGTGGTAGTAATTATATTGATTTAATGAGGGCAATTGTACAAGAGGAAAATATTAAATAAAAATTTAATGAAGAGGTGCGTTAGTGGGTGCCCCATTTTAAATTCTCACAGAATATTTATTAAGAATATCTAATTTATAATAATTATTAATATATTAAAATTTAATAAAAATTAAAATTATAAAAATAAAAATAAAAATATTTATTTAATATAAAAAATAATTATTTTATTCCCATCCTATTTCATATAAACAAACGCAGTCCATATACTGTTTTATTATTGGTGCTGTGACTGCCATATATTCACATGCCAAAAATCAGACCCAATGCTAAAACTTGCGGTGGTGTGCTGCTGAAACAGTAAACACATGGACCAGTATATTTTTTCAATAATCATGTGTATATATATCATCAATAATAATAATATAAATAATAATAATAATTAAATATATTGATTGATATGAATATTGTATTTTGTCATTACGATAAATTTAAAAAATATACTGTAATTAGCGTTTGAAAGCTCTAATAATTACATATTATTTTTGAAAGCTTTGTATATTATTTTTTTTTATTATAGCGAAATTTTTTTTATTATTTTACATGTGATTGTAAGTTTTATAATCAAATTATATAGATTTTGTGTTCATAATTTTTTTTTATATTATACAATTATTTGATAGTATGTGACTTAAATTTAAGTGTCTACTTTAATAATTATCTTAATTTAATAAAGTCCTTTTTTTATTTGTTAAATCTCTTTTAAATTTAAGCTTAATACTTTGCTATAATATTCTATCGTGATAGTATATATTAAATTGAATTTATTAAACACCTCAGTTTATTGAGCTTTCAATCCATCTATCATGGATCCAAGATGCATCCTATATTTTATATTTTAAATTGACAACAAATGAAAAATAAATAGAAACTAAGCACCGTAAGCATCCGAGGACAACCTAGGATTTGGGTGCACCGTCAAGGGCTGAGAACGTTGTAAGGTTAGTCCATAAGCTTCTTCCATGTTCAAATCTGCAGGCTTCAACCCATCTGCCAAATCCCATTCAAATGCATGCACTAGAGTTCCCACCAACAGATGAACCATGCGCAAAGCCATGCTTATTCCTGCACATATTCTACGTCCTGCACCGAACGTTATAAGCTCAAAATCATTTCCCTTCACGTCAACACCTGCATTTTCTCCTCCGGCCAGAAATCTTTCGGGCTTAAACTCTAGTGGGTCGGCCCATATAGTTGGATCTCGGGCTATCGCCCAGATGTTCACCAAAAGAGTTGAGTTCTTGGGAATGTGGTAGCCGTTTATTTCACAACTATTGGCTGCAATCCGTGGAAGAGATAATGGCGTTGCTGGGTGAAGCCGGAAAGTTTCTTTGACCAATGCTTGGAGATAGGTGAGTTGGGTTAGGTCAGATTCGGTAACGAGACGTTCTCGGCCGATAACAGAGTCGAGCTCTTGTTGGACTTTGGCCAGGATACGTGGGTGCCGAATGAGTTCAGCAATAGCCCATTCCACTGTGCTGGCGGACGTATCGGTGCCTGCTGTAAACATGTTCTGCAACCACAAACACAATGCAAATCCATATATGGATTATAGAAAATAAAACTCATATTAATAATTTTCTATATTTGAATCAAAGCTTATAACGCTGCCTTGTAAGATAGAGAAAGTATACCAAAAGTAACGCTTTGATTTCAGTATCAGTAGGTTTCAGACCATCACTATCACCTTCTTCTTTCAACGAAATTAACGTGCTCAACATGTTGTTCATTTCAGCACCATTAAAACCATTAATCTTGTGGTCCTCCACAATCTCTGTCAAGAAAGCATCAAATCTGCGATGGAGCTTCTTCATTTTGGCTGCCACCCCTTGTAAGTCCAGCCACTCCAATGCTGGAACAAAGTCACCGATATTGAAAACTCCCGACAAAACCATCAACTCCCTAACCATCGATTGGAAGTCGACTGCCTTTTGATCACGACCACCGCTACCGTCACCGACCACTCTTCTGCCTAGCATCACTCGTCCAATGGTATTGGTGGTGCATACGTTAAGCAGTTGTCCCAAGTTAACTGCTTCTGTTGGGCTCGCTCTCGCCAGTGCTCTAGTGAGCGCTGCCACTTCTTCCTGCATTATAGTCACCTAGAAATGTCAAACTTACTAAAAGCGAGGAATTACCGTGTGCTTCTGAGCACATACTCTTCCTATGTATAAAATTATGGATCGCACATTAGTGTTCCCAGGTGTATTGGGGATTCCGTAATTAATGTAGTAAGCATGCAGCTAGGACTGGGATGTAATAATAGTAATAATAATTAACCTGTCTAACATGTCTAAAATCATCCAAGGCCTTGCCGGAGAAGAGATGGACAGAGCTGATCTTCCTAAGCATGCGCCACCGAGGACCATAGGGTGCAAACACAAGGTCTTGGTAATTATAAGCAACATATTTCGCACCGGAATTAGGTGGCCGGCTGGAGAAATTAGCATCATGAGCCTTCAAGAACTGGGCAGCGACGGAGGCTGAAGCAGCCACAACAACATCGACAAGTCCCATCCGAAGGTGCATGAGAGGTCCATATTTCTGAGCCAAGGCTGCCATGGAGTGGTGAGGCTTGGGGCCCAAGTGTGGTAAGTTTCCAACAAGAGGCCATGGCTTGGGGCCTGGCGGTAGACTGTGGGAGGTGCGGAGGTTGAGGAAGCAGAGATACAAGAAGATGGCCAAGGCTATGAAGTACAAGACTAGAGGAGACATTTTACTTTCTTGGAGGCGTGTTTCGTAGAGTTGCACATAAAGCCGGGAAGGGAAGTAGGTAGCGTTAGAAGAGGGAAGAGAGCAAAGGTGGAGAGAGAAATTCATTATAAAATTTTATTTTAATTAATTAAAATTTTTAAGTGTTAAACTAAAATTTTAATCGAACAGGTAGATAAAAACAATTTAAAATTTAACTATTTTCACATTATTTAAATTAAAAATTTATAAATTAAAATTAAAATATTTTATTATTGTGCATATAATTTTTCTCACTAATATCAAGAATTTTTTTTTTAATAAAAATCATCTAATAAGCTCATCGATTTGACTAATCTTAATTCACGTAAGACAGTCCCATAAAAAGAGATAAAGCATTTTCTTTTAAATTTATAAAGACGTTCCACACCCAAAGTAAAATCTGATACCTCTAATTAAGAAAAAAGAAACTTTTATCATCTCATATCATCCATTATAATAATATTAAAAAATATTTTATTTATATAAAAATTATAAATATTCAATCAATAAAAATTATATATTATTTATATTTATATAAGATGTATTATTATTTTAATTAAAATAGTAATTAATAATCGATTAAACAGAGGTGTAACAACCTAAAACAAAAAAGAAAAAAGAAAAAAGAAAAAAGAAAAAAGGGAAAAGGGGATGGGACTTGGTGTATGACAATGGATTTTACTGTCACTGTCAGTCACCTTATTAAAAAAAAAAATTCAAAACAAAAATCGGGAGGACTCTCCCAAAAAAAAAAAAAATTCTCTCCTCTCCTCCCCTCTCTTCTTCTTTTTTCTCTCTCCGGTGACCTGCCGGCTACCTCCCAAGCGACTCCCCACTCACCAGCAACGTCACCAATGGCGGCAGCAGCCCGAAATCCGGCCAACAGTGGAGAGAGAGAAGAAAAAAAAGGGTCCCAAACTTTGAATGCTCATATCCGGCGATCCAGACATCTGATTGGAGTGATTCCAGCGACTATGGACTTCTAAGAGCGAGCCCTTTCAGATGAGACCAGCCTCGCCGGATTTGGTGGCCGTTTCCGGTGTCGGCGATGAGAGAGAAAATCGATTTTTTTTTTTTACTTTTTGACGAGATTTCCGACAATCCGACCGATCGATCGACGATCCAATACCACCTATGGACTCAGGAGGAGGACAGGAATATTTTGGTGTAACCAGTTTTGGCAGATGTCGCCAGCGACTGATGGCCGGTTACCGTACGCGGTGGTTCCGACGATGGCTCCTGTGAGCTTTGGGGATGATTCAACTTCCAAATACTTTCTCATAAATTTTTGAAAATTTTGAGACACAAATAAGCTTCGGGTAAGATTATTTTCATTATTTCTCTGTCTGTGGAGCATAAATGCAATGTTCCTTAAACAGAAAAAAATTTGAGAAAAATTCTAAGAAAAATATATGATGAAAGTAAAATTATTTGGAGATATTCTATGGTATTTGTTGAATTTTTGAGTGATTGTATAATATTTTTGAAAAATGTAGATGGATTTTAGTTAAATTTTTAGCATATGGGCATATAAGATTATTTGAAATTAAGATATTTAAATTTTATATGATTGATTGAAGCTTGAGGATGGAGGTTTCAATATATAAATATTGAATTGGATTGAATTAAGAATATGTTAGCTGTTGGAAACTTATGAAATTGAGTAATATTTTTGAATAAAATATTCATGGGTGATTAGAAAATTACAATTCATTTTGCAATAGCCTTATAAAATTATTAAGGACCGCGGGGTAAAATTTTAGAATTTTTAAAACTTATTTAAGTGGATTTTTACAAAATGTTAATTATAGAGACTAAAACGTAATTTTTAAAGTTTTAAGTATTGCTTGGTTTGGAGGGCACATGAAGGACCATATAATAATGATAAGATATGAGTTAAATTTAGAAGTGTTATTTGAGTCTTTTTACAGGTTGAGTATGTCCTAGATATAGAGAAAATTCTATCCGATTTTCGATATGAATTAAATTATCTGTTGCGTCTTTAAAATTTTATTTTGATTTAATATTAATAAATTAATATTATCAAGTGCAAAAGGAAGGGGACGCGCGAGAATCATGCCCTAACACTTCTAAAATTTGTTCTTATAGGCTATAAAATACTTTATTAAAAAAAAAAGTGCAGTACATAGCTCAACCTATGCCCAAAAATGGGCCAATAAAAAATGGACCAATAAAAAATATGGTTATATAATATTTGGAGACAAAAAAATAATTCCATGGATTCCAAGACAAATATGGAGCCTGTTTGCATTGAATTTTAGCATCAAATTAAAAATAAAATTGTTTACGGCTAATAAATAAAAATATTTTATACGAGTTTATAAATATTACCAGTTATTAAAAGCACTTTTACGAGGGATGGAAAGGACGTGCCACTTGGAGAAAAGGGGTGTAGAAGGTGACAAGATATGATTGTGATGTTGCTCTCTGTTATTTTTTATTGTTTTTGAATGATGAGAAAATTTGCGGGGTGGGGATGTTGAATTTGTTACTTGAAAGTGGAGGATAAAATAATTAAATATATTAAAATTTAATTTAATATATTAATTATTTAAAATTCCATGAAAATTTATGCTTCACACGTCAATAAGATGTGTGAAATTACACGCATTATTGATTGAAAAATTTATGTTTAATAATAGCAAAATTTAAAATTTAGAAATATGATAAGATGGAAGAAAAAAGTGATGAATTTTTTTTATTAAAGATCAACTGTGAAAAAATGAGAAGATTAAGTGAATGTTTAGTTTGATTATTTATTTTTAATTTTTAATTAAAAAATATATTTTCACTTATAAATTAAATTAAAAATAATAGTTAATTATTTAATAAAATTATTTTAAAATAACTTTTAAATAATTTAAGTGTTTAATTAAAAATATTTAAAAATAATTTAACTTATTAAAATCACAAAATATATATATATATATAATTAAGTATTATAATTATTAAAATAAAATAATATTAATATTTTTAAAAAATTACTATGATAATTTATCATTTTTAATGATAAAAGATAATTTTAAAATAAATAAATAAGTTATAAGATATATTTATTTATAATTTTTAATTTATTTTAAATAATTTTTTTAATTTATGAATCAAATCAATATTTGTGATGCTTATAAGTAAATTTAATTAATTTATAAATTAAATTAAATATTCTCTAATTATTAAAAATATTAACATAAATATTAATCACATAAAGAATAAATTGCATTAATATATATATATTTATTTTTTATTTATTATAATAAATTAGTATTATTTGGTGCAGGGAGGGGACAATCATGGCCCTAACACTTCCAAAACTTGTTCTTTCATGCTATAAAATACTTTATTAAAAAAAAAAAAGTGTGCGGTAGATAGCTCAGCCTATGCCCAAAAGCCAACCCCAAGAAACCAACACGCAGGATACCGCTAAGCTCACACTCATCAAAATATTATTAAGTAATATGAAATATTATTAATATTAATTTATATATAATTTTTTTAACATATAAAAATAAAATATTTTTAATTTATAAAAATTGAATACCCTATTTTATTTAAGAAATATAAAATCTTTTATTAATAGCACTAACTTATAAATTAATTTATATATAATATTAATCATTCAAGAAAAATTTTTTAGTTATACAAAATTTTTTAGTTACACACCTGACCGTTGTAGCCAACTTTGGCACTCAATGTCTCCGTCGTTTAAAAGCAAACTATCAAAGCGAAAAGTAAGAGATTTATAAATGAGATCCTTATTTAATTATTGATAATAATTTAAATTATCAATTTTCTTCAATTTTTTTTTATTTTCTTTTCAAATTAGGTAAGCATTAAACATCTTAATGACTGTGTACCAATAAAAGGAGACTTGAAATGGCAAAAGAATATTTTCTAAATCTCTAATTCAGTCCTACCTTTTGATTAATATTTTCTAAATCTATAATTAAGTCCTACCTTTTGATTAATATTTTCTAAATCTATAATTAAGTCCTACCTTTTGATTAATATTTTCTAAATCTCTAATTAAGTCATACCTTTTGATTTTTCTGTGTTGCTTGAGAATCAATCCATCGATCTTCTCTAGTTGCTTCCAAGGAAACATCCCCATTCACCTTATGACTACCATCTTTGAATTTTCATTTTCTCTTTTTGATGGGATGGATATGAAAAGTTTCTTTTGGTCTTATGCATACATGAGACGTCAACGATTTTTTTAATAAAAAAAAAAGAGAGAAATGATTGGACTTGTGCAATCAAAATTGATCAAATTTAAATCGAATAAGAATCATTTTATTTTGAATTTGATTTCGTCATTTTGATCCATTCAATCTGATTTTGATAAAAAAAAATTTATCTTTTAAAAAATGTTAATCATTTATTAGATTTATGACCTAAAATTCTAGTTGATTTAGAGAGACTTTTCTTATATAGAATAAAACTCTTATTTTAGTATTATTTTTAAATTAAGTGCATCTCTAATCAAATAATGATCGAAGAAATTAACAATATAAACAGATTAATGGTGAAAAAGTTATTTGACTTTACCCATAAAAAAAGGTTTTACCCATAGAAAGTGGCTTTGCCCACAAGAGTGGCTATACTCATAAAGAGTGATTTTTAGCCTATAAAGTGAGACTATCACTCATCGTGTAAAGGGGTTTTGCTAATTGTTTCTAATAGAAGGAAAGAAACTTCGGTTAAGGTAGAGAAAATACATAATATTGAGAAGTTTATAGGAAATTGAGAGAACTAATTAGTATATTTACTATAAGAGTTCTCTTAGATATAATTGGGTTAATAGGTAGTATAATTTTAAAATGATTTATTATTTTATTATGGTAAAAAATGGCATTCCGGTGAATGTAATCTTTATGCGAAAAAGGTGAACCCCTTAAATATTGATACTTTGTATGTTTATTTTATTTATTTGTAATTTATACACTTTCGCGATATATAACGTCATCATTAAATTTTATCAAATTAAATCAAACTGAACTAATGTAAATTATAATCAAATTGAAAACAAAATTAAAATCGAGAGAAACATATTAATTATCAAATCAAAATTTACCCATATCTAAATTGAACTTAAATATTTATGAAATAATTCTCCATATTCTTACTTCTCATCATTATTAACTTTTTTTTTTCTACATTTGAAATTTACGATTTTCAAGTTTCAATATAGAATTTAAATAGCTTATATTGGCTATGCAATATTCAACATAATTTAAATATAAAATTTCTAATATATATTTCATCATTCTAATTGAGATTCTAATTTAAAATTTCACATTTTTAATATCATTAAATCAAAATTAATTTATTTAAAAAAATTATAATATATATATATGAAATATGGATTTTTCCAATTATAGAAATCCTAAATTCATGTCTCTCTTTACTATCTTCTCATCCTCCGCAATAGATAAGTGGTTGGAAAGAAGTAACTTTTTAAAAGTTGCATCATTTGATTTTTTTTATTTGATTTGATTTAATTCAGCATAAAATTAATAAAAAGTTAAAATAATTGAAATTGTTAATTAATTACTCCATTAATTATCACTTGTTAAGTTGTTTAGTCATGCTTAATTTAGAGATTGAAGACATATTACTCACTTAACAGAGTCAATTCGAGTCTTCATTCTCTTAATTTTCTTAAAAAAAATATATCAATTAGCATTTTCACATGCTATATATAAATTGAAAATTTTCTAATGAAATTAATAATATCATCCTTTTGGGGATCTTGATGACTGCATATTATTTGAAATTGAAAGGTAAAGCAAGATATATGTACTTGAGCATAAATGTAACAGAAAAGTAATGACAATAGTGCATGGCTGGTCATTTTGCTAATAAAACAGGCAATTGAAATTTTACTAATCAATAGGTATTCAACAAAATTAGTATCTTGAAAGTGAGCAAGAGAATCCCATTTAAATTTTAACCATTATATTTATATATTTCCAAACACAACTTTAAAGCTCTATAATTTTTTTTTATTATTATTTTATGCTAACAAAGCTGGGTGGATTCATTATATTAAATATTTTAAATTTTTTTGAGAAATTTAAATAATTTTTAACTAGTATAGGTAAATGTAATGTGATAATAAATATGTAAAGTTACTTTTAATTTTTTTTTAATACAAATAAACTCTACTTAGTTTAGAGTTATAAATTAAATAAACAAATTTATTATAGTTTTCATATATAAATATATTAATACTTAGGACGTCAAAAAATTATTGATTATAGCTATTTTTCTTCTACATATTATACTTGAGTTATTTTTCTCTCGCTTTCCTTCTTCGAGTGGGGCTGTAAATAATCTTTTGTTACTTTTCTTTTACATGCATATTGGTACTGACTTGGTGGGGGAAGAAGACGAATCTGCTTAAGTTGCATGGTTTGTTGCCTCTTTGCGAAGGTTGGTTGCGAGAGGAACTTGGTGACCCATGATATGTTGTGTCGTTGGCTTGTATCCGGTTGTTCTTCACCAAGAGGGGAATGAGCTTCTTTGGTTTATATCCTTTTTTTTTTTTTTTTTTTTTCTTCCTGTAGTTTAATTTGAGTTGGTGTGAGCTCTTCTAGTCTTGCAGGGCAAGGGATCAGTCCTAATCTAGTGGTGGATGCTTGTGAGGTGCGATAAAGAAGGTTGGCCAGGAAAGTTCGAGTAAGATGTCGAAGAGCTCTACTATCACTGTCCTCTGCCTTTTTTCGGTGTCGGTGTCTTGCTTCCATGGCTCTTTCAAAATGTCCAATAGCTTCCCTTGTGGTTTTGAGTGATTAGGATGGGATCGTCTTCTACAACAAATTAGTTTTCTTATATGCAAATCTGGTGTCTTCTTTCTATCTGGTGCCTTTTTCCTTGAGGAGCAAAGGCATGTGGTGGCATCAAGCGCAGGGAACGGTGCTAGTTTCTTCCTTTGATCTACCTAGGATTTTTTTTTGTGGGCATGGGCCCTATTTGATTGGCTAGATTAAATTCCTGGTTGACCTGAGTTGTTAAGCCTTCTTACTTATAATTTTTTGGGTTGGCCTATGAGCCAATCCTTTGTACCGTAATATGTTAGACGAGATCCTTTAGTGAAATAGCTATATCCTTAAGAAAAAAAAAAAAGTGTTATAATATTTATTACTTACCTAATTTCTCCGCGTATGGATGAAATTAATCACCCTTAATTTAGGATTTCATTTCTCGTTCTAAATTGAATACTTTATTTTTATTTTTCTCTACTCTCTTAATTCAATTAATTTTTTTAAAAAAAGTTCTTCTAAATTTTCTTTTTAAATTTTCTTTGTAAATTTAAACTTAATACCTTTCCATTAAACATCCTGATTTAGTGAATTGAAATTCTAAAAATTGAGAGCTTTTTCCTAATCACTTAACAAAATGGTAAAAATTGAGAGTTTTTTTTCTTAATTTAATGAATAAATATATGGTAAGAATTTTTTCTAGGTAAGAATTTCTTTTTATTTAAATCTGATTTAATCATAATTCAAAATATAAAATATATAATGAGATCAACTTAATAAGCATATGAATTTTATATATTTATGTTTTAAATTATGTTGAATCACATATATTATGTGTAAGAGGACAAGAAACAATTAATTAATTTTCTTGTCCAGGGAACCCTTACCACTGAGTTTCAAACTGACGAGATCCAACTACTCATCACGATGGAAACTAAACTAACTAATAATTAGGTACTGTGAGCGTCTGAGGACAACCTTGGTTTTGGGTGCACCGTCAATGGCTGAGAACGTTGCAAGGTTAGTCCATAGGCTTCTTCCATGTCCAAATTCTCTGCAGGCTTCAACCCGTCTGCCAAATCCCATTCAAATGCATGCACTAGAGTTCCTACCATCAGATGGACCATGCGCAAAGCCATGCTCACACCGGCATATATTCTACGTCCTGCAACAAACGGTATAAGCTCAAAATCATTTCCCTTTACATCAACACTTGCATTTTCACCTCCACCCAGAAACCTTTCAGGCTTAAACTTTAGTGTAATATTTGGATCTCGGGCTATGGCCCAGATGTTCGCCGAAAGAGTTGAGTTCTGGGAATGTGGCGGCCATTTATTTCACAACCATTGGCTGCAATCTGTGGAAGAGATAATGGCGTTGCCGGGTGGAGCCGGAAGGTTTCTTTGACCACCGGTTGGAGGTAGGTGAGTTGCGCTAGGTCCGATTCGGTAACCAGACGGTCTCGGCCGACAACGCGCTCTTGTTGGACTTGGGCTAGGATATGTGGGTGCCGAAGGAGTTCAGCAATAGCCCATTATTCTACTGTGCTGGCAGACGCATCAGTGCCTGCTGTGAATATGTTCTGCAACCACAAACACAATGCAAATATACTTGTAACATGCATCTGTTGTAGGATGAAACCCATGTAGATTATAGAAAATAAAACTCATATTAACAATGTTATATGTTGAAACCTAAGCTTTAATGGTGCCTTGTAAGATAGAGAAATACCAAAAGCAATGCTTTGATTTCAGTATCGGTAAGTTTCAGTCCATCACCATCACCGTCTTCTTTCAACGAAATCAACGTATTCAACATGTTACTGTACTCTTCGGTACCATTAAAACCATTAATCTTGTGCTCCTCCACAATCTCAGTCAAGAAACCATCAAATCTGCTAGGGAGTTTCTTCATTTTGGCTGCCACCCCTTGTAAGTCCAGCCACTCCAATGCTGGAACAGTCACCGATATTGAAAACTCCCGACAACACCATCAACTCGGTAACCATCGATTTGAAATCGACTGCCTTTTGATCACCACCACCGGTACCGTCACCGACGACTCTTCTGCCTAGCATCATTCGTCCAAGGGTATTGGTGGTGCACACGTTGAGCAATTGTCCCAAGTTTACTGCTGCAGTTGGGCTCGCTCTCGCCTGTGCTTTTGTGAGCACTGCCACTTCTTCCTGCATTTATAGTCACCTAGAAACGTCAAACTTACTAAAAGTATGGTTTAAGGAGATTCCTATCGTCGTCTTAGTTCCATTATTAATGTCTTAAGAATCTAGCTAGGACTAGGAGGTAATAATAGTAATAATAATTAACCTGTCTAAGATGTCTAAAATCATCCAAGGCCTTGCCGGGGAAGAGATGGACAGAGCTGATCTTCCTAAGCATGCGCCACCGAGGACCATAGGGTGCAAACACAAGGTCTTGGTAATCATAAGCAACATATTTTGCACCGGAAGTAGGTGGCCGGCTGGAGAAATTAGCACCATGAGCCTTCAAGAATTCGGCAGCGACGGAAGCTGAAGCAGCCACAACAACATCGACGAGTCCCATCCGAAGGTGCATGAGAGGTCCATATTTCGGAACCAAGGCGGCCATGGAATGGTGAGGCTTGGAGCCCAAGTGTGGTGAGTTTCCAACAAGAGGCCTTGGCTTGGGGGTGGCCGTAGACGGTGGGAGGTGCAGAGGTTGAGGAAGCAGAGATACAAGAAGATGGCCACAGCTATGGAGTACAAGACTAGAGGAGACATTTTTCACTTTCTTGAAGGCGTGTTTCGTAGGGTTGCATGTTAAGTTATAGAAAATTATAGATTCTTATTATTTAATTTTTATTTTAAAAACAAAATATATTAAAAAATTTTAAAATTTAATTTCATCAAATATTTTTTTATTGTAAATATATTCTCAAATGTTTTATTATTTAAATAAATCAAATGAGATATAAAATTTTTAAAAATTATTATTTCATCTACTAAATTTTACTATTATTAATACTTTTATCTTTTTATTTTGAAAGATAGATTAAAACATTCTTAAAATTGTTGATTTAAATGAAGATATTTTAATATTTTTTTTCTTGAAATATTAATGATTAAATAAAACTAAAGTATTTGATAAAATTAAATTTTACATATTTTTTAATTTATTTTTTAAATGGAGACACTACCATAACTATTAAAATTAATAATAAAAATTTTTAAAGCAATATTAATTTTTTTCGCTGCTATAAAATTAACATATAACAGCACATAAACAATTACAATTAATGATACATAAAAATTTAATAAAAAAATTTAAGCTATTTTCTTTTTAAAATTTATTATATTATTTTTCTATATTTGTTTACATTAAAATTCAAGATTGTAACTTTAAACAATATATTATCTGAGAATCAAACATGAGTCGGTGACTTTCCTATTCAAAACGCCGTGGTCTTCACCGTGTACCAACACTCGTGGTTTGAGCTTTTTCCTTTTAAAATCAATGTTAATGCAAATGACAAAACAAAGGACATTAATAGATGGCACGTCCTTTGTCTTCAGCCATTCAAAGAGGAAATTGAAATAGCACAAGCCAAGTTTTTCAAATTGCCTTATTATAGAATCGATTAAGATAGAAAAATTCAAATATTTAATTAATAAATTATTAAATAAATATTATATAAATGTATATTGTGAAATCACTAATTTTTAAATTCTTAATTATAATAAAATTTCTAAATAATAAAATCTTAATTATACTTTCTAATATTAAGTCTCCACCATCATTGCATTACAATGTACGTACGATAAGAGGCAAACTAATTGTATTTCAGCCTATCTAAAAATGGAATAATTAGCATGATATGGTAATTACTGGGTAAGAATTGAGGCTTGAATCTCTTCAAGCGTTCGCCCCTTCGTCTCAGGTACCAACTTGGCAATAAATACAATCCCCAAACCGGCAATGATTGCATATATGAAAAATACTCCTGAAATTATATATTATAGGAAATTAATGCTCTTAGCATATATAAAAAGCTTAAACTCCTGATATTATATGTTACAGGAAATTAATGCTCTTAGCATATATAAAAAGCTTAAAATGGAGCCATGTCTGGGAAGAGAGAAGTGGAAGAAGGCATTTACCGGCTGAGCTCCACTCAAACAAAAAGTTAAATGTGTATGCAACAATCCAGGACCCAACTGAACTTACCAAGTTTACTAAGCTTCCAGCTCTATCCTTTATGTTTACAGGAAATATCAGACATAGAAAGCCAGCATGTGATTTGCTGAGCTGCTTATTTAGCAACTTATGATCAAGCTATGGACAAATCAAGTAGAAATATATTGTCATACCTCTGCCACTATAATCCATGGTATCCCTCCCACGCCTACTGCCAAAAGGCTATGAATACCAAATGGCAGAATCAAGAATTTTAAATCTATTCTTCAAGTAATATTATAATTTATTAACTGATACAATGGAGAAATTAAGATGCTTAGGCAACTTCCATTACCAATATGCCTGCAAGTGCCAATGAAGGAGTGATTTCTTTTCCCAAATGAAAGCCCTGCCCAAAGAGGAGTAAATTTATGTGAACAATATCAAGGAACTGAAGAAAGAATCATTTTTTTTTTTTTTAAAAAAGGCATATAACTTCTAGTTCATTAGAACCTGCAACAGGAAGGACAGTCCTGTGATGTCCCAAAATATGTCCAAGAGGGGGGGGTGAATTGGACTTTAAAAACAATTTTCGGTTCTTGCTCAAAACCTTTGAAAATTGCAGCTAGGTTCAACTAAATTAACTAATGTGAAAAATGAACAATATAGCTCTATTGACAAGTTGACTCAAGGTTAAGCTATATGCAATCAGTATACTGATATAACAGACTATATTAGCATTCAGTAAATATATCAGTAATCTGAATACGTTTTTAACACAGCAACCAGAGCAGTATACCAAATATTCTAACTGACAGCAGATCAAACAACATGCAGATTAAATCAGATATCAGCAGATTTAGCAGTAAAAGCAGATTTAGCAGTAAACTAATTTTCTCAGTCTGCAGCAAGATCAACAGCATATGATATCAATTTTCATATCAGTAAAAGCATATCAATCATAAAGTTAAAATGCATAAATGTAAAGAGCAAGGGTTGAGAAAATGAACACTGAAATTTTTATAGTGGTTCGGCTTTAACTAGCCTACATCCACTCTCTCAAAGATCTCACTTTGAGTCTTCACTCCACTATTCTTCTCTTTTAAAGGCAAGAGATAAAGCCCTTTACAAATCTTCACACCAAAACTTTTACAAGTAGCTTTACACTTCTACCAAGTGTTATCCCAAACACTTTTCACAACCAAGCTTCAATAGGTGCTTGAATGACCTCTCACAAATGATAATAATGTGTTTAAAACTCACTCTCACTCAATACAACAGAATCTATAAAGAAGAGTTGAGTAAATAAGCCAATGAAGAGCAATAAATCACTTTGAGCACTTTTGAATGAAAGCTTTAATGATTTTGAACAGTATAGGGACTTTCATTAAGTGCAAAATGGCCAAAGGAAGGTGTATTTATAGCTTTGGAACGTTTTTTACCGTTGCAGAACTCATTTAAACGTTACAGATACGAATTTCAAGAAAATAGCCGTTATTTTGTCGTTTTCTGCGATGTTGTGCAGAGTTGAGACAGTTAGCATACTTGAGAAAATAGCAAACCAGTTAGCATACTAAAATAAGTAGCAAACCAGTTAGCATACTAGGAAAACTTTTCTACATAACTTTCAAAACTATAAAACTTTACACCAAATTATAGTCAAATACTTTTAGGCCAATAATAATGATGTTTAAAAGAAAAATCATTTGAGGGATTGAAAATAAGGATCATTGACTTTTACTCATCAATTCTTTTCACAAGTAATTCTATCAATAAGACTTAACTTCTATACTATGTGTACCTTCAAATCTGATTTTTCAATGCAGCCTTGGAAGGTAACCTTTTCTTCTTTTATCTTCTTTGATTCGTCATGTGTTATCTTTAGAATGTCATCCTTTCTTCAGAAGCACGAATCCATCATAAAATCCTTGTGTCCTTTTTTTTTGAGATGCACAACACTTAAAAACAATGTTAGTTTGATTCTAGTTGAGTTTTGGTATCATCAAAATCTATGCTCCTTTGAGCTTATGGGGTCAACATCCTGTAATGAATGAACCCAAGCACACTCCAGTTGAAGAAACCTGAAAATATAAAGAACTTTCAGGGTTTTCTCTCTTTTCAACTATATTCCAAACTCTATACGTTTCACATTTTAATACTAACCAAGAAAAGTGGTCGTCTTCCACTTTTATCAACTAAGAACAGACCGCAAATGTTCATTATTATCTGTTATAAAGATGTAAACTAGAAATGAGAAATGCACCTAGAAGATTGCCACTTTCAATAACACTTGAAAAAAAGGGAGGGGGCTGTTGTGGAGGATAGACATACCCGCACAACACTTGCTCTCTGCACCCAACACCACTCGAGATACCTGCAATGCATCAAAATATCAAGTTTATATATTTCTATATAATTGTCCAATATGATGAATTATTTTATGAAGCATCCTTGCCCATCCCTAAGTTACCAAGTGACTCTAAAGTAGAGTTCATATAATATGCATAGCCATTGAATCCTCCAAAGCTGTAGCAGTGCCATCACCCAACTCCAACCTCATCCAAGTTTAAGCTAAAACAATGTATTAAACAAATAATGGAAAAAGGTATGAAATAGATGAGTAATTTATTAAACTCACTATAACTACACAGCGTATTTTCTTTGGAACAACTCTTTAATTCCATCTTACGCTAGTGATCTAAGTGTTCGGTATATTCTGTTAATTTTTTGAGAAGAAAAACAGAAGTTAAAGTAAATATTCTACTTTAAATGAATTATATTAGCTTGTGCATAGATACAGAGCCAAAAATATTACGATGATTTCAATTTGCTTCATGAGAAACATCAACATTCTTTCCCCTGAGCGGCTTGAGAGCAACTTCCAACTCTTTTTCTCGACCAACTTTTGCTGTTGAAATTATAATCATCAATAAGCATCTCAATGGTTTCTTGAGCCACATTAATAATAAAGACAAAACAAATTATCGTGAGAACAAATGTGGTTCTCGCTTTTGATAAATGAAATTGATATATAAGAACAAGTTGAAAGAAACTGCCTATGCTATCATTTGAAATGGTTTGACAAAAATAATATGGACAATTGCAAGCAACAAATCTCTATTTCCGGTCATGTCTGCTCAACATCTTCACCATGCAAAAACTTCTAAACAATATCTTCCGAGATAATTTTGGTTTGGACTCACCACCATCTAGGAGACTCTGAAAAGAAGAAGGCACCAAGAAGTTGAATTAGACATGGAATAGTACCTGAGATTAATGAAACCATAAAATGATCGTCATGGAGCTGCCTTCAAATTTTTATTAGTACAAAATTGCAGGATAACAAAGAAATTACATTACCAAGTAGAGCCAAGATGCGCCAGTCACAAACAGAACCAATGACATAGGTAACTGATATGCCAAAGCCTGTCATGGCTACAAAGTGGACAATGATTGAAAGAGAAAACAAAATTAAAACAAAGTTCATACTCTGCATTGGTGACATGTACCATAATAAGTGAGACAAATGCTCCCCCGAAATTCTTGGGTGTAATTTCTGCAATATAAACCGGTAGCTATAGAATGGAAATATAGTACATCCACTAGTGATAGACTTGAGCAGTGAAAAATAGATCATGACCAAAAAATTAAAATATCAACATTAATTGAACTAACCACATAAGCAAGAATTCCAATTCCGACTCCCATTAACAATCTTCCAAGGTCAAGTGACCAGGCACTCTGTGAAGATTGCTTAGACATTTAAATTATGCTTAAAAGAAATAAATAAATAAATAATATTTAATCCAGAAAAGTTAGGTGCACCACCCCAATAAACCAAATAAAGGCAGCTTACTAATCTTGATTTCTAATATGAAATGTTAAACAGACCAATGACTTTAGCCTTCGGGAGCGACAATAATTCTTGTTGGTAATCAAATGCAGAGAAAGTAAAAGCATAAATTCTCAAAGACAAGAGAGATACCTTTGACAATGCTATTGCAACCAACCCTCCAATGTATAATGCATTTGAAACCCAAATTGCCAGTTTTAATTGATCTGTAAGAATGAAGATAGAAAGGCTAGCTGGGATGAAATTATTAATAGTAAAGGTCGGAAAGGACTTTGGTAACATACACCTCTGCGGCCAACAAGGTCTGCTATCTTCCCACATGAAGCTGCACCTACTATTCCCCAATTGTTATCTTGAACCAAAAATGAATATTGCAAAGAAGAAAATAAAACCATACGGTGAAAAAATAAATGAAAGAAAAGTTTGTTTAATAATAGCCCCAATGATTATGTTAAGTAGAAATTACAGATGTAATCAATGAAGATTTATTTAAGTGTTCAAGAAAAATCAAAGTTTCAATCAAATTATTATCTTCAATGCATTAAGCATAACATGTGATGGTCACTAGTGCTCATCCAGGTTAAATATGTATCGCATTAACTCATTAATAGTAATGAACTGTTGGCACTTACTGCTGCCAAGGAAAGTCCTGACTCATCCAAAATTCCAAATTCAGCAGGTGATGTGTATCCCACCTATATGCAAATCACAAATCTTCACCAGTTCAATGAAAATTCAAGTGATAACATAGCTGTAGTTAACGGAAGAAAATCAGGAATTGGGAAAAAAAATTATTCTACTACTGCTTGCTGCTGTCGCAAGGTATTTTGCGGTCGCCTAGACGAACACTCACCAAAGTGGGAAGAGTGAGGAGTCGCCACTTTAATTTTGAGAAAAATTAAAGAAAACCTTCTATGAAAATAAATTAAAACAAACCACTTCGAAAACAGAGATTCTAGGTTCGGGGTCCATGTACGAGTGGGAAAGATATTAGGCACCCCGCCTCATCCCTCAATGAGGGTAAACAGATTTAATCTTATGCTCTTTTATGAATTAAAAGGGTATTTAGGGGATTGGGATGATGATGTTAATCCTTTGTGCAAAATAAAGGAATGTTTGATATTTCACTTTTTTTTTTTTTGAGTTGCCCAGAAACACAAGTTTGTGAGATGACCCTTTGGTGAGTAAGTGTTTGGATAAAGTTGCCTCGTGTATTGGAGTTTTGTTTTTTTTGAACTTTGCTAAGAGAGCTCAGGACGAAACTTTTCCCGATCTCTAGACATGTTTATTAGGAATTTTGAGTGGGAGATTTTGGATAAGAACTCTCCTCCGATCTTCTCATTTTGTGAGAATCAGGTAAGAACTCTCCCCTGACCTCTTAAAGTATTAGGTTTAAAGATTTTAGTGAAGGAATTCGGATAAGAACTCTCCTCTGATCTCTGTTTTTGTTCGAATTTTGGATGAGAATCAGGTAAGAACTCTCCCTCGATCTCTTAAAATATTTGGTTTAAAAATTTTAAGTGAAGGATCTCGGATAAGAACTCTCCTCTGATCTCCACATATTTAATAAAATTTTGGGTTAAAAATCGGATAAGAACTCTCCTCCGATCTCTTTAAGTATTTAATTTAGAGTTTAGCATGAGGAATCTCGGATAAAAACTCTCCTCCGATCTCCACATTTATTAAAATTTTTTGTTGAGAATCGGATAAGAACTCTCCTTCGATCTCTTTATACTTATTTATTACGATCGTATATCGTAAGAACCTTAGACTAAGGGTTCTGGGGCCTGAAGACGCCAGGAACCCGAGCGAGGCTTTTCTTAACTCATTGATGCCTTATAACTAGGGAGGGGATACCAGACTGAGTTTTTACCGATGTCCTTTGTAATCTCCTTACCAGAACTCTTTGGCAGGCAATGTCCAATCTCTTTCATTTACTAGTCTAGGATCCGATCTCATCTCGATCCCCACTATACCAGGTTATTTCCTGAGCTCATTTAGTAGTTCGACTTCGTGACTTCTTCCTCCGATTTATTATTCAAAATTTTATTATTTTTATTTGTTTTAAAGAAACTCATGTGTTAAGATACAGCTACCAACATTTTATTAAACTACCTACACGTTACCCGTAACCAGAACACCTATATTTGAAGGTAATAAAAAGCTAAGAATAAATAAATAACATGAACTGATGAATAAAAGATAAACTCAAGAGAATAACTATCTACGTGGGGCTCTTTAGCATAACCGAACTTAATGAGAATTACGGGCATGAAAATAAAGAAAATAAAAGGCTAGCATTTGATAAAGCAATGGTCTAGACACTTACCTGTGGGGGATTGAGTCTATTGAACTAATTGTGGAACCACAAATATTGTAGAGCTGCGAGCTAATAGTTTGGGGACTAATGCTTACTTTGAAATAACAAGTTCCAAGATAGAATGCAATTGGGCCGAAGTAACAGTAACCGGGTTAGGATGAGATTAAACTTGAAGAATAAAATGTTGATATTAAGATGATGAGGATGAAACTGAACTGAGAAATGACATCGCAGAGGAGTGAACAAACTGCAAAGGAAGAGTTTCAGGGTCCAACACTCCTTCAATTGAGATACTTAAGAAAACTGGTTTCCAAAGTTTCTCTATTTCGAAAGCTTAAAATAGCAAAGTAGTACGACTGAATCAAATTTCAGAGCTTCTCCACTATAGTTACCACCTTTTTTCATCCGTCCCCTTCAACAGTATTGCATGCAGGTATTTATAGGGAATGGGTGCTCCTAATGAAGGGTTAGGATCTCTTTTAGGGAGATGGAAGGTTTGGATTTAAAAGGACATGATTCGATGCCTGAGAATTGAGGAGAATCAAAATGGACGGCTGAGATCCCATTCAGAATATTTGTCCTTTCTCTTTTCCAATCCAACGGCTCAGGATCTTCCTGTCAAGATGGATCCAAAGGCCGAGAACAAAGGCGTCGGTCTTATCATCTACTTTTTGATCCAAGGGCTCCGGGTTTGTCCTTACAAGTAAGATCAATGGTGGAGATCGAAAAGTACAGGACTGCCATGACATGTCCTGGCGCCTGTTAGCAGTGTGGGCGATTCTGCAAATGAGGCGTGCGGTGGAGATTTGATCTTGCCTGCAACGCTTTAACTACCTCAGCTCTGATTATGACGACAGTTATTGGAAGTCTTTTGTTCTCTTTTCCGATCTTTATTCAATCCGATCTCTCAGTTATGACTCTTTTCCGATCTCTCTTCCTTCCGATCTCTCAGTTATGACTCTTTTCCGATCTCTCTCACATCAGGTCCCTCATCACTTCCTGATGAAATTCGGTTCTCAATGGTTCTCTCAATGATGTAATCCGATCTCTTGGGATCGCCCAAATGATGAAATCTGACCTTGTGAAAGTGAAGTTAAATTTCCGATCTCTGATGCGCCTACCCGATCTTCTAACTAAATCATTTTTAATCGATCTGTGACTCTGAACATTTGCCCGAACCTGATGACCTTAGCTAACCGATCTCATCTTATTTCATTTATGGTGTTTCTAGAACCTTCCCGCGATGTGTCAATAAAATTAGCGGATTTTCGCTAACCGATATATTGCTTGGGGCATTGTGAGCATTGAATGCTCAAACGGGTATAAATGGAGGGAGGATTTCTCATTTTCTCCCCTATGTCATTTTTCAGCTTTCTGCTTACAACTTTGACCTTCTCTCATTTCTTCAAGTCTTTCTGACACTGATCACACTCCGGTAAGGACTTTACTCCCTCTCTTAGTTAATTTCTTTTGTTTTTTTTTTTTGAAAATGGGCGGCGCAGAAGGTCAGAGAGTGGAGAGCCCCCCCTTTCGTCCATATCTCGTGGACATCGGATGAAGTTGAGGTGGCTCAGCCAAGTGGCCGACCTGAGCCTCCCACAACTTCCACTTCAGCTCACGGTCGAGCAGCTCGGTCAAGAGAAAATCTACCCGTGGGCAAATTGTCATCGGTCCTTAAGGAAACCAATCTGCAAACCATTAGTCAAGAGTACAACCTTCGAATCGATTCGTACGAGCTCATCAGATGCCATGGCGATCTCCGAGCCGATCATTTCTTTGATAAAAATGATATGATTATGGTGTACGAAGAGCAGTTAAAAGCCGGGCTACGGTTTCCCCTTGATGACTTCTTCAAGGATGTTCTGAAGTTTCATCACATAAGTATAACCCAAGTGCATCCGAACTCGTGGTGGATCCTGGTGGCTTTTAGAGGCTTATGCCAGGCTAAGAAGCTCAATCCTTCAGCGAAGGTGTTTGCCGAGCTGCATAGGCTTACTCGTCGAAAGGACGACGAGTATTGGTTCTTTCAAGCAAAACCGCACTGTGGGCTCTTTACCGATCTCCCCTCCTCACTGAAGAATTAGAAAAATCATTTCTTCATGTTGAGGAGTAAGATTCCGAACGACTTTGAGGGGATCCCACGGAGTTGGCAATACCTGGTTGCTCCGACCCCGAAGAAGATTGCCTTGAGTAAGGATGAGGGCGCCATGGTAATGGAGCTGAAGGATCAGGCAGCCACTCAGAAGTTCTCCTGCTTAGAGGCAGTGATGGCCAAACTGCACCATTGGATGATGCGGCTGGTTATTAGCGAAGAATACGACCTTCAGCTCTCTGACCTCGACCCTGGTACTTTCTATATCTCTGATCTCTAGGCCTTAGCAAACTCACTGACTTTCCTTTGTGCAGGTATGGCGGGCAGCGAGGCTTCCAAAGAGAGCCGAAAGCATAAGAGGGAGGTCTCCAGGAAAGTGCGGGAAATGAAGTGTGCTGAGGCCTCGCAGACGCCAAGGCATGATTCAGGAGAGGTGCCGGGAGGCTCGTCCCGACCCTCGGGACAGCCAGTCCCTGAAATAGAAATAGCTCAGTCTCCTCCTCGACAAGAAGAGCCACCGCCTCCACCTACTCCTTCGAGTGCGAAAGGTGGTCCTTCCCAACCCATTGTGAGGACCTTGTCTCGTGGTGCCCAGGTCCTCATTCATACTTTGGAGAAGAATCACTCTGTCCGGGAGAACCCAGGTTTGGCTAAGGTTCTGGGAGCTTCCATCTGCCTCCAGGAGGATCGATATAGGCTGACCCCGGGCAGCATCGACGATCTCCTAGCCTAGACGATGAGCTTGAGCATGAAGAGCTTGGTAAACCAGCATATAATCAGGGAAAAGGCTTATCTTCTGAGGCAGGAGATCCTGAAGGCGGTCTAGGATGCAACTTCCGCCCGAGCTCAACTTTCATCCGCTCAGGACTATATAACTGAAATTAAGGGTCGGATGAAATCCTATGAGGATAAATTGGCCGAGCAGGCTTATAAACACAGAGAAGCTCGGGTGCTCTGAACTGCTGATGTCGCTCACCTCACTGAAGAACTTAGAGCGAAAGAAGAAGAGGCAGTGACGAGGGAGGCCGGTGCTTATGTGAACGCCCACAGCGACCTTTTGGCCGAGCTCAGGAGACGTTATCCTGAGGAAGACTTCTCTTGGATGGTGGACCTGGCTCCTTACACTACAAGAAAATATCGGAACAGAAACTGACTTTAGAAACAGATTTATATCGGTTTATAATTTAAAACAGCTTTTGCAACGGAAATTGAGTAGAACTAGTTAAATTTATCAAAAACCGATTAGAAACGGATTTGAAACCGAAATTTGAAACAGAAAAACATCGGTTTCAAAATTCTAAATTAGCAACAGTTTAGAAACCGATTAGAAACCAAAATCTAAAACTGACATATTTTTGTTTCTAATTTGAAGGCTCAAAATTAGTTCTATTGTATTAGGTCATATTAGAAACCAAATAACGTCGGTTTTTAATTCATTGAATTTAATTTAGAAACCGATTGAATTCGGTTTCCACAATGAATGTATTTTCTATTTATATTTAGAAACCGATTTTTATCGGTTTCAAAATTAATATAATTTCTATTCTATTTATTAAATTTTAAAGTGAAAATAAAAATCGATTATTTTCGATTTCTAGTTTATTGTAGAAACCGATAACTTTCAGTTTCAAAATTTATTTATTGTATATTTTATTTAATAAATTTTAAAGTTAATTTAGAAACCGATTTGTTTCAGTTTCTATTTCTATTAGGTATATTTAGAAACCGATTTTGTCGGTTTCAAAATTAATATTATTTCTACTTTTTTATGAATTTTAATGTCAAAATAGAAATCGATTTTTATCGGTTTCTAATTTTCATTTTGAAATTTAGAAACCGATATTTTCTGTTTCAAAATTTATCTAATTGTGTATTTTATTTAATATATTTCAAGTCAACTTAGAAACCGATTTTATCGGTTTCTATTTCCAGTAATATTTAGAAACCGATTATTTTCGGTTTCAAACTAAATCTATCATCAATTTTATCGATTAAATTTAAAGTCAAATTAGGAACCAATTTACATCGGTTTCTAATTCTTTTGGTTAATTTTAGAAACTGATTATTTTCGGTTTCAAAAATTAAAGTGTTATTTAATTTTATTTAGAAATCAATTATTTTCGATTTCAAATTTAATCAAATTAGAAACCGATTCTTATCGGTTTCTAATTCTTCTATTTATATTTCGAAACCGATTAATTTTGGTTTCAAAATTAATCTATTATTTATTTTATTTATTAAAATATTAAAAGGAATTAGAAACCGAGTTTTATCAGTTTCTAATTTATTTTGTTATAATTAGAAACCGATTTGTGCGGTTTCAAAAGTTTACGTATACTTATGTATATTTAGAAACCGAATATTTTCGGTTTCAAAAAGCCCTTGGATTAGAAACCGATTTTAGTCAGTTTCTAATTGCCATTTATTTATTTAAGAAAAAAAAAACTCTCATCTAATATCACTCAGCTGCCCGTGCCTGTTCTCCCAAATACCCAAATAGCTTTCTTTGCTCTCTAGAACAAATCTCCTCAATTCGGTGGATTGAAGCATGAGTGGGATCTACTCTTAAGGTTTGCTATTTAATTTGATGGTTATTTTGTTTCTTTGCTTCTAGGTCTTTCACGCTAGTTGGTTGTCTTTGATGCTTAGGGTTTCTTTCGTCTCGATTTCCTCCTGGAGAGTCGACCAGAGACTTTACTTTACGGATTCTTCTTGGCATTTTTACCTCTATTTTCAAGTCAAGCTCCTGTAATTTTCAATTTCCCTCTCTCTCACTTTCTTTTTTTGTTTATTTGTTTTTTTTATTCCTTCTTTTTGCGTTGAAAACAGCACGATGAATGAGAACAAACATTAGTAATCTTATTATCAGCGGAGTGGAACGTCAATCCAAGTTTAAAATTCTATTTGTAATTTTAGTTACTGTTAAATTAGAAGTGACAGAAGAATTAATTTGATTTGTGAACTCAGATTTTCTTTGAAAGAGAAAAAAAAAGTTTATTTTCTCTGTTTGCAATGTATGTAACTTTGGTGCGTGAGCCTGATGACCTCTCAATACTATTTCTTGATCTTGATTTCTGGTATTAATTGATGAGAGTGTAAGACACTTAGCTAATTGATATCCATTTTTATACTGAACCTTTTTAGTGTAATTCCTTTCCAAAGTTCTTATTTACGAGCAGATATATTGTACAAGTTTCCCTTGTACTTGCTGTTCTGATATTACCATTTCAGTATGGTCTTTTGCTTTTATTAGAAGATGATGAATGCATTTCATCTTCGCCTCACCTCAAGAATGGCCATTGTATTGTCTTCATTCTGGTTGGCAGAACAGAGCACCGAATGTAGGCTCATTTTTTCCTAGTTTCATAACAGTGGAAAGTAATCACAACTCACACACATTTGGCGTTAATTGCTTGCATTTTGTTCCTTTCTCCCTTCTGAGAAATGAGTAGGATAGTTCCCCTTCAGTACTTGTTATCTGATGAACCTTTTTTCTGTTGATAGGTCTTATTTGAATTGATAGAGAACAGGGGTAGATGAATAGATGGATTGACTGAGGAAAACAGTCAGGTTTGTTCTATTACTTCAATATGAAAGTTTGCTTCACATAAATCTGGTTTAGAGAAATTTTCATGAACTCTAGGTAATTGTTTGTATGCACATTGTTACACATCCTGTGTCATGCAAGGAGCAAAATTCTTGTATTTATTTATGGATCCTATTTAAAATACATTTTCAGTTCTATGCCTATAGAAGTAGGGTCTCTATATATTGACAAATTTCTTTCTTATTATAAATTAAATTAAACTAACTTTTTACTTATATTTTTGAATTATTTCGTTAACTACCTCAACTTTTAGTTGATATGTAATGTTATCTCATCATAATATTGTATTAGTTTAGAGAAATTCCCAATACAGATTGGTTTGAATGCACTCATCAAATTTTCTATACCTTGATCTTCCTTGCACCTTCTAAATTGAACCGCCCATAGTATTTGTTTGAATTCAATGATTTGCAAGTTTGATGGCTTAGTAATCAGACTGCAAGTGTATGCCATTTTCTTAATAAGATTTTGGTTGGGTTGTGTCATCCAACTAGTAATACTGAGAGGGAGTAATATTATAGCTTTTGAAAATACAAAAAACCAAGTGAAAATTTCAAAGAATCTTAACAGAGTCCTATTACAAAAAGAAGAAAAGGCATATAAAAGGAGAATAATGTTTCCTCCTAAAATGAATAAAACAAAAATGAGATAAATCTGTTGAATATTCAACTGAATGCCTAACTAAACAACTCCTCTAAAAGCTCATCACATGACCAAAGGAAAACCAATAAAAATAAAAATGTCTAGAGTAACTACACATGCACAGACTGGTTGATGCAATATTAGAAGATACAATTTAGAAATTACGTTCCATGTAAAATTAGGAATAGAAGATTTTAATTATTTAGGAATATTTATAGAGTTCTATTAGGAAGGAGTATCTTGTTTAGAAAATTAAGTTTTTGTGGGATTCTTAATCCTAATGTTAGTACGATTAAAAATATTCTATATATAGGCCTAGGTTCTCTACATATTTTAATTGACTTATATTATGATATTATTGACAATTGACAGTTAATAAAGTTGAGAACTAATTTCTCTAGAGAATTTGTTTCTCATTTTTTAATCTTGAGAATTTGTTTCTCTTGATCTTTGGTTTCTTCTTATTCTACATCATTGGTATTTAAACTTTAGGCATCCAATATAAGCCTATTAGAAACTAATTTCACAGGAAAAATTTGGTTCTGAAATTATGGTTGTCCAAACACATCATTCAGTTGAAGGCTTAAAGCTTAATTAATGCATCCAACTTTGATACCACATCAGCAAAATCCATGGTTAAGTATGGCTAAATTGCATCCTTAAACATGATTAGGTATATAGATAAATTTGTAACCCAAGTCTACCCAATAATTTCTTCTATGTCATCATTCATCAAAACTGCATAAATAATATTCTCCACAATGCAGAAAATTTTCCAAATTTTCCAAAATAATACACATTATGCAACATTATAGGGAAAAAAAAAGAGTTGGCGAGTGTAAGCATAAAGTAAGAAGATTTACCACTTGAGAAATGAGCACTGCTTCAGTTAAGACCTAAACATTGACAAGCAGAACAATTACCAAATGATAATAATCAAAAAGGAAGAAGTAAAGCTATTCATATGCCTTATAAACAGATTAAAAAAGAGGATTCCAACTGTCCAAGTCTGCTAAGCTAACCCAAGAATTGCCCAAGTTTCAACCTAGAGCAACTCAAACTCAGATACTTGCATTTTCTTCTTCCTTTTTAATTTTTTTTCTCCCCTTTTTTGGAATTTAATTCCTCTATGTATATACCAAGACCCCATTTAACTCATGTTAAGGATGAAATTTAAGCATAGTTCAGGCAAGCCTGAGCTTGATTAACATCAAATGAATCGTAAATAGTATCACATCCAGAGTCACAATGGGACATATGAACTAGAGATAAAGAGGCTCAAATACAAGTCTCAAATTGCTTGGATAGCACTATATGTCTATCATTAATTCACAAAAAAAAAAATACATGTATAATTATATTTGTAGTATCAGATTTTAAAAACCTAATAATTGGGGAAGCGATGACTTATATAAGCACAACTGACCGTAGCCTAAACTCACATTGTGAGACAAAATCTTTTCAGTTAGTTCAGCAGAGGCCTAATTATCTAAGATTGCAGGTGGCCAAGAAAGAATCAAGCTAAACTAGCAGGCTCACTATTTGTTCCAATCAATGTCCTTCTTTTGGTGATTCTAGTCATACAATTACTGGGTAAAATAGGAAACCCAATTTTTTAAAGAGGGAATCATTAGGCGTGATTACCAACAAAGCTTGCTTGGGATGTCCGAAGTAGAAGTGCATCATCCCTAAACATAACAAAGCAATCTCGTATCTTGCAGAATTATTTGATCCAGAAGGTGGAACAAAATCAAATCCCTCTATCCCTGCACTTTTGTAACAACATTTATCAAATTAGTTCATTTTGAATCCTAAACATCAAATAAGTTCATTTGAGATGAAGAAAAGAGCCTTAAAAGTCATCTTTTATCATGTGGCTGCTTGAAAGGTTTAGAGGAAAAGGAAAAAAAATATCAATAATTAAGCTAACTCAAAGATCATGCTACCAGAAAGTGGTATGATATGGTATGTGGTACAAGAATGAGGTACACAAATGGTATAGGGTACCAGAAAAGGGAGGAGGCTTAGTTGGATCACTATTCTAGACTGCAATAAATTTAAGAGGGTTCATGTGTATGAGCATGGGTAGCTAGAAATATAGCAAGAAATCTCCATTTCCTGACATAAATATTCAATATCTAGTAATACAAGAAAAACCATGTTGCTAATAGAACTGCCAAAGGAGAGATTTCAATTAAATACTAATAAACAGTGTAGATCAGGTAATGATAAGTGTAAAGGGGTAAAAAACAGTAGCAATAAGTCACCATTTAGCATATTAAGGAACTAAAATGTACGTCAAATTTGTTCGTTACCTGTAATCAAAGTAGCAATGAAGATTCTCCACAGCAGCAAAATAATCGTCATGATGAAGGCTATTTAAGTAATGTAGATAGTGAACCTGGATCATAATTTAGCACAGACCCCAAAAAGTGAAAATGTTTCCAGAAAACTGTAGAAAATATTTTTCTGAGCCAGATTTTTTTTTTCTGCCGC
This sequence comes from Hevea brasiliensis, assembly GCF_030052815.1. NCBI lineage: Eukaryota > Viridiplantae > Streptophyta > Magnoliopsida > Malpighiales > Euphorbiaceae > Hevea > Hevea brasiliensis. Next base: position 1,828,762 of record NW_026615250.1, read on the forward strand.
CTCCTTCTTTGTTCTTGGAAAACGGGCTTGGATTTCAACCCATGACCTGAACTAATCAGTTGACATGTAGAATAACAGAATAGTACTTCCTCTAATTCTTTAACTTAAATTGCTTTTCATGTGGCCTCTGGAACTTATAAGTTGTTGTTGTCCAAGCAGCATGCTCCTTGCTTTTTCTATAAGTTCTGCTATTCAGCTTGGATTTCTAGTAAGCATACACTATAATAGATCTACCTCTCTCATTGTTGATATTTTAAATTATTGTCTGTTGTGAGATATTGTTACAAAATAATATGTTTAATTTATCTAATTTCATAAATGAATTCTAATTTCGTGTTTTTTTTTTTTAATTTTTTTATAGGTATGTATATTCTATTTGGTTCTTCGAGCCCTTGACACTGTTGGTTTGTCTCTATCTCTATTATCTTTAAGCTTACCAATTTGGTGCGATTTTTCTTACATCATCAGGTGTCAAATTGGATTTGAAGTTGCTATCTTTAGCAATAGATCTATTTTATTAAATACTCAGGAGAATTTTAAGCTGAAGGCAAGTATATATCAGCTTAGGTTAGGAAAAATTGTTATTTAGTCTCTCTATTTTATTCTTTAGTCCGTCTATCCAATTTAAATTAAGTTTTCTATTAGTCAATGTGATGCAGTGTGTAGTGTGTAGAGATAATTACATGAACAAATCTTCAAAGAATAGCAAAGGTTTAATCCAAAACTTCAAGAAGAAAGAGATAAAAATAAAGTAAAGAAACTTTATTGAAAATTGAAGAAATAAATAAAATTACAAATAAAAGATTGTATGTTTATTTTATTGCTATACTAATATCTATTTTTTTCATGTCCTTTAATTTTAATGATTATTATGTTTTTTAATTTTATACTATTATGCCATATAATGTAGTTATTTATTTATTTATTTACTTTGAGGTGTTAAATTTTATACAAGAATTTACTGACGGAATTTCTTTTTTTTTTTTTTTTTGGAACTACAGTCTGTCTCATTCTCTTTTAGTCACTATCTCTCGTTATTTTGTCCCTTGCTTTCAGTATCACACAGGTAAGTAATATTTTAATATGGCGTTTTAATTTGTAGATGCATGCATATCAATTTTTGAGGTGATAATTTTTTCTATTTGTAGAAATTTTGTAACATCTCTCATTGTTCTCTGGGTGCAAATTTTATGTTGTGCACTTGGAGAACTAATGGGAAATGCTGCTGGAATTTTTACAAATATATGACATGTCATTATCTGTCTGTTATTGGTAGAGATGATACAATTCTAATTGGGTTAGGGCCTTACCTTTCAACGCATGATTGGGTATATGATGTAATTTTGATATATGACATATCATTACTAATATTCACTTAATTATTACACAGCTATTAGGAAAATGGGATCAGATCGGAGATGGATGTATGCTAGGTTAAAAGATGGTCTATTGACCTCAGAATTCATAGAAGGTATTGAACAATTCATAACATTTGCTAAGCAACATCCAGAGTGGATGGATGGGGATAAACTGAAGTGTCCATGTAATCATCGAAAGTGTCAGAATCATAATTATGCTGATGAGAATACAATTCGGTTACATTTGATGAAGCATGGATTTGTGCCATATTATTATAAATGGATTCTACATGGGGAACCCCGCACAAGTAATATTGATAGTCAAAATATAAATGTTATGATAGCGGAGTCTGTTCAAGAGGTTGATAATAGCACAAGCAATACCTATGAGCAAATGGTAATGGATGCAGCAGGTCCTGATTTCTTTCAGGATGTAATGGAGGAGCCTCCAAATCCATCAGCTCAAAAATTGTATGACATGTTGCAAGCTGTTAATCAAGAGGTGTGGCCAGGTTGTGAAAGCCATTCGCAGCTCTCAGTTGTTGCAAGGATGTTGAATATCAAGGCAGAACATCATTTGTCAGAAAGGTGTTTTGATGACATTTGTCAACTTATGAAAGAGGTGTTACCGGATGAAAATTTAATGACTGAAAACTTTTACAGTACGAAGAAGTTGGTTCAAGCATTGGGCCTACCTGTTGAGAAGATTCATTGTTGTACTAATGGATGTATGTTATATTGGGCTGAAGATAGTGAGTTAACGAATTGCAAATTTTGTGACCATCCACGGTTCAAACGACATAGTCGAGGCTCTTCTAATTTTCAAACCAATGTGCCACATAAGAAAATGTACTACTTTCCTCTCACATAGAGATTGCAAAGATTATATGCTTCGAATGCAACAGCAAAAGAAATGAGATGGCATGCTGAGCATGACCATGAAGATGGGGTAATGTGTCATTGTTCAGATGCAACTACATGGAAGCATTTTAATAAAACACATCCTTCATTTCTTCTTGAGGTTCGAAATGTAAGGCTAGGACTGTGCACCGATGGGTTTCAACCATTCGGTCAGTCTGGACAACAATATTCATCTTGGCCAGTCATTGTCACTCCTTACAATTTGCCTCCTTGGTTATGTATGAAGGAAGAGTATATGTTCCTAACGGTAATAGTTCCTGGTCCGAGAAACCCAAAAGACAAATTGGATGTGTACTTACAGCCCCTTATTGCAGAGTTGAAACAGTTGTGGGAAGTTGGAGTTGAGACATATGATGCATCAAAGAAGAATAATTTTAATATGAGGGTTGCGTTATTATGGACAATAAGTGATTTCCCTGCATATTCAATGTTATCCGGTTGGAGCACATCAGGCAAGACTGCTTGTCCATATTGTAGGGACGATTCAGATGCATTCACATTGACAAAGGGTGGTAAACAATCATGGTTTGACAATCACCGTAAATTCTTACCAGCTAACCATCCTTTCAGACGGAATAAAATTGCTTTTAGAAAGAACAAGACAGTTACAAAAAGTGCTCCCCCCATTCTATCTGGTGAGGAAATTTTAGAACAAATAGAACATCTAGGATTAATGTGTGTCACAGATATGGGTGCAGATGAGAATAACAGTTGCAAAGCAAAAAACACGGGTTGGAAGAGACGGAGCATTTTTTGGGATTTGCCATATTTGAGTACTAACATGCTTCGCCACAACCTGGATGTCATGCATATAGAGAAAAATGTATTTGAAAATATTTTTAATACTGTGATGAATGTTGAAGGGAAGACGAAGGACAATGCAAAATCAAGGGAAGATTTGAAAGAGTTTTGTCACCGACCTGAGTTAGAGAGGGATATGGCAACAGGAAAGTATCCTAAAGCATGTTACACATTAGACAAACAATCAAAAGCAGTGTTGTGTGAATGGCTTAAAAATCTTAGATTCCCAGATGGTTATGTGTCAAACATGGGTAGGTGTATAGACATGCGAAAACTAAAGTTGTTTGGGATGAAAAGCCATGATTGTCATGTCTTTATGCAAAGATTACTCCCAATAGCATTTAGGGAATTGCTTCCAAAAAATGTGTGGCAAGCATTGACCGAATTGAGCAATTTCTTTAGAGAGTTAACTTCAACAACACTTAGAGAAGAAGCCATGTTACAGCTCAATGAAGAGATTCCTATTATATTATGTAAACTAGAGCGTATATTCCCTTCAAGTTTCTTTGACTCCATGGAACATCTCCCAGTGCATTTGGCTTATGAAGCATGGATTGCTGGTCCTGTGCAATATCGGTGGATGTATCCATTTGAGAGGTAACTAGTTTAATGTATTGTTGTATACTATCATTACATGGAGAAATAAAAACTTTGTTGTGACTAAATAGTAAATGGTACAGGTACCTTAGGAAGTTAAAAAATAATGTGAAAAATAAAGCCAAAGTGGAAGGTTCCATATGCAATGCATACTTAGTTGAAGAAGCATCGTCATTCTGCGCTCATTATTTTAAACCCCATGTCAACACAAGGCATCGAAAGGTTCCACGCAATGATGATACAGTCAAACATATGGATGAACATCTAGGGAATCTATCAATTTTCACTCATTCCGGTAGGCCACTGGGAAAAGGAAAGGTTAGATATCTCATAGAACAAGAATTTCAAGCAGCACAAATGTACATCTTGTTGAATTGTATAGAAGTAAAACCGTACATTGAGTAAGTATTTCTAATATTCAATTATTATAATTGTTGCAATGCCATTATTGATTCCAAACATTTAATTAACTATTTTCATTGTGTGCAGCATTTTTGTTAATGAGTTACACATGGCCAATCCAAATATCAATGATAAACAAGTTGATGAGAAACTAGAGCGTGAATTTGACAAGTGGTTCAATAAATATGTTCACAATCCCTCCAACAATATATCAAGCCAGTTTTTAAAGGATCTATCAAAGGGTCCATTAAGAAGTGTTATGTCCTACAATAGTTATGTAGTTAATGGTTACAAATTTCACACTAAAAGTCATGGTTCGCATAGGGCAACGATGAACAGTGGGGTATGTATCAAGGGGACTAATTACAGTACTAATGAAAGTGACTACTATGGACAATTAATTGAAGTGCTACGATTGGAGTACCCTGGATTACCAATCAAAAGAACTGTATTGTTTAAATGTGATTGGTTTGATCCAACACCAAATGTAGGAACAAAGATTCATCCAAAATATAAACTTGTGGATATTAATCATAAAAGATCCTTCAATAGGTATGAATCATTTGTTCTTGCTATCCAAGCTGCTCAGGTGAATTATTCCATATATCCAAGCTTAAAGCGTGACAAGGATGATTGGTGGGCCGTGTTCAAAATCAAAGCGAGATCTGTTATTGATCTTCCTGAGCAAGTGAATGTGACAACCCCCCCTGCACGGGAAGAACCATTTCAAGAAGATGAAATGGAAGTCCCTTTGATTCAAATTGATGATGATGATGATCAACAACAATATTTGAATGATCAAAATGGTGTACTAGTTGAAATTAATGAAGAGGATGTTGAAGATGAAGAAGAGCTTGAGTTGGACTCAGAAAGCGATGAGGAATGCGATGATGTATATGATAGTGATACTAATTAGAATTAGGTATTTCTCTTAATGAATTTATATTTCTAAACTTGAAGTATAAATTCTAACTATTGGAAAATTTCATCTATATTATGTATCATAAGTTGAATGAAGCTAACTTGTTAATACAATTATTTATGCAGGATGTGAGGCAACGGTCGCAGGGGAGGTTTGTTGGGTCATTCACAGTCAAGGCAGTTACCTGTGCAGGATGAGTCTAATGATCATCTAGACCAATCTACACAGGGTCAGCCTCAGGTTCCTTCACGATCCACTGGGAGGTCGACACCAGATCCGGAGGGGTCTACTGCTTCAACACAGCATCGAGCTACACCTCCACCTCCACCGCCACCACCTATTACCCCATCTTTTGAGCCTGCAATTGGATCAACCTCTGGTCATGAAGGTCATTCAGTTGGGGCAGCACCAATATCATCAATGGATGGCCTATCACTCACTACATTTGGAAGAAAGAAAAGAATAAAGCTCATTAATGGCACGTAAGTATTAAAAATTAATTAACTTTATCTATGATTTGGTATTACATATCATTGGCAATTGAAGTACCATGTTTCTACATTTACATAAAATCAATATATTTGCTGTCTTTCTTTTGTACAGGTTACATCCATCTGAGGAATGTGCTAAGAAGATGAAGAATATCTTCAAGGAGAGGATGGACCCAGAGGGCACCTTTGTTGGAAAACTATCACTTTGAAACAAAAGAGTTTCTTGGGATGAATTTGTGTAATAAAATAAATATTTAAATATAATTATCTATCAGATAACTAATTTGCATAGTTTATGAAACCTCAAAAAAGAATGTTACAAACAAATATCATTTAAGTGATGAGAATTTGTGAATTAATGTAAAAGAACACAATTGAAGTATATTAATGCTTAAATGTTCTATGTACAGCTTGTGTGTTGAGGATGTTGAAAATATATATTGTTGTGAGTTGTTGTAGTTGGGGTGGATGTTATTTGTTGTTGAGAATATATGAAGTATTTTTAACAGGTGCAATTAATACCTAATAACTAAGCTGGATTGTCCAAAATTAAGGGGAAATGCTGTCAATTTTTTTCTAAAATATTATCATACTAATACAACTGTCTTAATTTTTATTTGTTTTATAACAGAAATACTTTGATTGGCAAGAGGTGACTCCACTGGTAAAGGAAGCTTGGAGGCGTAAGGCTGCAGAGCGCTACAAGGCGCTAATGTGCAATGTCAGGAAAGGAAAATCCAAGGTCATCGTGCCTAATAGTACAATACAAAAATGGAAGGAGGCATAGAGTAGCCCAGAGTTTAAAGCCAAGAGCCATCAGTTCACTGCTAACATTGTAGTGAGATAGGGGAGTTAGGCGGGCATCTCTAGACACACAGGGGGTTCAGTTTCACATGCTACTCACGCAGATAGAATGGTAATGATTTCATATTTACTGGTTTTGTTATTGTCTGTCTACATATTAGTAGCAAATAATTGAACATTATTATAAACATCACTAAAATCATTATATCTTTTCAGGAAGCCAAGCTTGGCCGAAGACCTTTTCCTTATGAACTTTTCCATAAGACCCACACTAGGAAAGGCACCTCCGATATGGTTGATTCACGAGCGCAATCAATTAAGGTAAGTGAACAAGTATTTTATGTCTTTCAATTATACGAAAAAAATGAATAAGTGAGTTTGTTTATTCAATTGCCAAGAAAAATAAATTTAAAATATGTGCATTAACTTATGCAGGATGCATTTTTGGCGCTTAAGGAGCAGTCGTCTCAACCACAAGAGGGGTGCAATGACCCTCCTATTGTAGATGAGGTCGCACTATATTATCAAGTTGTGGGGGGGGGAGAAAAAGAAGAGGGTTTATGGCATTGGATCTCAAGCATCAATTTTTTACCCTAGCTCATCACATGGATCATCTTCTACTGCATCCTACTGCGCTCAGTCGGAAGCAATGGAGGAAGAGATTCAACAATTGCATCGATCGTTGTAACGCTAAAGGATTGTTTGGCTATAATGGAGGAGAGAGACCGACAATTCAAGCTCATGATAGAAGAGAGATATAGACAACGTGAGCAGAACCTTGGAGGAGCGCATGCAACAAATGATGCAAAACATGATGGCACAAATGATGCAGAGTACGCGATTTCTGACCCCAACTCGGATGCGACTCATCGGGATGATGGTAGAGAGAGGCGATAGTGGTGATGAGTGATGATCTTGTTAATGACAAGTAGCTTGTTTTTTTGTTATTATGATATTTTATTTTTCCATACAAGACATTATTGTCATAACCCTTCACTGTCATATTTATATATAATATTGGTGATATTTGATATTTGTGACTGATATTGTAAATATTATGATATTGAGCATTTAAAATTAATATTATATTATATGCTTCAATACAGAAATAATATATTAAATAAAAAATAAAAATTTTCTACTAGTAATTTGAAACGGATTAAAAGCGAATTTTTCCGTTTCTAATCCAATAACACAAGGATCGGTTTGAACTTAGAAACCGATTTGAAAGCAATTTCTGTTTCAAAAAATTGAAACCAAAATATCCGTTTTTAAATTAAAACGGAATTTGAAACCGAATATATGTGGTTTCTAAATTTGAAACGGAATAGTGGTTTGAAAATAGCTTCAGAATTTGAAACGGACGCCATTTTCCGTTTCAAATTTATTTAGAAACTTGCGGATTTAAAACTGAATATTTTGGTTTCAAATCGGTTTCTAAATGTATTTAGAAACCGATTTTCACTGATTTGAAACCGAATATTCGGTTTCAAATCTCCTTTTTTCTTGTAGTGTTAAGACGAGGAGGAGAGCGAGGAGGAGCCTAAGGGAGAGAGAAAGACTGAGCGAAATGTAGAACAGGCTGGGGGTGATCCTTCAGCCAAATGACTTGTATTTTATTTTGATATGAAATGAAATCTCTTTTGTTCAATTTCTTGATGAGCTCGAAAGTATCTAAATTGCATGAATGCTTAATTGCTTGAACGTATTGGGACATTTAACTTAATCAGCGATTATTAATCTAAGTATAAGAGGTCGGAAGAACATTATAACCATGAGATCGGCTTGGGCCGAAACCAAATACCGGATAGAACTTAGATCATTAAAATTGGAAACTTGATTTGAATACTTAAGATTGGAAACACCATTAAGTCTGACTAAAACCTTAACATTATTAAACGATTATCCCCAATATTTATAAAAGAGAGATCGGAAATAAGACTGGATGGCACGGAGACTTGATGTTGGTTTGATTTTCTTTGACGAGAGATCGAAAATATGATTGACTGGCGAGGAGACTTGATATTGGTTTGAGAGATCGAAACTGAGGTTGAACGACATGGAGACTGAAGGAACAGAAGCGTGAAAAACAGAAGTTTATACCATTGAATTCAAAATTTTTCACCTAGGTCACATGCATCATGCAAGATTTATTTTTATCTATTTGATTTCAATGATAAATAACATATTAAAACTCTTTTAATATGTTTTTGGATCTGTATTTTCCATTTAAGATTTTAAAATTAATCAGATTAATTTTAGAACCCTAGATTAAATCAAGAACAAACACACTAACCTCTTGATGCACTGCAGTGTATTTGCGCCTTTGAGATTCATCTTCAGGACACCAAATATTGTCCCTCTAGCTTGTCCACACCAAGAACACCTATGGCAACCTTTGAATAGCTTCTAAAGCTTTTTCTATTAATTAGAAAATCAAGTTCTGCCTTTTAAAAGATTAAAGATGTAAACAGGACATTAGAAACGATTTCTAGTATTTTTAATTCAAGAAATTGATGGCTAATCTTTTTGAATTGATGAGAGATGAAGAAGAAGAGATGGAGAGCCTCAAAATGGCGTGATAAAGGAGGAGTGGCTGTTGGTTGTCATATTTTTAATTCATAACAACACTTATATAGCTAGGTCAACACATTAAACCCTTGCCACATGTCACCCTTTGATTAGCTCTAGGTTTAAGTGACCCAATCACATTGTGCCAAGTATCAAACCCATATTTAATCTTAATTTTAATCATCTTACATGATTAAAAAACATTTGGCAAGCTTATGTATAATCCCATGTGTCACCATCTCATGGTGCCACGTGTCACCATGTGAAATGACCAAAATGCCCCTGTGTCTTAATTTTGAGTTCTCAACCCAAAATAATTATTTCTCTTCTTCTAATTAATTTACATCAAATATAAATTAATTAATTAATCTTTATTAATTAATTTCTCATTAATTAAATTCATATTTAAACACTTTAAATATAAATTTAACTTATACTATATATCCAATAATCTAGATTTGGTTTCAAGTCATGCTAGGGACTTTGCAATCTAATTGCAAACTAAACCTATTTAATTAATCAATTAAACTCTTTAATTAATTAATTAAATCATATTTAATTAGGTGATAACTTGTGTATGTGTATGACTTACTAGGCTCATCACTAATTGGCAATGAGATATGATATCAACTCTTAATCATTAGAACTCTTTCTTACCATAAATGATTTCTCTAAATCATTTTATGTACCTCATAGATCATGGTTAACACCTAGCATAGTATGCGATGGCTACCCAATTAGTAATAAGATTTACCTTAAATGAACCTATAATCATATGTTACCATGCATTAGAATCTCTCTGTTACAAAATCCCAACTCAAGCTGGAGTTATGGTTTATGTCAAACTCCATTTGCTATGAATATTATGTTCTCTTTTAATTCCAGTTCTTGATTAAAAAGATTTTTCTCATCAGAAACTATCTGTCCTGGCCAGGAACTTAAAACATCAAGAACAATTAAATGAACATAGGATTTTATCTCTATTTACTTAGAGGAACATATTCCATCTTGATTAACACCTACCTCCATATATAACTAGTAGGAGCCAACACATGCCCATATACCTATGCACAGTACAAGTATGAAAGCAGTATCAAACTCAAACTACCTATATATAAGATAACTGTGCTATCTCATGTTTAAAGATTATATGCACTGATATGATTTATGACAATGCATTGACAAGAGTAAACTCCATGTGCTTGTCATAAGTGTCACTGGTTCGGCCTACTTATAATGTATAAGTGCCTATCATGTTTGTTATATGGCATGAAACTCACCATTCCATCTTATTTATATCTCATATAAATAACTTGGGAACAAACATGAATACAATCTTTCTAGATAAGTCATGTCCTTATTATGAAGTATCCTCGATTGTGAACCTATTTATGATACTTTGTACTATAAATAATGTCACTCATATTCTTAACAACTTAAGAATAGAATTTCTAACAAAATATCTATGGACCTTTTCTATTACACATAAATATCTTATGTAAACAGAAAAGTGAAAATGCCTTTTATTAATAAAAACATGTACAAGATACATACTAAATGATATGCTCTAGGGCATACTACTAACAATCTCCCATTAGCACTAGAGCCATTCATTACAATATCTTAGACCCATCTTCTCAAGATGTCGGTCTAGCTGAGTCTGTGACATAGGCTTAGTGAATGGATCAGCTGGATTTTCAGCTGATGCTATTTTCTGCATGGTTATATCGCCTTGCCCAACTATTTTTCTGATAATATGGTAGCGCCTTTCTATGTGTTTGGATTTTTGGTGAGACCTTAGTTCCTTAGCTTATATGACAGCTCCATTGTTGTCACAGTGTAGTGGAACTGCTGACTCAATGGAAGGAACTACTATAAGTTCTGTCATGAACTTCTTTATCCAAACAACTTCCTTTGTAGCATCTGATGCAGCAATATACTCAGCCTCTGTAGTGGAATCTACAGTCGTGCTCTATTTGGAACTCTTCCAACTGACTGCACCTCCATTACAAATGAACACATATCCAGAGGTAGACTTTCTATCATCAATATCTGATTGGAAATCAGAATCAGTATAACCATCCAATTGCAAGTCTCCACCTCCATAGATCAAGAATAAATCCTCAGTTCTTCTCAAGTACTTAAGGATATTTTTGACAGCTATCCAGTGTTCCAAACCTAGATTGGATTGATACCTGCTAGTCAAACTAACAGCATATGCGATATCCGGCCTAGTACACAACATTGCATACATTAAACTTCCAATAGCCGAAGCATATGGAATCCTGGCCATTTTATCTCTTTCTTCAGGTGTCTTTGGAGATACCTCTTTAGAAAGATGGATACCATGTCTCACTGGTAACAATCCTATCTTGGAATCAAGCATGTTAAACCTCTTTAACACCTTTTCCAAGTATAGACTTTGGGATAAACCAATTATTCTTTTCGCTCTATCTCTATAGATGCGAATCTCAAGAATATAGGTTGCCTCCCCTAAGTCTTTCATGGAGAATGTATTTGACAACCATACCTTTACAGTTGTCAATATAACTGTGTCATTGCCCATCAACAGTATGTCATCCACATATAAGACAAGGAAAGTGATAGCACTGTCACTAACCTTCTTATATACACATGGCTCATCCTCATTTTTGATAAAACCAAAGGATTTAATGGCTCCATCAAAATGAATGTTCCAACTCCTCGAAGGTTGTTTCAACCCATAAATGGATCGCTTTAGCTTGCATACCTTGGAACCATCTTAGGATGCAAAACCCCTAGGTTGTTCCATGAAAATGTTTTCTTCAATGTATCCATTGAGAAAAGCTATTTTGACATCCATTTGCCAAATCTCATAATCATAGTATGCAGCTATTGCTAATAGAATCCTAATTGATTTAAGCATCGCAACAGGTGAGAAAGTCTCCTCATAGTCGATTCCTTGCCTTTGGTGAAACCCTTTCGCTACTAGCCTTGCCTTATAAGTCTTTACATTTCCATCAGAACCAATTTTCTTTTTGAAAACCCATTTGTTCTCTATAGATACAATACCTTCAGGTGGGTCAACAAGATACCAAACTTGATTCTTATACATGGAATCAATCTCGGATTTCATAGCATCAATCCATTTTGAAGAGTCTATATCTGATATAGCTTCTTCATAGGTAAGTGGATCATCTCCATGATCTAATTCTTCATGAGTAGACAACTCTTGTTCTTCTTCATGAAGGAAACCATATCTCACTGGTGGGTCAGATACCCTGGTTGCTCTACGAGGAACAGCTGTAGATGTTTCATCAACGGGTGTAGGTTGACTAAATGGATCTATATCCATCTGATTTGTTGGTTGATCAGAATTCTCCAATTCCAACTCTATTTCCCTTCCTTTGCCTCCTTCCTGGACAAACTTTTGTTCAAGAAATGTGGCATCTCTACTTATCACAACCTTTTGTGAAGTAGGCAAATAAAAATAATATCCAAAACTATCTTTTGGATATATAACAAATCGACCCTTTTCTGATCTGGTCTCCAATTTATCAGTGTTCAGCTTTTTGATATAAGCTGGATAACCCCAAATCTTAACATGCTTAAGACTTGGTTTTCTTCCATGCCATATCTCATAAGGTGTGGAAGAAACTGATTTTTATGGAATCCTATTCAGAATATACAAAGCTGATTCTAATGCAAATCCCCAAAAGGAGATTGGCATATCAGTATAGCTCATCATACTACGTACCATATCCAATAAGGTATGATTTCTCCTTTTAGATACACCATTCAGCTGTGGCGTTCCTGGAGGAGTCAGCTAGGAAAAATGCCATGCTCTCTCAAATATTCATCAAATTCAATACTCAAATATTCACCTCCACGATCTGATCGAAGAGCTTTAATACTCTTTCCTGTTTGATTTTTTACTTCAGATTTAAATTCTTTGAACTTTTCAAAGGATTCATGTTTGTATTTCATCAAATACAAATATCCAAACCTTGATTTATCATCAGTAAAGGTAATGAAATAATGAAAACAGTCTCTAGCCATTTTCTTAAATAGACCACATACATCACTATGTATTAGCCCTAAAATATTTTCAGCTCTTAGCCCTTGTCCAACAAAGGGTGATCTAGTCATTTTGCCCTGAAGGCATGATTCACAAGTTGGAGCAGGCTCAGAGCCCAATGAGGATAGAATCCCCATTTTCTCCAATTTTGTAATCCTATCTTCTACAACATGACATAACCTTAAGTACCAAATATATTTTGAACTTGAGTTGATTTTCACTATTGCATTCATTTAGATCACTTGCATTCATTTTGTGTTCATCATTATTATCCAAATAATAAAGACCATCATTCATATAACCCGAACCAATATATTTATTTCCAAAATAAATATTGCAAACATTATCTGTGAACTGAAATTCATAGCCATTTCTAGTCAAACTAGATATAGAAATGATATTCTTAAAAGCATCAGGTACATATAAAATATTATCCAAACGCAAAATATGTCCAAACATGTAAAAAGATTTAGATCCTTTGGCTAAAGCTTCAACAGTTGAGCCATTGCCAATCCGGACTCTAACATCTTGAGAACGCAAGCTGCTACTATTTGCTAGTTCCTGTATATCATTAGAAATGTCAGAACTGGCACCAGTATCTAAAACCCAAGCTGAAGATGAACTATGAGTATCATCAGAATCTAAATAACAAGATATGGACATACCTTCCAAAGGTGTATCCTTATTGTCCTTTAGAGAAGTAAGATACTCTGGGCAGTTCCTTTTTCAGTGCCCATCCTTCTGGCAGTGGAAACACTTTCCTTTGCCTCCATCAGCTTTAGTTTTCCCTTTCTGTTTAGCTATTTTCTTGGAAGGACCAGGAATCTGAGGTTTCTTTTTCTTATTGCCCTTCTTCTTGTTGGACTTTCCAGTAGAAGAAGATGCAATCAAAGCTACCTCTTTTCTTTTATTGCCCAGCATATTCTTTTGGGCAATAACCAGCATGTTGAGTAAACCAGCTAAGGTGCATTCCTGTTTAGTCATATGAAAATTTGTCACAAAATTTCCAAAAGAATTAGGAAGGGACTGATGGATCAAATCCATCTGAAGTTGGAAATCCATGTTGAAATCAAAATGTTCCAACTGCTTAATCAGCCAAATCATCTTATGGACATGATCCCCAACATTTTGTCCCTCAGACATCCTCATGTGGAACAACTGCCTAGATATCTCATACCTAGCATTCCTGCTATGATCACCATACAACTCTTGTAGGTGAAGGAGGATCTCACTCGCACTCTACATGTTCTCATGCTGCTTCTGTAACTCATTACTCATGGAAGCAAGCATGTAACACTTAGCTCTCATATCATGCTCCTTCCACTTGTCCAAAGTTTCATGTTCCTCTTGAGTGGCCTCTGGAGGTAAGGGACCAGGAACATTTGAATCTAGAACATATCCTATATGTTCAAGGTTCAGGACAAGTTTCAAATTTTTTAGCCAATCAAAGAGATTAGGTCCTGTCAACCTATTGCGATCAAGTATGCTTGCAAGGATATTGGATGGTGGTGGTTGTTCTGTGCTCATTATTATCAGAAAATTAACTGCAGAAAATAATCAGATTAATTAGTAAATGTATCATGTAATTAACCAAAATAATTATGGTCTTTTAATCAAATTGGTCCTCCCACTAACTTAGCGAATCCTACACTTCCAAAGTAGAAAACGGAAATCCTAGTTGGATGGATTTCTAGTGGGTGATTGAATTCTTATAATTCTATTGATCATCCTCAGGTACATCCGTTATTGGAATTACAATAAACTATAAGTGAGCAACTCCTTACCCATCACATCTCATGTGAGGTTCAATCCTTTACCTAGCCCCTAATGCTCAAAATCTCAGGTACATCCATTATTGACTTATCTTGCATTAGTTAAGTTGATCCCATTGAGCCAGTAATTATGCAAATAATTTTAATGTCCTCAGGTACATCCAATATTGGACACCAAACCATTTACATATTTACAACATCTCATGCTTAACAATTATTCTTAAGAAAATCTCTTAAATTAATTGCATCTTATGCAACTATTTAAAATTTCTTAAAATAATTGCCCCAATGGAGGGCTTATGTTATAATTACTTTAATTATAGCATTTCCAACTTAATCATTTGTTTGGAAGATTTTATGGTCATCCTAATTACTATTTAGGTCTCACTATGCACATTATCCATTTAGCATGCATATATCATATAATTACATACATTCCCATACATCTCATGCAATCATGGATAAGCAGTAAATATGGTATGATCATGGACTTTCTAAGAGATTCAATTCTGAGCCACCAAGAATTGAATCAGGGCATTCTTAGGTGCATTTCATTCATTCATTTTACAAGAGTTGCTAAAGGAGTACATAATCAATACTTGATCTTGAATTCCTCCCACTGGTCCCACCAATGCTCTTGACCTCCTTGAACTTCTTGCAATCCAATTACATAGTAATCCTTGGCATATCAAGGCGAATTTACAAGAACTTAAATAAATGAAATTACAACCCAAAAATTATTACAAACTTAATAATACATGCCCAAAATAAATTAAAATAAATTAATTAATTTACAATCCCAAAGAAGCATAAAAGAAATAAATCCAATCACATTGGTCTTTTATAGTCCATGATCATCTATCATGCATATTACTATTTAACAATTAAATAAAACACACATACTTAAATTAAATTGAATATCTCATATTCAACTTAAAAATCCAGATTTGAATATGATTCAAATAAATTTAAAAATTTAGATTTGAATATCATTCAAACAAATTTAAAAATTTATATTTGAATCACATTCAAACAATCTTAAAAATTCAGATTTGAATCACATTCAAACATTTTTTAAAAAATCAGATCTGAATATTATTTAATGAACTTTAAAAATTCAGATTTGAATATGATTCAAACAACTTTAAAAATTCAGATTTGAATCACATTCAAACAACTTTTAAAATTCTGATTTGAATCATAATTTAATTGTGTGATTAAAACTACTAATTAAACACTTTAATTAGTCAAATAATAGGCCTTAGATCATACAACAATTGCATAATTAAAAGCTAAACCTTGAACCACCCATGAAAGCCAAAACATGCGCACCATTGATGGTGTTTTTCAAGCATGCCGCCACACCTCCATTGCAACCAGCAATGGATAAATCATCTCATGATCAAAACACACAATTAAATCATATAATCAACAATCTAAATAGCAAATATAGTGGCTCTGATACCAATTGAAGGAATAAAAGCGTGAAAAACAGAAGTTTATACCATTGAATTCAAAATTTTCACCTAGGGTCACATGCATCATGCAAGATTTATTTTATCTATTTGATTTCAATGATAAACAATATATTAAAACTCTTTTAATATATTTTTGGATCTGTATTTGCCATTTAAGATTTTAAAATTAATCAGATTAATTTTAAAACCCTAGATTAAATCAAGAACAAACACACTAACCTCTTGATGCACTGCAGTGTATTTGCGCCTTTGAGATTCGTCTTCAGGACACCAAATGTTGTCCCTCTAGCTTGTCCACACCAAGAACACCTATGGCAGCCCTTGAATAGCTTCTAAAGCTTTTTCTATTAATTAGAAAATCAAGTTCTGCCTTTTAAAAGATTAAAGATGTAAACAGGACACTAGAAATGATTTCTAGTATTTTTAATTCAAGAGATTGATGGCCAATTTTTTTGAATTGATGAGAGATGGAGAAGAAGAGATGGAGAGCCTCAAAATGGCGTGATAAAGGAGGAGTGGCTGCTGGTTGTCATATTTTTAATTCATAACAACACTTATATAGCTAGGTCAACACATTAAACCCTTGCCACATGTCACCCTTTGATTAGTTCTAGGTTTAAGTGACCCAATCATATTGTGCCATGTGTCAAACCTATATTTAATCTTAATTTTAATCATCTTACATGATTAAAAAATATTTGGCAAGCTTATGTATAATCCCATATGTCACCATCTCATGGTGTGTCACACCTTACCCCTCTGTAAGGCATAACATGATCCCGTAGAATACCTAATGAACTACCGAACTTCACCTATCGATAACTCATTAAGTACCCTACAAGGGATTTTAAAACAATTTTCTTATCTTTGACAAGTGGTGAGCATTTCTAATAAGTATTTAAAACATTTAGTTAAAATTAAAACTAGTTAATATTTTTGGTCCATTTTAGTTTTCCGCAAATTCTGTAAAAATTTTGACAGAGTTTCCTCTGTATTTTGAGAAAACCGTTCTTCGAATACCTGTAAAAAGCACTTCTAAAAGTTTTTCTCAACCACTACTTCAAATTCATACTCAATCTCAACCAATTCTCAAAATTCACAAGTTCAAAAATTCTCAAAATACTGTCCATCAATATCATTTATTCATATTCCATTCAAGATAAACAATTTATATATTCATCATACTAAAATTTACATTCAAAAAGTCCAAATTAAAATTTATTACAACTTTTATATAAACTTTGTACAAGCTGCTCAAGACCCATGTACATGTCCATACATTTATGTGCAATATATACATCAAAAGAAATATTTACAGTTAGGGTATAAATTATACCCGAAAACTTTAGGCTGGTAGCTTCTCACACCTCAGCAGCTCAGTCTGCTGCTCCTCTAGTCTCTGTATCTGCGACAGCAATAAAAGCTATCGCTGAGTACTAGGACTCAGTGGTGCACAATATACTAAAATAATCTTTATGCAAAACTTAAAGCACATTAATTCAAAAATTTGACTAAACATGAAAATTAAATACAATCATGCATTGTAAGATTTTACATGTAAACCAAGTTTATTTCAAAGTATCAAAACACATTTCATAAAACCCACAGTTAGATCATGCCATTCGAAACAAATGGAATCTCAATAGCCAGAGGCTAAAGAGAAATCATATCACAAGGCTAGCTAGCTCAAATATATGGATATCCATTCACATCCTCTTCTACTGGCACACCTCAACACTTCTCCAGAGAAGGAATCAAAATTCAAAACAAATTACCCCCACTAGTCGTGCTAGTGAGGTGTTCAAATATATGGTCATGATACTGTGGTTTCAAAACTTATCTTAACAATTTGCTAAACATTGTCATTTCAAATATACATAATAAATTTCAACAATTTAGATCAAACATCATAAGAATGCCATAATCCAATATTTCACATTATTCAAAACGATATGCAAAAGATGATTATAAAAGTATATGTTGTGCACAAACCTCAAACGAGTCGCCTGTTGGCCTTAACTCGACTCCTCGGGTTCTGTCCCGGTATTCTTTTCCACTGAAACACGAAATTTTCTAATGTTTCAATACTAAAACTTAAAATAAATCCAAAATAAACTTAACTTCACATTTATCTAGCTCTAACGTGTTAAATTCGACGTTCTCGAAATTTTGTGTTTCGGGTTACTATTCACTACACTATTCAAGCCAAATTATTGACTTTCTAAGGCTTAATGGGTATGGGAACTCCAACTTCACCCACATACCACATTTTGGTCACCAAACTTGTTGGTTTTGGTCATTTGTTTAAAGCTTAGGTCATTTTGGCAAAATTGCCAATTTTCGGTTTTGGTTCTCCGAAGTTGTACTGTTCCATTGGTCGATCTACTGTTGGAATTTGACAAAACTTCCTTCATAGAAAATGTTCCTTATTGTCTTAAGTGTATTCTCATTTTTGGATCACCCCAATCGGAGTTTTTTAGCTCAAGTTATGGCCAAAATAAGTTTACTGTTCATATGTACTGTTCATACTGAGATTTTAGTGCTGGCAGATTTTTAGTCCAACTTTGGTTAATAATTTGACCAAGTTAAGTTCATAATTTGGTCTCACTTTCTTCATATGAAATGTTATACTATGTCTTAGGTTTCCATCGGTTCAAGAATCACCTAAATCCGAGTTTTCTAGAGAGAGTTATAGCCATCCAAACATTGCTGCTCAATGAAAATTCTGCAGAATCTCAGTACAGTAAATTTAACTTTGGTCAATGATTTGAATGAGTTAATGGCCTAATTTGGGTTGGTGTTCTTCATGAAAGTTTTAGGTCTATATCATATCTAATTGCTGGTAAAATTTCAGGTCAATTTGACCTACCTAGCTCGAGTTATGACCAAATGAACAGTTACTGTTCATTTGGTCAATTTGGTGCAGTGGCAGCCAGCAATCAATTCACTTTGGTCAATTGTTTCACCAAGTTTTGGTCAGTTTTTGGCCATGGTTCCTTAATGAAAATTGTGCTCTTTTATGTCTATTTTCATCTCCAATTGGTGGCATATCAATTGGGCTTGTAAAATTTGAGTTTTGGTCCTTCAAAATGGGTTTGGTCATGCTGCCAGCAGCATGACCATTTACCTCCGAATTTAGTTTTCATTCCTATCATTCCCACACAAGTTATTTGGTCATAATTGACCATTATTTCACTTCACAATAGGTCCAACATGTCATTTATGCATTTCTCCAAATTTTGGTTCATAAACCCTAGCATTGAAACCCTAATCTCACTAACTCTTGCATTTAACTACTTCTAATGATTTTAATGTTAATCATTTAACTAAGTAAGGTTTCTAAACTCATTCAATTGCATCATATTCATGCAAACCATACTCCTCTCAAGCTGCCCCAAAATTCAGTTTGTTCTTCCCCACATTTTTTTTTTCATTTTAAGGTTATTTACAAGCTCTTAATGCCATATAAACACTAATTAAACAAAGAAAAATTAAGGCTTGTATTACCAACCTTGAGCAGAATTTTCTTCCTCCTTTTCTTCAAATTTTCCTTCTTTCTTTCTTGCTCAATCCTCTTCTCAAGTTGCCTAGATAAGCTTTAACTATGGTGGCTAATTTTTCTATGGTGAAATTAGGGATTTGATCAAGCTCAAAATGAGCTTTAATGGAGGTTTTGGGTGAGGGAGAGGGTGAGGGAGAGAGAGTCACGTTTTTTATGAAGAAGATGACTTTATTATATTTTTTTTTTCTTTTCTTTTATGTCTTAGGAAGACCAAAATTCCCAAATTAATAAAATAAATCAATTAAGCCTTTATGACATCATGCATGATGTCATCACTTTGACTTTTCCATCTTCTTTCTTTTTTTTTTTTCTATTAGTTCTTTAATTTAATTCTCAATTCCGAAATTTTCTTTTCTCCGATTTTATTTGACAGTTAGGTCAGGAGTCAGCTCTCGGGGTCAATTGACCAAATCGCCCCTCGCCGGTTCATCCCGGTTTGCAAATAATCCAATATTTCTTCCGGCTCCCTGACCTAATTATTTGACTGACTTAACAGTTCTTTTTTGTGATTTTCTCTTTTCCACTGTGTCCATAAGGGTCCTAAGGACCGCAGCGTCACTTTTTACGGTTCAAAATTTGAGTTTAAAACGACTTCGATGCGTTCAGGAGGTCACTCATCATTTGTGACTCTCGACTCGTTTAACCTCTTATGTTCTGTTTTTCTTATTTATAGTTAACTAATTAAACATTACTAATTATTTGTGTTTATGGCTTCTCATGTTGTCTTAAGTGTGGCCCTAATCCCATTAATTGTCCGGACCGACACCGGTCACCGGAACAGTGAAATCTACCAGGCTATGCAACGGGGGTGTTACATGGTGCCACGTGTCACCCTGTGAAATGACCAAAATGCTCTTATGTCTTAATTTTGAGTTCTCAACCCAAAATAATTATTTCTCTTCTTTTAATTAATTTATATCAAATTAATTAATCTTTATTAATTAATTTCTCATTAATTAAATTCATATTTAAACACTTTAAATATAAATTTAACTTATACTATACATCCAATAATCTAGATTTGGTTTCAAGTCATGCTAGGGATTTTGCAATCTAATTGAAAACCAAACATATTTAATTAATCAACTAAACTGTTTAATTAATTAATTAAATCATATTTAATTAGGTGATAACTTGTGTATGTGTATGACTTACTAGGCTCATCACTAATTGGCAATGAGATATGATATCAACTCTTAATATCATCAGAACTCTTTCTTACCATAAATGATTTCTCTAAATCATTTTATGCACCTCATAGACCATGGTTAACACCTAGCATAGCATGCCATGGCTACCCAATTAGCAATAAAGTTTACCTTAAATGAACCTATAATCATATGTTACCATGCACTAGAATCTCTCTATTACAAAATTCCAACTAAAGCTGGAGTCATGGTTTATGTCAAACTCCATTTGCTATAAATATTATGTTCTCTTTTAATTCCAGTTATTAATTAAAAAGATTTTTCTCATCAGAAACTCTTTTCTGAATAAATCTTTCTGTCCTGGCCAGGAACTTGAAACATCAAGAACAATTAAATGAACATAGGATTTTATCTCTATTTACTTAGAGGAACAGATTCCATCTTAATTAACACCTACCTCCATATATAACTAGTAGGAGCCAACACATGCTCATATACCCATACACAATACAAGTATGAAAGCAGTATCAAACTCAAACTACCTATATATAAGATAACTGTGCTATCTCATGTCTAAAGATTATATGCACTGATATGATTTATGACAATGTATTGACAAGAGTAAACTCCATGTGCTTGTCATAAGTGTCACTGGTTCGACCTACTTATAATGTATAAGTGCCTATCATGTTTGTTATATGGCATGAAACTCACAATTCCATCTTATTTATATCTCATACAAATAACTTGGGAACAAACATGAATACAATCTTTCTGGATAAGTCATGTCTTTATTATGAAGTATCCTCGATTGTGAACCTATTTATGATACTTTGTACTATAAATACTGTCACTCATATTCTTAATAACTTAAGAATAGAATTTCTAATAAAATATCAATGAACCTTTTCTATTACACATAAATATCTTATGTAAACGGAAAAGTGGAAATGTCTTTTATTAATAAAAACATGTACAAGATACATACTAAATGATATGCTCTAGGGCATACTAAATGGGCCTTAGAGTTGGGTTGAGAAATTGTTAGACTTACTATAGACTTCGGGAGCTTTAGGCTGACCCAGGTCCTAGTGTCGGTCCAGTCCATAGATTAAATGATGACAAAAAATTCTCACCTGTTTCCGCATTGCATTTATCAATCTCACAGAGCTTTTCTCACAAAATTAATGATCTTGCTATTGCTTCTTCTTCTTCTCCTCCCATGCTTTGGTTCACACCCATCCATGCCTAGCGAGCACACAGATAATTATTTGGCCGAACGTGCCGGACATGGCACTCACTCGAGTGAACAACCGTCCGATGAAGTGTATTTGTTAGATCGGAAGGTTGTCAATCCTTGCGGTCAAGTTGGCCTGTACTTCTTGACGGAGAGCCTTCGGGTGGGTCCGCCGTTGATAACTGCGTACGTACCAGGACCGCCATGCATGGAAGGGAAATAAATGTGGAAAATTATTGAATAGTTTCATTTCCAGAATTTATAAAAAAAATTATTTTTTTTTCTATAAATATAGAATATATTATTTTTTAAAATTACATAACTTATCAATAATTGTCCAATTATACCTATATAACAATAAAATATATAATTAATCTTTTTTATTTATAATTTCTTTAAATTATTTTTAAAACATATTTTCACATTGATATGGTGCATTTAAAATAAACAATTTTAAAATGCTTTTCAATAAAATTAAATCTTAATAAATAAAAATAAAGCCCTCATTTTTATTAATTAAATTAATTTTATTCATAATAGTATAACAGTCATTTAAAGTAGTAAGTGAAATAATCAAAATCTGTTTATTAATAATATTAATTATAATTCATTAATAATATGAATAATTTATAATATTTTTGTCGATCAATATTTTTAAATAAAAAAAATTATATTTAATTTAATTTGATTGGATAACCGTTGATTGAGATATGCGAAACTATATAATAAAATTCAATTGAATTCTCTCCCCATGTCCTCAAACTTTTCTTAGTAAGGGCAGCTTCATAAAAAAAACAAGAATTTTAAATGGTCAGTGGTAGTAATTATATTGATTTAATGAGGGCAATTGTACAAAAGGAAAATATTAAATAAAAATTTAATGAAGAGGTGCGTTAGTGGGTGCCCCATTTTAAATTCTCACAGAATATTTATTAAGAATATCTAATTTATAATAATTATTAATATATTAAAATTTAATAAAAATTAAAATTAAAATTATAAAAATAAAAATAAAAATATTTATTTAATATAAAAAATAATTATTTTATTCCCATCCTATTTCATATAAACAAACGCAGTCCATATACTGTTTTATTATTGGTGCTGTGACTGCCATATATTCACATGCCAAAAATCAGACCCAATGCTAAAACTTGCGGTGGTGGGCTGCTGAAACAGTAAACACATGGACCAGTATATTTTTCAATAATTCATGCTGTGTATATTTATCATCAATAATAATAATAATTAAATATATTGATTGATATGAATATTGTATTTTGTCATTACGATAAATTTAAAAAATATACTATAATTAGCGTTTGAAAGCTCTAATGATTACATATTATTTTTGAAAGCTTTGTATATTATTTTTTTTATTATAGTGAAATTATTTTTATTATTTTATATGTGATTGTAAGTTTTATAATCAAATTATATAGATTTTGTGTTCATAATTTTTTTTTTATATTATACAATTATTAGATAGTATGTGAATTAAATTTAAGTGTCTACTTTAATAATTATCTTAATTTAATAAAGTCCTTTTTTTATTTGTTAAATCTCTTTTAAATTTAAGCTTAATACTTTGTTATAATATTCCATCATGATAGTATATATTAAATTGAATTTATTAAACACCTCAATTTATTGAGCTTTCAATCCATCTATCATGGATCCAAGATGCATCAGATAAGATCTATCTATTGATCTCATCCTATATTTTATATTTTAAATTGACAACAAATGAAAAATAAATAGAAACTAAGCACCGTAAGCATCCGAGGACAACCTAGGATTTGGGTGCACCGTCAAGGGCTGAGAACGTTGTAAGGTTAGTCCATAAGCTTCTTCCATGTTCAAATCTGCAGGCTTCAACCCATCTGCCAAATCCCATTCAAATGCATGCACTAGAGTTCCCACCAACAGATGAACCATGCGCAAAGCCATGCTTATTCCTGCACATATTCTACGTCCTGCACCAAACGTTATAAGCTCAAAATCATTTCCCTTCACGTCAACACCTGCATTTTCTCCTCCGGCCAGAAATCTTTCGGGCTTAAACTTTAGTGGGTCGGCCCATATAGTTGGATCTCGGGCTATCGCCCAGATGTTCACCAAAAGAGTTGAGTTCTTGGGAATGTGGTAGCCGTTTATTTCACAACTATTGGCTGCAATCCGTGGAAGAGATAATGGCGTTGCTGGGTGAAGCCGGAAAGTTTCTTTGACTATTGCTTGGAGATAGGTGAGTTGGGCTAGGTCAGATTCGGTAACGAGACGTTCTCGGCCGATAACCGAGTCGAGCTCTTGTTGGACTTTGGCCAGGACACGTGGGTGCCGAATGAGTTCAGCAATAGCCCATTCCACTGTGCTGGCAGACGTATCGGTGCCTGCTGTAAACATGTTCTGCAACCACAAACACAATGCAAATCCATATGTGGATTATAGAAAATAAAACTCATATTAATAATTTTCTATATTTGAATCAAAGCTTATAACGCTGCCTTGTAAGATAGAGAAAGTATACCAAAAGTAACGCTTTGATTTCAGTATCAGTAGGTTTCAGACCATCACTATCACCTTCTTCTTTCAACGAAATTAACGTGCTCAACATGTTGTGCATTTCAGCACCATTAAAACCATTAATCTTGTGGTCCTCCACAATCTCTGTCAAGAAAGCATCAAATCTGCGATGGAGCTTCTTCATTTTGGCTGCCACCCCTTGTAAGTCCAGCCACTCCAATGCTGGAACAAAGTCACTGATATTGAAAACTCCCGACAACACCATCAGCTCCCTAACCATCGATTGGAAGTCGACTGCCTTTTGATCACGACCACCGCTACCGTCACCGACCACTCTTCTGCCTAGCATCACTCGTCCAATGGTATTGGTGGTGCATACGTTAAGCAGTTGTCCCAAGTTTACTGCTTCTGTTGGGCTCGCTCTCGCCAGTGCTCTAGTGAGCGCTGCCACTTCTTCCTGCATTATAGTCACCTAGAAATGTCAAACTTACTAAAAGCGAGGAATTACCATGTGCTTCTGAGCACATACTCTTCCTATGTATAAAATTATGGATCGCACATTAGTGTTCCCAGGTGTATTGGGGATTCCCGAGTTCCGTAATTAATGTAGTAAGCATGCAGCTAGGACTAGGATGTAATAATAATAATTAACCTGTCTAACATGTCTAAAATCATCCAAGGCCTTGCCGGAGAAGAGATGGACAGAGCTGATCTTCCTAAGCATGCGCCACCGAGGACCATAGGGTGCAAACACAAGGTCTTGGTAATTATAAGCAACATATTTCGCACCGGAATTAGGTGGCCGGCTGGAGAAATTAGCATCATGAGCCTTCAAGAACTGGGCAGCGACGGAGGCTGAGGCAGCCACAACAACATCGACAAGTCCCATCCGAAGGTGCATGAGAGGTCCATATTTCTGAGCCAAGGCTGCCATGGAGTGGTGAGGCTTGGGGCCCAAGTGTGGTAAGTTTCCAACAAGAGGCCATGGCTTGGGGCCTGGCGGTAGACGGTGGGAGGTGCGGAGGTTGAGGAAGCAGAGATACAAGAAGATGGCCAAGGCTATGAAGTACAAGACTAGAGGAGACATTTTACTTTCTTGGAGGTGTGTTTCGTAGAGTTGCATATAAAGCCGGGAAGGGAAGTAGGTAGCGTTAGAAGAGGGAAGAGAGCAAAGGTGGAGAGAGAAATTCATTATAAAATTTTATTTTAATTAATTAAAATTTTTAAGTGTTAAACTAAAATTTTAATCGAACAAGTAGATAAAAACAATTTAAAATTTAATTATTTTCACATTATTTAAATTAAAAATTTATAAATTAAAATATTTTATTATTGTGCACATAATTTACTCACTAATATCAAGAATTTTTTTTTTTTAACAAAAATCATCTAATAAGCTCATCGATTTGACTAATCTTAATTCACGTAAGACAGTCCCATAAAAAGAGAAAGTATTTTCTTTTAAATTTATAAAGATGTTTCATACCCAAAATAAAGCCTGATACCTCTAATTAAGAAAAAAAAAAAAACTTTTATCATCTCATCTCATCCATTGTAATAATATTAAAAAATATTTTATTTATATAAAAATTATGAATATTCAATCCATAAAAATTATATATTATTTGTATTTATAAGATGTATTATTATTTTAATTAAAATAGTAATTATTGATTGATTGAATGGAGGTGTAACAACCTAAAAAAAGAAAAGAAAAAAGGAAAAGGGTGATGGGACTTGGTGAGTAACGGTGGATTCCACTGTCACCTTATTAAAAAAAAAAAATTTCAAAACAAAAATCGGGAGGACCCCCCTCCCAAAATTTCTCTCCTCTCCTCTCCTCCCCTCTCTTCTTCTTCTTTCCCTCTCCGGTGACAGGCCGGCTACCTCCCAAGCGGCTCTCCACTCACCAGCGACGTCACCAGTGGTGGCAGCAGCCCAAAATCCCGCCAACAGTAGAGAGAGAAAAAAAAAAAGGATCCCAAACTTTGAATGCTTGTATCCGACGATCCCAACATCCGATTGGAGTGATTCCAGCGGCTATGAACTTCTAAGAGTGAGCCCTTTCAGATGAGACCAGCCTCGCCGAATTTGGTGGCCGTTTCCGGCGCCGGCGAGGAAGGAGAAAATCATTTTTTTTTTTTTACTTTCTGATAAGATTTCCGACAATCCGACCGATGGATCGACAATCCAATACCACTTATGGACTCAGGAGGAGGAGAGGAATATTTTGGTGTAACCAGTTTCGGCAGATGTTACCTGCGACCGATGGCCGACCATCGTGCGCGGTGGTTTCGACGGTAGCTCCGGTGAGCTTTGGGGATGATTCAACTTCCAGATACTTTCTCATAAATTTTTTGAATTTTTAAGACACAGATAAGCTTCGGATGAGATTATTTTTATTATTTCTCTGTCTGTGGAGCATAAATGCAGTGTTTCTTAAACAGAAAAAATTTGAGAAAAATTTTAAGAAAAATATATGATGAAAGTAAAATTATTTGGAGATATTCTATGGCGTTTGTTGAATTTTTGAGTGATTGTAGAATATTTTTGAAAAATATAGATGGATTTTAGTTAGATTTTTAGCATATGGGCATATAAGATTATTTGAAATTAAGATATTTAAATTTTATATGATTGGTTGAAGCTTGAGGATGAAGGTTTAAATATATAAATATTGAATTGGGTTGAATTAAGAATATGTTAGCTGTTGAAAACTTATGAAATTGAGTAATATTCTTGAATAAAATATTCATGGGTGATTAGAAAATTACAATTCCTTTTGCAATAGCCTTATAATATTATTAAGGACCGCGAGCAAAATTTTAAAAATTTTAAAGTTTGTTTGAGTGAATTTTTATAAAATGTCAATTATAGGAACTAAAATATAATTTTTAAGGTTTTGAGTATTTGCTTGGTTTGGAGGGCCCAGGAGGGGCCATATAATAATGATGAGATATGAATTGAATTTAGAAGTGTTATTTGAGCCTTTTTGCAGGTTGGGTATGTTCTAGGTATAGGGAAAACTCTGTCGGATTTCCGGCATTAATTAGGTTGTCTGTTATCTCTTTAGAGTTTTATTTTGACTTAGTACTAATAAATTTATAATATAATTATTTAGGTGATTGATGTCAGCTATTTTCCTCCATCCAGCAGCCACAATAGTCTTCGGAGTACTGTGAGTAAAATGTTAATTTTAATTGTAATTTCGATATTATTATATGTTCAAGTATGTTCATGCATCACTTATATGTATGTATCTATGTAGTTAAATAATAAGCACGTTTTACCTTTGCATTCATAAATGTTGAAGTGTCATGGATGTTATTTGGGGTAATTTAGAGCAGCGTGTGTGCGTTGGTGTGCGTGTGGTATAGTGTTGGATATGGACATTGTTAGTAGTATGCCCTAGAGCATATCATTTAGTATGTATCTTGTACATATTTTATTAATAAAAGGCATTTCCACTTTTTCGTTTACATAATATATTTATGTGTAATAGAAAAGGTCCATTGATATTTTGTTAGAAATTCTATTCTTAAGTTGTTAAGAATATGAGTGACAGTATTTCTAGTACAAAGTATCATAAATAGGTTCACAATCGAGGATACTTCATAATAAGGACATGACTTATCCAGAAAGATTGTATTCATATTTGTTACCAAGTTATTTATATGAGATATAAATAAGATGGAATGGTGAGTCTCATGCCATATGACAAACATGATAGGCACTTATAAATGATAAGTAGGCCGAACCAGTGACACTTATGACAAGCACATGGAGTTTACTCTTGTCAATGTTTTGTCATAAATCATATCAGTGCATATAATCTTTAGATCTGAGATAGCACAGTTATCTTGTATATAGGTAGTTTGAGTTTGATACTGCTTTCATACTTGTACTGTGTATGGGTATATGGGTATGTGTTGGCTCCTACTAGTTATATATGGAGGTAGGTATTGATCAAGATGGAATCTATTCCTCTAAGTAAATAGAGATAAAATCCTATGTTCATTTAATTATTCTTGATGTTTCAAGTTCCTAGCCAGGACAGATAGATTTAATCAGAAAAGAGTTTCTGATGAGAAAATCTTTTTAATCAAGAACTGGAATTAAAAGAGAACATAATATTCATAGCAAATGGAGTTTGACATAAACCATGACTCCAGCTTGAGTTGGGATTTTGTAACAGAGAGATTCCAGTGCATGGTAACATATGATTATAGGTTCATTTAAGGCAAACCTTATTACTAATTGGGTGGCCATGGCATGCTATGCTAGGTGTTAACCATGGTCTATGAGATGCATAAAATGATTTAGAGAAATCATTTATGGTAAGAAAGAGTTCTGATGATATTAAGAGTTGATATCATATCTCATTGCCAATTAGTGATGAGCCTAGTAAGTCACACAGATACACAAGTTATCACCTATTTAAATATGATTTAATTAATTAATTAATTAAAGAGTTTAATTGATTAATTAAATAGGTTTGGTTTGCAATTAAATTACAAAATCCCTAGCATGACTTGAAACTAAATTTAGATTATTGGATGTATAATATAAGTTAAATTTATATTTAAAGTGTTTAAATATGAATTTAATTAATGAGAAATTAATTAATAGAAATTAATTAATTAATTTATATTTGATATAAATTAATTAGAAGAAGAGAAATAATTATTTTGGGTTCAGAACTCAAAATTAAGACACATGGGCATTTTGGTCATTTCACATAATGACACGTGGCACCATGAGATGGTGACATATGGGATTACACATAAGCTTGCCAAATTTTTTTTAATCATGTAAAATGATTAAAATCAAGATTAAATATAGGTTTGATACTGACATGTGGCAAGGGTTTAATGTGTTAACCTAACTATATAAGTGTTGTTATGAAAAAGAAAAATACAACCAGCAGCCACTCCTCCTTTGTCATGTCATTTTGAGGCTCTCCATCTATTCTTCTTCATCTCTCATCAATTCAAAGAGATTAGCCATCAATCTCTTGAATTAAGAACACTAGAAATTGTTTCTAGTGTCCTATTTACATCTCTAATCTCTTAAAAGGCAGAACTTGAATTTCTAATTAATAGAAAAAGCTTTAGAAGCTGTTCAAGGGCTGCCATAGGTGTTCTTGGTGTGGACAAGCTAGAGGGACAATATTTGGTGTCCTGAAGATAAATCTCAAAGGCGCAGACACGCTGCAGTGCATCAAGAGGTTAGTGTAATAGTTCTTGATTTAATCTAGGGTTCTAAAATTAATCTGATTAATTTTAAAATCTTAAATGGCAAATACAGATCCAAAAACATATTAAAAGAGTTTTAATATATTGTTTATCATTGAAATCAAATAGATAAAAATAAATCTTGCATGATGCATGTGACCCTAGGTAAAAAATTTTTGAATTCAATGGTATAAACTTGTGTTTTTCACGTTTCTGTTCCTTCAATTGGTATCAGAGCTACTATATTTGCCATTTAGAGTGTTGATTATATGATTTAATTGTGTGTTATGATCATGAGATGATTTATCCATTGCTGATTGCAATGGAGTTTTGGCGGCATGCTTGAAAAACACCATCAATGGTGCGCATGGTTTGGCTTCCATGGGTGGTTCAAAGTTTGGCTTTTAATTCTGCAATTGTTGTATGATCTAAGGCCTATTCTTTTACTAATTAAAGTGTTTAATTAGTAGTTTTAATCACACAATTAAATTATGATTTAAATCAGAATTTTAAAAATTGTTTGAATGCGATTCAAATCTGAATTTTAAAAGTTGTTTGAATGTGATTCAAATATGAATTTTAAAGTTGTTTGAATCATATTTAAATCTGATTTTTTAAAGTTGATTGAATAATATTCAGATCTGATTTTTAAAAAAATGTTTGAATGTGATTCAAATCTGATTTTTTAAAAAATATTTGAATGTGATTCAAATCTGAATTTTTAAGGTTGTTTGAATGTGATTCAAATCTGAATTTTTAAATTTATTTGAATGAGATTCAAATCTGAATTTTTAAATTTGTTTGAATGAGATTCAAATCTGAATTTTTAAATTTATTTGAATCATATTCAAATCTGGATTTTTAAGTTGAATATGAGATATTCAATTTAATTTAAGTATGTATGTTTTATTTAATTGTTAAATAGTGATATGCATGATGGATGATCATGGACTATAAAAGACCAATGTGATTGGATTTATTTCTTTTATGTTTCTTTGGGATTATAAATTAATTAATTTATTTTAATTTATTTGGGCATGTATTATTAAGTTTGTAATAATTTTTGGGTAGTAATTTCATTTATTTAAGTTCTTGTAAATTCGCCTTGGTATGCTAAGAACTACTATGTAATTGGATTGCAAGAAGTTCAAGGAGGTCAAGAGCATTGGTGGGACCAGTAGGAGGAATTCAAGATCAAGTGTTGATTATGTACTCCTTCAGCAACTCTTGTAAAATGAATAAATGAAATGCACCTAGGAATGCCCTGATTCAATTATTGGTGGCTTAAAATTGAATCCCTTAGAAAGTCTATGATCATATCATGTTTACTGCTTATCCATGAATACATGAGATGTATGGGAATGTATGCAATTATATTATATATGCATGCTAAATGGATAATGTGCAAAGATAGACCTAAATAGTAATTAGGATGACCATAAAATCTTCCAAACAAATGATTAAGTTAGAAATGCTATAATTAAAGTAATTATAACATAGGCCCTCCATTGGGGCAATTATTTTAAGAAATTTTAAATAGTTGCATAAGATGCAATTAATTTAAGAGATTTTCTTAAGAATAATTGTTAAGCATGAGATGTTGTAAATATTTAAATGATTTGGTGGCCAATATTGGATGTACCTGAGGACATTAAAATTATTTGCATAATTACTTACTCAATGGGATCAACTTAACTAATACAAGATAAGTCAATAATGGATGTACCTGAGATTTTGAGCATTAGGGACTAGGTAAAGGATTGAACCTCACACGAGATGTGATGGGCAAGAAGTTGCTCACTTATAGTTTATTGTAATTCCAATAATGGATGTACCTGAGGATGATCAATTGAATTATAAGAATTCAATCACCCACTAGAAATCCCTCCAACTAGGATTTCCATATTCTACTTTGGAAGTGTAGGATTCGCTAAGTTAGTGGGAGGACCAATTTGATTAAAAGACCATAATTATTTTGGTTAATTACATGATACATTTACTAATTAATCTGATTATTTTTTGTAGTTAATTTTCTGATAAAAATGAGCACAGAACAACCACCACCATCCAATGTCCTTGTAAGCATACTTGATCGCAATAGGTTGACAGGACCTAATCTGTCTGATTGGCTAAGAAAATTGAAACTTGTCCTGAAACTTGAACATATAGGATATGTTCTAGATTCAAATGTTCCTGGTCCCTTACCTCCAGAGGCCACACAAGAGGAACATGAAACTTTGGACAAGTGAAAGGAGCATTATATGAGAGCTAAGTGTTACATGCTTGCTTCCATGAGTAATGAGTTATAGAAGCAGCATGAGAACATATTGAGTGCGAGTGAGATCCTCCTTCACCTACAAGAGTTGTATGGTGAGCACAGTAGGAATGCTAGGTATGAGATATCTAGATAGCTATTCCGTATGAGGATGTCTGAGGGACAGAATGTTGGGGATCATGTCCACAAGATGATTCGACTGATTGAGCAGTTGGAATATCTTGACTTCAACATGGATTTCCAACTACAGACAGATTTGATCCTTCAGTCCCTTCCTGAGTCTTTTAGGAATTTTGTGATAAATTTCCATATGACTCAACAGGAATGCACCTTAGCTGGTTTACTCAAAATGCTGGTTATTGCCCAAAAGAATATGCTGGGCAATAAAGGAAAAGAGGTAGCTTTGATTACATCTTCTTCTGCTAGAAAGTCCAGCAAGAAGAAGGGCAATAAGAAAAGAAACCTCAGATTCCTTGTCCTTCTAAGAAAATAGCTAAACAGAAAAGGAAGACTAGAGCTGATGAAGGCAAAGGAAAGTGTTTCCACTGCCAAAAGGATGGGCACTAGAGAGTATCTTGCTTCTCTGAAGGACAAGAAGGATACACCTTCGGAAGGTATGTCCATATCTTGTTATTTAGATTCTGATGATACTCATAGTTCATCTACAGCTTGGGTTTTAGATACTGGTGCCAGTTCTCATATTTCT
The DNA here is from genome assembly GCF_030052815.1 of Hevea brasiliensis. NCBI lineage: Eukaryota > Viridiplantae > Streptophyta > Magnoliopsida > Malpighiales > Euphorbiaceae > Hevea > Hevea brasiliensis. Next base: position 1,861,621 of record NW_026615250.1, read on the forward strand.
AATAATATGTAGGAACTAGCAAATAGTAGCAGCTTGCGTTCTCTAGATGTTAGAGTCCGGATTGGCAATGGCTCAACTATTGAAGCTTTAGCCATAGGATCTAAATCTTTTTACATGTTTGGACATGTTTTGTGTTTAGATAATATTTTATATGTACCTGATACTTTTAAAAACATCATTTCTATATCTAGTTTGACTAGAAATGGCTATTAATTTTAGTTCACAGATGATGTTTACAATATTTATTTTGAAAATAAATATGTTGGTTTGGGTTATATGAATGATGGTCTTTGTTATTTAGATAATAATGACAAACACAAATTGAATGCAAGTGATCTAAAAGAATGCAATGTCATGGTGAAAACCAACTCAAGTTCAAAATATATTTGGCACTTAAGGTTATGTCATATTGCAGAAGATAGGATTGCAAAACTAGAGAAAATGGAGATTCTAACCTCATTGGGCTCTGAGCCTACTCCAACTTGTGAATCTTGCCTTCAGGGCAAAATGACTAGATCACCCTTTGTTGGACAAGGGCTAAGAGCTAAAAATATTTTGGAGCTAATGCATAGTGGTGTATGTGGTCCATTTAAAGAAATGGCTAGAGGGGGCTTTCATTATTTTATTACCTTTACTGATGATAAATCAAGGTTTGGGCATTTGTATTTGATAAAATACAAACATGAATCCTTTGAAAAGTTCAAAGAATTTAAATTTGAAGTAGAAAATCAAACAGGAAATAGTATTAAAGCTCTTCGATCAGATCGTAAAGGTGAATATTTGAGTACTGAATTTGATGAATACTTGAGAGAGCACGACATTGTTTTCCAGCTGACTCCTCCAGGAACACCACAGCTGAATGGTATATCTGAAAGGAGAAATCGTACCCTATTGGATATGGTACGTAGTATGATGAGCTATACTGATATGCCAATCTCCTTTTGGGGATTTGCATTAGAATCAGCTTTGTATATTCTGAATAGGATTCCATCAAAATCAGTTTCTTCCACACCTTATGAGATATGGCATGAAAGAAAACCAAGTCTTAAGCATGTTAAGATTTGGGGTTGTCCAGCTTATATTAAAAAGCTGAACACTGATAAATTGGAGACCAGATCAGAAAAGGGTCGATTTGTTAGATATCCAAAAGATAGTTTTGGATATTATTTTTATTTGCCTACTTCACAAAAGGTTGTGATAAGTAGAGATGCCACATTTCTTGAACAACAGTTTATTCAAGAAGGAGGCAAAGAAAGGCAAATAGAGTTAAAATTGGAGAATTTTGACCAACCAACAGATCAGATGGATACAGATCCATCTAGTCAACCTATACCCGTTGATGAAACATCTACAGCTATTCCTTGTAGAACAACCAGGGTATCTCACCCACCAGTGAGATATGGTTTCCTTCATAAAGAAGAACAAGAGTTGTCTACTCATGAAGATTAGATCATGGAGATGATCCACTTACCTATGAAGAAGCTATATCAGATATAGACTCTTCAAAATGGATTGATGCTATGAAATCCAAGATTGATTCCATGTATAAGAATCAAGTTTGGGATCTTGTTGACCCACTTGAAGGTATTGTACCTATAGGGAACAAATGGGTTTTCAAGAAGAAAATTGGTTCTGATGGAACGGTAGAGACCTATAAGGCAAGGCTAGTAGCGAAAGGGTTTCGCCAAAGGCAAGGAATCGACTATGAGGAGACTTTCTCGCCTGTTGCCATGCTTAAATCAATTAGGATTTTATTAACAATAGCTGCATACTATGATTATGAGATTTGGCAGATGGATGTCAAAACAGCTTTTCTCAATGGATACATTGAAGAAAACATTTTCATGGAACAACCTAGGGGTTTTGAATCCCAAGATGGTTCCAAGGTATGCAAGCTAAAGCGATCCATTTATGGGTTGAAACAAGCTTCGAGGAGTTGGAACATCCGTTTTGATGAAGCCATTAAATCCTTTGGTTTTATCAAAAATGAGGATGAGCCATATGTATATAAGAAGGTTAGTGACAATGCTATCACTTTCCTTGTCTTATATGTGGATGACATACTGTTGATGGGTAATGACACAGGTATGTTGACAACTATAAAGGTATGGTTGTCAAATACATTCTCTATAAAAGACTTAGGGGAGGCAACCTATATTCTTGGGATTCACATCTATAGAGATAGAGTGCAAAGAATAATTAGTTTATCCCAAAGTCTATACTTGGAAAAGGTGTTAAAGAGGTTTAACATGCTTGATTCCAAGAGAGGATTGTTACCAGTGAGACATGGTATCCACCTTTCTAAAGAGATGTCTCTAAAGACACCTGAAGAAAGAGATAAGATGGCTAGGATTCCATATGCTTCGGCTATTGGAAGTTTAATGTATGCAATGTTGTGTACTAGGCCGGATATCGCATATGCTGTTAGTTTGACTAGCAGGTATCAATCCAATCCAGGTTTGGAACACTGGATAACTGTCAAGAATATCCTTAAGTACTTGAGAATAAGTAAGAATTTATTCTTGATATATAGAGGTGGAGACTTGCAATTGGATGGTTATACTGATTCTGATTTCCAATCAGATGTCGATGATAGAAAGTCTACCTCTGGATATGTGTTCATTTGTAATGGAAGTATAGTCAGTTGGAAGAGTTCCAAACAGAGCACGACTGTAGATTCCACTACAGAGGCTGAGTATATTACTGCATCAGATGCTGCAAAGGAAGCTGTTTGGATAAAAAAGTTCGTGACAGAACTTATAGTAGTTCCTTCCATTGAGTCAGCAGTTTCACTACACTGTGACAACAATGGAGCAGTCATACAGGCTAAGGAACTAAGGTCTCACTAGAAATCTAAACACATAGAAAGGCGCTACCACATTATCAGAGAAATAGTTGGACGAGGTGATGTAGCCATGCAGAAAATAGTATCAGCTGAAAATCCAGCTGATCCATTCACTAAGCCTATGTTACAGACTCAGCTAGACCGACATCTTGAGAAGATAGGTCTAAGATATTATAATGAATGGCTCTAGTGCTAGTGGGAGATTGTTTGTAGTATGCCCTAGAGCATATCATTTAGTATGTATCTTGTACATATTTTATTGATAAAAGACATTTCCACTTTTCCGTTTACATAATATATTTATGTGTAATAGAAAAGGTCCATTGATATTTTGTTAGAAATTCTATTCTTAAGTTATTAAGAATATGAGTGACAGTATTTCTAGTACAAAGTATCATAAATAGGTTCACAATCGAGGATACTTCATAATAAGGACATGACTTATCCAGAAAGATTGTATTCATGTTTGTTACAAAGTTATTTATATGAGATATAAATAAGATGGAATTGTTAGTCTCATGCCATACGACAAACATGATAGGTGCTTATAAATGACAAGTAGGCCAAACTAGTGACACTTATGACAAGCACATGGAGTTTACTCTTGTCAATATTTTGTCATAAATCATATCAGTGCATATAATCTTTAGACCTGAGATAGCACAGGTATCTTGTATATAGGTAGTTTAAGTTTGATACTGCTTTCATACTTGTACTGTGTATGGGTATATGGGCATGTGTTGGCTCCTACTAGTTATATATGGAGGTAGGTGTTGATCAAGATAGAATCTGTTCCTCTAAGTAAATAGAGATAAAATCCTATGTTCATTTAATTGTTCTTGATGTTTCAAGTTCCTGGTCAGGACAGATAGATTTAATCAGAAAAGAGTTTCTGATGAGAAAATCTTTTTAATCAAGAACTGGAATTAAAAGAGAACATAATATTCATAGCAAATGGAGTTTGACATAAACCATGACTCCAGCTTGAGTTGGGATTTTGTAACAGAGAGATTCCAGTGCATGGTAACATATGATTATAGGTTCATTTAAGGTAAACCTTATTACTAATTGGGTGGTCATGGCATGCTATACTAGGTGTTAACCATGGTCTATGAGGTGCATAAAATGATTTAGAGAAATCATTTATAGTAAGAAAGAGTTCTGATGATATTAAGAGTTGATATTATGTCTCATTGCCAATTAGTGATGAGCCTAGTAAGTCACACACATACACAAGTTATTACCTATTTAAATATGATTTAATTAATTAATTAAAGAGTTTAATTGATTAATTAAATAGGTTTGGTTTGCAATTAAATTGCAAAGTCCCTAGCATGACTTGAAACTAAATCTAGATTATTGGATGTATAGTATAAGTTAAATTTATATTTAAAGTGATTAAATATGATTTTAATTAATGAAAAATTAATTAATAGAGATTAATTAACTAATTTATATTTGATATAAATTGATTAGAAGAAGAGAAATAATTATTTTGGGTTGAGAACTCAAAATTAAGACACAGGGGCATTTTGGTCATTTCACATTATGACACGTGGCACCATGAGATGGTGACACATAGGATTACACATAAGCTTGCCAAATATTTTTTTAATCATGTAAGATGATTAAAATCAAGATTAAATATAGGTTTGACACTTGGCACAATGTGATTGGGTCACTTAAACCTAGAGCTAATCAAAGGGTGACATGTGACAAGGGTTTAATGTGTTAACCTAGCTATATAAGTGTTGTTATGAAAAAGAAAAATACAACTAACAGCCACTCCTCCTTTGTCACGTCTTTTTGAGGCTCTCCATCTATTCTTCTTCATTTCTCATCAATTCAAAGAGATTAGCCATCAATCTCTTGAATTAAGAATACTAGAAATTGTTTCTAGTGTCCTGTTTACATCTCTAATCTCTTAAAAGACAGAACTTAAATTTCTAATTAATAGAAAAAGCTTTAGAAGCTGTTCAAGGGCTGCCATAGGTGTTCTTGGTGTGGACAAGCTAGAGGGACAACATTTAGTGTCCTGAAGACAAATCTCAAAGGCGCAGACACGCTACAGTGCATCAAGAGGTTAGTGTAATAGTTCTTAATTTAATTTAGGGTTCTAAAATTAATCGGATTAATTTTAAAATCTTAAATGGCAAATACAGATCCAAAAACATATTAAAAGAGTTTTAATATGTTGTTTATCATTGAAATCAAATAGATAAAAATAAATCTTGCATGATGCATTTGACCCTAGGTGAAAATTTTTGAATTCAATAGTATAAACTTGTGTTTTTCACTCTTCCGTTCCTTCAGACAGGACGGGTAGACACGGCTTGAGATCTTTGCTGGGACCCGGTCCTTCGGGGTAGACATGGCTTGAGTTCTTCACTGGAATCCTGTATTTGGTTTATTAAGCGAAAGTCCAGCTTGAGATCTTCGCTGGCAGAAGTTGGATTAAGAGGGTTGTATAGAGGATCAGCTCCTATATATGTATTATTTGACAGTGTTAGGTGTGTGAATGCTCCAAATTGCCTTTTTGATGTGATTTATATGAAAAATATGACGATGTTGCATTTCACTTCACATGGTGCATTAGCTTTAGATAGCTATAGAGATTATAGTTAAAATTGATATTTTACTCTCTGAGTCGAACACTCACTTCTGTTCACCATATTTTTTCAGGCTACAGGAGAAGACCTTTTTCAGAATAACCTGTTCTTTCCTCGCAGGTTATGAAAATAAAAATTGCTTAACTGTATTATATTTATCTAAATTCGTAATTTAGAACTCCGCATGTACTAGTAGCAGCACTAATCCTGTCAGGGATTGCATGAATTCAAGTTTTTGTATTAACAAATGAAAAATTTTTATGAGTTTTAAATAGTTTGTAAATGATGTAATAAAGTTGAGCTGAGCTCTTCTAATTTTAGTTTCTGATGATTACTGGGTTAAGCTGGCCCGAAATGAAATTATAATAGTTTAATTTAAATTATTTTATATGTATATTGGGCCTAAATTGTGGGCCTGATTATGGGTTTGAGAACTATAAGGCTTACTACGGGCCCTGGGGGCTTTAGGTTGGCCCAAGTCTTAGTACTGGTCCAGCCCATAGGTTGAGTCGTGACAGGAAACATGTCACCGGAAAATGTGAATGCAAAAGGATAAAGTCCTTTTGTATTTAGCTTAGCTTGCTTAGTGAAAATATGGCTTTAAAATGGAAAGGCTCTTCAATTTTCAACTCTTTATTATCAGTGGATTTTTCTATATGTATTAAAAGTTATTTATTTCAGTCATACTGAATCAGTTTTAAAGAAGCAGATGTTTTGGCTGGGCATTATATAAATTATTTATTATTTTATTTTAGTATTATAAATTAATATAGTTTTATATTTTTATAATTATATTATAAAATTACATTAATAATAAAATTTTTAATCAATTATAATTTTACTTCAGATAACATTAAATTTTTTAATATTTAAAATTATAAATTTTAAAATTTTTAAAAAAATGTTGTAAAAAAGAAATTTAAATAATCATCTTATGTCTTTCTCATATTCCACGAAAATGTAATTTTAATTAATAATTCAAGTTGGTAATCAAATGCAGAGAAAGTAAAAGCATAAACCTATGGCAACACCTTTGACAAGGCCATAGCAACCCATCCTACAATGCAGAATGCAATTGAGCCCAAATTGCCTCTTTTAAATTATCAAACCAACCGAAGAAAAATTACAAACCCAATTTATGAATTCAATTACATTAATTATAATTTATATTCAAGCAAAATGTTTACCATATTTATTAGATCAGATGGTCGTCAATCCTTACGCTAGAGATTGGCGTGTACTTCTCGACGGAAAACCTTCGGGTGGGTCGGCCATTAAAACTGCGTACGTACCAGGACCACCAAGCGTGGAAGGGAAGGGAAATGAACGTGGAAAATTATTGAATACCTTCATTTTCATAATTTATAATTTTTTTTATAAATGTATAATATATTATTTTTTTAATATACTCAATATATATTATAATTTATGAATAATTGTCTACATCATACCTATGCACCAATCAAATATATAAGTAATTTTTATTTAAAATTATCATAATTTTAACAACAATTTAATTTTATTTTTAATTTACGTGAATATATCCTTACTTTTAAGAAAAAAAATGAGTATATCCAAACTACTTTTATATATTTAATTTTTAAAAATAAATTTTCATATTAATATAGTATATTCAAAATAAATAATATAATAATATAAATATTTTTCCAATCAATCCATGTTCATGGAGGTTAAGTTATAATTCCCTCATCCTCTTAACCTAAGAGAGAGAAAAAGAAAAAATAATATTTTTAATTCAGTTAATAATTAAAAATGAGAGTTTATTTTATTTATCAACTAAATAATATTAAAAAAAACTAATATAGTTAATTCAGTTTATTTAAAGTTTAATTTTGTTGGAAAATATTTTTAAATTATGTAAGAAATTCTAAATGTAGTAAGTTAATAAAAGGAATTGCGCCTTAGGTGTAAGTTGCCCAAAAATACTCTTGATATTAAGTTAAAATAAAATAGCCAAACCACACATGAAGTGTAATTTTGATATCTTATAAGCAATGAAAAATCACTTAAATTAAATTTCTTGGGTTATTATGCTTGATATTGTTTGAACCCATCTCATAAAATCTCAACCCCATTATCCTCGCATGGATTTTTTTTTTTTTTGCCTGAACTCGATTTATCTTGTACTTAAGACACAAAATATATGATATTCACTTATTAAATATATGAGTTCCACATATTTGTATTTTGGATCACAGGTGGACTAAGTCTAGGCAATCAATGATGCTTGTATCTCTTCAAGTGCTCGCCCCTTTGTCTCTGGCACCAAATTTGCCACAAATATAACTCCCAAGCCAGCAATGATTGCATAAATCAGAAATACCCCTGAAATCATGTATAGGAAATACCATAGCATAAGAGATTAAGAAAGTGACTCAATGAACTTTAGTTAGTTCAGTGATACTATAATTTTTTTTACAGAACTTCAAGACAGGCAGAGGAGAGGCAGTTACCTGCTGAGCTCCACTCAAACAAATAATTGAAAGTATATGCAACAATCCAACTCCCAGACCAGCTGAACAAATTTACTAAACTTCCTGCTGAACCTTTTACGTTTACAGGAAATATCTGATAGAAAAAACCATCATTCCATTTAAGCTGCAAATGTTAGCCACCTCACATGTTTCAGAGGCAAAATATGTTACTATACCTCTGCCACCATAATCCATGGTATTCCTCCCAGGCCTATTGACACAGAACCTATAAATACCTGATTGCAGAATCAAAATTTCGATGCTTATTTGTCTAATAATATTTCAACTAAAAGTGCAAAAACCATATGTTCTGGCCGAATCGTATTACCAATATTCCTGCAAGTGCCAGAATGGGAGTGATTTCTTTCCCTAGGTGATAGCCCTGCACATGACATTGGTACCTTTCAAGAAAAGTAAATTTATACCCACAATAAGGAACAAGAGAACAAGAAAAAGAGGGCATATAAATTCTATTTCTTTGGAACCTGCAATAGAAAGGACAATCCTGTTACAAGTGAACCTAAGCAGCATCCACTTGTAGAAACCTGAAAAGATGATTAAGATTTTCAGGATTCGTGCTCAGGTCAGCTATATTAATTCCAAATTTATGGGTTTCAGACTTTCAATACCAACCAGTAGAAGTGGTCTTCTTCCAAATTTATCAATTAAGAACAAGCTGCAAATATTCATCACTATCTGCAGCGAAAATGTGAACTGTAAATGAGATATGCGTCTTGAAGACTGCCAGATTCAAGCACACTTTTCAGGAGAAAAAAATAAATAAATCAATAAAATAGATAGAGAGAGACCTGAACAATACTTGCTGCCACAGACCCAACACTACTAGGGAAACCTGCCATGTACCGAGATGTCAAATTTATATATTTCTATATATTTGTCCGATAAGTTCAATTGTTATTGTGAAGCATATTAAATTACCAGCTGATTCTAAAATAGAGCTTAAATAGTAAGAATAGCCATTGAGCCCTCCAAATTGTAGAACTGCCATCAGCCCAACTCCAACCTAATCCAAACAATGAGCTATACCATACAGGTAATGTATGAAAAAGTGAGCATTGAGTAATTTGCAAGACTCACAATAATTGCAAGAGCATATTTCCTTTGAAACAACTCTTTAATGCCATCTTCTGATGTCTGATTAAAGTTCTGTGTATAATCCTGTCAAATATTCCAAATGGAAAGATCATAAATTATAAAATGAATCTTCTCTGAATTGAAGTCTGCCTTTTCCAAGATATCAAGTGAAAAAAATTACAATGATTTCAGCAGCCTCTTGAGAAATATCAGCATTCTTTCCCCTAAGGCTCTGGAGAGCAACTTTCAGCTCTTTTTCTCTGCCAACTTTTGCCTGCAGAAAATTGAACTCGTTGAGCATCTGATGGTTTCTCACATTAGATAAAACAACTTAAGAACAGGTCGAAACATCTAGATGCAAAGGCAATGTACACTCTATAGACTTCCTAAATTTGGAAAAGAATGGTCGTCAGATGAGCATGAAGTGCTTGACATTGCACATTTGGTAAGGTTCTGTAATTTCATACAATGAACAATGTCAAAATTTTCAATCCAAATGGAAAAGCTCCATTTCTTTTTAGCAGATGCATACATTCGAACATATCTTCTAAGGAGACAATTTTGAATTGGACTCACAAGCCATCTGGGAGACTCTGGAATGAAAAATGCACCAAGGAGCTGAATTAGACATGGAATAGTACCTGATAATGAAAAATAACATGACCATTATGAACCTATCTTCAAGTTTATCAGTACAAAATTTTGGAAGAAAACAAGTAAAAGAACACTACACCTAGTAGAGCCAAGATGCGCCAGTTACAGACAGAACCAATGATAAACGTAACTGATATGCCAGAACCCATCATAAGCTACAGAGTGGACAAAGAAAGATTAGCTAAAAAAGGGTTAAGGCAAACTTCTGAACTTTTTTATCATTAGAACTTACTGCAATAAGTAATGCAAATGCTCCCCTGAAATTCTTGGGTGTAATTTCTGCAACATAAATAGGTATCTGCAGATTGAATGCAAATTGAATGGTAACTTCCATTAGTGATAGGAGTTGAGTCTGGAGTAAGAATTATGAGCAAAATGTGCAAGCAAACATTTATTGAACTAACCACATAAGAAAGAATCCCAATTCCAATTCCCACCAACAGTCTTCCAAGGTCAAGTGACCACGCAACCTGTATGAAATGGTTGGACATTTACATATGCTTGAAAGAAAAAAGGTTAAATACTAAAAAATGCATAAACCTAAATGAGACAGACAAGAAATACCTTGGAAAATGTAATTGCAAGCCACCCTATGAGACACAATGCATCTGAAATCCAAATTGCCTATTTTGAATCATAAATAAAAATACAATGATCAAAAAGATGGTTGAATTGAGATCAGTAATGCTTCAAAGTGTAGCAAAAGGACTTTGTTAACTTACACCTTTCCGACCAATGAGGTCTGCCATCTTCCCACACAATAATGCACCCATTAGTCCCCCTATTGTTAATATTGAACCAAAAAGCGAATACTGCCAAGAGAGAGAGAGAATAGATAAATGTTCTGTAAACAAATAAATGGAATAACAAAAATCATATTAAATAATTTGATGCAGCAAGTGAAAATTTGTCTGGAAACAAAACTAGCATTCTGTTAGCTTAGTTAGTTATGACTAGCTTGGATTAAACTAAGTTTAGATCAAACATTCCAAATGCATTAGAGATTCTATGTTAGTACTTGTCCAGCATTGGCAGGTTAACCCATTAAGACAATCATTACTTTGAGAAGAAAAACTCTCGTCTTTTTCTTTTTAATTGAGGCCTCAAAACTGTGGATACGATTACAAAACCCGTAAACTCTTTTCAAGAATGAACAATAATGGATTGTTAGTACTTACTTCTGCCAAAGAAAGGCGGAGCTCAACCAAGATTCCAGATTCAGCAGGTGATGAATACCCCATCTGCAAGTAAGTTTCAAAAATTTACCAGCTCATTTATAAGTCAGATGATCCTTATTCCTTAATGGAAGAAGACCAGTTTCAGAAATGTATTAAATTAATAAATAGAGAGAGAAATGGGAGTAGAGGAGTAGTCTATAAACCTTATCAAATTCAAATTTTAGTTGGATTGAAATAAAATTTTAGAAAAAGTAATTATTTTGTATCTTGTGCACTTGTACAGAAAATTTTAATTAGACAATATAGGTGCATTTTAAATTTGTAGTGAAATTTATTTGCATTTGAAGCCATGGCCTTAACTTTATACCGTTTGAAAGAGAGAGACTGTAGTGAAATTAAATAAGCTTGTAATGAAATCAGAAAACCTTCTACACCTAACGTACGCTCAAACCAACAAGTAAAAGGAAGAAGAAAACTTACAGCATTTCCATAGATGTAAAAACCACAAACAATGGTTAATGCGGAGAAAACAAGCGTAAATGTGATGGACGAGGAAGAAGAAGAAGAAGAAGAAGAAGAAGAATGCTCATTCATCTCCCAATTCTTATGATCCACCTTTTCTTCCAAAAATGGTGATCTTGTTCCATCTTCCTCCATGCTTATTGTTCCTACAAAACTACTTCAGTAAACATCGAGAAGATAAAATAAATAGAGATACACAGAAAGCAATGATTTCAAGACCGTTTGGTGGACCAAAGAGCACGTTTCAGCAAATCCTCCCAACTACCATGCACTGCAACAGACCTTATCCTTTGGGACACTATTGATTTCTGATTATTTGAAAGTGCTATGCGTTTCAAGAATTATCATTATTTGATTTAAATGTGACTTATTTGCAACTTCAGGGATAAAAATAAGCAATTCAACAAGGGCAGCTTCATAAAAGAACAATAATTAAATGGAAATTGTAAATGGCCAGTGGTAGTAATTACAGTAATTTAACGAGAGCAATTGCACAAAAACAAAAAAGTCAACCAAAGTTGTTTCAGTTGATAATACTCGATCAGGGCTTTCATATTGAGAGTTAGAGGGTGTTGGTTTTATTCATTGGGTGCATTGTTGGGTGCAGTTGATAGCTGATAGGCACCTAAATAAGTGAATTGAAGTGTTTAATAAATTTAAAAAAAAAAAAGTTGATAGCTGATGGACAGCTGACATAATACATTAACTTTATTTTTATTTATATTTTTTATTTATAATTCTAATATTTTAATTAATGCATTTTAACTTTATTAAAATATTTTTTTATTAATAACATAAAATATAAAATATTTATTTATATATAAAAACTTAAAATTAATTTTTCTTTATCAACAATAATAATTACTTTATTATTTTATCTATATTTTTAAAGTTATTTAATTATTTTTAAAAAAATTAATTATTTTCTTATTTCAATATTAAAATAAATGATATAATATAATAGATTAATAATTTTAAATTTATTTTAATAATATAATAAATAATATAATATATTAATTTAATAATTATATATTTAATTTAATAATAAAATAAATAATATAATATAATAAATTTATAATTTTATATTTATTTTAATAATAAAATAAATTATATAATATATACTCTTATTAGTCATTTCACATATTAATAACAACAATTACAGCTAAATATAGTTTTACCAAACACTTAACATAAATCAGCTATCATCAGCTACCAGCTATCCGCTAACAATTATCAGCTGTATTCAACAGTTAAATCAAACAGACCCTAAGTCCTATCAAATGTCTCTCTTTATAAGCGATTTATAAACTCTACTATAATCATCATCATCATTCAAGGAGTTACATTAGAGCCCTCCCCTCATTTAAACTTTATGATATAAAAAATAAATTAAATGAAAATTTAAAGAAGTTTAAATTCGCCGCATAATATAAATAAAAAAAAAACATATATTTTAAGAATGTTTAATTTATAATAATAATTATTAATAATTTAAAATTTAATAAAAATTAAAATTATAGAATATTCATTCAATAGAATACTGTTTTAAATTTAAAATTAAAACTAAAATTATAAATTAAATTATTGCTGCTTTGATTGCCATATTCACGCGCCAAAACATCAGACCTAACGCTAAAACATGCGGTGGGCGGTGGCTGGTTGCTGAATGCATGAGGAACACTCTAAAGCCTCTGCAGAATTTGATGGATACTCAATGATTAGATGCCAATAGCATAAACAATTAAAGATTACATGGTTCAGGCTATAAAGTCTTAAGTTCGAAATCTAGAAGGGAAGCTATACATCTTTTTGGATGGAGAATTATTTTCCAATCTGAAAATATATCACAAAAGCATTAATTTCCTTATTGCAGACCACTACTTTGTGATTGATGCTTGGATTTCCTCGAGTGTTCTTCCTTTAGTCTCAGGAACCAGCTTTGCAATGAACACAACACCTGCTATACTTATGCCACCATAAATGATGAATGTTCCTAGAAAACAGGTTAGTTGAAGAAATTAACATCTAGTTAATACAGAAAGCAAAAATTTGGAAGTGAGTGAGGCATCAGTTCATCACCTGCTGAACTCCACTCAAACAAAAAGTTGAAAGTGTAGGCAATAACCCAAGAACCAATCCAGCTAACCAAATTGACAAGACTTCCAGCCGAGCCCTTTATGTTTATGGGAAATATCTGAAAACCTCACCAAGTTTCTATCATAATAAGAACTGAAATCTCAAAAAGAAGGCAGGGGAAGGAAATAAAGAAAGAAGCATGCATACCTCCGACATGATAATCCAGGGTATCCCTCCCATGCCAAATTCAAAGGAACCTAAGTACAGCTATTTCATTTGAACATTTAAACAACTAATAAGCAAGTGACCAAAATTGAGAGACACAGGACTAAACTATAGCAGGAAGAGGAATAGGTAGATCACCAATACACCCAAAAGCACCAAAACAGAAGTCACATCCTCCCTGACCATGTGAAGATCCTGTTTTTATTGCATACACGTTATCATTAATGGATGAGCAAAAATAAATCCTGGAAAGTTACTTAGGTAATAGTTTTGAGAAAACCTGGAAGAAGAATGACAATCCTGTAAGAACACAACCCAAGCAAGTTCCTACTGCAGATATCTGCTAACAATACAATAATTCAGCATTAGTTTCTTCGTAATTTGCACTCTCAAATAAATATTTTATTTTTTCCCCTTCTTACCATTAGTAGCAGTCTTCTTCCCAATTTATCTATTAACAATGCCCCCAAAGTTGTCATTATAATCTGAAAAAGGTTTTACCATCTTAGATGCGAATCAATTAGTACTACAAAAACATGGATAAACTGAATCAAGAACCTGAGTAACTGAAGCTGCTATGGTGCCAATTGTGCTTGAGAAACCTGCCATTAGTGAAAAGATTAATGCCTTTATATATCCTTACTCCATAATCTATTTCTCTACACTGATCCTATCATGCAGTAATCTTATTATTTACCAGCTGAGTCAAAAATTGTGCTTGTGTAAAATGCGAAACCATTGAGCCCTCCAAATTCTTGGAACACCATCAGCCCAACCCCAACCTAGAAAGGAATTCCTATTAGCACAGATCTAAACAAGCCATAAAAAGGGAACAGGGCACCACAGAACTAAGTTTTGAGGCCTACAATGAGTGAATAAGCATACTTTCTCTGGAACAGTTTAAAAATTCCATCTTCTGAGTTTTCACAGACGTAGACAGTATATTCCTTGAAACAGAAAAGCCAAATCTCATTTCTTTCTTCAAAGCCAATGAAGTTAAAATATATAGCTGAGGGATAAAAGTAAGTTCAAGTTCTTTGTAATTGCACAAGATTTTACTTCGATATCTGCTGCTTCTTGTGATATATCAGTACCATTTCCCCTGAGACGCTGCAGAGAAGATTCAAACTCTCTTATATGACCTATTTTTGCCTGCAGGAAATTACACTCATTACTTCTGCTACTCTGTTAATGAATTCTCATTTCACATTAAATCACAAAAGTAAAGTTGAATTATTTATTTATTTTTTAACACCAACAGAAATATGCCTAGCACCATTAACTGACCAAACTCACCAGCCATCTTGGGGACTCTGGAATGAAACATAAGCATAACAGCTGCACTAGACATGGAATAATTCCTGAAAATGTAATTACCTACCAGTCAATATAACTTTTAGGGCTAATTTTGGAATTTATCAACAATAATTAATATTTCAAAAGCAAAAGGTTTGACCTATTATAGCTAATATTCTCCAATTGACAAGAGAACCAACGAGAAATGTAAGTGCTTTGCCCAAACCTATCATCACCTGTAAAATGAAGGGTATGATCAAATGAAAAAAGATTTTATAACTAACAGAAAACCCATATTGAGAAGCATACCTGGTTAAGAGATGTAAATGCTCCCCTAATATTCTTGGGGGCAATTTCTGCAATATATACAGGTACCTGCATGAGAATAGTTGACTGATTCCTCTTTTATTGCCTGGCTTGATCAGTTAATTAGAAAGTAAACTTAAGTATGATTACCACATAAGAAAGAAGCCCAATTCCACACCCCAGAGAAAATCTTCCAAGATCAAGCCAAAAGGCATCCTGTTAACAGTTAAAAAAGAACACAATCACAAAAGAATCCCATTAACTCAGTTCAGACCATGATTTTCAATCTGCTTTTATCTGTTTCACAATTTAAATTGAAGAAAACGGACAAAGAAAAAAACCTTGGCAAATATAATTGCGAGCCATCCCAGGATGCAGAATGTTTCTGAAACCACCATAGCCTGTTCAACCAGGATAAAATTATTAAAAATTGATGAACTGGATAAAAGTATTTCTGAAACTTTATTCAAAGCCATGAAATATATAAATGTGACCTAAAAACTTACACCTCTACGACCAATTATATCAGCTATCCGCCCACTTGCTACTGCACCTATCATTGCTCCAATTGTTAATATTGAACCAAAAATCGAATACTGCATCACAGAGCAAGTAAATTTAGAGAGAAAAATTAAGTAGAGATATTAACTAAACTAGTTTGATTCAGTTAACATTCCAATATGTGAAGTCATGTGATAGTGAATTTGAAATAAGCTTAAACTTGTTTTTATTTTTCAGTACTGTTCTAATAAATGAAAAAGTCCAAATACCAATTATTTCAATCCAATTCCTATCACCATGAATAACATGCTAAGTGCTAACGATGGAAAAGAACTTGTGTTTTGTTCTCACCTACCAGCAACGTAGCTAATTAAGAAGATTAGGAAAAGTTTATATAAATATGCAAACACAACTAATGCAAAAGTCATTAGGTCAGAATGTAAATGGCACAAGTTGGTGAATGGTTACTTTAAAGGCAAAAGTCCGAATGTAAGGATAATGTTAAAAAAATGGCACTTACCTCAGCCATATTAAGGCCAAGGTCATCCACAATGCCAGTCTCAGCTGGGGATGAATAACCCACCTGCATACCGCTCACAAAATCATGAATTGGGTGTTCAGTCCCCATCAATTGCTAATGAAAGGAAGTAAATTAAGCAACAATAACAGTTCTTGTCAGGGCACAGTTTTAGCATAGCAATGAAGAAAAGGAATGAATAGAACTGAAAACTGATGCAGAACCACAAAGAACAATCAAAGGGTAAAAGAAATATATTCTCAAATTCTATTAATTTTCAGTTGTCAATATCAATTATAATAAGCTTTCTAGTAGTATAATAACTAGTCCTAGTAGTACTAAAATTGGGGATTTCAAAATTAAAAAAAAAAAATCAATACTAGCTAGAAATATAAAACCAACATTAAGAAAAATGGTAAATCTAATAGAACTCTTGAAATATTTTTAAATAATAATAAAATACTTAAATAATAGAAATATGACTTCCTAATTAAATTTTCTAAATAAAGAAAATCTAAATTTCTTAATTTTTTAGATGAAAAACTAAATCAGAATAAGTTCTAAATTTAATTTTCTGTATCAACAACTTACAGAGTTTCCAAAAACATAGGACCCGCAAACAGCAACTGTGGTGCTGAAGACCAACATAGAAGTAATGGTTGATGAGAAATGTTCCGTGTATCCATCATTTTCGCCAGGCAAAAGAAATCCATTCTCAATAAGTGGGCTTGTTCTTGCTTCTTCTTCCATTCCTGTCCTTCAACATTCACCCACAACTGCAAATTTTCAATTACCAGCACTGAATCTAATGAGTTCTTTTATGCTCGTCTTATATATATATAAACAAAAGCTGCACTCTAAACAGGCGAAGGACTTGGAATTAGAAAGTGGCTGCATTTAGTTTTATACTAGTAAACTTCGAATATATTATACCAGAGAATTTTATATATTCCAACGAGCTTCACAGTCATGCATCGCGGAGCCAACTACCAGTCAAAATCTTGTTATAATATTTGAAAGTCCAAATTATTCAGAATCAGACGTCTCCTCTTCTTTACAAGGCACACCAATAAGCTCAATTGTTTGACAGCCATATTTGAAGCTTGAATAATTTAATATTTTTATAATGGTGGCCATAACAACACATTAGAATAGATTTAGGAATTTTTAGATGATTAGCCCATCTTGAAAAAAAAAATAAAAATTAAATGAAAAAACTAATATAATAATAAAATTTTATTAGGAAATTTAAACTTTGTCAAATCCATTGGATTTCTTTCTACTAATGGTCTAGTACAACTTAAAAAGGAATAAGAAAAAGGAAAAACAATACACAGCATTGATCCATGGTATTTTCTTTCTTTCTACTTTGATGTTTTATGGTGCTTACTTGCATCATTGGCATCATAGATAAATTAATTAATCTTTTTAATAAAACAGCTTTACATCACTTAAATTGCAAATATATATTCTGGTGCAAGAATCTGATTGTTGAATTGAACTAATTTACAGAAGCTTGAATCTCTTCCAGTGTTCGGCCTTTCGTTTCAGGCACCATTTTCACAATGAAAATGATAGAGAAGGTGCAAACACAAGCATACAAGTAAAAGGTACCTGAAAAATGACACAAGCAACAACATCAAATAAATAAAGTCAATTGCTATCCACCAACTTTAATGCATTAGTGCATACTTCACCTGTAAAAGAGAAGTTGGCTTACCATATGAACTCCATTCCATTAGAAAATTGAATGTGAAGGATATAAACCAAGCACCAAACCAGTTTACCAATGTCACCAGGCTCCCTGCAATTCCCTTCAGATGTAAGGGGAATAGCTGTAATCCAAGCAGTGAAGAAAATGCAGATTAGAGACCATCATTAATCTATTTTTGTTAACCCATTTTGTGTTTATTATAGATCATAATCTTACCTCAGACATTAGAACCCAAGGAATTGCTCCCATTCCTATTGAGAAAGAGGCTATAAAAAGCTGGAAAAAAAAAAGAAAAAGAAAAAGGAAAATGTTAGTTTGTTATTGTGAATTAGCTTCAGGTCTAAAAGTAGTTGCTTTAGGCTTTACCATGACACCAGTGATTGCGATGATTGGAACTAAATCAAGAGCCAAATGATGTGCCTGGCGAACAAAGTTCAATGTGTTATGACTTAAGAGCCTCTATGCACTTCAGTGCAAATTATCAATTGTACACTTGATGATGATTACCTTGAAAAAGAATGAAGTTCCAATTAGTATGTTGCCCAGAAGCAACCCAACTGCAGAAACCTGAAATGGAATGACAAGAGCTTAGCACAATTAAGAGTTCAGTTCTTTCACCGTATATGAGCTATATTGTAATTTATCAAAGGTGCCTACCATTAAAAGAGGCCTTCTTCCTGCTCTATCAATTAAGGTTGCTACAAATGCAGTGAGAAGGACCTGTAGACCAGAGTAGAGGATACTTCCGGCACTTGGGGGGACACCTGAGTAGAAATGATAATACAATTAATGAGCAAAACTGGAATTTCACAAAGGACATGTGTATGCATAATTCAAGCAATGTCAGTTCACCTGCTGATGCAAAAATTTGGTCAGCGTAGAATATAATTCCATTAACTCCACCAAATTGCTGAAATGCCATCAGTCCAACTCCAACCTGAAATTCAAATGTTGAATAAGATAGAAAAGATGTATAGAAGAAACCCATTACACTGAAAGCAAAACTAATTCCTGCAGATTGGAAGATGCTTACAATGACAAAATGAATGTTTCTTTTATGAACCAAGTCTAGTAAGGTTACTCTTGGGAGTTGTCGAATAAGGGCTAAGGAATCCTGCAAGAGAAAAGGATAAATTTCAGCTTTGTTTAACTAATTGAAGAGAAGCTAACAACAACAAAAATCATGTCTGAAAAACTGATGAAGTGGAAAGAGTGTGTACTTGAATGTCTGTCTTTTCCTGAGAAATGTCAACCTTAGGTCCCCTAAGTTTTCGCAGTGAGGCTTCAAACTCGCGCTGGCGACCAACCATTGCCTGTGGCATTGAAGTTGCTTCCTTAGGATAATAGTCCTCTACATACAGTTTCCCATGCAACACTTGGAGAAAATCTTACTCCAGGTTTTTTTTTTTTTTTAAATAAAAAAGAAAGAAAGAAAAAGGAAAAATTCTTTGCACTTTCATATGTTGTTTATCTGGTTCTTCAAAATCTTAAAATGAAGTACCTCAGGTACTTAAAGGATTTTCCTACGTCTTTTATTATCTGATCAATATCTGTTACTTGAATTATGTTGAAATTTTGAGGAGTTGGCATATTTAATGATGGATCAACTGATAAAAGATAATGTCAAAAAATTACCGATTCTGTCTATAATAGAGAAATTGGAGTTTACCAGCCATCTAGGGGACTCTGGAATGATGCAAAGACCAGCAAGCATAACCAGGCATGGGAGAGTTACTGTAAGTATACACAGTACAAGTTAGCCTTATTATCAAGTATTGGATGAAAACGATTCATGATTGAGCTTTCCTAGGTGCAAAATCTTAATTGATTGATGAAAGTATGTTTTTAATAATGCAGAAAGAGATAATGGAAGTAATGACGTTCAATCTTTCAACCAAAGAAAGGAAAAGGAAAATAAGTAGCTACCATGTAAAAAGAAATGCTTTGATCTTTACATGAATGTAGGCTACAAGATGCGATAAAAAACATATGAGTTATGTTATCTATCTGAGTGACCTTTGACAGTACCTGTTAAGGCAAGTATCCTCCATTTTACAAATGCACCTATTAAATAGACCAACAATATTCCAAAAACAATAAAGACCTGCACAATGGGAAGAATGAAAAAAATAAAAGGCAGTAAGAGGCTTGACCAATTATAACATAATAACTTTAAAGAAAAATGAGTTTAATTCAACCCATAATCAGTTTATTGATAATTTTTAGACAGTAAAAGGAATTTGAAGAAATTTCCAATCATACCATAAAAATGAGTCTAATACCTGATTTGAAGTTGCTAGTGCTCCTCTAAGATTTTTAGGAGTAATTTCAGCGATAAATACAGGCACCTGTTCAATTTGAGAGAGAGAGAGAGAGAGAGAGAGAGAGAGAGATGAGGAGGAGGAGGAGGAGGAGGAGGGCTTAAGTCCATATTTGCATATCTTTGGTAAGTGTTAAGTGAGGTTAAGCAACAGAAACAAAAACATACCACATAAGAAAGAATACCAATGCCATATCCTGTTAAAAATCTTCCCAAATCTAGTAATAGTGATCCCTATCAAGGGAGATCATATAGAGAATTAAACATGTTTGAAAGAAAATTTTAAGTGCATTACATCAAATGATTACTTAAAAGTAGAAATATCGCGAACTTGGGATAAGTAGATTCCAATCCATCCTGCTATACAGATAATGGATGAGATCCTCATAGCCTGCAACAAAAATGGAGCCATGAAATTTGAGAAGACCATTCTTGCACAATCAAAGATGCTTTATTCATGTGAACTTTAACAGGGGCATCCGCCCATTTTCATACCCCTTTCCGGCCAAAGAAATCAGTAATTCGGCCACTTGTGATTGCACCGATCATAGCACCAATATTCAAGATGGACCCAAAAACTGAGTACTGCAAATAATATTGTCATTCCCCCTTCAAACGTTCATGTTCAGAGTGGTAAACTTATGTGAATCGATCAGGTATTAAAAATGATACCTCAGAATACGACAGGCTAAGATCATCCATGATACCGAATTGGGTTGGCGCCGAGTATCCCACCTGCAAATTCATAACTATGAAGTATAACTGTAGAATCGTACCTTGCATCAATGAAAAATGGAATCAAAGAAATGGTTTTTTACCAATTCTTTCAAAGTAAATGAAAAACAGAATCGTTTCCTTTCATTTTCAAACAAGTATCCAATTTCTGATTATGGAAAATTTCCAGGTATATATACTTACAGCACACCCAAACACGAAAGACCCAATAACTGCAATGCCGGTGCTGAGAAGAACCATCCCTAGACCACCAAGATTCTTCTCGCTCTCATGTTCTTGTTGAGTCCCCGTCTGTTGCGCAACAAATGGCTCCAACAAGTTCCCATCACGGTTCTCTACGTCTTGAGTGAGAGCCATTTCTTCTTCTCTATATTTCTATTTCCAAACAAAAGACACCCACCTTCGGGAAAACCAACAGAGGATCAGTTTCCAGGCATGCACCATTAGAAAAAAAATGCAAATGCAGGTTACTTCATCCTGTAATTTTCCAGGGGAATTTCTGCTTAATCCATGGAAGGGTAATGCAGTGTTATTGACACTATATATATATATATATATATAGCTACTTAGCTTGCTTCCTAGATATAGCTTCGTTATCCAACACCTTGTCTATTTTTTATGTGGTTATCATCTAGCGTGGATTAAACCCAAAAATGAATTAGTTATCTCCATCAAATTGAAAGTTGGCAATTTGTGAGTTGGTTGGTGAGAAAATCCAATCCCATAACTATCGCTTATCCTGTCTAGCTACTTTCTATATATATATATATATATATAGATATATATATCAGCAATCATGGATGACGTTGGATATGAGTCAAGGTGCCAAGTTTTTGGCAAGATTATCCAAAAAATTAATTTATAATTAATTTGAAATATACAAAAAATTAAAAAATAAAAATAAGATAAGGAATTAGTAAACAAATCTAAGCATTATCCAATGGAGACCTAAAAACTGGTAACAGATTGAAAAAAAACAATTTAAAATATTACTTTGAGTTTCTTTTAATTACAAGGGTACATTGTGAAAAGAACAGATTATCATACCGAAAACTATATGTTTTACCAGCTTTTGAGACATATTAGTCAATCACATTTAATCTGGTTAGGTTTCTTGTACCCTTTTAAACATGGGAGATGAAAGATTTGAGATTGATATCCTACTTTTTGAAATTGCACATTTATTAATTTGTAAAAAATTAATTCTTTTTCTTTTTTAAAAACTAGAAACGAAAGATTTAATATTTCTAAAAGAACAAAGGTAATTTGATAGCATTCTAGATTATAAACAATTTTAACAAGAAGGAATCATTTCACTGGACAATTGTCACTGTGAAGCTTTCTCGTGTATCCCTGTTATCCAAATTTCGATCATCACTTGTGATGGAAGAACAGGACATATAACCTGAGCTGACAGGGTTAATCACACTGTTAGAACCACCAATATAAGCTCCAAGAGTTGATGGAACCAGCTGCAGTTTGGTTTCCAACATCTTCACAATCTGATACATTGTTGGCCTGGCAAATAATATTGGATGAGCACAAATCACTGCTATATGAACATGTAGCTCCATCACTTCTGGGGACTCCATTTCAGGCATTTTTTCTTCGATAACATCCAATGATTTGCCTTCCTTCACCCGCTTCCATGCCCAATCTGTCAAGAGGGAAACTTTTCCTTCATCATTTTGGTAGGCTTTCCTTCCACTCAGCAGCTCAAGAAGCACAACCCCGAAGCTGTAAACATCGCTTCTTTCGGTTAACTTGCCATATAAGGCATATTCTGGAGCAATATAGCCAAGAGACCCAGCTGCCCTGGTGCTCAAATGTGACATTCCCTGTGAATTGAACCTTGCCAAGCCAAAATCTGCCACCTTTGGCTCAAATGTCTCATCCAGAAGTATATTACTAGCTTTTATATCCCTGTGGATGATTGCAGGATGTACCCCATAGTGTAGATAAGCCAATCCACGAGCTGTTCCCAGGGCGATCTTCTGACGAATTGGCCAGCTTAGCTTCTTCATTCCTGACCCGAATAGATGGTCATAGAGGCTTCCATTGTGCATCAGATCATAGACAATAATTCGTTGGTGACCTTCCATAGGAACTGTTGCATTACAGTAGCCTCTTAAAGCTACAAGATTGACATGCTTAACACTACAAATGATTTCCACTTCCTGTGCAAATATTGCATCACCAGAAGCTGAACAGTTCTTGAATCTCTTGAACGCAACTTCAGATCCATCAGGTAATAACCCCTTGTAAACATTTCCATAATTTCCCTTCCCAATAATATTATGTCTTGAGAAATTCATCGTAGCAATCCTAATTTCATCGATTTTGAATTTGGTTAAACTGGTACTTCTTGCATGCAGTCCTAATCCAAGGTCCAAACCAGCCTCATCTTTATTAACAGAATTGTTCCTTTCTTTCCCGCATTTCTTGTGCAGCGTCCAGAACAACCACACTGTAATTGGGGCCCCCAAGACCCCAATAATGCAACCTAAAACACCACCAGAAATTACAGACTTGTGCTTCTTATTGAAGAAGTTCAACCTCATAGAAAATTCAAGCCTGAACAAGCATTTCGCAGTTGCTGGATCCCTCAGACCAAGTTTATTGCTAAAAGCAGCCGCGTACATAAACAAGTAATCAGAAGAATCCGAGGTATTCTCTGTTTCAGGACCCTGGAGGAACAGTTTCTGAATGCTCGACACCTTGTGGATACAAGATTGACAAACGAAACCATTTTCCAAAGATTGGTTACAAGAAAGCCTCAGTTCCTGCAATTCGGACCTGGGAATTAGGCTCTCAAATTGTGGCCGAGTTGTAATGTTGATATAAGTGTCCGATATCCATTCTGGATGATACCCACAAGTGGACTGGATATCGAAACCATGTAAGAAGTCGGCAACTAAGCACCGATATGATTCCCAACATGCCTGAAAAGTTTCAGGAGGAGGAACAAAGTGCCCACTGGTTCGAAGGTACTCTGATCGAACGAAAAGAATTCCTTTCTGTATATGCTGACATTGACTAGGCACATGGACAAGAGCAAGCCTTATAGGGACATCAATGGCGAGTTTGCGAAGAACATCGAAGTTCAATGGGCAGGAGGATTCAGTAAGGTTTCTGTTAGAGATTTTGCAGCGATTAGCAGTTAAGGTACAGAAGTTGGAAAACGCTAAAACTAATACTAATGGAAGGAAAGTGAATGGAACTAGGGACATGTTTAAGCTAGGTTTGAAAACCATGATTTTTTGCTTAACCCTTCATGGGACTTGGAAACCACTTTAACCATAAAGTTCATCTTCAGAGTGCTTCATCGATCTTCAATCAGTGGCCGGTTTTGGCAGGTAGCAAATGGGCGGCAAGTGAGAGTTGGAATGAGTCTAAACTGAATTTTATATCTTCATCTGTCTGTATATAGACCATTAAAGCTCTTGATTTGGAGCGCATATGACTTCATGAATTTATCTTTAGTGAAACCGTGATATGTTTGAATAAATCAAATGAGCTTAATTTCAAGAAGGCCCATGTTAAACATTTTACATGATTGAGGCCTGCTTGTGAACATTAATAGGTGAAGCTTTAAATCCTTCTTCTTTAGTAAAACAAAACGAGGGATCATGACTTTCTAAGGTTTGCTAACAATGTATGAGCATCATCACTAATTAAACCAACTGGAGTAATGATAATTTGATGAAAGCAATTAATCCAATAATATAACTCCATGTCTGAAGATAGAGAGATTATTAGGTGCATCCCATAAACGTGTATTTTCTATCTATAAACATGGATTCCACTTTTTTATAAGAAAGAAAAACTGTTTTATTATATTTAAAAAGTACTATTTTTTAATATTTCTGATGTATCTAATAATTCGCTCTCAAGTAACCCAACATCTAATTATATATCCAATTAATAATAATAATAATAATACCCATACAAACCCTAAAGCAGAAAGTAGCAAACTATGTCGTTCCAAGAACAAAAGACAAATGGAAAAGATTGAAACATAAGGAAATTTCTTGTCATCATGAAAGTAAACATTAGGACAAAAAAAAAAAAAAAAAGCCCAGGCCCCAAGAGAGCTTCCAATAAAACGTATATGATGATTTTCCATTGGGCTTAGAGTTGATTGATCACTTGTACTTTATTGGGCATAAACCTTTTATTAATGCAATGACTTCATTGTTAAAAAAAATATATTATTAATTAAAATTTTGAATACTACCCAAAAGTCTCAAACATATTATTTTATAATCGCAGAAAAAATGTATTTTGTCTAGCCCTATCTTAAAATTAATTCAAGAAAAAAAATTTTTATTTAAATCTTATATTTAACCTAAAGTAATTATAAATAATAATAGTAAATTATTCACAATAATGTGATTCTCTTTCCCATCAAGAATGAAATACATTAATTTTATTACAATGACACCCACATTTTTATATTATTAAACCAATTTATTATTATAATATAATGTCCATACCTAAGCCTTGTTATTTTAAATATATTAATGGAAGTTGTAGTTCCAAGGCAAAGGCATTAATATATTAATTCCTTTATATTTAATAGTTCGTTTTGCTCATTTTGTGTCTCCACTTTGCAATGGGGACAACACAACATTCTCAATGTGTCATTATATTATTAAATTCAATGATTTTGACCCTTCTTCTGTTTTGTGTATTAATCTATATTCATTCAATACCAGATAATTTTATATAAAGAATTTAATTAATAATAAAACATTTTAAAGTGAAAATATTTTCTATTATATAAAATCATATTTATAGGGATTTTTGAACACTACTAGGGAGAAATTATACCTTTTTATTTTTTTTTTTAATTTGAAGGTTTCAATTGTATTTATTAATTAATTAAAGGTATTAAAATTTAATATTTGAGATTCTATTAATATTTTGGAGAATTTATATGATATACATAAATTCCGACAAAATCTTTTACTTATGATTAAAATATTGATATTTATGAAATATTTATAATTCTACTAATATTCTGGAGAATTAAGTTGACATACTTAAGTTCTGACAAAGTTTCAATTGTATTTATTCATTTATAATTTGATAACAAAATTGTACGTCTATTGCTACTTAGAATAAGAAATTTTAATACCTTTTTATATTCATTTTTACTTAATTATTATATTATTAATTTAATAATTTTTTTAAATTAAGAAAAAAAAAAGCTATCCGAATATGACGGTCATTGTCTTAGACCAAGGTCCATCAAGCTCTGCTTAACCCTCCATAAGAGGACCTACCATCAAGCTATAGTAGGTCCTCAAAGAGTTACAAAAATATATTATCTGTAGTTGATTCATCCATTCATTGTAAGCGGAGACAATACTGAGTCATCAAACATTAGTACACAGAATCGAATCGAAATCAGACGCCTTCAACTTTCAAGACTTACCACTAAGCCACCACACTCTGTAATAACTTAATAATTAATTATCTAACAAAATTAATGATCAGATGAATGCTTACATAAATATGAAAGTGAAAGATTTTTTTTTTAATTATCCTTTGTTTGGTAAAATTTTAAGATTTTACTTTCAAAAAGATAAAAATATTAATAAATTAAAAAATTAATATAATCCCTTAAAATATTCAAATAATATTAATCTCAGGCTAACATCCTTAGTTAATCTGATGGATGTATTGAAAAAAAAAATTCAAAATATAAAATTATGAATTGTATGGCCTAATTCCAACTGGAAAAAATGTTGGGTTTCTCTCTCTTTAAAAAGAGTGTCTGTTTGGGGTTTGAAGGCAGAGAGCAGAAGTCGCTGCAGAGCTGTCACCGCTTGTCAGCTGCTTAGGCTATTCCCAGCGACTCCAACGGACCCTTGTCAGAAAGAAAGAGAGAAAGAGAAAGAGAAACAAACGCATAAACCGAAAGTGTCCGTACAAATGGAGGACTGCGAGAGAGAGAGAGAGAGAGAGAGAGAGAGAGACACTACAGCAAAGCTTTTCCATTTATAGCTTCGAGATTCTCTTTTCAGGGTCTGGATAAATTTTAGTCAAAGAAAATGCACTAAACAACAGGATGTTTTAATGTGTTTTTATACTGACCACAAACACTGTTTATGTTTCGGGTCTTTTCTTCTTCTTTGTTCATTTCTTTTCTGTTTTATTTTTTCTTTGCTTTCTGGTCTCTGGGTGAGGATTCTGTTGTTCATTCATGGCAACTGGTGATGGTGGACAGCATGATCAAGCTTCTTCTCACACTACTATTACAAGGTATGCATGTCTTCTCCTTCATCTTCACTGACGGAGCTAGGGGGCTGAGTGGTGCTACTGCCATGGCCACCGTAGCTTGGTGAAAATTTTTTTTTCTACCCTTGTATTTATGAAAAAATATTTTAAATATATATAAATACATGTAAAATTTTCGTTTGGCCCCCCTAAAACAATTGCTGGCTCCGTCATTGTTCATCTTCTCTCATTTGGGTATGTCTTAATATCTTCTTTTGTAACTTTTCGTTCTTATTTAGGTACATCTTTCATGCATACAATCATCTCGCATAAATGCTTATTGGATTTTTGGATATGGATTTCTTGGATACGTGTTCTTTTTTTCTGGAATTTGAATAGTTTTTCTCTTTTGTAAGTTGCCTGCTTTTATGTTGGTTTAGGAGTTTAAGAACGTTAACAGACAAGAGAGCACATTTTTGTTTTTTTAAATTCATACTGTGGGTTCTTCTCATCTTGTTATGCCTTGTTTAATTTGTGCTAAAGCCCTCTTCTTTTAATGCTTGTTGAGTTATTTGGTGTTTCATCAGATTGTTTGTTCATTTGTTAACTAAATATTGATCCTAACAGATTTTGCTATCTTGTGGATCTTGATTAATTTCTCATTTGTGCCTGTTTGTTTAAGGGTCTGTTATGATTGTTGTATGAGTTGTTGATGAGGAAATCACAATTTTAAACATCTTAAATATATTATTTAAAAGCCATTGAAAATTGATTTTAAGATAATTTGACATCTTTTAGCCATTAAAACTCTGAAACAGTTAAACAGTTTTTCAGGCTGGAACCACAATTCCAAACAGCCTATCCCCCTATGAACTAGAATTTTATAATAATTCAATTCAATTGATTACTTTTTTTTGTCAATTCTCATGTTTGTAATGAAAGAATTCAATTCTTTTTAACTTAAAAAATCATTTAAAAAAAATAGAAATCAAGCATAATCTTGTGTAATTTATTTCGAAGGAAACCTATAAGAATATGATATGAAATCCGGAAGTGGCATGTTTCTAGAATTTTTCTTAATATGTGACAAAGAAGATTTTTATGTTATCTCTTCTTTGATTTCTGGGTTTCATGTGACCCTCTTTTTAATCCAAGGGTTAATTTTTACCTGCCCAAGCTTTCTAACACTCAGGATAGTTCCATTATTTGTTGGAGTCTTTACATGTTTACAGATCTTTCAATGTGCTACTTCCTTTTTTTTTTTGTCATTGTTTCTTATCATTTTCGTTTGCATTGTTTTAAAGAGATGGTTTTCATTGTGGATTTGATCTTCAATATTTAAAAAATTTGATCTTTTATCTCCTCACCTTAGTTAATCCACCAAATCTGTCTCAATCACTTACTACTTCTTCCATATGCACACAGTGAGAGTCTATTTATCCTTCTTGATTCTGATAGTAATATTAGATTCATCAGCAGCAGGAACCACTTTTGCAAGTTGTAACAATGTTTCTTCTTCTTTAATTCAGGGAGAATGGAAAGGATTATTGCCTATTATCAGAGAGAGAAACACTTGCAGAGGCTTCAGTGAAACATAAGAAATATGGCAAACTATTTTCTTTCTCTGCATCTATCCATGGTATTTTACCTCACTTTCTTCTTTAGGATCCTCTAGGCATTGAATAGGTGTGTTTGTCTTTAGCATGTGCGTCGACTGAACCAGTCCCATATTTTCCCATGCTTAATTTTCATTTTTAGTAGATTTGAAACATTCAACTATGGAAAAGGAGAAACAAGTCCCATCACCGACAGGAGTTATAGAAGCCTGCTTAGAAAACTTGGATTCTGGCTCAGTTTCTCCTGAAAGTTCCCAAAAAGAATTGGAAGTTGGTGGGTCGAGGGCACGGTCCAACTGGAGTAGATTCTTCAAATTATGGAAAAAAAAATCACTAAAGCACTTGGCCTCTTTCACTCCTTTACCAACAAGAAAGAGCAGAAGCGCAAGAGAGAACCCAGTCCTGAGAGATTTGTTTAAGTTCAAGTCTTCCTTGGAGAATTTTACACTTGCTCAGCTTCAAACTGCATCAGACAATTTTAGCCCTGGTATATATAATATAATTGTTCCTGGAATTCTGGCCTTCTTGTATAGATGCTGCTAGTGAAAGTATTATTTGAAAATGGATTATTATGTTCATTTTGCTTATGAATGTTTATGGTCTTCTTGTAGAAAACTTAATAGGAAAGGGTGGTTTTTCTGAGGTTTACAAGGGCCGTCTGCAAAATGGAAAGCTAGTAGCAATAAAGCGACTGACTAAAGGAACTGCTGATGAAAAGACAACAGGGTTTCTATCTGAACTTGGCGTCATGGCTCATGTTGATCATCCTAATACAGCTAAGTTGCTTGGATGTGGCATTGATGGGGGCATGTACCTTGTTTTTGAATTGTCCCCACTGGGGAGTTTAAGATCTGTTCTTCATGGTTTGTTCCTAATTTGCATGTTTTTCTAGTTGAATTGAAATTGCCTTTTGGTTTGCTAGTAACTTGGTTGTTCTTTAATTACGTTTCCAGCTTCAGAAGTCAAACTTGACTGGAGTAAAAGATATAAAATTGCTCTAGGAATAGCAGAAGGATTGCTCTATCTTCATCGGAGTTGTCGAAAGCGAATCATCCATAGAGATATCAAGGTTGATAATATTCTTCTTACAGAAGATTTTGAGCCTCAGGTAGCTTTCAAGTTAGAACTGAGAACATCAAATTGTAAAACTGCAGTTATAGCTGAAGTTTTTCTATGTTTGGTTTAAAAGGAATCTTTCTTAATATGCAGATTACAATGTTTAATCATTGCAGTAAACTCTCTATTATTAAGCCATTTATTTCATAAGCCTGCTTGATACACTCTCCAATTTTTATTCCAGATTTGTGATTTTGGGCTGGCCAAGTGGCTACCCAGACATTGGACTCACCACAATGTATCAAAATTTGAAGGCACATTCGGGTTTGTTAACCTATGACATTTTCACTTTGAGTTAATTGAAATAACTATGATTTTTATGTGTTCGCCTTATTTTTCTTTCACTTGCAGCTACTTTGCTCCTGAATACTTCATGCATGGCATAGTTGATGAGAAAACTGATATATATGCCTTTGGTGTGTTGCTTTTGGAGGTCATAACTGGGCGCCCGGCTGTGGATCATTTACAGCAGAGCGTAGTGATATGGGTAACTTTACTTCTTGCACAATTTGTTCATGCCATCACTAAGGCCATTATTATGGAAAAGGAATGAGCTTCACATTTTTGGTAGGGCTAAGTATTCGGTTCAAACCGAACTGAATCGAATCGAATCATCAAAATCGAATTAACCAAATTACTATATTTTAGAAACCGAACCAAACCGAAATGAATGAAAAATCGAATCAAACAAAACCAAATCGCTCCATTTCGATTCGGTTCGATTTGAACCGATTGATTTTTGAGTTTGGATGGATTTTTTAATTTAGACTTAATTTTCAAGTTATTTGGTCTGATTTTGACCTTAGTTTGAATTAATAGCCATTAATCAATGAAATTAAACAATTTATATATATAAAATTACATATAATTCATAAATTTTCTATAAAAAATAATCAATTTAAAAATTAATAAAATAATTCAGTTCAGTTCGATTCAATCGATTTTTTTCTCTCTAAAACTGAACCGAACTAAAATAATCGAAATTCTTATAATGCAAAACCGAATCAAACCGAATTGAATTATCTTAAAAACTGAATTGAATTACTGAATTAAGACGGTTTGGTTTGATTTATTCAGTTCAAACTGAATAATGCTCGCCTCTAATTTTTAGTTCTGTTTCTGTCTTGTAGGCAAAGAATTTGCTTAATAACAATAGCATCAAGGAGCTTGTTGATCCTTCTCTTGGTGATAACTATGACCCAGAAGAGATGGAGCGCGTTGTTTTGACTGCCTCATTGTGCGTTGAGCAGTCTCCTATTCTTCGTCCTCGCATGAATCAGGAAAGTGCAGGTTCTCTAAACTTGCATTTTTTTTTTCCACATCATACAACAGTCAAATTCACTGGAAAATTAGATCCCATCTTTTGCAGGTTGTGATACTGCTAAAAGGTGATGAATATGCTAAAGAGTATGCAAATGAAGGCAACAAGAAGGCATTGCAAAGAACTTACTCTGAAGAGCTCTTAGACGTTCAAGAATACAACTCAACCAAGTATCTGAATGATATGAAACGGCACAGAGAGCTTGCTTTGGAATGTTGAATTGAAAGCAAAAGAATCGCATATTTAGGAGGAAAAAAAAAAACAGTAGTAGTTGATGTTAGTTCCCTTAGGATTTTGCAGTTTCAAGGGTGTTTGGAATTTCCATGGAAATGAAACTATGTATCCTATCTGTTTTCCATGGCATTTGAACTTTGAAGACACTGTGCAGTATGAATTTCAAATTCCATGGAAAACATTGTGAAGCCATTTCATTTCCATAGGTGGAACAAACACCCATTTTCATTCTCAGACTCGAGATGTTTTGTGGAGGATTAAATACAGCTTTATATAGAACAGAAACTTAGAATACATTCAACTCTATCTAACTTCAGCCATTAAACCAAACTTAGGCTTCAGCTCTATCTTACTCTAAAGCTACAGTTAATAATATGAAATTATCGGTCCATGGCCCGAATGAGCTGCTGAAGTGGCTATGGGCTGTGGATATATTCTAAGAGCCCATAAAACTAATTCAGTTCACAAATGGGCGTGAATGTTTGGGCTGCTAAGAAACAGATGTAGTGGGTATTTGATATTATATTTAGAATGCTATAAATATTTTTTTAGATAAAAGTATCATTTAAAATATTATTAAAAAATTATTTTATTATTTTAATATTTTTATGATTAAATTTTATTAAATTTAATTTTAAATTATTTTTTATTTTGATCATATTATCCTTTTTTATTTAACTTGAAAATTAATATTATTAATATTTTTATTTTTTTATTTATAATTTTAACATTTTAATTAATATATTTTAACTTTGTTAAAATATTTTTTATTAATAACATAAAATATAAAATATTTATTTATATCCAAAAACTTAAAATTAATTATAAATTTTTTTATTAACATTAATAATTGTTTTATTATTTTATCTATATTTTTAAAATTATTTAATTATCTTTAAAAAATAATTATTTTCTTGTTTCAATAATAAAATAAATATAAAAGATTAATAATTATATATTTATTTAAATAATATAATGTAACAAATTTATAATTTTATATTTATTTAGATAATAAAATAAATTATATGATATATACCCTTATTAGTCATTTCACATTAAGAAATAATTTTACCAAACAAATATAAACACTTAATATATTATCGCTTTTTTATAAATAAAATTAGTTATATTCATTAATCAAATTTGAAATCGCCTATTTGATATTATATTTAGAATGTTATAAATATTTTTTTAAATAAAAGTATTATTTAAAATATTATTAAAAAAATAATCTATAAAAAATAATTTTATTATTTTAATATTTTTATAATTAAATTTTATTAAATTTAATTTTAAATTATTTTTTAATATTCTCTAACTAATATATTTAAAAATATAATTTTCTTAATAATAATTATTTTTTTAATACTCTTTTGGATGATACATGGTAAAATATTAAATCTCTTTAATTCAATTTTTTTTTATTTTTAAATTCAAATATATCCAAAATTTTAAAATGAGAATATTTTACAATCTCAGGAACAGCATCTTCCAAATCCTATTCAATTAAATTCACGCATACACGTATCAGTTCAAAAGATTTGTATATTCTTTATGATGTCATTGATTACCCAAAAAGAATAATGTCATATTCCCATTAAAAAAAATAAAAATATTGACATAAATCCAAGCATAATGAAGTAATGATAACAATCAATGATGAGATGTTACGTAAATAAGTGGATTTGCCTTTGAGAATAAAAAAGATGGACATGCACACCTTTCTTTTTCTTCAAAAAGAAATAATAAAAAGAAATATAAATTAATATATTATTTTTTTTTATAAATAAAATTATTTATTCATTAAAAATTTGAAATCGCCCACTCTACACATATTACTTTATTAAAAATTATTAAATTATTTTTAAAATTAATGAATTTTATTTTTTATATTAAATAAGGGAATAATAAAATATAAATATACCATTTTTCTAACGAGTGTAATATTACATTTATTAATATTCATTAAATATATTTATTTATTGTTAATTTTACATAAATAACATAAAAAATATGATATTGGACATTTTCAACATAATAATATACATTTCTTAATACTATCGATAATTTAAAAAATATTTTACTATAATTTAAATAATTTAATTATTTTTTTAGTATACATTTCTTAATAATATTAATAATTTAAAAAATATTTTACTATAATTTAAATAATTTAATTATTTCTTTCATCGTTATAAAAACAATAACGATGGATAAAAGTAAATGGATGAAATAATTTATTGATAATTTTTTATACAAAATTAATAATTTATAAATATATTTAATGAGCTTTAATAAATATAATATTGCAATCGTTAAGAGCAATTGAGTAAAAGTTTGCGTATTATTATTTTAAAATAAATAAATTGATAAATAAATTAAATTATTATTTTAAAATAGATGAGATGTGATAATAAGTCAATAGAAAGTTAGAGTTTTAAAAAAGTATTATAGAGTATAAGGGTTTTAAGTTAAGTAGAACGAAAATAGACTACGTGCAATGCAAGTTCAGTGAAGACTGAACTGGTGACCATAGAGAATGAGTTAATTTGAATGGGGTGGTACTGCCCCAAATTAATCATTTTAAATATCCCGACTCAATCCTTCAAGTAAATGAAATATGCGAGGAGGATATTAGTCATATGATTAAAGTCGGATGGTTGAAGTGGAGGAATGCAATATGAGTTTTATTTGATCGCAATATTTCTAATAAGTTGAAAGAAAAATTTTACCGTACAACCATACAATCAGCAATGTTATATGATAATGAGTATTGGGCACTGAATGAGTAGTATGTGTCTAAGATAAGAGTTGCGAAAATGATAATGTTAATATGGATAAGTAGTCATATTAGATTAGATAAAGTTCGTAATGAGAGTATTAGAGAAAATGTAAAAATGGTTTGACAATTGAAGATAAGTTAAGAGAAGTGAGAGGAGGTGTGGCTGATCATGGAGGCGACATACGGAGAGGAGATAAGATAAAAGAGAACAAAGTTAGTTAAGGAGATAAAGAAGAGAAAGAAGAAATTGATCTAAATTGACTTGAAGAACAGACATTACAAGATAAGCATTATATATTTTTTTGATTTAAATTAAATCATTTTGAATAAAGAAAAAAAGAATCCATGAAAAATTATTGATGAGTTTAAAATAGAAAATACCTACAATTCAGAATAAATAAAAAAGTTTTTTTTTTATATATAATTGAGGGAATATTTATTATTTTAATAATATATATTAATTAATTATAATAAATTTTAACATAATTTAAAATATATTAAATTTATTTTTATATAAAAAATTTTGATTACATAAGCAAAGAGAAGGGAGGTCAAAAGATTCAATATACATATATAATTGCTAATAAACAATTTTTTAAAATTTATTTTGTATTAAACCCATGTTTTTATGCTCACCACCATCATTTTAGAATTTTCATTTTCCAAATTTTACGCCGCACTCGCTGTAAAACATAATCTACCGCGCTGTAAATTCGGTATTTTTTTTTTGTAGCTGCAATTCCGCATCCTGTTTATCTGTTCCATGATTTTTCTCACTACATTCCCCTGCTGTCGCGTAACGTAACCGATGTGTCTCGTTTCCTCTAATTTTCACTACCCTCCACCTCACTTTCTCATATTTCCATTTTCGCCCCCAAAGTTGTCAAAATGCTTATTATAAAAATTAAAATTTTAAATATATTTATTTAAATTAAGAATATATATCTGATTTTCACTTTCTCATATACTTATTTAAAAATATGTGATTTTTTCAAAAATCACATACATTTATTTTACCAATCATTTACTTTGTAAAAATTAAAAATTAA
This sequence comes from Hevea brasiliensis, assembly GCF_030052815.1. Taxonomy (NCBI): domain Eukaryota; kingdom Viridiplantae; phylum Streptophyta; class Magnoliopsida; order Malpighiales; family Euphorbiaceae; genus Hevea; species Hevea brasiliensis. The sequence goes on from NW_026615250.1 coordinate 1,897,052, forward strand.
TCAATAAAATTTTTAAAAAAATGAGCAAACAATGTTTTAGAATTTTTCATATAAAAAAATCCGAAAATATGATATATAAGAATAACAATAAATAAATATTTTTTTTAATTATTTATTTAATTAAATTCTATTAAGATGAATTCTAATAATACATAATAAGTTTTAGAATGAAGTTAAAATTTTAAAATTAATACTTATATTGTATTTGAATTAAATTTAAATTCTATGTATTGAATATTTCTTATTAAATTCATTTACATAAACTAATTTAATATAGATTGTATTTATAATTTTTTAAAAAATACTATTTTATAATAATAGTTATAATTTTAATTATTATATTTTAAATAAATAAACATTATTAATATCATAAAATATAATTTATTAATTAAAATATATAAAAATATAAATAATAATTAAATTTAATATAAAAAATAATTTAAAATAAAATTTTAATTAAATCCAAATTTAAATAAAATATTTTTATAGGTATCCTAATCCTTTAGCATGTACAGTCATATATTGGCCTTCAATGTGATTTCAGAAAAACTAGGGACACGAATGAAATTTGGGTGAAGTCCGTAGGATGCCTCTGAAATTTGCCAAATTTTGCTTTCAGTTCAATCAACACCCGAACTCGCACAACCCCCAAACGATTACATTTTTATTTTTATTTTTATTTTTATTTTTATTTTTTTAAAATAAACACAAATTTCCATCAACAGGAAAACACACAATACAAAAGCAAAGAACCGTCTTCTCGCTCTCTTTGTTTTCTGGAGAAGGGCAAAACCACCACACCAAAACACCATCCAATCCAGTTTCTCGCCGGAGCTTATTTAATTTCTCTCGTCGGCACTCTACTCTTTATGCTATTTCTGATCGCACTGGCGACACTTCCTGTTTCCCGTTAACTTCCCGGTCGCCGGTGAATTTTGGCTTAACATTTTTGGATTTATTATGAAGAATAACAGCAAGGCAAATAATAGTACCAAGTCCAACAACAATCGCTTTCTCCCAAATTCTTTGAAATTCATTTCTTCTTGCATTAAAACTGCGTCTTCCGGTGTCCGCACCGCCAGCGCTTCCGTTGCCGCTTCTATCTCCGGTGATAATCAAGACCACAAAGACCAGGTTCTTTTCTTTTATTTTATGTAAATATGTTCTTATATTTACTCCTGAATTCAGTTTATTATTTTGTTCTTTTTATATTTTTGCTACGCTATTTGTGATTTTTTTTTTCTTTAGCGTGTTGAATCGTTTTTTTTTTCTTTAGAATTAGAAATTTGGACTCTTAAGATTTTAATAAAATCAAGATGTTTTAGAAGTGAAATCTGTTTGGTTTCTGGTAAAGCTGAAGCAAGGAAAATAAGAAATGTAAATAGAGCTTTAGTTTCTTGGATATGAAAAATGTACTTTGACTAAGTGAAATAGTTGCTGATGGCTTAGTTCGAAGTTACTAATTCTATTGTAAAGTTAAGAGATGGAATTTTTTTTTTTTTTTTTTCATTTCCATTAGTTTTGCTCAGTGTTACCTAAATCTCCCCACGATTCCGATTCTTCATACCCAAATGCAATACATTTACGAACCGAAACACTTAAATTGGTGTATTCTATAAACGATAAATAAAAAAGAAAAAGTAGATAGCATTTTGAAAGAGAAGGAAATGATATAAGAAATAAAAATATTGTTTTAATTAAATAGAATACTTATAACATATATATTTTTAGTTGTTACCATATAAAATAGGTTTTATGATAATAAATTAAAGTTAAATCAAGGCAAATTAGAGTTATTGATTTTTTTTGCTTTTTATTTAATTTTATAAACTAGTTGCTTTAGTTAAATAAAATACTTATAAAACAAAGTTCACAATTAACTAAGCCTACTCCACCATGTTTTGAATTATAAGAATTGGCGTATCCTTTATCTGTACCCGTCATGCGTACCATGGCAAACTAAGAATCACGTAACACTGGTTTTGCTTCAGAAGATGATAAAATTATAAGAGTTGATTGTGAACTTTGTTTTATAGTGGGATTAAGAGAATCATGGAATTTGAACCTTGTAATTTCTCATGAATTTCATTGATAATTGCTCAGCATTGTATAGCCTAGGCTTACATGTTGTGTACCCAATAGGAAGCGGATGTTTGTTACTCCGTTATAACTTCATTTTGTTAAAACTGAAGGGCATAATACTGAGCAAATGTTCACATCTTTTTATCTGTCTTCCTAAGTTGTTTTCTTCTTCTTCTTCTTCTTCTTCTTCTCTCTCTCTCTCTCTCTCTCTCTCTCTCACACACACACACACACACACACACATGCACACAAAAAAAGAAAAAAAAAATTGTAAGAGTTCAAAATTTTATATGCTATTTTTGAGACAAATTAGTCATGGAATGAAAGTTATTTATTTGAACCATCCACAATGTAAATGATACTGAATGTTTCCTTTTTAATAATCTCTTTGACATTGTCTAAAATTTTTTCAATATTTTTCTATAATTTTTCCAATGACATTTTACTCAATATTAGGATTTTTATTTAGGGGCTAAATTATAGTGTAAGAAGATAGAGGGACTGAGGGAGTCCTTGTTAGTTCAATGAATTTGCTTTTGAAAAGAAGAAGAAGAAGAAGAAGAAGAAGAAGAAGAAGAAGACAGAGTGAACAATAGTCTTGGGAACATTTTTAATACCTTTGACATTTAATTGAGCAAGTCCACTATTCTTTCATTTAATGCTTCTCTAAATCGATTAAAAGCCTTTTGGGTCTGAATTTTATTTCAACACCCTCATTCCTTTTCATTTATGATGCACATCACTTATCATCTTGTGTGCAGGAGATTGATATTAATTTTTTTTGCCTAAACAGGTACTTTGGGCTTCCTTTGACCAACTAGAGCTTGGACCATCTTCCTTCAAACATGTTCTATTACTTGGGTACTCCAATGGCTTTCAAGTCATTGATGTTGAAGATGCCTCTGATGTCATTGAACTTGTTTCAAAGCGCGATAATCCAGTTACATTTTTACAGATGCAGCCCCTCCCTGCCAAATCTGAGGGCCGTGAAGGATTCAGAGCATCACATCCTTTGCTCTTAGTTGTTTCATGTGCTGAATTAAAGAGCTCAGGTCCAGTGTTTGGTGGGAGAGATGGTTTAGTCAGAGATGGCTATAATGAGCCTCAAGTGGGAAACCTTTCCATATCTGCTACTACTGTGCAGTTTTACTCACTACGATCTCATAATTATGTTCATTATCTGAGATTTCGTTCAACTGTGTTTATGGTTAGATGCAGTCTACATATAGTGGCCGTAGGCCTAGCAACACAAGTAAGGATACACTTATGTTAAAATTTTCACAAGTAAAGGCTAGTGTATGTGGAATGTACACCATTTGTTTTGAAAGCAAGAAGAGTGAGATTAGACTAATTGCGGGAGTGATGCTATTTGATTGAGAAGTTGGTTGCTGGAAGTTTTTTTATCTGTCTAAATTGAAGATTATGTTAGTTTAATAAATCTGACTAAATTAACATTTGAACCTAAATAATTTAATCATGGCTAATGCCTCGTTATATTATGTTGGCAGATATACTGTTTTGATGCTTTGACTCTGGAGAACAAATTCAGTGTCCTCACTTATCCTGTCCCTCAGTTGGGAGGCCAAGGAATGAATGGAGTTAATATTGGATATGGTCCAATGGCTGTGGGTCCCAGGTGGTTAGCTTATGCTTCTGACAATCCACTGGTGTCAAACACAGGCCGCTTAAGTCCACAAAGTCTTACTCCTCCACTGGGTGTCAGTCCATCAACTCCCCCAGGCAGTGGGAGTTTGATGGCCCGTTATGCAATGGAATCTAGTAAGCAAATAGCTAGCGGGTTAATAAATTTGGGAGACATGGGCTACAAGACTGTGTCTAGATATTGTCAAGATCTTATCCCCGATGGTTCTAACTCTCCTGTATATTCAAATTCAAGTTGGAAAGTTGGTCGGGGTGCAACACATTCTGCAGAAACAGATAATGCTGGATTGGTTAGTTTACAACAAGCAGAGAACTGAAATTTTAAATGAAGCAAAATATCATGCAACTTGGAAATGAATTTTAATTTCTTTGACTTGTATATTCCATTTTGTCTATGGGATCATGCATTTAAGTTTCCCTGGAAAAGGATCTTCTGAGATTTTGAATAGGGCTCTACAATTTTGAGATATACCAAGTACTATAGGGATGTGTCAGATTTCTAATTATACTATTTAATGTATGTCCTGTTAGTACTTTGAAATCAACCATATGTAAGAATTTTTCTTATGAAAGTGGTGTATTGCAGGTGGTTGTTAAAGATATTGTTTCGGGAGCTGTGCTATCACAATTTAGAGCTCATACGAGTCCAATTTCTGCTCTTTGTTTTGATCCAAGTGGTACACTTTTGGTTACTGCCTCAATTCATGGGAATAACATAAATATTTTTCGGATTATGCCCTCCTCTCACAGTGCATCAGGCAATAAGAGCTATGAATGGAGCTCTTCTCATGTGCACCTTTATAAGCTCCATCGTGGCATTACATCAGCTGTATGTTATGGCTTCATCTGTCTTTTAAACATTGTTATTTTTTTGTATGTTCACAGAGATTTTCTCTTTGTGCTTATTATACAGGTGATACAAGACATTTGCTTTAGTCACTGTAGTCAGTGGATTGCCATTGTTTCATCCAGGGGTACTTGCCATATTTTCATGCTTTCTCCTTTTGGTGGTGAGAATGTTCTTCAAATTCACAATCCACTTGTTGATGGGCCTAGCCTTTCAACAGTTTTATCTTTGCCATGGTGGTCTACTCCTTCCATGGTAAACCAGCAATCTTTTCCTGCATCACCACCATCACCTGTTACCCTGTCTGTGGTGAGCAGAATAAGAAATAATAACACTGGCTGGCTTAACACAGTTAGTAATGCTGCATCTTCTGCAGCAGGAAAGGCCTCAGTTCCATCTGGTGCTATTGCTGCTGTTTTTCATAGCTGTGTGCCTCGAGATTTGCAACCTTCTCTTTTGAAAAATGTTAATGCTTTGGAGCACCTATTGGTCTACACTCCTTGTGGTCATTTAGTTCAATACAAATTGCTGTCACCAGCAAGGGGAAAATCAAGTGAAGCTGCTTCAAGAATTGGACAAGGTTCTTCAGTGCAGATACAAGATGAAGAATTACAAGTGAATGTGGAATCTGTTCAATGGTGGGATGTTTGCCGAAGAGCAGATTGGGCAGAAAAAGAGGAATGTATTTCTGGAATTACTCTAGGCAGGCTAGAAACTACAGACTTGCCCATGGAAACTTCTGATTGTGAAGATAATTATAGTGAGCATGTGGATTCATTAAAGTCCCATAAGCCATTTCACTTGTTTCATACATACGCAGATTTACAGACGAGCTCATGGAAGATGCCACTTTGGCAGAATCAAAAGGTATCAGTCATTGTGTAACTGTGAGATGCTTCCACTTGTCGTATTTCAACTTTGCTTATGTTTGATCCATTTACCGTTAGATTCATTTCTACGAGATGGCTGGTGGAGAGAATGAAATAGAGAAGATTCCAGTTCGAGAGGTTGAAATTAGGCAGAAGGATTTATTACCTGTTTCTGAACATTTTCACAGAACTCTCTCTAATTGGACAGACAGGTGAATTCACATGTCTTCCATATTCTGATAACTGTGCATTAACTATATTACAGGTTACCTTAGTCATTGATTACACTAATAAGTTTTTTATCATTCTATCATTAATGCATTCACCTTTGTCTGTGTGAACTGGTCTATACTCTTTTGGTATGCCTCTTCTACTTTTAGAGCCTTGTGCTGGCATTCCTTTTAATTGGTGGTATTTTTTTCCTTTCATGGTTACTGCGACTTCACATAATTTTCTTCTCTAATTTTTGTTAGAGCAGAAATATCCTGGTGTGATTTTTTTTCTCAAATATTGTTGAGAATCGGGGGCTTAGGAGTGTGGATCAAAAAACAGACTGACCTCCATGTTGAATAGGGCTAAAAACTTGGGCTATCCATCACCAAAATGGCTAAGGCCATTTTGGTTTGGTTTGCCTTAGTTTATATGCCTTTCTTATTTTCTTAGCTTGGCCGATGTGGGACTTGTGGGTTCCTTCAATATTTTAACCCCCCCCTTCATGTGCAATTGTGTAAGGGTTCAACCTCAAGCACACAGGTTTAGTTGTCACTTGCTGCCTCATGGGGTGATCCATCTAACTTGTGTCAGCTCCTCTTGGCTCTGCCCTTGGGGTCCACTTGAATCTGGCTCATATTTGGCTTAAATCGCAGATCTAGCTCCTTTAGGCTCATCCAATGCTTTTGGGTCCTAGATCTATGGCCGTTGGGCCTCACCACTCTAATACCATGTTGATAATTGCAGGCTCAGAATTTTAGATCAACAAATATACTGACCTCCATGCTTGGGCTGAAAACTTGGGTTTACCGTCACCAAAATGGCCCAATCCATTTTGGTTTGGCTTGCCTTACTTTACATGCCTTTCATATTTTCTTAGCCTATATCAGAGAATACATAGAATGTGACATCGCCATTTTGGTTTGGTTTGCCTTACTTATATGTCTTTCATATTTTCTTAGCCTATATTAGAGAATAAATAGAAAGTGACACTATTTATCATTTTATTGGTGTTCCAAAGATTACTAACTCGGGACATCATACATGGCTTCTAAAGAAAAATTTGTGTTTGTGGTTTTTGGGGAACTTGGAATATCCACTAAATGATATAAAAAAGAAAAAAAATCCTTCAATAGTATTTTCTTCATTAATGATCTTGATTTGTTGTTTTGTGCAGGGGCCTTAGTGTTGAAAGATACTCAACTTCATTGGCTGGTGGTTCTGAAGAAGCTAAAGACTTGGAAGATGCTGTTATTTCCCACTCTAAGTCAGTCTCAACTGGCTCAGCTGCAAATGATGGTATGCCAAATTTGAATGTTAGATATTGTTGGTTTTCTAACAATGATGTGGCTCATTTAACTGTTGGCAATTTCGCCAGGATCTTTAACAAAGTTTTATCCTCTCATTCTCCAATCTGGTAATAATACTGCTGGACAAGGAGGGATTTCTGTTTCGGCATCATCCATCCAGTACAAAAGTTCTATTAAGAAAGATAGCAGTTCAATTTCTTTCAAACAATCTCAAATGGGTATCTCCCCTGAGAACAATAATTCTATGGATACTAATATAACATCTTTAACCAGTGGCTCATCTTCCGCTGGTAAAACAATTGCAAAAGAATTTCAATCATCAAATGGTTTGGTAACTAGTGAAGCTTCAAACACAAGCTCCAACCTTTCCAACTTGAGTAAGAAAATTATAGATGAAGGGCCAACTAATGATTCATTGGATTTTAAGCAGTTTTTTCAAGAGGGTTACTGTAAAGTGAAGTCCTCAAGTGAATATCATGAATCGGCGGAAGTCAGTTTTGTGGACAACAACATCAGTCCTTGTGATTTAGAAAAATCTGAAGAAGATGGTGACAATGATGATATGCTTGGAGGTGTTTTTGCTTTCTCTGAGGAAGGTAGAATGCTGGAAGTATTGTATATGAAAATATTCTTGTTATCTCATGAAGTATCACAAGAAATTTTAGATTCTGGCAGTCCATGTCATTGCTGAACTTTGTCACTATATATTACATTGCACATTCAAAGAAGGTCCCATCAATCAACATTTATAGAAGAAACTTTGATAGACTAGAATTTAATAATTCAATCTTGGAAGTAGATCTGATTTAGGATTACTTTTTCCTTTTATACATAGTTTAGACAGGGTCAAACCAGTGTGTTTGGTCATAATTACATTTATATGAAAGAGGGAAATTTTTAAGAGGGAAATTTTTAAGAGGTCAAGTGCATAATCTTCTAAGGGATAAGATTATTTTCTAATTTATACAAGTGTTTTTAAATATGTATTTTAGGATGATATATTCCTACTTTTATTTATTATTTGGTGCATTCAAGAATTCTTATGAGTTAACTATGTTGCAAAGATTGAGAATTAGTAGTTAGATTCTTTGTTCACTACAATCCATTGAAATTTCCTTTCAATTTTTGTGGCTTGCAGGTTGATGTCTGTCTTCCCATTTTCCAGTTCTGCGGAATTAATTACACCTTCCATTTCATTCAATTTATTGTGCAAATGTTGGTCAAATGCCAGCCTAATGGAGGGTTAGATACTGATTGATAAAAAGTTGCAGGTAATATCCTCTCAACATCGCATAGGGAATGATACTGACTGGTTAATACAAGATCCCTGCCAGTGCAAATGCCTGGCTTCTCCCATTCTAATTCTCATGTACATGCTGTAAATTGATATTCATAATAACAATGATTTGTGCGGAAAGGTTCATTTTGTGCTTTGTATTCATTCTTCAAAGGAAAAGAAAATAGAATAAAAAAAAATTGAAAGATCTTATTATTCCTACACATATCATTCTTTTGTCGGTTCAGGTATTTGTAAGATGAATGGAATTTTCAACACCTGTTTTTCGAAGTGTTCATATTCTCATGTGGGTCGGAATTGCAGTTTTTGTTTTTCACTTGTGCACTTGTTCGAATATTTGGATTCTTTATTGAACTAAAACGTTATCTTATACAGAGAAAGTATGACATGGCAGGAAATTTTCTTGTCCGTTTTTGCATCTTTTTGGGCTTGAATAGCACTTTGTGTTGCTCCTCTTTAGTTATGTCAGGGCATTGACGCTTACAATGCATGTGAGGAGCACTGTATTGTATACGAGTTTCTGGCAAGTGGTCAAGCCATTTTTGGCCTGAAGTGTGGAGGAAAATTTTGTCTGGATTCTGGAAATGTTATCATGCATATGCAAAATATTACCTGTCAAGCAAAAGGATTTAGCAGCATTAGACCTTTCTACAAATTTAGAAAGCCTTAATTAAACCGAGTATGGCAACAGAGTTGATCCAAACTAGGTGGAATTAAAGTTCAATTGAGTAGAAACCTTTGAATGGTCATTATTTTCTATTAATGGTAGTGTGGACGTGGCTTTGTTAGACGAATTAATAGGTAATGATGGTCGATTGCATCATTCTATTAAAGCCAATAATAATGACTTAGAAGGGGAAAATCAGTTCTCCAGAAGGGATTGAATGTGTGTAAGCATGAGAGAGAGCTAAAATAAGACAACAAATTATGATAGTGAAACTGTTGTTGGTAACATTCATTCAAATCACAAACTTTGGATACCCAGACATCCCACATCTTTGTATTCTTGTGGCCTGCAATGGAAGCTACATTCATGGCAGGAAATCTGCTATGAAAAATAATTGGCCCCCACTTTGATCCCCATCATATCAAGATCAGAGGCACACAATGGAGTGGTCCTTCCACCTCAAAAACTCGTCTTAACACTCGCTAAGATATTCTATATGATCCATCCGTTACCCATTTCTTCTCAAGATTTTTCAATCAAGATGAAAATTAGAGAAAATGAAAACATCCCATCAAGGATTCAATCATACCCAATGAAATTGAACTCGTGAATAGTATGAGGTTTTGGTGTATGAATTAATAATGCATTAATCAAACCCAACAAAGCAGCGTAGGGCAGAGATGGTTATAACTCGAGCTGGGCCAAGGTTTCGATTCACGCGAACCCAAAAATCATTTTCAATGGAGGGGTCGAGACACAAGACTTGTTGTCCACGCGTGACCCCACCAATAATTTCACCTTATAATTCGTGTTTTTGAAACCCTGTTGGCATTGCAGCTTACACATCTAAGATTTTTCTACTTGTTTTTAGGTCTATTTATACATTAATACTTGTATTTAGGTATTTTATATTTTTGAGTTAATTAATTTACTATTTCAATTAAATAATAAAAAAAATATTTCCTTAAAAAATAATTTTTGTAAAAAAATTTTTTATTTATAAATTATTTTCTAAAAAAAGCATTAATCGCATAATTTCCCTTTTGAGGAGTGGATAAGAATGGATAGAAGAAGCCATTGCATTTTCACAATTCCATGACCAAATTAATTTGCCCTTGAATGCCTTCGATGTGTCCCATCCATGGGGCCCTAAACTTGTGACACATGTACTTTCATTTCATCCTATATTATTGCCACTACCAATTATTTTATTTTATATATATAAATATGTTCCCCACATGATCCTCTTAAAATCTGACACCTATTATCCAAAAATTTTGCATCACATGATAAGTAGAAAGAAATATAAATCTGAAAATTAACCTTATTTTATCTTACACGTATACAGTGCCAAGAACCTGGCAAAAATTGTCCCATTTGAGTGAAATTGATCTATCAAATTAGCCAATCAGAAAACAACACCCCACCATCAACAACAGAACCAAGACGGGGTTGTAAATTTAATAGGAATCTTCAAATTATTGAAAGCAAAGGAATGATATGAGTGAAGGGATAAGAGTGGATTTGAGAGTAGGTAGGTTAGAAATAGGTATGCTCACTTGATTACATATAATTTTACCACTTGATCTTTAAGAAAAGGATGTTTAATTTACTTATTTATATTGTTTATGACAAGTGATCACCCATTCATTATCAAACATGTAGAAAATTGCCTAATCTGACTTCAATTGATAGTGAAAAATATATCACTCACTTTACCAGTTTAAGTGTTATTAATTCCTCAATCCTCTATTAAAAAGAACACTAAAAATATCTTAAAAATTAAATGCGCAAGATGAATTATTTCTACATTTTATTAATCAAGATTTAAATTTTAAATGCCAAGTTATAAAAAAAAAGTAATTTTTGAATTTTATAAAATTATTATTTTAATTTTATAAAACTCAATAAAATGAATATATATATATATAAGGAGAGATTTTTTTTTTTTATATTCCATAAGTATGCCGACTAAGGAGTAAGACGGATTGAACACTCGATCGACCTAAGGGATAAGAGTGCTAAACTTCTCATACCAAATATTAGTTAATATATAAAGAGAGAATTTTCCCCTTTAAAGACATTTGCTATAGATATGATAAATTTTAAGATGAATAAATAAAAAGATTTAGATTTATAATTTCTTTTTTTTTTTACTTTTAAAAATTAAAAAAAAAATCTAATTAGGTTATCTTAATTGACGTAAAAAATAATTGTTGTATCATTTATTGCCAAAAAAAAAAATGACAAAATTCAAATCACTTTCACTTGCTTTCATGTGTTTAGCTCCCCCTTTCTTGGAGTTTACTAAAATTGTAATTAATTTAAATGCTATTCTCATGGCGTTATAATAATTATTTTATATTGTCTAGATGAATGCCTTAATTTGTCATGCAAGCATCCCAATTAACTTATTAGTTGGATAATCAAATTATCTTTAACAATATATAAAACAATTCAATAATAAATATTTTACTATAATTGCAGAAGGGTAAGCTAATTAAAATCCAGTAAATTTTTCAATGAAAATAAAATCTATTAGGTCCAAAATTATGGTGCTTCCTAGAATATATGATGAGCAAGGACTCACTTGAAATTGAAAAGTAAAATAGACCAGACTTTGAAATTGTCATGCCTCTTTGGAGAAGTTAGCAACTTGGAGTAGAAAAACAAAACAAAAATAAATATTGCAGAGAGAGATCAATAATTACTGAAAGAAAGATTAAGGAAAGTAAATTGCACATGGAATCAAGTTTTGGATCTTGTGATGGTTTTATTTATTTGTTATTTTTTTCTTGGGAGTGTTCAGAGAGAAGACAAAACAACAGAAACTGAGAAACACCAACCTAGAAGGAGGATGGTAAAGACCAAAGAGTGACTCCACATTCCTTATTTATCTTGTCTACTCCAGAGGCAAGAATCCTTATCAAATCCCTTTCTTGGTTTTGTATTTTTATTTGTTTTCAAAGAAAGAAAGAAAGAAACAGATGAAGTGATTCCTATAAGATCTGCAAGTAATAAGAGAAAACTTAGAGAAGAGCTACAATGGATAGTGTGGTTCAGTTGCAAAGACAGTTAGTTGACTACACAGCTTCACTTTTCCATGAGGTGAGGAATATCTCTATGCATACCTAAGGTTTTGTTTGGTCTTATTTTGCTTTTGCAGTTTCTAGCTTGTGCTCTTTCTTTTTTTCTTTCTTCGGTTTATTAATGATATGATTCTTATTGTTTGTGAGAAGGGATTCTTGGATGAACAGTTTAATCAACTTCAGCAACTGCAAGATGAAAGCAACCCAGATTTTGTGGTTGAAGTTGTATCTCTTTTCTTTGAAGATTCAGAAAGGCTTCTTAATGAACTGGCCAAAGCTCTGTGAGAATTTTATTTATTTATTGGGGATTCTTTTTATTTTTTCCAAATAAAGAATTTGTTCTTCTTCTATAGATATAGTTGTCCTAATGTGGTTGGTTTATTTTCCTTGTAAATTTCACAGAGACCAGCAAAGTGTAGATTTCAAAAGAATAGATGCTCATGTTCACCAGTTGAAGGGTAGCAGCTCTAGGTACATAACTGGTTTTAAGACTTACTAGTTTTAAACAACTAGTTATTCAAGTAGATTTCATTCAGCTTAATTCTGAAATGCACTTCATAGAATGTTCTCAGTTTCACTCTGAACATATATATGCCTTCAGATGATTTATCCAGGCATAAGTCCGTTATATCAGTTAATTTTATGGTAAATTGATCCAAAAAATACTGGCAGATAGTCACATTTGCTACATTCCAAATCATCTTGGTCTGGCAAATTTTCTTTTTTCTCCATATTTTCCCATGAACCTATAATTTTTCTTTTCCCCTCCTTCTATCGGTTGTTCTCATAAGAAAAATGTCTTGAAACCACAGCATTGGTGCTCAGAGAGTTCAGAAAGTCTGTATTGCCTTCCGAAACTACTGCGATGAGCAGAACACTGAAGGGTAATGTTCTTTAACCTTAATCCCACAACTCATAATACGAATAGCTTTTCTCCTTGATCCCTTGTACCATTGAGCATAATCTGAAAAAGAATATACTTATGAATAGTTTCATGTCCTGATGCATAATTGGCCTGCTACAGGTGCCTAAAATGCCTGCAACAAGTGAAGCACGAGTACTCCCTAGTGAAAACCAAGCTTGAAACTCTGTTCAAGGTAAAGGGAGAAAAGAAGTAGAAAATAATGATTCTTGAGAACTTTTTTTTTTTTTTTTTTCACAACTGAAATCTATTTGTATGATTTCAGCTTGAGAGACAGGTCCTGGCAGCTGGAGGATCAATTCCTTTGCCTATCTGATGAAGTGATTAAAAACAGGCAATAGCAGGCAAAATGGGATTTTGGATATGTAGAGGAGATTTCCTTTTCTATCTTCATTGCTTCTTTTCCATTTTCCATCGACTACTTAAGCTCTAAAGTGTTCCATCAGCTTTTTAGCATAAGTTTGTACTATATGCAATGTATGAGCAATGACAAAGAATGTGAATAAACCCTCCCGTTGAGCTTTGTTCTTTATTTTATTCTGTTTGTATCATAGACAAGGCACAATGTGGCTTAAATGGCTAATATAATCCTCATAGTGTGTAAATTTCTGCACACAAAAACATCATACAAGATGATGAATAGGGCCAAATTTGGAATGATTGCCAATTACTAATAATTTCTACATTGAAACTAAAACCAAAGTAATCATAATAATAATAATAATAGTAATAATAAATTAGAACTTCCCTCCTTGTTTTTGTACTGCAGATGTGAAATTGTTTGTGCAGCAGTCACCAGAAAACTGAAGAAATTTGTATGCAACTAATCTTGATTATCCTCCAATACAGTATTGTTAATACCCTTTTTTTTTTTCTTATCAACCCTCTTGCTGCTAAAATATTCTTGTTTAGTGCTAAATATCAATTATTGTTGACTAAATGTTTCTTCCAAAAAGAATTTGAATTTGGAACACATGATTAGTAACCAAAAAATATAATTAGATATACAGCAACTAATTAATCCAACCTCAGTTGATACTGACCATGTAACAGATAGGCTCCTGCATGAGGCAGAAGAGTTTGGATCCATGTGCAACAGTGGGATGGAGGTCATCACTCATTAGAGGACAAAACAAATACATTGAGCAAATAAATCTTTAACCACCGACCATTAGCCCTTATCAACAAGAAATCATACTAAACATTATTTTTTTGTTGAGGAGGAAAAGTGGTTGGATAGGTACTTTTAAAATAAAGAAGAAACCCCACATTGCAGAGTTGATTTGTTTAAAGTCCAAGAGTAGTATTATTTTAATCACCATTCTATAATCTCTATTACATTCAATGAATGGATGTATTTTCTATAAGGTCAACTGCTTTCATATGGGGTGGGATGTCTCCTGGTCTGTAGGTATGTGCAACCAGGCCAAAATGTATGCTGTTATGGCAGAAACATATAAATTATTTCGCTTCTCAATCCTACTAATCAATGGCCAGTTTTTTTTTTTTTTTTTTTGAAACTTCAGTAATATTCATTGATTGTTGCTTGTATCTTGCAGGAATCAAATTAACTAACTAGACTTGTCAATGGGTTTAAGTGAATTCCATGAGTTAATAGCAGTAACTAAAATCTTTCATTCCATTTATAGGATCTTAATTTGAAAAAGAATGATAATCTGATCTCAATTTCATGTTTGGCATGGATTGTAAAGGGAAGTTCAAAAGAATTTGATGGGAAAAGGAGGTGAACTTGACCAAATACACCAAAGTAAAAGAAAATGATAAAATTTGATTTAGAAATCCTAAGCAGATTTGACAGAGTGTGTTTCCAGCTAGGCAGATTCCATCACACCTGGTTTTACAATATTTTAATGCATAAACGCATTGACTAATCTATGTTAATTCATTAATGCAAAAACTCTCTGTTAAACTAGTCAATTTTTTCTGAAGTGCAGCCCAACCCAATCTGAACTGAGACCAAATAACTTTTTAAGCCCAAATCAGATGGCTCATGGTGATTAATCTAAATTATTTATTTGATAGCTAGACTTGGCGATGCTGCCATATATTTTTGGTTCCCCAAATGGATGAAATTAGATTCCGACTTGCCTGAAATCAAAAGAAAAGTGCAGTCTACAGTCTAACGACAACCACTCTAATGTTTAAGTTGGAAAAGGCTTTAGAAGTTAATGGCAATGAAACAGTATATTTGCTAAAATGTGTAAAACATACTGAGTTCGATTTATGTGGTAGGAGATAGCCAGCGCTAATCAGTGGATTCTGTTGATCAAATCAGGGAATTCTGTCCATCAATACTGTGCTCTCCTTTAGCCGTAGTTAAGAGAAATGTAGCTGTATCAGTGTGATTTCTTTTAACCGTGCGTCATGGAATTGTACTACGTCCACGTTATTCCGATCCGATCTTAGTTCTATACTGCCCATCTCCTAATACATGGATTTGTCACTATCTGTACATGTCCTGTTCGATCTCCACGAGATCGGAGATGGCTTTGACTTGTCCCGATTCATGCTTGAGATGATCTGTGACTAGTCCGATCCAAATGAGATCAGATATGGATCTAGTGAATTAGATCTGATTAAGATTGGATTTTGGGCTAGACTATATCATTTGCCATCTAAACCCTTTAATCCTCTAATTCCCAACCGACGTGTGAATGTCACAATTTTCTCAGCTCAAACGATGGATCATGGCTGTGTACTCCATTTTCTTTTCTGTTCTTGAAACCTTCCTATAACAGCAGATTGCCTGTGATATTTTTACGCATTTGCAAAATGACAGTAATAAGCATTTGCATTGACATTTTCCAAGAATTTAACTGGTTTTCATTTTTTTTTTTTATCAATAATTATCTGTCCTATTTGTGATGCATTTCTGTGATGCATTTCCCTCTGCAAAGATTTTATGACTCTTCAAATCAAACATCTCATTCCAATATGGATTACGGCAACAAGGGTTTCTCCTGAAAAGATGTCCTGCAAAGGGAAACAATGGGATCAGTCTTATCTGAATTACTGAAATGCAAAAGCTTATCTAGCCCTAGAAAATTTAAGGGAAATTGGGAGCTACTATGTGTTGATAGTCAATAACTTACCATGTATTGATAGCTACTATGTTCCTGCTGTAATTTCCAAAGCCTTGAAAGTAAATGCTGCTGGGCAAGTGTAGCTTCAGGAATATCATTTGTTAACTGCAAATTGTTAAGCATTTCAGGGAAAGAACATACTATCTCTTGCACAGTCAATGGAACGAGTGTGATGTTCAGTTCAGACCCTAAAACCGCCTTTGTAGCTAAAGGATCAAGATATACGTTGAATTCAGGTTATTGATTTGAAGGAATGGTAAAGAGGTTTACTTTTTCATTGCTACCCTCCAAGGCTCCAACAATGTATAGTTCCGCCTGTCAAATAGGGGATTTTCCTGCATTTGAAGGTTTCAGGCTATCATGCTATAAGCCTTGGAGCCATGCAGTTTGAACGTAAAAATCCTAATCTTTAGTTTAATTAATATAACTTAGAAAATGGCATAGGGATTTTATATTAATTAAATTAAAGATAAGAGAGTTTTATATTACAAATTGAAGTTGAGGTATTTACTATTACACACCTGAGGTACTGCCTATAAATATGAAATTTACCCATAAGTACAGAGTCAAAATCCTTAATGGATTGCACATATATGAATCGCCATTCACACTGGATGTTTAAAGAAATTATGAATTTCAGAACAGAAAAACACTGGCATAAACGGTGGATGATGAGAATCACCTTCTGGGACTGCAAGGCAGCTCGTGTGCAAGCCCATATAATGTATGAGAGTCCAAAAAGCCCTCACTGCCACGAGGAATGGCCTTGGAATACTTGCAGTCTGCAGTATGCCGAAATGTTCAGCAAAATTCATCCCCAAGTTGAGGCGGCCCATCATAAGCAGTTAATCATACAGAACATCTTGTGCAGTGGGTTGCTGGAGACCAACATAATAATAATAATAATGTATGCAACAGGAGATTTGAGAAATATATAAAATCGACACCATTAATGGTATTGTTTCAGCAAGTTTTTTACCAGATTTTTTTTTTTGGTAATCAATGGTGTACTTGTGAAAATTGTATATGGGGAGGAACAGATTTGAATTGGACTATAGGGGCATGATTTGCAATTGCAGTTTGATTTTAATTGAGATAAGTTTACATTTGATTAAAGGATCGGTTTGAATCAAAATTTGAGGATAAAATCAGATTGTAAAGTCTTTTAATTCTTTTTTTTTTCTTCTATCAAATTTAACAATTAAATTTTCAATTTTTTAAAAAATTAATTTTAATTAAAAATCAAATTGATAATTTTAACCAAATTTCAATCTGATATAAAATTAATTTTAACCAATCAAATTTTAAAATTTTTTTTGAAATTTTATTAAAATTATTCCTCAAGATGATTCAAATTCTATTGAACCATCAAACAAAATCATTAATTTCGATTCAATCTCAAGATTAATGAGGAGATTGAAACCAAAATCTTTTTCTTGGTGATATTAATACAATTAGAGCTTATAAAATTACTTACTCCCTTCACTTTTATTTGTTATTTAAAATTTGTTAGGATAATTTAAAAAACAATTAAATTATATAAATTATAATAAAATATTTTTTAATTTAATTAAATTATGAAGAAAATTTATTAAGATAAATTTTAAAAAATTATATAAATAATTATCATATTTAATAAAAATAATAAAAAAATAAAAAATAATTAAAAAAAAATTAATATAATTAATTAAGTTGAGTATAAATATTCAATAAAAATATTTTTAAATATTAGAAATTAAAAAAAAAAAAAGGCCTCGTGGGCGTCAACGTAACCATAACAAAACAACCCATTCCCAAAAATCTCATCTTTTTAGGTTCTTAAACTAAAAGAAAAAAAAAAAAAAAATTTCAGATTCCCAAAACCCTCAAACTTTGGACCCGAAATTTAAATTATCAACAGCCTCTCTCCCTCTGCCTCATATTTATCTCCGTTTTTCCCTCTGCCTCATATTTATCTATCTCATTTCTCGCCATAGAACCCTTAGCAAAACCCTAACCCTAAAATCTCAAATCCTTACCAAATATGGCCAAAAAGAAACTTACCCATCCCTCTCAAAACCCCAAACAAGATACCCCACAAGTGCATTCCCAGTCCCCAGCCATGACTCGCCAACAGTCCACCATGGAAGAACCTGAAGAGAAGCTCCAGAACTTGAAATCCCTCAACTCTATCCTTCTTAAAGAGACCCTTGAGCGCAGGCAGCAAGTTGAGTCTTTGATGCAAGCCAAAG
The DNA here is from genome assembly GCF_030052815.1 of Hevea brasiliensis. Taxonomy (NCBI): domain Eukaryota; kingdom Viridiplantae; phylum Streptophyta; class Magnoliopsida; order Malpighiales; family Euphorbiaceae; genus Hevea; species Hevea brasiliensis. Next base: position 1,915,342 of record NW_026615250.1, read on the forward strand.
AGGGTTTAGAGACTCAGTTGGCTAGGACTGGTACAGAGATGGCATATTTGGAAAATCTTTTGACTCGGGCAACTGAGGACAGACTGAGTTTGGAAATAGAAAAGGGTTTGTTTTGTGTTTTTATTAAGACAAAGGTGAATGAGATGGGGGTTATTGTAGAGGGCTTGGTAAGAGAGAAGAGAGAGAAAGAGATTGAGAGTGGGCTCTTGAAGGCTGAGGTGAATGGGTTACTGGCTAATCTTGAAAGTGAGAGAGAAAAATTGAGCAGGGCTTGTGGGGAGAGGGATTTGTTGAGGTTTGATCTGGATAACTGGGAGAAGGAGACAAATGGGTTGAAAGAGAAAGTGATTGAAATGGAGGAGAAGGAAATAAAGACTGAAGAGGAGATTAGGAAATTGAAGGTACGTTATGCTCAGTCGATAAAGCAAAATAAGGAAACAGAGAAAGAAATTGAGAAGGTTAAAAATTTAAGAGATGTAGCTGAGAAGAAATTGGCAGAGAAAGTAAAAGAGATTGAAGGTTTAAACGGAGAGATGGAGGAGATTGTAAGGAAGAAGGCTGGTATTGAAATGGAGAACAGTGGGCAAAAGGTTAAGATTACTGAGTTGGAAAAAGATGCGTCTGAATTGAATGAGATTATATCAACTTTGCGAAAGGAGGAGGGTGTTTTGCGTGAAAAAGTCTTGGAGTTGGAGAAGAGTTTTCATGAGGCAATAGAGAAAGCAAAGGTGATAGCAATGGAGTTTGATGCTTTGATGGAAGAGAAGCAAATTAAGGAAAGAACTATTGAGAGTTTAATGGAGCAAATGGATTCAAGCGAAAAGCTTATAAAGACTTTGAATATTGAGATGAAAGACAAGGATGAGTTGATTGAGAAATTGATGAGAGAGAAAATAGAGATTGATGATGTGAAAATTAGTAAGGAGAGGGAAATTGTGGAGTTGCATGAGGAGTTGGCTGGATTAAGGGATGCCATGTTTGCAATGCAAGAATCCATCAAAAACCAAGAAGGCAAGAACAAGCAACTAGCATCTGAAGTTAGCCATTACAGAGATGCTTTTGAGCGAGTGAGACTTGATAGGGACAATGCCCAGATTGATTTGGATGAGGAGAAAAAGAATACCATTAACCTCAGGTCTAAAGTTCTGGAAATGAAGAAGAGGATTGAAGAGACTGTAGAAGAGTTTGTGAAGATGAAGAATGAGCGTGATAATCTGTTTGAGGAAAAGAAGGAAATGGAATGCCATGTTGGTTTGTTGAAGAAGGAAAAGGACCTGGTGCAAAGGAATCTTTGTGAGGCTCAACAAGAAATTGATGATTTGAGGACTAAAATGGAATCAACTAGTAGTAACTCAGAAAGAGCACTGTCCATGTTGAAGAACACTGCAGCATTGATACGTAGATCAAATGATGGAAAGGAAGAAGTATCCATTACTGAAAAGAAACGTGATGATGTAACTGAACCATATGCAACAGAGCTTGAATTTATTAAAAACGCATTTAGAAACAAGGAGACAGTGGTTGAGGAGATGAAGCAGCATGTGAAATTCCTGCAGAATTCTCTGGCAGATGCACATAAGAAGAAGGGCTTATGGGCTATAGTGTCTTCAGCAACAACATTTTTGGCTGCAGCATCCGTTGCTTATATTGCTAGAGCAGGTTGAGCATTTTCGTTTATTTGTCAACCTTTAGTTTCTGGGCAAGGTGCTCTTGCTACAGCATTAAGTATTACCTAATCAAGTACTAATTGAGGGCAAACCCATATTATTCTGGTAGTTGCTCTACTTTGGCTTATGATATTAATGTTTTTCAATTGACGTTGCAACCTCAGAAAAGGTTTTAATTGTTGTTTTATTATGATCCAGTATTCTATGTTATAGCTATATTTTGGGGTAATCTCCTACCCTTTTGCCATTAAGCATCTGTAGTCTAGTTCATGCGCGCGAACACAAATAATAGAATGCTCGAATCAGTGATAATCATCAACTGAATTTGTGAACATAAAGGAAAGAGGTCCTGGCCATCTTAAACCAGAGTACGTGCTTAGTTTTTTGATAAAACTATTGTAATATTGGCATGTGCTTTTTCTTTGTCGCCTTTCTACACTTTCAGCCCTTCCTGATTGAATCTGAATAGAAAGTAGAGCTAGAAGACAATTCTCTTGTATGCAGTCCAGCCTCAACTTAGATGAAGATGTACTTGCTTATATAGAAAGTGGAGTTAGAAGTTAAGAGTTCAGAGGAGAATTCTTCTGTGTTAGATTAGGTGCCGATGTACATTCTGTTACAGATTGTCATGATTATTTATCTTGGAGAATGTAGCCAAAATGAACATTAATTGCTCCCAGGAAGAAATAAGTCAACAGATTGTGGTCATTGTTACCCCCAATGATTATCATATTAGCTGCAGCATCGGTTGCACATAGTGCCCGATAACACCAAGTGATTTACTGAGCTTGTTTGATGGTTCTAGTTGATGTTGATGTTATGTTGGTTGAAAGATGATACTGTTTTTCTTGTTGGGCAAAAGATGCCATTTGTTCTTTCAGATGATCTTTCCTACAGGAGAAGATAATGTTCACATCCTATTGAGACAGTTGTGTTTGTAGTACCGAGGCCATAATTCTTGTACAAACAATCATGATAGCTTTGTGGATAACTATAAAATTATATAATGAAAGCAGGATAGGATTTCAGCAGTCATGTCAGGCATAGTTTTCATGGCTTCAATTAAAATTTATATTCAAAATTTTATAATTTTGAAAATGTTCATGTTATCACTAAATTAAAGTTGATTGATTTATTTATATGGTTTTATCATTAATTCCTTTAATAAAAAAAAGACTTAAAAGTAATTGTTAGTATGTGCTCAAATATCAAGCACAGGCCTACAAGGCTGACTGATTTATGTATCGCGCAGGTCACTTTAATGGCTGCAACATTTATTTTCTGTTTGGAAAATGGAAATTGTCCCTGCAATAAGTTAATCTATGAATTAAACTGCTTAAAACAAATTAAGCAAGCAATCTAACTCTTGTTATAAAAACAAACAAAAATCGTACATCTTGAAAAGTTCATGAAGCTTCTCATTAATATAAGCAAGCTAACAAATCTAATCCACTCTGAGGTCCTAAAAGTCAATTAAGCAAGACTTGATGTCTTTATCAAGAGCTTAGCTGTTCTTTGCTATTATGCAAATATTCCTCTCTCACTTTGATAGCAAATCCCAACAGCTTAAAATGATTGTATGTGGATTTTCATGTGGTCCCCTTGAACACTTACAAAATCCAACCACCAGTAAATGGGGTTTTAATCTTTTAAAGCCAGCCAATTTTTGTATTTTCTGCCATTTCTAGCTTTCAATTATTCATCTACATCAGGCCCTCAAGAACTGCCAAGAATTTGTTCAAATCAATCTTCATCAACAGCAGAAATTGAGTACTTCAATTTGCTTCCAATCATTTGTTACAATGTCAGCGTCTTTTATCAAAATTTTTTTGCTCCTACGGTGATTTTAGATCTTTTAATTTTAGAAATGATTTCAATATCGATAAAATAAAACTCATTGATTCTCAAACTTGAGATTGATTTAAGATAGCACAATTAGTGGATAAAAATGCCGCACGTATTGATGCTTCCTTCCAATTGTTTCACAATTATCTTGCAGTGATGAGCAATCTATGCTTAAACCCCTTCGCTATAACCACTTAGGGAACACAACCTGCTCCACTATCATTGCCTGCCAAAGCAGAAGGATTGACATGAGAGTATTGGTGTTAAATGCACTTGTGACTTTTCTATGTTCATTACTTAATGACAAGCAACCTTGTGCTGGACTCATTGGACTCATAAATATGTACTCTTCCTATAAACAATTACATCTCAAATCGCATATATGCTTATATACTCCACTCTTTTTGACTAGCAAGAGTTTCAATGGTACAAAAATAACCAAATACAGAAACCCATTCTTTTTGCTTTCATTGATCACTTCATCAATTCTGTCAAAAACACGATTGACAAGGTCTGTTTAACATTGACATCAAAGTCACTCATGAAAAACACTTTCTAAGATATATTTATTAGAAAATATTAAAAATTAATTTAAAATTAAAATTAGTATATTTAATTGTAAGAACTCTCGAAAACACCTGTTAATTCAAACCTGCAAATGGAATTATTAGAAATGCAGGGCTGGAAGCTCTACCGCTTCCCCAAGCTTCAGGTAGCTTTTATTTATAATAGAACATTTCAGAAGTTGAAGAAGCTATACATGGTACCACACAAGCCTGCAACTCTTTTCAACCTTGATTCAGAAACTTAAGTTTCTGACAGTCAAAACAATAGGGAAGCCTGTTTTCTGTCCAATACATGCATGTTAATTAGCAGAAAGAAGAATCTGAAAGAACATCTAATTCATGACCTCTAAGTCTTAAACGACATAATATTTACATTTGCCAATATGTCAAACTAGAACAAATCAGAAAGAAGAAGATAAAAAAGAAAGGAGAAAGCAAAATTGAATGACAAGAAGTTAATATAAGCAAACACCTTTAAACATACTAAAAACATATGTATGAAACATAAAGGATCACAATACCATGGATTTTTTTTTCTCATCCATGTTCTAAAATTAGCTATATAACATTAGCAAGGCACGATCCAATCAACCGGCCACCAAAACGCTACCCTGCAATCCTGTCTTCCTATCTGTTGTAACTGGAAGTCAGAATGGGTAACCTTAAATTTGGTGGGTCTGCTAAACTTAGTCAAACAGCTTCCTGCTGCCTTCAAAAGCTTCATCAAACTACATCACCCAAGTCCAGACAATTGGATGTATAACAGAATACATCCCAAACCAGCTAGATGCTGAACCACTTTCTGCACCCAATAAAAAAGCCTAGTCATGATGAACCAGACCCCAGAGTAGCAGAACCCAACAACACATGATCAATGAAACAGTAAGCAGTAATACTACACAATCATATAAACAGCAAACAACCCTTAATTACCCCCAAGCAGAATGTCTAGCTTCTGTCATGTATAGCTGCCACCTGCCAGCCGGTTACGTATATTATAAGTTAGAACACACAAATTTACTTATCTCATCCATGACAGTATGAAAGTGATTGTTATTGGGCAATAAGTAGAAGCCAATTGTTGCTTGCTCAAGATATAGAAGTTTCACAACTTGGCCAGCCTTCTTTAGCCCCTCAACATAAGCCAATTGCCAATCCTGAATAAGGTCCAAACCAGACACCACAACAAGACTCTTGGGAAATTTCATTCCTTCGAGGTTTTTACCATTTGGACCAAATGGATTACATGCTGGATGATCCCTATCAGCCCCCTCAGGGAGGAAAGCTCTCCAATACCAGTACCGGTCTTGTAGAGTTACAAAATATTTTCCATCTAGTCGCTTCTCTGATTCTGTTCTCTCTTGCCCACTGAACATGGGATTTAGCAGTATGTTCCCCAATATGTCAATACCTGATTCCACTGCTCTTATTGTAACATGATGTACAATGTTACCACCAGAGCTATCCCCTGCCAAGTATATATGAACTTTGGAATCTTTCTTACTCTCAAGCCATGTTCTTGAGTTAACCCACTTAAGAGCTGTCCATCCATCATCATAGGCACAGGGATATCGATTTTCAGGTGCACGCCTATAATTCACAGAGACTACCACTGCCTTGCAAATACCCACCAACCGGCGACATAATGTGTCATATATAGCACTGTTTGCAGAGGAGTGTGCAAAGCTTCCACCATGAAAGAAGATAATGACAGGGACAACCTCAGAGTTTACAGGCTTCTCAAGTTCAGCAATATTTGGTTGCGATGGCTCCCCATCTGATGGTCGATAGATCCGGCTAAGAAGGCTAGTCCCACGGTCAATGACAACATCAAAAGAGAAAACTCCATCAACTGGGTTTGCATTTGCTGGAACTTTCCGGTCAAGGAACTCTGCCAAGTGGCGATTGAAAGTGCCATCAGGGCGACGGAGGAGATTGTAAGCCAGCTTGAAATTGGATATGAGTACCCATGTATTCAGTGGAACCACCCTCTATGCAAAACAGCAAATATCAATTTTCATCTCATGAAATATAATGGCAAGTACCAAAACCGCAAACATCTTTAAACAAAGTTCTCTGCCTATATGTGCAGCAACTACATGCATCATATGCGAACTGAATAACAAGGTGAACAACGAAACTACTTTGAACTCAAAAAAGAAAGCAATTAGGCAGTTTGATAAGCTAGCACAAGTCAACAATAACACGCCAACAAGTAATTTAATTAGTCCCAACCAAATCATATTCTTCAAGTCAAATTAATCCACAAGGGAAATCAAGCTAATTCAACCTTCAAATAACCAAAACAAAATTTCAAAGCAGAAAATCAGACAACCAATAAAAAATTGTCAACTAAGTCCCTCTTCAATGATCTTGAAATCCAATCAAAAGCTGAGGGTAAACCACTCCAAAACCCAAAAAACAATCAACAAAGTCCTTCACAGAACCAAAAGCAGAAAATCCAAAAACCAAAACTCACGAGGAACTCAGAAAAGCAGAAGGGGTTAATTAGTATACGCCCACATTTAGGATGAAAATCCATAACAGTGCCCCAAACCAACCCCGTTCGACAACAGAATCCCGACCCAAAACCCATCAAAACACCTATATTTGATACCAAATCCCAAATAAAACCAGCTGATTTTCAACTTTTAAGCAGTCTCCTAAAAACTAAGACAGAACCATGAAAAGACTCCGTCTTTGATCACCAAACAAATCGATTGCATAAAAAGACAACAAAAATGAGGGAACAAAAAGGAAAAAAAGAGAGTACCTTGCTTTCATTGAGGTTAACCTCATTACTCCCAGCCATGAAACTATGCTCCTTATAAAAATTCAAAAGCAATAGCTAATAACTCGAAATATATCCTTTTAAAGACCAACCCACTTCGTAATCCGCTTCACATATTGAAAAGGAACACAAAAGAGGTGATTTTATCGAGTCTAAAGATCACTCCTTGGACTCATGATCGAAGATTATAAAACCCCCAAAAAGAAATGGGCAGCCTTTAAAATTGCTAATCTCTCGAGCTCTTTTATTTCTTTGTTTTTTTCTCTTTCCGAGTTTTTTTGAACAGGAAGATCGATAAACGATAACAATAAATGGTAAATCTCATTGCAATAAAACCGCGTGAGAGAGAGAGACAAACAGAGTGGAAATGGGAAGAGGAGTGGGCGAAGGATATGAAGAAGAGCGCATTGTAGCAAATGATTAGGTGAGGATGCTAAATTACGCTCGGGATTTGATGTGGGACGAGAGAGACGACAAAGTGATCGGCCGAAAGATAACTGTTGAGTGGGGCCCACTGATGTAAAATTATTAGTTTCTGAAATATGTTAATTTATATTAATAATTTTGGCTTTTTGCTATTTTCGACGTAATAAATATGGAATAATTATAAATCTTGTAATTAAATTTATACGAAATTTAAAAAAAGGGAAATTTTGAGGGGAGAATAAAACAAAAGCTTCCGTGCGTGCGGCCGGCGCCAAGGCACGTGAGGACAAACGGGAACGGGTTCCGTCTCAACGTTTTTTTGCAGCATGCTTAAAGCCATCTGGGACACGGGAGGAAGACTTCCCCTTCAAAATTCCTTTTTTAATTTTATTTAATTTTTTAAATTCAAGATCATATAAAAAATAAGCTTAAAAAATTATTAAATATATAAATTTAAATATAAATATTTAATTTAATTATTATTAAATTTATTCTCACATAAATTAAAATTAAAAAAAATTGTCTAAAATATTAAAATTAATGTAAAATTAATTTTAATTAAAATTAAATGATAAAAAAATATATAATTGAATTTAATTAATTTAAAATTAAATTATTATTATTATTATTATTGAATTAATATTTTGTTAGTAAAAAGATTTTAAATAAAGAAAAAAAAATAATGAGTAGAATATCAATGGGCAAATAAGGCAAAAGTTGGGTGGGAGTACCGGAGAGGGACAAAATTCAATCTAAAAGAAGAAACACGTGTAAGTCACGAGAAGGATATGTGTCCCACAAATAAGGTCCCATAGGAAAGGGCAAAATCTATAATGCCCCAAATGACCAATCCAGAAAAGAACTGCCCCTCTTGCCTTTTAACACTACCCTATGATACGGACCAGGGACCCACACTACCCCACAAGTTGCATTTGTTCTGTTCATTTATTTACCCACGTGTGAATTACTGGCACCGTCCATCATAATTCTGATGGGGGGAAGGAATTCGTATATAATAATATTACATGGACCGTTGATTTGATATTTGGATGAAAGTAATCTAACGGCTGGACTTTTGCAGAAGAGAAAAGAAGAAGGTACTTTAGTTGTTGCACGTCAAAAGTACAGTGCCTCGAGAAAATTACAACCTCTACAGCTTGCACTAATCAATATCATACATACCACCATTTAATGGTGGACCTTTTTTTGGGCTTCAATCTCTGTTTACTTCCTTCAAATATAGTGTCTATCCAAACAGAGTAATAATGCATTTTCTTTTTTTAATATAAAAAATAAAATAATATTAATTATTTGGTACAAAACTTTTTGGTATATTTTTTTTTTGGGTAAAAAAATGAATTATTGAAAAAAAAAAGCCAAAAAAATAAAATGAAAATTAAGGTGCGCGTTTAACTGGAAAAGTGAGCGGACAGTGCCTAGGCCACGCTTTCAAATTCATTATCATTTAAAAAACTAATAGGCTCAGCTTCCATTTTGTTTTGCCACTGAGTCTCTGATATTTTTGCAGAGAAAATCATGCCCATTAGGCATTAGCCTCTACCCAATAGCTCTATGCCTTTATTTTTATTTTTTTTTTAATAAAGAAAATAATAAAAAATGAAAAATGAAAAATCCATGCACTAATAGTAAATATAGAAAATTGAGTGGTGAACAAAACAAGCACTCGGCAACTTTTTTATCAGAGGTCACTGTCCATGAACATCATAATCAGTAGGACACGCTTTTGGGGCACTTCACTATTGTTATGGTCAACAACTGGGAACAGGTTTTGGATTCTTGTGGATTAGCCTTTTTCCCCCTTCCAATTTTAACAAAATATCACCCCTTTCACCTTCTCTTTTCTTATTCTTTATTAAAAAATAAAAAAAAATAATCATTTTATCAAACCACAAGAAAAATCAGAATCAATTTCTGATTTCTACCACTTTACAAACTCCCACCTTCGCTATCTTTATCTCTCACACCCACTAGCAAGGAGAAATTATTGGGCTTTTGTGGGCTGGGTCTCATTTTGTGCTGAAGCCCTGGCCCATCACAATTCTATCTTTATTTTTGTTTTTTTTTAATAATTACATAAAGAAAAATATTTCATTTTTATAAATTAAATAATTTTATAATATTTAATTAAGTGGTCTTATCACAAACTCATTTTTGTCTGGGACTGATTTCAATATAAGAATCCCAAACTATATGATTAGCAATAATAATCATTGCCATAATTTTAAAGTTAAATTATATACAACAAAACAATTCTTTATGCATACTGTGCACCAACCACATCAAGCTCATTAACATTTAAAAGTTTGTCTATTTATTATTATTATTATTATTATTATTATTATTATTATTTTAACCTTCCATTATTAAATTAAATTATAAAATTTTCTTTTTTTTTCAAAATTTTTTACTTTGAAAGTCACAGAGTTATTGCGCGCCCATCCACATCCTACGACGTCGTTTCTGTTTCTCACTTATCACACGTAGTCACGAAGCTGAAGCGCTAAACAAAAGAAAAGCACAAGATTTCCCGCCGTTAATCTAATTCGGGTGCCACGTTGGCAATCCTTGCGAAGCCGTATTCATCAATCAGATCGAGCATACGCTTCCTTTATAAACCCAAACGCTCCAATTTTCTCAAACATTCCCAAAAGGAAAGCATCTTCCAAAATCCTTGCTTCTCTCTCTGTGTTCAGAACAAATTAGGGTTTGGTTTTGTGGTATATTTTAAGGATTATTGACAATGAGTTCTACTGGTGGATCGACCAAGGGCGGAAGAGGAAAGCCCAAGGCGTCGAAGTCTGTGTCGCGGTCGCAGAAGGCTGGGTTGCAGTTTCCCGTTGGGAGGATCGCCAGGTTTCTCAAGGCCGGAAAATATGCAGAGCGTGTCGGTGCTGGAGCTCCTGTCTATCTTTCTGCTGTCCTCGAGTACCTTGCTGCTGAGGTAAATTTTGGAGATATTGGATTCAATTGGATTTATGGTATCATGGTTCGTTGGGATTTTTTTCTTCGTCTCTTTGGTTAAATTAGGTCTTTTTTTTTTACTGATTTTATTAATTATCTCAAGTTTTCTTCCCTAATTTGATTGTTTTGTTTCAAGGGTCGTGATTTGGATTAATTGGTGCATTATTGGTTGAAGGGTTTACTATGATCGATTAGTTTTGTATTGCTCATAAAAATTAGTCATTCGTTTTTAGGAGATTAATATGGTTTCCGTTGATCATTTGATTGATTAGCTGTTTATTAAGATGCCGCTGGGTTTATTACTAGTTTTGTGTTGGTTTGCTAATGGGAGATTGGTTTTAGGTATTGGAGCTTGCTGGGAATGCAGCAAGAGATAACAAGAAGAACCGTATTGTGCCAAGGCACATTCAGCTTGCTGTGAGGAACGATGAGGAGCTGAGCAAGCTTCTGGGCTCTGTTACCATTGCCAATGGTGGTGTGTTGCCTAACATTCACCAGACTCTCCTTCCTAAGAAGATTGGCAAGGGCAAAGACGATATTGGATCTGCCTCTCAAGAGTTCTAGGTCTTTTCCCTCAGTATCTAGTTTTCTTTAGGAATTCTACATTTGTAAAATATTCAATTTTGGTTTTCTACTTGGTTTACTATGGTATCTTTTGGGTAAAGCGGCTTTGGAATCAAACCACGCAGCTTTTCGATCAGTTGATCAATCTATGGTGCTCTTTTCTGTTTATATATATATATATATATATATATATATATATATATATATATTTTTTTTTTTCCTTCTAATATACTTGTGGAAAACAGATTGGATGTATAATGGAGTTTCACTAGGTTAGTGAACTGAATGCTGCGCTTCTAGGCTGTTCTGCATTTTTGATTTGATTCTTGGATGATTTGGAGAAGATGATTGCATCACTAAGGCGATACGTTACCCTAGTTGAGAGGAGAGGTGAGAGTATTTTTGAAGCAATGCGTTGTAATTTAAATTGTCTAAATCATATATATATATATATATATATACTTTTAATATAAAAATTCATACCTTTTAATAAGTTTAAGAAGTAAAAAAGCATATTAAAAAGCATATCACACCTTCAATTAATAGAACATTAACTATTTAAAAATAAGTAATCATTTGCAAATACATAACACACCTCAATCTAACATATTACAATACTCATTTAATAAAAAAACATATCACAATTGACAATTACTCATGCTCTAAGTCTCCAATTAATAAGACTTAATTTCAAAATTAAATAATCATTTGCAAATACAGACCTTAATTTAATATATCACAATACTCATTTAATAAAAAGCATATCAAAATTGATAATATCCATCTAAAAATACATATGACAATGCTCATATAATAAACAATGAAATAATAAATTAAAAAAAAAAAAGCGGTTGCTGGGTAATTAAAAATGGCATGATTGTGAGAGAAGAAAGCATAGAAGAAGAGAGGAGAGAAGAGGGGAAAAAAAAAGTTAAAAGGCAAAAAGAACGCAGGAAAATAAGTGTTGCAGTTGGATTAAAAATGACATGACTATGAGAGAAGAAAGCATAGAAGAAGAAAGAAGAGGAAAAAAAAAAAGTAAAAAGATAGAAAAAACGCAGGAAAATAAGTGTTATAGTTGAATTAAAAATGGCGTGACTATAAGAGAAGAAAGCATAGAAGAAGAGAAGAAAAAAAAAAGTAAAAAATAAAAAGAGAGAAAATGCAGGAAAATAAGTGCTGTAGATTGATTAAAAATGGCATGATTGTAAGAGAATAAAGAATAGAAGAAGAGAAAAGAAAGAGGAGAGGAGAAAAAAAAAAGTTAAAAAGAAAAAGAAGAAAAACATGGGTGTTGCAACAAACTTGAGAAAAGGGAAGAATTGAAGAAGAGAAGAGAGGAGAGGAGAGAGAGAAGAAGGAAGAAGTAGAGGAGAGAAAGAGAGGAAGGATGAGAGAGAGAGAGACATACCTTATTTCTTAGATTGTTTTTCTTTTCCTTTTTTAAGTAGCCGTAGAGTCATAGGTTGAAATTAAAATCTCCTCTTTAGAGTTTTTAACTCTTGCAGTTTAAAGAATGAATTAAAAAAAAAAAGTATTATGTAACAGAGGCGTCGCCTCTCTCTCCTCATGCCCTGTGCCTCTCTCTCTCAGTCGGGGTCGCCTCGCTTAGCCTAGCACCTCGCCAGCACCTCAGAGCGCCTTTAATAACATTGGATTGCATACCCTCAACTTTTGTCTTTATTATAAGTTGTGTCTCTTTTGCCCGGGAACACGCTGAGACCTAGTTATCTTCAGAGGGAGTGTTGCAGAGGATAATGTACGCTTTTAACATGTCTCACTGGATTGTAATAACGGAGACCAGGTCTCATGTTTTCTATTCCCAGTGAACAAGAATGTTAAAATATACTAGGGTCTTGGGGTTAAATGGGTGTAATTGGCTATGGACTCATAATTGGTTGCTAACGAAATTGAAGTTTGGGCCCCATTTTTGCCTAACATGCTTCAGTTGCTTAACATGCTTCAGTTGCTGAGCATTATTATGATGTGGAGATTCATATCATCATCCAAAAGAACAACATTCCAGCATGATCACCATACTTCGATAGATCTCTTTGCATGGTGGCTTGAAATAACATGCATGTGGTTAATACACCCGTTACCATGATGGAGAAGGGAGTAAGAATCGCTTCACAGTTCACCCACTTCCCACAATATGTTAGCGACTGCATCTGCAAAATAAATTTCTGTGGTCCTAAGTCGCACAGGTGCTTCATGTTTCCTGTTTGTTGAATTATCATCAATATGTCAAGAATTGCCATCGTGGTAAGCTAGAATTGGAAAAGAATGTTGTTCGGAGAACTCAACAAAAGAGAATGCAACATTAAAGGAATGTAGATACACTATTTATATTTGTCTTCCATCGATAGCATTCTCAATTGCGTCGATACAGAAGCCAACTGATTGCCGCTGTGCCATGGCTTCTACCAGTTTCAATCTAGCTTTATGGTGACGACACAATACAAAGACAGTGTTTAGAGCAGCCCATCTCACTTGAAAGTTTGCTTCGCCGTTGGAGAAACCCAACCATTTAAGTGCTTTGTCCAACTGTTCCTTAATTAACAAGGAATAAATCTTAGTAACCTAAAAAGATTCATCCCCAATACCGCATTATTTATAAACATCCAACCTAACCTTGTCAACATCAGAATAATGACCTTCAGAATCCCCAAATACTAGGTGCTCTACCACCAAGCCTCCTAATATTATGCAAGAAAAGTTGTTTAAAGTCTGCAAGAGAATTAAATCCATAGTTATCATACATAGTCATCCAACTAATGTTGTGAAAGTAATTATTTTATTTATTACAGGTCCAGGAATCCATTTTAATATGAAACCATTCAGTTGTATTCCATTTACATTCTATTCTTTTCTTTGTCATTTCACATCCATATTAACATTCTCATCATGATCATGCATCCTACAAACATATCTCTGATTCTTTGTGGCCCAATTATTCATTCCTTAGAGAATAGTCAATCTTGTAGTTGTCATATCACATTTTCTCTTCTGTTTATTAGGAACATTCCATAATCACAAAAACCATGCCAACACAACCTATTGCCTGCAACAAATAAAATCATATACTGTAAAAGAAACAAATTAGAAGAAAAGAAAAAGAGTCTTCACCTTGGATGAAATTTTGCCTCTATTGCCCTGCATGATATAGGAATGCATTAATTAAAAGAGCTAGGCAGAAGAATACATATTTCAAACAGATCTTTGAAGCAAACAACCAATAGCACTTGCAACAAATACCAACAACACAGATGTACTTCCAAGATTAGAAATTAGGAAGTGACACTCATGGGTCATGGCAAAGTTCTGAACATTTTTTTTAACAGCATCCTGCTCTGTTTTAGTTACATTACTTAGTATGTACCAGTATTTCAAAGCAGCCAAAGTGGATGATCAGTTAATAAAGCATCAAAAAATATATTGTCAAATTATATAATTACAAAGAGAAAAAGCACAGTTGGGGTACCTTTATCATATAGTAAATAACATCAAGACCACAAAGAAAACAAAGTTCACTTTCACATATGATTTTTGTTTTAACTCCACAACAGCTGAAAAAATCTGCATAACAAGAGAATTGCAGAAGACTTTCTAACATACCAGAACAATCAAGTTTTAATGCTTTCACATAATCAAGAAGTGTACACTTGCAAACAATCTTGAAATTTTTTACATCGACTACATAAGGAATAAATGACAGAATGTCTCACCGAGCAGGATGATTCTTCATTTATAATATTTTTCCTTAGCATCTGGGCAGCACCAACCTATATGCATGAAGAGTGATGAAATAAATATAGGGACATCAAACTAGAAAGAAATTGCTCTAACAAGTTTAAATCTTTCCAATTTAGAAAACAATCATCCACATATGAGAATTTGGTCATTCTGCAAACTACATGAATAAATGAATTGAAGAAGGAAAAGCCTTTGAAGTAGCCATGTTAGCCCCCGGAAAAAAATGAAAAAAATCTAAAACATCTATGGTACCCTAATTGAAAATTGTGAACAGAATTTAAGTTATCAAGTCAAAGGCTGTCCAAGCACTACTGTCACATGAAAAAACTAACAATATTTGTAGAAGATTACAGGAGAGTAAATGACAATAGTTATCTTACTTCTCTCAGAAACTCAAATCCCAGAAACTCTACTTTCCCTCCCTCAAAGTTGCCATCTCTCAGTTCTTCAACAGATGGTACTGTATATCTTTTTGGGAGAGCCCCGAGCAAGTACCCAACCAGAAAATGACCAGCTTCATGCTGCAACATTGCAACTTTTATTGTTAAAGTTTAAAATAACCAAAAAATTCGTTCCAGGGCTGTAATTATTGTTGAGCTGCAGCTTCGCTTCATGCTATGTGCCCTAACCATAAATTCATAATCTCTCTTGACAAAGGAGGGTACCGTGTTGCTAATAACACATAACAGTTCCACTCCCTAGCAGCTGGTCACACTTCTATAGGATAGATACATTCATATTCAAAGCAGAGATTTTTGGGAAGGAAATTACTTGCAGACACAGGAAATGATCTTCTTCAGAGCTAGAACCTCTGCGTTCACCATCTGGTAAAGGGAAATGAAGAGATTTATCTATTGAATCCATAACCGAATCAACCAATGGACCAAGGGGTGATAAATCTATCCCATTGAATTCTAATTGATTCAACACCAGGCGATTTCTGGGTACCTACGTCACAATCCAATACCCAAATCAAAACATGAAACCGCTTTCAAAATATTGTAACTACAGCAAGTGAAAAGAGACAGAGAGACCTGTTTGGCTGCGCCAAAGCCACGGAGGCCAAAGGGTTTGCCTTGCAATTGTTTGACAAGGGAGAAAGCTCTCTTGAAATCGGATTTCGACAGCTCTTTGTCCACTCTTTTCAGAGCCCGACGACGTCGGACAGCATAATCGGCTTCCTTCACTTTCATCGGAGCTAGAATCCCGTCCCCGGGAGTTTGTAGTCGGAGCTCCACCGCAAAGTTCATTCTTTTCTTAAAAAACCATGTCATGCACAAGACAGAGAAAGGGCATACCGAACGACGCCGTTTCTGTGTTGTAGGGTTGTAGTTCAGCTATACATTGTGCCGTTGAACGTTTGCGGTGATTATCCTGTTTCTGTGGTTGAAAGATTCAAGTACAAAAAGATAGCATTTTTAAGGATTGGAAAATCAAAGTTAAGTTTCATCCTTTAAATTAAACTTTCCCACCTTGATGTAGACCTGCTAGGTGATGGTAAAATCAACTTGCAGTTAAGAACTCGTAGTTAATTTGTGTTTTGTTTATGAATATAATGGCATTGAAAATTCATTCCCTAGTTTAGCACCACATGTTTTACAGGTAGGAATGGTGAATTCTCCATCATTCTTCTCTGAATTTTTTGTTCTACTTTTCCATTGATCCTTGTTAGGAAATTTGAGCAGATTTAAAAAAAAAAAAAAAAACACACTCTAAATAAACTTTTATTAATTTTAATAAGATAATAACAAATTCCAGTTCTCCTAAACCATAGAATAGATGCATATTAAAGTTTGAAATCATAATGAGTACAAGATGACCAATTGGATTAGAATGGAATACTGAGGCCTTGGTACAATTGTTTGCAGAAATGGGACGTATGTTTTAGTTTGTCAAATTCGCAATTCTCTTAAGCCATAGAATATATAACTGTATTCTCTTCTTGATCTTGACATTGTTATTCCAAAATTTGTTGGATGATGTATAGAATGCCATGGAACATTGACCCATCCATTATGTGCTCAAGCTTCAATAAGGCCAACGCTGGCTCTTTGTAGGTGATGCCAGGCACAAAATATCCATATTCCTTCAATCAAATGTAGGTTGTCAAAGGACTTTTTCATTCTTATTGTGATCACTTGAATTCAGATAATTGTGTTCAATATGCATGAATACATTAATTAATTATATTTTGTTTCAATGTACTGCCCTTATGATATATTATATGTGTGAGGATTGTAATGCCAATGACCTAATGTGTTTGCACATTGTAAATTAAGATCATGTTGCACCAATTTTGACTTGTTTCTCGGTGGATCAAAATCAATCAACATTCATTAAATTAGGCTTCGCCAATGGTGCTAGTTTATAGAAGGGATTTTGCTCCCCTCCAAAATTTCTGTAAATTAAAGCCATATGAGGGAAAGATGATGATCAAATGTTCAACTAAATAAAGGTAATTAAAAGTACTTAATTCATTATATCACATGATCACAATATATTTTAAAATAAATAAAATAGTATTTTTAATTGACAAAATTCGATTATCAGCTAATTTTAATTAACAAATAAATAAAGTGGCATTAGGAATATTGGAGAAGTTGAAAATTGTCATTTGCAGTGATCCGATGCAGAAAGTGAAGAGAAGATGTATATTAAACGAGTCTTCTCTAAAGTAGAAACAACTCTAAAATGGATTGAAGGCATGCAGAGAGTAAGCATTAGAAACTAAAGCTCACAATACTTATGATGTTGGTTATCATTTTTTTTAAATCTATAATCAGAAATCTTTATTATTTCTGTCATTTAGATATATTTTATAATTTCAATAAAATTATATATATGTATAATAACTTAATTTATCTATAATTATAAGTACATATAATTTAATATTATTAACTTTTAAATAATTTTAATATTAAATACATTAAATCATCTTATAATATTCAATTATATGACTAAATCACATGTTAATCATATAATATAATTTTTTTTTAATTTTTAATTATGTATCATTAAGTTAAAGACTTTGTAATTAATAAATATATAAAAGATAATATAAATTCTTATTAAGGAATATATTTTTGATATTAATATTAGTATTATTATTTTTATTGTTGTTTTCATGTTGGAAGTTTAAGATCTTATTTTCTATTTTAAAATGAATACAAAAATGCTATAGTTTTAGTTTTAGGTATAAAAATTGAAATTTAAAATGAAATTAGAACCAAAATAAAATTAAAAAGAACAAAAATTAGAATCAAAACTATACTAAAATTATTTAGGACTGAATAGGTATCGGAATCGAAGTTTAATTCTAAATAAAATTCTTAAAATTCAAAAAATTGAAAGTTTAATTCCGATTCTTAGCTAGAACCGTAATGAAACTATACTTGAACACCCATATTTAGAAGAGACTAATTGATTAATGAAAAAAATTACATGTTTAATTTTTAATTAATAAATATAAAATGCAAGTTTAACAAAATATTCACAAATATAATTATAAGAAAATAAAATGTTTCTAATTTAAGTTATATTTTTACTGCCCAATTTAATATTAATTTAGAACTATATATATATATATATATATATATATATATATATATATATATATATATATATGCAAGGATAAGAATTGAGCAGTTGGAAATCGATTTCTATGATTTTTGGTTTTTACTTTTATTTTTATTGACTATGAACAGCACATATTATATTGTTGATTAATTTAATTACTGAATTTTGATTTGATATGTCAATGGACTTCAACATGTATGATTTTTAAAATAATTTCCAATTTGTTTTTATCCACATAAACTTAAGATATTATCAAATCAAAATTACTCATAAAATTAAAAATTATCGTGATATCACGTATAATTTAATTTAAAATTAATTATTTTTTAATTTCAATTTAAAAATTAAATAAATAAAATTATTATTTTTAAAAGAAATTAACTTTTTCATCTAATATAAAATTAAAATGGTTTGGTTTAATTGATTTGGGTTGTTGGTAATTTTATTTATTTATTTACTCCAAGAAAAATGAGTGTTTTGGATTCGAATTTATTACCCAATACAGCTGTCACTTTCTTTGGTTTTGGATTTTAGTTTTATTTCTACAAAGAAATACAGCTATATAATATTTGAAATAAAAAAAATATTAATATTAAAATGATACGATTTAATCTTATAAAATAAGATTTATTTTTCTTAAATATAATTTTTTAAATTGAAGGCAGAGAGTGAGTATTAGAAACTGAAACTCACAATGCATGTTTATGATGTTAATAATTTTTTTAATTTTTTAAATTAGAAAACTGTAGTGAATGTATTTCACATGTTCCTTGAAATTTTCTTTCAAAATGAAAAATAAAATCTACAAGAAAACAACTAATTGAAAACGACTTGACGTGCCAGTATGGTAGGACCAGATGGGCAATAATGAAGTGGCTGACAGCTAAGGAGTGTTTTCATTGACCAGTAAAGGTCTTGGTCTTCCTTGCAGATAATAGATGCCTTTAATTTTCACAAGTAATTTTATGTTCTCCATTCATTTTCGCTTGATTTCTCTGGAATAATCAACTGATCATCCTGCTCTCTCTCTCTCTCTCTCTCTCTCTCTCTCTCTTTACATACACTGATTGCTAAAGGTAATAAGTTTTCCTTCTCTGTTTATTGCTCAATTCCAGAGTTTCTTTGATGTTGTTTCACTCTTTAATTATTCGGTTTTTGTTTTTTTTTTTTTTTTATTAATATGTTTTCTCTTTCTATTCTGTTGCTCCTTAATTGGCAGCTTGCTGTTTATTTTCAAAAGGAAGCTGTTTCGATTTTCATTTCTCATTTGATCCCAAAAATCAGTAAGTTCTTCTTCCTTTCTGTTAATTCCTTCTGTAACTCTTTTTGTCTTTCTATTTATTTTTATTTTTAATTTTTTTCCTCTCCCTTATTAGATCTCTTCATGAGAAGACAGTCCCTACTCTGTTTTGTCTCTCATTGTATTTTGAGAAGGCATCGTCCTCCTTTATCTCATCATTTTTTTGTTTGGTACTTAAGTAGAATTGAATATAGAAAGACTAATGACAAAGAAAAGGCAAAATTTTTTTTATATTTTATAAATTTTATTTATAATTTTAGTTTTAATAATTTTATCTAATTACAAAAGATTACTACAATTATATTTAATTTTTACAAATTACACTTTCAACAAGCTTTAAAAAAAATTAGCGCAATGCTGCTACTATTATTTTTTTTATTTTTATTCTGTTAATATAATTAATAAATAAAAATATTTAACATATTTAATTTTATTTTATAATAATATAAAATATAATATTTATATCTTATAAATAAAATTATTATCTATTAATAATTTAATTCATCTAAAATAAAATTTTAATCATTCATTATATTATATATCACATATCATATATGTATTTATAGTTTGGTTTAAGACAAACTATTTAATAATAAAATATTTATTATTAATTTGTTATAATACGTTGAATAAAATATAATTTAATAATGAAAAAAATTCATTTTAGAATTGACTTATAAAAAAAAAAGTAAAATAATAGTAATACTAGTTAAAAAAATTAATTAACCTATCTTAAAAGAAAGCCTAAATTATTTTTAGGGTAATAGGTTTAATATATATAAATAATATATGAATATTCTTTTAAAAATATTTTTAATTATTTACAAATAAATTAAATATATCACAAATTATATCAGAATTTAAGGACAAAGTACATAAATTTAATTATTTGCTACTTATAAACTAAATTTATACATTTAATAGATTAAACAACTCTAAATAAATCAGAAAAAGTCTGTACATATCATTTGTTTAAATATTTTTTAGATAATAATAATAATAATAATAATAATAATAATAATAATAATTATTATTATTATTATTATTATTATTATTATTATTATTATTATTATTATTATTATTCAAAATTTTATTATTTTGAAAAGTATTTTTAGTAGAAAAAAGTAAAAATATTACTAAAATAGATTATTAATTTGTTATTATATTTTTCTTATCATAAGATGAAAGTTTATGTTTTACTAATATAATGTTGGTGTATCAAGTAAAATTCATTTTATCATATAATGGAATCATTTTAAAATTTATTTTGTAAATATAATAATAATTAATACTAAATTTAATAATTAAATAATCAAATAATTAAAATTTAAAATGATAATAAGAGAAAATAAAATGATAAAAAAATTTTAAATTCATATGCTAACATTTAAGTGGTTAAAAAAATTAAAATAAATAAATAAAAATTTAAAAATTTAATTGATAAAGTAGAACACCTGAATAAAAATTTAAAAGGCACTTGAGTGTTCCTCCTAATTAAGAAGATTTAACTAATAAAAAAATAAGTTAGCATGTAAAACTATTCAAAATATATTAACTAAAATTAAAACAGTCTTTACTTTTATTATATATATATATATATATATATATATATATATATATTTAAAAAAAGGGTAAAGGTATAATAAATAAGAAGCTGCAGGTGAAAATGATGGCAACATTATTATTAAATAATGAATTACACTTCACCATAATAAATTATTTTAAAATTATTTCAATGAAAATAATAATAATTAAATAATTTAAAGTAACTAAGATTAAAATAAAAAATGGGTTAAATGTGTTTAAAATAAAAATTGAAAAAAAAGAAAGGCAGAGGTAAAACAATAATATAATATTGAAATTCCAAGTAAATATTATTTTCCGTAGAAATATAAGTATATATTAATTTAACATAATCTATTGTAGTATAGATTAAAATTTTAAAATTTTATTATACATGAAACTTTTTATTTCTTTTATATTTTTATAGTCAAAATATCTTATTAAAATAAAATAAAATTAATATATGTAAAATTAATAAAAATCGAAAAAGTCTTCTAAATAGAGGCGAAAAAAAAAGTGAAAAAGAAATTGTGCTCGTCAAGTGCACCGTGCAGTTGATTGAGTGTAGGCCCAGCAGCATGTGCTGTGTTTGAAATGGAAAAAATAAATAAATAAAAAGAGGGAATAGGGGCAGAATGGTCCTTTTATTTATATGAGGGACGTGCCTTTTTTTTTTAATAAGCAAGCATTATATTTTAAAATTTTCCTTAATATGAGATATTAAATAACAGCGATGATGGTGAAAAATTATTAAGTGTACTTGATATATATTTATTATTTCTCAATTGCGTATGATTCACTTTTTACATTATATGGAGAACTTATTTTTTTTTTCATCTAATTTAATGTATTTAATATGAAGTTGCAGGAATGTGGAAAAAATTAAATAAAATAATAAAAATGTATATTTAACAATTATATAATATAATGTAATTGTAAATAAATTTACATTATTATATAATTATTTTTTTAAATAGGATAATATTTATCTCTTTAATTTTTTTTTTCTTGCCCTCATATCTACCAAATAAAATTATGAGTTAAAATTTAAGAGGGATAACATAAGTTTATAATAGAAAATAAATTCTAACTCTTATTATTTAAAATTTAATTATTGCATTTTCTTTAAATTTCTTTTTTAAATATTTAACATAGCTAGTTCTTGAAACATGTGAATT
Organism: Hevea brasiliensis; assembly: GCF_030052815.1. Classification (NCBI taxonomy): domain Eukaryota; kingdom Viridiplantae; phylum Streptophyta; class Magnoliopsida; order Malpighiales; family Euphorbiaceae; genus Hevea; species Hevea brasiliensis. The sequence continues at coordinate 1,937,556 of NW_026615250.1, forward strand.
GCACATACACATAGGCGGAGTCACAATAGGGCCAAGAGGGGCACTGGGTCCCCCTGAAATTTATAAATTTTTTAGGAGTATATTAGTAATTTTACTAAATTAAGATGAAAGATGTCACGACCCAATCCATGGGCTGAACCGGCACTAGGACCTGGGCCAGCCTAAAGCCCTCGAGACCCGTAGTAAGCCTAACTATTATTTAACCTAATCCTAAGGCCTATTTTAGGCCCAATTCAAGAATTCAACCAAACAAAGTCCGACCATAATGTGTACCATACAACGGGGAGTTTTTGACTCGCTCGACCTGTAAACACAATATACAACAATATGGAGAGCTCAACTCACCTTCCACATACTCATAATATCATAGAATCAAATGGAAGCTCAGCTCCCTCATCCAGTCCAATCATACATGCATTTAATACGCTTACAGGTCTAAAATGACAATTATAATACAGACCCAAATCAAGTAAGTATTTCTAACACATGTGAAATTCTAGAAGTTAGCAAAATTATACAAAATATCACAAATATAAATAGATGACCTGCGAGGGAGAGAGACAGATTAGAACTCAACAAGAGATCTCCTATATCATGGAAAAATAAGTTGAACAGGAGTGAGCGTTCGACTCAAAGAGTAAAATATCAATTTTAATCACAATTTCTATAGTTATCTAAAGCTAATGCATCCTAAGAGTGTAATACAATATCATCATAATTTTTATACAAATCATATCATAACAGCAAAAAGGCAATTTGGAGCACTCACACACCCAATAATGTTTAAACAGTACATATATAGGAGTTGATCCCCTATACAGCTCTCTTAATCCAACCTCTACCAGCGAGTGTCTCTTAAGTCAGACTTTCGCTTGATAATTCAAATGCGGAGGCCAGCGAGATCATCTCGAGCCGTGTCTACCTCGACTTATCCATAAAGGACCGGGTCTCAGCGAGTGTCTCTCAAGCCGTGTCTACCCATCCTATCCACATCAATACCGCACACCACACGCACGCCAATGCACACACACGACTCCAAATTACCATAAATAACATACATGACACTTCATCAATTAAGAATGCAATATAAAACGTGCCTAGTATTTAACTACATAGATACATATTTATAAGTGATACATGGGCATGCATGAACATATAATAATATTGAAATTATAATTAAAATTAATATTTTACTCACAGACTTAAACCAAGGTCACTGCGGCGGCTGGACGGAGGAGGAAGGCTGTCCTGGCTTACCTGATAAATTTTATTATAATTATTTAATATATTTGACTCAATGCAAGTTTAGAAAAGACCAAAGACACCCTTAGTCTTGCCGAAAATCTGGCAGAGTCTCCCCTATACTTAGGACCTACCTAACGTGCAAAAGGGTTCAAAATGCACTTCTATATCCACAAGTCACACATCCACAACTCAATCACATCACATGGCCCCTCCCGGGCCCACCCAAACAGTCAACAACCACAATTTGAAAAATTATAATTTAGTCCCTACAATTACCCCTTTTGCAAAAACTACCCATTTGAGCTCCAAAAATTCTAAAACTTTGCCCCGCGGTCCTTAGCAATATTATAGAGCTAACGCAAAAGGAATTATATTTTTCTAACCTACCACAAATATTTTATAGATTTTTAATCGAAATCAGGCACTAGATAATTAAGAAAAATGAGGGTTCGGGTTTACCTATGCCAATTCCGACCCTGGAGGTGCGCGCGACGAGCTGGGGAGGGAGGGGCAGTGGCTGGCCGGCGAGGGGAGGAGAGAGGAGAGAGAAAAAGGGAAGGGAAGTGAGAGTGTCGGGGGCGCGCAGGGAAGAAAAGAACAAGGGGATTAGATCGGTTGGACCAGGTCCGGTTTGATTCGGTCGGTTTAATTCAGGGTACCTGAAATTGAATTTTTACTCTGCCTTGAGATCGAAAACAAGGCCCAAAAATCCCAAAAAAATTTCAGAAAACTCAGAAAAATTCGTAGAGTTTAAATATATTTTTAGTTTTATCACGTGGTCTTTAAATAAATTTTTAAAAATCATCAAATTTTTATATTTTCGGAAAATCGAACCCGATTTCAAAAAATGGAAAAATTTCAAATAAGTTCCCCAAATTTAAATAAAATAAAATATTAATATCTACCCATAAAATAATTAATTTAAAAATTAAGGGTGTTACAAAAGAATCATACTACTAATATATGATTAGTGGACTAAACAACCCATTTTCTGGCCTAGAGGTAATTATAGGTTATTTTATTTTTTGCTTATTTTGTCTCTAATCATTTATATTGATAAAAAAAAAGTTCTTATCCTTTTAGGGGGATAAGGTTCTTGACTGCTTGTCATTATAGTTGCATCCTTAATTATAAAATGTGATCTGATGAGGTAAAGTTCTCTGGGCCTAGACAGGAGGTCTGGGATTAAATTGTGTTTCCCTTTTATGTGCTGGACTGTGAATTTATACTTGGCGAACTAGTCTTCTAGCCTTAACAGTTGTGGTTCTTGAAGTGACTTGTTCTTGAAGTCCAGAATCTTTGAGAAGGATGAGTTGTCAATGATCACAATGAAATAGTGTCCAATGAGATGAAACTCGAACTTTTTGATGCCATTTTTGACAGCCATAATTTCTTTATACACCGAGTGATAATGCTTTTGTGATTATGGGAATTCACCACTAGCATGTCCACAGATTTATTTTTCTCCTTGAATTTCTTCAATAAGGACAGCACCCTAGTGAGTGTCACTGGCATTAGTTTGGAGCGTACAATGTCTTGTACTGGGAATCTTTAAAGGTGGCGGTTTTGAAGCCACTGCTTTAAGAGACTTGACTGCCTTTGTCTGTTCTTTTCCCCAAGGAGGTGCAGTCTTCCTAAGCATCTTTGAAAGTTTGCAGGTGTGAGTGGTGACATGAGGAATAAACTTTCTGATGTAATTGACAATGCCTAGGAATTGCTATCTTTGTTTTGTCAATAAGTCTTTGTCAGGAAATTTTAGCAATTCTTCTGCAATGTGTAGCCCTGGCTGGTACTTTCCATCTTTAAACCGCATTCCAAGGAAATCAATATCAGACTGTGCTAAAGAACTTTTCTTTTTAGACAGTATTATGTCATAAGATTCCACTATAGATTGAAATGTGGTCAAATGCGCTTTATGAGCCGTGACATTTTTTGAGAATAGTAGGATGTCATCAATGTAGATAAGGGCACTGTGGAGTATGGGCTCAAATATCTTTGTCATAGCTTTTTGGAAAACAGAGGGTGTTGTCTTTAGGCCAAAAGGGAGAACAGTCCATTGGTATTGGGCTGTGGGAATGCAGAATGCAATTTTGGGCCTATCCGTGGGTTCAATACCCAGTTTGCCAGAAACCAGCCTTGAGATCAAACTTTGAAAAGATGTAGGCTTCATGAAGCTGGGTAAACAAGGCTTCAGGCTTAGGCAGTGGAAATTTGTCATATTGTAAGAAATGGTTAAGAGGCTTATAGTTTATTACGAGCCTCTTTGTACCCCTTAGTTTCTCAGAACTTTTTTCCATATAAAAGGCTTGACAAGCCCATGGAGAGGATGTGGGTTCTATAAGGCCTTGTTGAAGTAACTGTTTACATTCCTCTTGAGCCAAAGCCAGATCTGCTGGATTCATTACCGGATGTGATAGCCTTGGTGGGATTTATATCTTCATTCAACTCGAATGGTAGATGGACACAGAATTCTGGATTTTTTCACAATCGGTGATGATTATGAAACTGTGCATGAGAATTTGGAAAGAACTTTAAAAGAAGTTTTTTGTGTTCTTGGAACTGTATTGAGGCATCTGCTAACGAATACAGTTTAAGAACAGAGATGAAAGGTTGGAAGTATCTTTTGTATTTAAAATCCGTCGGCAGAATCTTTAAATGTTTTGCTTGCTGATATAAATAAATGAAATATACCTATATAATATTTAAAATAAAAAAAATACTACTATTAAAATGATACGATTTAATCTTATAAATAACGACTGATTTTCTTTGTTAGCTTGTGGCATAGAAACACAATTCCTTTAGTTGAAGGCCAAAAGTGAGTATTAGAAACTGAAGCTCACAATGCTTATGATGTTAATAATTTTTTTAATTTTTTAAATTAGAAAACTGTAGTGAATGTATTTCACATGTTCCTTGAAATTTTCTTTCAAAATGAAAAATAAAATTCTACAAGAAAACAACTAATTAAATGCCAGAAAACGACTTGACGTGCCAGTATGGTACTAGGACCAGATGGGCAATAATGAAGTGGCTCACAGCTAAGTAGTGTTTTCATTGACGAGTAAAGGTCTTGGTCTTCCTTGCAGATAATAGATGCCTTTAATTTCCACAAGTAATTTTATGTTCTCCATTCATTTTCGCTTGATCTCTCTGGAGTAATTAACTGATCATCCTGCTCTCTCTCTCTCTCTCTTTCTCTCTCTCTCTCTCTCTCTTTACGTACTCTGATTGCTAAGGGTAATAAGTTTTCCTTCTCTGTTTATCGCTTAATTCCAGAGTTTGTTTGATGTTGTTTCACTCTTTAATTATTCGGTTTTTGTTTCTTATTTATTAATATGTTTTCGCTTTCTATTCTGTTGCTCCTTAATTGGCAGCCTGCTGTTTATTTTCAAAAGGAAATTGTTTCGGTTTTCATTTCTCTCATTTGATCCAAAAAATCAGTAAGTTCTTCCTTCCTTCTGTAACTCTCTTTGTCTTTCTATTTATTTTTTATTTTTAATTTTTTTTTAACTTTCCCTTATTAGATCTCTTCATGGTTTATCTCAGCGCCTTTTTTTTTTTTAATTGAGTATAATTGAAGATAGAAAGACTAATGACTAAGAAAAGGCAAAATTTTTTTTTTATATTTTATAAATTTTTTTTATAATTATAATTTTAGTAATTTTATCTAATTACAAAAGATTATTACAATTACATTTAATTTTTACCAATTAAGCTTTCAACCAGCTCTAAAAAACTTGCGCGATGCCGTGAGTATTATTTTTCTTTATTATATTAATATAATTAATAAATAAATATTTAATATATTTAATTTTATTTTATAATAACATAAAATATAATACTTATATCTTATAAATAAAATTATTATCTATCAATAATTTAACTCATCTGCAACAAAATTTTAATCATTTATTATATCACATATGTATATATATAATTTGATTTAACACAAATTAATTAATAATACAATATTTATTATAGACATATTATAATATATTAAATAAAATATAATTTAATAATGAAAAAAATATTTCAATGTAAAGTCGAGTTATAAAAGAAAGTAATAGCAATAATCGTTAAAAAAAATTAATTAACCTATCTAAAAAAGTCTAAATTATTTTTGTGATAATAAGTTTAAGTATATAGAAATAATAAATGAACATTATTTTTAAAATATTTTAATTATTTAAAAATAAATTAAATATATTTTAATTTATATTAAAATTTAAGAGTAAAAAAAATTAATTATTTATTAATTATAAATTAAATTTACACATTTAATCGATTAATAACTCTAAATAGATATTAAGAAAAAGTATATATATATATATATATATATATATATATATATATATATATTTGTTTAAATATTTTATAGGTAGTAATAATAATAATAATAATATTATTACAATACAATAATAATACCAATCAAAATCTTACTATTTTAAAGAAGTATTTAAAAAAAGCAAAAATAAATAGATATTAATTTGTTGTTATTATATTTTTCATATATTAAGATGAAAATTTATCTTTTATTAATATAATGTTGGTATATAAATTAAAATTCATTTTATCTGGAGTCATCTTAAAATTTATTTTGTAAAGATAATAATAATTAATACTAAACTTAATTATTAAATAGTCAAATAATTAAAATTTAAAATGATAATAACAGAAAATAAAATAAAAAAAAATTAAATTCGTATACTAACACTTAAGTGGTTAAAAAAATTAAAATAAATAAATAAAAATTAAAAATTTCAATTGATAAAGTAGAACACTTTAATAAAAATTGAAATAAAAAAAATAAGGCAGCATGTAAAACAATTCAAAAATATGTAAACTAAAATTAAGTAAATAAATGATAAATAAGAAACTGCCATAGGCTAAATTGATGACAACATTATTGTTTGAATAATGAATTTCATTTTACTATAAATAAATTTTTTTTAAATTATTTCCATGAAAATAATAATAATAATAATTAAATTTAATATTTTATTAAAATAAAATAAAATTAACACATGTAAAATTAAGAAAAAATAGGAAAAGTCTTGTAAATAGAGAAAAAAAAAAAGAAATTGTACTTGTCAAGTGCACCGTGCAGTGGGTTGAGTGTAGCCCAGCAGCATACGCTATACTTGGAATAGAAATTAAAAAAAAAAAAACGCAAAAATTCTATTTAGATTTTCATGTTATGTTAAATAATTACATAAATTTTTAAAGTCTTTCGAGCTTTAATTAAATACTTTAACTTTTAAAAAAAATCAAAATTTTAAAAATTGATTAAGAAAACCTTTTTATTATTTTATAGATAAATAAGCTTTTCAATTTTTTTAAAAATAGATAAAAAGACTAAATTATAATTTGTCTTTAATATAAATCTAACTAAGGTTATGCATGATCTTCTCGTGCACATGATCTTCATCTGCAATCTTACGTATCCGATTTGCAAAATTCTAATAGAAATTTGTTGTACTTTAGAGTAGATTAATAAGTTGTTGTTTACATAATTGTTCAATAAGTTTATCTATAAAAGTGTCTTGAATTTATAGAGAAATTTTTTTGAATCATTTAGTAAAAAAATAATTTATTAATATATTCAAGGATGTAGTAGATATCGACTAGAATGTTGCGAATTAAAAACACAAGATTGTCAACGAGGACTCTATACACTAAAAGATTTTTATGCTCAACCTTGACTGAATTTATATTAAAAATAAATTATAGCTTAATATTTATTTATTTATTTTTAATGAGTAAGAGAGCATTGTATTCTAAAATTTCCCTTAATCTGAGACATTACATGAGAGCCATGTTTGAAGGGATAGCCAGCAAACAAAACCATTGAATTTGAGTAGATAACTAATAATTTTTATATCACGATGTATATCAAAATAAATTTTAAAATATGGATCAGTAAAAAATGGAGTTAAAAAAAGTGTAATAATTTTTGATAATTTAGATAAAATTATTAAAATTAAAAGTTGTAAATAAAATTAAAAAATTTAAAAAAATTAATTTTTTGTAGTCAAAACATCTAAATAAAAACGTTAACTTTTAAGCGCTTAGGTCAGAAACACTGTAACAACAAAAAGAAAAGGAAAAAGGCAGAGAGTGAGTATTAGAAACTGAAGCTCACAATTATGACTTTGATTATCGTTTTTATTTAAATCTTTTGTCGGAAATCTTTACTCTGTTATATTGTTTATTTCTATTATATTATTTATTTATTGTATGCAAATTACTTACCGTTTGGTTTCTATTTCTCATCTGATTTCAAAGCACTTTTGTTTGTGTTTGTTGCGTTCTGTTAATTGTTTATTTCTTGCTTTCCTTCTCACCTCTCCTTGTTTTTATTTTCTCTGGGTATGTTAGGTGGTCACATCCCAAGGAAAAAAAAAAAAAATCAGCAAATGGAGTTTGTGAAATTAGTGACTGATCCCATTGTATCCAAAGTTTTCGAACTGTTGGTTGAACCCACTCTGCGTCAGATCAAATATGTATTTAACTACAGTGACAACATACACAACCTTGAAGAAGAAGTTGGAAAGCTCACGGATAAAAAACAAAGGGTTGAGCACGCTGTGGAGGAAGTTAAGCGCAATCCAGTAGAAGAAGTTGAAGCTGATGTTCAGAGATGGTTGACTAATGTGAATAATGTGATTGAAGATGCTGGTAAAATTCTTCTTCGACATGAAGACAAAGCAAAGAAGAGGTGCTTCATGGGATTGTGTCCTAATTTGATCAGGCGCCACCAAATTAGTAGAAAAGCGAGCAAAGCTTTACCAATCGTTGTTGGAGCCCGAGAAGAAGGAAATTTTGAGAAAGTTTCCCACCGCATCACACCACAGGGCATAGGGGCAGTCAAAGGTTTTGAGGCCTTTGAATCAAGAACATCAGCTGCGGTTGAAATCACGAATGCTTTAAAGGATGCTGATGTTAATCTCATTGGAGTGTATGGAATGGGAGGCGTGGGTAAGACCACGCTAGTGAAACAGATTGCTGAACAAGCCAGGGAAAACGGAATCGTCAAATTGGTGGTTATAGCAACTGTAACTCACAATCCGGATTTGAAAACTGTTCAACAACAAATTGCAGATTGGTTAGACTACAAATTTGATGTGGAGTCTGTTGAGGTACGAGCAGCTCGGTTGAGCGAGCGAATCAAAAGAGAACAGAAAATTCTCATAATTCTAGATGATATTTGGGCAGCAATCAAACTGGAGGAGGTAGGAATTCCTTATGGCCCTGATCATAAAGGAAGCAAGATACTGATGACGTCTAGAAATCAATCTGTGTTCTTTGAAATGGGAGTACAAAAAGATGTCTCGCTTGAAGTTTTACAGCGTCAAGAAGCATGGAATCTATTTGAGAAGATTGTGGGAGATCTTAAAGATTCTAACTTACGACCTATAGCTATCAAAGTCGCAAAGAGATGCGCAGGCTTGCCCATTTTAATTGTACCAGTAGCGACGGGATTGAAAAACAAGGAAATATTTAAATGGAACGATGCGTTGGAACAGCTTAAAAAGTTTGATGGCAAAGGACATGAAGAGAGAGTTTACTCGGCCCTAGAGTTGAGTTACAACTTTCTGAGAGATGAAGAGAGGTCTTTGTTCCGACTTTTAGGACAACTCGCACCTCATGTTGTGGTCATCGGTGACTTGTTGAAATATAGCATAGGGTTAGGCTTGTTTAATCAACGCACCACACTACAAGCAACAAGAGATAGACTACTTAAAGTAATCAGTGATCTTAAAATGTCTTGTTTGTTACTGGAAGGCGACAACCATGAACAAGTCAAAATCCATGATGTGGTTCGCAGCTTCGCAACCTCAATTGCATCCAAGCATCATCATGTCTTTACTGCAGCATGTCAAACGGAGTTGGAAGAATGGCCGAATAAAGACTTCTTTGAACAATGCACATCAATCTCCTAGCCATATTGCAATATCCCTAAGCTTCCTGAAGTACTTGAATGCCCAAAACTCAAGTCATTTTTTATGTTTAATAATTCCTCGCTCAAAATCCCAGAGAATTTATTCAGTAGAATGGAAGAGCTCAAAGTCTTGGATTTGACGGGAATGCACTTGTCACCACTGCCTTTATCACTTCAATACCTTAAGCACCTCGAAACATTGTGTTTGGATGGCTGTGTTTTGGAAGACATTTCTGCAATCGGAGAGCTAAAAAAATTGCAAGTTCTTAGCTTCGTTCAATCTACCATTGTTCGGCTGCCAAGTGAAGTAAGGAAATTGACTCGTTTGCGACTTTTGGATTTGAGGAGATGTCAAGGACTTGAAGTGATTTCGCCAGATGTCCTATCAAGGTTAGCCCGGTTGGAGGAATTGTACATAGGGGACGGCTTTGTGCAATGGAAGGGTGAAGGACATGATGAACCAAGAAACAATGCTAACCTGTCAGAATTGAAGCTTTTGTCAAAGCTGTCGACTTTAGAGGTACATATCATGGATGCAAATATCATGCCCAAAGATTTATTTTCTGAAAAACTGGAAAGATTTAGAGTATTCATCGGTGATGAGTGGGACTGGGACTGGCACGAGTACGAGAGATATGCTGATTACAGAAGCTTAAGAACGTTGAAACTCAAGCTTAGTAGAAGCGCTCTGTTGGAGAGGGTAAAAGTGTTGCTGATGAAAACTGAAGATTTATATTTGGACGACCTAAGGGGTTTAAGAAGTGTGCTCTATGAATTAGACGACCAAGGTTTTCCTGAGTTGAAGCATCTCCATGTTCAAAATAGCCTTGGTATTCAATATATCATAGACTGGATGATAATGGGCCATTCCACTGCTTTTCCGAGGTTGGAGTCATTATTTATTGAGAATTTGCATAATTTGGAGAAGATCTATTATGGGCCTTATATGGTGGGGTCTTTCAGCAATTTAAGAAAATTAAAGGTGGGGAACTGCAATGCATTGAGGAGTCTCTTTTCATTCTCTATGTTTAAAGGCCTTGGGAAGCTTGAAGAAGTGGATGTAAGTAGTTGCGAAATTATGGAAGAGATAGCAGTTGAGGAAGGTGAAGATGATGAGGAAATTAATTTGACACAAATACGATCCTTGACATTGGATAATCTACCTCAACTTACAAGCTTTTGTTCGCAAGGCCAAGAGAAGGTGTGTTCTGCATCCCAAAGAACGCAAAAGGAAGCAGCAGTTGGTACAAGCTCTAAAGAAATTGTATGCGAGGACGAGATTGAAGCTCTGTTGCCACTTTTCAGCAAAAAGGTTTGGTCCACATCTTATTTCTGTTTTCCGACTTATCTTTTTTAGACATTTTATAAAAAATTAAAAATAATTCATTCTAGATTAAAAAGTAATTTACTCTAATTCTTTCTAATATTTTATTATTTTTCATATTTTGCCATTCTTTTTTTTTAATTGAAAATAAAAATTATGCCTGCAGATTGGATTCCCTAATTTGGAAGATATCAAATTGTCTGGGATTAATGTGAAAATGATATGGCCTAATCAACATATAGAATCATCTCTATATATTGAAAAATTAACGACCTTGATTGTGGATGGCTGTGGGAATCTAAACTATCTATTCACATCCTCTATTGTTGGAAGTCTCGCACAACTCAAAACACTTGAGATATGTGAGTGCAAATCCATGGAAGAAGTAATAATTGCAGAAGGAGAAGGTGAAATGATGAGCAAAATGCTATTCCCCAAACTACACTCGCTGAAGCTCAAAGGTCTTCCCAGAATTGTAAGATTTTGCACAGCTAACTTAATTGAATGTCCCTCCTTGAAAGTGCTGCGGGTAGATAACTGCCCTCATCTACATGCTTTTCTCTCTACTTGCACAAGCAAAAATGTGGGAACTAGCAGCGGAGTTACACAAGCGAACGCAACTCTCTTTGATGAAAAGGTTCTAAACTATTTATCAATTCTTCCTTTGTGTCATATTTAAATTATTTATCTATTTTTTACCTCTCATATTTAAGGGTTAATCAGGCTATTATTAACACCATGAAATTTGTATTTTAGGTGTGGTTTCCTAATTTGGAGGAATTGTATATCATGCACATGCATAAGTTGGAGATGATATGGTGTGATGAACTCCTAGCAGATTCCTTTTCTAGATTGAAAGTGCTACAAGTACAATATGGGAAACAACTACTGAAAATTTTTCCATCAAAGTTGTTGGGTCGATTCCTTCAAAATCTAGAATTATTGGTTGTAAAGAATTGTGATTCAGTGGAAGAGGTGTTTGATCTCCGGGCATTAGTAAGAGTAAGCGAAGCACCTGTTGTGGAGCGCAGTCAATTGAGAACTTTGGACATACGGGACCTTCCAAATCTGAAGCAAGTATGGAATATGGATCCTCATGGGATTCTCTCCTTCTATAACCTACGCCTAGTGTATGCTTGGAATTGTCCAAAGTTGAAAAGCCTCTTCCCATTTTCAATAGCTATAGGTCTACCACATCTTGCATTGCTTAACATAAATGGATGTGGGATGGAGGAAGTCGTTGCTAAGGAGGAAAGCGTAGAGGCAATTACTATTAATCCTAAGTTTGTGTTTCGTGGACTAAAGGCCTTGATCCTTTGGCAATTAGAAGAATTGAGGTGTTTTTATTCAGAAAAACACAGTTTAGAATGTACACAGCTAAAACATTTATGTGTGTATCGCTGTGAAAAATTGAAAACTTTCAATTCAGAATCTCAAGAAATGCAAGAAATACTTATGAATGGGCAAGAGAGCCAATTGAAGATTCAAGTTCCGCAGCCCCTTTTCGCATTTAGAGAGGTACGAATTATTAACTTTTTCTAACAGCTGATGTGGCATAATTTTGCCACAATTTTAAAATTAAAAAATTCAAAGGATTTAATAGTAGAAAATTACCTGTTGTCATCATTATTATTTTAATTTACAAGTTTAATTGAATTGTTGATATGACAAATGAGAAACTTATGGCATGTATTCCAAAATAATTAAATAATTAATTAATTAATTGATTGAAAAGTTGATTGTTCGGTGCATGATTTCATTGCACAATTTGCCCTTGATTGAATACCAATTTCCTTACTGACAAAAAAAAAGAATACCAATTTCCTTGTCTGCTAAAAAAAAAAAAACTTTTTTGCTTTATTTTTCAAAGGATGATTGTTATTTATTTTTTTTAATATTATAATATTATGTTATATAATCTAGCACTTTGAGGTTTATGTTTTTTTGTTTTTTTGGATCTGTAAATTTTCTGAAAGAATTTGGTATAATACTTTAATGTCTCCTGATTTTTATTTCTTTAAATAATTGAATTTAGTAATACTTATATTTATTATTGAATTCTTTTATCAATGTATTATTGTTAGCCCCTAATGAAATTTATCCAATATTTGGAACAGAACATTGTTTGAGGCTATCAAAGTAATAGATTCTTTATCACAATCATGTAGCGTCTATTTCTCTGACCTCAAGGAAGACCTTTGAGAAATTACTGCTCAGAGAGTATGTTATAATTTCTCTGTAAAATTGAAAAATTACATGAAAATTACATGTTTTTGTTTCCTCATTAGCTTTCTTTCATTAGGGAAATTGTTCAGTGCGTGATTTCATTGCACAGTTTGCCCTTGAATGAATGCCTTTTGCTTTATTTTTTGTTTTTCAGTTACGATCACAAGTATAGTCAACTTGGAACATCAATTTCTACATTTTTTTTGAATGATTTACAGATTGTTGGCAATTTGGAGCAATTAGCGCTAAACAACGAGGACATTGCAATGATGCAGCAAAGCCACTTTCCAATAGATCTCTTTTTCAAACTAAAAATTCTCGTTCTGCAAAGCTTTCATGATGCTTCAGTGAATTTGCCTTTTAATATTTTTCCAAAATTCCCAAATTTGGAAAAGCTTGTTTTAGGCAGCTGTTATTTCAGAGAGTTACTCCCACATGGTGTTGTTAGTGAGGATGCAGGGGTTCTCTTGCAGTCGCAGATACGATTCTTAAAGTTGGATTTCCTTCCTAATATAAGGCATATATGGAATCAAGATTGCCAACCTGTCCCATTTCTTCAAAATCTTGAAACCCTTGAAATATGGAGGTGCCATCGTTTGACTAATTTGGCACCATCCTCTGCAACTTTCAAAAATCTTGCGATTCTGAATGTGTGGAAATGTCAAGGATTGTTGAGCTTAATATCATCTTCTACTGCTAAAAGTATGGTCAATCTCACCACAATGATCGTAAGAGAAAGCCATAAGGTGGAAGAAATTGTGTCAAACGACAGAAATGATTCCCAATCCCAAAGTGAGATTGTTTTGTGGAAATTAAGAACTTTGAAACTTCTCTGCTTAAAAAGCCTCTCAAGCTTTTGCTCATCAGCGAATTGCACGTTAAAATTTCCGTCTTTGGAAGAATTAATTGTGACACAGTGCCCCAGAATGAAGATTTTTTCTCAAGGAGCCATAAGCGCACCAAAGTTAAAGAGAGTAAATTTGGCAGAAGAAAGAGCTAAATGGCGTTGGATTGGAAACCTTAATTCCACTATAATACAATTGTATACAGAAAAGGTTAGTTCAATATAATCTCTCCATCTCCTAATTCCTAAATTTCGTGTGCTCCATTTTCTTGTAGAGAACAGCTAGATAATCGAATTAATATTTGCTTGTATAATCACTATTCATTTATTTGCTTTGGTAGGTTGGATTCAGTGGCCTACAACATTTGGAACTCTCTCAATTTCCTGAACTAAAAGCGGTATGGCAAGATAAACTTCCATTCAACTTCTTCTACAATTTGAGTAGGCTGGTTGTAGACGAATGTATGTTTTCCTCTAGTTCTGTTCCCTCTGGTCTGCTACCATTTTTGAATAATCTGGATGAGCTTGAGGTAAGAAATTGCAATTTTGTGGAAGAAGTTGTTGCTATGGAACGGGGAAATGCCAACAGAGTTGTTGGGCATTTGTCCAAGTTAAATGAGTTGAACTTGATAAATCTTCCAATGTTGAGGCGTGTCTGGATCGAGGAACCTAACGGAATTTTGGACCTCAGAAACCTTAAACAGCTGAAAATCCACAATTGTAGCAGTTTGAGAAATATATTTAGTCCTACCATCTGCTGTGGACTTGAGCAACTCCGAGTGGTAGAAGTGAAAAGTTGTGCTATGGTTGAAGAAATCATCACAGAAGGCTCTATTGACGAGATCATATTTCCTTTACTTAACTCCATTACTCTCGAGTCTTTGCCCAGATTAATCAATTTCAAATCTGGAAGAGGTATCGTGCATTTTCCATCTCTAAAAGAGATTACTATAGCTGATTGCCCAACCACATTCAGTTGTTCATTTTTTAAGAAAGCAGGCCCAAATGCAACCTGATGCGTCCCAACCGCAAGTGCACGGGTCGTACAAGTAATATAGAAAAGATATCGATCCCACGAGGAGTTGTGTTAATGATTGAATTTTCGATATAAAAGTTGACTAAATTGAAGTATTCATGAAATTAAAATAATGAATTAATGGGTAATGGAGTACGAAATCTAAATGTGCAAATTTAATATTCTATTCAACAATGTATTAATTAAACTAAAATTGCATCAAATTGAAATAAGCAAGTTCAAATATGGCAATATTTAAAATGGCAAATGATTAAATTCGATTAGAAATTAACAATGGTAAAAAGGCGATTCCGGAGTTCGGGATTTCATATTCAAGCTATTTTGGGATTTTCCCTAGCTAGCCCAATCCATGAAATTTATGGGTTTAAAGGAGATTAATTCTAAAATCCTTTGAAAACTCTTTCGAGTGAGACAAAGAGTGCCTTAATTAACTTAATCCTACTTTCGTGGAGTTAAAATTAACCAAGACCCATTAGGTTCTTTAATCAATCTATTAAAACCCTCTTAACCCTTAGTCTATTTCTAGATCTAAGTTAATTAAGTCCAATTTCTTGATTAACTATCACTTGGTTTTCTCCTTTCGGTGCTTCAACCAAGGATTAAAAACATAACTTAATGGGGCCCTTCATTAAGCATGTGAATAAGCACACAAGAAATGGATTAAACCTCATAAATTCATTAAATTGGGACTAACCCAGTTCAAATCCACAAAAATAACTAAAATATTACATCCCTTACTCCAGAATCAAAAGTAAACTACTCACTATCCATAATGCTTACAAGATATGATGAGTTTAAATGGAAATAAAGCTTTAATCTAAGCTAAGAAGTAAGAAATTAAACACTAGAAATGTAGAAAAATGTAAAGGAAGGAAGAAATCTGCAAATCTTGGTTAAAAATGGTGTGGAAGGTGGAAATGACTCTTCAAATTCTGCTTAGCCTCCTCCTTTCTTTCTTTGCTCCTTGCCTCCTCTAAAATGAGAAAATGGGACTATTTATAGCATTTTTCTGACATGGAGCCCTAAAATGGTATGTTCTAGGAGGAATTATTTGAGGAATCTCTGCTACTCATTAATGAACTCTTCATGG
This sequence comes from Hevea brasiliensis, assembly GCF_030052815.1. Taxonomy (NCBI): domain Eukaryota; kingdom Viridiplantae; phylum Streptophyta; class Magnoliopsida; order Malpighiales; family Euphorbiaceae; genus Hevea; species Hevea brasiliensis. The sequence goes on from NW_026615250.1 coordinate 1,953,266, forward strand.
GATCGCATAAGTGGATCGCATAAGTTATGCGTCCCTTATGCAGCTGATTCTGGGCCACTTATGCAAAACTGCATGACTTGGTGCATAGGTTATGTACAATTCTGTGAAGGTGCATAAGGGAGGCGGGAATGTGCATAAGCTATGCTGTCTCCTTATGCACACTTCACTGGTTCGAACAGAGCAGTGATCTTTCTCCTTATGCAAATCTGCATAGCTTATGCGGCAAGTTATGCACAATTTGGTCAATGCATATTTCAGCTTGAAAACTTGTTTTTGACATCTTTGGCTGTAGAAGACACTCCTCAATGGCAAAATTCTCTTCAGTCCTTCAAAAACACCATTTTTCCTACAAAACAAAGTAAAAATTACAAATTAATCCAAAATCGACAATTATGAAAAACTAACTAATTAACTAATGAAATTAGCTAAAAATGACTAATAATCAAATAAAATGGCTATGAAATTAAACCTCAATGATTATATAAAATGTATGCATCAAATACCCCCAAACTCAAGCTTTTGCTTGTCCTCAAGCAAACTTTAAAATGTAATGCAAAATTTTTAGGGGTGCCTTATCCAAAGAGCTATGAAAATTACCTATTAAAGTAACTAAACACACCTTTAGCCATACTAACAATCCATATACCCATCCTTCAAAATGCAAAGAATCTAATGCTTATCCAAGCTTTCACCGCTTAGCCATCAAGTCAATTATCATTCAAAATCCCCAAACCAACCAATCAAAAGAGATAGTCATGCTCAAAAAGAATTCTAGGACAATTGATAACCAAAGTATCTCAACATGGAATGATAGAATTGAATGAATAGATGAATAGTTTTCCAATCCCATAGGCAAATTCCCTACTCCTATCTCCACTAATGTAGCAAGTACTATCAAGAGATCAAAGGTCTTTTTAGGGATGTAATGAGGCCATGGGGTTTAAAATGAGGCTAAGAAGAAAGATGGGTAAAAAGTATTCAAAGCATGAGAATATTTTCAATTTTTAAACATAAGGTACACTTCTTATTTTATTATAATTTTTTTCTTTTTCTTCTTTTTTTCTTTTTTTTTTTGTATATATGGTGGAGAGAAGTACACAATGAGAATTGTCAAGTGCTAGCATAGTTTACAAAACACATAAAAATGGAGGGACATTTTGATACTTTAGACTTGTATTTTGCATTTTCTTTTGATGATTGTCCCTAAAATTGCCACCCCCAAACTCATTTCTTTTAATACTTTGGGTGGATTTCTTTCATTTTGAATGGCAATAGTGAAAAGCACATATACTAGCACTTTTACAAGATGACAAGCACTTCTTCTCCTTTTTTTTTGTATATTTTTTCTTTTTTTTTATTTTTATTTTTTAGAAAGTGTACCTAATATTCAATATTATTCTCATGAAAAGGGTTGGAGTGTTTGGTTCATTGGCTAGGTAGCAATAAGGATTTCAAGAAAAATTAGGGATAAAAAGGCTCAAAGGGGTTTTCAAAGGTCAATTTTAATTAGGAAAAAGGGCCAAAGGTTTAAAATGAGAAGGTTTAAATCAAAGAATGCCTAATCATCTCTCTTTTCAAGTATAAGCTGATATTTCGCCTTGAAAGGTTTAGAAAATTTGTTCTAGGATTGGTGAGACATCATTTGACTACCTTATATCCAATAACTCCCTCTAAACACTCCAATCTCTAAAGGACTAGTTGGGTGGCTTTTTGGCTAAGAAGATATAGGCAAGGGATAGACACTTCAAAACTTTGCACCTCTTAGGAAACTTTCAATCCACAAACCCAACTAAAGGTAAGTCAAATCACTCTCATAGGCAACTTTTCAATACTCAAGGGATTTGGCAAAAGATTTTAATGCATGATGCATGATTCCTAAAAATGAGCAATGCATTAACTAAATGGAAGAAGTCTATTTGTGTGCAAAGTGTATAATTTCTAAGTGATGTATAATGTGTGTGTAAATGTGTTATGTATATGTATGTATGGATGTATATGTAAAATATTTACAATATATGTAAATGAAATGGGATGAGATGTTCCTATACTCAAAATGTAAAAAAAAAAATGAAGCAAAAATCAAAATGAATGTGCACCCCCAAACTCAAAATTAGACATTGTCCTCAATGTCTCAAGTAGTGCATTATCAAAATTCAAAGTAAAGAGAAATTACCAGGAATTGTGAAATTTAAGAGCAAAAGGAAAGAGTTACCTGGTATAGAGCAGATGAGAATTCAAGGAATAATGGTGATGCATAAGAGGCTGTACAGGTTATGCGGAGTAAAGTGCTGTCCAAAACATGTGCATAAGTAGGGTGCATAAGCCGTGCGGTTCTGCATGAGTGGCAATAAGGGTTGCATAGGCTATGTAAAATATTTGCAAATTTTTTTTTTTTTTTTTTTTGGTAATGCGGAAGTGGATAAGTTAAGCACGCTGCTTATGCAAGTCTCAGAGTTTTAACTTTTCCAACATGTGCATAAGTAGGGTGCATAAGCGTGCGGTTCTGCATGAGTGGCAATAAGGGTTGCATAGGCTATGTAAAATATTTGCAAATTTTTTTTTTTTTTTTTTTTTTTTTGGTCATGCGGAAGTGCATAAGTTATGCACTCTCCTTATGCAAGTTTCGGTGACCCTTGAAATTTTGAGGAGCGAAGTCATGCGGGAGTGCATAAGTTATGCACTCCCCTTATGCATCTCTCGGCAGAAGTGGTTGTTCAGAGAATCGGGTCATGCAGAAGTGCATAGGTCATGCACTCTGCTCATGCACTCTTCGGCAAGTGTGGAATTTTCTGATTTGGTCATGCGTATGCATAAGCTATGCACTCTGCTTATGCACTCTTCGGCAATTTTTGGAATTTGGGTTGGTGGTCATGCAGTTGTGCATAAGCTATGCACTCTGCTTATGCACTCTTCGGTGGGTTTTGAAATTCAGAGTCTTTGGTTATGCAGAAGTGCATAACTTATGCACATTGCTTATGCAGGTCTCGGCAACTTTTGGAATTTTCTGATTTCTGGTCATGCACAAGTGTATAGGTTATGCACTCTGCTTATGCACCCCTCGGCAGAATTGGAAATTCAGAGTTTTTGGTTATGCAGAAGTGCATAACTTATGCACCTTCCTTATGCACCCCTCGGCAGGTTTGAATTTTTGGAGTTTCTGGTCATGCAGAAGTGCATAACTTATGCACCTTCCTTATGCACCCCTCGGCAAGTTTGATTTTTCTGGGTTTCTAGTCATGCAGAAGTGCATAAGTTATGCACTCTGCTTATGCACCCTCGCATTAGAAATTGAGTTTTTGTTATGCGTATGCATAGGTTATGCACTCGCTTATGCATTTCGCAGAGAGAAAATGCAGAATTTTTGGTTATGCAGAAGTGCATAAGTTATGCACTCACCTTATGCAAGTTTTGACAGATATGAAATTTGACAAAATGAGGTTATGCAGAGTTGCATAAGCTATGCACCCTCCTTATGCACTTGCAATAAAGGTGAAAAATGGCAAGAATTATGGTTATGCAGGATTGCATAAGCTATGCAATTGCTTATGCACAATTTAACAAGATCAAGAATGCAATAGAACATGGATTGCAAGTGTGAAAAATACCCTAGAATGAGGAAATATAATTCCATGAAGCATAAACCATGAGAATTTTTCACCAAAAACACATCAATATATACAAAGTTCATCAAAAAGGCATCACACAAGCATGTAAAAATGGATCCTACATAAAAGACCTTTGAGAACTATGCCATTTTAAGACAAATTCTGCAAATCAACATTTAGCACATAAAACTCCATAAAATTTGCATGAAGTTGCATCTAACCACAAATGATGAAATGAATACTCCAAGTTTTGCCAAGAAAATGCAGCATTTTTACCTTGAATCCTACAACCCAAAGAAGCTCAAAACTGCAAAAATGACTCACTTACCACCATATTAAGATTAAAATCACGCATACTTAAAAGTCTCACACCCAACCTCACCAAAAACACAAGCCATCTGCTGCAAACACCCTCTTTGCTGTAGAATTTCTTCTTCCTCTCTGCATAAACCAGATTGCAGCTCAAGGACAAAATCTATCTGCTGCAGACTTTTCCTTTTCTGCAGATTGCATTTTTCCTCTGCAATAACCAGATTGCAGCTCCCAATAGTTCACCAGCCTTTCTTCATTGATATACATCTACAAGGGACAAGATTTAATAATGTCAAAAATTGAATTTGAGGAAATTTAAGATAAAAACAAAATTAATGAAAATGAAAGTAAATCAACAAAAGCAAAATAAAAGGACTTGGGATGCCTCCCAAGAGCGCTAATTTATAGTCCTTAGCTAGACTCTTTTCATGTTTCATGGTGGCTGAAATTGGAATTTGTTGCCTCTGTTTCCAATAGGTGCTTCAATGAATCTATACTTCATTTTCTTTCCATCACATGAGAAGATCCTTGTTGCTTTGTCTAAAAATCTGACCATTTCTTTCTTGACAACCTTTGGTGCATCTTTTTCTTTGAGAGATGGTTGCTTTACTTCACTTTTCTCCACTTGCTCAACTTGAAAGATTGGTGCCATAGGACAAGGTGGATTACTATTCAAATCTTGTGCAAATGCAGCCTCTTTTGGATTTTCATCATTGATACTCCCTTCATGGATAAGACAACTTTCAAGAGAAGCCTTCGGATAGCTCTTTCTAAAGTGCTCTTTTACTAACTCATCAACTATATCAATTCTCAAACAAGAGTCTACATCTTCATGTTGCTTCTTCTTATCATTGCCAATATTGAAGACTAACTGATCCTCTCCAATTCTAAGAGTAAGCTTTTCACCTTTCACGTCAATCAAAGCACCAGCTGTAGCTAGGAAAGGCCTCCCCAAAATGATTGGGATATTAGAATCCTCTTCCATGTCCAAGATGATAAAGTCAACAGGTATATAGAATTTCCCAACCTTCAGAGGCACATTCTCCAAAATCCCTTCAGATACTTAATTGATCCATTACCAATCAAGAGAAATGTGGGTTGGCTTAAGATCTCCCATATTGAGCTTCTCATAAATGGAGAGGGGCATAAGGCTAACACTAGCCCCTAAATCACATAAAGCTTTTCTGAACATGATTCCCCAATGTGGCATGGAATTGAAAAACTCCCTGGATCCTTGAGCTTTGGAGGAAGTTTCCTTTGGAGGATAGCACTGCATTCCTCAGTTAAGGCTACAGTCTCATAATCTTCAAGTCTTCTTTTGTTTGAGAGAATTTCTTTCAATAACTTAGCATAAGAAGGCATTTGGGAAAGAGCATCGATAAAGGGCACATTTATATATAGCTTCTTCAAAACCTCTAAGAACTTCCCAAATTGCTTATCAAGCTTGGCTTTTTGAAATCTCTGTGGAAAGTGAAGCTGTGGCTTGTAAGGCTCTGGAGGTATATATTTCTCTTCTTTCTCTCCAACCTCCTCTTTACCTTTTCTTGCACTCCCTTTTTCACTCTTTTGTTTTTCATCTCCCTCAAAATCTTCCTCATTTTCTCTCTTTTCAACTTTTTCACTCTTCTCATTATGCACTATTTTACCACTCCTCAGTGTGATGGCATGACATTGCTCCCTTGGATTTTCTGTTTGACTATGAAGTTTCCCCATAGAATTGGTACTTGATGAGCATGCTTGTTGTGCAATCTGATTTTCCAGCATCCTGTTGTGTGTTTGCATTTGTTCCAGCCTTGCTTTCATCTCTCTCAACTCTTCATCACGCTTAATTTGATTAGCAAGAATTTGTTGTAATAAAGCCTCTGTGGTGGAACTTTGTTCTTGCTGTCTTGGTAAAGGTGCAGTATTTGCATTCTTTTGCTGAAAACTAGGTGGTGGTTGCCTATTTTGCTGATATGGAACTTGACTCTGCTGTTGTGGTTGAAAATTCTGATTTTGAACTTGATTTTGCTGATTTCCCCATGAAAAGTTGGGATGATTCCTCCAATTTGGATTGTAAGTTTGAGAATAAGGATTCCCCATTTGCTTGTTTCCATAATTACCAACATATGCTGCTTGTTCTCCATAATCTATTCCACAGCTGGTAGTTTCCTCTGCATAAGCCACTTGTTGTGAACTTCCAGCTGATGATGATGAACTAACCAACATACTCAAATCTTCCATCTTCTTAGCGAGGACATTTGTAAGTGCATCAAATTTTGCATTAATCATGTTGAATGGATCAAGATCATATATTCCAGCAGCTTGCCTTTTCTGAGTTGGAGCTGGTCCTCTTGGACTACTCCAAAGATGAGTATTCTTTGCAATTTTCTCCAATAGCTCATAAGCTTCATCTTCATGCTTTATAATAAATTCTCCTCCTGTTTGAGCATCAATGATTCCTCTGATTGCAGGAGTGACATTTGTGTAGAAATTCTGATTTATCATCCATTTTGGAATGGCATGATGTGGGCATAATCTCTCTAATTCCTTCCATCTCATCCATGACTCATAAAGAGTTTCATCTTCTCTTGGTCTGAAAGCTGTCATTTGATTCCTCAGCTCTTGAGTTTTTCCAGGTGGAAAATATTGTGCAAGAAATGCATCAGTGAGTTGCTCCCAATTTGTAATGGAGTTGTGAGGTAAAGAATCAAGCCAATCCAATGCTCTATCTTTCAAAGAGAACGGGAATAGCTTCAATCTTGCTGCATCATCAGACACTCCAGGTTGTTTTTGCATGTCACAGATCATAGCAAACTTCTTCAAGTGTGTGTGTGGATTTTCAGAAGGATGTCCTCCAAATTGAGAATTCTGAATCATTTGAAGAACTCCAAAATCCATCTTGTAACTATTTGCATCAATCCTTGGTCTTGCTATGCTCTCTCTCAAATCATCAAAACGTGGAAAAGCATGATCCATCATACTTCCCCTAGGCACGTTTGCATTAACAACTTCTTCCCCTTGGGCTTCATTTTCATTGTTTTGACCATTTCGTTGATTACCAACACCAATTCTAATTCTTTCATCAGCCATATCTGCTTCAATTTCGGTTTCTCTCAAAGCTTCCTTCCTTTTTCTGGTTTCTTTCTTGTTGGCCTTACAAAATTTCTCTATTTCAGGATTGAACAATAAGGATGTATCACTTGAGCTTCTAGCTCTTCTCATAAAAGATTAAAAGTACCTGAAAAAGAACAAACAAACACAAAATGAAAAGATAACAAAGATAAAACTAAAAACAACTAAAATGATCAAGAATTCAATCTTAAACAAACAACTCCCCGGCAACGGCGCCAAAAACTTGATGCGTCCCAACCGCAAGTGCACGGGTCGTACAAGTAATATAGAAAAGATATCGATCCCACGAGGAGTTGTGTTAATGATTGAATTTTCGATATAAAAGTTGACTAAATTGAAGTATTCATGAAATTAAAATAATAAATTAATGGGTAATGGAGTACGAAATCTAAATGTGCAAATTTAATATTCTATTCAACAATGTATTAATTAAACTAAAATTGCATCAAATTGAAATAAGCAAGTTCAAATATGGCAATATTTAAAATGGCAAATGATTAAATTCGATTAGAAATTAACAATGGTAAAAAGCGATTCCGAGTTGGATTTCATATTCAAGCTATTTTGGGATTTTCCCTAGCTAGCCCAATCCATGAAATTTATGGGTTTAAAGGAGATTAATTCTAAAATCCTTTGAAAACTCTTTCGAGTGAGACAAAGAGTGCCTTAATTAACTTAATCCTACTTTCGTGGAGTTAAAATTAACCAAGACCCATTAGGTTCTTTAATCAATCTATTAAAACCCTCTTAACCCTTAGTCTATTTCTAGATCTAAGTTAATTAAGTCCAATTTCTTGATTAACTATCACTTGGTTTTCTCCTTTCGGTGCTTCAACCAAGGATTAAGAACATAACTTAATGGGGCCCTTCATTAAGCATGTGAATAAGCACACAAGAAATGGATTAAACCTCATAAATTCATTAAATTGGGACTAACCCAGTTCAAATCCACAAAAATAACTAAAATATTACATCCCTTACTCCAGAATCAAAAGTAAACTACTCACTATCCATAATGCTTACAAGATATGATGAGTTTAAATGGAAATAAAGCTTTAATCTAAGCTAAGAAGTAAGAAATTAAACACTAGAAATGTAGAAAAATGTAAAGGAAGGAAGAAATCTGCAAATCTTGGTTAAAAATGGTGTGGAAGGTGGAAATGACTCTTCAAATTCTGCTTAGCCTCCTCCTTTCTTTCTTTGCTCCTTGCCTCCTCTAAAATGAGAAAATGGGACTATTTATAGCATTTTTCTGACATGGAGCCCTAAAATGGTATGTTCTAGGAGGAATTATTTGAGGAATCTCACCTTGACTCATTAATGAACTCTTCATGGATCGCATAAGTGGATCGCATAAGTTATGCAGTCCCTTATGCGATTTCTGATTCTGGGCCACTTATGCAAAACTGCATGACTTGGTGCATAGGTTATGTACAATTCTGTGAAGGTGCATAAGGGAGGCGGGAATGTGCATAAGCTATGCTGTCTCCTTATGCACACTTCGGCTGGTTCTGGAACAGTGATCTTTCTCCTTATGCAAATCTGCATAGCTTATGCGGCAAGTTATGCACAATTTGGTCAATGCATATTTCAGCTTGAAAACTTGTTTTTGACATCTTTGGTCAGAGAAGACACTCCTCAATGGCAAAATTCTCTTGATCCTTCAAAACACCATTTTTCCTACAAAACAAAGTAAAAATTACAAATTAATCCAAAATCGACAATTATGAAAAACTAACTAATTAACTAATGAAATTAGCTAAAAATGACTAATAATCAAATAAAATGGCTATGAAATTAAACCTCAATGATTATATAAAATGTATGCATCACAACCGATGGAAATTTTGAGCCAAAGGTTGGTAGTTTATTTTTAGATTGTTAAAAACTTAATTCACTTCAAGGATCCTTTAATTTGTATCATAATAAATATTAGTTAATTTTACTCATAACCCATTCGAATACCATAATTTGAAAATATGTAAAATAGCCAAAAACTGTAACAATATATTTACTTTTCAGGTATTTTTTCCTAATTTGGAGGAACTGAAACCGATTATGGTCGAGATGATATGGCATGCTCAACCGTTGGAAATGTTTTCTTATGCTCAGAATTTAAGTACGCTGACTGTGGATGGCTGTGGCAATCTAAAATATCTATCATCATCATCAAGTGTCGTGCATCTGAAAAGACTTAAGATATGCAATTGCAAGATGATGGAAGAAGTCATGGTCAGGGAAGGACTGGAAGAAGAAATAATGAGTAAGACAATACTCCATCAACTAGAGTTCCTTGCGCTCAAAGATTTGCCAAAACTCACACGATTCTGTACAAGTGATTTAGTTGAATGCCATGCCTTGGAAAAGCTGTGCATACAAAATTGCCCTGAAATGAGGACATTTGTCTCCAATTCTGCAACTTCAAACATGGCATTCAGCAGTGAACTTGACATTGTAAACTCTGCTCTCTTCAATGACAAGGTACAGAGTCTCTTCCCATTTCAATTTTTCTCTTCTAACGTGTAGCTTTTTATTTTAAAGATGACAAACTTGGCTTTTTTTTTTTTAACAATATCTTCTAGTTAATTCTTCCCCTCTGTTAAGACTCCAGATTCTTGTGGGTTGACAAAGGCGTTTGGGCCGAGAGAGAGAGAGAGAGAGAGAACTATCTGACCTAGTACTAAGCATGACCACACACATTTTCAAGTAACTATGGCATAATGTTATAGCTACTTACTTTGTAACGTATTTAAAAGCTACCAAAATTTGTGTTTATGTGTGTAGTTTCTATAGAGATCAAGTTCACGAAACTCTTAATATTCTATAAAAGAAATTAACTTCTACCCTAAAATTAGACGTTTTACCCTGTTAAAAAACAAGCACAAGATTCACACAAATGCACAAGCATCTGTCGGCCCCATTACATTTTGTGGTGGGTTTGCCTTATGGCTCTTAGTTCAGGGACCTTTGCTTTGGAAGCATGACATGTGTTCTGTTTTCATGTGCATGACGGCAGCTGTTAGTCTACTTGTTATTTGATTGTGTAGGTGGATTCACTTTGTTTGGTTGCTTTATTTTTTTTGGTGACAGGTTTTTTCGTTTTTATCATGCCACTTTCCTTTCATGTCACATGGGTTTTGTACTTTCTTATTTTTCCCAACTCAATAGTATATATTTTGTTTTCTTTTATACTATAACCATTAAAAAACAAATTAGGATTAGCAATAGACTGAATCGGTTGCTAATCTATTAAAATTTATTGTTAATCGATTTAATAATTAATTCAGTTAGTTGCAATGATGCTAATTATAACTAGTAACAGGAAATCGAATAGGTTACTAAATTAATTAAATTTTTTTAAAAAAAACTTTTTATAAAAATTATCGGTTGCTGTTAGCAAATAAAACATAATCAATTGTAAAAATTCTAGTGTATTTAATTGTGTGATTTTGTAACTATTTTATAAATCGATTGCTATTAACAACTGATTTAACAACTGAAAAGTTCGGTTGTTAATTTAAAAAATTTATAAAAAAATTAAATTTCCAAATAATAAATAAAAATTTAAATAAACAAATTTTTTCAAAAAAATTACTAAAATAATAAATTATTAATGAAAAACTATTATTAAAAAATTAATATAAAAATATTATAAAAAAATTACTAATAATAACTATTAACAAAAACATTAACAAAAAGTTATATTAAAAAGATTTTTATAAGACAAATTACTAAAAAAATTATTATGCATATTATAACAAAAAAATTACTAAAAATTAATACTACAAATAATTTATTAATAAAAAAATATATTTGTACAAAAATATTTATTTTATTTTCAAGAAAAAATAAATTAAATAAAAAAGATGAAAAAGAAAAGGTGAAAAAAGAAAAAAGATGAGAAAGAAAATAAATGAGAAAAAAAATGATAAAAAAGAAAATAGATGAGAAAGAAAAAGATGATAATGAAGAAAATATATGAGAAAGAAAAAGATAATTAAGAAGAAAACAGATGAGATAAAAATGATAGAGAACTAGATAAAAAAAAAAGATGAAGAAAAAATATATTAGAAAGAAAAAAATAATAAATAAAATAAAAGAAAATAAAAAGAAAACGAGAGAAAAAAGAAGGAAGAGAAAAAAAAAATGATTAGTGGGAAAATAAAATAAGTAGTATAGAAGGGAAATGAGTAATGGTTTGTATAAGTGAATTAGCAATCAATTTTAATAATTAACTATCGACTGCTAATTTCTTTTAAAAATTGAGCAAAAATTTTTTAGGGGGAAATTTACTGTTAGCAATCGATTGTAAAAAGCAAATACTGTTAGCAATCGATTTGTAGATCAATTGCAAATAAAAAAGAAACATTGGGTGAAAATTTTTAAAGGGGAAATTTAGCAATCAATTTGCAATTGATTGCAAAAATTGATTCTAAATTTAAGTCAGTTATAAAAAAGAATCGGTTACAAATTTGGAGTCTTTTTAAAAAAAGCTTAAAATTTTGCAATAGATTTTAGGAACCGATTACAAATGGGTTGTCAAATTTTGGAGTTAATTAAAATAATTATTTAATTTAGCAATCGATTTCTTAATTAGTTATTAATCACAAATGGGTTGTCAAATTTTGGAGTTAATTAAAATAATTATTTAATTTAGCAATCGATTTCTTAATTAGTTATTGATCATGTATTTAAGTTTTTTTTAATATCGATTACTAATTGATTTAGCATCCAATTATTAATCAGTTATTAATAATAACCGATTATTGAATCAGTTGCTAAATTTTTAAAATTAACTAATTTATTAAAAAAAATCTTAAATCACAAATCAGTTAAAAAATCAGTTATTAATAGCAATCGATTTTAGTTGGTTGCAAAACTTTTTTTTTTTTTTTTGTAGTAAACCCTTTTAGTATTTAAGGCTTTCTCTCTCTTATTTTATATAAGAGAAATTCTCTAAAAAGAAACCCTTTTCTTTTTTGAGACTTCAGGCCTTTCTCTTGTTAGTAGTTGCTCTTGCCGCTACAAGGTAGAGTGGTGTGGTTCTCCATCCCTCCTCCTGGTTGTGGGTTGCTCTCCTCCACTTCTAGGAGACTGTAGATAGTTTCTTGGTTCATGGTTCTTGGCAGATTGGAGCTTCAACGGAGAGAGAAACCTGTCTTAATCAGCCTTCCTTTTTAGTAGCTTTTAGATTTTTCTTTCTCCACAAGAGTGGTTCAATGGACATGATTTATGTCCTGCGTGGGGCTGGCTTGCTACATTGCAATGGACGTCTGTTTGTGCAGAGAGGTTGCATGCACTTCTTCTAGACTCCCTCATCTTTAGTGAAGAATGGATTGCTTGCTGTGATGTTTGACCTTTGGTTGTGTTTTTGGGTTTTATTTTTTGGGTTAGTGTCTCCGGTGACGTTACCATTTAAATATAAAATAATAATTACTTAAATATAATATTTGAATGGATGACTATTTTAATAATAAAATAAAATTTGAGAGATTTAATCATCTGAAATTAAAAGGAAAGCAAAGAAATTAACGGTCAATTTGGGTTAGGGACCATTCTTTTAAAGATATCAAAACTTAGAAACTAAATTATTTTTAATAAAAAAATATAGGGATTGAGCTATGATTTTTAACATATTTTAATTATTTTTCTCTTTTATATTTATCACTTTTCCTTTTTAAGTGGAAATATATATCATATGCTTTTGGAAATGTGATAAAGATTTCTAGTCAGTTAATAGTTCTATGTATATTCTTATTGAAAATTAATTATATTTAATTGGTATAAAATTAACGTGACCGCTGCAAATGTATTTTATTTAATTATTTATGTATTATACGACAAAAACTATGATATTGTACCAAATTCTTATCTCAATATTTCTAAAATCAATATTGTCTAATATTTAATATGTTATTTATAATTTTAGACTTATGTTTATGAGATTTTTTAATGCAAAAAAAAATATATCTTTATATTTTTAAAATATTTTATTTTTACCTAGTTTGACTTGGTCTAATGATTGAAAACATATCAGTCGAATATTAGTTTAAGTTTTTACTTTCTCAATTTCCTATTAAAAAAATTTATTTTTATAATTATTTAGATATTCAATAACAATTTTCTATGAAAGTAAAGTGATTGAATTCAAAAACTACAATTATTTTTGATTCGTTGGACACTAGTACAGTAATTCAACTGCTAACTGAAAGTCCAACCAAACAAGTGATTATGTGTAGTGTACTGTGATGCTCAACAGTTGAAGGACCTGAGACTCTAGTTTTCACTGCAGGTATCTTTTCCTAATTTGACCACCCTGATTGTGGATGGATGTGATAATTTGAAAATTTTATTATCACTCTCAAGTGTTGTGCATTTGAAAAGGCTTAAGATATGCAATTGTAAGATGATGGAAGAAGTGATGGTCAAGGAAGGATTGGAAGAAGAAATAATGAGTAAGATGTTACTCCATCAACTAGAGTCCCTAGAGCTCATGGATCTTCCAAAACTCACGCGATTCTGCACAAGTAATTTAGTTGAATGTCCTGTCTTGAAAGAGCTGCGCATACAAAATTGCCCTCAAATGAGGACCTTTGTCTCCAATTATACGACTTCAAATATGGCATCCAGCAGTGAACTTGACATTATAAATTCAGCTCTCTTCGATGAAAAGGTATGCAGTCTTTTTTCACCTGAATAATAGTTTCCGTTGTTATCCACAATCGTTAATTGTTCCTTCTTTAGGATTCCTGTTGTAATTGGCCTAAATTTCAATATTTGATTCAAAAATAATTTTTGCTTGTAAATTGTATATTTCAAATTTGAACAATGTTGGATGGTCTAAATCCAATGCTATGTTAGCTTTAAGGGGTCAGCAATCCGCTGTTGGATGTGAGTCAAAATGAAATTATCATATCTTTTTTTTTTTTTTATAAGCAAAAAATTTATTGAAATAGAGAAAGAAATAAACAGAGGAGAGTATCATTTCAAGTTTATTCACAGTGACTATTGATTTTTGATGCAGGTTGCATTCCCCAACTTGGAGCAATTGGGGATTCTCAACATGGATAATTTGAAGATGATATGGCACAATGAACTCCATTCAGATTCCTTTTGCAAAATAAACGCACTTACTGTGGAAAACTGTGAAGAAGTACTTAAAATTTTTCCATCCATGTTGTTGAGAGGCCTCCGGAATCTTCAAGATCTGGTCATACGTAATTGCGATTTACTGCAAGAGGTGTTTGATCTCCAAGAGCTAATAAAAATGAAAGAATCAGTAGCCATTCGATTGAGAACTCTACTCCTAGAAGGCCTTCCAAAGTTGAAGCATGTATGGAATGAGGATCCACTGGGACTTGTCTTGTTTGATAACCTAAGTTCAGTGCGTGTACAGGATTGTCCAAATCTAAAAATTATTTTCCCAGCTTCAATAGCTAAAAATCTGCCACAACTCAAAACACTGAATACAAGCAGTTCTGGGGTGGAGGAAATTGGTCAGAATCTAAACATTTTTTGTTCAGCATCTGAGAACATGGTAGAAACAAATATGGAGAACCAACCAATGATTAAAGTTCTGCAACCACATTTCTCCTTTGGAAAGGTATGAGCTCAATCTTTGTGTCAAGCTTAAAATCTATTTTTTTTTGTATTATCTTAAAAAATTTTGATATTATTTTGTATATAAGTAATATCTTCTCATATATAAAATTTTAAGAATGAAACTTATTATATACTAAAGCTAAATAGAGCATTAAATTTATTTTATATAGAAAGCATTGCCATTGAATTTGTTTTCCACACCTCAAAGTGAAAATAGAAAATAATGTGTTTATATTCATTTTAATACACTATTTGTAAATTTAGTTGAGACTGTGTTTATATATATATATATATAAGTTTAATAAATATAATAATTACGTTTTTTTGTTATTTTGAAAAGAATATATATAATAAACTTATTGTATAGAATTAATTAAGTTTAAAAAATAAATTTACTTAGAATCAAGTTATAATATGTTCATAATAACAAAATTGATTTTGGAGATAAATTAAATATCAATTTTACTAGATGATTATATGATTGCATACATTGAAAATAAAAATGCTTGATAATGAGTCGATTATGTAATTTTTTTAAAACATGATATGGCACTTATAGTTTGGGTAATCTTCTTGCTTTGACGGATATGTGGAACCATGACTCGCAGCTGGACCAAGCTCTTCAGTCTCTTGAAGTTCTTACCGTTTGGTGTTGTGACAGTTTGATTACTTTCGCACCATCCTCTGCTTCTTTTCAAAATCTGACGCGTTTGACTGTATGGAAATGCAATGGATTAGTTAGTTTGGTAACATCCTCAACAGCAAAAAGTCTGGTACAACTCACAAAAATGAGTATAGAAGCATGTGACAGATTGAAAGAAATAGTTGCAAATGAGGGAAATGAATCGAAAGAGGATATCATCTTTAGCAAATTAGAAAGATTGAAACTTGATCGTTTGCCAAGCCTCGTCAGTTTTTGCTCAGCAGATCACAGCTTCAAATTCCCCTCTTTAACGGAAGTATTTATGGAGAAATGCCCCAAGATGCAGGTTTTCTCAATTGGAGTCTTAAGCACGCCAAGACTCCTCGTTGTACGACATGATGGACAAGAGTGCTGGAATGGCAATCTGAATGACACTGTACAACAATTGTTTGCAGAAATGGTATGTATGTGTTGGTTAATCAAATTTCCTTTTCTCCTAAACCATAGAATTGAAATCATCACTCAATTCTGATGTATTCTCTTCTTGATCCTAACTTTGTTGTCCCTAAATTTCTTGGATGATGTACAGAATGCCAAGGAAGATTGACCCCAATCCATCATGTGCTGAAGCTGAAATAAGGCCAACGCTCTTTGTAATTGATTCAGATGTAGATTGTGGAAGGGCTTTCTTATTCGTGTTGGGATTATCTATGCAATGTGTTGTTTCCTTCTGAGATTTTAAATGGTGAACGGACCATATTGTTCCCATTTTATTATTCCTACAAGCAGTCTGTATTTGGTAAAGTTTGAGATATTATTCCCATTTTAATATCCATGAATACACTAATTAGTTAAATTTAGTGTCTGTATTGCCCTTATGAGATATTATGTGTATGAGGATTGTAAGGCTAATGGCCTAATGTGTTGGGATATTATAAATTTAAACCATCTTAAACTAAATTCGACTTCATTATTTGGTTTGGACTTTTTAATTAATGAATTTTGATTGATTTTGATCAACATGCATGGAGGCAGATGATATACTTTGGAAGATGAAGCACCCTGTCGGTAAGAATAATACGGATCCATTGAATAGGAGTCCAAAGCAGTACTAACAAAAATAGATGCTGCTGCAGGTGGCAATTTACTTCTACCACTAACATTGTAAGTCTGAAACTCTCTCTGAGTTAAATAGAGGGGATCAGCAAGAATGATTCTCTATGCAAAGGAATAGTTTCACTGTATAGAGGAGCTGGCTATCTGAGAAGGTGCTCTCTTTCCGAATTCCTCTTGTGCGGGTCTAGAAGATCAAAGGTACGATACTCCCTTTCACTCATGTATAAATCACGAGGAGCTTCCTCTCTCTGTGTTGATACCACCTCTCAGGGCTCAATACGCCGATAAATTTCGTGAGAGACTGCAGGATAACTCCGACCATCACCACTGACTATGGCAAACGTTTCCCTGTCTGAATGAGGCCATGACTCTGACTAAATTGGTCAAGAAAACTATAATTATTACCAAGAGAATTTAGGCTGGATATAATAAAACTTAACCTGAACTGGGAAGGACCTACCGAAAGCCTTTGGCTCCAATCTCATCCTGTCAGAAGATGTTGCTCTGTAGATTCCATACAAAAGTTTGAGATCAAAATCATACAGGAAAAGCTTAAAGTCCAGGTTTCACACCCAGCACAATATCTATTTTACTTGCTGTCACACCCATTACTCGATAACAGAAACAATCTGGTTTGGTCTTTGTATTACACATAAAGATGCAGCCACCGAGCTTCTCTGTCTTTCTTTCTTCTCCCTGACTCTTTTCCTTCAAATCAAGCTTCCCTTTATTCTTTTGACTTCCTGAGCTTTTATCTGTACCACCTTGCTTTTCTTCACTCCTTTGGCTATGTTGGCTCCTACTTGAACCAGCAATCTTTTCTCGGCTCTTTTTAGTCTCTAGACCGTTTCCAGTATGCTCTTCATTGGCACTATTCTTTTGTAATCTCTCTTCCCTTGAATTCGGGTCTGATAATTCTTGTTCCCTTTATTGTTACTTCCCTCATTCTCTTGTACTACACTCTTATTCTTCCTCCCCCTTTTTCTTCCCCAAGCCGCTCGATTACCTTTAAATTTATTGGCCTTTAAAGAGCTGCCAGCTGAAGACTCCTTTTCTATGCAAGATTTGGCCTTCAATGATTTGGGGTTTCTTTTTTTGGATGATTCTGCTTTAATTGGTGTTTCTACAGGATTCTCAGCCTCCCTATCGTTCATTTCAGATGGTTCGATTTAGTTGAGGCTTGTAATATCGATTTATTAAATCATTCGATTTTCATAATACAAGAATCAAGTTGTAATATTAGTAAAAACTTAGAGATTAGATAGTACATTTTTCTTAATTGAAAGAAATATATATTTATCTTTTTACTTTATAAGGTAAATATTGAATGGAAAAATCTCTAATTTTAATGAATCATAAATGATGAATTAAATCGTTTAATTTTAAAAATATATAACTAAATCATAATTTCGATCAAAATTTAGAGATCAAATAATAAATTATCCATAAAGTCCCTCAACTTCCCCTTATGCGTCTCAGCGTACCCATTGCTCATTGGCATACACATTTTAGGCTCTCGATTCGCTTGGGCTTTAATTCTTAATCAACCGATCATTCCGCTCGCTCTGTCTCTCTACCGTTTTCTGATTGCTAAACGTAACAAGTTTTTCCCTTCTTTTTTTATCACTTATTTTCAGATTTTCTTTGATACTGTTTCTTTCAGATTGGTTTTTATTTATTTAGGCTCGAATCAATCATCAATAGAGAGTATCAAGGATAATAATCAACGGTGAATTTTGTACTCACTCAATTCGCGACTTCTTAATCATTGATTTCATCTGACTTAAAGTTCAAGAGTTTATCTTGTCCTGAAAGTGACTCTGAGCTTGATGTCAGAGTAGATGGGATCTCAGGTAATGGCTTGCTTTTTCAATGTCTGATAAATTGAGCTTTTTCGATTTTCAGGGCAACTTCCTTCATTTTTCTAGAAAGTGGGCTCTATACAAATATTGGGCAGATAGCCGGTTGTGATTCTGAAGGTATATCATCGTCTTTGATGATGTCAACTACTTTGAAAGAAATCTCAAATGCATACTCGATTCTAGAGCTGAGAATCACTTGAAATATTTTCTTTGTGTATATATTCTCGTCAAGATTGTTGGAACCTAATTTCTATCCTTTGAACTATGAGCTAAAATTGGATGTAGGAAGGCTAATGAGATCCACAACCAAGCACCCAAAAACAACAAATGTTGCAACGCCCATGGCATCTTCAACTATGATATATAATTTATACCTGTAAATTCAAAAAAAAGTCAAAACATCAATAAGTATAAATTAAATATGCTAGTAAATTATCTTTTTAGCTGAACCGTGAACAATGACCTGGTTAAATTTCAAGATAAATAAAGCTACACTTGGGCATGTTGAAGCATAAAAATATAGGGATAAATGGATTGAGCCAATGGCTTGATAGGCAGATGTAGAAGAAAGGAAAGAGATTTAAAAATGTAGTCTATAGGTTCTTCCACCACCCTTTATATAATTTCCAAACCACCTATCACTGTATCTGATTCTTTCTTCTTTTATTTTTGTTAAAAAAAAAACCTTAATAAAATTAGCTGTTGACTGTTGTTTTATAAATAGAAATTTTTTTATAACTCTATATTTTTGTTGTCTCCGTAATTTAGCAGAATAACATGATGAGCCCATAGTTAACTTAATTTAAATGCTAAAAAAAAAAAAAAACCCTGTTGCACTAAAAACCATTTTTTCCAATGAGATGCTGTGATGGGATCTTCCATTTCTACATGCAATCTAGTCAAATTACCCAATTAGCTGAATCATAAGCAATGACCTAGTTAAATATCAAGATAAATTAAGCTGGACTTGGTCATGTAAAAGCATAGAATTTAGGGATAAATAGATCATGCTTCTTAGGCTCTGTTTGGATGGGGTGAGGGAAGGGTAATTAATGAAAGGATAAGGGAGGGTAAGGAAGGGGAAGGGTGAAGAGAGTTACAATAAAAAAAATCTCATGTTTGAAAAGAGGTGAATTAATGGAAAGGTAAGGAAAGATAATGTATATTCTTCATGTTTGGAAAGAGGTGAAAGAAGGATAAATAATTATTAGAGGTATAAAAATACCATTTTTTATTAGATAAATTATTAAATGGTAAACTCATTATGATAAATTTTAAATTTATAAATAATAATGGTCCACTATAAATAAATCATAAAATTAATATATCAAAATAATAATACGCAAATCTAACAAAGATTGAATAAAAAATGAATTATTTAGAAAAAAATAATAATAATTGAAGCATAATAATTGAAGCAAACTATTGAAAGAACAAATAAAAAAAATAATAATTGAAGTACAATAATTGCAGCAAACTATTTAAAAATAAATAATTGAAAGCAGAGAAACTATGTATGACCACTTGAGAGAGAAGACATTTATTTGTAGTGCTACGTTGGGTTTATTTTTAATGGGTATAATTGGATTTTTAATAAAAAATTAAGGATACAATAGAAAAATAAAAAATAAAGTAATTTTCAGATCTCACCTCCCCCTGCTTACACCCCCCTAAGGTGTAAGAAAAATTGAGATTTAAGGGGTAAGGGAGGGTAAGCCTTACCCTTGCTTACCCTTATCATTTACTAACTCACCCCTTCCCAAATAGGGGTATAATAGTTATTACCTCCTCGTTACCCTTATTTATCCTTTCCTCACCCCACCCAAACAGAGCATTAATCTCACTATGGATAAACTAAAATAATTAAAAACTGATCTAAATATTTAACAGCCATTGTTACCCCAATAAATTTATCCAGCAATTACTGGTCCAATCTAGTTTTTCTTTGGCAGAATCTGCTAGCAATTGAGACTCACAGGCCTCTCTATTCATTATCAGAACCAAGAACAACTCAGGTACCTCTTATGAAGGAGATAATCTTGTATTTTTTTTTTTTAACAGTCCTATGGCTGTGTTTTCAATGTAATGTAGTAAATCTAACTTAAGCAGAAGCAAACAAAATAAAATATCTCAGTTTCAGGCAAAAGAAGCAGTCATTAAGAATAAAAAATTTGCACACGAAAGAAACGAGAGAAAGCCATGTTTATTCCAAGCAGATTAGCTGTGTGCTTCTTTAAAAATAAATTGATTCCCATCTTTTCTCCCTTCTCTCATCTTCTTTCTTAGTTAGTTAGTAATAACCAATGACTAACCAAGTAATCCAACCAGAATTATATATTTAATATATTTAATTGTTTATTGTCTGACACCTAGTTTCTATGCAGTATTGGTGCAACAACTGCGACTTGAAGACTTTGCCATCCATGATCAAAACAACAAGAAGTTAAATCCTATAAAGAAAGTAATCTTTTTCCCTTTTTTTTATAATCCTATGTCTGTGTTACCTATGTGATGTAGTGGAATAATATTTTAAGCTGGAGCATAGAGAATGATACATAGATTTGATAGAGAACTTGAGGATAGATGGTATAATTGAAAGAAAACAAAATAAAGAGAAACAAAAGATCTCTAAAAAAAGATAAACACTTTATAAAAACAAATCACATGTACTGAGTAGCAAAATTAGCTGTGAAATGTTATTAACCAACAACCAAATGACTTAAATGCAGCTATCCAAAGGGCACAAACTACTAAGGAAACAGAACTATAGTAAAATAAAAGCATAATCCACTTAGCTAAACAAAGATAATCTCATTATCATTAAGCAGCATGATTTTTACATACCTTGGTCATCAATATATAAATAAGTCATTAAAAAAAGATAAAATGGAGCTTATAATTACACGGCACAGCTCCATGGTACCCAAAGTTGTATTTCCAATTTAGGATAAGCAAGGCCAAATAAACAAAAAGATCCCAGGCCAAACAACATCCTAGAAGTAAGTTAGCTTTCAAAGTCCAGCAAAATAAAAATTTTGTCACCAAGAGGACAGAATCCCCAGCAAAATCCAAGAAGACAAAAGAAGGCAAAAAAACCACATCACACCCACCAAAGAACTCCTAGGGAACCACATCAAATAACACCAGCATCCATCCAAAATGGATGCCCAACAACCAAACAATTAAAAATCCTTGCCAGTAAAATCAGCCTACCAGCAAAAAAATTGAAGCAATAACTAATTGAGTGAGTTATAAATGAAAGGAATTCCTCATAACCAAAGTCATTGCACTAACTCATAAGTTTCTAATAATAGCTTGATAAGACAGATCAAAATAAATAAATTAATTGGCAAAAACAATAATATAAAATTAAAAAAAAAAACTAAAGTTTCAGTCTAAGCATGACCAAATCAATCTTTTCTGATTGCCTCTAATCGTTCTGTCCAAACTGATCAGGCTGGCTTGTAAAAATTTTAAACATACAAACATAAAAAATTATACAGCTTTAATTCCAAGATGATAAAATTAAATTCTCATGTTGTTTCCAATATCTGTGTTTCAACTGCTAATTGCATGCATCATTGAAAAGATGACAACATGAAACAATTCAAGTAGGATCCTCTAAATGTAGAAGTCTGTTATTGAATTTAACAAAGGCTTCATAAGAAATGATAAAAAAAATTTTGAGAATTAAACAATAGAACACAAAAAAAATTTCTTTTCATTCACTCTGATCGTCCTGTAGAAGCCACACCCGCATAAAAATTTGAACTTTACTGAAACTAATTGCACCCATCATTGATGCAACTTCAAAAACCAAATACCAAAATATCAAAACAATGGCAGCAAAATGAGCTAAATTCAGTGCTCGGTTACTGAATCTGATGTAGGATTCATAAGTAAGCGGAAAAGAAACTCAATCATCGAAAAAGCTCAAAGGTTAAAAAGAACTTGAAGAATAAATATAGAAACATAAAATATTGGCACTGACAAAGCAGACAACCCTAGATTTTTGACCAAGCATAAATCTAATTATTAAAGGATGAAAACCATGCTAGAATAATGCCTTCAAAATAGCCAATCATTCATTTAATTGGAAGGGCTGTCAATTAAATAGCTCGATAAAGAACAAAGAACAAATAAAAGCTATATCATTAACAGGTCTCTCATTCCAACCTTTTTTACTGTCCCAGGCAACATAAATCAAGAATAGAAACCAAAGAGGACAAAATAAAATAAGCACACCAGTTAAAAAGTTAAAAGAAAGATGCTTAACTCCAAAAACAAATATGGCAAAATATACACACATGAGCAGTGGAACAAACGATAAAAGCCTTACTGATAGTTCAATCAAAAAATAAATAAAAGCATAACACAAATTAATAAAAAAATTAAACCTAATTAGAATAAAAGCAACTCATAAAACTAAACTAAATCTCAAGAATAAACCATGAATATCTAACCCCATTGCCACTGGAAAAAGAAAAAATAAAAAGAAAAAGAAAAACAGAAAACAGAATCCATTTGCAGAGAGACAAAGGAAAATTGATGTTAAAAGAGCAACACAACTTAAAACCCACAAACAAAGATTTTTGCTGACAAGAAAAAGAAGCACAAAGAATCAGAATTAGTTATCTATGTATTGAAGGCAAACACAGTAAAATTAATGCATGACAGCTTTTTTAGCTTCAATTTCTGGAGACTCTTCTACAATTGATATAGTCAAACTAGCTTCCTAAATAATTCTTCTTAGCCTCTTTATTTGGATGAAACTTCACATCATCTTGCTCGATTCTCCCATGCTTTATATGACTTCTTACAACTGAAACAAAATAATTTTTGCTGCTAGAAGCATAAGAAACTTCAGCTTGATTTGCTTTTGATGCAGCAACCATTCTTCTACCTTTGTCATTTGGAAATTTTGCAACTGGTTTAACCTTCTTTAACTCCTCCTTGATTTCATTGCAGCAAACATATAATTTTGAGCCTTTAACATCAAAAACAGCTACTTTGCATTGCCCTTCCTTTGTCAGCGCCTGTACAATCACTTTTCCATACTGAAGTTTTCTTTTCATTTTCACCTTTATCACAATCAAGTATTTCAGATTTCAAAATTAAAACAAAGCTATTGTTCTCCAATCTTGCTTCAGCAACCTTATAATCATGTGAGTCATTAATGGAACACATATCCCTTTTAAATAACACAGAGTATTCCTTCTTTATCATTTGTGCAATACTAAGAAGATTTTGATCAAACTTTGGAATAAACAATACATCAAAAATGACCTTCATACTTTTCTTTGTCTGAAGTGAAATTGAACCTTTGCCTTCAGCTTTTACAATTTCTCCATTTCCCACTCTCACTTTAGTCTTGATAGATCTATCCAAAAAGTTGAAAAAAACTTGCATCATTGGCCATGTGATTAGCCGCTGTCAACATTCCAAATATACTTCTCTGTTGACTCACAAACTTGAGATGCAAAAAATAAGGATTCTTCAACTTCTTGTTGATCTTCACTGAAATTGGCTTGCTGAGCAGATTGTTGTTGAGATTGATTTTGCTTTGCTTTGCAAAATCTTTCAATGTGACCTTGCTTCTTGTAAAAATTGCATTAAGCCATTTTTTAGCATCTATCTTCACTATGATTTGTCTTCCCACAAGTGCCACAAGGTGAAAATTTTCTTTTCCCACTACTATCTTTGTTTTTAGCTTCAATCTCCTTTGTGCTTGATGAAGCGTTTCCTTTGTTCTTGGCTTGGAAATCTTGAAAGGCTCCTTCAGTAACTTCTTCATCTCTTATTGAAATTCTTTGCTATTGAGCCTGAAGTATGCTAATTAACTCTGCAATTGTGAGTCTCTTCAAGTCACATGACTCTTCAATTGTAGAAAATTTTGCTTCAAACTTGTCTGACAAAGAAATCATAATCTTCTCACAACTTTTCCATGTGGAAAATCTTCTCCAAAAAGCCTCATTTGATTCACAATCTCCATCAGTTTGGCAGAGTAGTTTTTGACTGATTCACCATCCTTCATTTTGAACATCTCACCCTCTCACTCCCTTGGAACTCTTCTTTGAGCTTGTCCTAAGCTTCCTTGGCTATTTGGGCACAAACTATTCTTGGAAATATTGAATCTGAAATAGCTTGATGAATGAAAGTTAAAGCCTTGTATTTCTTGGCACATTCATCACTATGATATTTGATTTGTGCCAAAGTTGGATTTGGTGGCAAAGGTGTTGGATCTCTTCCTGTATCTACTACATCCCACAAGTCATAAGCTCTAAAAAATGTTGTCATTTTTATAGGCCAAAAATCATAGTTCTCACTTGCAAAAATATGTGGAGCGGGAAATGAACTACTGCTGGATAACCTCTCAAATTTTTTTTGTGAAACAACTCTCAAATCTCTCTTAAAACTCACAAAGATAGACACCCTTAAGATGGAAGCTCTGATACCGTTTGTTAGATTTTTCCATAGTAAACTTATAAAGAAAATAGAGGTTTTCTATCTCACACAACACAAGATTAAAATTGTAGAATTCACACATTTCATTAGATTAGGCTATTTATATAGCAGCAAAAGTAGTATAAAAAGTATGATTCATAGCTACTACAACAAGTTTCAACTTACTTCTTTCTAATCAATCTCCTTAAATCAAGGAAAGACATACAATTACACCTTACAAGTTTGATAAAAGAATTTAAGGATTTAAAAATGCAAATAATGATCTTTATATCTTCTAGAAAAATCTCAATACTACAACAAAAACGTTCCATACACAAAACAAAAAGCTAGGGAGACAGAGGATCTCCTTGCCTAAGACCTCGACATAAAATAAATTCCTCGGTCATATCCCCATTCCATAAAACCCGCATCCAAACTCTAGACACACATCTCATAATTAACTGAATACGACTACTCGGCAACCCAGCTTAATGTAAAGTATCTTAAAGAAAAGACCAACTAATACAGTCATATGCCTTCTTTAAATCAATTTTAACAATCATGTAGCCTTTTCGACCTTTCTCAGCTCTCATAGAATGCACCGCCTCTATAGTTATAACAATATTATCAACTATCTGTCTGTCAGGCACAAAACTGACTTGATTCGGACTCACTAACTGAGGGAGGAACTTTTTTATTCTATTAACAAGCACCTTAGTAATCACTTTATACACCATATTACACAAGCTAATGGGATGAATTTGAGCCGTAGTGATAGGGTTCTCCATTTTTGGAATCAAAACTAACATAGTTCTATTCATTTGATCCTCCAAATGACCCCCTCTAAACCCTCTTCTAACCTCCTCCCAAACCGAATTACCCACTATCCATTGGCTTTGATAAAAGCTTTCTTGGAGGCCATCCACACCAGGGGCCTTTCAAGGTTTCATACTAAAGAAAAAGTCTGTATATATATTTGTTTAAATATTTTATAGGTAGTAGTAGTAATAATAATAATAATAATAATAATAATAATAATAATAATAATAATAATAATAATAATAATAATATATTATTATTATTATTATTATTATTATTATTATTACAAAACAATAATAATATCAACCAAAATCTTACTATTTTAAGAAGTATTTAAAAAAATTATTAAAATAGATATTAATTTGTTGTTATTATATTTTTCATATATTAAGATAAAATTATACTAGTAAAGCTAATACTAGAAGGAGAAACAATAAATGTAGTTAGTTCTTCTGCCCCATAAATTGGATTAAATAGTAAAAGTAAACAAAAGTTTTAGGAAGATATTGATGATCTAATGCAAAGCATACCGAATGAAGAGAACGTTTTCATTGTTGGATATTTGAATGAACATGTAGGAAATGATAGGCAAGGTTATGAGAATGTTCATGGAGGTTTTGATTTTGGCAGTCGAAATGAGGAGGGAAAAAGTATCATGGATTTTGCTATGGCATACGACCTAATACTAGCAAATACTTACTTTATAAAAAGAGAGTCACATTTAGAGACATTCAAAAGTGGGCAACATAAAAGTCAAATTGACTTCCTCTTAACTAGGAAGATAAATAAAGCTCTATGCAAGGATTATAAGGTCATTCCAGGAGACGCTTTAACAAGTCAACATCGGTTAGTGGTCTTGGATGTCAAGTTTAGGAATAATTCAAGTAAGGTCAGAAGAAATAGTGTAACTCGATTAAAGTGGTGGGAGTTCAAAGGAGTAAAGCAAGTGAAGTTCAAACATGAGCTTCTCGAGTCCGAAGCATGGAAGCTGGATATGAAGGCCAATGATATGTGGATACATATGGCATCAAAGATTAGAGAAGTAGCTAAAAAAATACTTGGAGAATCTAGAGGACATGGACCACCCTCAAAAGAGAGATGGTGGTGGAATGAGAAAGTACAAAAGGCATTGAAGAGAAAGAGGAAATGGTATAAG
The DNA here is from genome assembly GCF_030052815.1 of Hevea brasiliensis. Lineage (NCBI taxonomy): Eukaryota > Viridiplantae > Streptophyta > Magnoliopsida > Malpighiales > Euphorbiaceae > Hevea > Hevea brasiliensis. The sequence goes on from NW_026615250.1 coordinate 1,979,939, forward strand.
AAATTACCTAAATGTGATAATAATGAGGTATATGAACAGTACAAGATAGCAAAGAAAGAGGCAAAAAAGGTAGTTAGTCAAGCAAGAGCGCAGGCCTTTGAAAAGTTATATGAGAAACTTTGAACTAAAGAAGAGGAGAAAGATATTTATAGATTAGCAAGGAGGAGAGAAGCAATATCAAGATCTCAATCAAGTTAGGTGCATTAAGAATAAAAAAGGAAAAGTGTTGGTAAAAGATGAGGACATTAAAGAAAGATGGAGAAATTATTTTGATGATCTCTTTAACAATAGTCAAAATGATAATAGCGTGAATATAAACTACAGAATAATAGAAAAGAATATGAATTATATTAGAAGGATTAGATCTTTAGAAGTAAAGAAAGCACTTAAAAGAATGAAAGTGGGTAAAGCCTGTGGACCCGATGGAATACCAATTGAAGTGTGGAAGTGTTTGAGAGATATGAGAGTGGCATAGTTAACTAAATTATTTAATAAGATTCTAAACTCAAAGAAAATGCCTGATGAATGGAGGAGGAGTATTTTAGTACCTATTTTTAAAAATAAGGGAGACATATAGAGTTGCTCAAACTATAGGGAAATTATGACACCCCTTACCCTTCTATAGTACAGGCGAGTAAGATATGCCACACAGTGTACCGGAACACCCTATTTTATTTCAATTATTTTTATCATTCCTTATTTATTTTTTTTTTCATAGTTATGAAGTATAATTTTTGAAGTATAATTCATTTGAATCATTTATTGAAATCATAAAATTTTTTTTTTTTAGGTTCTGCAAATTTTATAGAAAATTCGGCAGAGTATGGGCTAAAAATGGAGAAAACAGTTCTTCGGAACCTGAGAAAAACACTTCCAAAATTCTCAATCAATCCCAAACTCCATATCATCAACAAAATCTCAATATTTTTCAACAACATTTTTATTTCTCAATCATTCATTTCATAGGATATTCATATATAAATCATAAATAAATATTCACTTTTTCATTCATAAACATAATTTTCACTATTTACATTAATAACAAAATACATTACATGAGTCTCAATTTATTATGAGAAAATAAAAGTTAATTATAAAATACTCAAAATGAAACCTAGTGTCCTACTAATGCACTGATGTCAGTGAGGTGACACGGATGCTATGCAGATCTGCAGAAGTTCTCACCCAGTCTGTGGTCTACTGGGCTCTCAGTCGATCTCTCTAAAACCTAAGCGTGGCAAAAAGCAACGCGCTAAGCAATAATGCTTAGTGGTGCCAATAATAAAATAAAAAGAAATAACAGAAAATAAATATGCAATGCATATTCTGATGTTTTATGCAGATAATTTTTCGATCATTATTGGTAATCTTATTTATTTTGTACTTGTTATATTCATAATTTTATTAAATTTATTCACTTTCATTTTTTGTTACTCAAGTAACCTATACTGGATGACTGGACTAGATAAACGGGTAAACTGGCACTGGGTATCAAGTACCTTGGGCCGTCACATCATCGGTTACATATGTATCTCCTGGTGTGCAACAGAACAGCTAATAAACTGTAATAAACATTAGGCACAAGGCCAAGTATCATCACTATGTCAGAATGGCTAAAAGCCATAAAATCACAAAATGGCATAATGCCATGTGCAGTACTGCTAACTGAACTCTATTGGCATGCCAACCTATCCAAACCAATCTTGCTAGGTGTATTAGGGCATTTTACATTTTTAAATTGTACAATTCTTGAAATTTAAGTTTAGGTGTTATTATTCATTTCATTAGTCAACTAAAATGTTGACTTTTGCATAAACAATAGGTACATTGGTTCTAATACTCCCAACATACCACATTTTGCATTCTAAAGTTGTTGGTATTGGTTGCCAATACGATTTCTAAGCTTAGTGTTAGTTATTCAAAATTTTCAGATTTCAAGCCTTGTATTTACTGTTTCATTGGTCATTTTTACAATAGGAATTTGATAAAGTTGTCTACATGGAAGTTGTTCCTTATTGTATCTAGTTACATTTCTCTTTTTGAATCACTCCATTTGGAGTTTTGTAGCTCAAGTTATGGCCTAAACACCATAACTGGCCGGATTGCAAACTTTCCAGATTTTCTGGATTGACCAAATCTATAATGTCTTGTGAAGTGACTGTAGGTCACTTTTTGAACATGTTATGGTTAAAATTTGGGTTAGGTTTCTTCATGAAAGTTGTAGGTCTATATCTCAGCTTTCAGCTGGTAAAATTTTAGGTCAATTAGACCTTTCTACACTGAGTTATGACTAAATGAATAAACATTATTCATTTGGTCATTTTGCCCAGGCAGAATACAAGTCACCCGGATTAGGGCAATTTTTAGGTCAACTTATTTTAGTTTTCTAGGCAGGGTTTCTATACCAAAGTTGTGCCATTATGTGTCTAGTTTCATGTCCAATTGGCCTTGCACTAGTTGAACCTCTATAACTCCATTTATAACTGTCCAAACCTGCTGGACTCATGCCCAGTCCTACAGGTCAACCAAGGCAGCTCACCCATACACAAATGCCAAGCCTCAACTCACTTCATTTCCTCATCATACACATTCAAATGGTCACTAATTGACCATTACAAGGTTAATGAACCATCACATGAGCAAAGCCTGATGTTGTTAAGTGTCCATATTTTTCCATGTTCACACATGCATAATCTTTGCATTTCACCTACACAACGAAGTTCAATCATGCATTTAGCACTAAGGGCTATCCATCAACAATTTGCTATCAAGCAAAATCACCCACCCTAACTAAACCTAGCTGCCTAAACTTGTAAGGTGCACACACACACTTATTTGTTTCATTTTCTTACATTTTCTACACATATCATGCCATTAAACTAAAAATAGCAAGAGTATGGTCACTTACAGCTTGTAGAATTTTCTCCCTTCACAAACTTCAGTTTTTTGGCTTTCTTGGCAGCCAATCACCTTGCCAAGTTGTATAGACAAATTTTGTTGAAGTGGACTTAGGGTTTCAAGTGAGATTTGGTGAGTTAGAAAGCTTATATAAGCTTTAATGGTGGTTTTGGGCTAGGAGAGGAAACGGCTGGAAATGGGAAAGGAGAAGAACTGATTTTTTTCTTTCTTTTTTTCTACCCATTTAGTCATTTTAAATAAGTTAATGCCATGTGTCAAAGTTTGATTGGGTGGGAGGATGTTTAATGACATCATAATGATGTCATAATTTCAATTTCTTTCATTTTCTTTCCTTTTCTTGTCTACTTAATTTTAATTTAATTTTTAGCCATATTTATTCACATTTTGTGCCATAATAATTATTTACTTAATTGGACAAGTCAGCCAAAAATCACCTCTGAAGGTGAAATGACCAAAATACCCTCTGTTTGGCTTAACAGACCAAAATTGTCTGTACCGATTGAAAAAAAAATTTAAGCATTTTCTTGGCATTCTAATGCCATAGGAACCTCAATGACCCTTCTCTGGAGTCCCAAAAATTATTTTATGAATTTTCTCTTGGGTTTAGGGCTCCTAGTTGCGAGAACCGCAACTTCCCACTGGGTTACCCATCGCTAGGGCACTGACTCATTTAACTTGGTTGTATTTTATTTTTAAAATTTTTTCTAAATTTTTCTTATTAATATTTGAGTTAATTATGGTTTCTCACTTTAGTTTAAATATTTTTCTGGACGTTCTAGCTGTCCGTACCAACACTGGTCACTGGAACAGTAGAATGTACGGAGTTGCTACAGGGAGGGTGTTACAGGAATTAAACTCATGAGTCATACTATGAAGTTGTGGGAGAGAGTTGTGGAGCATCGACTACGTCATGATACTTCTATCTCTCCCAATCAATTTGTCTTCATGCCCAGTCGTTCAATTATGAAAGCGATCTTTCTCATTAGAAGTTTGATGGAGAAATATAAAGATGTGAAAAAAGATCTACACATGGTTTTTATTGATTTAGAGAAGGCTTATGATAATATTCCAAGAGATGTCTTATGGAGAGTGTTAGAACAAAAGAGGGTTGAAAGATATGTATGAAGGAGCAACTACTATTGTGCGCACAGTGGGAGAGGACACGAGATTTTCCAATCTCAGTTGGATTACACCAAGGATTAGCTATAAGCCCTTACCTTTTTACATTAGATGAATTGATGAAACATATACAAGAGAGTATCCTTTGGTGCATGATATTTGCGGATGATATAGTTCTGATAGATGAGATGCGAGAAGTAGTCAATAGAAAGCTAAAGCTTTGGAGAAGTACTTTAGAATCAAAGGGCTTTAAGTTAAGTAGAACGAAGACAGAATATATGCATTGCAAGTTCAGTGAAGGCCAAATTGGTGATAGGAAAGGAGTTAGTTTGGATGGAGTGGTACTGTCTCAAAGTAATCACTTTAAATACCTCGGCTCAATCCTTCAAGTAGATGGGGGATGTGAGGAGGATGTTAGTCATAGGATTAAAGCCAGATGGTTGAAGTGGAGACATGCTACAAGAGTTTTATGTGATTGCAAGATTTTCAATAAGTTGAAAGGAAAATTTTACCGTACAGCCATACGACCGGTTATGTTATATGGTAGTGAGTGTTGATCACTGAAAGAGTTGTTTGTGTTTAAGATAAGAGTTGCAAAGATGAGAATGTTAAGGTAGATGAGTAGCCATACTAAACTAGATAAAGTCCGTAATGAGAGTATTAGAGAAAAAGTAGGAGTGATATCAATTGATGATAAGTTGAGAGAGAAGAGATTGAGGCGGATTAGTCATGTGAAGCATAGATATACGGAGGCTCCAGTTAGACAAGTAGAGCACATTAGGTTAGAGGATAGAAATAAAAGAAGGGGTAGACCTAAAGTGACTTGGAGGACAGTAATACAATATGACCTAGAAGCATTATACATTTTTTAAGATTTAACCCAAAATCGTTTAGAGTGGAGAAAGCGAATCCATATAATCGACCCTAAATTTTGAGATAAAGGTTTAGTTGAATTGAGTTGAGTTGAGTATATAAATTAAAATTCATTTTATCTGGAGTCATCTTAAAATTTATTTTGTAAAGATAATAATTAATGCTAAATTTAATTATTAAATAGTCAAATAATTAAAATTTAAAATGATAATAACAGAAAATAAAAAAAAAATAAAATTCGTGTACTAACACTTAAATGGTTAAAAAAATTAAAATAAACAAATAAAAATTTAAAAATTCAATTGATAAAGTAGAACACTTTAATAAAAATTTAAAGGGGACTTAAGTGTTCCTCCTAATTAAGAAGATTTAACTAATAAAAACAAATAAGGTAGCATGTAAAACTATTCAAAAATATATAAACTAAAATTAAAGTAAAGACATGATAAATAAGAAACTGCCATAGGCTAAATTGATGACAACATTATTGTTAGAATAATGAATTACATTTTACCATAAATAAATTATTTTAAAATTATTTCAATGAAAATAATAATAACTAAATATAATATATTATTAAAATAAAATTAAATTAACACATTTAAAATTAAGAAAAAATAGGAAAAGTCTTGTAAAGAGAGAAGAAAAAAAGTAAAAAGGAAATTGTACTTGTCAAGTGCACCGTGCAGTGGGTTGAGTGTAGGCCAGCAGCATATGCTATATTCGGAATAGAAATTAAAAAAAAAAAAAGCAAAAGGTCTATTTAAATTTTAAAGTTATGTTAAATAATTATATAAATTTTTAAAATATTTTAAATTTCAATTAAATCCTTTAACTTAAAAAAAAAGTCAAATAATTTTTTCAAATTTTAAAAATCGATTAAGTTTTTTTACTATTTTATAGATAAATTAGCTTTTTAATTACTACATTCTAGAGATTGATATCCTAATAAAGATTTACTACATTCTAATAAAGATTTACTATATTCTAGAGTAGATTGATAAGTTTTTATTTAAATAATTATTCAAGAAGTTTATATACAAAAGTGTCTTGAATCATAGAGATTTTTTTTTAATCATTTAGCAAAAAAATAATTTATCAATATATTCTAGGACGTAACAAATACCTATTAGAATGTTGCGAATTAAAAACACATGATTATCAACGAGAATTCTATACAGTAAAAGATTTTTATGCACAACTTAAATTGTAGCTCAATTCTTTTTTATTTAATATTAAAATTTAAAGAATTTATTTATTTTTAAAATAATTAAAGAATTTATTTAATTTATTTTTAAAATTTAAAAGATTTATTTAATTTTAGAGTTTGTTTGAATCTAAAAATATTTTAAATATTTATATCAGTTTTGAGTCACAATTTAAAAAGTTAAAATAGACTTTTTATCAAAAAAAATAATAAAAAAAGAAAATAGGGGCAGAATCGTCATTTTCTTTTACTGTTGTTGTGTTTTAGTATATTGCAATAATTCTATTTTTCAATTTGTCTACAACGATTAAAATATTCAGTCTTATCACTCCTATCAATATTTTTCAATTAATTTTATTTTAATATGAGAAGAGATTATTTAGTATTTTGGGCACTAATAATTATGAGGAATTCACTCTATTTATTATATGAAGGACCTATATATTTTATTTATTTTCTTTTTTTAAATGAGTAAGATAGCATTGTATTCTAGAATTTCCCTTAATGTGAAACATTACATAAGAGCGATGTTTGAAGGGATAGCCAGCAAACAAAACCATTGAATTTTAGTAGATAACTAATAATGTTTATATCACGATGTATATTAAAATAAATTTTAAAATATGGATCAGTTAAAAAAAAAGTGTAATAATTTTTTATAATTTAGATAAAATTATTAAAATTAAAAGTTGTAAATAAAATTAAAAAATTTAAAAAAAATTAATTTTTTGTAGTCAAAACATCTAAATAAAAACGTTAACTTTTAAGCGCTTGCATAAGAAACACTGTAACAACAAAAAGAAAAGGAAAAAGGCAGAGAGTGAGTATTAGAAACTGAAGCTCACAATTATGACTTTGATTATCGTTTTTATTTAAATCTTTTGTCGGAAATCTTTACTCTGTTATATTGTTTATTTCTATTATATTATTTATTTATTGTATGAAAATTACTTACCGTTTGGTTTCTATTTCTCATCTGATTTCAAAGCACTTTTGTTTGTTTTTGTTGCGTTCTGTTAGTTGTTTATTTCTTGCTTTCCTTCTCACCTCTCCTTGTTTTTATTTTCTCTGGGTATGTTAGGTGGTCACATCCCAAGGAAAAAAAAAAAATCAGCAAATGAAGTTTCTGAGATTAGTGACTGATCCCATTGTATCCAAACTTTTCGAACTGTTGGTTGAACCCACTCTGCGTCAGATCAAATATGTATTTAACTACAGTGACAACATCCGCAACCTTGAAAAAGAAGTTGGAAAGCTCGAGGATAAAAAACAAAGCGTTGAGCACACTGTGGAGGAAGCTGTTAGGCAAAATCCAGTAGAAGTTGAAGCTGAAGTTCAGAGTTGGTTTAATAAAGTGAATAATGTCACTAAAGATGCTAGTAAAATTCTTCTTCGACATGAAGACAAATCAAAGAGGAGGTGCTTCATGGGATTGTGTCCTAATTTGATCAGGCGCCACCAGATTAGTAGAAAAGCGAGCAAAGCTTTACCAATCGTTGTTAGAACCCGAGAAGAAGGAAATTTTGAGAGAGTTTGCTACCGCATCACACCACAGGGCATAGGGGCAGTCAAAGGTTTTGAGGTCTTTGAATCAAGAACATCAGCTGCGGTTGAAATCACGAATGCTTTAAAGGATGCTGGTGTTAATCTCATTGGATTGTATGGAATGGGAGGCGTGGGTAAGACCACGCTAGTGAAACAGATTGCTGCACAAGTCAGGGAAAAAGGAGTCTTCAAATTGGTGGTTATGGCAACTGTAAATCAAAATCCGGATTTAAAAAATGTTCAACAACAAATTGCAGATTGGTTAGACTACAAATTTGATGTGGAGTCTGTTGACGTACGAGCAGCTAGGTTGAGCGAGCGAATCAAAAGAGAAAAGAAAATTCTCATAATTCTAGATGATATTTGGGCAGCAATCAAACTGGAGGAGGTAGGAATTCCTTATGGCCCTGATCATAAAGGGAGCAAGATACTGATGACGTCTAGAAATCAATCTGTGTTGTCGGAAATGGGAGTACAAAAATATGTCTTGCTTGAAGTTTTACAACATCAAGAAGCATGGAATCTATTTGAGAAAATTGTGGGAGATCTTAAAGATTCCAACTTACGACATATAGCTATGGAAGTCGCAGAGAGATGCGCAGGCTTGCCCATTTTAATTGTACCAGTAGCGACGGGATTGAAAAACAAGCAAATGTTTGAATGGAACGATGCGTTGGAAGGGCTTAAAAAGTTTGATGGCAAAGGAGATGAAGCGAGAGTTTACTCGGCCCTACAGTTGAGTTACGACTTTCTGAGAGAAGAAGAGAGGTCTTTGTTCCGACTTTTTGGACAACTCGCATCTCATGATGTGGTCATCAATGACTTGTTGAAATATAGCATGGGGTTAGGCTTGTTTAATCAACGCACCACACTGAAAGCAACAAGAGATAGACTACTGAAAGTAATCAGTGATCTTAAAATGTCTTGTTTGTTACTGGAAGGCAACAACCATGAACGAGTCAAAATGCATGATGTGGTTCACAGCTTCGCAGCCTCAATTGCATCCAAGCATCATCATGTCTTTACTGCAGCATATCAAACTGAGTTGGAAGAATGGCCGAATAAAGACTTCTTTGAACAATGCACATCAATCTCCTTGCCATATTGCAATATCCCTAAGCTTCCTGAAGTACTTGAATGCCCAAAACTCAAGTCATTTTTTATGTTTGATAATTCCTGGCTCAAAATCCCAGAGAATTTATTCAGTAGAATGGAAGAGCTCAAAGTCTTGCATTTGACGGGAATGGACTTGTCACCACTGCCTTTATCACTTCAATACCTTGAGAACATCCAAACATTGTGTTTGGATGACTGTGTTTTGGAAGACATTTCTGCAATCGGAGAGCTAAAACAGTTGCAAGTTCTCAGCTTCATTCAATCTACCATTGTTCGGCTGCCAAGTGAAGTAAGGAAATTGACTCGTTTGCGACTTTTGGATTTGAGCCGATGTCGAGAACTTGAAGTGATTCCCCCAGATATCCTATCAAGGTTAGGCCAACTGGAAGAATTGTACATGGGGTACGGTTTTGTGCAATGGAAGGGTGAGGGACATGATGAACCAAGAAACAATGCTAACCTGTCAGAATTGAAGCTTTTGTCAAAGCTGTCCACTTTGGAGGTACACATCATGGATGCAAATATCATGCCTAAAGATTTATTTTCTGAAAAACTGGAAAGATTTAGAGTTTTCATCGGAGATGTGTGGGATTGGCGTGGTAAGTACAAACCTCAAGAACGTTGAAACTCAAGCTTGGTACAAGTGCTCTTTTGGAGAGGGTAAAAGTGTTGCTGATGAAAACTGAAGATCTATATTTGGACGACCTAAAGGGTGTAAGAAGTGTGCTCGATGAATTAGACGACCAAGGTTTTCCTGAGTTGAAGCATCTGCATGTTCAAAATAGCCTTGGTATTCAATATATCATAGACTGGATGATAATGGGCCATTCCACTGCTTTTCCGAGGTTGGAGTCATTATTTATTGACAATTTGAATAATTTGGAGAAGATCTATTGTGGGCCTTATATGGTGGGGTCTTTCAGCAATTTAAGAAAATTAAAGGTGGGGAACTGTAATGCATTGAGGAGTCTCTTTTCATTCTCTATGTTTAAAGGCCTTGAGAAGCTTGAAAAAGTGGATGTGAGTAGTTGCAAAATTATGGAAGAGATAGTAGTTGAGGAAGGTGAAGATGATGAAAAAACACAGCTACGATATTTGAGACTGGAAAATCTACCTCAGTTTATAAGCTTTTGTTCCCGAGAGAAGGAAGCAACAGCTGGTGGAGGTAATAAAGAAATTGAATGCGAAGACGAGACTGAGACACCAATGCCACTTTTCAGTAGAAAGGTTTGGTGCACACCCTGTTTCTATTTCGCTACTAAATATCTTTTTTAAGATGCTCTATTTTAAGATAAAGATTTGTTCTTATCTTTAACTCTTTTTAGTATTTTATTTTTATATAAATTATAAATTTGTCAATAAGATATGTCTAAAATCATTAATAACATTTATTTATGTAAATATAAAATAATAAAAAGTTAATTAGAAAATAATAGTTTTTTGAAATATAGTTAAAATTAGTTAATAAACAAACAATATGCTTTTTTAAAATTTTTTATATTATGATCTATAGTTTTGCAAAAGAATTAATTTTGCTTATAGTGATCTTTTTTAATAAACAAATAATTGTAAAAATACTTTTAATGTATTTTCTTAAGGAAAACATTATATAAGAAAACTTACTTTTTATGTGATTTAATGTAATTTATTTTGACAATACATAAACATAATTTTTTTTTATAATTTATAAATATTCTCAGCGAAATTATATCTTCATTTAGTTTTATTTTATTTAAAAATTGTATAAATTATATTTAAATTCATCATTTTACATTTATTAATATTATTAATAAAAAAATTATTGTAATGATTATTTTTATTTAATATAAATATATTAAATAATTATATAAGGATATTTTATTTAATAAATAACTATTTATTTTTTTATAAATAATTTGATATTGACAAAAGTGTTTTTATATTTCAGTAATTATATATTATAAAGATTTAATTAAATATTTTAAAAAATATTTTATATATTGATAATTATAGTCAATTATAATGATTAAAAATGAATTACCATTTAAATATAAAATAATTATTACTTAAATATAATATTTGAATGGAAGACTATTTTAATAATAAAATAAAATTTGAGGAATTTAATTATCCAAAATTTAAAAGAAAGCAAAGAAATTAATGGTCAATTCAGGCCAAGGACTATTCTTTTAAAGATATCTAAACTTAGAAATTAAATTATTTTTAATAAAAAAATATAGGGATTGAGCTGTGATTTTTAATAATTTATAATTTACCTTTTTTCATATATGCTTCTGGAAATGTGATAAAAATTTTTAGTCAGTTAATAGTTCTATGTATATTCTTATTGAAAATCAATTATATTTAATTGGTATAAAATTAACATGACCACTGCAAATGTATTTTATTTAATATGTTATTTATAATTTTAGACTTATGTTTATGTGATTTTTCAATGCAAAAAAAAAAAAATATCTTTATATTTTTAAAATATTTTATTTGTGCCTAGTCTAATTTGATCTAATGACTGAAAACATATCAATCGAATATTAGTTTAAGTTTTTACTTTCTCAATTTCCTACTAAAAAAATTTATTTTTATAATTATTTTGATATTCAATAACAATTTTCTATGAAAGTAAAGTGATTGAATTCAAAAACTACAATTATTTTTCATTCGTTGGACACTAGTACAGTAATTCAACTGCTAACTGAAAGTCCAACCAAACAAGTGATTGTGTAGTGTACTGTGATGCTCAGCAGCTGAAGGACCTGAGACTCTAGTTTTCACTGCAGGTATCTTTTCCTAATTTGACTATCCTGATTGTGGATGGATGTGATAATTTGAAAAATTTATTATCACTCTCAAGTGTTGTGCATTTGAAAAGGCTTGAGATATGCAATTGTAAGATGATGGAAGAAGTGATGGTCAAAGAAGGATTGGAAGAAGAAATAATGAGTAAGATGTTACTCCATCAACTAGAGTACCTGAGGCTCGAGAATCTTCCAAAACTCACGCGATTCTGCACAAGTAATTTAGTTGAATGTCCTGTCTTGAAAGAGCTGCGCATACAGAATTGCCCTCAAATGAGGACCTTTGTCTCCAATTATATGACTTCAAATATGGCATCCAGCAGTGAACTTGACATTATAAATTCTGCTCTCTTCGATGAAAAGGTATGCAGTCTTTTTTCACTTGAATAATAGTTTACGTTGTTATCCACAATGGTCAATTGTTCCTTCTTTAGGATTGCTGTTGTAATTGGCCTAAATTTCAATATTTGATTAAAAAATAATTTTTACTTGTAAATTGTATATTTCAAATTTGAACAATGTTGGATGGTCTAAATCCAATGCTATGTTAGCTTTAAGGGGTCAGCAATCCGCTGTTGGATGTGAGTCAAAATGAAATTATCATGTCTATTTTTTTTTTATAAGCAAAAAATTTATTGAAATAGAGAAAGAAATAAACAGAGGAGAGTATCATGTCAAGTTTATTCACAGTGACTATTGATTTTTGATGCAGGTTGCATTCCCCAACTTGGAGCAATTGGAGATTCTCAACATGGATAATTTGAAGATGATATGGCACAATGAACTCCATTCAGATTCCTTTTGCAAAATAAACGCACTTACTGTGGAGCACTGTGAAGAACTAATTAAAATTTTTCCATCCACGTTGTTGAGAGGCCTCCGGAATCTTCAATTTCTGGTCATACGTAATTGCGATTTACTGCAAGAGGTGTTTGATCTCCAAGAGCTAATAAAAATGAAAGAATCAGTAGCCATTCAATTGAGAAATCTACACATAGAAGGCCTTCCAAATTTGAAGCATGTATGGAATGAAGATCCTCTGGGACTTGTGTTGTTTCATTATCTAAGTTCAGTGCGTGTTAGGGATTGTCCAAATCTAAAATTTATTTTCCCAGCTTCAATAGCTAAAAATCTGCCACAACTCAAAACACTGGATATAGAGAGTTCTGGGGTGGAGGAAATTGTTCAGAATCTGAACTGGGTAGAAACAAATATGGAGAACCAACCTATGGTTAAAGTTCTGCAGCCTCATTTCTCCTTTAGAAAGGTATGAGCTCAATCTTTGTGTCAAGCTTAAAATCTATTTTTTTGTATTATCTTAAAAAATTTTGATATTATATTGTGTATAAGTAATAACTTCTCATATATAAAATTTTAAGAATGAAACTTATTATATACTAAAACTAAATAGAGCATTAAATTTATTTTACATAGAAAGCATTGCCATTGAATTTGTTTTCCACACCTCAAAGTGAAAAAAAGAAAATAATGTGTTTATATTCATTTTAATACACTATTTGTAAATTTAGTTGAGATTGTGTTTTTATATATATAAGTTTAAAAAATATAATACTTATTTTTTTTTTTTGTTATTTTGAAAAGAATATATATAATAAACTTATTGTATAGAATTAATTAAGTTTAAAGAATAAATTTATTTAGAATTAAGTTATAATATATAATACCGTTTTCTGATTGCTAAAGGTAACAAGTTTTTCCCTTCTTTTTTTATCACTTATTTTCAGATTTTCTTTGATACTGTTTCTTTCAGATTGGTTTTTATTTATTTAGGCTCGAATCAATCATCAATAGAGAGTATCAAGGATAATAATCAACGGTGAATTTTGTACTCACTCAATTCGCGACTTCTTGATCATTGATTTCATCTGACTTAAAGTTCAAGAGTTTATCTTGTCCTGAAAGTGACTCTGAGCTTGATGTCAGAGTAGATGGGATCTCAGGTAATGGCTTGCTTTTTCAATGTCTGATAAATTGAGCTTTTTCGATTTTCAGGGCAACTTCCTTCATTTTTCTAGAAAGTGGGCTCTATACAAATATTGGGCAGATAGCCGGTTGTGATTCTGAAGGTATATCATCGTCTTTGATAATGTCAACTACTTTGAAAGAAATCTCAAATGCATACTCGATTCTAGAGCTGAGAATCACTTGAAATATTTTCTTTGTGTATATATTCTCGTCAAGATTGTTGGAACCCAATTTCTATCCTTTGAACTAAGAGCTAAAATTGGATGTAGGAAGGCTAATGAGATCCACAACCAAGCACCCAAAAACAACAAATGTTGCAACGCCCATGGCATCTTCAACTATGATATATAATTTATACCTGTAAATTCAAAAAAAAGTCAAAACATCAATAAGTATAAATTAAATATGCTAGTAAATTATCTTTTTAGCTGAACCGTGAACAATGACCTTGTTAAATTTCAAGATAAATAAAGCTACACTTGGGCATGTTGAAGCATAAAAATATAGGGATAAATGGATTGAGCCAATGGCTTGATAGGCAGATGTAGAAGAAAGGAAAGAGATTTAAAAATGTAGGCTATAAGTTCTTCCACCACCCTTTATATAATTTCCAAACCACCTATCACTGTATCTGATTCTTTCTTCTTTTATTTTTGTTAAAAAAAAAAAACCTTAATAAAATTAGTTTTTGTTAGGGGTGGTCACGGTTTAGGAATCGCCGGTTACGGTTCTTGAACCGCCGGTTTAGGTTCAATGAAATCATGAACTTGAACCAAACCGCTAGAGGATGGTTTGGAAAACGGTTTCTAAACCGCCGGTTCCGGTTTGAGCCCCGGTTTAAAACGGTTTGAAGGGCAGTTCGAAAATGAATGGTTCAAGACTGTTTGGAGGACGGTTTGGAAGTGGTTTAGGGATGGTTTAAGGGTAGCTTAGACAAAAAAAATTAGAGAAAAATTTTATTGATTCAAAATTTAAGTTATATTTGTAAAAATATTTTAATTTTTCTTAGAAATCTTTCAATCAAAATAAAATAAGAAAAAAAAAGAAAGAAAATAATTTATCTTTAAGAAAAATTTAATAAATAAAGACTTGAACCAGATTAAAAAGCTTGAGATGAAATTAATTTTTTTTAAAGAAATTAGCAAAAAGTGTATGAACTTAATTTTGCCTAAATATCCCTTTAGGATTTAGAGGAATAAAAATTTCTAGTTCTATTACTTGCCTTTTTTAAAAAATTATATAATAATTGATAATTAAAAAATATAAAAGAGAAAAAAAAATTAAAATAGAGGGTATTGGAAATTTTATTGAGGATTTAAAGTAATAACAAAGTAATTGAGATAGTATTGAAAATTTCAGTAAGTATATAAAATAAAAAAATAGAAAAATTGAGAGAGTATTGGAAATTAAAATGAGTGTAAAAAATAATTATTTAGAGAATTTGAGAAAAATTGAAAAAATATTAAGAATGGAAGAAAATGCAGAGAATAATTGTGTAAAGAATTAATAATATATATAAATGAATTAGGAGTGAGGTAACATATTTATTGAATTTTTTTATATTTAAATCGCTGGTTGAATCTTGTTTGAAATTATCGGTTCAATCCGGTTCACAGTTCTTAAAAAATATGAACCTGAACCAAACCGCAGAAGGACGGTTTCGGTCCGGTTCGAAGCCGGTTCCGGTTTTGACCAGTTTTGGTCCGGTTTTGACCGAACCGGTTCCGGTTCGGTTCCGATTCAAAACCGGACCGTGGCCACCCCTAGCTGTTGTTTTATAAATAAAAATTTTTTTATAACTCTATATTTTTGTTGTCTCCGTAATTTAGCAGAATAACATGATGAGCCCATAGTTAATTTAATTTAAGTGCTAAAAAAAAAAAACCTGTTGCACTAAAAACCATTTTTTCCAATGAGATGCTGTGATGGGATCTTCCATTTCTACATGCAATCTAGTAAAATTACCCAATTAGCTGAATCATAAGCAATGACCTAGTTAAATATCAAGATAAATTAAGCTGGACTTGGTCATGTAAAAGCATAGAATTTAGGGATAAATAGATCATGCTTCTTAGGCTCTGTTTGGATGGGGTGAGGGAAGAGTAATTAATGGAAGGATAAGGGAGGGTAAGGAAGGGGAAGGGTGAAGAGAGTTACAATAAAAAAAATCTCATGTTTGAAAAGAGGTGAATTAATGGAAAGGTAAGGAAAGATAATATATATTCTTCATGTTTGGAAAGAGGTGAAAGAAGAATAAATAATTATTAGAGGTACAAAAATACCATTTTTTATTAGATAAATTATGAAATGGTAAACTCATTATGATAAATCTTAAATTTGTAAATAATAATGGTCCACTATAAATAAATCATAAAATTAATAGATCAAAATAATAATGCGCAAATCTAACAAAGATTGAATAAAAATTGGATTATTTAGAAAAAAATAATAATAATTGAAGCATAATAATTGAAGCAAACTATTGAAAGAACAAATAAAAAAAATAATAATTGAAATACAATAATTGCAGCAAAATATTTAAAAACAAATGATTGAAAGCAGAGAAACTATGTATGACCACTTGAGAGAGAAGACATTATTTGTAGTGGTACGTTGGATTTATTTTTAATGAGTATAATTAGATTTTTAATAAAAAATTAATGATACAATAAAAAAAATAAAAAAATAAAGTAATTTTCAAATCTCACCTCCCCTGCTTACATCCCAATTTGGAGTGTAAGAAAAATTGGGATTTAAGGGGTAAGGGAGGGTAAGCTAATACTTACCCTTATCCTTTACTAACTCATCTCTTCCCAAATAGAGGTATAATAGTTATTTACCCCTCGTTACCCTAATTTATCCTTTTCTCACCCCACCCAACAGAGCATTAATCTCACTATGGATAAACTAAAATAATTAAAAACTGATCTAAATATTTAACAGCCATTGTTACCCCAATAAATTTATCCAGCAATTACTGGTCCAATCTAGTTTTTTTTTGGCAGAATCTGCTAGCAATTGAGACTCACTGGCCTCTATTCATTATCAGAACCAAGAACAACTCAGGTACCTTATATGAAGGAGATAATCTTGTATTTTTTTTTTAACAGTCCTATGGCTGTGTTTTCAATGTAATGTAGTAAATCTAACTTAAGCAGAAGCAAACAAAATAAAATATCTCAGTTTCAGGCAAAAGAAGCAGTCATTAAGAATAAAAAATTTACACACGAAAGAAACGAGAGAAAGCCATGTTTATTCCAAGCAGGTTAGCTGTGTGCTTCTTTAAAAATAAATTGATTCCCATCTTTTCTCCCTTCTCTCATCTTCTTTCTTAGTTAGTTAGTAATAACCAATGACTAACCAAGTAATCCAACCAGAATTATATATTTAATATATTTAATTGTTTATTGTCTGACACCTAGTTTCTATACAGTATTGGTGCAACAACTGGGACTTGAAGACTTTGCCATCCATGATCAAAGCAACAAGAAGTTAAATCCTATAAAGAAAGTAATCTTTTTCCCTTTTTTTTATAATCCTATGTCTGTGTTACCTATGTGATGTAGTGGAATAATATTTTAAGCTGGAGCATAGAGAATAATACATAGATTTGATAGAGAACTTGAGGATAGATGGTATAATTGAAAGAAAACAAAATAAAGAGAAACAAAAGATCTCTAAAAACAGATAAACACTTTATAAAAACAAATCACATGTACTGAGTAGCAAAATTAGCTGTGAAATGTTATTAACCAACAACCAAATGACTTAAATGCAGCTATCCAAAGGGCACAAACTACTAAGGAAACAGAACTATAGTAAAAGAAAAGCATAATCCACTTAGCTAAACAAAGATAATCTCATTATCATTAAGCAGCATGATTTTTACATACCTTGGTCATCAATATATAAATAAGTCATTAAAAAAAGATAACATGGAGCTTATAATTACACGGCACAGATCCATGGTACCCAAAGTTGTATTTACAATTTAGGATAAGCAAGGCCAAATAAACAAAAAGATCCCAGGCCAAACAACATCCTAGAAGTAAGTTAGCTTTCAAAGTCCAGCAAAATAAAAATTTTGTCACCAAGAGGACAGAATCCCCAGCAAAATCCAAGAAGACAAAAGAAGGCAAAAAAACCACATCACCCCCACCAAAGAACTCCTAGGGAACCACATCAAATAACACCAGCATCCCTTCAAAATGGATGCCCAACAACCAAACAATTAAAAATCCTTGCCAGTAAAATCAGCCTACCAGCAAAAAAATTGAAGCAATAAATAATTGAGTGAGTTACAAATGAAAGGAATTCCTCATAACCAAAGTCATTGCACTAACTCATAAGTTTCTAATAATAGCTTGATAAGACAGATCAAAATAAATAAATAAATTGGCAAAAACAATAATATAAAATAAAATAAAAAAAACTAAAGTTTCAGTCTAAGCATGACCAAATCAATCTTTTCTGATTGCCTCTAATCGTTCTGTCCAAACTGATCAGGCTGGCGTGTAAAAATTTTAAACATACAAACATAAAAAATTATACGGCTTTAATTCCAAGATGATAAAATTAAATTCTCATGTTGTTTCCAATATCTGTGTTTCAACTGCTAATTACATGCATCATTGAAAAGATGACAACATGAAACAATTCAAGTAGGATCCTCTAAATTTAGAAGTCTGTTATTGAATTTAACAAAGGCTTCATAAGAAAGGATAAAAAAAATTTTGAGAATTAAACAATAGAACACAAAAAAATTTATTTTCATTCCCTCTGATCGTAGAAGCCACAACCGCATAAAAATTTGAACTTTGCCGAAACTAATTGCACCCATCATTGATGCAACTTCAAAAACCAAATACCAAAATATCAAAAAAATGGCAGCAAAATGAACTAAATTCAGTGCTCGGTTACTGAATCTGATGTAGGATTCATAAGTAAGCGGAAAAGAAACTCAATCATCAAAAAAGCTCAAAGGTTAAAAAGAACTTGAAGAATAAATATGGATACATAAAATATTGGCACTAACAAAGCAGACAACCCTAGATTTTTGACCAAGCATAAATCTAATTATTAAAGGATGAAAACCATGCCAAAATAATGCCTTCAATTTAGCCAATCATTCATTTAATTGGAAGGGCAGTCAATTAAATAGCTTGATAAAGAACAAAGAACAAATAAATGCTATATCATTAACAGGTCTCTCATTCCAACCTTTTTTACTGTCCCAGGCAACATAAATCAAGAATAGAAACCAAAGAGGACAAAATAAAATAAGCACACCAGTTAAAAAGTTAAAAGAAAGATGCTTAACTCCCAAAAACAAATATGGCAAAATATACACACATGAGCAGTGGAGCAAACGATAAAAGCCTTACTGATAAATCAAAAAATAAATAAAAGCATAACACAAATTAATAAAAAAATTAAACCTAATTAGAATAAAAGCAACTCATAAAACTAAACTAAATCTCAAGAATAAACCATGAATACCTAACCAAATTGCCACTGGAAACAGAAAAAAAAAAAAAGAAAAAAAAAACAGAAAACAGAATCCATTTGCAGAGAGACAAAGGAAAATTGATGTTAAAAGAGCAACACACCTTAAAACCCACAAACAAAGATTTTAGCTGCCAAGAAAAAGAAGCACAAAGAATCAGAATTAGTTATCTATGTATTGAAGGCAAACACAGTAAAATTAATGCATGACAGCTTTTTTAGCTTCAATTTCTGGAGACTCTTCTACAATTGATATAGTCAAACTAGCTCCCTAAATAATTCTTCTCAGCTTCTTTATTTGGATGAAACTTCACATCATCTTGCTCAATTCTCCCATGCTTTATATGACTTCTTACAACTGAAACAAAATAATTTTTGCTGCTAGAAGCATAAGAAACTTCAGCTTGATTTGCTTTTGAGGCAGTAACCATTCTTCTACCTTTGCCATTTGGAAATTTTGCAACTGGTTTAACCTTCTTGAACTCCTCCTTGATTTCATTGCAGCAAACATATAATTTTGAGCCTTTAACATCAAAAATAGCATAAAAAACAGCTACTTTGCATTGCCCTTCCTTTGTTTCAACGCCTGTACAATCACTTTTCCATACTGAAGTTTTCTTTTCATTTTCACCTTTATCACAATCAAGTATTTCAGATTTCAAAATTAAAACAAAGCTATTGTTCTCTAATCTTGCTTCAGCAACCTTATAATCATGTGAGTCATAAATGGAACACGTATCCCTTTTAAATAACACATAGTATTCCTTCTTTATCATTTGTGCAATACTAAGAAGATTTTGATCAAACTTTGGAATAAACAATACATCAGAAATGACCTTCATGCTTTTCTTTGTCTGAAGTGAAATTGAACCTTTGCCTTCAGCTTTACAATTTCTCCATTCCCAATCTCATTTTAGTCTTGATAGATCTATCCAAAAAGTTGAAAAAAACTTGCATCATTGGCCATGTGATTAGCCACTGTCAACATTCCAAATATACTTCTCTGTTGACTCACAAACTTGAGATGCAAAAAATAAGGATTCTTCAACTTCTTGTTGATCTTTGTTATGGAAAGTCAATAACTATGTTATGGAAAGTCAATCACTATATTATTTCTCTATATATTTTGTATTCTGTATTCCTATTAGGATTTCTTATTTAGGATTTCTTCCTAATTAGTAGAACACAATTATAGGAATCAATTGTATATATATACTCATGTACAGATTAATTGAAATCAATGAGAATCATCTCTTTCTACATGGTATCAGAGCAGGTCATCAATCTAGGGTGACTATTTGTTCTCACTACCCAGCTCAGGAGAGACCTTGGCCGCCGACCGGCCGTTTCAACCCCGATCAACATCGCCGGCGTCGTCTCAACCCCCTCATTCCACCACTGTGTGCTGTTGCCTGATCCAGTATAACCATTAAAGGACTTCTGAGGTTTGGCTCTCAGATCTTATTTTGGTATTTGCTTGATTTGTGATTTTGGGTTATTTTGCTGCTATAAGCACTTTGGATTAGCGTTTCGGTTAGTTTTATTTGTCTCAACAAATGGCAGACAATAAGAATGTTATTTCTGATGTGATTCCGGTGATGACTAAGATCACGGAACACAAACTTAATGGTTCGAATTACCAGGTGGAGTAAGATCATAGGGTCTATTTGCGTAGCATTGATAAGGATGATCACCTTACTAAAGATCCACCCACTGATGATACACGACAAACTTGGCTAAGTGAGGATGCTCGGTTGTTTTTGCAGCTTCGGAACTCGATTCATAGTGAGGTAATTAGTTTAATTAATCACTGTGAATTTGTTAAGGAATTGATGGATTACTTAGATTTTCTATATTCTAGTAAAGAGAATATCTCCCGTATTTATGATGTTTGTAAGGCATTCTACCGTGCTGAGAAAGAGGATAAGTCTCTCACGGCTTATTTTTTGGATTTTAAACGGGTATATGAGGAACTTAATGTATTGTTGCCTTTTAGTCCTAATGTGAAAGTTCAGCAGGCCCAACAGGAGCAACTGGCTGTTATGAGTTTTCTTGCAGGCCTTCCTTCAGAGTATGAGACTGCTAAATCTCAGATCCTCTCCAGTTCTGAGATTTTCTCTTTGCATGAAACGTTCACACAGGTCCTTCGTACAGAGAGTGCTCAATCTTCATAGCCTGCCAGTAGTGCTCTTATTAGCCGTAATCCAAATGGACAACAGGGTAATAGAAGAGGAAGTAGAGGAGGAATTATAGGCAATAGAAGTAATCAACGTAATGTAGAGGCTAGTTCTAATCAGGACTCAAGAGGAGTCATTTGTTATTATTGCCATGAGCCTGGCCATACAAAATATAATTGTCCGCAACTTCAGAGAAAAAATCAGCGATCACATATGGCAAATATGGCAGCAGAGAATTCTACAGTATCTTCCTCTGAGAAAACTATTTTGGTATCTGCAGAGGATTTTGCACAATTTTCCCAAGATCGTGCATCTCTAAAGCCTACCAGTTCCTCACATCGCGATCACGAGTCGTAAATCCACTACATGCCTTGTGTCTTCTTCATCCAAATGGGTTATTGATTCTCGTGCATGCATCACATGACAGTAATTCTAGTCTTCTATCCGCTTTCACCTAATCTCACTTTCTACATTACTTTAGTGATGGTTCTACTTCTTGTGTTATGGGTTCTGAATGCGAACCCGACTTCACAATTTCTTTGTCTTCTGCTTTGTGTCTACCAAAATTCTCTTTTAATCTACTTTCTACTGTTAGTAAACTTACTCGCACCTTAAATTGTTCTCGCTTTCCTTTTTCCGACCGGTGTTTGTTTCAGGATCTTACGACAAAGCGATTATTGGTAGAGGACGCGAGTCAGTGGTCTCTACATTCGAAAATCATGTACCGCCGCTTGTTTGCTCCAGTACCTTAACACCTCTTGAAGCTCATTGTAGATTGGGTCATCCTTCTTTGTCTACCATGAAGAAGCCGTGTCCTCAATTTCGCCTTTATCGACTAGAATGTGAGTCGTGTCAGTTTGCAAAACATCATCGTTTGCCTTTTGTGTCTAGAGTCAATAAACGGGCTTCATCTCCTTTTGAGTTAGTTCATTCTGATTTTTGGGGTCCTTGTTCTGTTACATCTAAAACTGGATTTCGTTATTTTATTACTTTTGTTGATGATTACTCTCGCGTTACCTGGTTATATTTAATGAAGAATCGTTCTGAGTTGTTTTCTATCTTTTGTGCCTTTTGTAATGAAATCAAAACTCAATTTAATATTTCTGTGCGCATATTAAGAAGTGACAATGCCAAAGAATACTTTTCAGCACAATTTCAGCCTTATATGACACAAAATGACATTCTTCATCAGTCTTCCTGTGTGGATACCCCATCCCAAAATGGCGTGGCCGAAAGAAAAAATTGCCATCTTCTTGAGGTAACTCGTGCTCTTCTTTTTCAGATGAAAATACCTAAACACTTTTGGGCGGATGCAGTTTCTACGGCATATTTTTTGATTAATCGTATGTCGTCTTCTGTCCTTAATGGGGATATTCCTTATACTACTTTGTTTCCTACAAAATCTTTGTTCCCTATTGAACCCCGTATTTTTTGTTGTACCTGTTTTGTGTGTGATGTTCGTTCACAGGTTACTAAATTGGATCCAAAATCTCTCAAATGTGTCTTCCTTGGGTACTCCCAGCTCCAAAAAGGGTATCGTTGTTTCTCTCCTACTCTTAATCGTTATCTTGTTTCTGCAGATGTCAAATTTTTTGAGTCCACTCCATTTTTTCCTCTATCATCTGTGTATGAGAGTCAGGGGGAGGAGGATGATCTCTTAATATATACTGTCTAACCAATGTCTAGTACTCTCCCACAGCCTGTTCTTTGTGTCTCTAGACCTACTCGACCTCCCGTTGTTCATGTTTATTCCAGGAGACTGGAGATTCCTGACTCAGATCCTCCACCAGCTACTTCGTTGTGAGATCCTGTACCTCATACTGATCATGATTCTGATCTAGACTTACCCATTGCTTTTCATAAAGGTAACTGTTCATGTACTTACCCTATCTCTTCTTTTGTTTCTTATAATCAATTGTCTTCTTGTTCTCGGTGTTTTGTTACTTCTTTAGACTCTGTCAGATCCCTAATACATTGATGAGGCAATCGTCTCATCCCGGCCGTGTGATGCTATGAAAGAGGAAATGGAGGCTTTAGATGCTAATGGTACATGGGAACTATTGCCTTTGCCCACCGGTAAGAAAGCTATTGGTTGCAAATGGGTATATACTGAAAGGTAAATCCTGATGGTTCTGTGGCTAGGTTAAAAGCACGCCTTGTAGCAAAAGGATATGCTCAGACATATGGGGTTGATTACTCTGATACTTTTTCTCCTGTAGCTAAACTTACTTCTATTCGCTTGTTTATCTCTTTAGCTACATATGATTGGCCCCTGCATCAATTGGATATCAAGAATACTTTCCTTCATGGTGATCTTCAGGAGGAGGTGTATATGGAGCAACCA
This sequence comes from Hevea brasiliensis, assembly GCF_030052815.1. Taxonomy (NCBI): domain Eukaryota; kingdom Viridiplantae; phylum Streptophyta; class Magnoliopsida; order Malpighiales; family Euphorbiaceae; genus Hevea; species Hevea brasiliensis. The sequence continues at coordinate 2,003,522 of NW_026615250.1, forward strand.
CCTGGGTTTGTTGCTCAGGGGGAGTTGGGTAAAGTTTGTAGGCTTCGGAAGTCTCTTTATGGCTTGAAACAAAGTCCTAGGGCATGGTTTGGGAGATTCAGTGAAGCAGTACAGGAATTTGGTATGCAAAAGAGTAAGTGTGATCACTCAGTATTTTATAGGCAATCTGAGGCTGATCTAATTCTCTTGGTAGTCTATGTGGATGACATTGTCATCACTGGGAGTGACTCTGCAGGTATTTCATCTCTTAAAACTTCCTCCAAACTCGGTTTCAGACCAAAGACTTGGGATTGTTAAAGTATTTCTTGGGTATCAAAGTTATGAGAAGTAAGAAGGGTATTTTCTTGTCTCAAAGAAAATATGTCCTCGATCTATTGACAGAGACAGGAAAATTAGGTACTAAGCCTTGTAGCGCACCAATGACTCCAACTTTACAATTGTTAGCAGGGGATAGTGAGTTGTTTAAAGATCCAGAGAGATACAGGAGATTGGTAGGAAAATTGAACTACCTTACATACCACTGCCCCGACATTGCTTATGCCGTTAGTGTGGTAAGTCAGTTGATGTGTTCCCTAACTTTTGCTCTTTGTGAAGCCTTGGAACAAATCTTGTGTTATCTGAAGGGCGCTCCAGGAAGAGGTTTGCTATATAGTAATCATGGGCATTTGAATGTTGAATGTTTTTCAGATGCCGACTGGGCTGGATCTAAGGTTGACAGGAGGTCAACCACTGGATATTGCGTTTTTATTGGAGGAAATTTGGTGTCTTGGAGAAGCAAGAAGCAGAGTGTAGTTTCTCGATCTAGTGCTGAATCCGAATACAGAGCCATGGCACAATCAGTATGTGAGGTAATGTGGATATTTCAATTACTAGATGAGACAGGTTTTAAGACCTCCCTGCCTGCGAAATTGTGGTGTGATAATCAAGCTGCTCTTCATATTGCTTCTAATCCGGTGTTTTATGAGCGGACCAAACATATTGAGATTGATTGTCACTTTATTCGTGAAAAGATTCAACAACAGATCATCTCAACAGGACACATCAAAACTGGAGAGCAGTTAGGAGATATTTTCACAAAAGCTCTGAATGGAGCTAGGATTGACTACATTTGTAACAAGTTAGGCATGATTAACATATATGCTCCAACTTGAGGGGGAGTGTTATGGAAAGTCAATCACTATGTTATGGAAAGTCAATCACTATATTATTTCTCTATATATTTTGTATTCTGTATTCTTATTTAGGATTTCTTATTTAGGATTTCTTCCTAATTAGTAGAACACAATTATAGGAATCAATTGTATATGTATACCCATGTACAGATTAATTGAAATCAATGAGAATCATCTCTTTCTACAATCTTCACTGAAATTGGCTTGCTGAGCAGATTGTTGTTGAGATTGATTTTGCTTTGCTTTGCAAAATCTTTCAATGTGACCTTGCTTCTTGTAAAAATTGCATTAAGCCCTTTTTTAGCATCTATTTTCACTATGATTTGTCTTCCCACAAGTGCCACAAGGTGAAAATTTTCTTTTCCCACTACTATCTCTGTTTTTAGCTTCAATCTCCTTTGTGCTTGATGAACCGTTTCCTTAGTTCTTGGCTTGGAAATCTTGAAAGGCTCCTTCAGTAACTTCTTCATTTCTTATTGAAGTTCTTTGCTATTGAGCCTAAAGTATGGTAATTAACTCTGCAATTGTGAGTCTCTTCAAGTCACATGACTCTTCAATTGTAGAAAATTTTGCTTCAAACTTGTCTGACAAAGAAATCATAATCTTCTCACAACTTTTCCATGTGGAAAATCTTCTCCAAAAAGCCTCATTTGATTCACAATCTCCATCAGTTTGGCAGAGTAGTTTTTTACTGATTCACCATCCTTCATTTTGAACATCTCATCCTCTCACTCCCTTGGAACTCTTCTTTGAGCTTGTCCCAAGCTTCCTTGACTATTTGGGCACCAACTATTCTTGGAAATATTGAATATGAAATAGCTTGATGAATGAAAGTTAAAGCCTTGTATTTCTTGGCACATTCATCACTATGATATTTGATTTGTGCCAAAGTTGGATTTGGTGGCAAAGGTGTTGGATCTCTTCCAGTATCTACTACATCCCACAAGTCATAAGCTCTAAAAAATGTTGTCATTTTTATAGGCCAAAAATCATAGTTCTCACTTGCAAAAATAGGTGGAGCGGGAAATGAACTACTGCTGGATAACCTCTCAAATTTTTTTTTTGTGAAACAACTCTCAAATCTCTCTTAAAACTCACAAAGATAGACACCCTTAAGATGGAAGCTCTGATACCATTTGTTGGATTTTTCCACAGTAAACTTATAAAGAAAATAGAGGTTTTCTCTCTTAAAACTCACAAAGATAGACACCCTTAAGATGGAAGCTCTGATACCATTTGTTAGATTTTTCCACAGTAAACTTATAAAGAAAATAGAGGTTTTCCATCTCACACAACACAAGATTAAAATTGTAGAATTCACACATTTCATTAGATTAGGTTGTTTATATAGCAGCAAAAGTAGTATAAAAAGCATGATTCATAGCTACTACAACAAGTTTTAACTTACTTCTTTCTAATCAGTCTCCTTAAATCAAGGAAAGACATACAATTACACCTTACAAGTTTGATAAAAGAATTTAAGGATTACAAAATGCAAATAATGATCTTTATATCTTCTAGAAAAATCTCAATACTGCAACAAAGACGTTCCATACACAAAACAAAAAGCTAGGGAGACAGAGGATCTCCTTGCCTAAGACCTCGACATGAAATAAATTCCTCGGTCATATCCCTATTCCATAAAACCCGCATCCAAACTCTAGACACACATCTCATAATTAACTGAATACAACTACTCGGCAACCCAGCTTAATGTAAAGTATCTTAAAGAAAAGACCAACTAATACAGTCATATGCCTTCTTTAAATCAATTTTAACAATCGTGTAGCCTTTTCGACCTTTCTTAGCTCTCATAGAATGCACCGCCTCTATAGTTATAACAATATTATCAACTATCTGTCTGTCAGGCACAAAACTGACTTGATTCGGACTCACTATCTGAGGGAGGAACTTTTTTATTCTATTAACAAGCACCTTAGTAATCACTTTATACACCACATTACACAAGCTAATGGGACGAATTTGAGCCATAGTGATAGGGTTCTCCATTTTTGGAATCAAAACTAACATAGTTCTATTCATTTGATCCTCCAAATGACCCCCTCTAAACCCTCTTCTAACCTCCTCCCAAACCGAATTACCCACTGTAGTTGAATACATATTTGATCTGCCGCACCACTGGTTCAACCAGTAGTTCGAAAACTTTGGATACAATTGGATCAGTCACTAATTTCACAAACTCCATTTGCTGCTTTTTATTTTTATTTTTTTCCTTGGGATGTGACCATCTAACATACCCAGAGAAAATAAAAACAGGGAGAGGTGAGAAGGAAAGCGAGAAATAAACAATTAACAGAACGCAACAAACACAAACAAAAGTGCTTTGAAATCAGATGAGAAATGGAAACCAAACAGCAAGTAATTTGCAAACAATAAATAAAGAAAATAATAGAAATAAACACCTTATGTAAGCGCTTAAAAGTTAACGTTTTTATTTAGATGTTTTGACTAAAAAAAATAATTTTTTAAAATTTTTTAATTTTTTTCATAACTTTTAATTTTAACAATTTTATCTAAATTATAAAAAATTATTACACTTTTTTTTAACTCCATTTTTAACTGATCCATATTTGAAAATTTATTTTAATATACATCGTGATATAAACATTATTAGTTATCTACTCAAATTTAATGGTTTTGTTTGCTGGCCATCCCTTCAAACATTGCTGTTATGTAATGTCTCATATTAAGGGAAATTTTAGAATACAATGCTCTCTTACTCATTAAAAAAAAAAAAGAAAATAAATAAAATATATAGGTCCTTCATATAATAAATAGAGTGAATTTCTCATAATTATTAGTAAGGGTGTATACACACCCAAAATACTCAATAATAATTGAAAAATATTGATAGGAGTGATCAGACTGAATATTTTAATCGTTGTAGACAAATTGAAAAATAGAATTATTGCAATATACTAAAACACAACAACAGTAAAAGAAAATGACGATTCTGCCCCTATTTTCTTTTTTTATTACTATTTTTTTGATAAAAAGTCTATTTTAACTTTTTAAAGTGTGATATAAATCTTTAAAATATTTTTAGATTCAAACAAACACCAAAAAGTTATAAAAAAAATTAAGTAAATCTTTTAAATTTTAAAAATAAATTAAATAAATTCTTTAATTATTTTAAAAATAAATAAGTTTTTTAAATTTTAATAATAAATAGAAAAGGATTGAGCTACAATTTACTTTTAATATAAATCCAATCAAAATTGTACACAAAAATCTTTTAGTGTATAGAATTCTCGTTGATAATTCTGTGTTTCTAATTCGCAACATTCTAATAGGTATCTGCTACATTCTAGAATATATTGATAAATTATTTTTTTGCTAAATGATTCAAAAAAAAATCTCTATGGATTCAAGACACTTTTGTATATAAACTTCTTGAATAATTATTTAAATAAAAACTTATCAATTTACTTTAGAATGTAACAAATTTTTATTAGGATGTTGCAAATCAAATACGTAAGATTACATATGAGAATCATGTGCACTAAAAGATCATATATAACATTGACTGGATTTATATTAGAGATAAATTATAATTTAATTTTTTTATTTATTTTTTAAAAAAATTAAAAAGCTTATTTATCTATAAAATAGTAAAAAAATTTAATCAATTTTTAAAATTTAAAAAAATTATTTGATTTTTTTTAAAAGTTGAAGAATTTAATTTTTTATAATTATCTAACATAACTTTAAAATTTAAATAGACCTTTTACCTTTTTTTTTTTTTATTTCTATTCCGAATATAGCATATGCTGCTGGCCTACACTTAACCCACTGCACGGCGCACTTGACAAGTACAATTTCCTTTTTACTTTTTTTCTTCTCTCTTTACAAGACTTTTCCTATTTTTTCTTAATTTTAAATGTGTTAATTTTATTTTATTTTAATAATATATTATATTTAGTTATTATTATTTTCATTGAAATAATTTTAAAATAATTTATTTATGGTAAAATGTAATTCATTATTCTAACAATAATATTGTCATCAATTTAGCCTATGGCAGTTTCTTATTTATCATGTCTTTACTTTAATTTTAGTTTATATATTTTTGAATAGTTTTACATGCTACCTTATTTGTTTTTATTAGTTAAATCTTCTTAATTAGGAGGAACACTTAAGTCCCCTTCAAATTTTTATTAAAGTGTTCTACTTTATCAATTGAATTTTTAAATTTTTATTTTTTTATTTTAATTTTTTTAACCATTTAAGTGTTAATATACGAATTTAATTTTTTTTATTTTATTTTCTGTTATTATCATTTTAAATTTTAATTATTTGACTATTTAATAATTAAATTTAGCATTAATTATTATCTTTACAAAGTAAATTTTAAGATGACTCCAGATAAAATGGATTTTAATTTATATACTCAACTCAATTCAACTAAACCTTTATCTCAAAAATTTAGAATCGGTTATATGAATTCGCTTTCTCTCTCTAAACGATTTTGGTTTAAATCCTCAGAAATGTGTAACGCTTCTAGGTCATGTTGTATTACTCTCCTCCAAGTCAGTTTAGGTCTACCCCTTCTTTTCTTTCTATCCTCTAACCTAATGTGCTCTACTTATCTAAATGGAGCCTCCGTATATCTACGCTTCACATGACTAAACCACCTCAATCTCCCTTCTCTCAACTTATCCTCAATTGGCATCACTCTAGATCGGTCCGGTTCGATTATACCAGTCTAATTAGATCGGTCCGACCCGATCTGGTTCGATTCAGTCAGTTTGATGCAGGGCACTCGAAATTAAATTTTTACTCTGCCTTGAGATCGAAAACAAGACCCAAAAATCTCGAAAAAATTTCAGAAAACTTAGAAAAATTTGTAGAATTTAAATATATTTTTAGTTTTACCACGTGGTCTTTAAATAAATTTTCAAAAATCATCAAAGTTTTATATTTTCGGAAATCGAACCCGATTTCAAAAAATTCAAAAAATTTCAAATAATTACCTAAAATTTAAATAAAATAAAATATTAATATCTACCCATAAAATAATTAATTTAAAAATTAGAGGTGTTACAAAAGAATCACACTACTAATATATGATTAGTGGACTAAACAACCCATTTTTTGGCCTAGAGGTAATTATAGGTTATTTTATTTTTTGCTTATTTTGTCTCTAATCATTTATATTGAGAAAAAAAAAAGTTCATATCCTTCTAGGGGAATAAGGTTCTTGACTGCTTGTCATTATAATTGCATCATTAATTATATTTTTTTAATCAGAAGAAAAAATACAACATATGTTATACTTATAATCAAATAAAAGTATAATTATGAAAACAAAGTCTCTTTTTTTAAGGAAAAAAAAATCAAGTCTATACTTGTGCACCAAAGCGTGTAATAAGAGATTAACCATATATTTCTTAGATTTATATTTTAATATACAAAATAAAATTGATATTAAATTTATATTGTTATGTTGTTAATTATAAAATTGAATTATTAAAGTAAAATTGATCATTAATCTTATTAGTTACATGAAAATTCACTTCACAATAGAATAGGAGATGAATTATTATATGATTGTTTGATAAATTACATTGAAAAATATATATTTATAAATATTGACAAAGAAATTATTATGATTAATTAGATTTCAATTAATAAAAAAATAAACGATAACCATTGTAATTTACTTATAATATCTTATTAACTTCTAATTAGAAATTCTCTTATCAATTTATGTCTATTTTATATATGTTATTTTTATAAATTATATATTTTAATTAGACCCTCTCAAAGGAATTAATGCCTTCATCACTGCACATACATCAAATAATTTATAATTTATAATTTATAATTATTTTAATTTTGTACATTTAAATACAAAATTTAATTATTTAAATTAAAATTTTAATATTTATTTTGGTTAACTCAAAAACAATATTTACTGAGTTAAAAATTATTTTTTGTTATTTTATAATAATATTAAATTTATGATACATATTTATATTATGTATATGAATAAATATTTTTATAATTTAATAAGATTATCAAAATTTAAAAAATATTTCCTTTTTAAAAAAAATTATTTTTTTAAATAATTTAATTTTCTCTTTAGTAAGAAAATATTTGCCTTTAACTTATTTCTTAAAGATCTCAATATATATATATATATATATATATATATATCAATATTCATAATAAATTTAAATATATTTTTATTTTTGAAAATTATATTAATATATATATTTAAATAATTATTTACTGAAAATTATGTATAAAATTTAAACATTTATTTTTTAAAAACATTTTTTATAATTAAAATATAAAAATTATAATAATGATACTTCAAAAATCACCACGTGGCATGTATACTTTTCTCTTTTACTTTGTTATCCTTTCTTTGTTATTACTAAATAATTTAAAAATAATAAAAAATAATTTTTAATCACCTTATTTCAGATTTTAAAATTAAATAATATATATTTTTATATATTTTATCAAATACAAAATTATGCCAGTTATTATTGAAACTTTTATTTATTAACACTTTAAATAAAATTATAATTAATTAATAATTTTATTATTAACAAGATTTTATAATTTGATTTTGAAATATAAAATATAAAAAATAAATATTAAATTATATTATTATAAAATAATAAATAAACTATGTAATGCTTAAAAAAAATACTAGTGATTTAGTAAGACCAGACTAGCAATAATGGAGATGGTTCACAGGTAAGTAATTGAGCAGTAAATTAAATTTTTTACATAAAAATGTATTATAACACTTAGCAATAAAAATTTTTATTTTTTAAAATATATATTATAATGTGAATATAGGCAGATTCAATCATCTCTCTTAGATTCTAATGAAAAAAAAAATATTTAGAGTTTGTTTATTATGAATTCAAGATAAATAATTAATAATTTTACTTATTTTATATATAAATCCCATCATAAATATTATATCTCATGTATATGATGGGTCTAAGCAAGATTTTCTTTAAATCGGAAACCTCATTAGTATCCTTTAACTTCCCATTCATGATTTCTACCAATATCTCAGCAATCTTCCTTCTTTTTTTTTTATAATTGTAAAATGCATTAAGAAAACCCAGATTACTTGTGTCTCAGAATTCTATGATTTTGATTATCGTTTTTATTTAAATTTATAGTCAGAAATAATCTTTATTCTTTTGTGTCGTTTATTTATGTTGTTTTATTTATTTATTTATTTATTGTTTGCAAATTACTTAACCTTTTGGTTTCTATTTATCGTTTGATTTCAAAATAGTTTTGTAGTTTATTGTGTTGTGTTAATTGTTTATTTCATTGCTCTTCTTCTCACCTCTCTTTGTTTTTATTTTCTTTGCTCATCTTTGTTGCTCACTTCCCAATCAAAAATAGTCCCTTCACAAAAGCAACAAATGGAGATTGTGAGTTCCATTGCATCCAAAGTTTTCGAGCTGTTGGTTGATCCCATTGTGCGTCAGATCAAATATGTGTTCAACTACAGTGGCAACATCCACAAACTTGAAGAAGAAGTTGAAAAGCTCACGCATGCAAAACAAAGGGTTGAGCACACTGTGGAGGAAGTTAAGCGCAATCCAGTTGAAGAAGTTGAAGCTGATGTTCCGAGGTGGTTTACTAAAGTGAATAATGTCACTGAAGATGCTACTAAAATTCTTCTTCGACATGAAGACAAAGCAAAGAGGAGTTGCTTCATGGGATTGTGTCCTAATTTGATTAGGCGCCACCAGATTAGTAGAAAAGCGAGCCAAGCTTTACCAATCGTTGTTGAAGCCCGAGAAGAAGGAAATTTTGAGAAAGTTTCCTACCGCATCACACCACAGGGCATAGGGGCAGTCAAAGGTTTTGAGGCCTTTGAATCAAGAACATCAGCCGTGGAGCAAATCATGAATGCTTTAAAGGATGCTGATGTTAATCTCATTGGAGTGTATGGAATGGGAGGCGTGGGTAAGACCACGCTAGTGAAACAGATTGCTGCACAAGTCAGGGAATACGGAATCTTCAAATTGGTGGTTATGGCAACTGTAACTCACAATCCGTAATTGAAAAAAGTTCAGCAAGAAATTGCAGATTGGTTAGACTACAAATTTGATGTGGAGTCTGTTGAGGTACGAGCAGCTCGGTTGAGTGAGCGAATCAAGAGAGAAGAGAAAATTCTCATAATTGTAGATGATATTTGGGCAGCAATCAAACTGGAGGAGGTAGGAATTCCTTATGGCCTTGATCATAAAGGGAGCAAGATACTGATGACGTCAAGAAATCAATCTGTGTTGTTGGAAATGGGAGTACAAAGAGATATCTTGCTTGAAGTTTTACAGTATCAAGAAGCATGGAATCTATTTGAGAAGATTGTGGGAGATCTTAAAGATTCCAACTTACGACCTATAGCTATCGAAGTCGCAAAGAGATGCGCAGGCTTGCCCATTTTAATTGTACCAGTAGCGACGGGATTGAAAAACAAGCAAATGTTTGAATGGAACGAGGAGTTGGAAGGGCTTAAAAAGTTTGATGGCCAAGGAGATAAAGCGAGAGTTCACTCAGCCCTAGAGTTGAGTTACAAATTTTTGAGAGATGAAGAGAGGTCTTTGTTCCGACTTGTAGGACAGCTCCCACCTCAGGGTGGGCACCTAATTGACTTGTTGAAATATAGCATGGGGTTAGGCTTGTTTAATCAACGCACCACACTAAAAGCAACAAGAGATAGACTACTTAAAGCAATCAGTGATCTTAAAATGTCTTGTTTGTTACTGGAAGGCGACAACCATGAACTAGTCAAAATGCACGATGTAGTTCACCGCTTCGCAGCCTCAATTGCATCCAAGCATCATCATGTCTTTACTGCAACATATGAAACTGAGTTGGAGGAATGGCCGAATAAAGGCTTCTTTGAACAATGCACATCAATCTCCTTGCCATATTGCAAAATCCCTAAGCTTCCTGAAGTATTAGAATGCCCAAAACTCGAGTCATTTTTTATGTTTAATAATTCCTTGCTCAAAATCCCGGAGAATTTATTCAGTAGAATGGAAGAGCTCAAAGTCTTGGATTTGACGGGAATGCACTTGTCACCACTGCCTTTATCACTTCAATGCCTTGAGAACCTCCAAACATTGTGTTTGGATGGCTGTGTTTTGGAAGACATTTCTGCAATCGGAGAGCTAAAACAGTTGCAAGTTCTTAGCTTCGTTCGATCTACCATTGTTCGGCTGCCAAGTGAAGTAAGGAAATTGACTCGTTTGCGACTTTTGGATTTGAGGAGATGTCAAGGACTTGAAGTGATTTCGCCAGATGTCCTATCAAGGTTAGCCCAGTTGGAGGAATTGTACATAGGGGACGGCTTTGTGCAATGGAAGGGTGAAGGACATGATGACCCAAGAAACAATGCTAACCTGTCAGAATTGAAGCTTTTGTCAAAGCTGTCCACTTTAGAGGTACATATCATGGATGCAAATATCATGCCCAAAGATTTATTTTCTGAAAAACTGGAAAGATTTAGAGTATTCATCGGTGATGAGTGGGACTGGGACTGGCACGAGTACGAGAGATATGCTGATTACAGAAGCTTAAGAACGTTGAAACTCAAGCTTAGTAGAAGCGCTCTGTTGGAGAGGGTAAAAGTGTTGCTGATGAAAACTGAAGATTTATATTTGGACGACCTAACGGATTTAAGAAGTGTCCTCTATGAATTAGACGACCAAGGTTTTCCTGAGTTGAAGCATCTCCATGTTCAAAATAGCCTTGGTATTCAATATATCATAGACTGGATGATAATGGGCCATTCCACTGCTTTTCCGAGGTTGGAGTCATTATTTATTGACAATTTGCATAATTTGGAGAAGATCTATTATGGGCCTTATATGGTGGGGTCTTTCAGCAATTTAAGAAAATTAAAGGTGGGGAACTGTAATGCATTGAGGAGTCTCTTTTCATTCTCTATGTTTAAAGGCCTTGGGAAGCTTGAAGAAGTGGATGTGAGTAGTTGCGAAATTATGGAAGAGATAGTAGTTGAGGAAGGTGAAGATGATGAGGAAATTAATTTGACACAAATACGATCCTTGACATTGGATAATCTACCTCAACTTACAAGCTTTTGTTCGCAAGGCCAAGAGAAGGTGTGCTCTGCATCCCAAAGAAAGCAAAAGGAAGCAGCAGTTGGTACAAGCTCTAAAGAAATTGTATGCGAGGACGAGATTGAAGCTCCGTTGCCACTTTTCAGCAAAAAGGTTTGGTCCACATCTTATTTCTGTTTTCCGACTTATCTTTTTTAGACATTTTATAAAAAAATAAAAATAATTCATTCTAGATTAAAAAGTAATTTACTCTAATTCTTTCTAATATTTTATTATTTTTCATATTTTGCCATTCTTTTTTTTAATTGAAAATAAAAATTATGCCTGCAGATTGAATTCCCTAATTTGGAAGATATCAAATTGTCTGGGATTAATGTGAAAATGATATGGCCTAATCAACATATAGAATCATCTCTATATATTGAAAAATTAACGACCTTGATTGTGGATGGCTGTGGGAATCTAAACTATCTATTCACATCCTCTATTGTTGGAAGTCTCGCACAACTCAAAACACTTGAGATATGTGAGTGCAAATCCATGGAAGAAGTAATAATTGCAGAAGGAGAAGGTGAAATGATGAGCAAAATGCTATTCCCTAAACTACACTCGCTGAAGCTCAAAGGTCTTCCAAGAATTGTAAGATTTTGCACAGCTAACTTAATTGAATGTCCCTCCTTGAAAGTGCTGCGGGTAGATAACTGCCCTCATCTACATGCTTTTCTCTCTACTTGCACAAGCAAAAATGTGGGAACTAGCAGCGGAGTTACACAAGCGAACGCAACTCTCTTTGATGAAAAGGTTCTAAACTATTTATCAATTCTTCCTTTGTGTCATATTTAAATTATTTATCTATTTTTTACCTCTCATATTTAAGGGTTAATCAGGCTATTATTAACACCATGAAATTTGTATTTCAGGTGTGGTTTCCTAATTTGGAGGAATTGTATATTATGCACATGCATAAGTTGGAGATGATATGGTGTGAAGAACTCCTAGCAGATTCTTTTTCTAGATTGAAAGTGCTACAAGTACAATATGGGAAACAACTACTGAAAATTTTTCCATCTAAGTTGTTGGGTCGATTCCTTCAAAATCTAGAATCATTGGTTGTAAAGAATTGTGATTCAGTGGAAGAGGTGTTTGATCTCCGGGCATTAGTAAGAGTAAGCGAAGTACATGTTGTAGAGCGCAGTCAATTGAGAGCTTTGGACATACGGGACCTTCCAAATTTGAAGCAAGTATGGAACATGGATCCTCATAGGATTCTCTCCTTCTATAACTTACGCCAGCTGTATGCTTGGAATTGTCCAAATTTGAAAAGCCTCCTCCCATTTTCAATAGCTCTAGGTCTACCACATCTTGAATTGCTTAGCATAAATGGATGTGGGATGGAGGAAGTCGTCGCTAAGGAGGAAAGAGTAGAAGCGATTACCATTAATCCCAAGTTTGTGTTTCGTGGACTAAAGACCTTGGTCCTTCGCCAATTAGAAGAATTGAGGTGTTTTTATTCAGAAAAACACAGTTTAGAATGTACACAGCTAAAAACTTTACGTGTGTATGGCTGTAAAAAATTGAAAACTTTCAATTCAGAATCTCAAGAAATACTTATGGATGGGCAAGAGAGCCAATTGAAGATTCAAGTTCCGCAACCCCTTTTCGCATTTAGAGAGGTACGACCACTACTTTTGAATAATTCCAGTCATAGTTTATGGACAAATGAATACCATTGTTGATTATATCTAGAATGAAATAGCAGTCTCCATTTTAAGAATTTGCTGAAATTTACATATCCTTTTTAAGAATCTGCTTACACGTAAACACTACAAATTATTAACTTTTTCTAACAGCTGATATGGCATAATTTTCCCACAAATTTAAAATTAAAAAATTCAAAGCATTTAATGGTAGAAAATTACCTGTTGTCATCCTTTTTATTTTAATTTACAAGTTTAATTAAATTGTTGATATATATCAACAATTTAATTAAACTTGTAAACCTGTTGATAAACTTGTAAATTACCTGTTGTGGCATAATTTACCTGTTGATACAACAAGTTTAATTATTTAATTAAACAATTTACAAATTGTTGATACAACAATAATTCAATTGTGGCATAATTTACCTGTTTGTCATCCTTGTATTCCAAAATAATTAAATAATTAATTAACTGATTGAAAAGTTGATTGTTCGGTGCATGATTTCATTGCATAATTTGCCCTTGAATGAATTGTTTGCTTTCTTTTTAAAGGATGATTGTTTATTTATTTTTTTTTAATATTATAATAGTATGTTATATAATCTAGAACATTGAGGTTTATGTATATATATATATTTTTTAAGATGTGTAAGTTTTCTGGAAGAATTTGGTATAATACTTTAATGTCTCCTGATTTTTATTACTTTAAATAATAGAATTTAGTAATATTTATATTTATTATTGAATTCTTTTATCAATGTATTATTGTTAGCCCCCAATGAAATTTATCCAATATTTGGAACAGAACATTGTTTGAGGCTATCAAAGTAATATGTTCTTTATCACAATCATATAGGGTCTATTTCTCTGATCTCAATGAAGACCTTTGAGAAATTACTGCTCAGAGAGTATGTTATAATTTCTCTGTAAAATTGAAAAATTACATGAAAATTAAATGGTTTTGTTTCCTCATTAGCTTTCTTTCATTAGGGAAATTTTTCAGTGCGTGATTTCATTGCACAGTTTGCCCTTGAATGAATGCCTTTTGCTTTATTTTTTGTTTTTCAGTTACGATCACAAGTATAGTCAACTTGGAACATCAATTTCTACATTTTTTTTTGAATGATTTACAGATTGTTGGCAATTTGGAGCAATTAGCGCTAAACAACGAGGACATTGCAATGATACAGCAAAGCCACTTTCCAATAGATCTCTTTTTCAAACTAAAAATTCTCGTTCTGCAAAGCTTTCATGATGCTTCAGTGAATTTGCCTTTTAATATTCTTCCAAAATTCCCAAATTTGGAAAAGCTTGTTTTAGGCAGCTGTTATTTCAGAGAGTTACTCCCACATGGTGTTGTTAGTGAGGATGCAGGGGTTCTCTTGCAGTCGCAGATACGATTCTTAAAGTTGGATTTCCTTCCTAATATAAGGCATATATGGAATCAAGATGCCAACCTGTCCCATTTCTTCAAAATCTTGAAACCCTTGAAATATGGAGGTGCCATCGTTTGACTAATTTGGCACCATCCTCTGCAACTTTCAAAAATCTTACGACTCTGGATGTGTGGAAATGTCAAGGATTGTTGAGCTTAATATCATCTTCTACTGCTAAAAGTATGGTCAATCTCACCACAATGATCGTAATAGAAAGCCATAAGGTGGAAGAAATTGTGTCAAACGACAGAAATGATTCCCAATCCCAAAGTGAGATTGTTTTGTGGAAATTAAGAACTTTGAAACTTCTCTGCTTAAAAAGCCTCTCAAGCTTTTGCTCATCAGCGAATTGCGCGTTAAAATTTCCGTCTTTGGAAGAAGTAATTGTGACACAGTGCCCCAAAATGAAGATTTTTTCTCAAGGAGCCATAAGCGCACCAAAGTTAAAGAGAGTAAATTTGACACAAGAAAGAGATAAATGGCGTTGGATTGGAAACCTTAATTCCACTATAATACAATTGTATGCAGAAAAGGTTAGTTCAATATAATCTACCCATCTCCTAATTCCTAAATTGTGTGTGCCCCATTTTCTTGTAGAGAACTGCTAGATAACCGAAGTAATATTTGCTTGTATAATCACTATTCATTGTTCTGCTTTGGTAGGTTGGATTCAGTGGCCTACAACATTTGGAACTCTCTCAATTTCCTGAACTAAAAGCGGTATGGCAAGATAAACTTCCATTCAACTTCTTCTACAATTTGAGTAGGCTGGTTGTAGACGAATGTATGTTTCCCTCTAGTTCTGTTCCCTCTGGTCTGCTACCCATTTTGAATAATCTGGGTAAGCTTGAGGTAAGAAATTGTGATTTTATGGAAGAAGTTTTTGGCTCGGAATGGGAAAATGCCAACAGTGTTGTTGGGCATTTGTCCAAGTTAAATGAGTTGGACCTGATAAATCTTCCAATGTTGAGGCGTCTCTGGATTGAGGTTCCTAACGGAATTTTAGACCTCAGAAACCTTAAACTGCTCAAAATCCACAATTGTAGCAGTTTGAGAAACATATTTACTCCTACCATCTGTTCTAGACTGGAGCAACTCCAAGTGCTTGAAGTGAAAAGTTGTGCCATGGTTAAAGCAATCATCACAGAAGGCGTAGCGAAGGAAGAATCTATGGAGGAGATCATATTTCCTCTACTGAACTCCATTACTCTCGAGTCCTTGCCCAACTTAATCACTTTCAAATCTGGAAGTGGTACTGTGCATTTTCCATCTCTAAAAGAGATTACTTTAGCTGATTGCCCAACCACATTCAATTGTTCATTTTTCAAGGAAGCAGCCCCAAATGCAAACGATGGAATTATTGAGCCAAAGGTTGGTATTCTATTTTCAGATTGTTAAGAACTTGATTCACTTCAAGGATCCTTTAATTTGTACTATAATAAATATTAAACAAGAAGTGATTTTACTCGTAACCCATTCAGACACCATAATTTGAACGTTAGTTATATAGTGATTAGTAATCGTTTGAGAAAATCTGTTCTGTGACTATATATATATGTGATGAAGCAAAAAATTTTCACTGCAGGTATTTTTTCCTAATTTGAAAGACTTGAAACTGTCATCAACTAAGGTCGAGATGATATGGCACGCTCAGCAGTTGGAAATATGTTCTTATACTCAGAATTTAACTAGCCTGATTATTGATGGGTGTGGTAATTTAAAATATTTCTTATCACCATCAAGTGTTGTGCATCTGAAAAGACTTGAGATATGCAATTGTAAGATAATGGAAGAAGTAATGGTGAGGGAAGGATTGGAAGAAGAAATAGTGACAAAGATGTTGCTCCATCAACTAGAGTCCCTGAAGCTTAAAGATCTTCCAAAACTCACACGATTCTGCACTAGTACTTTAGTTGAATGCCCTGCCTTGAAAGAGCTGTGCATACAAAACTGTCCTCAAATGACCACATTTGTCTCCAATTATGCAACTTCAAACATGGCATCCGGCAGTGGACTTGAAATTATAAGTCCTACTCTCTTTGATGAAAAGGTATGCAGTCTCTTCCCATTCCATTGTTATCGTTAATTGCTCCCGATGTTACAACATACCCATGCTCCTCCTTTAGGATTGGTGTTGTAATTGGCCTAAATTTTAATATTTGATTAAAAAATAATTTTATTAGTAAATTGTATATTTCAAATTTGAACAATGTTGGATGGTCTAAATACAGTGCTATGTTAGTTTTAGGGGATCTGCGATCCCCGGTTGGGTATGAGTCAAAATGAAATTATCAAGTCTAGTTTATTCAGACTATTGATTTTTGATACAGGTTGCATTCCCCAACTTGGAGCAAATGCAAATTCTCAACATGGATAATTTGAAGATGATATGGCACAATGAACTCCATTCAGATTCCTTTTGCAAAATGAAAGTACTTGAGGTGAAATACTGCGAAGAACTACTTAAAATTTTTCCATCCATGTTGCTGAGAGACCTCCAGAATCTTGGGGATTTGGTCATATGGAATTGTATTTCACTGAAAGAGGCGTTTGATTTGCAAGAGCTGATTAAAATGAAAGAAACAGTGGCCATTCAATTGAGAACTCTGTCCATTGCAAACCTCCCAAATTTGAAGCATGTATGGAATGAAGATCCTCTGGGACTTGTGTTGTTTCATAACCTAAGTTCAGTGCATGTTATGGATTGTCCAAATCTAAAATTTATTTTCCCAGCTTCAATAGCTAAAAATCTGCCACAACTCGAAACCCTGCATATAAGAAGTTGTGGGGTGGAGGAAATTGTTGCTCAGGACCAAGGATTAGAAGCAACTTCTGAATTTGTTTTTCCTTGCTTAAAGTTCTTGACTTTTGGGGAATTATATGAGCTCAAGTGCTTCTACCCAGGAATACACACTTTGGAATCTCCAATGCTAAAGAGCTTAGCGGTGAATCATTGTGAGGAAGTAAACATTTTTTGTTCAGAATATGAGAACTTGGTAGAAAAAAATAAAGAGTGTCAACTCATGACTCAAGTTCTGCAACCACTTTTCTCGTTTAGAAAGGTATGGGCTCAATCTCCCTGACAAGCTTAAAATCTTTCTTTGTAATGTTTAAAAAAATTTTGGTATTTTTGGACTTAAGTAATATCTTCTCATACTCAGCATAAAATTTTAAGTGTGACACTTATACACTAAAACTGAATAAAACATTAATTTTTTTTTTTACATATATATATATATATATATATATATATATATATATATATATATATATATATATATATATATATATATATATAAAGCATTGGGATTGAATTTGTACTTTAATTTTTTGAACACACACCTCGTTTAGTTTAAGGTGAAAAAAAGAAAATGAAGTATTTATATTCATTTTTGCACTATTTATAAATTTAATTTAGATTATTGATTTGTTAATTAATATATGTCTATAATTTTAATAATATTTACATTGTTAGGTTATTTTGAAAATAAATTATTTGTATAGAATTATAATTAAGTTTAATGGACAAATTTATTTAGAATTAAGTAATTATAATTAGTTCATAATAACAAAGTTGATCGTGTAGCTTAATAGTCATTTTTTCGGTTAAAAGTGTGCAAAATTGCTATTTCTTATATCTGCAAACTTTCGGAGGCAACTTGAATTTTTAACATGTTTTCATCTGATTACTTTCATAGATTGTCCCCAACTTGGAGCAGTTAACACTGTCAAGAAAGGATGTGACAATAATATGGCAAAACCAGTTCCCAGCAGACCTCTTTCGGAAACTCAAAGTCGTTGAGATTCATTGCTTTCATGATGAATCTGAAGTTTTTCCCTTTCATCTCCTTGAAAGATTTCGGTGTATGGAAAAACTTGTAGTGGCTTGTAGTCAATTCAAAGAGTTGTTTTCTTATGAAGGTTCTATTGGTAAGGAAAAATATGCTGAGATTCTTAGACAGATACGGCACTTAGAATTGCTTAAGCTTCCTGATTTGACGGATATATGGAACCAAGACTCCCAGTGGGACTATGTTCTTCAGCCTCTGGAAGATCTTGTGGTTTCGGAGTGTAACAGTTTGATTACTTTAGCACCATCCTCTGCTTCTTTCCAAAATTTGACGACTTTGGATGTATGGAAATGCAATGGATTAGTTGGTTTGTTAACATCCTCAACAGCAAAAAGTCTGGTGCGGCTCACAATAATGATTATTAAAGAATGTGATGGGTTGAAGGAAGTAGTTGCAAATGAGGGAGAAGAATCGAAAGAGGATATCATCTTTAGCAAATTAGAAAGTTTGGAATTTGATTGTTTGCCAAGCCTCATCAGTTTTTGCTCAGCAGATCACAGCTTCAAATTCCCCTCTTTGACAAAAGTAATTGTGAAGCAATGCCCTAAGATGCAGGTTTTCTCAAAAGGAGTCTTAAGCACACCAAGGCTGCTAGGAGTAGAAAAAGATAATCAATGGCACTGGAATGGCAATCTGAATGCCGCTGTACAACAATTATTTGCAGAAACCGTATGTACTTGTTAATCAAATTCCAGTTCTCCTAAACCATAGAATAGATACATATTAAAGTTTGAAATCATAATAGGTACAAGATGACCAATTGGATTAGAATGGAATACTGAGGCCTTGGTACAATTGTTTGCAGAAATGGTACGTATGTTTTAGTTTGTCAAATTCGCAATTCTCTTAAGCCATAGAATAGATACCTGCATTCTCTTCTTGATCCTGACATTGTTATTCCAAAATTTGTTGGATGATGTACAGAATGCCATGGAACATTGACCCATCCATTATGTGCTCAAGCTGAAATAAGGCCAAAGCTGGCTCTTTGTAGGTGATGCAAGCCACAAAATATCCATATTCCTTAAATCAAATGCAGGTTGTCAAAGGGCTTTTTCATTCGTATTGTGATCACTTGTATTCAGATAATTGTGTTCAATATACATGAATACATTAATTAATTATATTTTGTTTCAACGTACTGCCCTTATGATATATTATATGTATGAGGATTGTAATGCCGATGACCTAATGTGTTTGCACATTGTAAATTAAGATCATGTTACACCGATTTTGACTTGTTTCTAGGTGGATCAAAATCAATCAACATTCATTAAATTAGGCTTCGCCAATGGTGCTAGTTTATGGAAGGGATTTTGGTCCACTCCAAAATTTCTGTAGATCAAAACCATCTGAGGGAAAGATGATGATCAAATGTTCAACTAAATAAAGGTAATTAAAAGTACTTAATTCATTATATCACATGATCACAATATATTATAAACTAAATAAAACAGTGTTTTTAATTGACAAAATTCGATTATCAGCTAATTTTAATTAACAAATAAATAAAGTGGCATTAGGAATATTGGAGAAGTTGAAAATTGTCATTTGTAGTAATCCAATGCAGAAAGTGAAGAGACGATGTACATAAGACAAATCTTCTCTAAACTAGAAACAACTCTAAATTTTATATTTATTAGATTAAATATTAATATCGAGATTTATGCAGAACTAATTAAATTATATATAATAAGTATATAACTTTAGATATATATATTTAATTTAATGATTATTAAGTTTATTCTTATATAAATTCGAATTTTCTATAACCACACTCAATTCAAAAAGTATAAACCTCTAGGAAGAGTATAAGCGAGCTTCATGCTGCAACATTTTTTCGTCGATAGGTACATGGGGGGAGGGGCATCGAACTGGGGACGTAAACCCAGGTTCATTGTGCCCTTGCCACTGGACCAATGTCAGGCGGGCTCATGCTGCAACATTGCAACTTATATTATTGAAGTTTCACATAACCAAAAAGTTCATTTCAGGGCTGTAATTGTTATTGCATGATTAATAAGCCAATTGTAAGCCGCAGCTTTACTTTATGCTATATGCCCTAACCATAAATTCATAATCTCTCTTGACAAAGAGGGCACTGTGTTCCTAATAACGCATAACAATTCCACTCCCAAGCAGCTTTGTCATACTTCTATGAGATAGGTACATTCATATTCAAAGCAGAGGTTTCTGGAAAGGAAATTTGGTGACTTACTTGCAGACACAGGAAATGATCTTCGTCACTGCTAGAACCTCTGCATTCACCATCTATCCCACTGAATTCGAATTGATTCAACACTAAGCGATTTCTGGGTACCTGAGTCACGATCCAATAGCACAATCAAAACATGAAACCGCTATCAGAAAATTGTAACTACTGCAAGTGAAAAGAAACAGAGAGACAAGTTAGGCTGTGCCAAAGCCACGGAGGCCAAAGGGCTTGCCTTGCAATTGCTTGACGAAGGAAAAAGCTCTCTTGAAATTGGATTTCGAGAGCTCTCTGTCCACTCTTTTCAGAGACCGACGACGTCGTATGGCATAATCGGCTTCCTTCACTTTCATCGGGGATAGAATCCCGTCCCCAGGAGGTCTGTAGGATAACACCATCTTAATTTTACGTCTTCATGAGGGAGCCCGAGATAAACTTTCAGAAGCCATGACTATGGGATGATCTGTAGGATCTTGCATTGCAATTATAGAAGATGGTATAGATGATGCAGATATATAACTACAACAGTGCCATTGATGGTTCCTAGAAATTCAACCCTTGTAAATTTCTTTCTTTTTATCAACGAGTTTCTCTTCAAAATTGTGAGGTTAAACCTAATTATAAAATTTTAAAAAAAAAATCCATTCTTTTTTGTTTTCTTAAAAAAATTGTCAAAACTTACAAGTGACTTTTAAAATTTTGATAAGCCTAATTTTGTGAATTTCATTAAAATCAATTATCAAATATGCTTTCTGGTACATCTGAAATTTGAATATCACTTTATTATTGTGTTTCAAATTCAAATGTGGAGTTTACTTAATTATTAATTAGTCACAGTATGTATAAAAATAAGACCATCTATCACATGTTGAACTTTGAACAAGATTTGATTTTCTTTACTAGTTTGTGGCACAGAATGAAGCTCACAATTCCTTTAATTGAAGCCATGCAGAGAGTGAGTATTAGAAACTGAAGCTCACAATACTTATGATGTTGGTTATCATTTTTATTTAAATCTATAATCAGAAATCTTTATTATTTCTGTCATTTAGATATATTTTATAATTTCAATAAAATTATATATATATATATATATATAAACTTAATTTATCTATAATTATAAGCGCATATAATTTAATATTATTTTTTATTTTTCTAACTTTTAAATAATTTTAATATTTAATATATTAAATCATCTTATAATCTTTAATTATATGACTAAATCACATGTGAGTCATATAATATAATATATTTTTTAATTTTTAATTATATATGTATTGTTTAGATTATATAATTAATAAATATGTAAAAGATTATATAAAATTTTTATTAAAAAATATACTTTTTCATATAAATTTATTTTAATATTAATATGATTATTATTTTTATTGTTATTTGATTTTATTTTCTATTTTAAAATGAACACAAAAATATTGTAGTTTTAGATGTAAAAATCGAGATTTAAAATGAAATTAGAACTAAAATGAAATAAAAAAGAACGGAAATCGGAATCAGAACCATATCAAAATTGTTTAGAGCAGAACCGAAATCGAAACCAAAGTTTGATTCCAAATATGATTCTTAAAATTCAAAAAATCGAAGGTTTAATTCCGATTTTTAGCTAGAACAGTAATGAAACAAAAAGTGAACACCCATATTTAGAAGAGACTAATTGATTAATAAAAATAAATTACACGTTTAATTTTTAATTAATAAATATAAAATCTAAGTCTAATAATTTGTTACTAATTTTATATGGAACCATAAATATATATATGATGTTGCAGTAAAATAGATTCCGCAAGTGCACAAGTTAGAGTAATATAATTTTAAAAATATTGTTCCCGTAACACTCTTATTTGCATAGCCTGGTATATTTCACTGTTCCAGTGACCAGAGTCGGTCCGGACAATTAAGGAGATTAGAACCACACTTAAGACAACTAGAGAAGCCATAAACAGAAATAATTAATAATGTCCAATTAGTTAAGTATAAACAAGAAAAACAGAACATAAGAAATTAAACAAGCCGAGAGTCACAGCGATGGGTGACCTTCTCAGGAACAACTGCGAAGTCATTTTAAACTCAAATTTCGAACCGTAAAATGTGACGCCGCGGTCCTTAGGACCCTTATAAACACAGTAGAAAAGAGAAAATCACGAAAAAGAATCATAAATCACCAAATAATTAGGTCGTGAGACTAAGAAATATGGAATTAATTGCAAACCGGGATAAATCGGCGAGGGGCAATTTGGTCAATTGACCCCGAGAGCTGACTTCTGACCTAACTGTCAAATAAAATTGAAGAAAAGAAAATTTCGAAATCGAGAATTAAATTAAAAAACTAATAGAAAAAAAAAAAAGAAAATGGAAAAGTCAAAAGGTGATGACATCATGCATGACCTCATGTATGATGCCATAAATAATATAATTAATTTATTTATTTATTTAGATTTTTGGTCTTCTTAAAGAGATAAAGAGACAAAAGAAAAGAAAAAAAAAAATCCATTTGGTCATCTTTTCCCTTGAAGCCGCCCACCTCTCTCCCTTAGCTCTCTCTCTCAAACTCCATTAGAGCTCTTAAGTCAAGCTTCATAAACCTTCAATTCCACCATAAAAACCTTACTCTCCAACATTAAATCTTGTAGTTAGACCTAGATAAGGAGCTTGACAACAAAAAGAAAAAGAAAGGAAGGAGTTTTGAAGAAAAGGAAATTCTGCATAAAAAGGTTAGTAATCAAATTTGATAAATTGAGTTTGATTCTTACATTTCTAACTTATTTAGCTTGTAAATATGTTTATAATGAAAAAAAAAATTGTGAGGGACCATTACTGAATTTCGGCCAGCCTAAGGGGGAGGGTGATTTGCATGATTTGAATAGTTTGAATGGGTATATAAACCTTAGTTAGTTGAATGACTATGGTTAAAGGCATGGAATCAAGTAAATGCAAAAATTAGTATGAATTAGGGTTTGGACATTAGGGTTTAGGGACAAAAAATGTGAACAAGTGCTAAATGATGTCTTTGACATAGTTTAAGGAAAGAAATAGTCATTTGTGACCTAATTAAGTGTGTTAGAAGTGTTTGAATCAAAGCCAAATTCGGATTGGGTATGCACCATGACCAAAAGTCAACTTTGAGGGACCAAAAATAGAATTTTACAAGTCCAATTGGTATGAGACCAATTGAGAATGAAAATAGGCACTAAATGACACAATTTTCATTTAGGAAGCATGCCCAAAAAGTGACCAAAACCTAGTGAACAAATTGACCAAAGTTGGAAAATTGCAGTCGCTGTCAGATAATCGACCAAATGAACAATGTTTGTTCATTTGGTCATAACTCGAGCTCGGCAGGTCAAAATGACCTGAAATTTAACCAGTGGTTAGATGAGATGTAGACTTAAAACTTTCATGAAGAACACAAACCCAAATTATGCCATTAACCCAATCAAATTACTGAACAAAGTTGAACCACTGAATCTGCAGAACTGCAGATTTGCCATATGAACAGTAAAGTTTCAATGGCTATAACTCTCTCTAGAAAACTCCGATTTAGGTGATTCTTGAACCAATGAAAACCTAAGATATATTAGAACATTTCATATGAGGAAAATTAGACCAAATTATGGACTTAACTTGATCCAATTGCTGAACAAAGTTGGAGTAATAAATCTGCAGAACTAAATTCTGCAGCATGAACAGTAACTGTATTTTGGCTATAACTTGAGCTACAAAACTCCAATTGGAGTGATTCAAAAAGGAGAATAAACTTAAGATAATAGGGAACATTTTCTATGAAGAAAGTTTTGCCAAATTCCAACAGTAAAAGGACCAATGAAATAGTGCAACTTAGGACTCCAAAACTGAAAATTGGCAATTTTGCCTAAAAGACCTAAGTTTTGAGAAAATGACCAAAACCAACAAATTTAGTGACCAAAATGTGGTATGTGAGTAAAGTTGGAGTTCCCATACCTATTAAGCCTTAGAAAGTCAACAATTTGACTTGAATAGTATAGTGAATGGTAACCCAAAACACAAAAATTTCAAGAACGTCGAGTTTAGCACGTTAGAGCTAGGTAAAAGTGAAGCTAAATTTATTTTGGGTTTATGTTAAGTTCTAGTACTGAAACATTGTAAAATTGTGTGTTTCAGTTGGAAAGAATACCGGGAAAGAACCCGAGGAACCGAGTCGAGGCCAAGAGGCGACTCGCTTGAGGTTTGTGCACAACGTGTAATTTTTGTAAATTATTTGCTGCATATTGTTTTGAATGATTTGAAAAAGTGAATTGAGACATTATTTATGATGCTTTAATTGAAATTGTTGAAAGTTATTGTGTATATTTGAAATGACAATGTTTAGCAAATTGTTAAGATAAGTTTTGAAACCACAGTATCATGACCATATATTTGAACACCTCACTAGCACGACTAGTGTGGGTAATTAGTTTCGAATTTTGATTCCTTCTCTGGAGAAGTGTTGAGGTGTGCCAGTAGAAGAGGATGTGAATGGATATCCATATATTTGAGCTAGCTAGCCTTGTAATGTGATTTCTCTTTAGCCTCTGGCTATTGAGATTCTATTTGTTTCGAATGGCATGATCTAACTGTGGGTTTTATGGAATGTGATTTGATACTTCAAAATGAAATTGTTTGGGATTAAAATCTCATAATGCATGATTTGTATTTAATACTCATGTTCAGTCAAATTTTTGAATAAATGTTATTTAAGTTCTGCATAAAGATTATTTTAGTATGTTGTGCACCACTGAGTCCTAGTACTCAACGATAGCTTTTATTGCTGTCGCAGATATAGAGACTAGAGGAGCAGCAGACTGAGCTGCTGAGGATTGAGGATTTATCAGCTTGAAGTTATCGGGTATAATTTATACCCTGCCTGTAAATATTTATTTTGATGTATGTAATGCACAGAAATGTATGGACATGTGCAAATGGGTCTTGAGCAGCTTGTACAAAATCTGTATAAAATTGGTAATAAATTTTAGTTTGGATTTTCTTAATGTAAATTTTTGTATGATGTATATATAAATTGTTTATCTTTAAAGAAATATGGATGTATGAAATTGATTGACAGTACCTTGAGGATTATGGAATTTTGGAAATTGAGAAATGTTGACTGTTGAATTTTGAAATTTGAGAGAATGGTTGAGATTGATTGTGAAATTGAAGAAGTGGTTGAAAAATTATTGGAAGTGTTTTTTTTCAGGTATTTGAAGAACTGTTTTCTCAAAATACAAACGAAACTCTGCCAAAATTTTTATAAAATTTGCGAAAAAATAAAATGGACTAAAAATATTAACTAGTTTTAAATTTAATTAAATGTTTTAAATACCTATTAGAAAATGCTCACCACTTATCAAAAATAAGAAAATTGTTTTAAAATCCCTTATAGGGTACTTAATGAGTTATCGATAGGTGAAGTTCGGTAGTTCATTAGGTATTCTACGGGATCATGTTATGCCTTACAGAGGGGTAAGGTGTGACAGTTCCCATAGAAAATTGTGCTTCAATTGAAAATAAATGAATAAGCTAATTAGAATGCTAAAATTTAAAGATATTGATAATGAAATTCAAAATTAAAATTGGTATTTGAGAAATTTAAGGGAAATCAAATAATTAATTAAACTAATTGAACTAAATAACTAAAACTTAAGATGAAATTACTAATTATAAATTTGAGATGATTTAAATCTAACTTCAATAAGAATTAAAGTGATTCTAGAGATAGAGATTTCCAATATTACTTGCATGTGGTTTATCTCCAATTTAGGCAGACACATGAGATTTGCAATTTTTAAAGGAAATCAATTCTTAGTTCCTTAAAACCTCTCTCAAGCATTTCAAAATTGGTTGTCATCAAATCAAACCTATTTTCACGGTATTTCAAACCTGATAAAAATCCATCTAAAGCTCTAATTGATTATAAAAGTCCTTTTAATTTTCTTAGCTTATTTCTAACATCAAGAAAATCAAGTTTATTACAAGATTATCTATCCTAAACATTCACTTTTCAGTCAATCTGTAAATGATTAAAACTTAACTTGATGAGGGCACTTTCATTAAGACAATAAGCTCACAAACAATAAATAAAAAATGTAACAAATCTCATTAAAATAGTTAAATCAATTTAAAAACCACAATATAAGGCAATATTTACATACCCATCTCTGAAATCTTAAAGTTATACTCACAAATTATGATTTCAAGACAAACTCAAGTGAATAAATGAAGAAGAAATGAATATCTAAACTAAGAGAAAGAAAAACTCAGTAAAAATGGTGAAGAAACTGCTATTGGAACATTGGAGAAGACGTCATCTTGGTTGCTGCAACAATGATCCAAGGATGCTTCTCTCTCTTCCTTCTCTCTTTTGCAAAATGGGTTAAAAGACAGAAGATTCTGGAGAAAAGATTATATATTAGGTCAAATGAGAGAAAGTACCACGTCAGCATCTTTCATTAAAATGACATAAGCTGGATTGGGTTGTGTTGCGCTTGTGTCGCAAGTTGTGCACCTTTTTGGACAATTTTCGAGACTTATCAAGTGCACCAACACTGGCTGCTACATAAGCTACACAAGCTGTGTCATATATTGTGCAACTTTCTGTTCTTTAAATTCAACTTCAAATTTTTCTCTTTAAAATTTTGTAGATCAGCTCTGATTTCTTTCAAATGACTGCTCTGATCAAAATATCATCAAATTTCTCTATATTTTAATCTATAAAATAAGTAAATTTCATAAATTAAACTAAGAAGTATGAAAAGAGAAAATTAACTAAATAAAGGATAATTTCTAGTATATTAGCTGTAAACATAAGTAAATTAATTATAAAAATTATACTTAAATAATGATATGAAATGCATCCATCAATATATGAGGGCAAAATATTCACATATATAATTATAAGAAAATAAAATATTTCTAATTTTAACTTATATCTTTACTGCTCAATTTAGATATAAAATAATTATAATTTCGTATAAAAAATATTGATAATATTTTTTATATTTTACATTACAAAAAATTTTGATAAAATTAAATGTTTGTCAGTTAATAATAAATTAGAAGAAAATATTATATATTAAAATACTCATATGGTGATATATATCTAACTCCGCCTAAGTAGTTTGCGCTTAGCCGGTCCCAAGCCCGGATAAAGGAGGAGGGTTGCGGTAGGTGACAACCAGCGTAAAAATTTCGTCACACCCTATGATATGGATTCAAATGATATAAATGTTGGGGCGTCCTCTACTAACGACGCGCTACATCGGAGCCCGGGTGTAGTGATAAATATGCAAGGGTGTAGGGCGTTCACCGAAAGCGACGCGCCATGCTGGCGCCCGGGTGTGGTGTTAAGTGAGCAAGGGTTCCCACATCATGGACGGGTGTGGGTAAAGAAGTTAGTCCATAGGACAGATAATAGAACAAATAGTGGAACATAACACAAGATAAACATAGAAAATAATAGAAGATATCATAGAAGGAGACCAATTAGGAAGGAGCAGGATAGGAGGAGGATCAGGGTTGGTACTTGGAATGTTGGATCACTTACAGGAAAATTAATGGAGCTTGTGGATACCTTGGAAAGGAGAAGGGTGAATATTGCTTGCATTCAGGAGACTAAATGGGTAGGAGAGAAAAGTAAGGAAGTGGGTAATTCAGGTACAAATTGTGGTTTCTGAAAGGAGAGAAACAAGAACGGAGTGGGTATAATCATAGACAGGACATTGAAAGACGCAGAGTAGTGTGAAAAGAGTAGGAGATAGAATTATACTAGTAAAACTAGTACTAGACGGAGAAACAATAAATATAGTTAGTGCTTATGCCCCACAAATAGGACTAGACAGTGAGAGTAAACAAAGGTTTTGGGAAGATATGGATGATTTAATGCAAAGCATACCGAATGAAGAGAATGTTTTCATTGGTGGAGATTTGAATGGACATGTAGGAAGTGATAGGCAAGGTTATGAGAATGTTCATGGAGGTTTTGGTTTTGGCAGTCGAAATGAGGAGGAAAAAGCATCCTGGATTTTGCTATGGCATACGACCTAATACTAGCAAATACCTACTTTATAAAAAGAGAGTCACATTTAGTGACTTTCAAAAGTGGGCAACATAGAAGCCAAATCGACTTCCTCTTAACCAGGAAGACAAATAGAGCTCTATGCAAGGATTGCAAGGTCATTCCAGGAGAGGCTTTAACAAGTCAACATAGGTTGGTGGTCTTGGATGTCAAGTTTAGGAACAATTCAAGTAAGGTCAGAAGAAATAGTGTAGCTCGAACAAAGTGGTGGGAGTTCAAAGGAGTAAAGCAAGTGAAGTTCAAAAATGAGCTTCTTGAGTCCGAAGTCTGGAAGCTAGTTATGGAGGGCTATTATATGTGGATACAGATGGGATCATAGTTTAGAGAAGTTGCTAGAAAAGTACTTGGGAGTCTAAGGACATGGACCACCCTCAAAGAGAGATGGTGGTGGAATGAGGAAGTACAAAAGGCGTTGAAGAGAAAAAGGGAATGGTATAAGAAATTACCTAAATGTGATAATAATGAGGCATATGAACAAGTACAAGATAGCAAAGAAAGAGGCAAAAAGGCGATTAGCCAAACAAGAGCACAGGCCTTTGAAAAGTTATATGAGAAACTTGGAACTAAAGAAGGGGAGAAAGATATTTATAGATTAGCAAGGAGTAGAGAAAGGAAATGTCAAGATCTCAATCAAGTTAGGTGCATTAAGGATAAAGAAGGAAAAGTGTTGGTGAAAGACGAGGACATTAAAGAAAGATGGAAAAATTATTTTAATGATCTCTTTAATAATAATCAAAATGGAAATAGCGTGAATATAGATTATAGAACAATAGAAAAGAATGTAAATTATACTAGAAGGATTAGATCTTTAGAAGTAAAGGAAGCACTTAAGAGAATGAAAGTAGGTAAAGCCTGTGGACCCGATGAAATACCAATTGAAGTGTGGAAGTATTTGGGAGATATGGGAGTGGCATGGTTAACTAAATTATTTAATAAGATTCTAAACTCAAAGAAAATGCCTGATGAATGGAGGAAGAGTATTTTAGTACCTATTTTTAAAAATAAGGGAGACATACAGAGTTGCTCAAACTATAGGGGAATTAAACTCATGAGCCATACTATGAAGTTGTGGGAGAGAGTTGTGGAGCATCGACTACGTCATGATACTTCTATCTCTCTCAATCAATTTGGTTTCATGCCTGGTCGTTCAACTATGGAAGCGATCTTTCTCATTAGAAGCTTGATGGAGAAATATAGAGATGGGAAGAAAGATCTACACATGGTTTTTATTGATTTGGAGAAGGCTTATGATAGTGTTCCAAGAGAGGTCTTATGGAATGCGTTAGAACAAAAGAGGGTATCTATTAGGTACATACAAGTATTGAAAGATATGTATGAAGGAGCAACTACTATTGTGCGCAGTGGGAGGGACACGAGAGATTTTCCGATCTCAATTGGATTACACCAAGGATCAGCCATAAGCCCTTACCTTTTTACATTAGTTTTAGATGAACCGAAACATATACAAGAGAGTATTCCTTGGTGCATGATGTTTGCGGATGATATTGTTTTGATAGATGAGACACGAGAAGGAGTCAATAGGAAGCTAGAACTTTGGAGAAGTACTCTAGAGTCAAAGGGTTTTAAGTTAAGTAGAACGAAGACAGAATACATGCATTGCAAGTTCAGTGAAGGCCAAAATTGTGATAGGGAAGGAGTTAGTTTGAATGGAGTGGCACATTCCCAAAATAATCACTTTAAATATTTAGGCTCGATCCTTCAAGTAGATGGGGATGTGAGGAGGATGTTAGTCATAGAATTAAAGCGGATGGTTGAAGTGGAGACGTGCCACGGGAGTTTTATGTGATCGTAAGATTCACAATAAATTAAAAGGAAAATTTTACCGTACAGACATACGACCGGCTATGCTATATGGTAGTGAGTGTTGGGCACTGAAAGAGTCGTATGCATCTAAGATAAGAGTTGCAGAGATGAGAATGTTAAGGTGGATGAGTGGTCATACTAGACTAGATAAAGTCCGTAATGAAAGTATTAGAGAAAAGGTAGGAGTTGTGCCAATTGAAGATAAGTTGAGAGAAGGGAGATTGAGGTGGTTTGGTCATGTGAAGCGTAGACATACGGAGGCTCCAGTTAGACAAGTAGAGCACATTAGGCTAGAGGATAGAAAGAAAAAAAGGGGTAGACCTAAATTGACTTGGAGGAGAGTAGTGCAAAGATGACTTAGAAGCATTACACATTTCTGAGGATTTAACCCAAAATCGTTCAGAGTGGAAAAAGCGAATCCATATAGCCGACCCCAAATTTTTGGGATAAAGGCTTAGTTGAGTTGAGTTGAGTTGAGTTGGTGATATATATCTATATTTTTTTTTATTTATATTAATTATTTTTTGATATTGATTTATGAATAAAAATATTTACATCTTTTCTATCCTATCATTGTCATGTAACAAAAAAGTCGTTGGGTCATTAAAGAGAGTTGGCTTGCGGCTTTCTTTCTTAGGCTTTGATTTTCAGTTTTATTTCCACAAAGACTTGTTGTTATTGACTAGTTTTATACGTTAAAACACTCAATTGTTGATAATGTGTATGCGTTATATATTGCATAATCTAGATTGAAAATTAAAAAAAATATATTATTCATTGATAGTTTCATATTTGAGTTTCTATTTTTTTTAATTTTTTTATTTAAAAAAAATATATTATATATTATATTATAAAATAATAAAAATTTATTTTTAATTATGAAAGATGTTAATAATTTTTAAAATTTTTTAAATTAGAAAACTCTAGTGAATGTATTTCACATGTTCCTTGAAATTTTCTTTCAAAATGAAAAATAGAAAAATGAAAAAAAAAATCTACAAGAAAACAACTAATTAAATAACTAATTGAATCCCTTAAAACGACTTGTCGTGCCAGTATGGTTGGACCAGATGAGCAAGCGGTTTACAGCCAAGGAACCAAGTAGCGTTTTCATTGACGAGTAAAGGTCTTGGTCTTCCTTGGAGACAATAGATGCCTTTAATTTCCACAAGTAATATTATGTTCTCCATTCATTTTCGGTTGATTTCTCTGGAGTAATCAACTGATCATCCTGCCTTCTCTCTCTCTCTCTCTTTACATACTCTGATTGCTAAAGGTAATAAGTTTTCCTTCTCTGTTATCGCTCAATTCCATAGTTTCTTTGATATTGTTTCACTCTTTAATTATTCGGTTTTTGTTTCTTATTTATATATTTTCTCTTTCTATTCTGTTGCTCTTTAATTAGCAGCTTGCTGTTTATTTTCAAAAGGAAACTGATTCGGTTTTCATTTCTCATTTGATCGCAAAAATCAGTAAGTTCTTTTGTGTGTGTGAGTTTGTTATCTTCTTCCTTTCTGTTAATTCCCTCTGCAACTCTTTTTGTCTTTCTATTTATTTTTTATTTTTAATTTTTTTTTTCCTTTCCCTTATTAGATCTCTTCATGAGAAGACAGTCTCTACTCTGTTTTGTGTCTCATTGTATTTTGAGAAGGCATCGTCCTCCTTTATTTCATCATTTCTTTCTTTCGTTTTTTTTTTTTTTTTTTTTTCTGGTACTTGAGTTGAAGATAAAAAGACTAATGACTAAGAAAAGGGAAGATTTTTTTATATTTTATAAATTTTATTTATAATTTTAATTTTAATAATCTTATCTAATTACAAAGATTACTAAAATTATATTTAACTTTTACTAATTAGGCTTTCAACAAGCTTTAAAAAATAGCACAATGCTGTGAGTATTATTTTTTTTATTTTATTCATTTAATATAATTAATAAATAAAAATATTTAACATGTTTAATTTTATTTTATAATAATATAAAATATAATATTTATATCTTATAAATAAAATTATTATCTATTAATAATTTAATTCATCTAAAATAAAATTTTAATCATTCATTATATTACGTATCATATATGTATATATAGTTTGGTTTAAGACAAACTATTTAATAACAAAATATTTATTATTAATTTGTTATAATACATTGAATAAAATATAAATAAATAATGAAAAAAATTCATTTTAGAATTGACTTACAAAAAAAAGTAAAATAATAGTAATACTAGTTAAAAAAATTAATTAACCTATCTTAAAAGAAAGCCTAAATTATTTTTAGGGTAATAGGTTTAATATATATAAATAATATATGAATATTCTTTTAAAAATATTTTTAATTATTTACAAATAAATTAAATATATCACAAATTATATCAAAATTTAAGAGCAAAGTATGTAAATTTAATTATTTACTACTTAAAAACTAAATTTACACATTTAATAGATTAAACAACTCTAAATAAATATTAAGAAAAAGTCCGTGCATATCATTTGTTTAAATATTTTTTAGGTAATAATAATAATAATAATTAATTATTATAATAATAATAATTAATTATTATAATAATAATAATAATTAATTATTATAATAATAATAATTAATTATTATAATAATAATAATTAATTATTATTACTCTGAAAAGTATTTTTAGTAGAAAAAAGCAAAAATATTACTAAAATAGATTATTAATTTGTTATTATACTTTTCTTATTATTTTATATTTTACTAATATAATGTTGGTGTATAAAGTAAAATTCATTTTATCATAAAATGGAATTATTTTAAAATTTATTTTGTAAATATAATAATAATTAAAACTAAATTTAATAATTAAATAACCAAATAATTAAAATTTAAAATGATAATAAGAGAAAAAAAAATGATAAAAAAATTTTAAATTCGTATGCTAACATTTAAGTAGTTAAAAAAATTAAAATAAATAAATAAAAATTTAAAGAAAGTACTTAAGTCCAAAAATTAAAGTACTTAAGTCCTACTCTCTTTGATGAAAAGGTATGCAGTCTCTTCCCATTCCATTTTTATCGTTAATTGCTCCCGATGTTACAACATACCCATGCTCCTCCTTTAGGATTGGTGTTGTAATTGGCCTAAATTTTAATATTTGATTAAAAAAAAATTTTATTAGTAAATTGTATATTTCAAATTTGAACAATGTTGGATGGTCTAAATACAGTGCTATGTTAGTTTTAGGGGATCTGCGATCCCCGGTTGGGTATGAGTCAAAATGAAATTATCGAGTCTAGTTTATTCAGACTATTGATTTTTGATACAGGTTGCATTCCCCAACTTGGAGCAAATGCAAATTCTCAACATGGATAATTTGAAGATGATATGGCACAATGAACTCCATTCAGATTCCTTTTGCAAAATGAAAGTACTTGAGGTGAAATACTGCGAAGAACTACTTAAAATTTTTCCATCCATGTTGCTGAGAGACCTCCAGAATCTTGGGGATTTGGTCATATGGAATTGTACTTCACTGAAAGAGGCGTTTGATTTGCAAGAGCTGATTAAAATGAAAGAAACAGTGGCCTTTCAATTGAGAACTCTGTACATTGCAAACCTCCCAAATTTGAAGCATGTATGGAATGAAGATCCTCTGGGACTTGTGCTGTTTCATAACCTAAGTTCAGTGTATGTTAGGGATTGTCCAAATCTAAAATTTATTTTCCCAGCTTCAATAGCTAAAAATCTGCCACAACTCGAAACCCTGCATATAAGAAGTTGTGAGGTGGAGGAAATTGTTGCTCAGGACCAAGGATTAGAAGCAACTTCTGAATTTGTTTTTCCTTGCTTAAAGTTCTTGACTTTTGGGGAATTATATGAGCTCAAGTGCTTCTACCCAGGAATACACACTATGGAATCTCCAATGCTAAAGAGGTTAGCGGTGTATCATTGTGAGGAAGTAAACATTTTTTGTTCAGAATATGAGAACTTGGTAGAAACAAATAAAGAGTGTCAACTCATGACTCAAGTTCTGCAACCACTTTTCTCGTTTAGAAAGGTATGGGCTCAATCTCCCTGACAAGCTTAAAATCTTTCTTTGTAATATCTGAAAAAATTTTGGTATTTTTGGACTTAAGTAATATCTGAAAAATTTATTATCACTCTCAAGTGTTGTGCATTTGAAAAGGCTTCAGATATGCAATTGTAAGATGATGGAAGAAGTGATGGTCAAAGAAGGATTGGAAGAAGAAATAATGAGTAAGATGTTACTCCATCAACTAGAGTCCCTAGAGCTCATGGATCTTCCAAAACTCACGCGATTCTGCACAAGTAATTTAGTTGAATGTCCTGTCTTGAAAGAGTTGCGCATACAAAATTGCCCTCAAATGAGGACCTTTGTCTCCAATTATACGACTTCAAATATGGCATCCAGCAGTGAACTTGACATTATAAACTCTGCTCTCTTCGATGAAAAGGTATGCAGTCTTTTTTCACCTGAATAATAGTTTCCGTTGTTATCCACAATCGTTAATTGTTCCTTCTTTAGGATTGCTGTTGTAATTGGCCTAAATTTTAATATTTGATTAAAAAATAATTTTTACTTGTAAATTGTATATTTCAAATTTGAACAATGTTGGAAGGTCTAAATCCAATGCCATGTTAGCTTTAAGGGTTCGGCAATCCGCTGTTGGATGTGAGTCAAAATGAAATTATCATGTCTATTTTTTTTATAAGCAAAAAATTTATTGAAATAGAGAAAGAAATAAACAGAGGAGAGTATCATGTCAAGTTTATTCACAGTGACTATTGATTTTTGATGCAGGTTGCATTCCCCAACTTGGAGAAATTGGTGATTCTCAACATGGATAATTTGAAGATGATATGGCACAATGAACTCCATTCAGATTCCTTTTGCAAAATAAACGCACTTACTGTGGAGCACTGTGAAGAACTAATTAAAATTTTTCCATCCACGTTGTTGAGAGGCCTCCGGAATCTTCAACGTCTGGTCATACGTAATTGCGATTTACTGCAAGAGGTGTTTGATCTCCAAGAGCTAATAAAAATGAAAGAATCAGTAGCCATTCAAATGAGAACTCTACGCATAGAAGGCCTTCCAAATTTGAAGCATGTATGGAATGAGGATCCTCTGGGACTTGTCTTGTTTGATAACCTAAGTTCAGTGCGTGTTTGGGATTGTCCAAATCTAAAAATTATTTTCCCAGCTTCAATAGCTAAAAATCTGCTACAACTCAAAAGACTGGATTTAGACAGTTCTGGGGTGGAGGAAATTGTTCAGAATCTGAATTGGGTAGAAACAAATATGGAGAACCAACCTATGATTAAAGTTCTGCAGCCACATTTCTCCTTTAGAAAGGTATGAGCTCAATCTTTGTGTCAAGCTTAAAATCTATTTTTTGCATTATCTTAAAAAATTTTGATATATTTTGTGTATAAGTAATATCTTCTCATCTATAAAATTTTAAGAATGAAACTTATTATATACTAAAACTAAATAGAGCATTAAATTTATTTTACATAGAAAGCATTGCCATTGAATTTGTTTTCCACACCTCAAAGTGAAAAAAAGAAAATAATGTGTTTATATTCATTTTAATACACTATTTGTAAATTTAGTTGAGATTGTGTTTTTATATATATAAGTTTAAAAAATATAGCACTTAATTTTTTTTTTGTTATTTTGAAAAGAATATATATAATAAACTTATTGTATAGAATTAATTAAGTTTAAAGAATAAATTTATTTAGAATTAAGTTACAATATGTTCATATAACAAAATTGATTTTGGAGCTAAATTAAATATCAATTTTACTAGATGATTATATGATTGCATACATTGAAAATAAAAATTCTTGATAATGAGTCGATTATGTAATTTTTTTAAAACATGATATGGCACTTATAGTTGGGTAATCTTCCTGCTTTGACGGATATGTGGAACCATGACTCGCAGCTAGACCAAGCTCTTCGGTCTCTTGAAGAACTTCTCGTTTGGCTATGTGACAGTTTGATTACTTTAGCACCATCCTCTGCTTCTTTTCAAAATCTGACGCGTTTGATTGTATGGAAATGCAATGGATTAGCTAGTTTGGTAACATCCTCAACAGCAGAAAGTCTGGTCCAGCTCAGAGCTATGCTGATAAGTGAATGTGATGGGTTGAAAGAAATAGTTGCAAATGACGGAAATGAACGGAAAGAGGATATTATCTTTAGCAAATTAAGAAAACTGGAACTTAGATATTTGCCAAGCCTCGTCAGTTTTTGCTCAGCAGATCACAGCTTCAAATTCCCCTCTTTAACGGAAGTAATTGTGAGGAAATGCCCCAAGATGCAGGTTTTCTCAATTGGAGTCTTAAGCACGCCAAGACTCCTCGTTGTACGACATGATGGACAAGAGTGCTGGAATGGCAATCTGAATGACACTGTACAACAATTGTTTGCCGAAATGGTATGTATGTGTTGGTTAATCAAATTTCCTTTTCTCCTAAACCATAGAATTGAAATCATCTCTCAATTCTGATATATTCTCTTCTTGATCCTAACTTTGTTGTCCCTAAATTTCTTGGATGATGTACAGAATGCCAAGGAAGATTGACCCCAATCCATCATGTGCTGAAGCTGAAATAAGGCCAACGCTCTTTGTAATTGATTCAGATGTAGATTGTGGAAGGGCTTTCTTATTCGTGTTGGGATTATCTATGCAATGTGTTGTTTCCTTCTGAGATTTTAAATGGTGAACGGACCATATTGTTCCCATTTTATTGTTCCTAAAAGCAGTCTGTATTTGGTAAAGTTTGAATTCAGATAATCGTGTTTAATATCCATGAATACACTAATTTGTTAAATTTAGTGTCTGCATTGCCTTTACGAGATATTATGTGTATGAGGATTGTAAGGCTAATGGCCTAATGTGTTTGGATATTGTAAATTAGAACCATCTTAAACCAAATTCAAATTCATTAATTTGCCTTGGACTTTTTAATTAATGAATGTTGATTGATTTTGATTAACATGCATGGAGGCAGCTGATATACTTTTGAAGATGAAACACCATGTCGATAAGAATAATATGGATCCATTGAATATAGGAGTCCAACGCAGTACTAACAGAACTAGATGCTGCTGCAGGTGGCAATTTACTTCTACCACTAACATTGTAAGTCTGAAACTCTCTGTGAGTTAAATAGAGGGGATCAGCAAGAATGATTCTCTATGCAAAGGAATAGTATCACTGTATAGAGGAGCTTGCTGTCTGAGAAGGTGCTCTATTTCCAAATTCCTCTTGTGCCGTTGTGCGGGTCTAGAAGATCATAGGTGCGATACTCCTTTTCACTCATGTATAAATCACGAGGAGCTTCCTCTCTCTGTGTTGATATCACCTCCGTGGGCCCAATACGCCGATCAATTTCATGAGAGACTGCAGGATAACTCCGACCATCACCACTGACTTGGCAAAGGTTTCCCACTTCACTATCCTGAATTGATGGGGAATGGACAGGCACTGCATCTGATGGCACTGAGTGAAACACGGCAGGTCGGAAAAGTTCACTGAGCTTCCTAATCTGAAAGGGAAAATTGGAATATATATATATATATATATATATATATATATATGACTACTAATAAAACCAGTAATTCTCACTTTTTCAGCTGTAAGTTCTATTTTGAATTTGTTCCTTTTATCATAATTGTCCTTTATGGCCTTCTTGAAAACACTGAGGGAGTGGAAAACAATCCTTATGGATACTGAACCGCACCTGAACTTCAAAATTATCAGTGTGCAAATCTGACTAAATTGGTGAAGAAACTTATAATTATTACCAAGAGAATTTAGGCTGGATATAATAAAACATAACCTGAACTGGTGAGGACCTACCAAAAGCCTTTGGCTCTGATCTCATCCTGCCAGAAGATTTTGCTTTGTGGATTCCGTACAAAAGTTTGAGGTCAAAATCATACAGGAAAAGCTTAAGTCCAGGTTTCAGTAGCATCCAGAGCCCACTGCTACATTTAACTCAGCCATAGACCATAGCACAGTCTAGTTAATGTACCTAGTACCAACTACCAAGCCAGGTATATTGCTTGGTAGAAAGTGACTAGGGCTAGGTTTAGGCCAGATACTTAGTCACACAGTACCGAGATCACATTGCTTGACGACAAGTAAGCTTAAGAACTCCCAGTGAGTTACAAAGTAAAAAATGCCTAACACTTACATCTTCCTAAAAGAAGCATAATTTCAGTGAAAGTTCCCAAGGAGTTAAATAATTCTATATTCACGGCAACAAAATGAATATACATCTCAAACAGTGAATTAAAGGTGAACATTGGAAAACAAATCTGTTCTCTTAATCAAATATCTCCATACAAGAGGAACTAGCTCAACCTAAGCCACACAAGCCACTAGCACACCAAAAGAAACAAGAGTGGCTTTGATCTTCGCTCGCTCCTGGGCAATCTCATACTGTTTTTTTTTACTGATTTTATTAATTATCTCAAGTTTTCTTCCCTAATTTGATGGTTTTGTTTCAAGGGTCGTGATTTGGATTAATTGGTGCATTATTGGTTGAAGGGTTTACTATGATCGATTAGTTTTGTATTGCTCATAAAAATTAGTCCTTCGTTTTTAGGAGATTAATATGGTTTCCGTTGATCATTTGATTGATTAGCTGTTTATTAAGATGCCGCTGGGTTTATTACTAGTTTTGTGTTGGTTTGCTAATGGGTGATTGGTTTTAGGTATTGGAGCTTGCTGGGAATGCAGCAAGAGATAACAAGAAGAACCGTATTGTGCCAAGGCACATTCAGCTTGCTGTGAGGAACGATGAGGAGCTGAGTAAGCTTCTGGGCTCTGTTACCATTGCCAATGGTGGTGTGTTGCCTAACATTCACCAGACTCTCCTTCCTAAGAAGATTGGCAAGGGCAAAGACGATATTGGATCTGCCTCTCAAGAGTTCTAGGTCTTTTCCCTCAGTATCTAGTTTTCTTTAGGAATTCTACACTTGTAAAATATTCAATTTTGGTTTTCTACTTGGTTTACTATGGTATCTTTTGGGTAAGGCGGCTTTGGAATCAAACCACGCAGCTTTTCGATCAGTTGATCAATCTATGGTGCTCTTTTCTGTGTTATATATATATATATATATATATATATTTCTTTTTTTTTTCTAATATACTTGTGGACAAGAGATTGGATGTATAATGGAGTTTCACTAGGTTAGTGAACAGAATGCTGCGCTTCTAGGCTGTTCTGCTTTTTTTATTTGATTCTTGCATGATTTGGAGAAGATGATTGCATGCCCTCAACTTTTGTCTTTATTATAAGTTGTGTCTCTTTTGTCTGGGAACACGCTGAGACCTAGTTATCTTCAGAGGGAGTGTTGCAGAGGATAATGTACGCCTTTAACATGTTGTCTCACTGGATTGTAATAACGGAGAACAGGTCTCATGTTTTATATTCCCAGTGAACAAGAATGTTAAAATATACTATGGTCTTGGGGTTAAATGGGTGTAATAGGCTAAGGACTCATAATTGGTTGCTAATGAAATTGAAGTTTGGGCCCCATTTTTGCCTAACATACTTAAGTTGCTGAGCATTATTATTATGTGGAGATTCATATCATCATCCAAAAGAACAACATTCCAGCATGATCACTATACTTCGATAGATCTCTTTGCATGGTGGCCTGAAATAACATGCATGTGGATAATACACCCGTTACCATGACGGAGAAGGCAGTAAGAATCGCTTCACAGTTCACCCACTTCCCACAATATGTTAGCGACTTCAACTGCAAAATAAATTTCTGTGGTCCTCAGACGCACAGGTGCTTCATGTTTCCTGTTTGTTGAATTATCATCAATATTGTCAAGAATTGCCATCGTGGTAAGCTAGAATTGGAAAAGAATGTTGTTCGGAGAACTCAACAAAAGAGAATGCAACATTAAAGGAATGTAGATACACTATTTATATTTGTCTTCCATCGATAGCATTCTCAATTGCGTCGATACAGAAGCCAACTGATTGCCGCTGTGCCATGGCTTCTACCAGTTTCAATCTAGCTTTATGATGACGACACAATACAAAGACAGTGTTTAGTGCAGCCCATCTCACTTGAAAGTTTGCTTCGCTGTTGGAGAAACCCAACCATTTAAGTGCTTTGTCCAACTGTTCCTTAATTAACAAGGAATAAATCTTAGTAACCTAAAAAGATTCATCCCCAATACCGCATTATTTATAAATATCCAGCCTAACCTTGTCAACATCAGAATAATGACCTTCAGAATCCCCAAATACTAGGTGCTCCACCACCAAGCCTCCTAATATTATGCAAGAAAAGTTGTTTAAAGTCTGCAAGAGAATTAAATCCATAGTTATCATGCATAATCATCCAACTAATGTTGTGAAAGTAATTATTTTATTTATTAAAGGTCCAGGAATCCATTTTAATATGAAACCATTCAGTTGTATTCCATTTACATTCTATTCTTTGTCATTTCACATCCATATTAACATTCTCATCATGATCATGCATCCTACAAACATATCTCTGATTCTTTGTGGCCCAATTATTCATTCCTTAGAGAATAGTCAATCTTGTAGTTGTCATATCACATTTTCTCTTCTGTTTATTAGGAACATTCAATAATCACAAAAACCATGCCAACACAACCTATTGCCTGCAACAAATAAAATCATATACTGTAAATGAAACAAATTAGAAGAAAAGAAAAAGAGTCCTCACCTTGGATGAAATTTTGCCTCTATTGCCCTGCATGATATAGGAATGCATTAATTAAAAGAGCTAGGCAGAAGAATACATATTTCAAACAGATCTTTAAAGCAAACAACCAATAACACTTGCAACAAATACCAACAACCCAGGTGTACTTCCAAGATTTACAAATTAGGAAGTGACACTCATGGGTCACGGCAGAGTTCTGAACATTTTTTTTTAACAGCATCCTGCTCTGTTTTAGTTACATTACTTAGTATGTACCAGTACAAAGCAGCCAAAGTGGATGATCAGTTAATAAAGCATCAAACAATATATTTTCAAATTATATAATTACAAAGAGAAAAAGCACAGTTGGGGTACCTTTATCACATAAAGGTAGTAAATAACATCAAGACCACAAAGAAAACAAAATTCACTTTCACATATGATTTTTCTTTTAACTCCACAACAGCTGAAAAAATCTGCATAACAAGAGAATGGCGCAAGACTTTCTAACATACTAGAACAATCAAGTTTTAATGCTTTCACATAATCAAGAAGTGTAAACTTGCAAACAATCTTGAAACTTTTTACATCGACTACATAAGGAATAAATGACAGAATGTCTCACCGAACAGGATGATTCTTCATTTATAATATTTTTCCTAAGCATCTGGGCAGCACCAACCTATATGCATGAAAAGTGATGAAATAAATATAGGGACATCAAACTAGAAAGAAATTGCTCTTAACAGGTTTAAATCCTTCCAATTTGGAAAACAATCATCCACATATGAGAGTTTCGTCATGCTGCAAACTACATTAATAAATGAATTGAAGGAGGAAAAGCCTTTGAAGTAGCCATGTTAGCCCCCAGAAAAAAATGAAAAAAATCTAAAACATCTATGGTACCATAATTGAAAATTGTGAACAGAATTTAAGTTCTCAAGCCAAAGACTGTCCAAGCACTACTGTCACATGAAAAAACTAACAATATTTGTAGAAGATTACAGGAGAGTAAATGACAATAGTTGTCTTACTTCTCTGAGAAACTCAAATCCCAGAAACTCTACTTTCCCTCCCTCGAAATTGCCATCTCTCAGTTCTTCAACAGATGGTACTGTATATCTTTTTGGGAGAGCCCCAAGCAAGTAGCCAACCAGAAAATGACCAGCTTCATGCTGCAACATTGCAACTTTTATTATTAAAGTTTAAAATAATTAAAAAATTCATTCCAGGGCTGTAATTATTGTTGAGCTGCAGCTTTGCTTCATGCTATGTGCCCTAACCATAAGTTCATAATCTCTCTTGACAGGGAGGGCACTGTGTTGCTAATAACACATAACAATTCCACTCCCCAGCAGCAGGGTCACACTTCTATAGGATAGATATACTCATATTCAAAGCAGAGGTTTTTGGGAAGGAACTTCGGTGACTTACTTGCAGACACAGGAAATGATCTTCTTCACAGCTAGAACCTCTGCGTTCACCATCCGGTAAAAGGAAATGAAGAGATTTATCTATTGAATCCATAACCGAATCAACCAATGGACCAAGGGGTGATAAATCTATCCCATTGAATACTAATTGATTCAACACCAGGCGACTTCTGGGTACCTGCGTCACAATCCAATACCCAAATCAAAACATGAAACCGCTTTCAAAATATTGTAACTACAGCAAGTGAAAAGAGACAGAGAGACCTGTTTGGCTGCGCCAAAGCCACGGAGGCCAAAGGGTTTGCCTTGCAATTGTTTGACAAGGGAGAGAGCTCTCTTGAAATCGGATTTCGACAACTCTTTGTCCACTCTTTTCAGAGCCCGACGACGTCGGACGGCATAATCGGCTTCCTTCACTTTCATTGGGGCTAGAATCCCGTCCCCGGGAGTTTTTAGTCGGAGCTCCACCGCAAAGTTCATTCTTTCCTTAAAAAAACATGCCATGCACAAGACAGAGAAAGGGAATACCGAACGACGCCGTTTCTGTGTTGTAGGGTTGTAGTTCAGCTATAAATTGTGCCGTTGAACATTTGCGGTGATTATCCTGTTTCTGTGGTTGAAAGATTCAAGTACAAAAAGATAGCATTTTTAAGAATTGGAAAATCACAGTTAAGTTTCATCCTTTAAATTAAACTTTCCCACTTTGATGTAGACCTGCTAGGTGACGGTAAAATCAACTTGCAGTTAAGAACTCGCAGTTAATTTGGGTTTTGTTTATGAATATGATGGCATTTCTGTTCATTATTTGCAGTTCACCATGGCATTGAAAATTCATTCCCTAGTTTAGCACCACATGTTTTACAGGTAGGAATGGTGAACTCTCCATCATTCTTCTCTGAATTTTTGGTTCCACTTTTCCATTGATCCTTGTTAGGAAAATTGGGCAGATTTTTGCCAAAAAAAAAAAAAAAATACACACTCTAAATAAATTTTTATTAATTTTAACAAGATAATAGTAAAAGTATAATATTTTTTATGTACAAAATTCATCAATGTAGCAAATATAAAACATATTTTGAATCATACTAATATCTTGATTATAATACTTTTACACTCTATTATTTTCTCTACTCTCCTTTAGATGAAAATTTTATCTCTTCCCTCACTTCACTCTTTATGCCCAAAACTTTAAAGAAGTTTGGCTATTTATAGGCACATAAAGGTCGTCTTGCATTTAATAGAAAATTAAGAAAGTCTAACAAAATATCTAACTCAAAAATATTGAAGGATTTTAACCATATGGCTAAATCTTGAAATTAAATTAGTGTTGACTTTAATCAACACTAATCATCTCTTTCCTTGAAATCATGCTAAGTAACTTCTGAAACTTTTCTATTTTTACACCATTGAGATCTTTTATAAAAATCTCTACTAATTGGCATCATTTAAACATAATCTTGTAAAACTTTTTCTTTCAAATAGTGATAATGCACTACTATATGTTTTATGCGCAGGCCCATAAAGGATAAGCAAAGCGCTCCATCTCAAATTTTAAATGTGTTCTATATTCAGAATTGAAATTTGAGACTACTAATTAAAAGAAAAAGGGACTCTTACTATTTCACCTCACCTCTTAAGATAACAATTTTATATTTTTAGTATAACAGTTTATATAATATTTATTTTTTTCAGTTATAAAATTTTCAAATGTATTTCAAAATTCTAAA
The DNA here is from genome assembly GCF_030052815.1 of Hevea brasiliensis. Taxonomy (NCBI): domain Eukaryota; kingdom Viridiplantae; phylum Streptophyta; class Magnoliopsida; order Malpighiales; family Euphorbiaceae; genus Hevea; species Hevea brasiliensis. Next base: position 2,047,793 of record NW_026615250.1, read on the forward strand.
AATAGATATCATTTAATTTTAAAATAATTTAACTGATAGATATTTTTATTTTTTAAAGTATGTGTCACATAATGATTTTTTTTAAACACTATTATTAAGTGATTTAATTTTATAAATCATTTTTAAGTTATATCCTGTGGCGTTTTCTTAAACACCATTCTTAATTTTAAGCTTTCATTCATTGACGTCATTAGCAGGAAGAAAGGAAATTGTTTAAAGAACCTAGCCGGCAGAGAGAGACTTGTCAGCTAAATGGCCATTAAAATCTGAATTTTAGTGCATGGCATTACACCATTTTAATAACATTATTTAGACATATATAGAAAAATATGCATTAGATTTAATATTTTATTTAACATCTTTTCATTAATAATCGAGCAATTTGGTTGTTGCCTTTTTTGACTTTGATTTTTTGTTTTATTTCCGCAACTTATTTACTTGTTTTTTTTTTTCCGGGAAGAATAATTGACTATTTTTTTGTTTTTTTCTTAGTAAGAGGGGGTATTAATATAATTTAATTAAATAAGGTTGATTTTTTAAAATATTTTTTAGGTAAATTATTTTTATATTTCATAATATTTTTATGCAAATGACTAATTTAATTTTCACAACGACCGACTATGAAAAGCACATATTACCTAAATTAATTTAATTATTATATTATTAGGATGCTTATATAGGTTAGTTTGTAAAATACGTATGTGTACGTACATCAAATAATTTATAGTGTATAATTATTTTTATTTATGTAATTAAAGTTATAGTTTTTAAAAAATTAAATTTAAAATAAATTATTGAAATAATATAACATATTCATATCATTAAAAATAAAATAATGATAATTTTATTATTTTGAACGTTTGAACTCTGAAAGTAAAAAAAAGTCCACAGGGTATAAATAGTGTTACGAGATATGTGGCTCAACTGATCATCCTGCTTTCTCTCTCTCTCTATCTCTCTCTTTACATACTCTGATTGCTAAAGGTAATAAGTTTTCCTTCTCTGTTTATCGCTTAATTCCAGAGTTTCTTTGATGTTGTTTCACTCTTTAATTATTCGGTTTTTGTTTCTTATTTATTAATATGTTTTCGCTTTCTATTCTGTTGCTCCTTAATTGGCAGCCTGCTGTTTATTTTCAAAAGGAAATTGTTTCTGTTTTCATTTCTCTCATTTGATCCAAAAAATCAGTAAGTTCTTCCTTCCTTCTGTAACTCTCTTTGTCTTTCTATTTATTTTTTATTTTTATTTTTTTTTTAACTTTCCCTTATTAGATCTCTTCATGAGAAGACAGTCCCTACTCTGTTTATGTATTTTGAGAAGGCATCGTCCTTGATTTTCTCAGCATTTCTTTTTTGTTTTTTGGTACTTAAGTAGAATTGAAGATAAAAAGACTAATGACTAAGAAAAGGTAAAATTTTTTTTATATTTTGTAAATTTTCTTTATAATTTTAATTTTAATAATTTTATCTAATTACAAAAGATTACTACAATTATATTTAATTTTTACAAATTAGACTTTCAACAAGCTTTAAAAAAATTAGCGCAATGCTGCTACTATTATTTTTTTTTTTATTTTTATTCTGTTAATATAATTAATAAATAAAAATATTTAACATATTTAATTTTATTTTATAATAATATAAAATATAATATTTATATCTTATAAATAAAATTATTATCTATTAATAATTTAATTCATTATATTACGTATCATATATGTATATATAGTTTGGTTTAAGACAAACTATTTAATAATAAAATATTTATTATTAATTTGTTATAATACGTTGAATAAAATATAATTTAATAATGAAAAAAATTCATTTTAGAATTGACTTATAAAAAAAAGTAAAATAATTGTAATACTAGTTTAAAAAATTAATTAACCTATCTTAAAAGAAAGCCTAAATTATTTTTAGGGTAATAGGTTTAATATATATAAATAATATTTTAATATTCTTTTAAAAATATTTTTAATTATTTATAAATAAATTAAATATATCACAAATTATATCAAAATTTAAGAGCAGGGTACGTAAATTTAATTATTTACTACTTAGAAACTAAATTTACATATTTAATATATTAAGCAAATCTAAATAAATATTTTTAAAAGTCCGTACATATCATTTGTTTAAATATTTTTTTAGATAATAATAATAATAATAATAATAATAATAATAATAATAATATTATTATTATTATTATTATTATTAACAATCAAAATCTTATTATTTTGAAAAGTATTTTTAGTAGAAAAAAGCAAAAATATTACTAAAATAGATTATTAATTTGTTATTATATTTTTTTATTTAAATTAAAATTTTAATATTTATTTTGGTTAACTCAAAAAAAAATATTTACTGAATTAAAAATTATTTTTTGTTATTTTATAATAATTTTAAATTTATGATATATATTTATATTATTTATATATATAAATATTTTCATATTTTAATGAAATTATTAAAATTTAAAATATATTTCCTTTTTTAAAAAAATATTTTTTTAAATGATTTAATTTTCTCTTTCAATAGAAAAATATTGTTAATTTATTTCTTAAGTTCTCAATATATATATATTATTTTTTGAAAATTATATTAATATATTATTTACTGAAAATTATTTATAAAATTTAAACATTTATTTTTTAAAACATTTTTTATAATTAAAATATAAAAATGATAATAATGATACTTAAAAATCACCACGTGGCATGTATACTTTTCTCTTCTGCTTTGTTATCCTTTCATTGTTATTACCAAATAATTTAAAAATAATAAAAAATAATTTTTAATTACCTTATTTCAGAATTTAAAATTAAATTATTGAAACTTTTATTTAATAACACTTTAAATAAAATTATAATTAATTGATAAATTTATTATTAACAAGATTTTATAATTTGATTTTGAAATATAAAATATAAAAAATAAATATTAAATTATATATCAGATACGAGCTAAGCAAGATTTTCTTTAAATCGGAAACCTCATTAGTATCCTTTAACTTCCCATTCATAATTTCTACCAATATCTCAGCATTTTTTTTTTTTTTTTTATAATTGTAAAATGCATTAAGAAAACCCAGATTACCTGTGTCTCAGAATTCTATGATTTTGATTATCGTTTTTATTTAAATTTATAGTCAGAAATAATCTTTATTCTGTTGTGTCATTTATTTATGTTGTTTTATTTATTTATTTATTGTTTGCAAATTACTTAACCTTTTGGTTTCTATTTATCGTTTGATTTCAAAATAGTTTTGTAGTTTATTGTGTTGTGTTAATTGTTTATTTCATTGCTCTTCTTCTCACCTCTCTTTGTTTTTATTTTCTTTGCTCATCTTTGGTGCTCACTTCCCAATCAAAATAGTCCCTTCGCAAAAGCAACAGATGGAGATTGTGAGTTCCATTGCATCCAAAGTTTTCGAACTGTCGGTTGAACCCACTGTGCGTCAGATCAAATATGTATTCAACTACAGTGACAACATACACAACCTTGAAGAAGAAGTTGAAAAGCTCACGGATAAAAAACAAAGGGTTGAGCACGCTGTGGAGGAAGTTAAGCGCAATCCAGTAGAAGAAGTTGAAGCTGATGTTCAGAGATGGTTGACTAAAGTGAATAATGTCATTGAAGATGCTGGTAAAATTCTTCTTCGACATGAAGACAAAGCAAAGAAGAGGTGCTTCATGGGATTGTGTCCTAATTTGATCAGGCGCCACCAAATTAGTAGAAAAGCGAGCAAAGCTTTACCAATCGTTGTTGGAGCCCGAGAAGAAGGAAATTTTGAGAAAGTTTCCTACCGCATCACACCACAGGGCATAGGGGCAGTCAAAGGTTTTGAGTTCTTTGAATCAAGAACATTAGCTGCGGATGAAATCATGAATGCTTTAAAGGATGCTGATGTTAATCTCATTGGAGTGTATGGAATGGGAGGCGTGGGTAAGACCACGCTAGTGAAACAGATTGCTGCACAAGTCAGGGAATACGGAATCTTCAAATTGGTGGTTATGGCAACTGTAACTCACAATCCGGATTTGAAAACTGTTCAACAACAAATTGCAGATTGGTTAGACTACAAATTTGATGTGGAGTCTGTTGAGGTACGAGCAGCTCGGTTGAGCGAGCGAATCAAAAGAGAAGAGAAAATTCTCATAATTCTAGATGATATTTGGGCAGCAATCAAACTGGAGGAGGTAGGAATTCCTTATGGCCCTGATCATAAAGGAAGCAAGATACTGATGACGTCTAGAAATCAATCTGTGTTGTTGGAAATGGGAGTACAAAGAGATGTCTTGCTTGAAGTTTTACAGCATCAAGAAGCATGGAATCTATTTGAGAAGATTGTGGGAGATCTTAAAGATTCCAACTTACGACCTATAGCTATCGAAGTCGCAGAGAGATGCGCAGGCTTGCCCATTTTAATTGTACCAGTAGCGACGGGATTGAAAAACAAGCAAATGTTTGAATGGAACGATGCGTTGGAAGAGCTTAAAAAGTTTGATGGCAAAGGAGATGAAGCGAGAGTTTACTCGGCCCTAGAGTTGAGTTACAACTTTCTGAGAGATGAAGAGAGGTCTTTGTTCCGACTTTTAGGACAACTCGGACCTGTTGTGGTCATCAGTGACTTGTTGAAATATAGCTTGGGGTTAGGCTTGTTTAATCAACGCACCACACTAAAAGCAACAAGAGATAGACTACTTAAAGTAATCAGTGATCTTAAAATGTCTTGTTTGTTACTGGAAGGCAACAACCATGAACAAGTAAAAATGCATGATGTGGTTCACAGCTTCGCAGCCTCAATTGCATCCAAGCATCATCATGTCTTTACTGCAGCATATCAAACTGAATTGGAAGAATGGCCGAATAAAGACTTCCTTGAACAATGCACATCAATCTCCTTGCCATATTGCTATATCCCTAAGCTTCCTGAAGTACTTGAATGCCCAACACTCAAGTCATTTTTTATGTTTAATAATTTCTCGGACAAAATCCCAGAGAATTTTTTCAGTAGAATGGAAGAGCTCAAAGTCTTGGATTTGATGGGAATGCACTTGTCACCACTGCCTTTATCACTTCAATACCTTAAGAACCTCCAAACATTGTGTTTGGATCGCTGTATTTTGGAAGACATTTCTGCAATTGGAGATCTGAAACAGTTGCAAGTTCTCAGCTTCATTCAATCTACCATTGTTCGGCTGCCAAGTGAAGTGAGCAAATTGACTCGTTTGCGACTTTTGGATTTGAGCCGATGTCAAGGACTTGAAGTGATTTCGCCAGATGTCCTATCAAGGTTAGCCCAATTGGAGGAATTGTACATGGGGGACGGTTTTGTGCAATGGAAGGGTGAAGGACATGATGAACCAAGAAACAATGCTAACCTGTCAGAATTGAAGCTTTTGTCAAAGTTATCCACTTTAGAGGTACACATCGTTGATGCAAATATCATGCCTAAAGATTTATTTTCTGAAAAACTGGAAAGATTTAGAGTTTTCATCGGTGATGAGTGGGACTGGGACTGGCACGAGTACGAGAGATATGCTGATTACAGAAGCTTAAGAACGTTGAAACTCAAGCTTGGTACAAGTGCTCTTTTGGAGAGGGTAAAAGTGTTGCTGATGAAAACTGAAGATCTATATTTGGACGACCTAAAGGGTGTAAGAAGTGTGCTCGATGAATTAGACGACCAAGGTTTTCCTGAGTTGAAGCATCTGCATGTTCAAAATAGCCTTGGTATTCAATATATCATAGACTGGATGATAATGGACCATCCCACTGGTTTTCCGAGGTTGGAGTCATTATTTATTGACAATTTGAATAATTTGGAGAAGATCTGTCGTGGGCGTTATATGGTGGGGTCTTTCAGCAATTTAAGAAAATTAAAGGTGGGGAACTGTAATGCATTGAGGAGTCTCTTTTCATTCTCTATGTTTAAAGGCCTTGAGGAGCTTGAAAAAGTGGATGTGAGTAGTTGCAAAATTATGGAAGAGATAGTAGTTGAGGAAGGTGAAGATGATGAGGAAATTAATTTGCCACAGCTACGATATTTGAGATTGGAAAATCTACCTCAATTTGTAAGCTTTTGTTCCCGAGTGAAGGAAGCAACAACTAGTGGAGGTAATAAAGAAATTGAATGTGAAGACGAGACTGAGAAACCAATGCCACTTTTCAGTAGAAAGGTTTGGTGCACATCCTGTTTCTATTTCGCTACTAAATATCTTTTTTAAGATGCTTTATTTTAAGATAAAGATTTGTTCTTATCTTTAATTCTTTTTAGTATTTTATTTTTATATAAATTATAAATTTGTCAATAACATATGTCTAAAATCATTAATAACATTTATTTATGTAAATATAAAATAATAAAAAGTTAATTAGAAAATAATAGTTTTTTGAAATATAGTTAAAATTAGTTCTTTTTTAAAATTTTTTATATTATGATTTATAGTTTTAAAAAAGAAATAATTTTGCTTATAGTGATCTTTTTTAATAAACAAATAATTGTAAAAATACTTTTAATGTATTTTCTTAAGGAAAACATTATATAAGAAAACTTACTTTTTATGTGATTTAATGTAATTTATTTTGACAATGCATAAACATAATTTTTTTTATAATTTATAAATATTCTCAGCCAAATTATATCTTCATTTAGTTTTATTTTATTTAAAAATTGTATAAATTATATTTAAATTCATCATTTTACATTTATTGTACTAATTATTTTTATTTAATATAAATATATTAAATAATTATATAAGGATATTTTATTTAATAAATAACTATTTAGTTTTTTATAAATAATTTGATATTGACAAAAGTGTTTTTATATTTTAGTAATTATATATTATAAAGATTTAATTAAATATTTTAAAAAATATTTTATATATTGATAATTATAGTCAATTATAATGATTAAAAATGAATTACCATTTAAATATGACATAATAATTACTTAAATAAAATATGTGAATGGAAGACTATTTTAATAATAAAATAAAATTTGAGGAATTTAATTGTCCAAAATTAAAAAGAAAGCAAAGAAATTAATGGTAATTCAGGCCAAGGACTATTCTTTTAAAGATATCTAAACTTAGAAATTAAATTATTTTTAATAAAAAATATAGGGATTGAGCAGTGATTTTTATTAATTTATAATTTACCTTTTTTCATATTTATTACTTATCCTTTTTAAGTGGAAATATGTATTATATGCTTCTGGAAATGTGATAAAAATTTCTAGTCAGTTAATAGTTCTATGTATATTCTTATTGAAAATCAATTATATTTAATTGGTATAAAATTAACATGACCACTGCAAATGTATTTTATTTAATATGTTATTTATAATTTTAGACTTATGTTTATGAGATTTTTTAATGTAAAAAAAAATATCTTTATATTTTTAAGTTTATGACTTGGTCTAATGACTGAAAACATATCAGTCGAATATTAGTTTAAGTTTTTACTTTCTCAATTTCCTAATAAAAAGAATTTATTTTTATAATTATTTTGATATTCAATAACAATTTTCTATGAAAGTAAAGTGATTGAATTCAAAAACTACAATTATTTTTTATTCGTTGGACACTGGTACAGTAATTCAACTGCTAACTGAAAGTCCAACCAAACAAGTGATTATGTGTAGTGTACTGTGATGCTTAACAGTTGAAGGACCTGAGACTCTAGTTTTCACTGCAGGTATCTTTTCCTAATTTGACTATCCTGATTGTGGATGGATGTGATAATTTGAAAAATTTATTATCACTCTCAAGTGTTGTGCATTTGAAAAGGCTTGAGATATGCAATTGTAAGATGATGGAAGAAGTGATGGTCAAAGAAGGATTGGAAGAAGAAATAATGAGTAAGGTGTTACTCCATCAACTAGAGTCCCTGAAGCTCGTGAATCTTCCAAAACTCACGCGATTCTGCACAAGTAATTTAGTTGAATGTCCTGTCTTGAAAAAGCTGCGCATACAAAATTGCCCTCAAATGAGGACCTTTGTCTCCAATTATACGACTTCAAATATGGCATCCAGCCGTGAACTTGACATTATAAATTCTGCTCTCTTCGATGAAAAGGTATGCAGTCTTTTTTCACCTGAATAATAGTTTACGTTGTTATCCACAATGGTTAAACAGAGGAGAGTATCATGTCTATTTTTTCTTAGTAAGCAAAAGAATTATTGAAATAGAGAAAGAAATAAACAGAGGAGAGTATCATGTCTAGTTTATTCACAACGACTATTGATTTTTGATACAGGTTGCATTCCCCAACTTGGAGATATTGGAGATTCTCAACATGGATAATTTGAAGATGATATGGCACAATGAACTCCATTCAGATTCCTTTTGCAAAATAAACGGACTTGCTGTGGAAAACTGTGAAAAACTAATTAAAATTTTTCCATCCATGTTGTTGGGAGGCCTCCGGAATCTTCAATTTCTGGTCATAAGTAATTGCGATTTACTGCAAGAGGTGTTTGATCTCCAAGAGCTAATAAAAATGAAAGAATCAGTAGCCATTCAATTGAGAATTCTACGCATAGAAGGCCTTCCAAATTTGAAGCATGTATGGAATGAGGATCCTCTGGGACTTGTCTTGTTTGATAACCTAAGTTCAGTGCGTGTTAGGTATTGTCCAAATCTAAAAATTATTTTCCCAGCTTCAATAGCTAAAAATCTGCCACAACTCAAAACACTGGATATAGACAGTTCTGGGGTGGAGGAAATTGTTCAGAATCTGAACTGGGTAGAAACAAATATGGAGAACCAACCTATGGTTAAAGTTCTGCAGCCACATTTCTCCTTTAGAAAGGTATGAGCTCAATCTTTGTGTCAAGCTTAAAATCTATTTTTTGTATTATCTTAAAAAATTTTGATATTATGTTGTGTATAAGTAATATCTTCTCATATATAAAATTTTAAGAATGAAACTTATTATATACTAAAACTAAATAGAGCATTAAATTTGTTTTACATAGAAAGCATTGCCATTGAATTTGTTTTCCACACCTCAAAGTGAAAAAAAGAAAATAATGTGTTTATATTCATTTTAATACACTATTTGTAAATTTAGTTGAGATTGTGTTTTTATATATATAAGTTTAAAAAATATAATACTTTTTTTTTTTTGGTTATTTTGAAAAGAATATATATAATAAACTTATTGTATAGAATTAATTAAGTTTAAATAAGTTTAAAGAATAAATTTATTTAGAATTAAGTTATAATATGTTCATAATAACAAAATTGATTTTGGAGCTAAATTAAATATCAATTTTACTAGATGATTATATGATTGCATAGATTGAAAATAAAAATTCTTGATAATGAGTCGATTATGTAATTTTTTTAAAACATGATATGGCACTTATAGTTGGGTAATCTTCCTGCTTTGACGGATATGTGGAACCATGACTCGCAGCTAGACCAAGCTCTTCGGTCTCTTGAAGAACTTCTCGTTTGGCTATGTGACAGTTTGATTACTTTAGCACCATCCTCTGCTTCTTTTCAAAATCTGACGCGTTTGATTGTATGGAAATGCAATGGATTAGCTAGTTTGGTAACATCCTCAACAGCAGAAAGTCTGGTCCAGCTCAGAGATATGCTGATAAGTGAATGTGATGGGTTGAAAGAAATAGTTGCAAATGACGGAAATGAACGGAAAGAGGATATTATCTTTAGCAAATTAGGAAAACTGGAACTTAGATATTTGCCAAGCCTCGTCAGTTTTTGCTCAGCAGATCACAGCTTCAAATTCCCCTCTTTAACGGAAGTAATTGTGAGGAAATGCCCCAAGATGCAGGTTTTCTCAATTGGAGTCTTAAGCACGCCAAGACTCCTCGTTGTACGACATGATGGACAAGAGTGCTGGAATGGCAATCTGAATGACACTGTACAACAATTGTTTGCCGAAATGGTATGTATGTGTTGGTTAATCAAATTTCCTTTTCTCCTAAACCATAGAATTGAAATCATCTCTCAATTCTGATATATTCTCTTCTTGATCCTAACTTTGTTGTCCCTAAATTTCTTGGATGATGTACAGAATGCCAAGGAAGATTGACCCCAATCCATCATGTGCTGAAGCTGAAATAAGGCCAACGCTCTTTGTAATTGATTCAGATGTAGATTGTGGAAGGGCTTTCTTATTCGTGTTGGGATTATCTATGCAATGTGTTGTTTCCTTCTGAGATTTTAAATGGTGAACGGACCATATTGTTCCCATTTTATTATTCCTACAAGCAGTCTGTATTTGGTAAAGTTTGAATTCAGATTATCGTGTTTAATATCCATGAATACACTAATTAGTTAAATTTAGTGTCTGTATTGCCCTTATGAGATATTATGTGTATGAGGATTGTAAGGCTAATGGCCTAATGTGTTGGGATATTATAAATTTAAACCATCTTAAACTAAATTCGACATCATTATTTGGTTTGGACTTTTTAATTAATGAATTTTGATTGATTTTGATCAACATGCATGGAGGCAGATGATACACTTTGGAAGATGAAGCACCCTGTCGGTAAGAATAATACGGATCCATTGAATAGGAGTCCAACGCAGTACTAACAAAAATAGATGCTGCTGCAGGTGGCAATTTACTTCTACCACTAACATTGTAAGTCTGAAACTCTCTCTGAGTTAAATAGAGGGGATCAGCAAGAATGATTCTCTATGCAAAGGAATAGTTTCACTGTATAGAGGAGCTGGCTGTCTGAGAAGGTGCTCTCTTTCCGAATTCCTCTTGTGCGGGTCTAGAAGATCATAGGTACGATACTCCCTTTCACTCATGTATAAATCACGAGGAGCTTCCTCTCTCTGTGTTGATACCACCTCTCAGGGCTCAATACGCCGATAAATTTCGTGAGAGACTGCAGGATAACTCCGACCATCACCACTGACTATGGCAAACGTTTCCCTGTCTGAATGAGGCCATGACTCTGACTAAATTGGTCAAGAAAACTATAATTATTACCAAGAGAATTTAGGCTGGATATAATAAAACTTAACCTGAACTGGGAAGGACCTACCGAAAGCCTTTGGCTCCAATCTCATCCTGTCAGAAGATGTTGCTCTGTAGATTCCATACAAAAGTTTGAGATCAAAATCATACAGGAAAAGCTTAAAGTACAGGTTTCACACCCAGCACAATATCTATCTTACTTGCTGTCACACCCATTACTCGATAACAGAAACAATCTGGTTTGGTCTTTGTGTTACACATAAAGATGCAGCCACCGAGCTTCTCTGTCTTTCTTTCTTCTCCCTAACTCTTTTCCTTCAAATCAAGCTTCCCTATATTCTTTTGACTTCCTGAGCTTTTATCTGTACCACCTTGCTTTTCTTCACTCCTTTGGCTATGTTGGCTCCTACTTGAACCAGCAATCTTTTCTCGGCTCTTTTTAGTCTCTAGACCGTTTCCAGTATGCTCTTCATTGGCACTATTCTTTTGTAATCTCTCTTCCCTTGAATTCTGGTCTGATAATTCTTGTTCCCTTTATTGTTACTTCCCTCATTCTCTTGTACTACACTCTTATTCTTCCTCCCCCTTTTTCTTCCCCAAGCCGCTCGATTACCTTTAAATTTATTGGCCTTTAAAGAGCTGCCAGCTGAAGACTCCTTTTTTATACAAGATTTGGCCTTCAATGATTTGGGGTTTCTTTTTTTGGATGATTCTGCTTTAATTGGTGTTTCTACAGGATTCTCAGCCTCCCTATCGTCCAATTCAGATGGTTCGATTTAGTTGAGGCTTTTAATGTCGATTTATTAAATCATTCGATTTTCATAATATAAGAATCAAGTTGTAATATTAGTAAAAACTTAGAGATTAGATAGTACATTTTCCTTAATTGAAAGAAATATATATTTACCTTTTTCTTTATAAAATAAATATTGAATGAAAAAATCTCTAATTTTAATGAATCATAAATGATGAATTAAATAGTTTAATTTTAAAAATATATAACTAAATCATAATTTCAATCAAAATTTAGAGATCAAATAATAAATTATCTATAAAAATAAAATTAAAGTCTTACTTGACTTAAACCCTTTACTTTTCAAAAAGTTATTTAATAACTTACCCCATAGAGATAAGCAAGTTTGTTTTGAATTGAAGAAAGTTTCTTTACTTTTTGAAAAGTGAAGTTAAAATGGCAATCAAATAAGTTAAGTTTTTTAACTTATAAGAAGATGAAGTTTCCTAGTGAACTTACCCTCAACTAAATAAGGTAATAAGAATGGATATTTTTGAATCTCACGATTAGAGTTATCCTTATTTTTTACTATTTTTCTTTATAATAACAATTTTACTTTTCTAACTGTTTTTTCAAATAGAAAACAACTATCATTTTATAATCAAAATTATAATATAATTTTTCAAAACTAAAATTAAATATTTATTTTAAAAAATATTTATTTACAATCATAAAAATTTAATTATATTAATATAAAAAATAAATAACACATATTAAAAAACTTTTAAAGTAAAATAAAATTTAAATATATTTATAATAATTTAATTATGAAAGACGTCAACAATTTTTTTAATTTTTTAATTAGAAAATTTTTTTAATTATTATTGACAAGTGAACACATTTTTCATATTTTTTTTCTTATTGTTTACAAAAATTAAAAATTATAATTTTCTTTAAAAATAAAAACAAAATTGTACAATAAAAAGTCCCTTGCTTTTTTTTTTCTTTTTAATGTAAATTTTAACCACATAAGTGAGACGCCGAATAAAATAAACCAAGCATTTTATTAATTTTTCTTTATATTTTATTTTGTGTATACCTTATTATAAAAAATTAAAATAAATTATATATACCTGCATAGTGAAAATACTATTAGCAAAGTGGGAGTTGAATGAAGTATTGATGATTATAATGAAAATATTAGTGTGAAAGTGGGTAAAAATGAGATTTTCAATTAAATATTATTATATATTTTTATTAATTATATATTTTTTTAACGGATGCGTGACTTTTAAGTCGAACAAATTCTGAAAAATAAAAGAATAAATTTTTTTCCACTTTCATATAGATGAGTATTTCCTACCTTTAATTATTCTTTTATCTATCTTTTGCGTGATGCTCTTTATTTTTTTTTTTTTAAATTATTTTTGGTATAGAAATTTTTAAATAAATTTAATTTATTGTATTATTTATAATTAATTGATAATTTTTATAACTATATCATTTTATATTATTTATAATTTAGAAATTTTCAAACAAATTTATTTATTATTAAAATTTTAAATTATAAAATTTTATTAATTAATTTATAAATTATATAATAAATTAATTGTAAATAAAAATTACTTTGAAAGAATAAAGGTATAAAAAAGGACAGAGAAGAAGCCAGTGGAGGAACGAATAATAGCGTGATTTGTGCTTTTTTTTTTTGATATATTTGGTATTTGTAAATAAGGAAATTTTTATTTAAACTTATTTATTGTAGACTGTTTATTTTATTTTGTAGAAAATATTTTCATAATTTTTTTTATATTTTTTAATATTTAGAATAATTAAAAATTAATAAAAAAATTTTAAATTAAAAAAATAAGTTAGTTTTGAGAAAAATGATTTTTTTGTAGTTAAATAATGTAAAATATTTTATATAAAAATATTTTTTTAAAAAAATAATTTTCATAAAAATATTTTTATATATTTTTTTGTTTAGATATATTATATTTTAATACATAATTATTAACTAATTAATATTTATTTTAAAATTAATTTTAATAATATTTAATTAATTTATATAAAATGTTACTTTAATTTTCTCGATAATAACATCAGATATAATCAAAGTAAATTCTAAATTAATAAAACAGAAATTTTTTTTATATGAAAAGATGAATATTATTCACAAAAGAGATTACAGCCTATCATCCTTTAACGATATGTGTAAAAGAAATAGGTTAAGTATAACTTATTTTTGTCTAACTCCATCTAAAAAATTAGCTAAAGAGAAAAATATTTATTCAAATTTTATATATAACGTAAGTATCTTATTTTAAGTTAGTATGACACCATATTTGACTTCATACAATAGATTCTCTTAAAATAAATTATTTATATTAAAATAATTCAATTGAATTCTCATATAATCATATTTAATTTTTATTTCTCTTAAAATTAATTTTTTTATGTTATAAAGAACAATAAAAAATAATTGATCTATTCAAAAATATTTAATTAATTTATGTAAAATACTATTTTACCCTTATCTCCTCCCTCCCACAAAAAAAATATCAACTTTTACATCTATGGTCCTCTGTCGGCCATGTCCACGTTATTCTTTTACCTCTCTTATGGGTGATTCTCTTTATTTATTTTTTTTAATATTTTTGGTATAGAAACTTTTAAATAAAGTTAATTTATTATATTATTTATAATTAATTGATAATTTTTTTATAATAATATTTTTTTATAACTATATCATTTTATATTTTTATACATTAAAAATTTTCAATAAAACTTACTTATCACTAATTGTTTTTAATTTATAAATTTTTTAAAAATTTATAAATTATATAATAAATTATTGTACTTAAAAATTTCATTGGAAAAGTAAAGGTCTAATAATCAAGGTTTTTTTTTTTTGAAGGACAGAGAATAAGCCAGTGGAGGAGCAAATGCTAGCGTGATTCGTGCTTTTTTTTTTTAATATATTTGATATTTGTATATAAAAAAATTTTTATTTAAACTTAATTTATTATAATATTAATATATAAATATAATATAAAATTATACTTATATATTTATATTTTAAATTTATTATTTGAGAAAAAAAAGTTAAATTAAAAAATTAATTTTGATTGAAGAATCTTAAAAGAAAAAAAAAGGCTCTTCCAAGGATTTGAATTGAGTAGGCGCATTAAGTCCCTCAACTTCCCCTTATGCGTCTCAGCGTACCCATTGCTCATTGGCATACACATTTTAGGCTCTCGATTCGCTTGGGCTTTAATTCTTAATCAACCGATCATTCCGCTCGCTCTGTCTCTCTACCATTTTCTGATTGCTAAAGGTAACAAGTTTTTCCCTTCTATTTTTATCACTTATTTTCAGATTTTCTTTGATACTGTTTCTTTCAGATTGGTTTTTATTTATTTAGGCTCGAATCAATCATCAATACAGAGTATCAAGGATAATAATCAACGGTGAATTTTGTACTCACTCAATTCGCGACTTCTTGATCATTGATTTCATCTGACTTAAAGTTCAAGAGTTTATCTTGTCCTGAAAGTGACTCTGAGCTTGATGTCAGAGTAGATGGGATCTCAGGTAATGGCTTGCTTTTTCAATGTCTCATAAATTGAGCTTTTCCGATTTTCAGGGCACCTTCCTTCATTTTTCTAGAAAGTGGGCTCTATACTAATATTGGGCAGATAGCCGGTTGTGATTCTGAAGGTATATCATCGTCTTTGATAATGTCAACTACTTTGAAAGAAATCTCAAATGCATACTCGATTCTAGAGCTGAGAATCACTTGAAATATTTTCTGTGTATATATTCTCGTCAAGATTGTTGGAACCTAATTTCTATCCTTTGAACTATGTGCTAAAATTGGATGTAGGAAGGCTAATGAGATCCACAACCAAGCACCCAAAAACAACAAATGTTGCAACGCCCATGGCATCTTCAACTATGATATATAATTTATACCTGTAAATTCAAAAAAAAGTCAAAACATCAATAAGTATAAATTAAATATGCTAGTAAATTATCTTTTTAGCTGAACCGTGAACAATGACCTGGTTAAATTTCAAGATAAATAAAGCTACACTTGGGCATGTTGAAGCATAAAAATATAGGGATAAATGGATTGAGCCAATGGCTTGATAGGCAGATGTAGAAGAAAGGAAAGAGATTTAAAAATGTAGGCCATAAGTTCTTCCACCACCCGTTATATAATTTCCAAACCACCTATCACTGTATCTGATCCTTTCTTCTTTTATTTTTGTTAAAAAAAAAAAAAAACCTTAATAAAATTAGCTGTTGTTAGGGGTGGCCACGGTTCAGGAACCGCCGGTTTAGGTTCAATGAAATCATGAGCTTGAACCAAACCGCTAGAGGATGGTTTGGAAAACGGTTTCTGAACCGCCGGTTCCGGTTTGAGCCCCGGTTTAAAACGGTTTGAAGGGCGGTTCGAAAAAGAATGGTTCAAGACAGTTTGGAGGACGGTTTGGAAGTGGTTTAGGGATGGTTTAAGGGTAGCTTAGACAAAAAAAATTAGAGAAAAATTTTATTGATTCAAAATTTAAGTTATATTTGTAAAAATATTTTAATTTTTCTTAGAAATCTTTCAATCAAAATAAAATAAGAAAAAAAAGAAAGAAAATAATTTATCTTTAAGAAAAATTTAATAAATAAAGACTTGAACCTGATTAAAAAGCGTGAGATGAAATTAATTTTTTTTAAAGAAATTAGCAAAAAGTGTATGAACTTAATTTTGCCTAAATATCCCTTTAGGATTTAGAGGAATAAAAATTTCTAGTTCTATTACTTGCCTTTTTTTAAAAATTATATAATAATTGATAATTAAAAAGTATAAAAGAGAAAAAAAATTAAAATAGAGGGTATTGAAAATTTTATTGAGGATTTAAAGTAATAACAAAGTAATTGAGATAGTATTGAAAATTTCAGTAAGTATATAAAATAAAAAAGTAGGAAAATTGAGAGAGTATTGGAAATTAAAATAAGTGTAGAAAATAATTATTTAGAGAATTTGAGAAAAATTGAAAAAATATTAAGAATTGAAGAAAATGCAGAGAATAATTGTGTAAAGAATTAATGATATATATAAATAAATTAAGAGTGAGGTAACATATTTATTGAATTTTTTTATATTTAAATCGTTGGTTGAATCTTGTTTGAAATTGTCGGTTCAATCCGATTCGGAACCGCCGGTTCACAGTTCTTAAAAAATATGAACTTGAACCAAACCGCGGAAGGACGGTTTTGGTCCGGTTCTAAGCCAGTTCCGGTTTTGACCAGTTTTGGTCAAGTTTTGACCGAACCGGTTCCGGTTCGGTTCCGATTCAAAACCGAACCGTGGCCACCCCTAGCTGTTGTTTTATAAATAAAATTTTTTTTATAACTCTATATTTTTGTTGTCTCCGTAATTTAGCAGAATAACATGATGAGCCCATAGTTAATTTAATTTAAATGCTAAAAAAAAAAAAACCTGTTGCACTAAAAACCATTTTTTCCAATGAGATGCTGTGATGGGATCTTCCATTTCTACATGCAATCTAGTAAAATTACCCAATTAGCTGAATCATAAGCAATGACCTAGTTAAATATCAAGATAAATTAAGCTGGACTTGGTCATGTAAAAGCATAGAATTTAGGGATAAATAGATCATGCTTCTTAGGCTCTGTTTGGATGGGGTGAGGGAAGGGTAATTAATGAAAGGATAAGGGAGGGTAAGGAAGGGGAAGGGTGAAGAGAGTTACAATAAAAAAAATCTCATGTTTGAAAAGAGGTGAATTAATGGAAAGGTAAGGAAAGATAATGTATATTCTTCATGTTTGGAAAGAGGTGAAAGAAGAATAAATAAGAGGTACAAAAATATCATTTTTTATTAGATAAATTATTAAATGGTAAACTCATTATGATAAATCTTAAATTTATAAATAATAATGGTCCACTATAAATAAATCATAAAATTAATAGATCAAAATAATAATGCGCAAATCTAATAAAGATTGAATAAAAAATGGATTATTTAGAAAAAAAAAAATAATAATTGAAGCATAATAATTGAAGCAAACTATTGAAAGATCAAATAAAAAAATAATAATTGAAGTACAATAATTGTAGCAAACTATTTAAAAACAAATGATTGAAAACAGAAAAACTATGTATGACCACTTGAGAGAGAAGACATTTATTTATAGTAGTACGTTGGGTTTATTTTTAATGGGTATAATTGGATTTTTAATAAAAAAATTAAGCCTTACCCTTGCTTACCCTTATCATTTACTAACTCACCTCTTCCCGAATAGGGGTATAATAGTTATTACCTCCTCGTTACCCTTATTTATCCTTTCCTCACCCCACCCAAACAGAGCATTAATCTCACTATGGATAAACTAAAATAATTAAAAACTGATCTAAATATTTAACAGCCATTGTTACCCCAATAAATTTATCCAGCAATTACTGGTCCAATCTAGTTTTTCTTTGGCAGAATCTGCTAGCAATTGAGACTCACAGGCCTCTCTATTCATTATCAGAACCAAGAACAACTCAGGTACCTGATATGAAGGAGATAATCTTGTATTTTTTTTTTTTTAACAGTCCTATGGCTGTGTTTTCAATGTAATGTAGTAAATCTAACTTAAGCAGAAGCAAACAAAATAAAATATCTCAGTTTCAGGCAAAAGAAGCAGTCGTTAAGAATAAAAAATTTACACACGAAAGAAACGAGAGAAAGCCATGTTTGTTCCAAGCAGGTTAGCTATGTGCTTCTTTAAAAATAAATTGATTCCCATCTTGTCTCCCTTCTCTCATCTTCTTTCTTAGTTAGTTAGTAATAACCAATGACTAACCAAGTAATCCAACCAGAATTATATATTTAATATATGTAATTGTTTATTGTCTGACACCTAGTTTCTATGCAGTATTTGTGCAACAACTGCGACTTGAAGACTTTGCCATCCATGATCAAAGCAACAAGAAGTTAAATCCTATAAAGAAAGTAATCTTTTTCCCTTTTTTTTATAATCCTATGTCTGTGTTACCTATGTGATGTAGTGGAATAATATTTTAAGCTGGAGCATAGAGAATGATACATAGATTTGATAGAGAACTTGAGGATAGATGGTATAATTGAAAGAAAACAAAATAAAGAGAAACAAAAGATCTCTAAAAACAGATAAACACTTTATAAAAACAAATCACATGTACTGAGTAGCAAAATTAGCTGTGAAATGTTATTAACCAACAACCAAATGACTTAAATGCAGCTATCCAAAGGGCACAAACTACTAAGGAAACAGAACTATAGTAAAAGAAAACCATAATCCACTTAGCTAAACAAAGATAATCTCATTATCATTAAGCAGCATGATTTTTACATACCTTGGTCATCAATATATAAATAAGTCATTAAAAAAAGGTAACATGGAGCTTATAATTACACGGCACAGCTCCATGGTACCCAAAGTTGTATTTACAATTTAGGATAAGCAAGGCCAAATAAACAAAAAGATCCCAGGCCAAACAACATCCTAGAAGTAAGTTAGCTTTCAAAGTCCAGCAAAATAAAAATTTTGTCACCAAGAGGACAGAATCCCCAGCAAAATCCAAGAAGACAAAAGAAGGCAAAAAAGCCACATCACCCCCACCAAAGAACTCCTAGGGAACCACATCAAATAACACCAGCATCCATTCAAAATGGATGCCCAACAACCAAACAATTAAAAATCCTTGCCAGTAAAATCTGCCTACCAGCAAAAAAATTGAAGCAATAACTAATTGAGTGAGTTACAAATGAAAGGAATTCCTCATAACCAAAGTCATTGCACTAACTCATAAGTTTCTAATAATAGCTTGATAAGACAGATCAAAATAAATTAATTAATTGGCAAAAACAATAATATAAAATTAAAAAAAAAAAAAACTAAAGTGTCAGTCTAAGCATGACCAAATCAATCTTTTCTGATTGCCTCTAATCGTTCTGTCCAAACTGATCAGGCTGGCTTGTAAAAATTTTAAACATACAAACATAAAAAATTATACAGCTTTAATTCCAAGATGATAAAATTAAATTCTTATGTTGTTTCCAATATCTGTGTTTCAACTGCTAATTACATGCATCATTGAAAAGATGACAACATGAAACAATTCAAGTAGGATCCTCTAAATTTAGAAATCTGTTATTGAATTTAACAAAGGCTTCATGAGAAAGGATAAAAAAAATTTTGAGAATTAAACAATAGAAAACAAAAAAATTTATTTTCATTCCCTCTGATCGTCCTGTAGAAGCCACACCCGCATAAAAATTTGAACTTTACTGAAACTAATTGCACCCATCATTGATGCAACTTCAAAAACCAAATACCAAAATATCAAAACAATGGCAGCAAAATGAGCTAAATTCAGTGCTCGGTTACTGAATCTGATGTAGGATTCATAAGTAAGCGGAAAAGAAACTCAATCATCAAAAAAGCTCAAAGGTTAAAAAGAACTTGAAGAATAAATATGGAAACATAAAATATTGGCACTGACAAAGCAGACAACCCTAGATTTTTTACCAAGCATAAATCTAATTAGTAAAGGATGAAAACCATGCCAGAATAATGCCTTCAAAATAGCCAATCATTCATTTAATTGGATGGGCAGTCAATTAAATAGCTTGATAAAGAACAAAGAACAAATAAAAGCTATATCATTAACAGGTCTCTCATTCCAACCTTTTTTACTGTCCCAGGCAACATAAATCAAGAATAGAAACCAAAGAGGACAAAATAAAATGAGCACACCAGTTAAAAAGTTAACAGAAAGATGCTTAACTCCCAAAAACAAATATGGCAAAATATACACACATGAGCAGTGGAACAAACGATAAAAGCCTTACTGATAGTTCAATCAAAAAATAAATAAAAGCATAACACAAATTAATAAAAAAATTAAACCTAATTAGAATAAAAGCAACTCATAAAACTAAACTAAATCTCAAGAATAAACCATGAATACCTAACCCCATTGCCACTGGAAAAAGAAAAAATAAAAAGAAAAAGAAAAACAGAAAACAGAATCCATTTGCAGAGAGACAAAGGAAAATTGATGTTAAAAGAGCAACACACCTTAAAACCCACAAACAAAGACTTTAGCTGCTAAGAAAAAGAAGCACAAAGAATCAGAATTAGTTATCTATGTATTGAAGGCAAACACAGTAAAATTAATGCATGACAGCTTTTTTAGCTTCAATTTCTGGAGACTCTTCTACAATTGATATAGTCAAACTAGCTCCCTAAATAATTCTTCTTAGCCTCTTTATTTGGATGAAACTTCACATCATCTTGCTCGATTCTCCCATGCTTTATATGACTTCTTACAACTGAAACAAAATAATTTTTGCTGCTAGAAGCATAAGAAACTTCAGCTTGATTTGCTTTTGAGGCAGTAACCATTCTTCTACCTTTGTCATTTGGAAATTTTGCAACTGGTTTAACCTTCTTTAACTCCTCCTTGATTTCATTGCAGCAAACATATAATTTTGAGCCTTTAACATCAAAAACAGCTACTTTGTATTGCCCTTCCTTTGTCAACGCCTGTACAATCACTTTTCCATACTGAAGTTTTCTTTTCATTTTCACCTTTATCACAATCAAGTATTTCAGATTTCAAAATTAAAACAAAGCTATTGTTCTCCAATCTTGCTTCAGCAACCTAATAATCATGTGAGTCATAAATGGAACACATATCCCTTTTAAATAACACAGAGTATTCCTTCTTTATCATTTGTGTAATACTAAGAAGATTTTGATCAAACTTTGGAATAAACAATACATCAGAAATGACCTTCATACTTTTCTTTGTCTGAAGTGAAATTGAACCTTTGCCTTCAGCTTTTACAATTTCTCCATTTCCCACTCTCACTTTAGTCTTGATAGATCTATCCAAAAAGTTGAAAAAAACTTGCATCATTGGCCATGTGATTAGCCACTGTCAACATTCCAAATATACTTCTCTGTTGACTCAAAAACTTGAGAGGCAAAAAATAAGGATTCTTCAACTTCTTGTTGATCTTCACTGAAATTGGCTTGCTAAGCAGATTATTGTTGAGATTGATTTTGCTTTGCTTTGCAAAATCTTTCAATGTGACCTTGCTTCTTGTAAAAATTGCATTAAGCCATTTTTTAGCATCTATCTTCACTATGATTTGTCTTCCCACAAGTGCCACAAGGTGAAAATTTTCTTTTCCTACTACTATCTTTGTTTTTAGCTTCAATCTCCTTTGTGCTTGATGAAGCGTTTCCTTTGTTCTTAGCTTGGAAATCTTGAAAGGCTCCTTCAGCAACTTCTTCATTTCTTATTGAAATTCTTTGCTATTGAGCCTGAAGTATGCTAATTAACTCTACAATTGTGAGTCTCTTCAAGTCACATGACTCTTCAATTGTAAAAAATTTTGCTTCAAACTTGTCTGACAAAGAAATCATAATCTTCTCACAACTTTTCCATGTGGAAAATCTTCTCCAAAAAGCCTCATTTGATTCACAATCTCCATCAGTTTGGCAGAGTAGTTTTTGACTGATTCACCATCCTTCATTTTGAACATCTCACCCTCTCACTCCCTTGGAACTCTTCTTTGAGCTTGTCCCAAGCTTCCTTGGCTATTTGGGCATAAACTATTCCTGGAAATATTGAATCTGAAATAGCTTGATGAATGAAAGTTAAAGCCTTGTATTTCTTGGCACATTCATCACTATGATATTTGATTTGTGCCAAAGTTGGATTTGGTGGCAAAGGTGTTGGATCTCTTTCAGTATCTACTACATCCCACAAGTCATAAGCTCTAAAAAATGTTGTCATTTTTATAGGCCAAAAATCATAGTTCTCACTTGCAAAAATATGTGGAGCGGGAAATGAACTACTGCTGGATAACCTCTCAAATTTTTTTTGTGAAACAACTCTCAAATCTCTCTTAAAACTCACAAAGATAGACAACCTTAAGATGGAAGCTCTTATACCGTTTGTTAGATTTTTCCATAGTAAACTTATAAAGAAAATAGAGGTTTTCTATCTCACACAACACCAGATTAAAATTGTAGAATTCACACATTTCATTAGATTAGGCTGTTTATATAGCAGCAAAAGTAGTATAAAAAGCATGATTCATAGCTACTACAACAAGTTTTAACTTACTTCTTTCTAATCAATCTCCTTAAATCAAGGAAAGACATACAATTACACCTTACAAGTTTGATAAAAGAATTTAAGGATTAAAAAATGCAAATAATGATCTTTATATCTTCTAGAAAAATCTCAATACTACAACAAAAACGTTCCATACACAAAACAAAAAGCTAGGGAGACAGAGGATCTCCTTGCCTAAGACCTCGACATGAAATAAATTCCTCGATCATATCCCCATTCCATAAAACCCGCATCCAAACTCTAGACACACATCTCATAATTAACTGAATACGACTACTCGGCAACCCAGCTTAATGTAAAGTATCTTAAAGAAAAGACCAACTAATACAGTCATATGCCTTCTTTAAATCAATTTTAACAATCGTGTAGCCTTTTCGACCTTTCTTAGCTCTCATAGAATGCACCGCCTCTATAGTTATAACAATATTATCAATTATCTGTCTGTTAGGCACAAAATTGACTTGATTCGGACTCACTATCTGAGGGAGGAACTTTTTTATTCTATTAACAAGCACCTTAGTAATCACTTTATACACCATATTACACAAGCTAATGGGACAAATTTGAGCCATAGTGATAGGGTTCTCCATTTTTGGAATCAAAACTAACATAGTTCTATTCATTTGATCCTCCAAATGGCCCCCTCTAAACCCTCTTCTAACCTCCTCCCAAACCGAATTACCCATAACTGTCCACTGGCTTTGATAAAAGCTTTCTTGGAGGCCATCCACACCAGGGGCCTTTCAAGGTTTCATACTAAAGAAAAAGTCTGTATATATATTTGTTTAAATATTTTATAGGTAGTAATAATAATAATAATAATAATAATAATAATAATAATAATAATAATAATAATAATAATAATAATAATAATAATATTATTATTATTATTATTATTATTATTATTATTATTACAAAACAATAATAATATCAACCAAAATCTTACTATTTTAAGAAGTATTTAAAAAAATTATTAAAATAGATATTAATTTGTTGTTATTATATTTTTCATATATTAAGATAGAATTATACTAGTAAAGCTAATACTAGAAGGAGAAACAATAAATGTATTTAGTTCTTATACCCCACAAGTAGGGCTAAATAGTAAAAGTAAATAAAAGTTTTAGGAAGATATGGATGATCTAATGCAAAGCATACCGAATGAAGAGAACGTTTTCATTGGTGGAGATTTGAATGAAAATGTAGGAAGTGATAGGCAAGGTTATGAGAATGTTCATGGAGGTTTTGATTTTGGCAGTCGAAATGAGGAGGGAAAAAGTATCATGGATTTTGCTATGGCATACGACCTAATACTAGTAAATACTTACTTTATAAAAAGAGAGTCACATTTAGTGACATTCAAAAGTGGGCAACATAGAAGTCAAATTGACTTCCTCTTAACTAGGAAGACAAATAGAGCTCTATGCAAGGATTGCAAGGTCATTCTAGGAGACGCTTTAACAAGTCAACATCGATTAGTGGTCTTGGATGTCAAGTTTAGGAATAATTCAAGCAAGGTCATAAGAAATAGTATAACTCTATCAAAGTGGTGGGAGTTCAAAGGAGTAAAGCAAGTGAAGTTCAAAAATGAGCTTCTCGAGTCCGAAGCATGGAAGCTGAATATGAAGGCCAATGATATGTGGATACATATGGCATCAAAGATTAGAGAAGTAGCTAAAAAAATACTTGGAGAGTCTAGAGGACATGGACCACCCTCAAAAGAGAGATGGTGGTGGAATGAGAAAGTACAAAAGGCAGTAAAGAGAAAGAGGAAATGGTATAAGAAATTATCTAAATGTGATAATAATGAGGCATATGAACAGTACAAGATAGCAAAGAAAGAGGCAAAAAAGGTAATTAGTCAAGCAAGAGCATAGGCCTTTGAAAAGTTATATGAGAAACTTCGAACTAAAGAAGATGAGAAAGATATTTATAGATTAGCAAGGAGAAGAGAAAAGCAATATCAAGATCTCAATCAAGTTAGGTGCATTAAGGATAAAGAAGGAAAAGTGTTGGTAAAAGATGAAGACATTAAAGAAAGATTGAGAAATTATTTTGATGATCTCTTTAACAATAGTCAAAATGGTAATAGCGTGAATATAGACTATAGAATAATAGAAAAGAATGTGAATTATATTAGAAGGATTAGATCTTTAGAAGTAAAGAAAGCACTTAAAAGAATGAAAGTGGGTAAAGCCTGTGGACCCGATGGAATACCAATTGAAGTGTGGAAGTGTTTAAGAGATATGAGAGTGGCATGGTTAACTAAATTATTTAATAAGATTCTAAACTCAAAGGAAATGCCTGATGAATGGAGGAGGAGTATTTTAGTACCTATTTTTAAAAATAAGGGAGACATACAGAGTTACTCAAACTATAGGAGAATTGTGACACCCCTTACCCGTCTATAGTACAAGCGAGTAAGATATGCCACACAGTATACCGGAACACCCTATTTTATTTCAATTATTTTTATCCTTCCTTATTTATTTTTTTTTCATAGTTATGAAGTATAATTTGTGAAGTATAATTCATTTAAATCATTTATTGAAATCATAAATTTTTTTTTTTTGAGGTTTCGCAAATTTTATAGAAAATCCGGCAGAGTACCGGCTAAAAATGGAGAAAACAGTTCTTCGAAACCTGAGAAAAACACTTCCAAAATTCTCAATCAATCCCAAACTCCATATCATCAACAAAATCTCAATATTTTTCAACAACATTTCTATTTCTCAATCATTCATTTCATAGGATATTCATATACAAGTCATAAACAAATATTCACTTTTTTATTCATAAACATAATTTTCACTATTTACATTAATAACAAAATACATTACATGAGTCTCAATTTATTATGAGAAAATAAAAGTTAATTATAAAATACCCAAAATGAAACCTAGTGTCTTACTAATGCACTGATGTCATTGAGGTGACACAGACACTATGCAGATCTGCAGAAGGTCTCACCCAGTCTGTGGTCTGCTGGGCTCTCAGTCGGTCTCTCCAGAACCTAAACGTGGCAAAAATCAACGTGCTAAGCAATAATGCTTAGTAGTGTCAATAATAGAATAAAAAGAAATAACAGAAAATAAATATGCAGTGCATATTCTGATGTCTTATGCAGATAATTTTTTTATCATTATTGGTAATCTTATTTATTTTGTACTTGTTATATTCATAATTTCATTAAATTTATTCACTTTCATTTTCGGTTGCTCAAGTAACCTATACTGGATGACTGAACTAGATAAACGGGTAAACTGGCACTGGGTATCAAGTACCTCGGGCCGTCACACCATCGGTTACATATGTATCTCCTGGTGTGCAACAGAACAGCTAATAAACTGTAATAAACATTAGGCACAAGGCCAAGTATCATCACTATGTCAGAATGGCTAAAAGCTATAAAATCACATAATGGCATAATGCCATGTGCAGTACTGCTAACTGAACCCTATTGGCATGCCAACCTATCCAAACCAATCTTGCTAGGTGTACTAAGGCATGTTACATTTTTAAATTGTACAATTCTTGAAATTTAAGTTTAGGTGTTACTATTCATTTCATTGGTCAACTAAAATGTTAAATTTTGCATAGACAATAGGTACATTGGTTCTAATACTCCCAACATACCACATTTTGCATTCTAAAGTTGTTGGTATTGGTTGCCAATACGATTTCTAAGCTTAGTGTTAGTTATTCAAAATTTTCAGATTTCAAGCCTTGTATTTACTGTTTCATTGGTCATTTTTATAATAGGAATTTGATAAAGTTGTTTACATAAAAGTTGTTTCTTATTGTGTATAGTTACATTTCTCTTTTTGAATCACTCCATTTGGAGTTTTGTAGCTCAAGTTATGGCCTAAACACCATAACTGGCCGGATTGCAAACTTTCCAGATTTTCTGGACTGACCAAATCTACAATGTCTTGTGAAGTGATTGCAGGTCACTTTTTGAACATGTTATGGTTAAAATTTGGGTTAGGTTTCTTCATGAAAGTTGTAGGTCTATATCTCAGCTTTCTGCTGGTAAAATTTCAGGTCAATTGGACCTTTCTACACTGAGTTATGACTAAATAAATAAACACTGTTCATTTGGTCATTTTGCCCAGGAAGAATGCAAGTTACCCGGATTAGGGCAATTTTTAGGTCAACTTAGTTTAGTTTTCTAGGCAGGGTTTCTATACCAAAGTTGTGCCATTATGTGTCTAGTTTCATGTTCAATTAGCCTTGCACCAGTTGAACCTCTACAACTCCATTTGTAACTGCCCAAACCTGCTGGACTCATGCTCAGTCCTGCTGGTCAACTAAGGTAGCTCACCCATACACAAATGTCAAGCCTCAACTCACTTCATTTCCTCATCATACACATTCAAATGGTCACTAATTGACCATTACAAGGTTAATGAACCATCATATGAGCAAAGCCTAATGTTGTTAAGTGTCCATATTTTTCCATGTTCATACATGCATAATATTTGCATTTCACCTACACAACTAAGTTCAATCATGCATTTAGCACTAAGGGCTGCTCATCAACACTTTGCTATCAAGCAAAATCACCCACCCTAACTAACCCTAGCTGCTTAAACTTGTAGGGTGCACACACACACTTGTTTGTTTCATTTTCTTACATTTCCTACACATATCATGCCATTAAACATAAATTAAACTAAAAATAGCAAGAGTATGGTCACTTACAACTTGTAGCAGAATTTTCTCCCTTCACAAACTTCAGTTTCTTGGCTTTTTTTGGCAGCCAATCACCTTGCTAAGTTGTATAGACAAATTTTGTTGA
Source organism: Hevea brasiliensis (assembly GCF_030052815.1). Lineage (NCBI taxonomy): Eukaryota > Viridiplantae > Streptophyta > Magnoliopsida > Malpighiales > Euphorbiaceae > Hevea > Hevea brasiliensis. The sequence continues at coordinate 2,075,501 of NW_026615250.1, forward strand.
AGTGGACTTAGGGTTTCAAGTGAGATTTGGTGAGTTAGAAAGCTTATATAAGCTTTAATGGTGGTTGTGGGCCAGGAGAGGAAACGGCTGGAAATGGGAAAGGAGTGGAAATGGGAAAGGAAAAGAACTGATTTTTTCTTTCTTTTTTTCTACCCATTTAGTCATTTTAAATAATTTAATGCCATGTGTCAAAGTTTGATTGGGTGGGAGGATGTTTAATGACATCATAATGATGTCATAATTTCAATTTCTTTTATTTTCTCTCCTTTTCTTGTCTACTTAATTTCAATTTAATTTTTAGCAATATTTATTCACATTTTGTGCCATAATAACTATTTACTTAACTGGACAAGTCGGCCAAAAATCACCTCTGAAGGTGAAATGACCAAAATGCCCTCCGTTTGACATAACAGACCAAAATTGTCTGTACCGATTGAAAAATTTTTCTAAGCATTTTCTTGGTATTCTAATATCATAGGAACCTCAATGACCCTTCTTTGGAGTCCCAAAAATTATTTTATGAATTTTCTCCTGGGTTTAGGGCTCCTAGTTGCGAGAACTGCAACTTCCCACTGGGTTACCCTTCGCTAGGGCACCGACTCATTTAACTTGGTTGTATTTTATTTCTAAAATTTTTTCTAAATTTTTCTTACTAATATTTGAGTTAATTATAGTTCCTCACTTTAGTTTAAATATTTTTTCGGACGTTCTAGCTGTCCGGACCGACACTGGTCACTTGAACAGTAGAATGTACGGAGTTGCTACAGGGAGGGTGTTGTAGGAATTAAACTCATGAGTCATACTATGAAGTTGTGGGAGAGAGTTGTGGAGCATCGACTACGTCATGATACTTCTATCTCTCCCAATCAATTTGTCTTCATGTCCGGTCGTTCAATTATAAAAGCAATATTTCTCATTAGAAGTTTGATGGAGAAATATAAAGATGTGAAGAAAGATCTACACATGGTTTTTATTGATTTAGAGAAGGCTTATGATAGTGTTCCAAGAGATGTCTTTATGGAGAGTGTTAGAACAAAAGAGGATTGAAAGATATGTATGAAGGAGCAACTACTATTGTGCGCACAGTAGGAGAGGACACAAGAGATTTTCCAATCTCAGTTGGATTACACCAAGGATCAGCTATAAGCCCTTACCTTTTTACATTAGTTTTAGATGAATTGATGAAACATATACAAGAGAGTATCCCTTGGTGCATGATATTTGCGGATGATATAGTTCTGACAGATGAGATGCAAGAAGTAGTTAATAGAAAGCTAGAGCTTTGGAGAAGTACTTTAGAATCAAAGGGCATTAAGTTAAGTAGAACGAAGACAGAATATATGCATTGCAAGTTCAGTGAAGGCCAAATTGGTGATAGGAAAGGAGTTAGTTTGGATGGAGTGGCACTGTCTCAAAGTAATCACTTTAAATACCTCGGCTCAATCCTTCAAGTAGATGGGGGATGTGAGGAGGATGTTAGTCATAGGATTAAAGCCAGATGGTTGAAGTGGAGACGTGCTACAGAAGTTTTATATGATTGCAAGATTTCCAATAAGTTGAAAGGAAAATTTTACCGTACAGCCATATGACTGGTTATGTTATATGGTAGTGAGTGTTAATCACTAAAAGAGTTGTATGTGTCTAAGATAAGAGTTGCAAAGATGAGAATGTTAAGGTGGATGAGTAGCCATACTAAACTAGATAAAGTCCGTAATGAGAGTATTAGAGAAAAAGTAGGAGTGATGTTAATTGATGATAAGTTGAGAGTGGAGAGATTGAGGCGGATTAGTCATGTGAAGCATAGATATACGGAAGCTCCAGTTAGACGAGTAGAGCACATTAGGTTAGAGGATAGAAATAAAAGAAGGGGTAGACCTAAAGTGACTTGGAGGACAGTAATACAACATGACCTAGAAGCATTACACATTTTTGAAAATTTAACCCAAAATCGTTTAGAGTGGAGAAAGCAAATCCATATAATCGACCCCAAATTTTGAGATAAAGGTTTAGTTGAATTAAGTTGAGTTGAGTATATAAATTAAAATTCATTTTATCTGGAGTCATCTTAAAATTTATTTTGTAAAGATAATAATTAATGCTAAATTTAATTATTAAATAGTCAAATAATTAAAATTTAAAATGATAATAACAGAAAATAAAAAAAAATAAAATTCGTGTACTAACACTTAAATGGTTAAAAAAATTAAAATAAACAAATAAAAATTTAAAAATTCAATTGATAAAGTAGAACACTTTAATAAAAAATTAAAGGGGACTTAAGTGTTCCTCCTAATTAAGAAGATTTAACTAATAAAAACAAATAAGGTAGCATGTAAAACTATTCAAAAATATATAAACTAAAATTAAAGTAAAGACATGATAAATAAGAAACTGCCATAGGCTAAATTGATGACAATATTATTGTTAGAATAATGAATTACGTTTTACCATAAATAAATTATTTTAAAATTATTTCAATGAAAATAATAATAACTAAATATAATATATTATTAAAATAAAATAAAATTAACACATTTAAAATTAAGAAAAATAGGAAAAGTCTTGTAAAGAGAGAAGAAAAAAAGTAAAAAGGAAATTGCACTTGTCAAGTGCACCGTGCAGTGGGTTGAGTGCAGGCCAGCAGCATATGCTATATTCGGAATAGAAATTAGAAAAAAAAAAAAAAAAAGCAAAAGGTATATTTAAATTTTAAAGTTATGTTAAATAATTATATAAATTTTTAAAATATTTTAAACTTCAATTAAATCCTTGAACTTAAAAAAAAAAAGTCGAATAATTTTTTTAAATTTTAAAAATTGATTAAGTTTTTTTTACTATTTTATAGATAAATAAGCTTTTTAATTTCTTAAAGAAATAAATAAATCTAGCCAATATTATACATGATCTTTTAGTGCGCATAATCCTCATCCGCAATATTACGTATCTGATTTACAATATCCTAATAAAAATTTACTACATTTTAAAGTAGATTGATAAATTTTTATTTAAATAATTATTCAAGAAGTTTATATACAAAAGTGTCTTGAATCTATAGAGATTTTTTTTTTGAATCATTTAGCAAAAAAATAATTTATCAATATATTCTAGGACGTAGTAAATACCTATTAGAATGTTGCGAATTAGAAACACATGATTATCAATGAGAACTCTATACACTAAAAGATTTTTGTACACAACTTTAATTAGATTTATATTAAAGGTAAATTGTAGCTCAATCCTTTTTTATTTATTATTAAAATTTAAAGAATTTATTTATTTTTAAAATAATTAAAGAATTTATTTAATTTATTTTTAAAATTTAAAAGATTTATTTAATTTTAGAATTTGTTTGAATCTAAAAATATTTTAAATATTTATATCAGTATTGAGTCACACTTTAAAAAGTTAAAATAGACTTTTTATCAAAAAAAAAATAATAAAAAAAGAAAATAGGGGCAGAATCGTCATTTTCTTTTACTGTTGTTGTGTTTTAGTATATTGCAATAATTCTATTTTTCAATTTGTCTCCAACGATTAAAATATTCAGTCTTATCATTCCTATCAATATTTTTCGATTAATTTTATTTTAATATGAGAAGAGATTATTTAGTATTTTGGGCACTAATAATTATGAGAAATTCACTCTATTTATTATATGAAGGAATTCACTCTATTTATTATATGAGGAATTCACTCTAGAATTTCCCTTAATCTGAAACATTACATAAGAGCGATGTTTGAAGGGATAGCCAGCAAACAAAACCATTGAATTTTAGTAGATAACTAATAATGTTTATATCACGATGTATATTAAAATAAATTTTAAAATATGGATCAGTTAAAAATGGAGTTAAAAAAAAGTGTAATAATTTTTGATAATTTAGATAAAATTATTAAAATTAAAAGTTGTAAATAAAATTAAAAAATTTTAAAAAATTAATTTTTTGTAGTCAAAACATCTAAATGAAAACGTTAACTTTTAAGCGCTTACATAAGAAACTGAAGCTCACAATTATGACTTTGATTATCGTTTTTATTTAAATCTTTTGTCGGAAATCTTTACTCTGTTATATTGTTTATTTCTATTATATTATTTATTTATTGTATGCAAATTACTTACCGTTTGGTTTCTATTTCTCATCTGATTTCAAAGCACTTTTGTTTGTGTTTGTTGCGTTCTGTTAATTGTTTATTTCTTGCTTTCCTTCTCACCTCTCCATGTTTTTATTTTCTCTGGGTATGTTAGGTGGTCACATTCCAAGGGAAAAAAAAAATTCAGCAAATGGAGTTTGTGAAATTAGTGACTGCTCCCATTGTATCCAAAGTTTTCGAACTGTTGGTTGAACCCACTCTGCGTCAGATCAAATATGTATTCAACTACAGTGACAACATCCGCAACCTTGAAGAAGAAGTTAGACAGCTCACGCTTAAAAAACAAATCGTTGAGCACACTGTGGAGGAAGCTGTTAGGCGCAATCCAGTAGAAGTTGAAGATGTTGTTCCGAGGTGGTTTACTAAAGTGAATAATGTCACTGAAGATGCTAGTAAAATTCTTCTTCGACATGAAGACAGATCAAAGAGGAGGTGCTTCATGGGATTGTGTCCTAATTTGATCAGGCGCCACCAGATTAGTAGAAAAGCGAGCAAAGCTTTACCAATCGTTGTTAGAACCCGAGAAGAAGGAAATTTTGAGAAAGTTTGCTACCGCATCACACCACAGGGCATAGGGGCAGTCAAAGGTTTTGAGGCCTTTGAATCAAGAACATCAGCTGTGGAGCAAATCATGAATGCTTTAAAGGATGCTGATGTTAATCTCATTGGAGTGTACGGAATGGGAGGCGTGGGTAAGACCACGCTAGTGAAACAGATTGCTGCACAAGTCAGGGAATACGGAATCTTCAAATTGGTGGTTATGGCAACTGTAACTCACAATCCGGAATTGAAAAAAGTTCAGCAAGACATTGCAGATTAGTTAGACTACAAATTTGATGTGGAGTCTGTTGAGGTACGAGCAGCTCGGTTGAGCGCACGAATAAAAAAAGAAGAGAAAATTCTCATAATTCTAGATGATATTTGGGCAGCAATCAAACTGGAGGAGGTAGGAATTCCTTATGGCCCTGATCATAAAGGGAGCAAGATACTGATGACGTCTAGAAATCAATCTGTGTTGTTGGAAATGGGAGTACAAAGAGATGTCTTGCTTGATGTTTTACAGGATCCAGAAGCAAGGAATCTATTTGAGAAGATTGTGGGAGATCTTAAAGATTCCAAATTACGACCTATAGCTATGGAAGTCGCAGATAGATGCGCTGGCTTGCCCATTTTAATTGTACCAGTAGCGACGGGATTGAAAAACAAGCAAATGTTTGAATGGAACGATGCGTTGGAAGAGCTTAAAAAGTTTGATGGCAAAGGAGTTGAACAGAGAGTTTACTCGGCCCTAGAGTTGAGTTACAACTTTCTGAGAGATGAAGAGAGGTCTTTGTTCCGACTTTTAGGACAATTCCCTGATGTTGTGTTCATCAGTGACTTGTTGAAATATAGCATGGGGTTAGGCTTGTTTAATCAACGCACCACACTGAAAGCAACAAGAGATAGACTACTTAAAGTAATCAGTGATCTTAAAATGTCTTGTTTGTTACTGGAAGGCGACAACCATGAACAAGTCAAAATGCACGATGTGGTTTACAGCTTCGCAGCCTCAATTGCATCCAAGCATCATCATGTCTTTACTGCAGCATATCAAACTCAGTTGGAAGAATGGCCGAATAAAGACTTCTTTGAACAATGCACATCAATCTCCTTGCCATATTGCAATATCCCTAAGCTTCCTGAAGTACTTGAATGCCCAAAACTCAAGTCATTTTTTATGTTTAATAATTCCTCGCTCAAAATCCCAGAGAATTTATTCAGTAGAATGGAAGAGCTCAAAGTCTTGGATTTGACGGGAATGCACTTGTCACCACTGCCTTTATCACTTCAATACCTTGAGAACCTCCAAACATTGTGTTTGGATCAGTGTGTTTTGGAAGACATTTCTGCAATCGGAGAGCTAAAACAGTTGCAAGTTCTCAGCTTCATTCAATCTACCATTGTTCGGCTGCCAAGTGAAGTAAGCAAATTGACTCGTTTGCGACTTTTGGATTTGAGCCGATGTCGAAAACTTGAAGTGATTCCCCCAGATGTCCTATCAAGGTTAGCCCAACTGGAAGAATTGTACATGGGGGACGGTTTTGTGCAATGGAAGGGTGAGGGACATGATGAACCAAGAAACAATGCTAAACTGTCAGAATTGAAGCTTTTGTCAAAGCTGTCCACTTTGGAGGTACACATCATGGATGCAAATATCATGCCTAAAGATTTATTTTCTGAAAAACTGGAAAGATTTAGAGTTTTCATCGGAGATGTGTGGGATTGGCGTGGTAAGTACAAAACCTCAAGAACGTTGAAACTCAAGCTTAGTACAAGCGCTCTGTTGGAGAGGGTAAAAGTGTTGCTGATGAAAACTGAAGATCTGTATTTGGACGACCTAAAGGGTGTAAGAAGTGTGCTCGATGAATCAGACGACCAAGGTTTTCCTGAGTTGAAGCATCTGCATGTTCAAAATAGCCCCATTCAATATATCATAGACTGGATGATAAGGGGCCATTCCACTGCTTTTCCGAGGTTGGAGTCATTATTTATTGACAATTTGAATAATTTGAAGAAGATCTATTGTGGGTCTTATATGGTGGGGTCTTTCAGCAATTTAAGAAAATTAAAGGTGGGGAACTGTAATGCATTGAGGAGTCTCTTTTCATTCTCTATGTTTAAAGGCCTTGAGAAGCTCGAAAAAGTGGATGTGAGGAGTTGCGAAATTATGGAAGAGATAGTAGTTGAGGAAGGTGAAGATGATGAAAAAATTAATTTGCCACAGCTACGATATTTGAGATTGGAAAATCTACCTCAATTTGTAAGCTTTTGTTCCCGAGTGAAGGAAGCAACAACTAGTGGAGGTAATAAAGAAATTGAATGTGAAGACGAGACTGAGACACCAATGCCACTTTTCAGTAGAAAGGTTTGGTCCACATCCTGTTTCTAGTTCGCCACTAAATATCTTTTTTAAGATGCTTTATTTTAAGATAAAGATTTGTTCTTATCTTTAATTCTTTTTAGTATTTTATTTTTATATAAATTATAAATTTGTCAATAAGATATGTCTAAAATCATTAATAACATTTATTTATGTAAATATAAAATAATAAAAAGTTAATTAGAAAATAATAGTTTTTTGAAATATAGTTAAAATTAGTTCTTTTTTAAAATTTTTTATATTATGATCTATAGTTTTAAAAAAGAATTAATTTTGCTTATAGTGATCTTTTTTAATAAACAAATAATTGTAAAAATACTTTTAATGTATTTTCTTAAGGAAAACATTATATAAGAAAACTTACTTTTTATGTGATTTAATGTAATTTATTTTGACAATACATAAACATAATGTTTTTTATATAATTTATAAATATTCTCAGCGAAATTATATCTTCATTTAGTTTTATTTTATTTAAAAATTGTATAAATTATATTTAAATTCATCATTTTACATTTATTAATATTATTAATAAAAAATTATTGTAATAATTATTTTTATTTAACATAAACATATTAAATAATTATATAGGGATATTTTATTTAATAAATAATTTTTTTATTTTTTTATAAATAATTTGATATTGACAAAAGTGTTTTTATATTTCAGTAATTATATATTATAAAGATTTAATTAAATATTTTAAAAAATATTTTATATATTGATAATTATAGTCAATTATAATGATTAAAAATGAATTACCATTTAAATATAAAATAATTATTACTTAAATAAAATATGTGAATGGAAGACTATTTTAATAATAAAATAAAATTTGAGGAATTTAATTATCCAAAATTAAAAAGAAAGCAAAGAAATTAATGGTAATTCAGGCCAAGGACTATTCTTTTAAAGATATCTAAACTTAGAAATTAAATTATTTTTAATAAAAAAATATAGGGATTGAGCTGTGATTTTTATTAATTTATAATTTACCTTTTTTCATATTTATTACTTTTCCTTTTTAAGTGGAAATATGTATTATATGCTTCTGGAAATGTGATAAAAATTTCTAGTCAGTTAATAGTTCTATGTATATTCTTATTGAAAATCAATTATATTTAATTGGTATAAAATTAACATGACCACTGCAAATGTATTTTATTTAATATGTTATTTATAATTTTAGACTTATGTTTATGAGATTTTTTAATGCAAACAAAAATGTCTTTGTATTTTTAAAATATTTTATTTTAAAACATATCAGCTGAATATTAATTTAAGTTTTTACTCTCACAATTTCCTAATAAAAAAAAATTATTTTTACAATTATTTTGATATTCAATAACAATTTTCTATGAAAGTAAAGTGATTGAATTCAAAAACTACAATTATTTTTCATTCGTTGGACGCTAGTACTGTAACTCAACTGCTAACTGAAAGTCCAACCAGTCAAGTGATTGTGTAGTGTACTGTGATGCTCAGCAGCTGAAGGACCTGAGACTCTAGTTTTCACTGCAGGTATCTTTTCCTAATTTGACTATCCTGATTGTGAAAGGATGTGATAATTTGAAAAATTTATTATCACTCTCAAGTGTTGTGCATTTGAAAAGGCTTGAGATATGCAATTGTAAGATGATGGAAGAAGTGATGGTCAAAGAAGGATTGGAAGAAGAAATAATGAGTAAGATGTTACTCCATCAACTAGAGTCCCTAGAGCTCATGGATCTTCCAAAACTCACGCGATTCTGCACAAGTAATTTAGTTGAATGTCCTGTCTTGAAAGAGCTGCGCATACAAAATTGCCCTCAAATGAGGACCTTTGTCTCCAATTATACGACTTCAAATATGGCATCCAGCAGTGAACTTGACATTATAAATTCTGCTCTCTTCGATGAAAAGGTATGCAGTCTTTTTTCACCTGAATAATAGTTTCCGTTGTTATCCACAATCGTTAATTGTTCCTTCTTTAGGATTGCTGTTGTAATTGGCCTAAATTTCAATATTTGATTAAAAAATAATTTTTACTTGTAAATTGTATATTTCAAATTTGAACAATGTTGGATGGTCTAAATCCAATGCTATGTTAGCGTTAAGGGTCAGCAATCCCCTGTTGGATGTGAGTCAAAATGAAATTATCACGTCTATTTTTTTTTAAAAAAAAAAAATTGAAAAATAGAGAAAGAAATAAACAGAGGAGAGTATCATGTCAAGTTTATTCACAGTGACTATTGATTTTTGATGCAGGTTGCATTCCCCAACTTGGAGCAATTGGAGATTCTCAACATGGATAATTTGAAGATGATATGGCACAATGAACTTCATTCAGATTCCTTTTGCAAAATAAACGCACTTACTGTGGAGCACTGTGAAGAACTAATTAAAATTTTTCCATCCACGTTGTTAAGAGGCCTCCGGAATCTTCAACGTCTGTTCATTCATAATTGCGATTTACTGCAAGAGGTGTTTGATCTCCAAGAGCTAATAAAAATGAAAGAATCAGTAGCCATTCAATTGAGAACTCTACACATAGAAGGCCTTCCAAATTTGAAGCATGTATGGAATGAAGATCCTCTGGGACTTGTGTTGTTTCATTATCTAAGTTCAGTGTACGTTTGGCGTTGTCCAAATCTAAAATTTATTTTCCCAGCTTCAATAGCTAAAAATCTGCTACAACTCAACACACTGGATATAGGCAGTTCTGGGGTGGAGGAAATTGTTCAGAATCTGAACTGGGTAGAAACAAATATGGAGAACCAACCTATGGTTAAAGTTCTGCAGCCACATTTCTCCTTTAGAAAGGTATGAACTCAATCTTTGTGTCAAGCTTAAAATCTATTTTTTGTATTATCTTAAAAAATTTTGATATTATGTTGTGTATAAGTAATATCTTCTCATATATAAAATTTTAAGAATGAAACTTATTATATACTAAAACTAAATAGAGCATTAAATTTATTTTACATAGAAAGCATTGCCATTGAATTTGTTTTCCACACCTCAAAGTGAAAAAAAGAAAATAATGTGTTTATATTCATTTTAATACACTATTTGTAAATTTAGTTGAGATTGTGTTTTTATATATATAAGTTTAAAAAATATAATACTTTTTTTTTGTTATTTTGAAAAGAATATATATAATAAACTTATTGTATAGAATTAATTAAGTTTAAAGAATAAATTTATTTAGAATTAAGTTATAATATGTTCATAATAACAAAATTGATTTTGGAGCTAAATTAAATATCAATTTTACTAGATGAATGGAAGACTATTTTAATAATAAAATAAAATTTGAGGAATTTAATTATCCAAAATTTAAAAGAAAGCAAAGAAATTAATGGTCAATTCAGGCCAAGGACTATTCTTTTAAAGATATCTAAACTTAGAAATTAAATTATTTTTAATAAAAAAATATAGGGATTGAGCTGTGATTTTTATTAATTTATAATTTACCTTTTTTTCATATTTATTACTTTTCCTTTTTAAGTGGAAATATGTATTATATGCTTCTGGAAATGTGATAAATATGAAAAAAGGAAAAGTAATAAATATGAAAAAAAGGTAAATTTAACATGACCACTGCAAATGTATTTTATTTAATATGTTATTTATAATTTTAGACTTATGTTTATGAGATTTTTTAATGCAAAAAAAATATATCTTTATATTTTTAAAATATTTTATTTGTGCCTAGTTTGATTTGGTCTAATGACTGAAAACATATCAGTCGAATATTAGTTTAAGTTTTTACTTTCTCAATTTCCTACTAAAAAAATTTATTTTTACAATTATTTTGATATTCAATAACAATTTTCTATGAAAGTAAAGTGATTGAATTCAAAAACTACAATTATTTTTCATTCGTTGGACGCTAGTACAGTAATTCAACTGCTAACTGAAAGTCCAACCAAACAAGTGATAATGTGTAGTGTACTGTGATGCTCAACAGTTGAAGGACCTGAGACTCTAGTTTTCACTGCAGGTATCTTTTCCTAATTTGACTATCCTGATTGTGGATGGATGTGATAATTTGAAAAATTTATTATCACTCTCAAGTGTTGTGCATTTGAAAAGGCTTCAGATACGCAATTGTAAGATGATGGAAGAAGTGATGGTCAAGGAAGGATTGGAAGAAGAAATAATGAGTAAGATGTTACTCCATCAACTAGAGTCCCTGAAGCTCAAGAAGCTTCCAAAACTCACGCGATTCTGCACAAGTAATTTAGTTGAATGTCCTGCCTTGAAACAGCTGCGCATACAAAATTGCCCTCAAATGAGGACCTTTGTCTCCAATTATACGACTTCAAATATGGCATCCAGCAGTGAACTTGACATTATAAATTCTGCTCTCTTCGATGAAAAGGTATGCAGTCTTTTTTCACCTGAATAATAGTTTCCGTTGTTATCCACAATCGTTAATTGTTCCTTCTTTAGGATTGCTGTTGTAATTGGCCTAAATTTCAATATTTGATTAAAAAATAATTTTTACTTGTAAATTGTATATTTCAAATTTGAACAATGTTGGATGGTCTAAATCCAATGCTATGTTAGCTTTAAGGGGTCAGCAATCTGCTGTTGAATGTGAGTCAAAATGAAATTATCATGTCTATTTTTTTTTATAAGCAAAAAATTTATTGAAATAGAGAAAGAAATAAACAGAGGAGAGTATCATGTCAAGTTTATTCACAGTGACTATTGATTTTGATGCAGGTTGCATTCCCCAACATGGAGCAATTGGAGATTCTCAACATGGATAATTTGAAGATGATATGGCACAGTGAACTCCATTCAGATTCCTTTTGCAAAATAAACGCACTTACTGTGGAGCACTGTGAAGAACTAATTAAAATTTTTCCATCCACGTTGTTGAGAGGCCTCCGGAATCTTCAACGTCTGGTCATACATAATTGCGATTTACTGCAAGAGGTGTTTGATCTCCAAGAGCTAATAAAAATGAAAGAATCAGTAGCCATTCAATTGAGAACTCTACACATAAGCGACCTTCCAAAGTTGAAGCATGTATGGAATGAGGATCCTCTGGGACTTGTCTTGTTTGATAACCTAAGTTCAGTGAGTGTTTGGAATTGTCCAGATCTAAAAATTATTTTCCCAGCTTCAATAGCTAAAAATCTGCTACAACTCAAAAGACTGCATATAATCAGTTCTGGGGTGGAGAAAATTGTTCAGAATCTGAACTGGGTAGAAACAAATATGGAGAACCAACCTATGGTTAAAGTTCTGCAGCCACATTTCTCCTTTAGAAAGGTATGAGCTCAATCTCTGTGTCAAGCTTAAAATCTATTTTTTGCATTATCTTAAAAAATTTTGATATATTTTGTGTATAAGTAATATCTTCTCATCTATAAAATTTTAAGAATGAAACTTATTATATACTAAAACTAAATAGAGCATTAAATTTATTTTACATAGAAAGCATTGCCATTGAATTTGTTTTCCACACCTCAAAGTGAAAAAAAGAAAATAATGTGTTTATATTCATTTTAATACACTATTTGTAAATTTAGTTGAGATTGTGTTTTTATATATATAAGTTTAAAAAATATAGCACTTAATTTTTTTTTTTTTGTTATTTTGAAAAGAATATATATAATAAACTTATTGTATAGAATTAATTAAGTTTAAAGAATAAATTTATTTAGAATTAAGTTACAATATGTTCATAATAACAAAATTGATTTTGGAGCCAAATTAAATATCAATTTTACTAGATGATTATATGATTGCATACATTGAAAATAAAAATGCTTGATAATGAGTCGATTATGTAATTTTTTTAAAACATGATATGGCACTTATAGTTGGGTTATCTTCCTGCTTTGACGGATATGTGGAACCATGACTCGCAGCTAGACCAAGCTCTTGGGTCTCTTGAAGAACTTCTCGTTTGGCACTGTGACAGCTTGATCACTTTAGCACCATCCTCTGCTTCTTTTCAAAATCTGACGCGTTTGACTGTATGGAAATGCAATGGATTAGTTAGTTTGGTAACATCTTCAACAGCAAAAAGTCTGGTACAACTCACAAAAATGAGTATAGGAGCATGTGACAGATTGAAAGAAATAGTTGCAAATGAGGGAAATGAATCGAAAGAGGATATCATCTTTAGCAAATTAGGAAAACTGGGACTTAGATATTTGCCAAGCCTCGTCAGTTTTTGCTCAGCAGAGCACAGCTTCAAATTCCCCTCTTTAACAGAAGTAATAGTGAGGAAATGCCCCAAGATGCAGGTTTTCTCAAAAGGAGTCTTAAGCACACCAAGACTCCTCGTTGTACAACACGATGATGAACGAGAGTGTTGGAACGGCAATCTGAATGACACTGTACAACAATTGTTTGCAGAAATGGTATGTATGTGTTGGTTAACCAAATTCCCTTTTCTCCTAAACCATAGAATTGAAATCATCACTCAATTCTGATGTATTCTCTTCTTGATCCTAACTTTGTTGTCCCTAAATTTCTTGGATATGTACAGAATGCCAAGGAAGATTGACCCCAATCCATCATTTGCTGAAGCTGAAATAAGGCCAACGCTCTTTGTAATTGATTCAGATGTAGATTGTGGAAGGGCTTTCTTATTCATATTGGGATTATCTATGCAAGGCGTTGTTTCCTTCTGAGATTTTAAATGGTGAACGGACCATATTGTTCCCATTTTATTATTCCTAAAAGCAGTCTGTATTTGGTAAAGTTTGAATTCAGATAATCGTGTTTAATATCCATGAATACACTAATTAGTTAAATTTAGTGTCTGCATTGCCTTTACGAGATATTATGTGTATGAGGATTGTAAGGCTAATGGCCTAATGTGTTTGGATATTGTAAATTAGAACCATCTTAAAGCAAATTCGACTTCATTAATTTGCTTTGGACTTTTTAATTAATGAATGTTGATTGATTTTGATCAACATGCATGGAGGCAGCTGATATACTTTTGAAGATGAAGCACCATATCGGTAAGAATAATATGGATCCAATGAATATAGGAGTCCAACGCAGTACTAACAGAACTAGATGCTGCTGCAGGTGGCAATTCGCTTCTACCACCAACATTGTAAGTCTGAAACTCTCTGTGAGTTAAATAGAAGGGATCAGCAAGAATGATTCTCTATGCAAAGGAATAGTATCACTGTATAGAGGAGCTTGCTGTCTGAGAAGGTGCTCTATTTCCAAATCCCTCTTGTGCCGTTGTGCGGGTCTAGAAGATCATAGGTGCGATACTCCTTTTCACTCATGTATAAATCACGAGGAGCTTCCTCTCTCTGTGTTGATATCACCTCCGTGGGCCCAATACGCCGATCAATTTCATGAGAGACTGCAGGATAACTCCGACCATCACCACTGACTTGGCAAAGTTTCCCACTTTCCTATCCTGAATTGATGGGGAATGGACAGGCACTGCATCTGATGGCACTGAGTGAAACACGGCAGGTCAGAAAAGTTCACTGAGCTTCCTAATCTGAAAGGGAAAATTGGAATATATATATATATATATATATATATATGACTACTAAATTACAGAAGTACACAACCACCAAACAACAAAAAAAACCAGTAATTCTCACTTTTTGAACTGTAAGTTCTATTTTGAATTTGTTCCTTTTATCATAATTGTCCTTTATGGCCGCCTTGAAAACACTGAGGGAGTGGAAAACAATCCTTATGGATACTGAACCGCACCTGAACTTCAAAATTATCAGTGTGCAAATCTGACTAAATTGGTGAAGAAACTTTTAATTATTACCAAGAGAATTTAGGCTGGATATAATAAAACATAAGCTGAACTGGTGAGGACCTACCAAAAGCCTTTGGCTCTGATCTCATCCTGCCAGAAGATGTTGCTTTGCGGATTCCGTACAAAAGTTTGAGGTCAAAATCACACAGGAAAAGCTTAAGTCCAGGTTTCAGTAGCATCCAGAGCCCACTGCTACATTTAACTCAGCCATAGACCATAGCAAAGTCTAGTTAATGTACCTAGTACCAACTACCAAGCCAGGTATATTGCTTGGTAGAAAGTGACTAGGGCTAGGTTTAGGCCAGATACTTCGTCACACAGTACCAAGATCACATGGCTTGACGACAAGTCAGCTTAAGAACTCCCAGTGAGTTACAAAGTAAAAAATGCCTAACACTTACATCTTCCTAAAAGAAGCATAATTTCAGTGAAAGTTCCCAAGGAGTTAAATAATTCTATATTCACGGCAACAAAATGAATATACATCTCAAACAGTGAATTAAAGGTGAACTTTGGAAAACAAATCTGTTCTCTTAATCAAATATCTCCATACAAGAGGAACTAGCTCAACCTAAGCCACACAAGCCACTAGCACACCAAAAGAAACAAGGGTGGCTTTGATCTTCGCTCGCTCCTGGGCAATCTCGCACTCATGTAGCCGGGTCAGGTTGAATAAAAGGAGGGGAAGAAAAAAATTTGGGGCATTCCGAGAATCGAACTCGGGACCTCTCGCACCCAAAGCGAGAATCATACCACTAGACCAGATGCCCACGTCCGTGTATTTATCTAATATTTAATATTAAGGGTATTTCCTAAGAAATTTTTTTCTTGGCATTGCAAAAACTCTTAAAGAGGATAAAGGCAATGCATTATGAAATAAACACTTCAATTCTATCATAAGAAATAAATGCTTATTTTACCAAATGAGATAATGTTAACATAATTAAATTCTAAAGATCAAATAAAAATAGATTTAAAAAAAAAAAAAATCAATGGTTGAGAAGAAAAACCCATATTGCCAAAGTTTCTACAAACTTCATTCCGCTTATAACAGGGAACAATTTCATAGCATTCCACAAAGATCAGTACGCAACCTACCTACAATATGACCGTTTAATCTACCAAAATTACAGAACCAGGAATTGATGAAGGAGCAAGCTCCCAATAGCCTTTCAGGAAACTATTGTTCTTTCCCACAACCTGGGAAGCTAAACACTGATGAGAAAATCTACCAAACTCAGCCCGTGGCATGTCAATTATACTGCGTTTTGATCTTCTTGGTGCCGTGTAAAATGATGCAGATCCATTAACGGGTATCAAAACTACAGCTTTCACACCCCCCTCATTTTCTTCTACCACTTCAACAAAGTCGCATTCCCTTGCATCCTGGTCTGAAAACGTTAATTCAGCATTCCAGATCTTATATATTGCCCAAATCTCCCCTTGTCTAGGGTAAATTTCGTATTTGTTCTTCCCAATTGGCTTCGCTTTCACCTGATGAGAAAATGCAGTGACAGGAAGCAGTATGCATTTATTTTTAACTTTAAATGTCCCGCAAACAGTCTGCATGTCTTTTTGGAGTGGGCAGGCTTCAAGCATTGCCACATGCAATTTGAACCCATTAGTGGATTCAATCTTCTTAACCTGAGCATAATCCCTGGGTAAACCATCCTTATCGCTGTGCAGTGCCCATACCTGGTCCAGTTGAAATTTATCCTTGGACTTTTCGCTCTTGAAATCATAGTGCTCTACTTCTATAACCTTACAATCTGAAGACTCCTGACCTTTCGTGGGACTGACTAAACTTCCATTCTTCACATGGAAATGCATTTTATTATCAGGCTGACATGAGGTAGCACCTGGTTGCCCGTGTCTTCCATCTTTGTTTGTTGAATTATGCTTGTCAGCGTCTTCTGCTGTAGACTGACTTGCATTTACTGGAGTACTTCCCTTGCTTAAATCTCTAGGAGATCTTCTAGGTGTCCAGGCATCTGCTGTAAATTTTACCTTCTCCAATTTCTTATGGGTTGTGCTCCTCTCAGTATCCTGAAAAGAAGTACGGATTCCTTCAGGTTGAGTTAGCTTGCCATGACTAGCAACTTTGTTACCATCCTCATCTTTTGCCCGTTGACCTCCATCAATATGACTGTCATCCCTACATGTCCCAGTTGATTCTCCTGGAGATCTTGCATGTCTTGAAGTTCCTTTTTCAGGACCACTCTTGAGATTCTTAGGAGTGCAAACCTTCTCAGAGCGCTTTATAGGTTCCACTTTATATTCAGGAGACTTTGAATATGAACCAATTGCTTCAGTATCCAGCTTCTCCTTTCCAACCTTCACATCACCAAGTTCAACGAGGTTGTAAAGATTACTAGGCAGTGCAGCAGTATCAAGTTCAAAAGACCCTGCAGGGACACCTTCTCCTTCCTGACCAGTCATTCTGAATGAAGGAATTCGGTGGGAAAATCTATACAGTTCACTTGGTCGTATGCAAAATGATAGAACACCATTACAGTCAACTTGCTGATAAATACTAACAAATCCCTTCACTTTACCCAAATAAGCAACCCCAATGCCAACATCCTCCCTAAAATCCGTCACAACTTCCACAAATTCAAATTGGTACGGTGGCCTATGCTTTTCTGGTTCAGAACTCCATTTAATGTCCCAATCCTTAAAGAGCGCCCATGTTTCTCCCTTCTTAGGATATATCAAGTAAGTGCCTCTGCGGGCAGCATTCATGCAATGCATTTGGTGAGAGAACATTTGACAATCTACAGTTTCAGTGTTTCCATTTTCATACCTACCACAACCAACAGGCAAATCCTCATCATGCCATTGTTGCTCAGCTTTGTTATGTGAGATTGCCTCTAGCCAAGTTATCTGCAGCTTGAACCCAGGTGTGAGCACTTTCTTTACCCGAGCATAAAATCTGGGCAGGCCATCAACTGAGTCATAAATAGCCCATATTTGATTAACAGCAAAAGAGCTCTCTGCCCTATCTTTCTCAAAGTTACTGAAATCTGGATCAGGATATTCAAAGATCTCTGATTTTGGTGCTTCATTTGAATTTAACTTTGATGTGTCAATTTTGGGGTTTTCATCACTGTTCTCCAACTTTGTACCAGCCTTCTCTGACATGGACGCTTCATCTACGGTAGCCTCAAAATCTCCAGTTTTGCTTTTCTTGTTCGATGATCTTTCTTCGAGACTGGAACTTGCTTTTTGTTTGACCACTTTGTTGTTTCTATTCAACACAGCAGCAGCAAAACCAGCTGGAATATCTCTTGGTACTCCAACATCTGCACTTGCTTTTATCCCCCCATCATCCACACCAGATGAACTGCCACCCCTAGATCTTTTTGGAAGAGGGGCAACAAAATCATCATCGCTCAAATTTTCCTTGTAAGAAATGTGCTGCTTTTGCCTTGAAGATCTCCTAGATGGATGGCTGTCACTGGGTCTAGAATTCTGTGCAGAAAGATCACCATCATTTTCCTCAACAACGATGTTTTCTTCAGTGCCACCATTGCTGCTTTTGTCAAAATTCTCACTGGATTCCGCTACTGACTTCCTCCATCTCTTGCTACTTGCAATACTTCCTGGCACCTTAGATTTTGTTGCATCTGGCTTCGACAATGGCACGCCTCCTTTCCCAGCTTCCACATCCACATGCCCATTCACTTTCTCATGTGGTTTAGAACCCTCACTGATTCCAGCAGCATTTTCTGCCTTTGACTCTTTGGGTTTAGAACTCCCACAAACATCTGCAGCTCTTCCTACCTTAGGCATAAAGCTCATACCAGATGGCTTCCCTGCATTATTTCCTGGTGCAACTTTAGAAGGACCTTGATTTGGAACTCTTTTATCATTGAGGAACTGACTCCAGGAAGATCCAGGTGACGTACCCAAATCATTAGCAATAAAAGGCTGCTGACAATTTTGACACCGTAACATTTTATTTAGAAATTCTCTGTAGTATTGGTACTTCACGGTGCAAGAGGGACAGTGTGTCCAGAATGTTGTCTGTTGTGGCTGCTGATAAGTATGTGAACTCATGTACTGCGAATGAGGCGTATTAGCAAACTTGTTTGCAGCACCATGCTGCTTCTTGGCATAAGAGTTTTTATTTGACTGATCAGTTGCTGACTTTGGTGCAACAGATCTCAGTGAACCTCTGCACTTCATGTCATACAACGAACGTTTGGTTGGGTCTGTAAGCACCCTATTTGCTTCACCAATCAGCTTGAAAGCAGCCTCTGCACCTGCAAACTTATTCTTGTCTGGATGAAGAGAGAGAGCAAGCTTTCTGAATTGCTTCCTGACAACAGACTCATCTGAAAACTGCTCAATCTGGAGAACTCCATACCAATCCATTTCTGATCCATTTAGTTTGTTTTGTGCAGAACAATGAACCTCACAAACCATTAATAATTGAGAAATATTATCAAGGTCAGGATAGAGTTGCCGTGCCTTCAATGCAATCCGGCGTGCCCCAACAAAATCCCCATTTTGCATTTTCTTTTCCGCAATTTCTTTTGCTCTAATGGCCTCCTCTTTATTGCATTCCATTGACAGTTGAAACCCAATAATACCCAATGAGATGGCAACTTTTCTTCCCTTGTCTCACCAGAGTCCAACTCTCATCCAATATCTTCACACTGCAGCAACATAAGAAACGCATTTTAGCCCAAATTTCTACCATTTGTGTTTACCAACAATGCGTTATAAAACAATAACACCTACCATTCAAATAACAACAATTGAAAAGTCTTCAAAATGGGAACCTACGTGACACAAAATGCTGGCCTTTCACCTCATCCCACAACTGCAAGCAACAATCTCACTGACCCAGAACAATAATGTGTGATACCTGAAACCTGTATTAAGAAGTAATAAATCAACTCCATTTAGAACTTTAAAAAAAAAAAAGGGAAAGAAAGAAAGAAAGAAAAAAGCGAGAAAATGACCCAAGCAAATCCAACAGAAATCATAAATCACAGGTTAAACAGAGAAAGCACACAAGCAATAGAAAAGGAATCCATACGCGGTAACAAAAAAAGCCATCATATCATCTCGTAAAGCATAAAATCCCTTCAATTATACTCCGAAGTTTTCATTCAAATTATGCATACACGCATATCTGACCAACTGAACAAGCAGTAACAGTTAGCAAATTCGGATAAAATGTTAAGGAATTAAGAATTGATATCTAAAAGCAATTAAACATACTATCAGATAATACACAAAGCACCCAAAACCCCAAAAAGTGAACTATCCTCATTCCCCCCCATAAAAGCACTGCACAACAGAAACAAAAGGTAGACTGACATTTTAACACAAGACCAAAAATGATTCAACTAATAAAAGTCAAACTGAATGCAAACCCTAAATAAAGAAACAGACATGTATGTGAGATATATATACTCACATTGAAACTCAAAATGGAATGGCCTGGCATGGCATGCAGGTAAAAGCGTCTCAAAATAAGTCCAATTGATTAAACAGAACAAAAAAATGAGAAACCAAAAACCCTAGAAAATAGACATGGAAGGCATGGAAGAGAAAAAGGAAAGGGTTCACTTACTTGGGATAATAGGATGTGATTATTTATCAGCTTTAGAAAGAGGATAGTCACATGGAGGGAAAGAGAAGGGGGGGAAAGAGCGGGGGGAAGAGAAAGTGAAAATTTTTGGAAGACACACAGAAGCAGGGAGCGAAAACTGAGAGAGAGCACCCCTCAGTTTGTGAGAAATTTTTGTTTGCTCCCAAAATGTTTTCCTTTTTATTATATTTGCATTGCATCTATGGCAGGTAGGTCTTTTTTTTTATTTTATAATGAATTTTTTTTTATTTAAATGCCTAATTTTCCATGCTTCGACTGACAATTACATTTAAATAAAACCTGTATATTTAATTTAATTTAATTTTAATAAAATAAATGTAATTAAAATATTATAAAAATTGAAATGGGATATATTATTTAAATTATTAAATTTAATAATAGAATTTTGAATCTATTTATTTAAATTACTAATGAAATTTTAAATAGAATTTAAATAATTTTTAAAATTATTAAATTTAAAATAGAAATGGTTAATAAAAAATTTACGTTCACATATATTATTAATTAAATATAAATATAATCATAATATGGAAGTAATAATAATTGAAATTAGATAAATATATATAATAAAAATAAATTTTAAATTTAAATATGTGGTCACTCTCTAGAATTGTCCAGAGAGATCCAACACTTTAAATTGGGCCCGATAGACTGAAAGTTAAGATAAATTTTGTGTCTTGATTGGACAGGATATTATTTTCAGTTCAAGTGGTATCAGAGCCTTATAAAATTTAGAGGGTCTCGGGTTCGATTCTTGCCTCTGCATAAGCAACGTCTCCACGCTAAGAATGTTCTTGGAGAACCCATTTTATTAAATTATTATTTAAGATAATAAATTTACATTAATTTAGTGGAGTAATAATACAGCAAAGCTTTCAACTTTTAGCCTTTTAGTCAATGATTTAAGATATCATATTTAAAATTAATAATTTAAAATTATATTTATTTCTTTAAATATTTTTTTTTACATTAACTAACCACAACAACTAAACCTAACATATCTTTATTAAATTTAAGTCAGATATTGTTACATAATAATATTTTTGCAATTATATTTACATTATTGTCAAAATTATATAAAGTGCGCTAAATTATACTTATGATTTTATATCTAAATATAACTCAAATTGCTCAATAAAGAGAACAGTTGGTAAGATTCAAACTCTCAATCAAATGGGGGCATTGATTGAATCTTATCAAATATGATAATATTAAATTCTTCATATTACTTTCTTGGAAAGTTGCTGATAGAAAATGATTCTGAACAATAATATTGAATTCCCATAACCAAATACTCTCTTAATGGAAATTTGGGTTGGCTACATGAATATTTTTTTCACCATACTAAAATAACTAATTTACCTATAGCACTATTTAAGCAGCCTAGCATGAGATTTGACAATTATCAAGATTCATTTGAAAGTTCTTCCATCAAGATGAAATTTATTGATACAACAGAATAATTGAACAGCTGCTGATTGCAATAATTGGAAAAAAAAATATATAGATTCAGCTGCAAGAAGAGATTCACTTGGAAAATTTTCTCATGTATTTCTTGCCAACACATCCCTAATTAGTTGTTTTGGCGCTGCAAAATAGAAAAATGAAACAAAAGATTTAATGTGTGATTAAAGAACAAAGAACTGACGAGTTTTAGATTATTTGTTGGGGTTCAATTTACCAGGCAAACCAGTGAATCTTTCAAACTGTACAAATGCTTGATTGATGAACATCTCGGTCCCGTAAACTATAGTGGCCCCAGATTCCTGTGCTTCTCTTAAGAGCCTGGTCAATTTTGGTGTGTAAATTGCATCAAAGACCAAGGAGTAGTGTTTCAGAGCTTCCTGCAAAGAGAAGCAAAATAGAATATAAGATTACTGAAGTGTATCCACTAACTAATTTACTTATTAAGCAGAATTACAATAAGGAAAATGATGACTCTGATGTTAGGCTTTGATTTGATGCCTGAAGCAGGTTGATCTAGTTAAGGTAAGAAAACAACAACTTATTTGATGTGTACTATATCTTTGAAAACTTCTTGTAGAAATAAAAGACTTCCATGCCTCTCCATATTATTTCCAAACCGTTCACCAAGACCAAGAGTAATGTTGCAATTATCATAAATTAGTCTCATTTTCTCATAATCATCAGCAAAGTCTGACTGTTTAATTAATCCATCCAGGAGAGTTGATGTGAAAACTCTTGCACTCATGCAACAGCAGAACATGAAATGACAAAAATGATACAGAGGCATAACTTAGGAAGGGAAAAAGATGAAGGGGCAAACCTTGGGAAGTGGGGTATCATCAATTCTTGGTTTCATTCCAACTGAAGTGGTATTTGCAAGGATCATTCCCTCTTCCGGATGGAAATCTTTCAGCTCACCCAGAGTCATTGCTTGTCCTCCTACTTTACTGGCAAGTTCTTTGGCTTTTTCTGATAAGAAATAACCAAAATGATCATTAAGTTAGCACATAACTAACGTTCATCAGGAAAAATAGTCCTTATTAATACAACAGATTTAACATCAGTGAATAACAATGATTTTCATACAATTTTATTACCATGTATGAGAACATACAATATTATAATTTCCCTAGCACCAATGTGAATATTTCTAACACAAACAACAAGTATCTAATACGGCTTTTATAGAGTCATGACAACATTTTTCAGAATGAGTTTGTTTTGTGAGAGAAGAGAGTAGTTTGGTCATGTGAAGCGTAGACATACGGAAGCTCTAGTTAGACAAGTAGAGCACACTGGGTTAGAGGATAGGAAAAAAGGAAGGGGTAGACCTAAACTGACTTGGAGGAGAGTAATATAACATGACCTAGAAGCATCACACATTTTCAAGGATTCGACCCAAAATCGTTTATAGTGAAGAAAGAGAATCCATATAGCTAACCCCAATAAATTTTTAGGATAAAAGCTTAGTTGAGTTGAGTATGGGATACTTATTTATTGAACTCCCTCTATAAAAGCCATCATATGCATAGAGATCAGGAACTGCATCAGAATGATGACAGAATCAGAGGGACTCACCATAAGTGCGATTAGCAACAACTACTCTTGCTCCCTTCTCATAACCACCATAAGCAAGGGCCTTTCCAGCTCCACCAGCTCCCATGACAACAAAGAGTTTACCAACCAAGGGAGAACCAGAAGCAGGAGTACCATTTGATCCTACAGGAAAATTATAGAGTTAAAAGGGGAAACAATTCATTTAAAAGTTTTTTTTAAACAGAATATGCCACTAAGATGCACTGTAAACCTTGCAGTGCCTCTTCTATAGCTCCTATGGCTCCAAGATAGTCAACATTATATCCCATTAGCTTCCCATCCGTTGGTCTCCTGATCATGCAACTAATAGCTCCTATTGCCTGCAAAGCCAATATTTTAATTGAACATATGAAAGATGGAACAAAATTCTTCACAGTCTAAATGACAATGGTGATCAATGTTTTCAGTGGTGATTGTGACAAATGTGAAGTACAAATATCACAAAGTAACTAGTTGTTTTAACTACCTGTGCAATTGGATCCACCTCATCACAGCACTTAAGTCCAGCTTCCTTGTGAGGAATTGTATAACTGCATTTCAAATCAATCAAAATTAACTCCATTCAAAAGGAATAAATGATCAGCAGATCTTCAAATATTTGAAGAATTTATTATATTGACTAGATGAAACATAAAAAATATAGAACTTAGAGAAGGAATATGAGTTGAGACTAGAGATACTTGAAGTAATTCCTAAATTTCTAAATAGTGTTACAGACCTTCTGAAGACCACAAATTTATGCTTCATGCATACAAGACTGAAGTACATAACTCAGGAAATTAAACTTTCGAAAGGCCCGATTGGCCTGCTGGAAAACTTATATTTCGGGCAAAATGATTTCAGTTTCGGCAGTGTAAGGGACTATAAAACTAAAACATAATAGATGATGCATGCTACACTAAAAGATTTTAGCGAAAATTTTACCTGTATCCAACAAAGTCTGGAGATGAATATGTGGATATGTAATTTGCAACACTGTCAACCAAAAGAGGCAGATAAATTCCATTAAAACCAACTGACTTAAATGCTGCATTGTAGAGATGAGGACTTTTGCTGTGACCAATAGGATTTCCAATAACACCATGTATTTTGGTATCAGCTCCTATCTGTCTGATATTATACAAATCCAACAGATCTTTAATGGTTGGCTGCCCAGGAGCAGATACTACTCCTGCCTCAATTGAACCAAAGGTGAGAAATCCTCCATATTTTGCGGCAAGTATCCTTGATATGAAGCCTCTCTCACCCATAACAAGTCCTATAATTGGGACCTACAATTTAACTGAAGAGTCATTCATAAAGCTTAAAAATGAGGAAAAATAAAAAGCAATGCATGAATGCTTTTGGATGGTTTTATTAAAACAGAACAAGAAAACGTTAGTACAACTATGAAAAGGAGGTTAGAAATTTGCAGATGATGCATTATGATGCAGGTCACACACATATGTAATTGCCACACAATATTTCTATATGCTAAAATTTCACAGCCATACTAGATTTGAGAGTATTTGATATATGAAAGAATCCTTAAGTTCATAAAACCCCATCATAGCATTAAAGATCTATGGATGGAGTACTTTCATAGCATATCAATTACTTACTTGCAAATGCACAAGCACTTGAAACATTCTTGCATTGTCTGTGATGTCTAAGGCTGTTGTTGCAATCTTCACTATGTCAGCTCCAGTAGCTTGTATCTTGGCAACAAGCTCACCAATCTCCTCTATGGATGGAGTACTTTCATAATTATGAGAAGAAACAATAATCTTGACCTTTTCAGGTTTCTTCCCTTGAATGGAACTGAAGAACCCTTGAGCTACCTTCAAGACGCAAAATTAAACAGTTCAATGACATGTTCATTGGTAAATGAAGATAAAACATTTTCAACATTGAAATAAATAATACAGATTGTAAGTAGCTCAACCTTTAGCTCAACATCAATAAAATCTGATCCCAGTTCCATTGCCAGACGTAGTGCTTCTTGACGCTTGCTTTCATCGCCATCATACTCACCACCTTCCCATTTCGGTCTAGAAGGTAAATTATCCATTAGAAAAATTATTAAAGTTGTAAATTTACAAGTGTTAATATTATTTTAGTAGCGTCAAGCTTGCCTGAGTTGATCCATTACAAGATGAGAAAACTAAAACTTTAATGCATTAATTTGATTTCGTAAAGATGAGCTTTCCATTATGTCCACTTGAAATCCTAATGTTTACACACTTGATTAGCAACTGAAAAATTATTATCTAAGTCTGCTAATGATAAAATAATTATAATTATCCAGATAAATATTTGTAACTCACCTATTCAAAGGTAAAGTAAATATCCATATTACATAGTTTACATTCTAAGACAGGTATCAAACTCAAAATACATAACATAAGCATGGGGTCTCGTTCTTAATCTCAAAACGTATATCATCTTATGATTTATACCTGTAAGTGATAAGAGTTGGTAAAGGACTTTGCTTGACTAAGACCTCAAGATTCTGTCTAGGACTGAAATTTTTTAAGAAATCCACCCGAATTTCAACAAGGTCAGCCCCAAGTTCCTTGGCCTTTTTCATTTGAACCAACATTTGATCAACTGATTCTGCCATTACTGGAGCACAGATTAGCGTGGAATTTCTTCGAGCTCCATCCACAATTTGAAGATCCGTAGTAGTCAACTGGAATCCACCAAAAAAATTTTAAAAAGGAAAAGAAGTTCAACATGTGAAGATCTAGGAATGATCAACATTTAAAAAAAAAAATCAGAAAACTTGATTTGCTCTGCATGGTCCATCAGTTATGTATTCACTTTCCCAAGTTTTTCATCAACCAAGCAAAGAAAACCAATAAAAGTTGAAATTTCAAAATGAACATCGACATTATTTGCTCCTTCTTATTGTAGAGGTGAATGCTAAGCAGAGAAGACAAATCAATAAACTCCATTTGGTGCAAGAAAAGTGAAGGAAATTTTAAAAAGAAAAATCTAAAAAATTTAAATTCCATAATCTGAATTCTCTTTAATTCTGGAGATAACCCCAAAACCATTAATCAACAATAACTATGCCTCTGCGCAAACCACTTAACTCAGCTTATTCCAATAATCAGACCCAAGAACAATTGATTTAAACCCCAACACGGTCTTCCTAAAACAACGAGTTAAGAGATTGGATTCTTTAACCGTATGGATATCCAGAAACTACAAAAAAAAAAAAAAAAAAAAAAAAAAAAAAAAAAAATCGTGGCTCTTTTCTTTCTTTACGACAGTTTAGAAACCAAACAGACAATTAGAAACTAATCAAGAAAAGGAGAGAAAAAAAAAAAAAAAGGGTGTTACCGGGACACTGCCGAGAGTCATTGTGGGAGAGAGTATGAAGTAGTTCGCTGGCGTTGCTTGAGGCCAAAGAAAGAAGCGGGTGGCAGCAGAGTGGAGCGATCAAACCGAAGACCAAGAAAGAGAGTCTACATTAGGTGGGGTGGGTTAGGTGTGTATATATATAAATAGGAGAATAGCTAAGTTTAATAGGTCTGTATAGAAAGGGTTAAAAAAGAAGACCGTTGGCTGGTATATTTAGCTGCAACCATCATTTCCATATTGGAATTGCAGAGCAGGGTGAAATTTTAATCATTTTTGGTTCGCTGATATGAAATTATGATGAATGAAAATTTGGATATCGAAATGTGGCAAAACGACTGTCGTTAAGTTGACCAACAACTGAATCGGCACTGCTTGGAGTTAGGTAAATAGAAACGCCGCTGTGGGCAGCGAGACTGCTGTTGACTAAAAAAGTTGGTTTTACCAAATTGTCCATTTTAAGGATATTTTTGAAACATAAATAAAAATAAAAGCATTTAATAATAATTTGTCTTCATCTTCCAATTGTAAGTCCTTGTGGCAGTATCGTCTGACTTACTGGTAGCAGAAATTGAGGACTAATACAGCAATTAATGTTTTGAGGACTAACACAGCAATTAATGTTCCTTGGTTTTAAAATAAAAATGAAGTAATTATTGCATTATTTAAAGAGATAAATGAGGGTTCCTTTTTTTTTATCAATTAGCTTGAAAGCACTATAGAATTATTGAAGCTGAAGAGGATTAATTTCTTGTTGTTGAAATGAAATTGCTTTATGTTATCTATTAATGTTATAAATAGCTTGTATATTAGATAATATAAAGAGAAAGAATTTTTATGTGTTAAAATATAAAAAAGTGAAGGAATGATAAAAGTGAAATGTGTATAAAATTATATATATATAAATAAATATATATTATTCTATTATAACACTTTATACGTATATGTGTAAAATAAAATAATTATCTTATTATAATTTTCGTAAATAAATTATCAACATATGTATTTATTTACAAGTAGATAAGTTTATTAATAAACAGATATATTTATTCTATACAAATAGTCACAACTGTTTATATAGGTATCTGTTAATAAACAGACATGTCTATTCTATACAAACAGTCTATACAAACAATTGTATCTATTGAAGATAGATAAATGTGTCTATCTATAAAAAGGTGCTATAACTTTTCATTATTTATAAATACGGATGAGTTTTTTAATCCAGATATATACTACTTCTATTTCTTCCTCTTTTCCTCTAGTCTCTCTAAATTAAGTTCGTATAAAGAGTTTTTAAGGGAAATCTTCAGGAGTTGATTTTAGGCTTTATTGTATCCTAGAGGTATATTGCCATAACCTTGCAGCAATCTAGTGGGGACAATTAATACCTTAAAGATAGTAATTCATCACACCTCAAAGCCTATTCTACACCCATTGCTACAACAATTTTAAAGTATTAATCGCAATGGAGTCTATGGTTGTTTCCGTGATGAATCAAGAGTTTGTGAAACTTGATTGTTTTAAAGAACAAATTATGTTCACTGAGAAGGTGAAAGCAGATCAGGAAAAAAAGGTGAATTGTCATGCAGAGGTCATATTCTCAACAACTCATCAGATATGTTATAAAATTTGTTTACTTTTGTCAAGTCTCAAAAGGAAATCTGGAATTCGTTAGAATTCAAATACAATAAAAAAAAAGGTGTGGATAAATTTATCATTATAAAATATTTTGAATTCTAAATACTTGATAATATGTCTATTATGGATAAGTCCATGAGTTGCATATCTTTGTTTCAAAGTTTAAGGATTTGAAAATGGTAATTCCTAAATCACTGCAATTAGGAGGAATAATAGCACATCATACTTCTAGTTTGAATGATTATAGGAAGAAATTACTGTATGCCACATATGATTTTTCTCTTAAACAGATTCAAAAATACTTACACATTAAAATATTTTTTATGTGATAATTTATCTTTATATTGATGACATGCTTATAATTAGAAGAAATATAAGGTTATATTATGATACTAAAGATCATGATGAAAGTGTTAAAGAAGGTAATAAGATTTATGTGCATAAGTTAAAAAACACTTTTTGTATGCATAAATCCTAATTCATATTGATTGTATCTATCACTAACTAGGTGGGGATATTGTTAAAAATATTAGTGATAAAAAAATTTGTCTCATTTTGAAAGAGTTATGTCCATTAATTAAAAGGCATCAAAATGAACTATTTATTACCGATAGTTATATCTGTTTTAAAATGTGTAAATGAACAAATATGATTATTCTAAGAGATACAAAGTGAATAGTTGTATATATTCTAAGAGGTATAAGTGAATAGTTGTATATGTTATAGGCGGTATAAGTGAACAGATGTAATTGTTCTAAGAGATACAAAGTGAATGGTTGTATCTGTTGTAAATGGTATAAGATAGTAGATGTAATTGTTATAAGAGATACAAAGTAAACAATTGTATTTATTCTAAAAAGTGTAAATGAACAAATGTAATTGTTCTAAGAAATATAAAGTGAACTGTTGTATCTATTCTAAAAGGTATAAGTGAACAAATGTAATTATTCTAATAGATACAAAATGAACTGTTGTATATGTTTGAAGAGATGCAAATGCTTTATAAATAACAGTTTGGAATAAAAATCTATTAAGTTTTCTTTTTTGTCTCTTTTCTTCGTTTTTACCTATAATCAACATTATTATTTTTTAATTTATTCTTGGGAGAATTTTAAAATTACTGTCTAGATTTATATTTTGGTTATTATCCTTGAGGGATTTGCCTAAACTACCTAACTGTAATATAGTGTGGGGTTTTACTCTTTGTCAATTTCATTATATTGAGGGAAGCAAATACTCCATATGATATTTATTGCAAATTGACTGAAATTTTTGATAAAATAATTGCTCAAATTGAGTGTGCTAGTGCTATTGATAGCTTAATGTATGCTATGCATTGCACTACTCCTGATATTGCTTTTGCAGTATGTAAATTATCAAGATATACAAATAATCCTAGTGTGGAATATTGGAAAGAAATTTCAAGGGTTTTTGGATATTTAAAAAAAATTATAAACTATAGATTATTCTGCGTTAAATTTCCAATTGTGCTAAAACCATATAAAGAGTTGTATCCACATAAAAATTTGTGTCCCTTGGCCAAAAAATGTAACTAAATGAAAAGATGCAAATCTTCTTAATAATTACATGTATGAAGATATGAATTTATTGGCCAAAAGATTGGTACATTTTGAGTAGTAAATATAAGAGTCTTATAAGTCATTTGTAAGAAGTGACAAGAGGACAAATGAATGTGCATTTGTGTGCGTGCAAATTTGATATTGTTCTTTATTTTTGGAGGCTCTCATTTTAAACAAGTTATGAAACAATTTATTTATGCAAATAAGGTACATATCTACACTATGAATTATTTATGTAGTTCGTGTTATAAACATGTGATTATATGATAAACTAGTGAAACAAATATGGTGGAGATCATAGGGTTATACAAATGTCAATTAGATAAGTAGTGCTAAGGATAATAAGTCAACTTTTGGTTGGTGTTCACTTTAAGTGGAGGTTCTGTTTCTTGGGCATCAAATAAATAAATTTGTATAACTCATTCTACGGTGGAATCCGAATTTATAACTTTGGCAAATGTTGGTAAAGAAGCATAATAGCTTATATTGTAATAGTCAAATCATGATGGCTAAAGCTTATAGTAAAATATACAATTAAAAGTATATACATATAAGCTTAAGACATGAAAATGTAAGACAATTAATCTTTAATGATGTTATTACCATGTTTATGTTAAATCCTATAATAATCTAGCAAATCCTTTAATAAAATGGCTCTCGAGAGTTATGATCATAAGTACATGTGCTAATTAGGATTTAGAATATTCAATTAAATTTGCTACTTGTGGAAACCCTACTTTATAGTATTATTAATAAATAAAGTTTAAAGAGTAACAACAAGTCATTAGTAAATGTTATAATTAAGTACTTAGTGTACTAAGTTAATGGAACGAGGATGAGTATTTATACTCTTAATGAAGTTTAATATTATTACAAAGGAAACTTCACCTATATGAACATAGGAAGTGGCTAAAATATTAGTAAATTTTTTAAGTTGAACTAATTGATTCGAGTGTATAGTATTTTCGGTTCTATTTAATAGGAATTTATATTTAAACTAAGGCCACCGTGATTTCTTTAAAACTTTGAAATGCTTACACTAAGGAATCGAAAGATACTTTTCATTATGTATGAAATAATGGGATCTAACAATAGAAGGTGAGTAAGGTATTATTATAAATAGCTTGTATGTTAGATAGTATAGAGAGAAAAAATTGTTATGTTGTTAAAATATAAGAAAGTGAAGGAATGTCAAGAGTGAAATGTGTATAAAATTATATATATATAAATAAATATATATTATTATATTATGACACTTGGCATGCATATGTGTGAAATAAAATAATTATCTTATTGTAATTTTTGTAAATAAATTACGAATATATGTGTTTATTAACAAGTAGATATGTCTATTAATAAACAGACATATCTATTTTACACAAACAGTCACAACTATTTATATAGGTGTATGTTAATAAATAGACATGTCTATTTTATACAAAAAGTCACAACTGTTTGTATATGTATCTGTTAATAAATAGAGATATATATATTTTATACAAAAAGTCACAACTGTTTGTATAGGTGTCTGTTAATAAACACACATATCTATTCTATACAAACAGTCATAACTATTTGTATAGATATTTGTTAATAAACAGACATATCTTTTACACAAACAGTTGTATAGATAGATGTGTCTATCTAAAAAATGTGTTATAACTTTTTATTCTTTATAAATATGGATAGATTTTTCAATCCAGATATATACTACTTCTACTTCTTCCTCTTTTCTTCTATTCTCTATAAATTCGGTTCGTATAAGAGTTGCTGTTTGTAAATTTCAGGTTTTGTTGTATCTTGAAGGTATATTGCCATAACCTTGCAGCAATTCAGTGAAAGCAATTAATACCTTAAAAATAGTGATTCATCACGTCTCAAAGCGTATTCTACACCCACTGCTACAACAATTAAACCTTTCAAATCATAGATAAAATGACATTAATTAACTCCTCTATTAAAATCTTCATTAAAATGCATCAATAGTGCAAGTCATTGCACGATGCTTTTAACTTATTGGTACAGCAGCAAGAATGTTTAGAAACTGTCCTCCATGTACATTTCTTTCATGGAGTAATATTATTTTAATACTTAAAGAAATTAAATTAAAAGTTAAATTAAAAATAAATAAATAATTATTTGATAAAATTATTTTAAAATAAAATTTAAATAATTTAAGTATTTGATTAAAAAGTGCTTAAGAGTAATTTAATTTATTAAAATTACTAAAAATAATATATAAAAATAATATATAATTAAGTATTATAGTTCTTAAAATGAAAATAATGTTAATATTTTTAAAAATTATTAAGATAATATAGTTTTTTATTTAGTCAAATAGTAATTTTAAAATACATAAATAAATTATAAATAAGATATTTTTATTTATAACTTTTAACTTATTTTAAATAATCTTTTTTTATTTATAAACTAAATTAAATATTAATCTATTTACTATTTAGTAGATTTGATCAACTTATAAGTTAAATTAAATATTTTTTAAAATAAATAATAATAACATTTAATTCTTAATTTTTTTAATATTCTATCAAACACAACCTTTGCTTTCTTGAGTGCATTGCAGTTTCATAATTAAAGGACATGCCGCGGTTAGAAATAATATGAAGGAAGAGAGGAAGGAGAAGAGGAATCTAAGATCTACAGCGTTCCTTAAACCCTAGAAACCAGAAATAACATAAACCCTTAAATGATGATTGCACAATCAACTATTTTTACGCCAGTCGGTCGAAAATTCATGGCCGGAGTTGGGTAGAGAAGGCCGCCACAGTGCTCAGTGGGTCAGGAGTCGGCGTCTTAATAATTTGGTGGCAAAGCTAATAATTACAGTTGATGACTTCAAAAGTTGGTTAATTTTACCAAATTCTTCTCCTTTCAATTGGAAGTCTTGAATTATCAACAAGATCGTCTGACCTACGGTTAACAAAAGGTTTGATACGGCTGTTATATTAAATTTGTACTAAACTCCACTTGTCTTTATAATCGAGTTCAATCATAAGGTCCTCGTCTAATCTTTTAGTGTTGCTATAAATATGATTCAACTTTCACTATCATATAAATTTATATTTTAAATGATCAAATAATTAATTAATAAAAATTTATAAATTATATTTTTATTAAATAATAATTTTTATAAATCATAATTAACATTCATTGCAGTATTTTCTTAACCGTCGATTAAAAAATTAGTATTTTCTTAACCGTTGGTTAAAAAATTAATTTTAAAGAAATGTGATTTAAATTTTGAGAGCTAAAAAATTAAAAAGTTGTGCGAGATATTTTTAAATTAATTAATATTTTAAAATAATAAATTTTAATTATTATAATAAATAAAAATTTTGATTTTATAGGGATAAATAAATAAAGATAAATTTTCATAATTGGTAATAAAATTAATTTTAAATATTAAATTTAATAAAATTATTATTTTTTAAATTTGAAGGGAAATTTAGAGAGAGTATCATTTTGTGGTCTAGTGTAAAAAATTTAAACAATAATTAACGAGATAAAAAGTAAACTCGTAAATGGAGTTATTTGCTTGAGTTAAATTAGTGATTTATTAATAATATGATGTAATTATGCAAAATAAAGATATTAGGGCATTTTAATTAATAGATATAAACCTAAGACTATCTTAGTAGATTATAACGATCCTCTTGATTTTAATGGGTTAACTTGCAATGTGCCTATAGGCCATAGCTTCTTAAATTTTGGTCCATTTCCAAAATGATTTAAGATTTTTATATCGTAATTAAAAAATAATTAAATTATTGAGATTATAATAAAATATGTATTAATTTGATAATAAAATACTATGTTAGAAAATCATCAAGCTTTCCAAAACAAATCAACTGCAGAATGGCACAGTTTAACCAAATTGTATCATTGAAGCGTATAGCCGGATTGATTTTCCCAAATAACAGGCACTAGACAAGATTCCTTCTATTCAAGGTCCATTCACCAGACATAATAGTTCAACAATCATTAATTGATTCTCAAAGAAAATTTATTGGTACAACTTAATAATTAAAATCACTAGCTATAACTTGTGGCAGAAAAGGAGATGGTTTCAACTAAAACAGTAGACAAGACTTGGAATTAAATTGCTTCTTATGCATGTTTCTCCATGAGTTGCCTGAACAATTCTTCTGGTGCTGTAATTGGAAACCCAAAAACAAAAGGGAAAAAAGAATTAAAAGCACACAAATTAGTACTGGTACTCTTTAATCATTCATAAAATTTGTCATTGAACTCTGGTTGATCTTACCAGGCAAGCCAGTGAAGTTCTTGTACTGTTCAAAGCCTTGACGGATCAACATTTCTGTTCCATAGACGATAACAGCTCCACTTTCTCTTGCTTCCCGTAAGAGTCTTGTGTCTTTTGGTGTGTAAATGGCATCAAAGACTAGGCAATAATGTTTCAAGGCATGCTGCAGAATACAGAAAAGATCCCTCCCTCAGAATCTGCATATTCTTAAAATTTTTCTGCCAAAGAATCACAGATCCATGGAGAAATTAGATGGGAAGGTGGAGGCAAACCTTTGCTAATGGGGTGGCGTCAAAGTTGGGTTTCATTCCCACAGATGTGGTATTTGCAAGAACCATTCCTTCTTCTGGGTGGAAATGTTCTACTTCTGCAAGGGTCATTGCTTGGCCACCAACTTTGTCAGCCAGCTCCTTAGCTCGTTCTGAAGTGAGGAGAAATCCAAATTACCAATAATTTGACTCATTATAATAACTAAAAAACTAAACCAGTACCAGATTCTTACCAAATGTTCGATTGGCAACCACAACTCTTGCTCCTTTTTGTGCACCACCATAGGCAAGTGACTTGCCAGCTCCCCCAGCTCCCAGAACCACAAACAGTTTACCAGATAAGGGTGAGGTACCTGCTGGGACTGCGCCATTTAGTTCTGCCAAGCAAGACCAATCAGAGAGCCAGCACAAAAAGACCTCTCTTAACAGAATTTTTAGCTTCTCATTTCTCAAAAACAGATTTAATTAGTTACCTCGTAGTCCATCCTCGATCGCAGAAATGGCACCAATGTAGTCAGTGTTGTAAGCCATTAAAGTCCCATCAGGTCTCCTGACAATGTTGTTGATTGCTCCAATTTTCTTCAGGTATTAAAGAATGAACTAACAATTAACCAAATTTCATACTTAAAATTGTAGAGATGGTTATTGCAGCAGGGTGTTAGGGTATTAAATACCTTGGCAATGGGGTCAATTTCATTCATGCATTTAAGTGCAACCTCCTTATGAGGGATAGTGCAGCTGCATACCCAAATAAAATCCATTAGTTTGCTCCAAAGAAATACAGAAGCCTTACCATTTTTCCAGGGAATTTTGACAGGTAAATAATGCTCTCGCTAAGGATTTCAAAAAAAAGAGATTGTGCCTGCATCCAGAAGCAAAATCAATAGATGAATAGGTGTTGAAAAACTTCTCCACGTCATCCACCAGAAAATGCATGTAAACTGCGTTAAGGCCAACGGACTTAAATGATGCGTTGAACAAGAGAGGACTCTTGCTGTGACCAACAGGTTTCCCAATAATGCCATACACTTTGGTATCAGGCCTTATAAGCCTGAAGTTGTATAAATCCAACAAATCCTTTGCAGTTGGTTGTCCAGGAGCTGATATAGCACCTTGCTCCAGTGCACCATAAGTCAGGTATCCACCAAACTTGGGGCTAAGCAACCGAGAAATCAAGCCCCTCTCACCCATAACAATTCCGATTATTGGGACCTACAAAAATTTACATGGAAACAGCTCAGATGAACGCAACCGAAATTTTCATGGAACACTTTCAGGGAATGTACTGTACACTATTGCTTCACCTGAGAATGCACCATAATCTGAAAAATACGAGCACAATCTGTGATGTCTAAAGCAGTCGTTGCAATACTGACAATGTCAGCTCCACTAGCTTGAATTCTTGCAACAAGATTGGCAATGGCCTCGGCAGATGGAGTATTATGAAAATTGTGAGAAGAAACAATGACCTTGAAGTTATCAGGCTTGCTTCCAGATATTGAACTGTTGAAGTCATGAGCAACCTGCAGAATATGTGAAGCATAAGAATCTAGCTTCATATTTACAACTACAACAGGGCTAATCCTCTCCCTTCCCAATTTCACTGAGATTGGAAGCCACAAACTCCAATAAGAAATCCCAAATTTGAGTTAATGCTAATGTATCTGGCTACTCTGCAATGTATTAATTACCTCAAGCTCAATATCAATATAATTAGCTCCCAACTGCATTGCTAAACGAAGTGCATCCTGTCTCTTGGTTTCATCACCCTCATATTGACCACCTTCCCAACTTGGTCTGAAAAGCATGAAGTTTTCATTTTAGAGGTTGTTACAACAAAGGAAAAAAGTTGCTGGAATCGCCGTTGAGCTAATAGCCCAACGGTCGAGCACTTGTTTCATAGGGCAAGAGATCATGGTTTAAACCCTGAAACATCCATCTTCGAAGTAAAAAAAAAAAAAAAAGAAGAAGGAATCGCATACAGGTTTTGACCTTCTTTTTAAAATTGGATATTTTTTTTCATTTATGTATTACTGTAACAGAGAGACTGTGTGTGCAAGTAAAAAACAAACAAAATAACCAACATTCAAGAACAGATAACAAACTTTCAGACTTGGTCATTTCATTACCTGTAAGTGACCAGGGTGGGAAGAGGAGATTGTTTAATGAGGATTTCAAGATCTTGGCGAGGATTGAAGTTTTTCAGGCAGTCTAGCCGGATTTCGACAACATCAGCACTGATTTCCTTGGCTCTTTGCATCTCAATCAACATTTGGTCGACAGTGGTTCCCATTAGTGGGGTACATAGCAAGGTAGGGCTGCTCTGAACTGCTTTAGAACCCAGTTGAAGATCAGACATTGTGAACTAACACACACACACACACACAAAAAAAGTCTGTTAAAAATGATCAATGATACAACTATTGAAAATGCAGGGAAAGAAATATATTAATAAAAAACATTCACAAAGAAAGAAAAATCTACCGGAAGGCTTCCCATGGTGGAGGGGGTGGTGGTGGTGGTGGTGTTACTAGGTGGCTGTGAAGTTTCTTGGGGGAAGTTAGCTAGAATTCAGTGGCCGTAGACTCCTGGGAGCTGAGTTATAGTACGTATAAGAGTGTCCAATGGTTTTATAGCATATGGTTTCTGAAACTAAATTTGAAGGTCTTTAACAACATCTTTAACACATCTTCTTTTTAGTCAAGACTGGACCTTTTGGTGGCACCAGCCTACAGGTAACAAGTTAAGTGCCGGCTGGCTGTAATCGAAAATTAGGTGAATGGGTTGAAACTGAGCTAGCTGTGGCAAGCAGTTTTCCTTTATAAAGAGAAAATTCATCCTTTAGCCTCCCTTTGTTTCACGCATTTGAGGCACCCGGTCAAAGGATTTTCTTAATCAAGAGAAAACAAAGTCATTTATAAGAAAAATGAAAGGAAGTTAATTTTTTATTTTTTAATTTAATAATTTTGGTGACTTCTATGATTATTTGATTCTATATAAAATATAATTATTTTATTATAAAAAATAAAATAATTTCACATAAATTTATAACTTATTTTATGATATTTTTATAAAATAATTATTTTGTCTGTAAAGTAGTTAATTACAGAAATTTTATTAACTTGATAACAAAAAAATTTCTTCATGTAAAAAAACACATAATATTTTTTTAAAAATCTAATAAATAATTTTTAATAAACCAAAACATATAATTTTTTAACAAAATTTACTATACATAATTTATCTCTTAGATTTTTTAAATTAATAAAATTTTCATAATTAAGTAATTTATGAAAAAAAATTATTTATAAAAATATAATAAAATAAATAGTAGATTTATGTAAAATTATTTTATTTTTCGTAACAAAATAATTATACCTCGTATCCAACCAAATAACTATAAAATTTCCCTATTCATACATAAGATAGAAAAATATCAGTTAAACATAAGACATACGGTGAGACTCACTGATTTAACACATGAATCTAATATATTTATGTGTTGAATCTATAATAGACCAGGTTTAGGCGAAAATTTTCCTTATCTTTTTTATTTTTCTGATGAGTTTGATAATCTAGAGTTGGAGTTGAGCTACTCATCTAATCATCTTCTATATATCAAACTTTTTTTTTCTTGTTGAACTCAATTAGTGTCCATCAAAATGTAATTGAAGATGTATTGATTAAAAATCCAATCATATATATTTTTAATGAAGGTAGAGTAAAAAAAATATGTAATTCTTTTTGAACATTGCAATTGGGTAATATCACAGAGTAAAATTTAATTTATGTATTTATATGTATAAGCTTACCAATTTAATTTAATAAAAAAAAACTACTCATTATTCAAATAATATTTAATAGTGAAATTTTAAATTAAAAATTTCATCATTTTAGAAATAATCGTAAGACTGAAAAATCCTCTTGATTTTATAATATATTAATTATTTAATTACGATCTGTATAAATTTATTTACGTGATGAAACCCTCTTTGTGAATAGTTATTCATGTATATAAGTAGATAAAAAATAAATAAATAAATAAATAATTAATTAATTAATTAATTCTGCATTGTAATGATGATGAGTCTCATTAGCGTCTTTAATGTCAAATTTTCACAACAAACCTTCATAACAAGTTTTCTTCCTTTAGCTAACCCAGTACAATTATATCAAATCAGAATCGTTTAGAGTTTTATTTAATTAATGAATAAAAGTTTTAAATATAATTTAATTTAATAAATATATTTTATATTTTTAATATATTAATTAAATTTTATATTTATTTTTAAATAAAATTTTAAATTAAAATATATTTTTATTAATTAAATTAAATAATTATCTTTTAAATGAGATCAAATAAATTTATATATTTAAATATAAAATATAAAAATAAAGTCATATTTTTTATAAAGTAATTTTAAAATATATATATATAATTAAAAAGAATATACCTCACATAAACTATATCATTTATTAAATAAAATATGAATTTATATATATATATATATATATATATATTTTACTCTAATTAATATGTTTATTTATTTAAAGAATACTATAATTCATGATAAATTAAATTTAAATATAAATTTTTTTCACTTATTTTTTTTTCTTTTCTTTATGAAGAAAATAATAGAATCGTAGAACCATCAACCATGCAATTTCATTTAAAAATAAATATAAAATATATTTTCTTTTTAAATACAATATTTAATCAATGGATTAAAAATGTCAAACGATTAAGTTAAATAATGATTATATCTAAAACTTTTAGATATTAATTAAATAAAATTTTAGGTATTATATTATAATTTATTATTAACCTTTTAAATTTAATTTTACCAATACAATTGTGATAAAAGTTAAGGTTTTGATATTTAATACAAAATTTGAAATTTTGAATATAATAGGATTTGACCCCAACGGGTTTTTTTTTTTTATATAATTTTTTTCAATTAGCCAAAGCAAAACAAAGAATAAGATGAGAATCATCAGAGCTGAAAGCGAAAAGAAGCAGAGGAAAGTGATGAAGATTAAAATATCTATAAGGAAATTGAATTTAGAAAGTGAAATGTGTGCTGCCTAGGGACAGCTAAATAATGGAGGTGGTCCATGATATGCAATGGAAGTGGAGAGAGAACATTGTGAGTTCAACAACCCAACCCAACCCAACTCCATGCATGCGAATGGCACCTTCCCTTCTCCAGCAGCCTGCAGGGGAACGGAGTTTATCGATCACCAACCTTCGTGCCTGCCTCTGCTTCTCAGTCATGTGCCATGGTTTTCTCAATGTTTCTACTCGTCCGATGTCTAGACATCATATTATCAGAAATGTTGTACGACACACTCTCCATCACACAAAAACATATGCTGACGACCAAAATTGTAGAGGGAAAGATTGTTTCACAGATAGTTCAATTTCACCTCAACTGCAATTCAAAACACCTATATTCTACAAACTGGTAGAGAATTATTACTACATTTTCTATTTAACATTTTATTTACGTTTTATCAACTTTATCCAGCCTCCATTGTTATTGTTAACAAAATTTCTTTTATGGTCCCTTATCCCATATTGTATCTTCACATGCTTACGTGGAGGTGAATTGTTAACAAAATTTTTTCTTTGCCTACCATGTGAGACCCCATGTATTTAATAAGTGAATCCCCTCGTACATCTTGTATCTTAGGTTCACAGTAGACCAGGCAAGAAAAATCTATTAATTTAAATATAGCACTGAAAGATAATGCTCTTGATGTTACTCATACATAAAACGCACTATTATACAGGGTCTACTAAAACATGCTTATGCTGAGATTAAATTTTTCATTGTACAATTTCTATTGTAAATCAATTTCTGTTCATGAAAATTCTGTTTCTGATGGCTTTACACTTGAGTTATTGGTAGAAATTGAGGATAGGACTTTATATGGCAACGAATTAATTTGCACCAACCAAATAATGTTGAAGCTGGTTTGAGCACTTCATCAGCTTGTAGAAAAATGCATCAGAACTTGGCTAAAACGATCTCTCGAATGAAATCTTTAGGTGCTGCCACAATAGACAACAAACGAAAGCTAGCAAAAGTGAGATATATTTGAAAACTACAGAATTGATAACTTCAGCAAATCAGGATTGGGGAACAGCCATAAAACAAGTATCTTAAGCTAGTAAGGTGCTTCAGAGTTGGGAATTTTAAAGAATGATTTCCAATTTGTCCTCAAAGTTAGACCCCAAAGGGACTTAATTTGGAATAGCCAATGTCAGAGATAGAGCAAAGAAATAGAAAGTTACCTTCTCTGCCCGTGAAGAGGTTGAACTGGCCAATTGCCTGTCTGAAGAACATTTCAACCCCACTCACTATGATTGCTCCTGCTGCTTCAGCTTCTTTTAATAGTCTGGTTTTTCTAGGCGTATAGACAGCATCAAAGACCAGCTGGTAGATCCCCAAGGTTTCCTTGAAACAGAAAAAAAAATGAACAGAAGGTTTTAAATTCAATAACAAAAAAGCCTGAAATTGAATTTTGTTCCTAGCTGTGAAGTAGAAAGAACCTCAGCTACAGGAATTCTATCTGTATTTGGATGCATTCCTAATGGTGTTGCATTTGCAAGGATTGCTCCATTCTCTGGCTGAAAGTGAACTAGACTTTCAAAAGGCTGAGCTTCACCCGAAACACCATGAGCTAGAGACTTTGCTCTCTCTTTTTAGACAAACATTAGAGATGAAAATGATTTTAGATTTTCCAGTTTATTAAGATACCACTCAGTTTGCTGCAGCAAAAAAAAAAGAAAATGATAATAATGTATATACCAAAATCAACATCGAAAATGATTACACGGGCTCCTCTACTTTTAGCACCAAATGCAAGTGCTCTTCCTGCCCCTCCAGCACCAACTAGCACAAATTGTCTTCCAGTTAGTGAAGAGCTAAAAGATGTTCTGCTATTGATGTATCCTTGTTCTGTAATATTCAAATGCACAATATCTATGTGTCAATAACTAGATTTGAAAATCTATCAATGACCAAAGGTACAGTATTGAGTATCCTATTTCATTACCTTTTAAAGCATCCTCCATAGCAGTTAATGAAGCCTCACTATCTGTATTATAACCTATCAGCTTCCCATCACCAGGCCTCCTAATAATAGTGTTCACAGCACCTATAGACTAGACAATCGTATAAGGTTCATTACAGTGAAATATAACAATATAAGATTGCTAATATCTAGAGCATGTTGATTATGAATCTCTGGACAATGTTGTTGATGTTGAAGCATTTTCAAACTCCAGGGTACTCAATACCTTGGCAATGGGGTCAATTTCATCCATGCATTTGAGTGCAACTTCCTTATGGGGGATAGTGCAGCTGCATACCGAAATAAAAACCATTAGTTTGCTCCAAGGAAATACAAAAGCCTTACTATTTTTCCGAGGAATTTTGGCAGGTAAATAATGCTGTGGCCAATGATTTCAAAGAAGGAGAATCACCTGCATCCAGAAGTAAAATCAACAGATGAATAGGTGTTGAAAAACTTCTCCACATCATCCACCAGAAAGTGCATGTAAACTGCGTTAAGACCAACAGACTTAAATGATGCGTTGAACAAGAGAGGACTCTTGCTGTGACCAACAGGCTTCCCAATAATGCCATACACTTTGGTATCAGGCCTCATAAGCCTGAAGTTGTATAAATCCAACATATCCTTTGCAGTTGGTTGTCCAGGAGCTGATATAGCACCTGCCTCCAGTGCACCATAACTCAGGAATCCACCAAACTTGGGGCTAAGCAACCGCGAAATCAAGCCCCTCTCACCCATAGCAATTCCGATTATTGGGACCTACAAAAAAATAATATGGAAACAGCTCGGATGAATGCATTTGAAATTTTCAAGAAACACTTTCGGGGAATGTGCACTGTTACCTTACCTGAGAATGCACCATAATCTGAAAAATACGAGCACAATCTGTAATGTCTAAAGCAGTTGTTGCAATCTTGACAATGTCAGCTCCAGTAGCTTGAATTCTAGCAACAAGACTGGCAATGGCTTCAGCAGATGGAGTATTATGAAAATTGTGAGAAGAAACAATGACCTTGAAGTTATCAGGCTTGCTTCTAGATATTGAATTGTTGAAGTCATAAGCAACCTGCAGAATATGTGAAGCATAAGAATCTAGCTTCATATTTACAATTACAACAGGGCTAACCCTCTCCTTTCCCAATTTCATTGAGATTGGAAGCCACAAACT
Organism: Hevea brasiliensis; assembly: GCF_030052815.1. Taxonomy (NCBI): domain Eukaryota; kingdom Viridiplantae; phylum Streptophyta; class Magnoliopsida; order Malpighiales; family Euphorbiaceae; genus Hevea; species Hevea brasiliensis. Next base: position 2,118,389 of record NW_026615250.1, read on the forward strand.
CCTATAAGAAATCCCAAATTTTGAGTTAATGCTAATGTATCTAGCTACTCTGCAATGCATTAATTACCTCAAGCTCAATATCAATACAATTAGCTCCCAACTGCATTGCTAAACGAAGTGCATCCTGTCTTTTGATTTCATCACCATCATATTGACCACCTTCCCAAGTTGGTCTGAGAAGCAGGACAATTTTCATTTAGAGGGTTGTAATAATGAAGCAAAAGTTGCTATAATGGCCATTGAGCTAATAGCCGAACGGTTGAACACTTGCCTTATGATACAAGAGATCATGGTTTAAACTCCGTTAATATCCCACATTTGATTTGGGATAGGGTAATGTTTTACATGGGTTTGGCCACTCCTCCCTTGAGCTAATTTTTTTAAGTGAGTTAGACCTGTCTACGTCTATCTTACTTTTAAAAGTATAAGAATAAATATATATTGTGGAATCGCATAAAGGTTTTGACCCTCTTTAAAAAGTAAGATTTTCCCTTTTTTTTTTTTTTTTGTCATATATGCATTACAGTTAAAAAAAAAGTGTAAATACAATAAATAAATCGATAAATAACATTCAACAACAGATATTAAATTTTCAGACTTGGTCATTTCATTACCTGTAAGTGACCAGGGTGGGAAGAGGAGATTGTTTAATGAGGATTTCAAGATCTTGGCGAGGATTGAGGTTTTTCAGGCAGTCTATCCGGATTTCGACAACATCTGCACCTATTTCCTTTGCTCTTTGCATCTCAATCAACATTTGGTCGACAGTAGTTCCCATTAGTGGAGTACATAGCAAGGTAGGGCTGCTCTGAACTTCTTTAAAATCCAGTTGAAGATCAGACATTGTGAACTAATACAACACCAACACAAGAGTCAGAAAAATGATCAGTGAAACAACTAGCTGAAAATGCAGGGAAAGAAGTATAATGATAATGACATTCATGAATAAAGAAAAATGTACCGGAACGCTTCCCATGGTGGAGGATGGAGGTGCTGCTGCAACTAGATAGCTGCCAAGTTTCTTGAGAATTAAGACTCCTAGGAGCTGAGTTATAATCCGTGTAAGAGTGTCCAGTGATTTTATAGCACATGGTCTCTGAAACTAAATTTGAAGGTCTTTAACAACATTTTTACCACATTTTCTTGTTTTCAAGGCTCAAGACTGGAACTTTTGGTGGCAGCAGCCTACAGGTAACAAGCAATTTAAATGCGCCCTGGCCGTAATTGAAAATTAGGTGGAAGTGTTGAAACTGTGCTAATTGTATTAGCGTGCAGTTTTACTTAACCCAGAGATTAATTTACATCGCACAAGTAATCCTTCCCACCACACATTTTTAAGGATGAAATAGTAATTTGCCTATTAATTTGTGATTAAAGAGAAAAATTATCCAAATTTAGTTTTGCTGGAAAAGTAGTCTATGTAAATCTTATTCATTTTTTTTTATATTATTTAATTTTAATTGCTTAAATATTTTATATTTTTATTTTAATTCTTATATTTTTATCAAGACTCATTTATTTTTTTTTAATATTTATTTTTGAGCCTAAAAATTTCTAATCCCGCCTCCAGCAGCATCAGTCATCAAATTGGTGGAACTCATTCTCTAAGTCTGATACTCGATATGATTGTCTTGTCTACATGAGTTTACACGTCATTTTGTGCTGTGTTTTCTAGTAGTGTTTTAGTATTTTTCTTATGAATTGTTAAATTAAAATTAAAATTGAAATCATATCAATCATTTTAGTTTAAAAAATAAAAAAAAATTGAAACTGAATTAATTTTAAATTTAATTGATTTTAACTTAATTCTAATTTAATTTCAGTCAACCTTCTAGTCTAATAAAATATTTTTGAAATCGTGTTTTCCCAAAACAGTTATATCAAACATTCAAGTAGTGATGGGTAATCTTATGAACAAGCTTATTCTAAAGACAAGACATCTGACCAAACACAAAGTTAAATATATCGATTGCACAAATGTGGAAAATTACCACTGAAAGATACAGGAAACGCAACGATCACCGCGAATGATCATCATTCGCACTCGGGTGCAGCACTAGGTCGTTCAGAAGGGCACTGGATTCCAGTGTCCAAGATTAACATTTGTCCAACGGTAAGAGGAACTAACATTAGAATTATAGGAGTCAAACTGCATATTGTTAGGACGATAGCCTGCCAAACTATAGTGTCTGGGCGGTGGATACATGTAAGGAGCACCTTGAGTTGCAACAAAACCTGGTGGATGCTGCTGGGGAGGTTGCATTGAATGAACTACAGGTGTGCCACGAATGGATGCTTTTGGAGGATCCTCTGATGAAACATGTATTCTAGGACGCTTTTTTCCACTCTGCTGTTGCAGTTCAGTGTTAGGGGCAGTGACAGAAGTTGGTGCAGAGGAAAGGGAGACCTGCTGATCTAATTTAGATTTAGACGAGGAACAAGGTGTGATTTTGGCTTTTGCTTTTTCAATGATAAGAACTTTCTCTTCTTTCTGTTTTTCCAGTTGGACAATTTGTTCTTTGAGGATTGCAGGTGAGATGCCATCAATCTTGTAATCCGTGATGCATTTGACCACAGCTGTCAATGCTTTTACCTCTTTGACAATGGCTTGAATCTGCAAGGTTAATAAATCTTTACATGATATTCCTTAAGAAACTAATAATAGTCCAAAACAAAATACATTGTGATCATATACCTGCCCTCCATTAGATTTTCTCTTTTTCTTGGATAGTTGCTTAACATTCTTTTTGGAAGAATTGCTCAAATAGTCCTTTAAAATGGGTACCGGTGGGAACTTGTCGACCATATCTAATGCATAGATATATTTAACAGCCTCTATTGGCTGCTCCTTCTTAATGAGATTTTGAATAAAATCTGTTATGGCAAAGAAGTTACCGTAAATACCATCAAACTACTCAAAATGAGGCAATTGCTACTAGTAGTAGTAGTGAAAAGATATGTATGTTGCCATATGCAAAGAAAACTTCTCAACAGTTTCCATGAGTAACGCAAACTGTCACAGCATGGCATATTGAATAAATTAATGATGACAAAAATCAATACAGGACAAAGCACTTACTTGGGATCTTATCTGCTAAACCAAGTACTTGAACCAAATCAGCAGCCTCTTTACGCCACTCATCAGCATCCAGAAGAACAAGAAGTTTGTCTGCATCGAAAGTGGAGGCCAACCCATAGGCAGCTAAAAACTGTAGGAAACAAATGACCTCCAAATGATCATTTATCTTCTTTGCCAATGTTGTTTCCCAATAAAATGCAACTTTTTTAGCCTCTTCTTTTATATCAGGATTAATCTGGGGTGAGACCATCCTTAACTGCTCCAGCAATAAGATACAACTCTTTTTTGAAACTCGTAACTTGATGTCCTTATTTCCCTTCAAGTTGAAAGGATGGGAAGCATTAATTACATCCAAAACAAGCCTTCCCGGATCACATGCAAGTCGAAGAGCAGCAGCAATCTTACTATGTTCTAAATCATTATCCTCATGTTTTTTAAGTAACAGTTTCAAATCCTCCTTACTCCTGTTAAAAGAAAAAGCTTTAGGCTTATGCTGAGGATCCAGGGATGAAGAAGCCTCCTTGCTTTCTAGTGGTGAATCTCCTAATGAGGATTGCTGAGTCTTTGCATGGAAAGGATCAAAGCGGGTTGCTAACCAAGTGAAACAAGAAACATTGATTACCATTAAATTGGCCAACAAGTGAATCAGAAATATAAACCAAAAGAGGCAGGCAAAAAAGAGCGAAGTTGCACTACAAAAGCTGAAGCATTGGGTTCTCTAGGTAAGAACCTAGTAACAAATGACAATGGGAATGCATATATACAAATTTATCAAGGAAGTGCAGATAATTTATGTCCAGAATTCAAAGAGGTCATGGCAACAAAAAGGAAAATATCGTGTAGCAGTTACAAATATCAGGTAGTACCCAGTGCTGATTTTAAATGGTGCATAGGGATGAGTATTCTGGGTGTCCTAAGCTATAGCATATTAGCATTTGCATGTAATAGGAGGTGCATTCAAGGATGTATTATAATGCACAGAGCTAAGTTAAGCATACTCCTAAATGTACTAATCACACTAAATTATTCA